>NC_134313.1:147701181-149173595 GCF_964195595.1 Calonectris borealis
AGCTCATTTTGAATACTCACAGAACACTCCCCACGCAGCACAAAATCAAGAGGCAAGCAGTTTTTTTTCTTAATTCACATTTGATTATGCAGTTCAAAGATGTCAACTCAAACCAATTTTGCTCCTTTTCCTCTGTTAGTCTCTGGCAGCGCTTTTAGATTACATGTTAACTTCACTGCGAGAAAGATTAAAGAGCTTGACTCACAACTCCTAACTTTATAACTGCCAATGTCATTAACCAGGAGACTCTCCTTGCATTATTTTCTAGCTCATAGGAGCTCTAGCTATGTGAAAACATAAAATTCCACAGAACAAACTTTGTATTGGCCAACAAAAATTGCTATGTAGGCGGGCAAGTATCTCCAAAGAGCTGATCATTGTTTAGCTGTCATTTCTTTGGTAATTCTGCAAGAAAAAGCTATAAAACCACTTTTCTTTTTTAATTTCTGAAACATTTAAGTATTTACAGCAGGCTCTCAAGACTGGCAGTATCCTTAAGTGTTTAAGACAGTCATTAAACAACACCCGTGTGAAACGGGAAGAAATCTCCCTTACCCAATTTCTAGGCTTAAATGGGAAACAACATAAAAGACTAAATAAATTGACTGCAATGAACTCGGAGAAGACCTATCTCCCGAGTGCTCTGCAATACCGTAGTAGTTTGCTGTACCTCAGGGACAGATCTGCTCAAGCACTCGGGAGCTCTGACTGCACTGCTGAGCAGGCTCCTATGGCCCGTCGGGATAAGCATCCACAGTAACAAAACAGAAAAAAACCCACAACAAAGAAACCGGTATTAGGATTATCACTAACAGTTCAATGTAGAACTGCAGGATTTTCTGCTGTCTAAATCTCCGGTTAAGATGAATTATTCAAGTTGCCAAGAACCAGTATTACATTTCTGAAGATGCGAACTAATGAGGAATTAAAAACAAAGTAACTGTTGTTGAGTCTGTAACACAGTAGTTTACGCGGAGGCTCTGGGGTTTTCTATAAAAAAATGGTTGTTTTGTAGCACTGGGAGAGCCATGAGCTGCCAAATTTCAACCAGAGAGTGAGGACTCAGAAAGCCAACCTCAGTTTCTTGAATCCTACAGGCAACACAAAGCGTTCCTACGGCTGAGCCCCAAACCTGGCAGAAAACCTGCGGATGCAAGGTTTAAGGTGGAAGAAACAGCTTCCACTGCAGATAGTGCATATACGTACAATAAATCAGTGCAGAGTAGTTAATTCACATCCTAGATTAACAAACTCCTTAATATTGATATTCACCCAAAACCTGCCACTCACCCAGAGTCTCCCCTCAGCTCCTCAGCTGGGTGTCCCAAAACCCAGCAAGAGACTTCAAAGGGGCAGAAGACCAGGAGCTACCAGCCAAAGGCTTATGAGGGAAGCAGCTACCAAGGCTTTCGCCTTCTCTCACCACCTGCTAAAAGATAATCCAATGTACTCCTTTAGCAGAGGTCATAGAGGATTTTGGGGCATATAAATATCTGGGAATAGACTTATTGAGGGAATTGGAAATGGTAAAATGGAGAGAAAAACTTGTGCTGACTAGACTCTTAAGAGTATTTTTCAACAAATCAACACTTATCACTGGGAGTGGATTATTATTATTGCTTCTATTACTGAAGATACCTAGTTTTGACCTACAAAACCCAAAGAAAACCCAAACACATTCAAGTATAAAATTGGCACGTGAGCTCCCTCCACTTGGCGAGTGCCATGAGGTAAAGGACTGCTGAGCACTGATCTTATCTTTAAACATCCTCTTGTCAACACACCGGCCATGATTCAAATGCTGTCAGCTCCAGTTTGCCAGCGCACACCTGAAGATGTAGCCACCACAAGGAGTCCCTGTGAGGCACCTCTTGTCAGGCTGAACGTGTGACATGCGGCACCACACCGGCATTTGAGCTTCAATCTATGTGAAGTAACATCCGAAGTATCATCAATTCATGCTCTGATTGCTCATATGTCAGAGGCAATAGAGGGAACCCACACAGCTCCCATTCACTGAATGCTGAAGTTCAGCTTGTCACTGTGCTGGTATTAAATAACTTAAATGACCCAGTGGCTGGCAAGCTCCATCCCTCGCAATTACTGACAGAGCACAGCAGCGGATTGTAATGCCATCATGAAAATGAAGCTGGCTGCATCAACTCAGACAAACTTTTCAACTGCATAATAAGTCGCTTGATTAATTATTCAAAAGCAAGTGGTAACTTATTGTACTAGACAGGCCTTTCTCTCCCTTTGACTAGTGCTTCAAACACCAGTGTCCCCAGTCTGTTCCTGGTATAATGAGTTCTGTTTTGTGCTCGTTTTTGCACTAAGGTAACTCCTGATCGGCTCTTTTGAAGGAGTGCGAAGTTACTGGGAAATAAATTGGAGAAGTAACAGAGAAAAACTAGGTCACAAGGATTTTGCATAGAGACTGGAGAGACCATTCAAATGCTGGTACAATGTCTAGGCCATCTTTCATTTAGGTTTCATCACAAGAGAATTCCCAAGAAAAGGAGCATGGGCTGGTCCTATAAAATAGTTTTTACTGGGCATGACTGAGAGTTCAAATCCCAACCCTTAGAATACTCCGGGTACCACTTTCTTCCTTTGTCCTCTTTCTCTGCTGAACTAGCAGAACCAGTTATCTTAATCTAATTTAAATATATTGGGAACACCCAGATCAATTCACTGAAGGGAGCAATATTATGTGGAAAATATTTTTGAGTATCACTGGGCTGTTAAATGTCCCTCTAGCCCTTTAACATCCCCCGTTTTTTTGAAGAAAGGAAGCTGTAAACATGAAAAGCGTGTTCTTTTTAAATTAATTGCATAATATCAGCACATTTGCATAAGAATAAGAGTATTTAATACACCATGCTAGTAGAATACTGTTGGTAAACAACGTTTCATGTTTTGTCTAATGGAATCCCTTGTGGTTTAACACAGTTCACCGTCCATCTAATTTACCCCATTAGATAATGTCAGCTCTCAAACTGCAGAATATACGTACGGCAGCTGTGCTGTTCTACATCTCCTTCTGAGCGTTCTATCAGCTACCTAATTTGTTTAGTGCTTTTTCAGCTCCAGTTGTACCTAGTGCTATCATTAATGAAAAGCCTATTGTGTCTAGATGGTTTCTAACCATAAAAAAAGATGTCAGGAAGGCATAATTGTATTATATTCCCTCAGATAAAACAAGGTTATCTTGGATGTTATTGAAGGTAGTATTCCCCTGTTTATTAACTATCTGGTAGACTTTAAAATAATGGTAATCATAATACATGGGAATAAGACATAGTTTATGCACAATAAGAGTGCTCACAGGAAGGACATCCCCTTGTTTTGGCTCATCAAGGTATCTTTAAAAACTTCTGTTCTTTTCTTAATAGACTTACCTCAGCTATCACATCAATTGGGCTAAGCTAGGTCAGATCCCCAGGTCAGATGAACATTTTATTCTTTACTGTGCAATTTAGAAAACACAGTGTTCATCTGACTGATACTACAGTTGCTTTAACTTCTGTGTTTGGCCTTATGAAAAGGTGATTTGAACTTTATTCTTCTAATACAGTGGGTTTCATCCTGCAGTATGTGGGATTGCAGGCAGTCTGATAAGGGGTCCACAGGAAGTACTTCAGAAAAGCAAGTTTATATAGGGTATACAACAATGCAGACATGAAAAATTTTCAATTTTTCTATGCCCTAAATTTCTAAGGAATTACAGTAGGGAGCAAGAGAAAAAAAACCAGAAAATTCTTAGACAATAAGAACACATCACAAAATGTTTACTGCAAGGATGGTTAAATGAGGCTAGATGAAAAAACATCCAACAGATAGCGAAAGAAATTTGATCTCTAGCTCTCAAATGGCACACTAAAGTCCAAACTTGTTTATTACCAAGTAACTCGAATTCCCTAGTCACAGCAGTTAGGGATGAATTTAGCTATTAATCAATTTGGTAAAACTATCCCACAGAGGAGCATTCCTTGGGGAACTCAGAAGAACTCCCCACGAGATACCAGTCTCACCCACGGGACAGAGTTCAGAAAGTATTGGGCTGTCAGGCTTTTTGTTTAGTGTCACTCGAATTTCCATTCCCACTTCCAAAACCCAGCATACCTTGAAATCCTGAGACTATCTGGACTACATCGTCATAGACCATTAGAGTAGCTGAGCGTTCAGGAAGAAGGCCGAGACTCAGTGAAGAGAACACTGTGGGAGAGAAGTGATTTAAGTGGGATATAGTTGAATTCTTGTAAACATAACCCAACAACAGCAGCACTTACTTTCTTCTACATTTTTGCAAAAGCAGGCCACCCAAACTATTAAAATCATATTGTATACGTGACAGAAACCACATGCATTTTCTAAACCAAATAATTAAATTGCGAGTAATTATTACTGAACTAAACAACATGTTCTACGCTTTGACTCCTGCAAGTCATGCATGGTAGCTCAAAGTACAGAAGAGTGCAGTGTAAAGCAGGGTTTCAGGTTATAATTCCCAGCTCCATAGAAAGACTTGTCATTACATAAAGAGGAGTGAAACACTAACTCAGTCTGACTGAATTATTTTTCTGTGAAACGGCTATATTTCTTACCTTAGGAAGATTTTAATGAAACTTAACTTTTAAATACTTTGAGATGCTTACATAAAAAGTCATACAGAAAGGCAAAGTATGATGAATAAGTCTGAGTAATTTGCTTTAAAATACAGCACGTCCTTACTGAGTCACCACCTACACTACAGAAGTGCTATATATAGCAGAACTACTGTCATTCTACCAGTGGTGCGAAAAGGGACAGATAAATGCTGTTTGCTGCAAGAAATCTGCCTGCAAGGACCTCCTTTGCCACTGGGTACTGACATTCCTTATAGGGGGCTGTGTCTGCATGCACACAGATCTTTGGAGAATGAAGAACACGATACAATTTCATGCCAAGTTCTTCAGACCCAGAAGACCCAGAAATATGTATGGAATTAGCCACCGAGCACACCTGACTCCCACACCCACGAAAACAGTAAGAAGTAGACCTGCCTGCAGTCCATGCATGGCTTTCAAAGATAGAAGGAGAGGAGGAGATTAATGCAGACTAGTAATTTTTGGTAACTGGGCAGCATCCCACATTTGCACCTGGAAAGTACTCATCCCATTCTGAAGTGAGCACAAGCTGAGGAAGACATTTCCAGAACCGATTAATAAAAGAACAGCGCAAGCTCTTCTGATTTTCTGGAGCTTCATAAATTTCCTCTAAATTAATATGTATTACTTAATCCAAGAGACCAGATAGATGTTAGTTACAAATGGGGAGACTGTACACTATTTCTGTTTTAAGAAATATATTCTCTTTCTAAAGATCAGAAATTTTAGTGTTTGGGAGAAAGACAGGAGAAAGGAGAAACTAGGAAAAACACACTGATAAGAACCACCACCTAAAAGATGGTCTTAACAACATATATGAACATTAAAAAAAAAAAAACACCCATGTTATTGCAAGTACAGCTGAGAATTTCCTTTCCAATGCTCTACATGTGAAACAGATCTACAACATAAGTAAGAAAGCCTGGTGTAAGTAGCATTAAGGCCACACAATTACAAAATTTGTTTGTCTTTACTCCAATAACTTAATTTATATGAAGAAAGCTAATATAATTTAGACACCCTGGGGAGCTCAATACAATAAACCATGCCAACATCTTCTTCCATATATGACAGACTATAATGCATATATAACCTCTAAACTTCCCTTGGGCTTTTCTGCACAATCTTTTCTCAGCATGACAAAGACAGAAAGTCATAGTTTTTAAGGCCAGAAGGATGATTGTAATGATCCAGTCTTACTCCTGTATAACTACAGCCTTCCCTGAATTAATTACTGCTTCAGATCCAATAGCTGTGCTTAAACTAGAAAACATGTTGTAGAAAAACTATCCAATTTTCTTTTAAAGGTGTCCAGTGGTAAAGAACACACCGCAACATCAATGTTCTCATAAATAATTATGAGGTTACTTAAACTATGTGCCTTTTTTACCCATCAAAATTTATTGAGGTTAGACTTTCAGCCATTTGATCTTCTTTTTATACAAGCCCACTAGACAGAAGAATTCTCTCTTACCGGTTTCCTGTTCTCTATGCGGGTACTGATGGACTATGATCAAATTACCCCATGAACTTTCTCTCTGGTGAACAAAATAAATGAAGCACTTCCAAGTCTTTCCCTGTAAGCTGTATTTTCCAATCTTTTAATCACTCCTGATATAACCCTGCAGTTTTAAACATTTTTCTTGAAGCGTGGATCCAGGACTGGACACACATTTCCCTGAGCGGCTGCACCAAGGACAAGTTCTGAAACACTACTCCGCCTTCTCAGTCTTTACCTTATTTTACAGCTAAGGATCAGATTATTCTGCTTTCTTGCAGTGCTGCACTGGGAGGTTATTTTCAACCATTCATCTACCATCACTCACATGTCTTCTGCAGAGTCACTGCTTTCCAGATGAGCTCTCCTCTCCCAGAAATACCACGAGCATCCTCTGCTCCTAGAACTACATTTCACCACAGTGAATACCATGGTTTCCTTTGACTGACCCGACCAGCTAGTCTGAACTGTGCTGCCTCAGCAACTTCCCTCTCTTCATTGCACACACTCCAAAAATGTCCTCTTAACTATGGACTACCAGTCACAAATTTTCTTCTTCCAAATTATTTACAAAGAAAAATCTATGCGTAGCTAAGAGCAGATAGATGAGCACATCTTCCATCATGAACACTTCAACAACTCAAGTGATGTTAAATTAATGAACTGTGAATAAGTGGAGTCATGGCTCTGCTGATAAATAGTTTAATGGAAAAAGAGATCTTAATCTTTTCCTCCTACCATTTATCACTATGTAAATAAATAATCCTCCTGCTTAAGTGGTAAAGAGCTAGTAATTATTTTGGTTAATACAAGAAAAGTTCATTTCTGCCAAATTATGAGAACAGAAAACCCTCGATGCTTACTCCTCAAAGCTATTAAAATAATATCACGAGTTCAGTGGCTGCACAGCTTTTCAGCATAAGATTATAACTACTGCATATTGACTGCGATGGAATAATCATGACCCTTCGGCAAGGTCCTGTTACAGTACTTTAAACATTACCACCCTATAGCTCTCAAACCTACTCCCTGCTCATGGTTATCATTTCCACATTTGAAGTAAACGTGTCCATAGTTCATTCACCACAGCACACAGGTCGGCACATTAGCTTAAACCACTGCCATGGGTGGGACGCTGCTCAGAATGGCCTATCTGCTCTGTGGGGTGACAACTACTAGTACTGTTAAAAGGCATTTTTGGGAAATGAGGATCCCGCTGTATGCGTGTGCCCAGACTGCACACTGCAGAATCAAGATTTAAATATGCTGCCTGTTCCCCATCATTCATCCCAGATTACAAAAATACAACAACAACAAAACTTCCACGGTTTTCAAAACTTCTAGACTGTGCTGGTTACAAGCATGATAGGCATTTAAATACAGAACATTTAAATACAAACAGTTCTTGGAAAGTTTTTTAAAGACTACAGGCATTTTAGTCAATACAAAAAATAACAGCCTACGTATCTTGGGCCTGAACTTTTATGTCATGTCCCTTTTAAGGAGTAATTCAAAGAACAACCCTATTAAATCTACACGGGGCGTATCAAGTTGTAACTTGTTGTTTCTTTAATCAAAGAAAGGATTAAGTTCAAGGTACAGAAAGCAAAAGAAAGTATTCAACTCCCAATTAAATCAATGGCAAACTATCTACTAGTTTCAATGGGGGAAGAGCAGAGGTGAAAGGAATCTATTTTCTGAGTTAAGCTCACATTTCAGCCGTGGAAAGAAGGATTTTGTGGAAACTGTATACGATTACTGCTCTTTAAACTTCAATGATTTACCAAAACAATAATGCCATGTTTGATTCCCTTCCCTTAAAACCAATATTTAAGAAAAAGCAACAAGCAAAAAACCTAATCAAACAAACTCCAGTCCATGGAAGAGTAGGTCGCATTCGAAAGATTTGGGTATGAGTCAGAAAGATATGAGACACAAGGCAAGAAAAGGTTATTGCATGCTTTAATCATATATGATTGTGTCCTAAGGAAGTACATGAAGTATGCCCAGGAAGTTGCATCTCATCTTATTTAAACAGAAAAAACATCAAGGAAATTTCTAAACAGAGTCACAGAACAATTACGGTTGGTAGGAACCTCTGGAGGTCACCTGCTTCAGCCAAGCCGGGGGGTGTCCAGGTGAGTTTTGAATACCTTTAAAGATGGAGATTTCACAACCCTTCTGGGCAACCTGTTCCAATCTTTGACTACTGCTGCTGTAAAGATTTATTCCCTTTTATTTATTTGAAACTCTCCCTGCTGCAACTCATTTCAGTTATTCTTTCACTATGCACCTAAGAGCCTGGCTTAGTCTTCACTATAGCTCCATTAAGTAGCTAGAAAATGTGACAGAATACGGTGGAGGAAATGTGGAAGAAGTCAGTCTATCTTACCTGAAGCAAGCGAATGCAGGTAAGTAAATGGCATGTTGAAATGCCTAAAGCATAATTCTGGGTTTGAAGAGATTCAAGTTCCTTTCCCCATCTGAAAATACATTTGCTGCTTGACCTTGTGGCAAGTCACACAGTCCCTCTGGCTACGCTGATATTAATAAATAAAATGGAGCCAAGGCATGGGATTGAACACTGCCCAGTGATCATTTATACTAGTTAAATATCAGTGCACTTAAAACCTGGCATGGCTTTGGCCTGGGCCAATTATCAAATCTGAGGTGATTTGGGTATAATACAAGCCTGGGACCATTCCCAAACTACTTGGGCCCTAATTGTGGCTGGGGATTAGAGGAAAGGCAGATGAAAACTGGGGATGTGACCTTCATCTAGATGTTACGTCTCAAGGTCTGAAAGCCACCCTCAATCTGTTCTATTTAGCAGTACAGAAATAGTCTTCACGACTCAGTTTCCCGCCCTGTACAACTAATGTAAAGTCTCCCACTTCCCATAAAATTTTGAGGCATTCTGATAAAAACTAGTATGCAAATATTATTCTTATATTTGTTTGCCTGCAGAAGAAACAAACTGTGCTAATTAAGTTAGAAAAAACCCTTACATCTGGATAACATAACTGCAGATTAAAACTGTCCTATGGACACAGCCAAGAACTGAAAGGCCAGGACGTTTTTTGTACACTACAGCCTACAGTGCAACAGTTGTTGGGAGAAAAACGAGTAAGTACATTACAGCTGCTGAAACAAAGCACTTGGAAACAGAGTTCCCATAAAGAAAAAGATCTGGAATAGAGCTGTATTTTCTGTGAAGCTGTAAGAGCACCAACAGTTGTTTGAAAACTGATGTAGCACTGTATCAACGACAGCCAGGAGGAAAGCGAATCTCTGCACAGCCCTGATGCCACAGTTTAACTGAGGAAGAAACCTTGCTTTTTTTGAAATGCACAGATGTTCTTCCTCCCACCCAGGATCGCAAGCATTAAAACACATCATACAAAACTGTGTAACTTCCTTTAGATGCAAAATCTTACCTCAGAACAAAAATAAAGATCTCTTACCAGGCAATCTTACAGGTTTCCATGGTGCAGAATTTGGCACATATGCATGTTTACTAGCAGTCACTATCAGCTGATTGCCCAACTTATACTGAAACTTGAGGAAGGCAGTGCCATCTGCTCCTGAGGTTCCAGATGCAATGGAGATCTGGTTGGTAAAAATCTCAATGAAGGCTTCAGTTACTGGCTGATGTGTGCTGGCATCGCTTACATGGACCTTCAGCGTTACTTCTGTAATGACAAACAACCACAGCAATTATCGTCCGAAAAGCTTCTGCAGGAGGCAGCAGTTAGAACACGCTAGCACACCAACGACCAAAAAGACACGGGGCTCAATGCTAACCTCTGACACTTCGGTGCCAAGTACGGCCTCCTGTCCTGGCCTGCAGTTCTCCATTTCGGGCAGTCGCTTTTTAGAGACACCACAGATTCTGCCACAAGCCAGACCGGGTCCTGAATTATTGCCCTACTGCTAACTCCAGCTGTGGAGGCATCTATATTCCACCTATGACCCACATGCGGCTGGACAGCACGTCACCAGGGGCAGGCAATATTCCTGTGATGGGCAACAAGTTAATCTCACATAATTCTAAATGTGTGTGCTATTGAACATCATGTATTAGTCACGGAGAGCACGGCATCATAACTCTCTGTAAGGTCCCTGCCTTGCTGTGCCTCTGCTCCAGCCAGCTTTCTCCACCAGCAGTGGGGAGAGGGAAAGGCTGGAAGTGGGCTGTGCTCCCTCACCCTTTCCCCAAAACATTTATCTCTTTGTGTAGCAAAGGAACAGAGGAAATCTGCTGTGACGGAAGCCCAGGAAGAAAGTAGGCATCGGAGCGGGCTGTGTAACAGTCGGAGATTCTGAAGCCCGATGGGAGAGGTTGCCCAGCTGGCACAGGACTTCCCTGGTGATGTCTAACCAAGATGGTGAAATCCCACAGGAACAGGTCCTTGTCCTCAAAGCACAGGATGACAGGTGGGGTGCAGAGTGCTAGCAGTGAGGAAGAGAGGAACGCTTCCCCCCTTGCCTCCCTGTCCACTGGCCCTTTTTCCAAAGGGGCAAAAATGTCACAGCCCCTAGTGCTATCTGCTTGTCAGCTGACACTACCGTATCACCTGTCCCCACATACAGCTGGTGGGGGTGAGGAGCAAAGATGGTTAAGGCAGTCAGGAGAATCATACATCTTGTAGACATGCAGTCAGAAGCTAACACAATGGACTACATTTTCCTTGAGTAATTTGCCATTTTTCCAGAAACTAATTACTTGTTTAAATGTTTCCAGATGTACAATATTTGTCCACTCCGGGGCACTCCTATGACTAAACCATGCATTGTGTCACCAGGCTTTTGTTACATAAAGTGGAGCGGCTTGTGCAAGACAGTCCCTCTGGAAGGCATTCCTCTATATCTACGATTATTTTTCTGCCCCTCCAATAGTTCCTCTGCCTCATACTCTACAGTAGCAGCTCTTGCCTTTCTTCAGTAACTATGACTTAAATGCAATGCTGTGTTGACAAGACCCAGCAACGGTCCAACGCCTCCACCAAGCCACTCCTTCGATTTCTTTGTTTACAGTCACCTTATTCTCCTAAATGAGTACCTACCTGCCTCCCTTCTCTTCTCTTCTCCCCCACTCTCCCCTTTCTCTCCTTCTCACCCTCACCTTTAGAAATTCTGCTGTTCTTGCATGAAGTCCTCTACCTCAGCTTACTCCATTCCCCAAAGTAATAGACGGTATTTTGCAAACTCCCTTTTTGTGTCAGGGGAACTCAGCTGCTAACAAGCAAGAGGCTCAAACTCCACATGCAACTAATTTCTTCATGTGCTGCGCAGAAAAGAGAGCATGACCTCCTTTTCATATATATTTAAAAAACAATACAATGATTTCTACATAACAGTATTGGTGATACCGTTCTGTTGCATTACTACTGTGCGTTAGGATTTTAAAAACTTATTTTGGTGTAAGTCCTGAGCCAGCAAGACATAACACCAAGAAGAACCACAAAAAATATTAACAAAATCTCTGTTATGAATTTCAATAGTGAAATGACACAACTGAGTATGCTGAGAAACATACTGTAACAGTATAAAATTTTAAAAGGCTGTCAGGATCTAATACAAAAATATCAGCACCTCTGTCCTAAGGGCATTTCAGCCAGAAAGATATCGGGCCTTTTTATAAGTGGAGACCTTCTGTCTGAATCCTACAGTACAGAAAATATAGGTATCAGGCAGCCCTGAACAAAAACCCCAGTAGAGAAATTCATCATCATCACAGCCCTCACTTTAGAACTTAGCAATGGAGGATGCCAATTTAGAGGGGATCAGCATGAAATACATTCTAGTTATTAAAGATTCTGGACTTGTTCCCAGTTTTGCATTTAGTATTCAAAGAAAGCAACGTATATTGAAAAACAGTGTCCATACGTTCTGGTGTGCATATACAGAATGCCGCCTTAGAAACCTTGCCTTGACCACCAAGCAACTTGTGAAATCTTGTGCATGTGAAAGGCAGCCACATTAATCAAAGGAGGAAGGCGTATGTATTTATGTATTTACAAACTGTACATGTATTTACAAACGTGAGGGCAAAAAGCAATATAAGTTTTTATTTTCAAAATGTGCAGGAACAATACGCTTAGATCCAAAGCCAGATAGCTGTGCTGTTAATGTTTCCCACTTTGAATTGCCTCGCAAAGAATGCTGAAGAACAGATGCGGTTAAGAATAATGGGTCATGCATTAAAGAAAAAGCAAGGAAACAGGACAAGCTGAACATTGTGGTTAGCAATTTCAGTAACATGAAAGTTTAGCCTTTTCTAAAACAACCACATGTAAGAAGGAACCAAGGAGCTCTGGAATATTAAATACTAATCAAGGAAGAGGATAAGAAAACAATAGAAGTATCAAATCTATTTAATTCCTTATAGACATCCAAAATTCTAGAATAGCAACTACTACTAAAATTGATCATGAGAAAAAGACTGATAAACAAAAATTTTCCTGTATACACAAATCCAGCTTTCTCTTCCGAAACAAGAGAGCTAGCCACGGGTATGTCCGGTAGGAAATTCCTTTACCCTTCACTCTATTGCTATATAAGGGCTTCTGTCTGCATCCTTCTCTCTTTCTGATAAGGAAGGATAAGGGTTTACCAAAATCCTGTTTCCAAATGGAAACAACAAAGGCCATCACCCAAGATGGAAGACTGATGTCCTGAAAGGCAACAGACTGGAACTGCTGTTCCAAACCACAGCTCTAGATCAGACTTGGGCTTTTTTTCTCCTCCTTTTTAATATTTAGACTTCTTTTTTCCTGAGAAGATAGAGAAAATCCTAGCAGTCTGAACAACTCTAATTCCTTTTCATGTGTTATCTTCCCTGACATACGTGTGAAATGTATACAACTTGCTTAATTCAGGGCTTTCTCCCACACAACAGCTCTTTTTTCTTCTTATCTAATGCAGCAGTGAAGTCATGAACACTAAACCTGCATTATCACAATAATTTCCACAGCAACAGAATCATTACAAGCTTTTAACTGGAGAGAACTTGTTGAAGAAAACCTCCTCTCAAACAGTGAGACTGATGAGAATAATCTATAAAGAGAGACTTCTATGAAAACTTAAAGCTATAGAGTAAGTTTCAGAATTGTTAGGAGATATTCAGGTACATCTTGAAGAACAGGAGGACTGAAGAAGGGAAAGAAGAGAACAGAGTAAGGAACAGCAAGTGATCCAAGATCAGTCTGACCTCAAATTAATAGGGAGGTCTTAGACCAAAGCATTAGGTATACTAACTGAAGCATTTAATTACAAAAAGCTGCTTAGAAGACTCATTATTAGCTAAGGAATAGAGTCTTTAAAATATCTGGCAAACTTTTTAGTTGGTACTCTCAGCAAAACAGTGGGGATAAAGCAGATACATTATTCTTGAGTTTTACAGCCTACCACAGCAAGGAGCTCGTACAGAATTAAAGACACATGGACTCAGAGAAGGAAGGACATCTGCAGTAAGTGGGGAACACGATGGAGGCAGGGAACCGAAAGCACTGCAGAAGATGAACTCCAGGAACGTGAACTGCTAAAGAGAAGCGTGCTTCATTCTTCCACAGATCTGTGATACTGTTGTGCTTTCTATTATTTACTACAGCGGGAATATTCAATTACTAAGTTCTGAAAGAGCTTTGCTCTGTGCTACTAGTGAGGTCCTGGAGGAGGGAAGGGGACATAAAGGTGCACAGTGCTGATGTTTCCTCACCGCAGAGCAAAGCGGAGATGGCTGAGGTGACAGACCCTGATGAATTCACCCAGGGCAGCTGTGATCTCTCTCACCTCCCCAGACAGGCCAGCCACATTCAGGACAGGCTATGCCTGAGCCGACAGCCCTGTCTAATGCACCTGGCTCCCAACCAGCGTGGTGTGAACGTGACTCTTTCAGACCTGGGCTGGCTGGCACGTGGTTCCCTGTCGGCTTACAGCGCAATGCAGGTGGGCACAGGCAGAGCCAGAGTAATTTGCCTGCACCACTAGCGCATGCTCTGCCATTATCTTCCTACAGGAATGTTTCACGTCCAAAGCAAGAGCTACTTATGATAACTGTTCATTTCCAGGTAAACCAGGGGCAAAGATATCCTGTCTGGATGGGCAAAAAGACTGTGTGTCCCTGTCTAAAAGTGCAGCTAGGAATGGGCCACTAGCAGACGTTAAATCGTGCAAGCCATCTGGGAAACCCTGCAACTCTGCTTCAAGAATCCCAAAGCAAAGTGGGAAAAGGAAGTTAATGGAAAGTGGGAAAACAGCAAATACAGGGTTACATTCCTCAAAGAGATCAGGATTGCTGTTTGTGTATGCTCAAGCCTAAATGTCTTTTCTTATAGTTATATTCCTTTGTCTTCTTTCAGCAATCACATCTTACTTGTTTTTCAAACAAGCACAAACCAAACTACTAGTTACAGTGAAAACAGCTGCTGAAGTGTAACTCCCTCCCAGTTTTCTAGCACTAAATTTATTGTCAGTTACATAAAAAAACCCCAGCATCTCCAAGGTTATAATTCCGGAAAGTGAAATAAAAAAAGCAAAAAAAAAAACCCCTTACATGTTAGCATTCCAATCCAGAATCCCATCTGTCTTCTTAATCTGATTTTTGAGATTTTACTAAGTCTAAACTTTCTCTGAGCAATCCTTCCTGTGCCATCTGCTTTATGACCCATACTGCCTCCTCTGAAATACAAGTAACCTTAAGACAACTATTTCTGCAGTTGCAACCCCTCTTACGACTCAAAACTGTTCTTTATATTGCTGTGAACTCCCAGTTTGGGAATGGTTCCTTCAGAACTGGTATCATCAGCGCTGCCTTCTATAACCAAACTCCTGAAAAGTGAAAAGCACTGGGTTTTTTGTTGTTGGTTTTTTTTGTTTGTGTTTTTTTTTTTGTTTTTTGGGGTTTTTTTTGGTTGTGTGTTTTTTTGTTTTTTTTTTTTCTAAATGCCAGTACTGTTACATAGAAAGAAAAATCCTGAGCGATCTGAGTGATGGCACACTGTCAGATCTCAAATACTGAAATAAACAGAGAAAAGTTATGACACAGATTGGAAGTCAAAGATCACAATCTTATTTAGATCCCAATCCTGCAATTTGGTTTCTGTGCCCACACCTCTCTGTCAGGCAGACTCCCACTGACGTCTGCTGGACAGATGATCTTTTTTGGGAACAAGCTGACACAGGCAGCCGTTATCACTTATCTTTTCCTCTGGGGGTCCCCTATCCATGGACAATGTCAGGATATTACCAAAGAAAGAGATATTTAAATTATCTAGGTTTTGATTAGAGAAAGGAAACTTCCTGCTCATTTAAAAAATGCCATTACGAACTTTATTTAAAATCATATCCTCCGCTCTGATTGAGCTTACTGGCAACATGCCTGGTTTGGAATCCTACATGCCAAATGGATAAGCCTTTCTGCCTCTTAACCTTTTGCCCATGTGCGAGGTCACTCCTCAGCCAAACAATAGGATTTTCATTTATCTAAAGGAAAACATTTTCCTAGAAAAAGGAGTGTTTCCCATTCCCTAGCCACAGATGCCAACTCAAGTATTTACATATCGTCATATCTTTCTAATGTACTGCATCGAGAAGGCTCTACTGACAGCCATGCTTCAAAACAGTAGCAGAATAAGTTCATACAAAGAAAAAGGAAACCTGTACGTAAAACCCCTCCAGAAGCACACAGACTCTGATCCTCATTGATGTCGTCACCTGAAAAGTAAGTTCGCAAGTACCACCTCAAATGGCAAACTAGGCGTGCTTGCAGAAGATTCACAGCAAAGACAATGACATCTTCTGTTCAGAACAGGCTCTCGTCCACATTACAGGTGCTACACAGCCTTCCCCTCCACCAAGGGTGACCAAGGTTGGGGTGAGCGTCTGCCGCTGATTTCCAGGCAACCCGACCACGCAGAGAGTGGGATGCGGGAGGTCTACTTCTGCTCATTGCCTGTTCAGCTATTTTCGAGATTATACCAGGGCTGCTGCAGTCCCTAGCATCAAGCAGAAAGATCCTTACTTCTGTCCACAGCACCGGTCAGAGCTCTAGTAAGGACCACACAACAGGGTTTGTGGCCCAGACTTCAAGGATTTAAAAGCAGAGGAGTTCAGAGAAGAGCCACATAAAAAATCGAGGAGACAGGGAAGCGACCTTGGGACTGGCCATCTGAAGAACCCGACCTCTCCAGTTATTGCAAGAGAAGGCTGGATCACTGTGCATAATGGGGAAACCGCAAAAACCAAGTCAGCTGAGGACCTTTAGTCTTGCTGACAGAGATACAGTATGACCCAACAGCTGTACACTGAACTTAAGCAAATTCAGGTGTCATTTCTTAGCAACAAGAGAACAGCTTATTAGATGGCAGATTCACTCATGCTGACAGACCATGGGAAGATTTCTTTTCTTTTCTTTTTTTTTTTTTTTAAATAGCTTTAATTTTAGTTCTAGGTGTTTAATTAAGGCTTACAATTAATGTGTAATTCTGGAGTTAAGAGAATCAATGTTTGATTCTAGAACATTTATGAAGCCAGCCCAAATGGTTGTCTGCGGTGCTTCTTTTTAGCACTGCAATCTGAATTTGCTAAACACTTCTGCTTTACAGGTCATGTGGAAGACTATCAGCATGGTCCTCTGCACACTCTGAGCACTTGTAGTGTGATAACTATAATTAACTCTCACACCTCTGAAGTCAAGATGGAACTTTCTCCCCCAAATGCACAACTGACTGCGATTTCTGAGTTTTTCTTTTATTCCTCTCCCTTGCTCTTCCTCAGAAACAGTAGGGATCTGATGCAACAGGACCCATATAGTCCAGTCTCTTAGCTGGTGCAGAGAAGCCCCTCTGTGATGCCCGATCAATGCATCTTGCTCACCTCATCTCAGCGGACAAGCAGGATCCAGGGTTGTGGAAAAGGCTGCTCTCGGGTGGCACATGAGGCTTTTTTGCCCTTCTCTGCAGCACAGTTTGATTCATCTGCATTTCTCATCTAATACTCCTTGCCACTGCAAGTGCCTCAGGCATTGCTGGCACTGTGTCTGGTTCCTCTAGTGCACAAGAATTTAATTTCCAGGGGACTGAAACTAAAATAATTAGACTCAATCCTCAATATTCAAATAAAGCACAGTAGTCTGTGATATGAAGGTCAGACAGGTGCCCTACTTGCCTCTTCAGGTTTAAAATCTATTAAACAAAGCATTTGGAAACTAAAATGATAAATACATTAGTTTATCCCAAAATACATTATCTTCTAGTGATAACGCACACAAGTTTTAATAAAATGTCACAAAAGGAACTCTAGTATAAGAACTAGAGCAATTTATGCCATCTCCAGTGACAACCAGGCTCCTACACAACCATGTACTCAAGGGAGAGGGAGGGGCAGTTAAAGGATAATAAAATAAAGACATTCATCACACAACTGTCCAACATCTAAAAGAGGATTTGTATATCCTGACCTGCTAGAGCCTAGAGCATTACTACCAAAATTAATTTCTTGGGAAAAAAGGTAGGAATTTGCTTTAATTAAAAAAAGTGAGAGCTGTATGCATAATGCCCAGATGAGACACTGATACCCTATTGTTAAGTGATTAAACAAGCATTTATAATTAACCTGAAACTCACACGGCTACAAAACTCATGAATAGCAATAGTTGCATTAACAGGTCTGCCTTTGATCTCTACAGGAACTGTGCATGACACAAACTAATTTCATTTCCAAACCGTGTCTTTTAGACACGGAATTATATAAAGATACTGTCATGGAGCGCAGATGGAAGTTGAGTTTCAAAGCTTCATCTTGCCACACGCATAATGCATTCTTTACAAGACATGAAAAAGTAATCCCTGCTTAAAACCCTCTTTTTTTCCTAATAGAGTCCTTTGAAACTCTCTTTGGAGATCAATATGGAATGAAAAGTTAATGCACCGATATTTTTCAGCTGCTGAGCATTAGAGTTCTCCACTGACTCAAACAAGACCACAGCTGATTTTGCAACATCAGCTCTGAGGATAACAACACATTGAGCTCAGCCGCTGCACAGCTCGCAGGGATTTTAAGCCAACTTTATACCTACTGCATCACCAGTCTAGTTTGGGGGAGGGCAGAAAGAGAAAGCTTGGATTTGCTTAGCCATGAATGGATATGTTACATTTTCTTGGAACAACTTTTTGCTAACTCTATTAATAACAGTACGCATCTGATGAAAACAATTTAAAGCAGATGTATTCTACATTTAAGTGAACCAGTGTATGTGCAATGGGCGAGGGAGGAGACAAGCGTTTGTTTTTTTTTTTTTTTTGCTTATTTCCAAGTAATTTTAATCTTAGGTTTAATGTCTACTTATTTCCAAAACCTGTTGTGAAAGCAAAGCTATACGTCACTTTGGAAGAGTGCATTTTCACTTGTTTGTCTTTTTTTTTTTTTTAAACAAACCACTGTAGCAATTCAAACAAACCCAACTCAAGTGACTCTTTACATTCCTATTGCAGTCTGCAGCGCAGACTTCCACTTTCATCTCTGTACACCAACTGACGAAAGTTAATACAGGTACAGAGGCAAATTCTTGCATTAAAATTTTATCTAGGCACTTGCACGTTCTCTTTTTTCAAATAACTAAATAGTCAATTTATATTCACTTCATTCCTTGAAGAGGTTATCCCCAGCTGGCAGACAGGAAAATTAAGCATAGGTGAAGCTACTCATGGTAACAACCTCACTCCTCTAGCCCAGCCAGCCCGAGCAGAGAGCTCTGCAGGGTGAGGAGGAGCTCAGCACTGCTGCTCAGCTACTCCAGGGCAAAACCAGAAGCATCCCTTCCCCACCCACCTCTGTGGCCCGGCTGCGGACTCCTGTCCCTTCTCTTGTGCTGCTCTGCTGCTCATCGGACCTGTCACCGTGTCGGTTCCGTTTACTAACCCAGCACAGCACCAGCCTAACAAAACAAATGGCTTGTTGCCAGGTTATCAGGTTGAACTGCTGAAGCAATGCAGCCCGCAGTGCCAAAATCAGCAGAACGGGCAGGTGTGGGGGCCAAGAGGCATGAAGTCTTCTGGCCAAGTGCAACACCGGCGGAGGAAAAGAAGGGAATTGGGACCACCCCTGCCAGTCCACAGGCAATTAGGCCAGCTCAGCTGACCACCGAACCACACCCCGAGAGTCCTCCTCAAGCAACTGCACCCCTACAGTCACTTTGGAAGGCCGCCTGTCCCTCTCCTGACTTAGACAAACTTTAGGTCAGTATTTGACAGTATGAACAGTTGCAGTAGACCTTTATTCTGCATTAGTCCCAAATCCCAAACTGAATCCCAAAACTTCCTGACTACGGTATCTCTACCACTGCATACCGGCACCGCAGCAGTAAAATCTCCTGGCTCCGTCAGGATAGGATGCTTGTGACGATGCCAGGGAAGAGCTTGATTTGGAGCAGCGAGGACTTCTGCACGGGCACTATGCAGGGTTTACAACAGCTCTTGAACACCCCAAAACCTCTACAGCCACAGCTGGCATTTCTGTCAGGGTGGAGGTTACTGTGGGTTCCTCCCGACCCTGGAAAGCATGCTTTCATTAACATCTCTACATGCCAGTTGCTGTGACTTCCGTTTCCTCCTCACTATAGCATTAGGATTAATCGCCCCTCCAACTTGTCTATATTGGAACTTTCTTATCTCCAAAAATACTTATTATATTTCCAAATTTTTGAGATTTTCCTCTATAATATAAACAATGTTTATATTTCCTCATTTGGAATAGCTAAAAAAAATTAATTAACCTGTGATCTAGGTCTTCTTCTAGATAATGAATAAAGACTTTAAATAAAGTAGGACCCACTACAGTTCCCTTCATCCTAACACTGTAAAGTATCCCAGCTTGACACACGGCCATTTGTCATTACCCTTTGTTTACTCCTTCATCCAATCTCAGTCACACAGAAGCTTTCTCATCCAAGTCAATTAATTTTTCAATTAATATTTTTGAACCAGGCTGCTGTACTGTCTATATTTCAGCTGTGATGACTGCATATATATGCAGAGCATAACAACTGACTCAGCGACCAAAACTTGCTTCAGTTTGAATTATTATAACAGCCATGGTGATCTTAATTCTTGACAGGGGATTAATTTTAGGGCTGTTAAGATTTCGTAAGAAAAAAATTTCTAATCAGACTAAAATTGTGAATTTTAGAAAATTCTTTCTATTCCCCTACCCTGGAAGTCAATTATGTAAATCAGAAGTTATTGGCTCTTCCACAAATTCACAATCATAATTGGAAAGTACAGTTACAGTTACTCTTGCAACATTCATCTTTCTTACAGACTCATTTTATATGAAAACCACAAAGTGACAATAAGCAGGGTTTTGATAGGCTGCTCATCCAACTTATATTGCTTTCCATGATTGGGAAGAGCCCTGGAGCATACCTGTGTATTTCTCGGTCACCTCGCAGCTCCCAGTGGTGCTTATCACAGTCCCACGACTACCACTGTAGCGAGGAGACAAAGGTTTTCAACCTGGAGGTCCTTGGTCCAGGCTTTGGGAATGTGCGAAAGCGACCTGGAGAAGCAAGTTTGTTTAGGTGGTATAATTGCTGCCTAGGGGGGGCCTGAAGGGGATCGCACTCCGCTAAAGGACGCCTGGGGTTCACAAATCAGAATGTTGAAAACCAACGAACCACAGCAGAAATGGCTGATCAAACAAATCGGTGAATTATCTGTTCTCTTTAGAGATAAATCTCAATGTAAAATGCTGTGACTGGCCAATAAAGGATGGAGGAAGTCTGAGGAGATGAGCAAGGGCAACGTGCCCTGAAGCTCAGGGAATAATGCAGGGTGTGACTGACGCAGCTGCTGCAAACAGGGCTGACTTCATCTCAACACAAATGGGACCCGAGGGTGGCCTCTGTTTTAGATGAACAGCTCTATCAGTTGAGTGGATCAACTGACTACATCACAGTTGAGTGGATCAAACCTTTCTCCCTCGAGTTCATTAAAAGAGAGAGAATGCCTACCAGACCAGCATGGGGAAGGGGTGTATACATGGCTCAGCAATGGGCTTGAGCTGGTTTCAACACGCATATTCCTTCCCGGTGGCTGGTGTTGCCCAGTGTCACGATGCTGAGCATATTACAGAGATCAGCAACAGGGATCACACTGGTGTTGCAATTTCACTGTTACTGCCACTGCTATATTTCCTATTTGATAAGTGCAAGTTACATTGGTATTGTGATTATGTGTCACTGTGCTGAATCAAAAATCCCATGTAAAATCCCATTAAATATCTTCAAATAAGTACATTTGATATTAAACATTATACCCTGCACGTGTGACCTACCTGAAAGAGCCCAGTCAGAAATGTTCGTATTATTTACTCGTTTGTCCATTTGACAACAGAAAGGGGTTATTGCTTACACTCTGGCTAAACCCATTTTAGATATTTATAGCTGTAAACATCACTCTGCTTAAGCTCTCTCCAACAGCACAGAATCCCTCAGATTCTTTCATTTTACCTCTTCTGTTTCTTATACTCGTGCTGCAAAACACACATCTGGTTAGAAGTAACACTATCAAGAAGGGCTGCTGGCATTCTTAGTCTGACAAATACGTCCACTTTCCCATTAACACGCAGATACGTAGAACTGAAAACATTCCAGCGGCACTCTCTGCTTCCTTGGCGCAGACATCAACATGAATATTTTGTAGGCCATTTAGTCTATACATTAAGCAAGCATTTTAAAGTATTATACGGGTTTAAACAAATAGCTGTATGTTTGGAAAGTGATCTACTGCGTACAAGCAATGCTTAAAGGGGAAGCAGGAGGAAGGAATTTCTAAATAACCAAATCATACAGACGCTAAACTTCTATACAGAAGCTGCATTAAGAGGATGTGCTGGGGAAATTTTCTGGGAAGCAAATGAAAAAGGCCAATAATCAACTTTTGGAAGGGCAAAACATGCTCTATTATGTTGTGCCTAAGAGGAATATATGGTTAGCAGATGAAGGGTTCATGTATGTTATACATACATGTACACATATATGTATGCTAAATTAAATGGAAAAGACAAGGTACAGCTAATCACACTAAAAATGACAGCATTTACTTAAAAGTTTCCTCAACACTATCAGTCCATATCACACCCATTCTAAAAAGAAGTTTACAGATACCTTCTTGAAGTTAAGATAATATGTATTTCATGCAGGGATATAATATCTTTTTTTTTTGTTTGTTTGCAATTAATTCTGTTCTCACTTACAAAGGAACTGCTAAGAAAAATATCAGTATGCAACAACAGTTAACCAATATTTTAAAGGAACCAGCCAAATAAATTTAAAACCTGTTCTACCATATTTAGTCATAAATACAATTCCAGTGAGTACTACAGAAGTCCTAACCACCTTGTAATTTGTAAAACAGAGATACCAGAATCCTCATCTTTCCTTCCGAAATCTAACAGCTTTAGGAAATCTATAAATACCAATTTTTAGCAGTATCATGCTACATATTATTTTATTTGACATCCACTTCTCTGAACTACTATACACTCAATTTTCAAGTTCAGATAATTTCAACATGTCCTGGGATATGGGAAATTAACATTCTGCAATAGAAAAATAAGGTATTCTTCCTGCTTTGCTGAGCACATGTTCTAAATCAAAATTGCTCCCCACTTTTTTTTCCCTCTTCACATTAGGCCCTGGGGAAAAAAAACCTAAACACATAACCCAACATACGTGTGTGTGCACACACACACACTCACAACCCACAGCAAGCAGTTTTACTGCTTTTCAACAACTGGTCTAATAACGCAAGTGGCCAGTTTTCCTCTTGAGGTTACAAAATTACTTAAGGGAAGAGTTGAAGGACAGGAGATTGCTATTATTGCTCAAAGCCAGCCCAATTTCCCAGGCAGCCCCGTGCTACCGTACTAGCACTACAGAGACTTCTATCCATCAGCGGGCAGAGCACAATATGCATCGTTTTAAAGAGCTTTCAAAGTAGAAAGGTTCGGAAATCTAGCAGCACTCAGCCAGTAGGAACTGGATGTCTATTCCAAGGATGCTGATGATCAGCTGAGCTGCCTTAGATGTTTACAAAGAGAAAAGGACTTTGGGTCCACTACTCTAGTAGAGTATCAGCCAATGCAATGCAGCAGAACAGTGACAGTTCCGATTCTACGTAGTTACAACAAAATTATACAGGCACATTAACATCCTCTACCCACATACATGTGGATGCAGTATAGGAGAGACAAAATAATTAAAACTAAATTTCACATTGTCTTAAATGGCAATGTAAAACAGCATATCTGCAGATTCAAGTTTCTCCCAGAAATGGCTGAGTTATGCTAATGCCAAGATGTTCAATGTGAGCAAGAAGGATTTTAACTTTAGTTTTGGACCATTCAATCAGATACTCCCATCTGAGTGGGTAGTTAACTAAAGAAAAAGGGTGGCACGTAACAATCATTAACAGTCAATGTGAATGAAACAACCTTTAATATTTGAACTTCAAGTTCATCTTTCTGGCCATTAAATGAATATTAAAATTGGGCTGAAATTATTTTGTGGTTATACTCACATGGACCACAAAAAACTTGGGATCATAAGTAGCACGCAATATGCAAGATAGTAACTCAGTTAGGTGATTCTTATGTTACCTGCAGTACCAAAGAAAGCCAAATACATTTCATATTCTTTAAACGGATATGCTTACATATAAAACATAGCTGTCTACTTTGAAGGCTACTTGTGAAATGCATTTTTGTTACTGCCATGTTAAGACTGAAGTGAGGTGGGTGGAATTTCTTAAAATCTCAGCAAATGTATTTTCTAGAGCCACTGCTCCAATTCCCTTGGTAGAAAGGACTTTCAGAAAATCAAATTCAAACCTGTGAAGCATAATGGGTGAAATTTCATGATTCACTTAGGGATACAGTGCTAAACTTGCTATCAACCCAGACAGCGGTAGGAGCAGATGGCTTTGCGGGCCATAAGCTACTTTTGCACCGTGCCTATCCTTTTCCACATTAGAGGGGTTTCCTGGCAAAACGCCCTGGGGACTGCCTGTTACACCAGCCGTAACAAAGCCTGGACTCTGAAGACATGCAGTCTTGGCCTTGATGGTTCTCTCATTCTGCTGCCCAGGCTACGTCAGAGGGCATGGGGAAAGGGTCTGCGAAAGGCAGCTGTACTCCAAGCCAGGAAGCCCCTCTGGCAGAGCAGTTGCAGAGCATCTTCCCCAGCCCAGGTTCCTGGCGCAGCATAAGAAGGTGCATGAGGCTGATGGCCTCACTCAGGAATCCCGGTCTGCGGATCCACTCTTGTGCTGAAGTCTTAAAACAATCTTGGCTTAAAACAACCACCTCTTTGGCCTGATGAGCTACTGCTGAAATAACTTGGACAAGATGACAAGACGTGTTTAATACCTTAGCTATGAATTTTCAGAGCTGTTTGTCAAACACCTTGCTTCATATTTAGGTACCTTTGCCCTGCTATCCTTCCACTCCAAAACTCCATCACTTACTGATATACATGTTTTTAAAAGGAAAAAGAGAAAGCTCTGCTAGAGGTGAATTCAATCAAGCGATTCAAATTAAAAACCTGGAAAAAAAATGCATTTACACTAGAGCAATACATCTTGTTTAAGCTTAGTTTTATTTAAATAGCAGTTATAGCCAATTATAGCAAGTATGTTTAAATAGCAGTCCTGCCACAGTTAAAAAACAAAACTAACAAAACACATATATTTTACTTTTATACTTTTACTTTTATGCTTTTTATATTTCACTCTTTGCAAAAGTTTGAGACAACCGATCTCTAATTTCACATGAGATTGTACCAACCTGCAGAGAAAAATAGGTTTCAGAAGTTCATCCTACAAAGTGCACAGAAATTTGAAATTGTTTTTTAAATTAAGACTACTCATTTTTCAGCAGCTTAACTGCAACCCTTCCTAACTCTGCTCCCAAAAGAGTCCTCTTGAAAATATGCATCCTTTTTAAATCACAGTGACAGCAGGCACGCTGGTTCCAGCAAGTGTGGCAGCTCAGTTCTGAAGTTAATAAACGTTTCTCCCATATCAATGAAATCCAGAGTTAAAAGAAGCCCACAAACTCATGTAGCACAATACTTCGAATATTTGGAACATGGTATGACCATGAAGTTCAGAGCAGCAGGAAAGCCACTTGATACACTACAGTCCTGGAGCTCCCACATCTAGGGTGAGGAAAACACAGGCTCCAGCAGACTCACAACAAAACCAGCATCTTCCTCTCATTTTGTGTGGGCAGCCCTAATTACTCTTGTATATCACTCATTTGCAATAGTTAACAGATGGGTACTTGACCTACTCCCTTTCAAGGAAAGCAATCACCTACCGGTCTATTTTGTTTCTCACTGCAGTATTTTTCAGGCTCCATACAAAGGCCCTTAAACCTACAGGTTACATCAAGAGATTCACAAATGACACCTGAAAAAGAGCAAGTCTTAAAAAAGCAAGCCACGAGGCTTACTCGAGTTATACTGGCATTTTTACAGTTACTGGAATTTTTAATGTTTTTAATAGGATCCATAAAAGCACAAAGGCTGAAAACTATTGCTGAATCATATAGGAAGTCTATTCAGATGACAGTGGGGTTGCTTCTTGGTTTGAGGTTCTTAAGAACGCAGATACTCACAGACTCATTTAGGAAAAGGAGCTCCAAACTAGGAAAATGAAAAATTGTGCAATACCAGAAGGTGAAAATGTAATGAAGATAGGGCAGCATCTAGCTTTCGCATGAGTTAAATTAAAGCCTATGGATAGATTTACTCTAACAATTTGTTAGCTTGCAGAGGATCTACACAAGGTTTCATGTTCAGTGGGACTTTCACCTCCTATTAGATAAAAAAGGATGAGTGAATGTATCCTTGTGAAGGGAAAGGCCTTTGGGCTGAGTTGGTGTGAGCAGTAAATGGACTTGAACACCACAGGCAGAGACAGCTAACACAGCTGGGAGCCCGCTTGGTTACCTGCCATGTCTGTCAGCTTGGACAGGATGGGAGGGGAGAAGACATGGGAAGAGGTGGACATTCTCCATCCACTGCAAAAAGGAAATGAGAATGAGGAGCGATGCTTATGGGAAAGTCATAGGTCTGCAGATGCTGTCCTTCCATCTCGCTGGAGTATTTTTTTTTTTTTTTTAAAAAAAAAAGGGGATTTTCTCCCTGAATATTGGAGCCTCCTTCTTTTGTAAGTCTTTATCATATTGCAGTAATTCCCATCAGTTCTAGATTTGACTGTTGCAATTTGCTCTTACTTGGACCTGCCTTAAAATTGATCCAAGAGTATGAAGAGAAGCAAGATGCAGAGAAATTTTTTCTCCTTGGTGTGGTAATGAAAGAGTAGCACCTACACAGTGCCACAGGCCTTGCTCACTGATACACCCATCGCTCCGGTTTCCTTGCCTGCCAAGTTCTTCAGGACCGAGGTGTAAGGCAGCAGAGGCAGCGCACAGCCATGTTCCCCACAGACAGCAAAGAGCAGCTGGGCTTCCTCAGCGCTCTGCTGGGGGCGTTGCCCCACCCCCATCGTTGGGCCTACACACTCCATTGACATCATCCAAAACTCACTCCTCTTCCAGAACATCCACCCCGGATACTGCCAACATCTGTTTTAGGCCAGAACACCTTGGCCTTTTGACTCCCATTTCCCCTTTCTCTTCGGGATCATTTGCTACGTTTTAGTTATTACAGCAGCTGGCTATTCAAGTTCAAGATCCTCCTACACACGTGGGGTTTGTATATGCAAAGTATCATCTCCCCCTGGATGTGGGAGTGTTGGAACAAAAAAAAAAAAAAAAAAAAAAAAGAAAAAAAAGAAAAGTTGAGTATTTCAGGCTGCTCCTTTGATTTGCACAGGACTACATTACTGCTGCATCCCCCGAGGCTTTGGTCCAAGGGCCGTACGCAGCCGAGCTGTCGCGGAGCCGGGCCGCAGAACAGGGCAGCTCAGCTCAGCAGCCGGCATACTCTCCTGCAGGCCCACCAGGTTGTTTTGGCCTCTCACCTCCCACAGATACCACCCTCACCCCGCCATCTCAGGGCTGTCAGCTAGCTGGTAGAGAAGTGAGGCGGAGAGGGGAGGAAAAACAATCCAAGGCTCTGCCTTCTCCCTCCGCAGCAGTCAAGACAGGCTGTAAGAGATAGAAACACTTTTCTACCCACACATCGTGCTCTGATGCTGCTCAGGGACCGCAGGAATATTACACCCCTCTCCCCATCCCTCCCTCCCTCCCTCCTTCCCCCCAGAGGCACAGCGTGACTCATACAAGCACTGACTTCACATCATGCAAGCATCAAAACCAGCAGTACGGTATCAGGGGTGCGGGGCAGTATATGGAACAGCGTGCCCTGAAACCACCCGAGTTGTGCAAAAACACCAACTCCAGTCTTCTGCTATGGGACCTAGGGAAATTTCTTGGCTCTTGGGTCTACATGCACTGCTTCAGCTGATCCCAGTCCTGTGCTGGGAGGAGACCTAGGAGTATTGCCATCCCCTCTGATTCCTACAACTTGCTTTCCACAAGATGACATTTTGGAATAGCTGTAAACCATCTGGGTCCCGCCCTGGCCAGAACTGCAAGGCACATGATGGACCCCTCTTTCCCCCTAAAGCTTTGGCATAGCTTGTGTGACAGCACTCAGCATCTGAGTCACTTGCTGCAGCTTGCAAGATAAAACCAGAGCAAGTTGCAATGAGAAAGGCATCTCACATGGCTCTTGCAAACACTTAAGTGAACCATAGGTTAAGCAGCTAAGTAAGTGCTAGAAGATGATCTGCACATTGCTTTATGGGGGGGGTGGGGGGGTGGTGTCAAATGGAACAGATTTGTCACTTGCAGCGATGAACAGTGGTGGAGGACACCTATATATCTTTGAAACACATCAGCAATCAGATATGAATACCTAAAGTGAAAACTAGTAAAAATAGTATGCTTAAATGCAAAATATGTGTCATAGCTGCTTTTTCTATCCCCCCTTAACTCCAAAAATCTTTGTGGTTTTTTGGATGTTAAATGCCTACAGCTGATGATTTTTAAATTTATTTTATTTTAATTTTACAATTTATTTATAAATGATTTTTTAATTTATTTTATTTTAATTTAATAATTTATTTTAGTTTAATTTTAGTTTAATTATGTCCCTCATGGCCAGTAAAATTTTTGCTACCTTTTACACAGAAATTTTCCACTAGAGTTTTATTTGAAATGCTCATTGGTGCTGCAAAGGACAACTGCAGGGCTCTTTTCACTTCCAGGTTAAGCTACTTCAGAAACCGCAAGCTTTGGCAAGTCTGGAAAATGAAGTTTTCTGAGTACTCTGTATGCACCTCCATGATTCCATATTCACACTCCTGTATCACCAGCATACCTTTGGGAAGAAGTCAAGAAACATTTGGAGTGTAAGGTTAGGCCTGTATACATCTAACAAACTAGTTCTGAATTGTTCAAATGGTTAGTACATTAAGCAAATAATTAGTTCTTAACACTAATCCAATTTTACTTTGAAGTGCCAGAGACCATACAGAATATAGAACGTGTTTACCAGGCAGTTGTTTGGTTCTACACCCTACTCACATCCAGCTGCCTGATAGCCAAAAATGAGCACCCAGAAAAGCAAACTTTTAAGGTGCAAGCACATGGACAACACCACCAAGGCCAATGGCATTAGAAGTGTGAGTAGCATTGCCTATCATACCTACGTTCTACAGACTCATAGGCTTCATTTGCAGTATTTTGGCTTTTGCTATACTGGGATTTTTGAGAGATTCAAAAGCACCACTAGTGAGGACAGCTTATTAATAAAGAGAGATGTAATTCAAGCCTTATATGCTACAATCTGAAGATTTAATCAACCCATATTTTTAAATAGAACACACACAATAAATTCATAGTTTACAAAAGAGCTTCAAAAAAACCACACAAAATAGAGTATTTAAAATTATTCTTACTTATATCTGGTCTGAAAAATCCTACATTCATCTTTACAATTCTCATCTAGTAAAAAAAGTGTCCTTTCTTCACAGAACTCATTTTTAAAAAAAATAATAAAAACCCTAAATCATCTGATGTGTCTGGAACTTAATTCCAAGAATACCACTTTAATAGTAGTTTTAATGTAGGAAAACCAGCTGTGAAGTTCACCGAGTGACCAGACCCCTCTAGTTTCCAGCCTGGGTTCTGCCCAGACTTGGAGACAGTCAGGTAGGAAGGTGACTGGCTAAGGTTTTATAAGGAATAAAGGATGACAAGCACTCCTGGGGTTTGAGGGAATAGACCACGGGCAGGCATGGGAGAAGTTTCTCAGTTCTAGGCACTCCTCATGCCAAGAAGCCTGGCTGTATTGCACATCTAGCCAACATGCTCTTTCCCACATTGCTGCTCCAGGGAAGTGTGACAGAGATGCTCAGTACGACACACAGGACCAACAGAGAACCAGGTGACTGCAGGGGAACGCATGTTTCTACTAACCTCCTTTTTTTTCAGTTTTTAATAAAAGAGATTGATAGGGGCTTGGTATTTTGTGAACTGCGTGGTGAACACATGGAAGTATTTCTTCATTATGCTGAAGGGGAGACTGCCTCCCTGGCAAGTATGTTCACAATGTCTCTTTTATTCAAAGCTAGCTCGCGAGGGCTCGCAATGGGGTGAGTGGGCTGAGGATGACAACCTCCTTGCGAGAACAAGCAGGACTCTGGTGACGCACTAATCGCTGCCTTGTTTTTTCACTGCCTCACGTGCCTGTTTCGGAAGCCAACTCTCACCCTGCTTTGCTGCCACAGCAACACGGGAACCATCATGTGGGAGTGCTGAAGACGGATTTCCTTGCATTACTGGAACCAAGAGACCCAGCAGCAGACGGTGAACCAAGAACCACTCTTCTACCACCTTGTGGGCTCACCACACTCAAGTCCTAAAGACACAGTTTGAGGCTCTTCTCCTTATTCAGCCTTAAAACAAACACACACACACACCCCTGCCCACCCTCCACTGCCACCAATGTGAAAAATCTACTAAGTTGATTTCTACATGGTAATGTTTTAGACTGGGTTCATTTTGATCAATGGTTATTGTCTGATTTGTCGGCAAGGATGCGTTGCTGACTATCTCTCTTTTTTTAATTTAATTAGGCAACAACATCAAGAGAATAATAAAGGAGTTATTCTGGGTTTATCAAAAATAGAAACAAACATTTCTTTATGCAAATCTTCTCACTGAATCAGCCTCCGCAGCACATGGAGCCCCCGGTTACACTACGGAACCAGTCAAAAGGAAACAGCATCCTGAAACCAAGGCCATACTAGACAAGAAAAATATTCTTGACTTTTATTCTCCTTTGAGGAGATTATGGCTTTCTCAGCAGAGCCTCAGGCTGACTGGAAGACCTATAAACTTACACAGCACCTCAATGGAAAACAAAGGTTGCTATTGGGGTTTGGGCTAGGAGATGCTACTGCCTCTTTTCATTCTACCAAAAAAAAAAAAAAAAAAAAAAAAGGTGGAGAGCAAAGAAAGGCCGTGCAGATCACCGAGATATCTAATTATGCTTTGCTTTTTTTACTTGTAATACATTTGCAGCTTTTTGACAAGTCTACAAGGATACAGAGTTTTTAATTTTGCATTATAAACTTTCACAGTCAATACCTTGACAGCTAGTGAAACAGATAATAGGTTGCTGAGATTTTGCAATGTAGAAAATTCAATCTGTGGGTGGTGTTTTAAAAGCAGCAGTTTCCCTTCTGAGAAGGTTACTATGGCATCTGTGGTTATAGGGAGGAGAAGGCAGCAGTTCACCACAGCAGGACACGCACTGACAGCCCACTGCTGCACACCAAGTGCTTTTGTCATGCTCTATGCCAGAGGCAGAGTAAGACTTGGCCACCACAGGAATTCAACCTATTTTATTAGCATACATCCTCATATAGTTTACAGCTATTAGTGATACTACCACATTGCCTATCTTAAAATCATATTTTCATGCAGGAGAAGGAAAGAATGTTTAAGATGAGTCATTTAATAGAAAGGAAACAATTAAATGGGAAGTTTATAATTTCCTTCAGCCTAGACAAGGTAGAATTGAAACATCTGAAAATCAGAACATCACTTAATTTCACTGCCTCAGTGTATTCTCTTAATCAGGAGATTATTTTCCTACAAAACTTTGTGGGTTTTATGCATTACACTCCTTATGCATTACATCTTTAATAGAAGTATTGGCTCAGATGCATAAAGGAGAGTGGGGACTAACTTCCTTGCAGTTAAATGAAGAAACCACAGTTTCCACTTCACATAGGCTTTGTTTCAGGGCTAGAACACTTCTTCATATGGTATTAATATAGAGCCAAGAAACCTGACCAGAAAGGCCTTAATAATACTACAATTTTAGACAAACCTTCGTTCAGCACCATTCAGTCTGGCGGTTGTTTAATTGTAAGTGGCAAGCAAAAACTTACTGTAGCTGACACTCTGAGGACTGGAAGGTGCTCAGTATTGTAGCTCAAAACCAGGAATATTTATTCACTACCATAAGAACACAGTATGTTTAAGAATTGAAATATGTCACACCTCAGAATGGACCCAGCAATGTGGTGTGCTGCTTGAATCACACCATCCATGCACAGCATGCCCACTGATAAAAAATGACCTCAGTGTAAAATCCTACAGCACCAGAGCCAGAAGCAGAACTCTGTGAAGATCCACCTCTCCCCCTTGTCAACCAGACACCATGTACCGGCAGGACGACTGTACCACAATGGTCTTCAGCTACCCTCCAGGTCTACTGAGGTTGTTCCCCATGTCTACAGCTCCTCAGGGGCTGTGGAGGTTTCATCAGAAGAAGAAAGCAACAGGACTGTTCAATGCAGGACTGCCACTTCCTGGCATTTGACTTGCCTTTCAGCTCTTTTATCTTATTCTGACTTCTTTTCTTTGCAGTGCTGCAATTATCAGATAAAGCTCTAAGAGTGTAAAAATCTTGCACTGGAGACATAATGAGGCGTTTTTATATCATCTGTTTTAGGCTGCCAGAAGCATTCAAATCCAACACCTCCAGGGAAGGTCACCATTTCCCAGTGACAATGCAAAGAATACAGCATGCTTATTTTGGTACTTCGATTTGCAAGCAAGTTAAATGCCCATACTAGCTTAAAATTGATATGGAAAAACATTCCATGTATCTACATGAAGATTTATGCAGCAAAATCACGTGGCAATTGGGAAAAAAAAAGTTTGTAGTCAAACTGTCTCTCCAAGAAGTACTTGGTAAACAAAGGGGAAAGGGAGACTGATTAACAGAGCAGTGTTCCCTTTAGCTGACTTAAATTCAGCTGCATTCATTTATTCAACAGATGTCAAAGACAGCAAACCATTATTTGTCAGTTTAGAGCAATTTCACAAAGCAATCTTTAACCCTCAGTGGTATTATCTCCCTTTGCTTTCTGACCACTACAAAGTCGCTAAAAATGTAGTTAATCAGCCTGTTATCAATACTGATACCACTATGAGGGTGAAAGCAATGCATAAAACCCACATAGTTTTCTAGGAGAATCATCTCCTAATTAAGACAATATATACTGAGGGAATGAAATTAAGTGATATTCTAGTTTTCAGATGGTCCAATCCCAGCTTTCCTAGAATCTTCATTAAGTCAATCCACAAAGATATTGATACCAAACAAGCCTGCCTACAAAATTAGGACTCCTGCATTTTATATGTGCCCCTCTTCTTTTAGTTACACCTAGAAAAGAATAGTGTTGAGATTTAGTTTAGATGTCCCATATCTTGCGACCATATGTTTTTTATCTGCTGTCCACCGTGTTTAAAAGAGAAAGCAAAGTGGATGCTGTACGATTTTATAAAAATTGTGCTGCAATAAACTATCTTATTCTAAACCATCTTGAAAGAGTGATCTTGCTGAAAGATGTCCTTTGAGAAAAAACAGTGAAAGAGTAGTATGGAAAAGACATAACACTAAAGCAGCCTGGAAACTGGTTTAAAAAGCAATCTGTTTTTCCTTCATGCTTAACAGAGAACATTATCATCATCAAGCCACTTTTTAAAATCAATTGGATTCTATTTCTCCTTGGAGTGCTTTCATTCCTGATGCCTCCTCAAGATCTTTTCAATAATGACTGCATTTGCACCTCAATTTCATTTGACATTTGAGTTAACATACACATTAAATGTTGGTTGAAAGTAGAAGTATCTTACTTAACAGTTCCTATATGTGAATATAATGGATATATCCCCTTAATTACAGCCAATTCCCCCCCTCCCAAACAAAAAAACAGCCCAACCACAAGCAGAAGCCAGAGCTGTAACACTGCATTAGTTTACCATAGTGTTGGAAACAAAGGACAGTAGTGGGCAAGCTTTCAAAATACAAATTCTTCTACTGGAGAGTCCTCCTGTTTTCAATCTGTTACAGTTAAATGCGCGTGCTCATTAAAAGCATGTTTTGCACAAACAGGGCTTAAAGAGCAATGAAATGTTCACTTTCAAGTAAAGTTAATATGGTTGCTCACAAGTCAACATGATACAAGCAAGCTAAAAGGCAATATGGTGATGCAAAAGCAACACCACTTACCTGCCAAGAATAACATAAATCAAACCCATATTGCTTAATTGTATTTTTTCCAAACACTGCATATAATCTTTCACATTTAGCCTACTTAAATTGGCTTACATCACTACCTTGTTTTTTGTGGGCCTTTTAAAAAGTTTCTTTTTTAAGGCTGTTAGCTGATTTAAGCATTATGGTAAACGACCAAAACTTCCACAATTTTGGTAAATATTTAGGAAAGTTTTTGGATGGATGCCTTCAATTAGACTTTCTTGCTGAATGTAGAAAAGGCTCACTAACCAGATTAGCCTGCGTTTATAAGCTACACAGTACATGTGACTTCAGACAGTCTACTTTTGTAGGAGGAGGGAAAAAAAAAAGCTACATGAGTGAAGAAAGAACAAATCTAAATCTTCAGAAAATGTCTTCAATGATCTGCATGAACATTTGACTGAAGGGATGTTTTTTCCTGGGTATACCACATACAAGAATACTGCAGCTCTCAACCCCTTATCCCTCGGTCTGCCTTTGTGCATTGGGTTGGGGAAAAGGACAAAAGGAAAGAATGTGCACAGTTTCCTTCTCCCGAGGACAGAAACCTCCTCTTGGCATGCACCACTGGAAAACAGCATTGATGGAATTATCACATGGAAGCAAAGCATACAGGATTTGGAGGTATAATTCAATTATTTTCCCATTTTTTAAACTGGTCACATTTTTTCTCTAAGATATTGATGACAGGTAAGTACAAACCCAATTGGCATTTTAAGCAAGTTAACTTGCAATGGACAGAACCCCATATTTGGCTGTATCAGAACTATTCTGAGTTCCTTCTGCAATAGCACACAGATGCCATCCAGGATTCCAGATCAGGCAACACACACCAGAGAAAGGAAGAACATCAAGAAAACGAACGATTAAGGCAGTCCTTTTCCCTAAAGGAAGTTTGGTTGGAAAGATCTAGAGGGTCTGCAGGTCTGTCCATTCAGCACCTGTCTTGCTCTGTAACTTTATCAATGCTATCTGAGTATGGCTATACTGTCTGGACAGGAGGAGAAAAAATCCACTAAGAATGTTAATATTCATGGGTACTTGAAGTAAAGACATTTACCCTTTTAGTAGCGTCATGATCCTATGAAGTGATTCTCCAACTTTACAGGAAGTAACACTACAAGGAGAGCTCTACATCTTGGATTCAGGAATGCCAGTTACTACTTTTTCCAAGCCCTGGCTTGCTACTGGAGGGTGAGTGAGTGTAAGTGTGTGTAGGGGTTCCCCCTGTTACAAGGGGGGAGGGAAAAGAAGGAAGGAAACCTGCTATGAATACTGATGGCATCATGACCTTCATGACGTTCCAGATGAGATTCCGACTCGGTCTAAAGATCCTTCATTTTTTCCAGATAGAAAGCTCTATTTCTCTCTCTTCTTACGTCCAACTCTAAGCTTTTTTTCCCCCCCTACTTCTTAGCAATCATTTACATTAAAACGCAGCAGAGAGTCAAGCTCTTCCTTGGTTTTACTCAAATTGTTGCTTGCCTTGTGTTGATTCTACAAAGAAAGTCTAATTTCTGTACTTTAGGCACATGTACATTACCAAGAGACGCGATGGCGCTCAGTATCACTGCAATATCTACAGCCTATCCACCAGAGCTACAAAAGAGCCAAAGACAGTTGCATGGATGGGCAGATGAACAGTCATTACAATTCACTTCAGTAACTTTCAGCTCGCAGCTTTGTCTGGTTATCAGACAGAGAAGAGTCTGAAAAAGTATCTGATGGGCTGCACCTTTGCTGAGTTACACAGATAAAAATGTATCAATAGTCCTCACATGTCTACTCTGTAGATTCATGTCCCTGTTATGAGTCATTATAGTTGTTTTAGTGACTTTAAATATCAACTTTTCCATATTCTACACGTCCTAATCATCTTGCCAGTGAATATATCTTCAGCAGGTGAGAAAGAGCAAAAAATGAACACATTTGCTGGTGTAAGGAGAAAACTGGACAACCCAGTTCCAGTCACTGAACCAGAGGAAGGTTGTAGCCGCTTGAGCCGTAAGATGTTTGAAAAGGGCTTTTTCTCAAGATAAGCAAACTATCTAATAAGAAAACTATCCCCCAGGCAGTTCTAGGAGTGTATGAAGTCAAGTTCGATGTAAGTCATTGTCAAGCGTGGTAAGTTATATCTTGACAGCAAAAGCAACATCTGCAACGGAGCATGAATTATCATAAACCTCCTCAACTAACCACTTAAAAGCAGATATCCTCTTAACTGGTCAGTCGTTCAATATTTGTCAAAATATTACCAAAAATGATGCAAAATATTAAAAGTAAACCAACTCCACTATTGAATAAACTTCTTGAAAAATAGGACTGTATTGTCCTCAACCAAACACACACTTGCCAATTATTCCCCTACTACAACGCAGGGTACAGTGTCCTTTAACTGACAACAAGCCAGGCAGAGAATTGACTAATCTATTGATTTCTGTTTGTGTGTTTGAGATGGGTTTTAGCCATACAAATTTAGGGTTATCCAGAGCCAGAGGGTAGCTACAGTCCACCTGACAGATCCTCTGTGACAGAAGTCAGTCACTGCTTTGACTAAAACCAAGCATCAAAGCTGGGAGATGCTGAACCACTAGAATGTGCCTTTGGGCAGTTTGGGTGGTTTTTTATGGTAGCAGCAAATATTACTTTACAGGGACTCCTGAATGATGTATACGGGCTGAACCTGAACCAGTGATCCTATAAACTGCATTATCTTTTGTTGGGTTCTGCAATTTACTAGAGTGACTACTGAAATAATTAAACCTATCCACCTGATTAAACCATTATATTGACACTTCCAAAGGCCATACACTCCTTTATGCTTTTAGACACAGCTTAATCTACATTCAGCCTCAAAATACACAATTATTACAATATAATTAGCAATATTTCACTGTGGTTTGGATTTAGGTAAATCAGGCTTTATGCTGACAGATACATTTTTAAAAAAAAAATTCATTGAAGAATGGAAATAGGATTTGCCACCCCAGATCAGGCCACTACTGTATCTAACGTGGTATTTGTCTTTGGCATTGGCTCGATACCGCAGATTGGCAAGGAAGTGACAAAGTCAGCCTAATTAAAAAATAATTTTAAAAAAGTTGCATAACGTACATATATGAAAGCGAAAGAGTAAAGGATAGGGGAAAGTGTATTGTCTTACATAAAATCATGTAATAAATTATGCAGTTTCCCAAGAGTTAATTCACTGTTCAAGGTTATAACTCTGCAAGCAGCCCAAGAAACAATTAAGAACAATGCCAAAGTATTCTCACAAGCACTACAAGTGAGAGCAAATTTAGAAATACAACAGATAATGGTATCATGACAGATGGGGCTCCGTCTGCCAAGAGCTTATATTTGATAAAGGAATTTTAAAAGAACTGATGGGGGGAAAAAGTTTTCCAGTGGGTGCAAGAAGAGACCTTCTTCAGATGTGGTTCCAGAAGGGACTTACCAGGGTACAGTTCCACTTAAGAGTTTTGTAGGGAAAAACTCTGTAGGCCTTCGATTCCCTGCACTTCCCCACATATATGGGCTGGTTAACAGACCCTAGTTAAAAAACTTAACTAAGAAGGGGAGGATTTGTTTTTAACCCAGATCAAGTCACTGATCTGGTGTAGTGGGTGGTGATGGTGCCAGTACAGCCGAAAGGTGGTAGGAAGACAGATGAGTGATTGGGGTCAGGAACAGTGGAGTTATACCCCGATTTTCACGTATGCAGGAATATCATTTTTCTTACTCAGTTTTACATTTTGGGAGATGAGAAGAGTTGCTCACAACATATATCCTTTAAGATGTTTCATAGTTATCAAGAACTCCCCATGAGGAAGTTATTTGAATAATCAGGAAATAATTCCCACATCCATTTTATTAGGATTAAAAAAAAAAAAAAGAAAAAAATCCTTTCCCAGGCAAAAAACTGCTCAGTTCAGACTGACTAAAAATCTACCTTTCTTGTAAATAGACATAGCAGCCACGGGATGACATTGTATGGTCTGTTGAGATCCAACAAAATTCTGAAGCAAAGGAAAAAGAGAGAACAAGAAGAAACCAGAAAAAACCAACCCATCCCCCTCAAAAAATCTAGGAAACTACTTGAGAGAACCATCCAGGAAAAGATCAACTTGCAGGCAAGCCATAGTGGACTGGAGCAGTAAGCAAGGCACAAGACAAGGTCACATAGCAGAAAAAGGACTTGTTCCTGGTATCTAGTTTTATTGCAATTTCACTTGGGATCAATTTTCAACTAACAACCAATTTTGTCAAACCAAATGTAGAAACAGAACACTCTTTGGCTGAAAAATAGTTAACACATTAAATATTATTAAAAATAGTTAAATAGTTATCTGCTTGGGCAGACTTAGCTGTGTGGGGGACTTTATGAAGAACAGTATTCCATAACCCAAAACATTCTTGCAAAATACCAGAAGTACAATTCCCACAAAGAACCACGCAGAAAAGGTGAGCTAAAATAAAATATGATTAAATTTTAAATGTGGATGTGAAATAAAGGCAAAGGAGCACGGAGAGTAGACTGAATTTCCCAGGACAAAGTACAGCATTTCAGAGGGAAAGACTGACATTAGCTATTTCTGAGATCATGGTTTTCCATAGACAGAAACTAGAGACTTCTGTTGCTCTCCTGTGAAACTCAGCAACACAATGTTCCCAAGTCAATACCTGTCCCAGAGTCCCATCTTTGGCAGTATGAATGGCAAAAAACAAATTACCATTGGAAGCTTCTTGAAACAAATCAGACCACGTCCTCTCAAAAGCAATTTGATTTGTATACTGAATGAGCTCAGCTTTATTAAAACCTTATGCATTTTGCATCAAAAACTCTAATATTTCTAAAATTCTGAATTACCTCGGTTGCTGGTTATAACATCAAACTATAGCTAAATACTGCATCAATTAGCTCTCTACACTTAGAGTAGCTCTCTGTTCTTAATCAAGTGCTGAGAATACTTGGATGGTCTATTTAAAGCTTCAACCTTTGCCACTTTATCACCCAAGTCTTTTACACTACAAATGAGCACACAAAGAAACTCACAGACTGATGTTCTGCAAGCAGGTTTGCTGAAGAAGACAGCCACCATTATATAAATTTCATTCCATCAACTCATTAAGACAACATCCGCAGTAGTTACACCTTTGCGTGATCATGGAATAGGTTTCACAGCCATTTAACTTTTCCCAAAATTAGGAGCTGCATTTACAAGTTTGGTTTGTTTTTCATATTCCTCTTGCTATCCAGTGGTGGTTTTGTATTAGTGATTAACAACCACCAAACCCACCACAAACAAGAAAGCGAATTCTTCCATATTCAACAGTCATTCAAATCAGCACTGAAATGCAGTTACAATATTTTTCCTTTCAGTCCCTTATCCACACATTAATGACTTTCCATGTGCACTGAGAATAAAACTATAATTATTTTCAACATTGTACGAGTTCTCTTGCAGTAAGAAGGGACAAAAATTACTTATGCTTTAAAAAAAAGTAATCTGTACAGAAATTATCAAGAAATACTAACACACAATCCCTAATAAACTGCAATACAAGTACAAAAGGAAGTGTAAATGTCAAGAAATTAGACAGTCACTTTTTCAACTTCCTGCATTGGTTTCAGTTTTTTTACTTAAACACTAAGTCACCTCAGGCCATTTTTAGAAAAGGATTTTTTTTGGTATTCCACCAAAAAACAAGAACGAAAAACAAAGGAAAAATATTTTAGCTGGATGTTCATTCTACTATTACATCTTTTCTGTGTTTCTATTCTTTTCACTTGTTCTTAGTAGGAATGTTTTAAATTAGAATAAAGGACATAAAGGAATCTTGTGGGTAGTCAAATCTAGGCCCCTGTCACCACAAGAATCACACATAATAAAAAAAGCTCAAGCTTTTCAAGTTTCATCTTAAAAAGGTAATTACACATCTTCCACCCCTACACAGCTGGCTGCTGTGCCAGAACCCCATTCCTCAATGGCTACTTCTTTTACCTGCATACTTTTCTCATGGCCAAACTGCCAAGTGTTACTCTTTCCTTAAACAGGTCCTTCCTATATCTGCAGAGAGCAATCATATTTCACTCTTCATTTTGCTAAATCCCTTCTTTTTTTTGTTCTTCACTAATTGACATATATCCTCTTTTGCTTTCTCAACTTAAAAGGTATTTTCAAATGTCTGAACTGATCTTTTTCAAATAAGAAACAGAACGGAAGCCAGAATTTCAGAGCAGGTGCTGCCAACGTCTTTACAACAGCACTAATATCGCCCTTTCTGCTGAGAAGAACTTGCCCAACACATTCTGCAATCACATTTGCTTTTTCCACAGCAGAATCACTTTGGCGGCTCATAAAACACTCTGTGATTGACCAATACTCTTGTATCTGTTTCCTCTTCTGTAACTAACAACTGATGAGCCTCGAACTTAGAAATTCTTGTTATTGGTCCCAAAATAACACAAATTCGTACTGTAATATAGTCGCCTCATATTGTAAAGAATGTTATAAAATTAAAGCTTTATAAATGTTATTATTAGAAGCGTGAATAAAAAACCACTGGTAAAAATATTCAGTATCTATTCACAGGTCAGTGTGTTTGGTCACACAGAAATACTTTTGCAATGCCAAATGGAAAGCAAATTCCTAACAGCTTTGTTGCTGTAGGTACAGTAAGGTTTGGGCTCCATAAGCTTAAGAGGAAGAGCACTATTATTGCATTCAATATTAACAGAAGCTTATGTGCAATGTCAACATGTTAGAAAGAAAGATCCAAAATAGCTTTTACAAGAGTCTATCTATCAAAGTTTCAGCTTTGTAGAAAACAACTGGAAAATAGTCATGAATGTTCTTTGTCACAGCCATTTTCTGACTCTTACAAATAGAAGAGCAAAAGTAGTATAAAATGACAGACAATTTCCCTAACAAAAAAAAAAACCAAACAAACCCCAAGGCATCAATTATGGAAGTCTAAACACAAATGCAATCTGGAGACATGTCGAAGCCTTTAGCAAGTTAAAAGTTAGATAGAAGACTACAAGTAAAAATTTAAGATTCAAACTTAGCTAAAAAGTGATCCTGATAAATATTATGCTTTCTCATGTTAGTGGGTTACTGCACGCACCATGAAACCATTTATTTCAAGACGATTAATGTATATGCTAAGTGGAGGACAGGAGTATGACTGGATGTGTTTATGCTGTTTAATATTAATATTATGAGGTTCATTTTGTGATTGCCATTAACAAATCAACAGCATAAAGCAAGCACATAATTTCCTCGCAATCAACTTTGCATAGAGCATTTCAACTCCATAAGAAAAGCAGAACTGTGTAACTAAGACCACAGAATGTGAAGGACAGCAAGGTAAGCAAAAGAATACCAAGATCTTGGGATAAAAAGGTTTAGGGAAGTTTATATGAGAATTAGCTTCCTATTTGTAACAACTGAAAGCAGAGCGTTGCAGTTATAAATACTGTAAATAGGTCGAACTGTGATGTTTCCATGAATACAAGTCTTAGGGATTTACAACTGACAGCAAAAGAAAGAAGTGCTGTGAAAGGTTGGTGCGGTCCCAAGAACCGCAAAGGCAGGGCGTAACCCTGAGAGAAGCCCCCTGTGCAGGCCATCCAGCAGCCAGGACACCGACCGCAGAAGTCCCAGCACCATGCCAGCACCTGAGATGGGGAGTTTCCAGCTACACCTCCTACTCTTGTGCAGAGGCAGTGACAATAATGCCTATTACGCTCAAGAGCTCAAGCACCTGCTATTATCCAAAATCTTTTCCAAAATTCTTGAAGAAAGGCAGCAGGTCATATAGATTAACCTGGGGATGGCAGGGTCTGGCCTTCAGACAACCAGCTCAATTAAGAAATCTTTTTTATCCCTCCCCCACTCCATTTCTTTGTTTTTTAGGGATAGACAGCTAAGAGTTTTGCAAGTACTGGGATGCAGTGTTAGGTCACAGAAAGCTGAAAGTCAAAAAAGAACGCAGTGATATACTCTGAAATGCTGATGCAATCTATCATATAAAGTTAATTATGCCATGAGAAAAAAAAAAGAAGTGTGATTGAGCAAGTTCATCTGTAGTTCAAAAGCTAGGTAGCAACAAACATTATACAAACAAGAAATAAAGTTTAATAATTTGTTTATTATCTCAAATCATCACACACTGATGTTTAGATGATTATTCAGGGCCTGAAGCGCCTGTTTCCTCCTTTCTGGGAAAGGATTAAAAATTGAATGTAATGGAGCTGTGCCAGGCGGCACAAACTGACATCAAGAGAATAAACACAGTCCCACGTGGCTTCACAAAGCTTGAGCTCAGGCTAGCAACAGCAACCTTTTCTGTATAGATAAATAACATTCACTTCTGATTAGCCAAAAGAAAAAGACTGCTTTTTGAATGGGATCAAATACTGTTGTAACAGCTACTCGCCATGGATACCGAAGGTGTATGAAAAGGTGTAATCACAAACATCAGTAGCAGATGAAGATGCTTACACCCAACCTGCCTAGCACCATCCCTCATCTGCATATTATTACTCCTACAGCTGAAGGCTTGCAGAGCATTACTTGAGCACACCTCATCTGTATCAGTGCAAAAGCAGCCAGGCAGTGACTCCATCCACCAATACTGCTGACAGGTTTTTGGTGAAAATCAACTGAAGTTATCCAAACAGTAGAATAGCAATCTCTCACTAACTGCTGCAACATCCAAAGCTGATTCTGCTAGATCTGGAAGGATAATACGATGATATCTTAACTGTAAAGAGGAAACAGTATAAGGAGTATGTTATAAAATTGCTTATCAAATAAGATATAGATGCCAACACATATGGCACTAAAAAACATACACGCAGGGTACTACCACAACTCCCTGTATATTAAATTCTACACAGCCAGAGCTCTGGATAGACAGATGCAGTGTGAAAACATTGTCCTTGAGACATTTTAGATCACAGGCAACTGTTAAACATCCAAAATTTCTGGCAGTCCACCTTGTATCTTTACTGTTCATGTTTTAACAACAAATGCTATGCAAGCAATACAACTCCACTCAAAATAACCTGGCATACTGGTAACTTCTTGGCTCTGGTATGGAATTAATAATTTTGAGGAAACATGCAAGGCTTGATTTCTAAGACAGATATCTTCTACTGAATGAATAATTAGTAAAAGTTTGATAATCTTTCAAACACAAAAGTCTTTCCACCCTTTATGGTCTTATCAGTAGCAGCACCTTCCAGCCAAGTTCAACTTTGAAAAAACAGCTTTGAATGTGGCATAATTATGTTAATACCATAGGTCACAGTTTGTCCTCACTTCCTGCTTTATTATAAAGATGACAGAGCCAGGCTCTTCTCAGTGGTGCCCAGTGACAGGACCAGAGGCAATGGGCACAAACTGAAACACAGAAGGTTCCCTCCGAACATCAGGAAACACTTTTTCATTGTGAGGGTGACCAAGCACTGGCACAGGTTACCCAAAGAGGTTGTGGAGTCTCCATCCATGGAGATACTCAAAAGCCATCTGGACACAATCCTGGGCCACTGGCTCTAGGTGGCCCTGCCTGAGCAGGGGGATGGACCAGATGACCTCCAGAGGTTCCTGCCAACCTCAACCATTCTGTGATTCTGTGATCCTAGCCCCACCCATTTCAACGCCTTCCTTTCCCCAATTTGATGGATGTTAACCATCCTTCCCCCCGCCCTTCAACTTGTCTCGATATTAACTTAACCAAATTAAAGTCAGAGCAATTGTACTGAGGTATGTACAAGTTGGAAAGCCAACTTTGTCTGAGACATGGATAAAATCTTTATGCCTGCAAGTTTGTCTACTGTTTTTCTATTTCACAAGCTGATCTAAAATATTATCATTCTAAGAAACAGGACCATGTGCAAGCTACATTCATTTGGATAAGACTGGAGAAGGAAAGTATGAGGGATTATCAGTTTCAGACCACCTTACCACTACAGTTCAGTTACCTAAGTTCCTGTGAACACCAACTGGATAGGAATTAATTGCTTTCTTTTCTGAACACTTGTGGCTCTGTACTGCTAACGGTTTTCAGCACCTCTGTCGGCAGTGACCCCATGTGCCCAATCTTTAGCTTGTAAAATTTCTTTTTTTTACCTTTTTTAAAAAAACAAAAACATGAGGGCATTTGTACAACCGCGACTTTCACTGAACTCAACCAGATGGATCAAGCTGTTGGGTCACTCATGAGCTATGACTTAACTATTTCAGTTGCTGTTGCAGATAAAAAGTATTGAAAAATTTGCACTGGCTAGTACAATATTACTAGTAACAGTGAAATGCTTTGAAACACCCCTCTGCCACAAATGTTGGCATCAAGCAGAACTCAGTTTTAAGATGAGGTCAATCAGATTCAAGAAGAGCTCACATGGCACCTGCTATAGAGATGACAATCCAGTCTGTTCCAGTCCCATACTCCTACACTTTCATCGGGCTCACAATTCATATCCAAAACTGCGTTCCAAACATATTTAGGTCAAACACGGAAGTTAACATATCACTGCACTTCGTTACCTCTCCCCGTCCACAAAGCGAGTTGTGGTCACATCTTGCACACCACCTGTAATTTCTGCAGTAATACGTTCGCAGATCGGATGGCAGAAGGGCCGTTTGGTATGATCCACAATATAACACTAAGGAATTTCACCTAGTCCCCACTTCTGTTCTGCATACAAGCACCAACTGCAACCATGCAGACCAAGCTACGCACTCTGAAAACAACATGCAATCATTTTGCACACCAAAAAGGAGAAATGAGACAGCCTCCCTTTACTTTCAGCTAGCAAATATTTGCCTTCCATGTTCTGCAGTTAACAATCATCCCGCTCCAGGTTGAAAGCAAAGATGACAAGGTAGACCTATTAGACCAAAGAAGTGGGGGAAAAAAAGTTAAAAAAAAACAAAAAAAATCAGTAATCCAAAAACCAAGTACAGGCTATTGCTGGTGCTTATAATAGCTTTCAGAAAGTCAAATAAACACAGATTACTAGCAAGGAAATCTGAAGTTTATGTAATACACAAAATCTTGAGACTATTACCGAAAGTTATGAAGTGCTCCAAAGACTACAAATAGCCCCCAAGGAAATAATTCTAAAATAATAATAATAAAAAATTAACCAGAAATCACAAATTGCATTTATTCTGGCATAAGACCTGTATATTTCTTGGAATTAAGTATCTGTCTTTTTATTAAAAACATCCATGTCTGTTCATGCTGGGTTTAAAACATGAACAGAAGACATTTGCTAGATTAACACCCTTGCTATCATGTTTTAACTCTTTAAAGAATCACACAATAAAAAGTTAGCATCTGATTCTCATCAGTTCACAATGCAGTCCAAATTTTTTTTCATAAAAAAATATTAACTTTATTCCTCACTCATAATATAAACCAAGACGGAAAGTAAAGAGTTAAAGCTGTTTGGCAGCTGTTACTTTAAACTCCTTTGGGTTTTATAATTTGCAGAGCATGTCAGTTCCTCCACCCTGGAACTTTTTTAAAACACCCAAGCAGAGGAATGTCACAGCACGATCATCTGCCCTCAGTACAATAGTCAGAGATACAACACAGCAGAGGACCTCCTCCTCCAAATCTGTCACTTGTAATAAATTATGGTGTAGCCAGGAGCTGACTGAGACCAGACAGAGAAATCAAAATTAAAAGAGTATGCAGAATCGGACATGACCTATATAGAAGTGATGGGTAAGGCTGAAGAGAGCTGTATGATTTTTTAGAGGGAGAAGATATGCAGAGAGGAGGGACAAGGACAGAGCCAAATGGCACTCTACAGTGAAGGGGACAAACAAGAGCACAAAACCTTGAGCACTGTTATTAAAAGGGAGCAGTTTGAGGGAGTATTCAAGCATACAACACACCAGTTTCTTGTTAAAGGTGCTCAGAAAGTAAAGACCAATGTATAGCACTAAAACCCAGCCACAGTGAAATCAGATCAGAGACGAGGTCAGCATTGCAAGACCTCAAGGGCAAGTGCCACATTGCAATCAGAGACTGTCTTTGAAGAAAATACTGAGGACAGAAGCTTTTGCACAATTGAGTAAGAAAAAGAAATGCTTATGTTTATAATTCTTCAAATAAATGCCTTTTTTCCCATTAGCTCCTCTTTTCTGCACCTATGGAGAAGGGCTATTCCGTCATACAAACATCACATATCACTATATCAAGCCCCTATATCTGGGCAATACAAACCCCCTTAAAGCAGAGAAACCCAACATGGATAAAAAAAGCTAACATTTAAAGATAGATAAACTGCTACCCCATCATTTCATAACCTTGCACTAAATGTACTTCCTCTAAAAGTATCCACTTCCATCAGCCCAAAGCTGTCAGCAAGAACTAGTGAACAGTAAACTACTCTCCGGCTCCTACTCAGTACTGCGGAACAGTAGCTCTGAAGCAGTCCTGAGCATGTCAGCCTTTGGCAAGCAAGGGCGGACGCGTTCTTCTCTTACTGGTTTAGAACAAGCAGCCAAAGTCAGTAAGATACAGATGGGCACCTTTCATGTATCCTCTTCTAATTTGTTTACCTCTTCCAACTACTTGCATTTTCATATGAACGTTTTTCCTCTGTTTCTACCTTATTTGCCTTTCCTTACTGCACAGCTTACAGCGTTAGAAGGGGTCACAAAGCAGAACTGCTATTTAGCTCACTGGCAATGGAAAAAGGAAAAAAATGCAACAACTTGACAGGTGACAGCCCAGCAGAACTCCAGCCACAAGCTGGGGCCCTCATGCACTACTGCTATTTACAGATATACAATAGCCAAGCAAGAAGTTACAGCGGTGGTAGGCAGTGCAAACCCAGCGTCTGCCTCCTGCAAGTACTGAGAGCAAAACAATGAGATACTTGTTCCAAGCTCACGCAGCAAGGCAAAAAGAACTGCACAGCAGCCACCGTTCTTCTGAACAGAAGCCAGTAAGATGATTTTGTTTTTTTCATTTCCCCCAATGAGTTCACAAAATGTTCATAAGAATCATCCTTTTATTTTAATTATTGCACAGATCCATCCGATCTGGATGCAGAGTTACTCAAAAAGCAGCAGCAGTGGGGCTGGAATGAGTGTGAAGAACAGGAGCACAGCTTGCTCACTGCTGTATGTTCTGCTACACCAACCCACACTGAAGAAGCTGCAGTTTAGGATCCTCAGTTGGCAGAAAGCCAACAGGACAGACCTCCTAAGTCTGGATGCAACGTGTCAAAAAGAATACAAAGAACTGGCCAACACCACAACAGTTAGTAGCCATGAGATACTGCCATGGCTGTCAAGCTAACCAAGCCTCCCTCAAGTAGGAAAAAAAGACACAGAAACACGCTGCTCTAGCTACAGCCCCATCTATGCACATCCCTGCGTGGTAGTAAAGGCCAGCAAAATGCCTTATTCCACCTACACATTCAGCATCTCTCTCCAGGAACCACTGTGCAACCAAATCCTTCTCAATCACTTCTGATGGAGATTAAGAATCTGGAAGAAGAACAAGACAATGGATGAGAGTATTTCAGAACGTGAAATGCAGCTGCATGTCAAGCAACTGGAAGAACAGGCTGAAACATTGCCAAGTTGTCAGGGACAACTAACCTGTGAGTAAACACCCAGGTAATACAACTTTATAATCCACAGTTGAAAACACTGGTCAGAGGCAAGTTCAAGTGAATCTGACAAAGCATGAAATGTCTCCAGAATTGCCATGAGGATGGACAGCCTTCAGAAACAAGAACCAGGAAGCAACTAAGTAAGTCCTGGCACAACTCCCTGATGAACTATTCACCTCCTTCATACCTTGGCCTGAGTGTGCTCCTTGCTCTAAGGGAACCATAGGAGCACACTGAGGAGGACACGCGTTCGTCTCTTCTGAAAGTCAAGGTGGTCATGACTGTGTGAAGAAGTTACTGGCCACTCCACCAAGGCCAATTTCTACACCACAGCTGCTGGCAACAGAAGTCCTCTTGTCAAAAATGACAAGTGTGGCAGAAGATTCAGCCACCAGACATATTCTGAAGACATGGCTCAGAGTGTTTACAAACTGTACAAAAAGACCAATGTAGAAGACACATTATGTTACCTAAATATGCATAATTTTATTTGATACTTTATGTTTCTGATAAAGAAAAACACCACTATATCAGTTCCAAACAGGCATACCGAGAGTACATCAGTAGTTAGAAACCAAGGACCTACTATGACTACCAAAGAGAAGAACCTACTAGAATTGATTTTTACTTACATAGCTTGCAGAATAAGACATTATTCTGTCACTTTTACCTGTATTAAGAATATCCACAAAATTCCCATTCTCTTGTTACAAGGTATTGTGGCTTTAATTGAATGTCTTACCTTACATTGGGGTAATATTATCTTGGAAGTATGTTTTTTTTTTCCTTTGGTCACAAAGCACCAATACAGAATCACATGGGCTCTAGCGCAAAGCACCACTGAGTTGGGAAAAAGAAATAGAAATACACAGAATTCACCGGTTCTGGGTAAATACATCTGATTCAACATCTGGTCAGTTTTTAGGGTATCTTAACTACCTCTGGAACCCTACTTATCTTAATACAGATAAGATATAAAGTAGGTCAGCTCTCCATTTTAATGCTAAGCATATTTGTGTTTTTAGAAGGGATAATTTTTAATAGTATCAAAGGCACTATCACAGCCTAAAGGCTGAATTGTCTTGAGCTACTGGAATGAGAGGAAGAATTTCTAAGTGATACAGGTTTACATAACAGATTTAAAAGTCTAATATTAAAATCCACTTTTTCTGAGAAGGTTGGAAATATGTAAGAACTCCTGATAATACTATGCAAATATCATGAAAACTGCAGGAAAAAAAAAGACCAGAAGCCAGTGATGCTTAATTAGAGGCCTCAACAGATTGTTCTAAAATCTTGAACAAGGAAGTACACCTACTCATACACTCAATTAATTCACATGCCTTCTATCTGCTAGCAAGGGTTTATTTCAAATCTATTGTCATGAACAAGAAAGAACAAACACATCTGTATACGTTTGCAAGCCAAAGCTTTGAACAAAGCAAGCAAGCAGAAAAGAAGACGCAACTTCTGGTGTTATTGAAATAGCCACAGCAATCCAAGGACAAAATTGAAGCCAAGTATCCTGGATAACACATTAATTTCATAGAATAATGACCATTTACAAAGGACAATCACTGTAAGTTGTTCAAAGTACAGAATATCATGCCATGAACACATAACTGAAAATGGTGGAAAATGCATTACAGTTTTACTACTGCGAGGTAAACTTTGATTCATACCATATGGCCTTACAAGACAAGCATGTGTGCCCGTCTGCACATGTGTGCATGAACGCTGAGGTCTCCAACCTGCAATTGTATCCATACCAGTTTTCTAGCAGAAGTAAGGAGAAGGTGGGAGGATTCCAGTAAACATTAAATTCATAGTTTTTCAGAGTCATTCAGGAAAGCTAATCATACTGACTCACTATTTTTGTCTCAGAAATCTGGTAATTAACACAAACTGAGATAAAGTGTGACGATAATACCTAGCATCAATATAATACCTAGTTATGTTTGTATTTGTTCTCCTCTTCACAAGGCTTAAAAAAAACCCTAAAACCTAACAAAAGCAATCATACTAGTATCTGAATAATTCATGACAAGGAAAGGGATCAATGCACATATCATTAAGTTCTCTTCTTCTCCTCTATTCTGTTTACTGTGGTATAAAACATACAATATTTTTATTTCCACCTCAGGCAAAGAGGTCCAGTGAATGCAATACATGGCTACCTCATAAAATCATGGGTCATCAGTCTGGGTTTAAGATAAAAAAGAAAAGCTAAACCAAATGTTATACTAGGTGCACAGAGAACTTTATTTACAAGTTCAATTAGTTACCAGCAAACTTCTCCGAAATCAACATTATCTGCGTTGCCTCACTCTTTGAAGTAAAATAATTGCTTCTTATGGTATTTTCTGCATTGTAACTACAGACAAGTACTGACTTTTTAACAGCACCTTGGATTTGAGGTGTTTTATCCTCCTGCTGCTTAAGAACATGAAATGAGATTCTCATGTTACTAGCAATATCAAGCTTGCAAGTATGTTTGAAATACAGATTTGTTTACATGACTACTTTTGAAACTGTAGGTTGTCTTCTGGCAGACTGAAATAAGTTAAAAATTAAGCTCAAGTCAATAGGGAAGGGAAGGTGAGGGAAGGAGCAAGAGGAAAAGGAAGAACCTTCTTAGTACTTGTAGCTGGAAGCCATTCAAACTTCGTTTCCTATATAGGGACTTTAACATGCCATCCTATCATCTTTGTGCTTTTTCTTTTTGCCCTTTTTTTTTTTCCTCTCCTTACTTTCATTACATATATATATTCAGAAACCAAGCTTGCCATCCATTTAGGGGACAAGTGGCTGTGTGTCCACTTACAAAAAAATACCCTCAAACTTGAACATCAGCATGGCAGGTGGGGGCTGCCTGCCTTCCCAGGAGGCCGAAAGCAAGCCAGGCTGCTGATGCACCGCGCGCCGCCCGCTGCCAGGCAGCTTTCCGGCTTTACCCTTTACGCTCATGCAAGCGTGACAGGGAAAAGCATAGAATGGCAAGAAAAGGGTGACTAAATCTGAAGATTATTTCACAAGGGTCCAGGAAGAAACTGCCATGACTGAGTATCAGTAAATTTGTTAAAAGCTCCCTAATCATTAAAGTAAAAATAGCACAAATTAAGACCCGACTCTTGTGTGGCCTTGGTTTACTTCCCAGCCCTGACTTAGGCAGAGTGCCATCTCGGTCACTGCACTTTCTCTTTACTCCTGACCTGATCTTCTGCACAATAGAAGTATCTTCCCCATCCTGTGACTAGAGAGTAAGCAACAAGTGTTTCTTCTCCAAGGAAGATACACCCTTTTATCAATACTAACTTTTATTATACACTTAAGATGCTGTAAGAATAACTTAGAGATGCAACTCAGCAAGAGAAAGCACTATTCCTTTTGGCAAACTTATGCATGTCCTTCAAAGCCTTTCGCTGTTAAAAGCTCTTCTGAATTTTAACAAGATTTGGAGTAATGAAAGCTGTACTTTACCATCTCCACAAAGACACACCAGCAAGTAACCAATGATCCGCCCTGCAACCCCCTACTCTCAGATACTATTTGTTTATAGCGAGCCCCCAGATGTGCCAAAGCTCTTTCATGATGGATTATTTAGAGTATATCCTCACTAGCTGTTAATCTGTATAACAGTAGACAGAACGGCATAAAGTAATAGTGAGGAAGTGAAATTTCTGCCCCACGTCAGCATCGTGGTCAGGAAACACGGCTGTGCATTTGCTCTTCCTCCAATTCAATATATACCTTCTTGGAAATGCTAAAATCACCGCAGTTTTGTAAGGCACAGGCATGCAGATTAAATAATACCTGGATTGAAGAAGCACCTGAGAGAGTTTGGCCATAAGAATTTCAGCTTTAGTATTTTCCACCATGCAATTAGGCTAGGGGTAAGGGAAGATGACACTTGATCATTCTGAGTGGCTAACTGATGCAAGACTTAATACTTGAATGCATCAGATATTAAAAAGCATCTTTGTTTATGTGCAATCATCCACAGTAAACAAAGATTCTCCACAGCTCTGAAGGAATCTACAGGACTATCACTTATTTATAAGAGTTTGATCTTGAGAGGCTACCTATACTCTTTTTTGATTTTTCTTCACCACAGAAGAATTTATGAAAGTATGGAGTATTCACTTAAAAGCATGCAGTAACTTGCACATGGGAATAACCACTACCTTTCTAGGACACGACCACAAAAACTGCTCTACTCTCTGTTACCTAGCCCCTCACTCCTCAAAACCCAAGGATTTTTTCTGTGCAGAAAGTTAGTTTGTGACATGACACTGCTTTGATTCCCTTTCTAATGACATCACCTGCTCAGAGGGCTCACTCAGCTCTCTCAGCAGCAATAGTAAACCATGCTTTAAAAAAAAAAAAAAAAAAAAAAAAAAGGATAATGTTACTGAAAGATTAAGTACATACTCACAGGTAAAATTATTAATTAAAACAAGATCTCCAGCAAGATTTTGAACACAGCTAAAGAGTGCCAAGTAGTTTTCACTGAGGTAGAGCTTCACAGAGCAGATAGCTACTCATATCCGATCTAAAGAAGGAAGTCCTTATCTAATCAAATGTCTGGAAAAACTAATAGTTTTCAACAAGAATTTTAGTACATCTCTTCCTTCTCTTCCTTCAACAACTGATTTTTAAAGTATTTTTACTAGTTTAATATTCCAAAGCCTGCTACAGTTATCACTCAATAGCTTGCAGCAATAAGTAAACTTGAAATTAATCCCATTAGAAACTCTCGCTCCTACTGCTTCAGGCTGCTTGAAGCAAGTGTATTTTTAACTTTCATGTAGACTGCTAACTAGAATATTTACACTAAGTTTAATGCCGTATTTCCCTCTAAAAAGTTTTAACTAGCTGTATACTAAAGAATGAAATAACTATCCTGTAAGAACAAAGGAAATTTTAACTTTTGAAGAAAACAAGCTTCTTCATATTAAAGTTTTAATAGTGGGGGAAAAAAGTAACAGTCCCCACACATAGGCAGTCTGCAAAACAACAAAAATACAGCTCTCATTTCAAACATCTGTGTTCCTGGCTCCTGTGAATCATACATCATGAACCTAGAGACTGGCCCAAACTTAAGTTATTTGCCAGGACCTTGACTACAGCACCACACGCTGAAATAAGCTGAGTTGCAAGAACACTCTGGGTACTAGCAGTAAAGCTAAAAGAGCAAGTATATTACTGTGCTTCGCTGTGTCTGTCAACATTATTACCACAAGTAGCTTTTTAAACTACTGTAATATTTGTCCAGGTCAGCATGCTACTCAGCAGGTTTCAGAACTTGCCAGGAGCACAATTCAGAAGGAAGCAAAGAGCAACTGTTGCTCCCATCTTGAGCTGATGCCACCCATTCTGCAAACACAATGCGGCGCCTGGACAAGTCTATCGCCCTGCTGCCCAGCGGCGTGTTCTCCCCCTCGTCCGCCTCACGCCCTGCAGGCCATCAGTCCTGTCTCCAGAGCTCCTGGACCCATTTATTTCCCTAGCAATGCTTGCCCAACTCAAACAGAAACAAGAATCGGCCATGAACATTCCCTAGCACTTTCCTGCTGCTCTGCAGCAAAAGCACTCCAAGCCTTTCATGATAGGAGAGGGCCAACACAGGGACAGAAGGAGGAAGGGTAGGATAAGGAGTGAAAACTTCTTCTCTCTCAGCAGACACCCTAATCTAGGAGACATCAATGCAGAAGTGCAGTAACTAATGAAAGCAAAGGCAATTATCTGGAGGAAAGTGGGAATCGCTCTGGCTGACAGACAGTTCAGAGAGGAATGACCAGACACTATCAGGTGTCATACACTAATTACGCCAAATTGTACATTCACAGCTAGCTGACAAAAGTTACCAGAATGCTATGCTAAGTGCCCAGTACTGCCCTCCACATTTCTTCAGCGTTTAGATGAGCCAAAGTGCCTCATTTTGTCTCGAGCCATTTGGGACATCCAGAGAGCAGAGAAAAAATGACTCAGGTACTAACCCACCCGTTACCCTACAACTGGGAGAAACACTCACGAGCACTACATCTCACAGTTCACTTGAGCTGAAACTGTGGATGAAGCTCTGTTTAAACTACCATGCAGGGTACAAATTGGAGTATCCGAGGCAGGGACAAAAACCTGTCCTGATGGAGACAGAGACGGTTGCAGCTGAAAGCGTCCCAAATCATCTGCCAGTACCTAGGTCCAGGTCTGCCAGTATTCACTGCTCTAGTGCAGGTTTTTTCATCTACTGTAGGCAAATTAGTTTTCAAGAAATTCTTTATGCTTTTTCTTTGAGCAATGGGGTGGTACCACATTTTCAGACATTAGCCGTCGTCTTTGAGCAGTAACTTTTAAAACAGTTAACTTGCTAAATGTTGTGCCCTACATCTTATGTTATAGTTCTACAAACAATTTAATCCTGCATCAACTGGCAGTGCTGCCATGAAGTCCTTGTTTTCCCTTATCAGCTCCTCTCAGCCCTTTCCTCTGCACCAGCAACAGCATTTGTGTAATTCCCGATGAATCCAACTGGGGAAGTCATCCAGGTGAAGACTGAACTGGTGCATACAGGAGTTTTCAGTTGGATAACTTCCTCGATCTGGTTTACCACAACGCTGCACAAATGCCAGTAAGAGAAAACAGACAAAGGTGAGAGTAACAATGCAACTTAATCCAGAATAAATCAACTCTTGGGAATACAAAGCTAATTAAAAACATGGAAAAAAAATGTAGACAAGCCCAAACAACTCTGCAAGCCTCCTTACTTGTTTCTAAACCTTTCTTTTTGTTTATTTACTCTTGGGAGTGAAACACTTAGACTCATAAGCATAATGCTACAAAGACAAATGGCTTAGAAATGTAAATAGGCAATAACTCTTGTTTGAGTCTTGAGAAATGCAAGATAACCCAGCCCAGGTAATCCAAGAGTGTGTGTTCCTTCACATGGCTTATTACATGGTATATATTCAGTAGCTCGAAGGCCAAGCCAGAGGGCAACACCACACTTACGAAATTTCCAGTTACAGTATATGAGGGAGGATTCATCTGACTAAATGGGAGTACAAACAGCATTGTCTAGGCTGCCATGCTAGTCAGTGGAGATCCACACAGCACGATTCATCTGACCAAATGTGCTTACTCCAGGTGACAGGAATGACACTCGGCTCCATTAGCTGAAAAGATTAGATCTTCATGTCTGTAAAAGGACCATGGATGACTAGCTAAGATGTAGACACTTGCAGACTGCAGACACCTGAGTTAGGTGAGATGCCTCCTACCCTGGATGACAATTGCATATCCCTCGCATGAGAAGTCTTACATTCAGATATCAAGTACAGACTGAGAGATGAGATGTTTGGATCTTAACCTTTCACTTTGCACAACTGTTCATGGTATGGTGGAGAGCAAGAGGGCTGGACAAAACTGCTGATACACTAATTTCCTCCCAGCAGCAGTCCAAATACAGCATTTGCCTTAATTTGTTGTTGCTTTATTATCAAACAAGTCTCACAACATCATTTGAGAAATACTTGTTGCTGTATTAGTATACGCCCTTGCTTATGAAGGATGAAAGACACCGTTTTTTCAGTAATGACAATCACAAAGGTGGGATGAAACAGGAGGGAGCTCCCAACACTGCTATCACCTCTGTTAATTACTGCACAAAGAAGAAAGGCCTCTTTGTTTTCTTTAACAAAGTACCTTATGCCTCTACCTATTATTTATATCAGCATTTACTGACTGTCAAGGTAAGCTCTCCTTTACTGTTAAACATTGCTATTGTATTACTCACACCTACCGCACAGTACAGTAGTTCTCAGCACTTTTTCATCTAGAGCTTAAGAAAACTGGAAGCATTTTGCACCTTATTGGATTCAGCTCCTTTGTTGTCCCCAAGCCAAAAGGATGCTGCTACTTCCTTCCCCCTGCCTTCCCCCCGCGCTCCGTCTCCTCCTTGCTAACTGCAGTTGCTGCTGTGCCTCCTCAAAGCCTGGTTCCCACAGGGCAGAGAGGCTGAGGGTGGCCCCTACAAGAGTCACCCCAAGTCCAGCAAGGCTTATGTGGGGTCCCCTCTACCGCTATGTGCTCTTGCCTCCCCCCCTGAGAAACAACCATTATAGCAGCATAGCAGAGTTTTCCGTGGTGCAGGTTCCTACCCCCAGTGACACGAGGCTTCACCTCCTGCTGCACGAGGTGTGCAGATAACGGATAACGACAGGATTTCACTCCCTAGTACGCCTCCACAGCTCACAGAACTGCAAAAACTAAGGGTAGGTACAATCAAGAGATAGCTTCGGTGTTGGATTTCCAGGGACTTTCGTGCCCTGCCTGCAGAGACTGCTTCTATTCAAAACATACTTTATATCCACAGCAGTTCTGTTTAAATACACCCAATCTCCCAAGTAGCTAGCGAGGGAGCCAAATTTACAGACTATACTATACACAAATGAATTTCCCCTTCAGATCGTCTCAAGATCTGTTCTTCAAGCTAGCAAAAAAGTGACATGGGTATATCTGAACCAGAACGTTGGCATTTTACATGAAATGAAAATGTAGCTCTATGTTGAAATATACTTAAATACTACTTTCAAGGGCTCAGACTTGCCATTGTGTCAAATATGATTCTGTCTTAATATTGTAAAGTGAAAGATTCAATGCACTTATTAAAAGCAACAAGAAATTACAGTATGTTCACATTCTTATGGCTCTGTATTAACGAATATATACGCATTTTTCCAGTTTCCAATAAAACTAAAGATGGTGTTTGTAAAAATCATGTGTATAATGCTTATTACCCATGCACAACAAGCCAGATATTACGTTAACTGAAAACTTAATGTAAACCAGCTTACAGGAAAATGTTTCTGGAATTTCTGAAGGGAAGGGGGAAAAAAAAAAGCAGCACTCGTTTCTCTTTGGTATTTCTCAAAACAAAATGTTTCAGTGTATATTATTAGCGTGTATTATATTAGTATTATTAAACTTATTTGTTCTAGTAAATACAACCCTTTACACAGGCTTCTTGCCTCCCTTATTTGTGCTCCCCGACAGATAAATGGTAAAACCACTGAGACCTGTGGGAGAGGCAGAATACCGACAGCGCGGTTCTCTCAGAGGCTGCCTTTCTTCCTATCTAAAGGCAGAACTGATACATCCTGGAGCAAAGGGAAACTAATCCTCCAAAAAATGCAGCTTGCATAAAGTAATCAGTGTATAAGGTAACAGAAATACTGAAAGTGCACACACTGATTTCAAGTTGCAGGTATCTTGGAGACATCATTTAGCCTTTGGCTGACTGGAAAAATAACTATCTCCCTAAATTATAAGCTCAAGGTACATGACACAATTGCATAGGTCAAATGTACTAGAGTAATTCCACGTAGAGATGTGTGGAAAAGAAGCATCATTCCCAACCATACTGCTATCCATCAGCCAAACTTCAAGCATGGTTGTCAAGAAATGCCATTAAAGCTGAATCAGCAAGCCGCCAGGTACTGTGCATACCTATACGGACATGACCTATGCATCGAGTTTCCTTGCCATGCATTTTCCTCTCCATTTTCTTCACACACCAAGACTGTGGAGTCATCGCCCACAGAAGACAAGAGTAAAAAACTAATTTGAAGTTTGTACTGGCAGGAGGCAGAGTGACAATTCTGCTCCTCCATGCACCAAAAGCATTGGAGATTTCTTAAGTTTTCCAACAAACTTAAAAGCACAATCCTTCTCCTTTCCCAGCACACAAATACATATACCCAGGCCTCTGTTAAATTAACAAGCATATGGTAAAATTGCATTTCATTGCTACCAGAAACCTCTCCTGTAGAGAGGGGACTGCTATTTGAAACCATCCACTTGGCCAGAAGTTGGCACAGAAAGCAGGCGTCCCTAAAAATGTCATGAACCACGTTCCAGTCTCAAGCAGTAAGAGGTGTCAGTGTGAGGTTTAAACAAAAAAAGACAAAAGAGAGGGGGGAGGGAGAAGGTTAGGTAACACATGGCAATTAACACCGTCTCAAGACACAAACAGACAAATGACCACTGGGAAAGCCAGCATGTGAATTTGCTGTCACTTGACAAGTGCATACACACATCATTTAAAGTAAGTTGAATCAGAATCACTTACTGCAAGGTATTACAAGCCAAAAGGGTGAACACAAATGTTTAGCAGAAAAAGACTGCAGTTTAAAACCCTCAGCTCATCAAGGTAACTTGTTCATCTGACCAAGAGAAATCAGTTACTAGGCATTTGCAGGCATTAGTAGTTCAAGGTAAACATGAAAAAAAAAAAAATCTAGAGCTTACCTCGATCTGATAACCGATAAAAACCAACAAATACCTCATCCTCAGTAAGATTTTTGCAGTATTATCTAGTGCTAAGCAAACAATTTGCTCCTCCACTAAAATAAAACAACATCTTTTGTACTGCTTTAGAGCAATTTAGCTTCTACTCTTATGAGTCCATTTGTGGTCTCAGTGAAATAAATGTTTGCATTTGAAGGTCATTAGTAATTTGCAGCTGATTGAGAAGAGATAGTACGGCAGTGCAAGATGAAAAAGAGAAAGACTTTATTTCTGCATCATCTAAACTTTATCATCATAGTGAAAACTGCAAGCTTGGGATAACTGGCTTAAAAAAAAAAAAGCCAGGAACTTGAGGGTCTCCTCACAGCTGTTATGCTGTCCAGAAAAGAAGCCTTGACAAAACGTGCAGCTGAAATGGTTGTGAAATTGGCTTTCACGATGTCAAGTAATGTAATGGCTGTTTGCAGGCAGGCAGGGCAATTCCAAACAGCAGCACTCAAGCATCACCCCTCCTGTCCCCCACGCACACAGAGGGAGAAGATACTGCGGATTCTGACTAAGCAGCAACAGCTAGCTGAACTTTTATTCACCATCATACTGGGGGGGGGGGGGGGGGAATCTATCTGCCTGATCTCATTCTGGTATTAAGAAGGGGGGATATCCTGAGCATATTCATCTACTAGTAGACTAGTCCTTGAACTCGGTGCTATTTATTAATAAGATGTTATTTTATTATGAATAACTTCTCTGTTTTGAACAACTATTGAACTATGAAGACCAACGAAGACACGAATTAAACCAATACCCACTGCAGCACACAAAAGTCACACTGGACTTATGCACTACAACACAGTATTTTAGGATTTCTCTTAAAAGAGCCTCCCTAGCATCTACAAATGAATCAACCTCATCATCCGCTGCAAAGCAAAGTTTACAGGTGACAAAGAAATTTAAACCCTTCTCAAATTACACTAATTTTGCTTACGTTCTCCCTGGGTTAGTGTTACCTCTTCATATAACTCTTAAATTCCTATTTGCCAAAGCTCCCTAAGTTTAAAAGGTATCTGTTCATATGAAGAAAACTCACTGTGTATTTTGTCTGTACTCATCAGACAAATCACCAATTCCCAACAGGAATGCAGCTTAAGGATTAGTTTGTTTTTTCATTTTAACTAAAATTTCTACACATTCATTCCAGCATTCAAACCAATTTAAGTTCTGGAATACTTGATAGAACAATTAAAAAACAAACAAACAAGCAAAACCACCAAAAAACCTCAAAACCATAATTTAGTCCTCACCTAAAACACTTGTCAGGTTTTAAGTATTTGAAAGAAGTTAAAGAGGTAAAGCCTTACCAATCCTAAAGTGTACCTTCATGGACTTCTAACAGCGTCACTGATGGGGCTCTAAGCATCAACACCGACAAAAATGAACAACTAATCTGTGTGGATTTTAACATTAAAGAAAATAAGTTACTGAAACTTAGAGGGTACCTCTGTGACCTTCAGAGGCCGCAACAAATCTGCATGATGAATCAAATAAGGTAACAGCATGCCAAAGTCATCCAATTTTCTAAATAGGGTGCTAAATGCAGAGCCTAATTACCAGTACTTTCCATATTCACAAATTAAATAATCAGTCTGGCCAAGCAGAATTTGAAGCTGGGTCTGTCTGAACATATGGCTGAGAGCAGCAAAAGAGAGAAGTGCTCGATGCAAAGCATCACTCCTCATCCCTTCCTTAACCAGAACACTGACTACAAATCCCACCATCAAATAGCTCCAAATCCAAGACCTATTTATTTGGTCTCTTAACACAGGCACAGAACATCTTAACTGAGTCTCATCTAATCTGTCCCACCACGAGGAGGGTTCTCCGCCCTAGTCTCTTGTAACCTGTCCAATAATAAATATTGCAGCTGAAGCAATTATTCCCTGATGGCATCCTCTGGCTTTCTCACTTCCAGCTTTATTCCAATCCCTTGGTTTTTCCCCTTGTGGCTGGGAAGAGACTAGTGAAAGTCAGTCATCTGCAAACATCCCTGAACTTTGGCAATGGCCCTTCACCTGTAGCTACAACTATCACCACAGTGCTAAAAGGGCAGGAGGGAAAAACAGTTGGTTTAGGTTTTACAACCATTTAGCACTTACTGTGCTCAGTCTACAAACAAGGAATGTGCCTAGTACTAAAACTCATGTTCACACCTGATGATTAGGAACTTATTCAAGGCTACAAGCTGGCATTGCATAAACTTTCAAAAAAAGACTCATGGTAAATAGCTGGTAACTAGTGAGCAGAATACACTTCAATATGAGATTAGCTCTACATAACCACTTACCAATGTACACGTCCAAAGAGTAAAGATTGGGCTCGTAATTAGACTTTGGAAAATGATGTTATCTATGAAAACTCAGATGCTCTTACATGGAAGATAAAATTAGACCATTCTGTTGAGACAGAAATGTTCTCTACTCACTGACATAACTGCTATTACTTAAATAATCAGCTATCAGGTCTGATGTGGATGTAGCAGCTATAGAGACAAGCCTTTCCACATAACATAAATTGAGCTTGACAATAGATGAGATCGACAGGGGAGTTGAAGGGCACTGATTTTGCCAATACCTCACCACTTTGATCGCATATATGAAAGATCTTTTCCATGTGATGCAGAAATTACAATAGATTTTGATATTACCTTGGTATCTGAAGTGGTAGCTTCAAGGGATGAACACAGTTCTGTTTTTCTGCCATGCTTATCAATAAACTTAGTATAGTCCTGAGTTTACTGGCCTTTGAGTTATTGTTATTGTTTTGTCCTTAAGAAAAGGCAGAATCTGACATTACATTTGATGTCAGATTGCCTAGCATGGTAGGTTTTGCCACAAGATACCAAAACCTTTTGAATACTCTGTATGAGAACACAGGCCCACCTAGATCTTCCTTAGTATGCCGCAAATACAATCACGAAAGAAAGAGTTCAAAAAGATTAATTTTAACGTTTTCCTGCTTGTGGCAAGCATCGCTTACTGATTCTTACCGACATGCGAGACAGGAAAGCTTAGAGGAAACAGGACATAAGCGTGGTGTACTTCCACCCCACCGCAGCGGGAAGGGTGCTGCCAGTCCACCGCCGGGAAGGCTAAGCCGGCATACGATCTCTCATCCCAGGTGACACATTTAGCCCCCTGACAACGCACGCCACGAGGCTAACACTGACCACGGGGGAGGGCGCATCTCCTCCTAGCACGCTTCCTACCCTTAGGTAGACAAGTTTTCTGCTTCCTCACGTAGCCGTAGTCCCGGCAGGCGCGATGCTGCCGCGGCATCCCTGTCGGAGCCCGGCGGGAGGAGGCCGACGGAGGGGCTGCCCTGCTGCCACCAAACGCAAGGCCGAGGGCAAGCGGGGCACGGGGGAGTGTCTCCCCCCGCCGAGGTTCCACACGGGGTTGGAGGGCAGGTGCACCTCGCCGCCGAGGGGACGCCTCACCACGGCACCTGTGAGGATCAGGGCAGAGCAGCCCACGGCAGGACCCGGCCCGGCCCAGGAGGACCAGGAGCTGCTCCAGGTGCCGGGGGGCTCGGGCCGCGGCCTCCCGGGGGGCTCGGGCACTGACCCGCTGCGGCTTCTCCTCTCGCCCGGGCAGGGCGGAGGGGGAAGACGACCCTGCCCGGCCGGGGAAGTGTCTCTCCCCGGCTGCCGAGGGGCGCAGGGGCCGCCCGGCGCCGTGACAGGCCCCCGCCCGGCCGGCGGGCAGCCCACCGCGCCGAACAAAAGGCCCAACCGAGGCCCGGAAACGTCCCGGGGCGGCGGGCCGAGCCGCGCCGCCAGCCCGGGGGGCGAACCCGCAGCCCGACGGCCCCGCACGGCCGGGGGCAGGGCCTGCGGCCGCCGGTGCCCCTCAGCCCGCCTCTCACCGCCGCGTCGGGCCCTGCAGCGGGCAGGGCGGGAGAGGAGGGAACCGGGGGAGAAGGACGCAATGCAACGGCTCCGGCGGCGCTCAGGGAGGGAGGGGGCAGCACAATGAGGCCAGCGGCAGCCCCTGCCCCTTCCGTTAACAAAAGCTCCCCAGCCGCGGGGCTTGCACCCGCCTCCGGGCTGCCTTCACCACCTCGGGCCCGGGGGGCTCTGCAGCGGGCGGCGCCCCCGCTGCGTCCCCCAGCCGGCGGGCGGGGGGAGCCAGGAGAGGTCTCGCATCACCGCCCCCCCGCCCTACCCCCCCGCCAAGCCCCCGGCCCGACCCCCCCAAGTTCGCCGCCGCCCGCACAATGCAGCCCCCCGCCGCCCCGGGGGGCACCGCACAAAGCGGGCCAGTCCCGCCGCCCTTCCCGCACCGACCTTGAGCCGCCTCGGGCGCCCCTAAGGTTTTGGTCACCGCCTTCCACACGTTGCAGCCCAGCAGGCAGAGGAGAAGCGCCGCCGACCTGCTCATTTCCACCCGCCGCCGCCAGCCGCCGCCAGGGAGGGAATCGCCGCCGGAGCCGCTGCCCGGAGGAGGAGGAGGAGGAGAAAGAGCCGCATCAGGGGCTGGCCCGCTCCGCGCCTCCCTCCATGTTGCCGTGCGCTGCCCCTCCTGCTTTCTCCGCCTGCTGCATTGTCGTCCCGCCGCTGCGCCCCGGCCTCCGCGTCCCGCGCTGTCCCTCCCGGGCGGCGGAGGCGGGGGGAAGGAGAGGCGGGAGCGCTCCGCGGCCCCGGCTGCCTGTCTAGGTTTATTTTTTAATTTGTTTCCCCCGTTTATTTTTTCCCCGGTCTCCCGGCAGGGGCAGCCCGGCTCCGCCGCCCGCTCGTTAACCCTTTGCGGCACCGCCTGCCCCGGGCGGCGGGCCCGGCGGCACAGCGCCCCCTGCCGGCCGCGCCCCGCCGCGCCCAGCCCTGCCCTCCCGGACCGCCGCGGGGCGAGGGGCCGCGGCTCCCCGGCGAGCAGCGGGGCCTGCCGGGCGGCCTTGCCGGCCCCCGCCGAGCCTCGTCACCCCGCAAGACCGGCTGCCGCCCGGGGGCCGGCGCGCGGCCCCGGCGGGCAGCCCGCCTTCCACCCCCCGCCAGGTGCTGCGGCGCTTACCTGCCGCGGGGGGCCGGGTCCCGCCCGGCCGCGCCCGCCGCCCTTTCTGCCTCTCCCTCAACAGCTGCAAAATGGCCTCCTCGGTGGTACTGTCCCCCGCCGCGGCGGCTCGCTCGCCTTCATCCGCAGCCCAGCGGGAGGGACGAGGGGGAAGACGGACGTGGTGGCTTATAATGGCACGGCTGAGACGTGTCGAGTCACAGGGTCCCCCGCGGCCCAGCTGCCGCGCACGGCCCCCCGGCCTGGTCCCCTGCTGCTGATGTATTTAAAGCGTTTTTTTTTTTAAAAAAAAAAAAAAGACAACCAAAGAACAACAGAAAATGCATCCATCTACCGGGTTTTATACAAAATTGTTTAAAAAATGCTATTGCAAACTGCACAAGAAAGGCAAAGTTTGGGGTGAAAACGCTGGCATTGAAGGCCACGAGGTCAGCCACGGCTCTGCCACGGGCTCGCAGTATCCCCGGGGACATGGCAGTGTGGTGGCCTCCCACCGCTGCACCGTACAGGGCATGACAGAAGCAGCACTGTGGGAATCGTAGCAAGGCCAGGGACGGTCTCCCTGGGGGCTTTCTCACTGGTATATTTTGCAGCATCCGTAAGAGCATCTCTTGGTGTACTTTTCTCCAGGCCAGCGGAGACAGAATACAATGCCACGGCACTCACTCCTCCCTTCCCGGGCTCTGCTGAGCATTATGCTTCCTAGGGGAGGGAGAACAGGCGCTCCTCATGTTTCCTCCAGCGCAGAGGTTGCTGCTACAGACAGCTATTATGGCAAGTCTTTACACAGCTGTGCAAAGCAAAGCCTCTGCCCCACCGGCTCACGGATTTCCCACGATCTGCTCCCGAACACTGCCAATGCTTCAGTTTGCCTGTAAGACTGAAGTTTGTGTACCTACAAATTTAATATCTCACAGAGGTGTCTTAAAGCTTCAGGTTTTATTTGTAACATCTATTTTTAAATAAAATCTGCCATAAAAATGCCACACATTATACATTTATTTTTAGAAAGCAGTACACTAGTTTACTTTGTCACTTCAGTATTTGACCAGAGTAGCTATACCACAAGCTACAGGTATGAATTTTATGAAATTCTTCTGCCCCAGAAGTGTTAAAACTAATTTTCCAGTTCCTTTTTAGAGACACTCCAATTGATTACAATACATTTCACTCTGGTTTTACCGTTAAGTTGTTCAAATACATTTTCTGAGAGTTGATAAATACGGTATACACACTGCAACTTTATTTTTTTATCCTGAGAATTTGGAGGATTTATTTGTAAAGCTTGGTCCTATAAGAAAAGTAGGTACAAAAAGGCTATTCAGTTCACAGAGGAGACCAAATAAGCAAATACAGATCATCTGATCTTACTCCTGCTTACCATAAACAAAGATTTCAATATTGTAAACTCATGTCCTGTCTAAACAGTTATCACGTACCAAGCATGGTCTGAAGAGCCCAGTGAATTTATAACAAAACTGATCAAAGTATAGGGGCTGTTAGTGACTGTGAGGCAACTCCTTCCTAAAGAAAGAAGGTTGGCCACCTGGTAAATAATCACACATTTTATAGCATCTTTTTTGAGATCCCATTTCCCTTTCTCTGGATGTCCATGGATTGAAATTAGCATAAATAAGATAAGCTTATAGCTAGAAACTTATACAAAACCTATTTCTGTCCATAAGGAAAGCTAGAGCCATCTTAGAAAGAGGAATATGCATTTTCCTGAATATCGTTGTATTATTTTCACAGAAAATACCATGGTCCTTGCAACATCAGTGGATAACACATAATAATTGGGGCTGGAAAAGAAATGAGATATTGCACTGAGAAATAGGATATTGTGCTGAATTTTGTCTAGAATTTACATTTAAGAAAGCAGAAAGCCATTTACACAGGCCCTTCCCTTAATCATCTTTTACAAAAATAGAAAATTTTGCTTTATCACTAGTAAACAAATGGTCTGTTTCAAGACTCGGTTTAGGCTGCATTTGCTCACTTGACCCACTATGCAATGGATTTACAGTTCAAGCAAAGGATGTTTCCTAATTCATTCTACAAGCTACAGGCATGTGAAAGGTTAACTTTTCGTCACTGCCTTCTTCCCTCACAGACTAAAGAATACTACTTGGAGCCACTCACTGTAGCACTTTCCCCTCTCCTGTGGCTGTGCATTGGGAACTACCACAACTCATTGGAATTACAGACTGCTTTGGTCTTCCTATGTTGTTTTGCTACCTAACTTGAGTAAGCTACTTTAAAGTTAGGAAATTCAGCTTTATTAGGTTGGTGGTTTCATAGCTTTTGGGTTTTATTTAGCCTGGGAAATATAGCTCACCTATATGGATTCCATGACTAAGAGATGTCATCATATGACATCTACCACTTCACAAAAGCCGATTAGGAATGAAGAAAGGGTAAAAGCTTTTCCAGAAGTTGTTGTTCACAAATCTCTTATTTTCAAATTGTGTATAAGTTAATATCTAGATCTTGATATTACAATATTCCATCTAACAATAACATGGCAGAGGATGAAAAGAAAACCCATATTTTTTCATCATATTCCCATAAATATTTTGACGTACCAAAGTGAGATGTGAATACCTGATCCTAAACAGGCTATGCAGATTTTAAAAACACAAGCTATATATAATATCACACACTCCCTGCATTAGCCTTCTTTATTGCAGCCCAGATATACTTATAGACTATGCCGGCCATACAGGGCTTGTCTCCTTCCTAAATAAGCTAAATTTATATATATAATTATATGATAGCATTCTTATAAATGCACCCAAGGGGGATCTTATTAATGTATATAAATACCTGAAGGGAGGGTGCAAAGAGGACAGAGCCAGGCTTTTGTCACTTGTGCCCAGTGACAGGACCAGAGGCAATGGGCACAAACTGAAACACAGGAGGTTCCCTCTGAACATCAGGAAGCACTTTTTTACTGTGAGGGTGACTGAGCACTGGCACAGGCTGCCCAGGGAGGTAGTGGGGTCTCCATCCATGGAGATACTTAAAAGCCATCTGGACACAACCCTGGGCCACTGGCTCTAGGTGGCCCTGCTTGAGCAGGGGGTTGGACCAGATGACCTCCAGAGGTGCCTTCTACCCTCAACCCTTCTGTGATTCTGTGATTTCTATTCAGAAAGAATACTTGAGCCCTAGCACTCATGGGAGTGGTGCAGTGGGAACTAGATGGCTCGACCTATTCCTACCCCAAGGCGGGAAAGGAAATTTTTCCTTTCTACAGCATTTCCTATTTGTCCAGTCCAGTCCATGCTGAGGCTACACATTGTACATTTTTACGTTGTACAAACAATGTAAATTACATTTTAAATTGTACAAAAAAACAAATTTCCAAATAGTTGACCATTCAAGTCATGCATACTAATGTACTTACAAAATGATTAGCTATTAGTGAGGCTCTCTGTACCAATCATTAGTAGTTAGACATGTTCAAAGAGTGCCTTGAAGAGTATATGGATTACTTTGAAGTTAGGCTTATAGTGAAAATTTTCAATTTTCTATGATGAGTAGTTTCGCAGACACTTTTGAATGGTATGCTGAATATGCTTAAGCAAAAATTTGGCCTAATTAGTTCTTTTCTATTCTCTCTCACAACTTCTAGTACAGTTTCTCTTGTGTTATTATTTACATGTACACAAATGTAAATTATGAAAGCAGTGCTCAGACAGCCAATGACAAATTATATAATGGATTAACAGTTAAATAGTTTCTATACAGCAAGTGAATTCAGTGAACCAAGAGGTGCAAATATTTGTAATAAAGACATCTCTAGCAAGCTGTTATCTAGCCTTCCTGGTTGGTAGTACCAGTCTGTACGTTTGAGAATGGCTTTGAAGTACTTTTACTATTTCTAGCAGAGTCCTTTTTTACCAGTCCACAAGTTACTTTACATATGGAAGATCACACCAAACTAAATCTTAAAAAAAAAAAAGTGAATGTAAAGAGTACAAAGCCCTGAAGATTATTTTGCAATGCTCCTGGTAAGCTGAGCCAGCTACTGATTATGTGGTACTCAACATTTCACATGAAAACTATAGAAGCTATTTAGTCCTGGATCTTTCAAAGAGAAAAGCAAAGTTTTATGGCCAGAACAATAATAACTTCCCATCCTTAGCAGAGATCTAGCAGTGTTTGAGTATGACTGTTGTTTTAGTTGTAGCCATGCTGAGTGTGGATACCAAAACATAATGCTATCTTTGGCATAAATATCTTTTACCCTGAAGATCTCAGATGATTTCAATATTGACATACACATGCTGTGCTATTAATATGAAAGTCAACTAGTGCCTATATGTGCTCATAAGGTAAAAAAAAGTTTGCCTAAGCAAGACCTAAGTACTTGTTTACATAGGGAAGTCAGTGTGGAACAGTTATGTGTGAAATACATCCTCATACCTGACTGCACACTAAATCCCTTGGTAGACAACTGGATGTGGACCAGCTCAAGGCTACAATAAATATGAGAGCTAAAAGTAGGTTTCACTGCCCTATTTGTATATTTAAAAAAAAAAAAATTGTGTTGTGGGAGCTACCAGAATAGGACTAGGCTGAGATTAAAAAAAAAGATCTGTAAGCATTGCCTAAAGGTAGCAGAGGAGAGGCTAGTCTTGAACTCAAAATGAAGGTTTTAGAGGCTGCGCTCCAGCAGCTGAGAAAGGACTGGGAGACAGCAGTAGATCTGAAACAGGGATGAAATGATGACTGAGGAGTCAGTGGGCTTTGGAACAGGAGAAGGAAGGATGAAGGAAGGGCTGCGTGGGGTCTGTGGAGCTTTTGGGAGCTATGGGAGATATCAGCATCTGTGAGCTTGTGCCTCTCCCTCCAGCATGATCTGCTCAGAAGATGAGTAGATCCCTGCTGTCTTCCTCGCCAGATACCTTCTCCTTCTTAGCTGAAAGAGCAGCCTCTGCTTCTGCCAAGGGAGACAACACATGAAGGTGAAGAGCAGGCTCAGGGCCGAGAGCAATGGAAGGGGAGAGCAGCACCAGGGAAGAAGCGAGAGAGTAGTGGCTGTCGCTACCAGACTCCCCTTCAAAGTGGCTACTGTCCCTCCCACCCCAGCCCTTCCCTTAGCAGGAACAGCAGCAAGTCCGGCCCTGTGCATAGCTACAAAAACCAAAGTCCACTTCTGGGAGCAGTGAGCTCTGGTTAACTCCATTGGCAGGTGAGCTGTGAGGAAACATCTGTCCCTTACTGGGGTGAATGGCAGCTCCTGTAGATTGCTGCCCTGGGAAGCTGCCTACATCAAAAACTAGTTTTCTCTGTCAACACTGTTTGTGCAAAGCCTCTTCAGAATAGCTGAGGCACAGTGTTTGTATTTCCCTGAAGACTGAAACAACTAGCTGAATGATACTCAATCTATCTTGGAAGAAAAAAAGGTCTGGACTGACCCCAAGAATTCTAGGGCAGAGGTTTAAAAAAAAAAGCTCCATATACTGCTGTTCAGCATTTGCCAGAGGGGAAAATGCAAGTTCAGAAATACTGTACAATAACCTATCACTTTTTTGAAGCAATCCATACATCTGCTGGAAAAACATTTGGTGGAAGCATATGATGAAAAAGGCTTCCAGACATTAGTCTGCCAGTCCGATGTAAAAATGCCAGTCCTGGTACCTAGATATTTCCCAGTGATAATACATGTCTTAGCAAGCCAGACATGGATACTTCAGTTTGCAGCCACTGAGTTAGGGCAGAATATATTCAAGTGTGCAGCAGCTGGAAGTCTCTGTAAAACATGGGGAGATGCTAAAATCCACACATGGGGATACGATCAAATCATTATTTTACAAACTAAGAAGTTTTATAAGAGCAGAGGACAGGCCAGAGGGGGCATATAGCTTTGTGGACAGCTTACTAACAACAAACAAGTGAGAATCCACTAGCGCTAGGCTGAAGGGCTTTCATTTAATTGAAAGACAAAACATTACGATAATCCAAAATTAGAACACTGACAAGCAAATCAAGGTCTTAGTATCTGACCACAGATGCTCTAAAACAGAACTGTAGTTATGATTCTTTTTAACCTCTGCCAGTTCCTGCTCCAGTTCTCATACAAACATACAAAACTTGCTTAATGCTGAGAGGCTAAGCATGTCCTGGTCTTAAGATTCAGCTCTTGTATACCCGAAAACGTAGCACCATGTATAATGCATCAAGTGCACACACACAGAGAGTTGTTTTCCTTACTTTTTACTGCATTAATTTCAGATTTTCAGTATTACTAATCCTAAATGTCCAATTATAAACCAGGCACCTCACCTCCTCCCATCCCCAAATAGAATTATTTTGCACATTTTGTAACTGGCAAGGGTTTTTTTTTTAACCTCCAGAGTAGTTATGTTTTCCAGCTTTTTCCTGCATTTCTGAAAGCTGAATTTAAAACAAACAACAGATATCTGAAAGTCCCAGATGAGCCCCTGACTCTGAGAGCTAAGGATTTAGTAAGAACACCAACATAACAAAATCCTCAATAAAATAAGAAAAGGTGATAACATTCATACTAACGATTGCTGTAAGGTTATCACAGACCATAATTAAGAGGAAGTTGTTATTCAGCTCAAAAATTCTTCTTTTTCCTTTTCTGTTATTTACGGCTCCAGGTAGCTGAAGGGATGACTCTATCATTCGGATATGAGCTAGGAGAACTTAAAACTTTCTCTGGAGAAGGCTTGATTTAAACTCTGCTGGACACTGCTTATGTGATTGAACTGCCACAAAGCTCTTACGATACAACAAAAAGTATGTCAGATTTACATAAACCAAGCTATCTTTGTGCTACATCAAAGGATGCAAAATAGAAGCTTTCTGAAGTATCATTTTGGTGTAATGCCTTACTAAAACCACTGTCTTCCCTAAAGCTCTTAATGGCTTTTGGCTGAATTTAAGAGCCTCCACTCTCTATTTAATCGCCTTGATGAGATACACTCAAAGCAGTTTAGATCTGAGTTCCTCACCACTGAGTCACACCGTTGCTCTCAGTTGTCTCCTCCCGTGCCACCACAGCAGTACAGCTCTTCTGGGAGTTGATGGAGATAGAAACACCCATCCAGGCACCGCTCTGTTCGGGGAGTTTGTGAGTGCCTGTGCTTCCCTGTGCCTCCTAATGACAGCTCCTTCTGTTCTCTCCCTTTGAGTCAGCGAAAATAAAATGCAAGAGAGTCTTGCTTAATGGCCTTGAGCTGTCATTAGGAAGTTTTGTACAGATTTTAGTCTTTTTGGAAAAAAAAAAAAAGAAACCACTTTATAAATCAATACAAAACTGGCAAACATGGTTCTCAGAAGCCATAATCGTAGCAAGATTTTAAAAACTGAATTTCACTAAAGTTCTCCAGTCAGTTGTGTCAATCATCTTCTTTCTGTGGCTCTGCTTCCTCCCATCTGCCTGTTACCTCTGCTCTCAGACTTCCTCTCACCCAGGACACTTCACTTATTCTCATGGTTTCAGCTACTGCCTACATTACCAAAATCTCATTTATCTTTCTATTCCAACTTTTTTGTTACTTCAACCTTTTAGTTTCAAGCACATCAGCTTTATAATTGGAAATTATAACCTTCTCCTCAAAAACCTTGTCCTTTCTTTTCTCTTATTATTTAAAACCTGCTTACTGTTACCTCCCACCCATACTTCTAAACAGCACTTCCATTTTTTCTTCTTTCTCTTTCTTCCCATCTGTTTTATCTCATACATTTATCCCAGTTTATTTTTCTAAACTTTAGTTTATCCTGAACATGCCTACTGCCACAGTCTTGTTCAAGCAGTTTTGCCTATATCTCGATTACTGCCAGTCCCTCCCCATCCGCTCCCACCTTCCTACTTCAACCCCTTTCCTTCTTTAATCTAAATTGAGGAATGGTTGTTTTAGACTGATCAGAATTCACGCCTTATCTTTCTTTGGTGTCAATACACCTGCTGATTCAAACAGACGATGCTGCATCGGTTAATTCATTGTTTCTTCATAAGAACAGGAGACTTACCATTTTTAAAGTTAAAGCTCAGGTTTTTTTCAAATGCAATTATGCAGCAGCTTAAAAATAATTCACGGTTATTGGTAATTTACAAAGACAGAGAATTATATTGTAATCCTGGAACCTCTGTAAAGTATAACCTTTCAGGGTCTACCTAAGCTTGAGTTTTAAAATATTTCAGGTATTCATTTCACCATATTATGCCACCAGTTCTTAATGGAGATAATTTTTGGAATATTTTAATTTTATCTACCTAGTTAAAAACAAAATATCGAGGCAATTATTGATATAATTTTTCTCAAATGACTGGTCTGCTGCATCTGATTGCCACACACTTCCCATCACAGTTTAGTAATCTCTTAGACAGCTACAGCTGTGCCAGCAAATGCAACTAGTTTCTTAGTTCCCAAGGGCCCAGCTTTGAATTAGCTGGTGCTAAACAGTGTCCCTCCCACCACAATTAACGTGATGCACATTGCAACGTGGTGTTTTTTTTCCTTCTGTCACTAAACTCAAGCTCATTATTGTCTTCAAGCTCACATACAGTTTGCTACCAAGTTGTTTCATGTGACACATAAGTATTAAAATCTACAATATTAATATGTGGAAACTGCTTGCTTTTTCACATATATTTATGGTTATAAATGGTTCTGATGGTTTACTTGCTATTATTCTGAGTCTTATAATTTCCAGAGCTCATTGTCTCAGGAAGCATCTTGGTCGACTTGTGCCTTTTCCTTGTCCTGCCACCTCCCATTATTTTAGAAGTAACCAAAAGCCAAACCCATCACCCTTAAGATTTTGCCATTCCCTGCAATCTTAATGCATGGAAGTAAAGATAGTCACAGTGCTGGTTTCAGGTTGCCCCTGAAAACCCTAAGCGCACCCGTTCTCTGTGCATAGCACAGAGGGAGGAAGCGATGGAAATGAGAGAGTACGTGTGAAGCAAAGGGTCAAAGGTGCAGCTGGCAGGGAAGAAAGGCAATGTCAGAAACCTGTTGGAGGAAGGTGACCAAAGGACTGATGAACAATTAAGTGTGTTTGTCAGCTAGGGGAAGAAGAGATGACACTGTTCTCTATGCCAGAGTTTAGGAGACAATTAACTTAGTCCCCGCTTTAATGCAAAGGAGATAGCAGCTCTTTCACTATGTGTTTAAAATACAAATGATAGAATTGAAAATGAAGGGTGTTCACCTGAAGACTAAACAATTAAAAGGCAATTCATTATTATATTTAAATACTCTTCCTTTTTTTGTGGTCCACTGCTTTTCTTTTCTGATTGCCCTGAGACTGAACATTTTATGTAATCTATATTCAGCCAAGAAGTTAATTACCATGCTGGCAAATATTTATACACTTGTGCCAGGACTTTTCCGGGTCAGGTTTTGCATATCTTCCCTTGTATATCCCTTACTTATTAGAAATGCACAGAACTCTGTCTGCACTGTTCTCTCCTTTTCATTTTATCTCTATATTTGTCCAGAGCATGTAGATATGGCTGAATAGTCTGTTCATTTGAACTGTGATGCTTTTCACTGTAAGTTTGCATTATATTTGATATACAGTAGATCATATCGACTGAAGCACAGATACCTGTCACTGAAGCACAAGAACCCTTCACTGACTGCTAATTAAACCTGACATCTGTGCTGTTGATTACAAATGTACCATAATTGAACATTTGCTGAAATTTTTATTAAATGACATTAAAAATATAGGATAGCGGTTATTGTCTCAGTTGCTATCTGAGAATCAGCTCTTCCCATTCTTTTGGAGGACTGTCTGTCTGAAACAGATGCCGCCACAGATTTCCAAGGGAGGGGAGCGTGAATGAGAGAAGGGAGCATCTGCAGGTGGTTTTGCCTGAATTACTCATCATCTGGAAAAGACAGAGCTTAAGTAGCGTGCAAGATAAACACAGTGAAATGTGAAATACTGAAATGATGGGCAGGACTGTATTATTTGTCTCATGAGTGAAGAAGACCAGGCATCGTAATTCATCATAAACGTAACTGGCTGGGAGGGACTCGTTTCATGATTACTTAGGAAAACATTGAGGCTCCTCAAGAGGCACAACCCTCAGGAGATGGGGGCTGAAGCGTTGTGAAATTGCTTTTGTGTCTGGCATTCTGAACCCTTTGAAGACTGATGTGGGCAGGACTGGCTCTGAGAAAGGCAAAGTGGATAGTTGCCTATGGGAGCACTCTCCTGGGAGCAACAAAACGCTGCTGTCACTGAAGCAGGGATCAGCTGCTTCTAGGAAAGGCAGCAAACTTCTGGCTTTCCCAGGCCCCTCCCCTTAGCTCTGCTCACAGCCTCTGCCTGATCTGTTGGTGTTTCCCACCATGCTGACACACCATATGCCTGCTCTGGTTATGGATTACCCAGTTTAATCTTTAATCCTGCTTCCTGAGGAATATTCACAGCCCCTCACTGAGCACTCCTACACCCCATGCTGCTCCAGTAACAGTCCTCCAGCTGAACGTATGCCTTCTGTAAAGGGAAAAAAAAAAAGTGTTATTATCAGCCCCTGCGTCCAACACAGAGAAAACTACTGAAGGCAAGACAGTTTGTGGCCATATGTTGGGAAGACAGGGTAGAGACTAATAAGAAATCTAAAAATCTGTTTTTTTCTTCCCCAGGAGGGAAAAAAACTTAGGAGACTGCTGAGCATGGGATTGTGGAATAACGTCCATAGATAAGACATCTAAGGCTATCCCCATAGTGCAGGGCTCAAGGACACAAGGACTACTCAGCTTCTCTTACGACCCCTGTACACTGCAAAAGAACAAAATGGGAGACAGGAACTGGTAAAATATATTGAGCTCGCTCATTGACAGAGATGGTATGGCCATCAAACAGAGTACAGAACCAGTGTGTCACAACAACTGAGATGCAGGCTGTTTCTGCTTTCAACTGAAAATATTATGTCAACTAAAAGACATCCATTGCAACCATTTCCAGAGCACGATGAATGTAACTTTTCTGGGGAAACCCAGAAAATGAGATGTGAACTCATTACATGTTATCTTATGATGCTGTGATTTTATCTAGCTTGAGAAAATGAAGATAAAAATGAGTGGGTTTGGCCCAAGAAAAGTAGACAGGCCCAAAACTGGATCACATACTTGCGCAGAGTGAGAGGTGCTCTGGAAGCCCTGTACTTGGCCTGGATGCGGGGACTTTATTTCAGTGTGAGAGTCACTCAGACTAGTCCCAAAAGCTATGCTGTCCAAATGTGCACTGAATTTGTCTGCCTCTGTTTCAGACTGGCTTAGCACATGCCAGCTTGCTTGTGAGATGTGCTGGCTTTGGGTTGAAGGACTCCAGTACCTCTGACTGTCAGGCACAGTGTTCTCAGGAATGATTAGACACACAAGTCCCATTAAAATTAAGGACTCAGGATGGTCAGAACCTACATAAACATTACTGGAATGTTGACTGTAGGAAACAGGAACTCTTCAAATATTAGGCTTGTGTTGGTTGTGCGTATGTGGATACACACAAACTATTGAAAATGGAAATCCAGTAGTACCAATATGGAAGTTGTACAATTCAAGCATGCTTTTCTTGTGTTTCCCCTCCAGGGGAAACACTTGTTTATGTGTTTGCAATGTCACTGTGGAATACTGTCCTTTTTCAATCTTTATGTATATATTGTTAATGTATACATAGATATATACCCTGAGACATAAATACATATATGTATGCATACAACTGGTAGGCCTATATATATATATAAGAAAAGTATTAACTGAGTAAAAGGCTTTCATTCCTTGCTCACTTTAAAGTCTGTGGAGTTAGTATAATTCTTTAAAAATTACTGTACTGTGTAAAGGCACACAAATCTTATGCATTCAGCAAAAACATCTTGACAAAAAAAAAAGCACATTGGTAAAATCTTACAGCTCATGTTCTTACTTTCCAGTCACTAAGGTGTGCTTCAGAATGGAGTCATGACATTTAGACGCAAAGCATGGCAGTGATTGGAGTCCAGGCTAATAAACCCTACTGGGATAATTAGCATGATCTCCCTGCTATTGCCATTATGAGACGTTAAACCAAGGGAGAGCACAAGGAGGAAAACAGAAGAGGAAAGGACCAGACAGACAAAGATGAAATCTAGGGACTGAGAAAGTGGAGAAGGTTGCTGCAGGGAGTTCTGGCTACAAAAATGTTGGGAACAACAGATTCATATTCTGTAACATGATCTAATGGTCCCAGCTGGCCTTAACCCTGATGGAAAGGCTTTGTTTAAGAACTATAAAAAACTTAATTTTTCATAAGGCATAAGTGTAATCTAGGAAAGAGAGAATTTGTCTGATCTGAATTATGTGGTCTTTGTTCACATTGTATTCCTTACTGAATCTAGGGAACAATATGAGAGCCCTCCTGTGGCCAGCTGAACACCTGTAAATTCCCTTGGTTGCAATCAAAGACAAGACAGCCCACTAGGTCATGTGTCTGCTTGTTCAATGGGAGTAAGTTGTTATTATCACACTATGTATTGTGTCTACAGTGACAGACGTGTGCATGGCACTCTCAACAGTAAATCAAAGGTGACTGGCCTCAAACACCTATCATCTAAGTTACTGCACAGACACAGCAAAGTGAAACACAGAGGTAACACTTGTACACAACGTAAGGCATTATTATCTATTGCTGTAAGTTGGCACAACTCCATCAACACAGACAAAAGAAGATAAGTGGATTGAAGAGGTAGCCATATGAAGTACTTTAACAAAAGGCAGTGTACCTGAAGTGGAAAGGATGGCTCTGAGCACCAGTCTGTGTCTTCATACACAATGCACAGACATTTACTCCAACACAGAACAGATGTGAAGTTCTGTGCTCTGACTGGGTATTTTTGATGGATCTCTTTGCAGAGGTGTAGATACTGCACAAACTACCCAGCAGGATTCTTTTTAGTAGTCTCCCACTTCTACACAACTTTGACTCCACCAGGCTAACCCTCATTCACATCGACTTGGTTTACAGCAGTATCAGACCAAAAGGGTTCAATAACATAAGAAAAGCTGAGAGATCACACTTTCAATATCAGTAACCTTTCCAGTAAAAATCTTCCTTCTGCTACAGAGGCAGACAAAGATTCTAGGCAGCCTCTTAAAAAAGGGAATAGCTGGTCTAAGTACATAGAGACCTTGAAAGGTTATAAAAAGAACAGCTGCTATTATAAAGAATATGAACCAAAATAATCCTTTTTAAGCTAAGAAATTTGACATCAATTTAGCCCTTTCATAACTATGAAAATGCTTTGCCATGAAATAATTTTTGATTTATATAGTCAAATTCAAGAAGACAAGTGACAGCTTAGCTCCTCCTAACAAATGTGCTCCGAGCTTAGCACAAAGAACCAAGTGTGTGTGTCTTTGCAACGTAATGCATTACATTCCTGAACTTTTTAAATGGATGTAGATGGCTGAATACCTTGGAAGAGTTGTCAAAGATCATTTATACAATATTTCTGATTATTTTTATTAGCATGAGTGAAAGTGCAGGAAAAGAAAGCAGTTTTTAATCCTTTCAGTGCAATGTTAATCAGTGTTGCCTACCCTACTGGCACCAGTTTTTCATGATTTGTATGTCAAAGGAAAATGCTGTTCAAATAACCTGTATCTATAGTTTTTCCAGCAGTAGCTCAACATTATCCAAAAAACCTAAATAGTTGCTGCCTGAAATTTTTCAGTTTCATGATTCTTTTAGACTCTTGCATTTAGCTGTCCTTGTTCTCCGTTTCAGGCATATGCAACATGTGACAAACTCTGGCTCAGTACAAGAATTTTGATGTGTGAAGTAGTTGGTAGTACAGCCAGTTGATCAGTAGATGGTGGTGGTGCACTGTCACCTGATGCAGTTGGCCAAAGACAGTACCTAGCTGTTAAACCATTTTTATTTTAGAGCAGACCAGTAACAGCTTTGGAGATGGCTGGGTTTTAATATATCAGAACATTAAGAAATGAGAAATGCTAAATATCTGCCTCTTGAATGATGGAAAAGTTGTATTTTCTTTTTATTTTTTTTTTTTCCTAGAGTTTCAGGAAACTTCTAAACTTTCTTTTCCAGCATCCTGTATTTTTATTTTGTGGGAAGAGAGTTCTTTAGCTTTTGCTGTTTTCATATACTAATCAAAATGAAGAAAGCAAGGAGAAATATTATAAAGAGTGGGGAGATACCTAATGCAATTGTCAAACTGCAGAAATCCTGCCAACATGATTATTTGCCACTTCCCCTCCCACATTGACCTCATCACAGTGGCATCTATCTGGAGATGAAGAAGGGAGTGAAGGAGCTGGTTTCAGTCTCCTCCTCCCAGGCAGGTAGGATGGAGAGGAGGAGCACTGGAGACATCCTTCACCTGTTTTATAGCAGCTGGTTCATGTGCGGGATTCTGGCGTGCCTTTTTCTCAGAGGCTTGATCTGTTTTCACTGCTGCAGGTATTTTAGAGCTTCCTCCTAGGGACATGTATGGCATTATGCATCTGGAGCCAGTGTGTTTGTCGTGATGATGGACGGTGTTGATCTTGGGGCCTCTACTGAGAGTGGAAGAAGTGACGTCTTGGTCCAGGACCACAAATGAGTGGAGTAGAGCTGCCTTTCTGAGCAGTACAGGCGCTGAAGCTTTATAGCAGGACCTCTGATGAGAGTGGCGTGCTGAAAGTGATATCTAAAATATTGTAGACTAGGGGACACACAGCAGGGGCAGATCAGATTTCCAGTTAAACATGTTTGCCACCCACTGGCCAGGCTGCAGATTTGCTTGTTGCTGCAATGGGAATCTGCAGCTTGTAGTTACAGGTATTACATAGGACGGATGATTAGGATGTAGAAAGCATAGTTTAACAGTAGAGTATATTTGAATATTTCTAGGCTTTTGTTTACAATTTTAAATGTAATGTCTCCAGAGCTGGGCAGTGACAGGACCATATTAATACCTTTAATTTGGGGTTCACATATGCCATCAAAAGCAATACTTTTTCAGTTCCTAGGTCACACTGACTAAGAAGAGGGGGAGAGAGAGGCTGCCTAAATGACAGATTACGTGCACGAACAATCAATCAAAGCTAAAAGAGCAATTTCATTTGGGCTGTGCATAAAAGCTGTTATGGCGGTAAAACCAGGCGTAAGTCAAAGTTGAACTGGTAGTTGAGAACAGGGTGAGGAAGCTGATCCAAACTATTCCTTTTCCTGAAGCATTTGGTGTCAGAAGAAGAATCTGGTGTTGGAAAAGAGAATTGAAGGGGCAAGTCCAGAGGACTTGGCTGAAAGCGTCTTCCCACGGTATTTGTTCCTATTCAGTTTTGGTTTTGGTCCAATCTTCACCCAGAAACAGAACTGCATCGTGAGGGTGGATGAGTCTTTGCCTCATCTCAAAAGCACTAGTAAAAGTTGAGCAGTGAAACAGAGAAAAATGTGCCCCAAGGCTAGCAGGCCAGAAACAAGAAATGACCTTTTCAAATTTTCCCACCATGAGTCAGATTTTTTTTTTTCCCCTTTCATCCCTCCCTACTTCACTGTAATTTTTCTATCACCTAGAAAATGTAAGAAATGCTTCTTTAAAGATGTAATATAAAGAGTCATTCCCACGCTGCCCCTATTGGATTTGAAAGCTGGTAAGAATTTATTGCTCAGCAAGTTAAACTTGATAATATGACATTTCTGAGAGCGATGACTATGTAAATGCATCCTTACACTGTCTCTGGGGTGCCACTGCAAACAAAAAACACAATCCCCACAGGGTAATGATATCACCTTTATATGACTGAATACAGAAAATGGAAAACCATAAAAATAATCTTTTACGAACAGTTTCTCCTTTATTAGGTCCTGGAAAAATGTGTATTGCTTCAAAAGGAAACAAAGCAGTGAAAGAGTGAGAAATTTAAATAATTTTTCATGGTACCTTCAAATATTAAAAAGGGAATACAATAAAATACAAAGGAATTCAGAAACTGAACTCTAATTGCCCAGACATAATTAATTTTGCACTATGAAGATGTCAGTGCAGAAACATTATCCATGTCAGAAAAAAATCAAGTCTTAAAATAAAATTAATATCTTAAAGAAAAATCATACCACAGCTTGTACTGTAAGGCTTAGTCATTAGTGAAGTTATTTAATATAGCTGCTTCATCATGCAGTATAATTAAAATGATAAGTTAACCATAGTCATGACAGTTCTTCCTTGATTAATGTATATTATTCTTATAGTCTGGTGGTTTTCAATCTTAGAGTCATGAACTCTTGGTAAATTGGGCCTAGAACCTCTGTATGGAGTCACAAGGTTTTTCATGCAAATGGAAGTTCTAATCCTACGAAGACTGAAGAAAATTTACCTGTCTAAATTTAAATATCTCCAATAACTGGATGGAGCAAATAGTCCTTTGAGGAATATGAAAGTCATGAATATTGCAGAAGGAGAATAAATACATATTTGATGTGTGTATATATATGTTTTATGTAGTCTGAATGTTAGTTATCACACCTATCCATTTAACATGAAATATATTTTTGTTGGGCAGATGCACAACAAAGGATTCAGGGACAAGCACTACCTAAAGAAAAATATAATTGTCAACACTACAATAAAAAATACCAAGCTCCCTCTGTTCCTTACCTTACCAGTACTGCACTCCCTGTTCCTGTAGATGACGACTATCTGTAAAGAAGGGCAGACAATAAAAGCCAAAATTTGGTCTTTAACTTTGACTTGAATTTAGTAATTTATTTTGTGTGGACTATTCCCTAACTAAGAATGTTTCAAAGAAAGCAACGTTGAGTATTAAAGGTAAGTTTTGTACTTTCCAAGACACGCTATGGGAACTTTCCTGTTGCCTGAAGAGCTAATGAATTTTTCAAGACAATACTTCAAAATGACCACTCAGCTGATTACCTATTTCTGCTGCTGTTGATAGACTTATAAACAGTACTGGGAAGACTTCCAGTACTGGGAAGGACTCTGTGAGGTTGCTCTTGCCATTCTTCTGCCTTAGGCTACGCTCAGTCTCTGCAGCCCATTCTCAGCCATCCTGGATGATCAGGACCGTATGTCCCAATTCACTCCCCAGGCAATCTGATTTCAATGCTTCACTGCCCTGCCTGTTCAGAAACACTTTCTAACATCTAACCTAAATCTCCCTCAGTGACATATAAGCCTCTTATTTTTTTTCCTATCCAACATGAACATGGCAAACGGATTACTTCCTTCCTCTTTGCAGCAACAACTTTTTACATGTTTGAAGCTTATTGCTGTCTCCCTCCTTAGTCGTCTCTTCTTTTGGCTGTCAGTCTTTCCAGACAGCTAATCATTCTTGCTACCCTCCTTTGGACCCCTTCCAGATCATCCACATTTTTCTCAAAGTAACTGGAGTTGCCAGACATCGCTTATAAAGTAGGATTTCCCATGTTTAAGCCTCAAATCTCACATGCCTTATTAAAAACACGTGATATATTGCCTGCTCTTGTATTTCCTCTTTATTTTAATAGGGGACATGGGTTTTGAGGTTGAAACACAGAAAAACCTGCAGATGCTTTCCGGCCCCATTCTTCAGAGCTGCCTTTGGCAGCATAGAGCCATGACTTGGATGTGGCTGTGATAGAAGTGAAAGCCAGAGTATCCCTAAAGGAGCTGGGGAGGTCTGAAGGGCAATGCACACCTGAAGCACCAGGAAGGTGTATCGGTGTTTTAAAATTCAGAACTCAGCAAATCTCATGCTGCCCCACATCAGACGTAATCCTCCTGCCAAGGACTCACCAACATAATAAAAGAAGAAATATTCCTATGTTTTGTACACAATACTTTTGTTCATACAGCTCAGGAGATGACATTTTAGGTCCATGACTTACGTTCAACTTGGGATTCTCTGTGCATTCTCCTCTGCAAAATGCTATCTGGCCAGTCATGCTCCATCCTGCATTTGTTCGGTTGCTTATACCTGATTACCTAAGTACCTTGTCTTTACTGAACTTCGTATTTTTCTTATCAGAACACTTTTTTAATTTGTCAAGATCATTCTGACTTTTAGCCCTGTACTCCATTACTCTTACTGTTTCTCCCAGCCTGGTGTCATCTGTGAATTTAATAAGCCTACTCTCCTTTCAAGCATACAAATTATTAAAAAAAAAAAAAAAAGAACCAGACCTTGAACTGTATCTGATGTATCTTTAATTTCAACAGAGAATCATCTGCTCTGTTATTTGGAGCAAGTTAGGAGCAGAACAGACTCTCCTCCACAGACACCATTTCCATGGATACGAGTTTGCTTCTTCCACTTCCAGATGTATGGAATTACTGTGTTGCTTGTAGAAGCCAGTATCAGCTCTTGTCTCTGGAAGGAAAGACTGGAGAGGTAGTTTGAGTGTCCTCAGCCCCCTCCGCTGCAGCAGAAGCACTGTTTCATAGACATGAGGGCAGATCTAGCTGGAGCAGAAGATAAGATCAACCCAAAGAAAGAACCGTCTCCTCTCAGAGCTGAGAATGCCCTAGCACTAAGACTGTCCTCTGCAAAATATCTACTACATCAAATAGGAATGGCTTGTCTGGGGCACCTTGATAATACAAGAGAGAAGTTGTAATTGCCTTTTGCAGCCTGTAAGATCTGTGACATTCAATTGCAGCAGTGTCTATCACTTCTGAAAATTTAAACCATTTTTTGCTCTTACTGGCAGACCCCAACTGCATGAGAAGTATTTCCTTCAACATCATCAAAAGGCCTGGGATCTCTCACTTTATGAACAGTTTTAGAAGAATCTTTTCATAATTTTCTATGCATATGTATGAATCTTTCCAATCTGGGGCCTATCAGAGAAATGAGACTTGGCATTTGGGAAAGATTTGAGCCTAAATCACTTGATTTTTTTCCTCAATACTGAGACTGATGACATTTCAGTGTAAAAGGAGGCTTTGCAGGTGGTGCAGCTGTCCTTTCTATTCTTGCCAAGGAGACTTTGCAGGTAGCGGCAAATTCTGCCATTCCACAAGTTGAAAAAGGTACTGGTCATCCTTATCCAGTCTGGACGTCTTGGCAGGACCAGGAATATACTTCTAGGTAATTCATTCTCAGTGCAAAGCTTCCAATGACCAAAGTGGGTGGAAGGGAGGGAAGAAAAGCAACCCAAACTAAGTTTTAAAGTTGATTTCACTCACTTATACTAGTTCCAACTTAATGTCTAACTTTTAAACCAATCGCCATTATTTGCCAGACCATTAAAAAAGAAATTCCTGTTGAAAATGGAGAGGGTGGTTTATACCATCCACCAGCCAATAGTGAGAACAGAGGTGGCTGGAAAGATATGAAATGTATAGCCTGTGCTGATAGAACATGGGCTCGCAGGATTTATACCCACTCAGGGACCACTTACAGGACTGTTTTGTGCTTGTGTGGCCAGACACGTGAACGTCATGGGGTAGTTTTTCTTTGCAATGATGCAAGGAGGTAATATTTCCCACATTTTTCTCTCAGTGTCAGCGGGAAGGTAGCTTGAAGAGCAGGAAGGCTGAGGATTGGGACCTCTAGTTTCTCTAAGGTGATATTAAAAGATTCTTTAACTCCAGACGCTTTGTATTACTAAGCTCCTTAAAGATTTATGACCTTCATGACGATCATTTTCCCCTGTGAAATTTCCCTTCTGCTTAAGTATTTACAGGAAGAAAAAGTTTTCCTTTTTTCCCCCTCAAGTCAGCAAAGCTTATCCTGTGAGGATTTCTGAATGAAAGGGGGAGATTAGTGTTTCAGGAACATACCTTAACTCACTTTAGAAGCATTTACTGGACTTCCTGCTGTGCCTCCTGTCCAGCTGGCTGGGCAGCCACTGCCCTGCCTGCCTCTGTGCATGGATCTTTGGCTTTATTTTGTGGGAAGAGATTGGGAAAGAAATCCACAAACAAGCTTTGAGATGCTTTACATCATAAAATCCCACTTGGGATGTGACTGTTTTTGACTAAAGGAGGGAACGTCACTTAATGGGATTAAGGAAATTTCCAGCTGCTTAAAGCCTCCTTTTCTCTGCCTCTCATTGATAGGGAAAAAAGTTTAATCATCGTAATTGTATTGCAGGATAATGCATCCAGTGGCTATTGACTCAGTGCCCAAGGGTGGCCTTATGGCTACCACTGCCTGAACTGTACAGAAGGGAGTCAGCTGCCCGCAGGGGTTTTTACCAAGACCTATTTCTCACCAAGACAGAGAATACTTCTTTTGGTCCTTAGATGCACCTTGACATTTGCCTGAAATTAACACCTCCTTTTTTATGAAATACTGTCCTGCTGGGGACGTTTGGAAAAAAATGCAAATCATCTTCTTTTGTTGAACATTAGCTTTTCACAGAAAATCACTTCAAACTAATTTCCTCTCCTACTTCTTTTAGTTCTGGAGTATGTTTCACTGTGATAGTGATGGATCTGCATAATGGTATCACAAAACTATTTTATTAGTACAAAATAAGCTGTAGAAAGACGGGGAAACACAGCAATCCAGCTTTAAAACAATAAAAAGCCCCACACCACTGCATAAACTACTTACATTACGTTTTTGAGATTAGTACAGTATGTTTCAGAGAGCCTTTTGACTCACCCTCCAAGTTTATCTGCCTTCATACCTTTGTTTCCCTGAAATATTTAGAGGAGGTATTAAAAAAGGGCTATTAGGCTATTTTGAGATTGAGAACTACATGATTAGTATGCTGTTATTGGGCTTTTTCAACATAAATAATCTGTAGATGTGCTTTTGGCATCTGGTTTTGTTAGTATAATTGTATCTTGCAGTAAGTTCATTGTTAGAAAAATAGCCCTGTCCATAATGGTTTCTAAAATAGAACAGGTCATAGAGAAATTATGTACTATTTTAAAAAGCAGATCAGTACTTAATTATCTGCCAATATATGTGTAGTTATTTAAGGTTATTTGCTGTTTAACACTATCATTGAAGTTTTATGAGGGGAAATGAAAGACATTCTGTGCCCTCAGGAGCTTGTGAAAGGTTGCATCAAAAGAAAAAGATGCAAGTGTTCATTAGTATGCCTTATTCCAGTCTGAGACAGAGAAAATATGTACGACGCTCTATGTACTTAGAATTTTTCTACTTTATATTTTACTGTCCAAAATCTGTTTTACCTCTTCATTTATCTATCGGAGTCTGTTGTGCAGGCCTAAATGACATCTAAATGACAGTCTGTCCTCATGGAGGAGTAGAACCAGTAATGCCGGTCATCCACCAGGATGCTAAACCCTGGTGCATGGCGTGGTTGGGCACTGGGGTCCTCACCGGATCAGCTCACTCTGCGTTTGAACAATCTCCCCATGGAGTTCTCTGGGCCCTCTCACCTCTCCTTCATGTATGTGCCTCTATATAAATACTCATAATTTCTGTGTATGTGTGTTTAATCTTTGATGTTTAATTCAATTTATGAAAAGATTAAAGAAATACAGTGGTTTTATTGAGTACGTCAGATTTTTTTTGTCTAGATGGACTTGCAGAAAACTGGATATAAATTGCGCTTTTACTTTACACATTTTTAATGGAAACTTTTATATTTTCAAAGGAAACATAAAACTTTCACAGAAACTGTTTTCAACAGAGTGAGGTATTTTCTTCTAAATAAGTTTTCAATTTTTCCTAAAGAGTCCAAAATGTTTGCCTTAGAAAGATCAAGAAAGTTGAAATTAATATTCTTTGATTTTGCTGCAAGACTTGCAAGAAGCCTCAGGGATTTTTATTAGGAGCTCTAGCACTTTAATTGCATCATTTTTACGTAAATGAAGCTCTTGTTAAATATTAAGTAAGGTTAAATCATGCTTTGCAGAGATTGCTAAGCAGTTTGACTTAAAATTGCTCTCTCCTCTTGATTACCTGATTTTCTAACGAATTCATCATTTCACTACCTCTCCAGTTGCCACAGAACTTAAACAGCTTATTGAAATGAGCCAAAATTCCCAAATAAAACAAAAACTGCAGCAAAATAGAACAGTAACGTGAGGAGAAAAGGTCCTGACAGGGTAGGTAGAAACAAAAATTTTGTGGTGTATTCTTTAGAATACATCACATCATTCACTGAGTTAATCAATGCCATATGAATCCCAAGAAAAATTAGCCAACTTCCATACTTCTTAAAAAAGAAATATATAATATTATGTTACATTTCATTAATTTCATTAATGTGTTACATTTCACTGCTGTCTCTTCACTGTTTGTTTCACCATTTTCTCTAGCTTTCACTCATAAGCCTGCTAGAGGGGCCACAGGGCTCCAAAGTACAGCTTGAATGCTGCATGAATCACTGTTGGAGACTTAGAGACTTCATCTTCATGCTGGCCTGGTTCCTTCGTGCCTATATCACTTAAGCACATTTTTAATCCAAGTATCTCCCAAATTTTTTGATACGAGACTTGGAAAAATCCCATTTTTGATCTCTCTGAAGCCCTCCACAGATTATATGCTTCCCAAAGGAGGAATTGTGTTATTTACTTCTTGCTAGTGACTCTTGGCCAACAGGAAAATATGTCTCTGAACAACTTAGGTTATGTCCATACGGACAGGTTGAAAAATTCATTAGATGTTGGACAATACCATATCCAAAATGTTCAGTTTCCATACTGCAGCAGGCTCAGGCCCAGTCTCCCTAGAATTCAAGATGAGAAAAGATGCAACAGTAGCCTTTCATGTAGAAATAACATTTGGCACACGTACAAGCCTGCTGCAGCATCCCTTGAGAGGCTAAACAAATTTAAACTTGTAAGTCTCACACAGAGCTCCTTTAAGAAGTTATTTTCTCCCCTAAATACCATGTTGAAATTCTACTTTTAGCAGGTTTAAAAATGTAAGTTACATCACATTTTCAAAACTGAAAAAGAAATCTCTGTGAATAAATAAATCTTGAGAAGTATAGCTATAGGGCAACACACACAGGCATTGCACCACTCAAAAGTTTCAAAAAATGCAAATAAGTGTTTGAGCTTAATAAACCCCACATCACCTGCAAGCCAGATTAGTAAGAGGGTACGCACTCCTGCCAAACTTGAGGGAAAGCTCATATTTTCAAGAGTCCATAACTCAGTTGTAAAATGTTAACAACTGTTTTCCAGACTTCTCTTTGGTATACAAGATTCAGCCCAGAAATCCTTCCATTTCATCAAGTATGGTTCAGGTTAAGGGAAAAAAAACCTTGAAATATATTTGCAGAGGGTTTTTTTATAACTAAAGTTCTACCAGGGTGGAACCATTGTAAGCCATAGAATACAAATAATTATTTTTATTTGTACAAATTGAATAAGCAATGTTAATTATATGAGCACCTGGTTTTGTGTAATACTTTTCACCAGTAGATTTCAAGAAGTCAGATGTCATACCCCATGTTAATTAGATGAACACCTAGTTCTGTGTAGTACTTTTTACCAACAGTTGTCAAGAAGTCAGGTTTGAGGCCCCTGATCTACAATCAAGGAAATGAAGAAACAAGTTAAGTGACATATAAGCTGATCTACTAGACGATCAACCAAGCTAGGAAAAAGACCAAGGGATCTTTAGTCCTAACTGGACTTGCTCAAGCAAGTTACAGGGGCAGTAAGAAGTATGACGCACCGTCTACACACACGAACAGTGTCTTAGAGAGTCAGGTCTGTAACACAGCCTGCTCACTTACACAGGTCCAGTTGTGGGCATAGCCATGGCTTGCTCTGGCAGAGTGTGATCAATAGCTCTACACGGCTCCAAGGAGGGTTTCATTTGCCTGTCAGAGGGACTGAGCGTCTGTCACCCATGTGGTTTGGAGCACGCCATGCTCGTATTTTTCTTTAACAGTAACAGGAGATAATTATTATACAGTTATGGTATCCTAAGAAACAGGTTTTAGATAGAGCTTTTGCAATTGTCCTAAATACCTAGATATCTGGATATTAAACCTACAGTTTTCAGTGGTACAGAAATTCAGTTCCCGCTCGTCCCCTTGAAAAACAAAGCAGGGAACAAAATCAACCAGTATTATCGTTCCCCTGAACACCTCTAATGGTAATAGCTTTGTAAAACTTTCTTGTACAATATCTATTGAGTATAAGCATTGTGCACTTCATACAGCAATGTGTCATGTGTGAAATTGTCTTTTGTTGCAATTTGTGTTTCTTAGCCTACAAAAAACTTACAAAAAAAAGAATTAAGTTCCTAAAAAAAGAAATAAATAGTAATGGTCTGATTCTTTGCTGCAATATAAAACTGGAACTTCAGTCTTCAGTCACCTTTGTGAGCTTATTCATATCCCAGCCCAGGTACGCCTGTGACAGTACCGTAGGAACATCTGTCTGTATAAGAGCATACAATTATTACCCATTATAAAGACAGCACTGGAACAGAGATATAATTAATTACAGTAAATTTAGCACCATGAATTGAAGGACTTGACTCTCATTAGCAAACAGGGGAGGGAAGCTCAGCAGGCAGATAACATCTTTTATAGACAGGGATCATATAAATGCCTATTTCACACTTATTTAATCTTGCAAAAGCACTATTAGGGAAAAAAAAAGGTGTTCCTGAAAAGCAGATGAGCTATTCGAAGGCATTCAGACACCCCCATACAGAGTCTGTGTTCAAGAGAGCCCTGAGCAGTCTGGATAGCCCGTGATCCAAGCTGGCAGACCTGCTGGGACAGGTTACAACCCTAAGTGCCCCCACGGACAGATGCACAGCAGCCCACCCCTTTGGCTGTGCATCGAGGTAAGGATGCATCGGCATTCACGCTCTGCACCACTACCGGCATGCGGTGCCTGGAGTGAAGGTGCCAGTTGGGGCAAGGAAGGGGGTGCAGGGCCACGCAGGCACCCTGCCCAGGATTTAAAACCTTCAGTAAGGCTCTGCAGTGAAAAACACTACAGTGTGTGATTATTGGCGTGTTGCTATCCTCTGGGGATACCAGCAGCCACCAGAGTGGGTATGTTCTTGTGAAGATACCTGAAAACGAGACCACTGTATTTGGGGCCAACAATATTATAACATCTTTCTCTTAATTTCCCAAGTATGCAGCAAGACTAAGCAAAAAACAAGTTACTGGGAAAACAGCAATGGCTTTGAGATGGAAGTGTAATAAACAAAAATCAGAAAAAAGCCCACCCTACCATAACTAAAAACCCAACCATCCGAAACTTCATCCATGAAAAGATCTAATTGATACATGGGCTGACCATCAACTGCTCCAGCTAGGTTGGAGGCTAGATGTTGAAGTTTCTATACTGGGAATACAGCTAGAAAATATTACAAATGCAGTCTTTACCCCGGACTCTCTCTGAACCACAGGCTGTATCAGAGGAAGCAGAGCAGGAAATATTCCTGTGGATGGAAAGGTCTGTTACATTCCTCAAAATATTGGCATGTAGTGCTGGAGCCTTTTTCCTCTAATAAGGTACAGGTGACAGGAACAGCATAGCCATGAGGCAGGTCCCCTGCACTCTCTTTGCAACACTATTGTCAGGGAAGAACTGAGAAATGTGTAACTGCTGAGCCTTTGGTCCAAGACTGAGTAATTGGTACTGAGGATACTGGTAATGTCTGGAGTAGGCAGCAGTACTCTCGTTTTCATGTAGTCATTTCTTTCATAGCCTGCAGGTGGGAAAACTTCAGTTTAAATCTTATTGAATAACATAAAATAGAAAAAAGCTACTGACTTTGTTGATTTTTTAGCATGGAAGGTATTTTTACAAAATGATTTGGAACCTCTCCTTTACCTTCACAGATAGCTATTTTTCTATTTTGCTTGTTAAAGAATATAATTTAGGTGCAAAATGTTTCAGTTAATTCCTCTCTGATACTATTAACTCTTCTTACTTAAATCTGTAATGTAAATTGGTGATAAGCACCATCAGTTGCGGAATTCTGCAATATACTCTTTAATTACTGGAAATACACCAATAGTTCTCCAAATTATTGCAAGTCATATAAGTGTCCAGGTTAGCTGCTGACCCTGTGTGGAACTGAAACTCGGGCACCGAGGATTTTGTCACAGGGTCTAAGTGTTTGTTAAAAATGACAGAAGGAAACAAGACATGGAAAAAAGATGTAAACTCAGAAAACTAAAATTTAAATCCAACACTTGATATTAATCCCCTGAGACTTTAAAACCATTGTTTCATTTGGTAGTTTTCCCAGGATATCAGTTAAAAGTCAGTATGAGTGTGCACTAACAAAGCACACATCTTTAAACGCTGCTATGTCAGTCTCAGCTCTTACCCCAGGCAATGCCAGGGTGAGCATGTTAAATGCTTGTGGCTTTAGAGATGACACTGTCCTCCTGATCTTTCAGCCATGAGCCCCTTGCACAACCAGAAGGACCACCAGCAATACCAGTTCCTGGCCTGGGAAGTGTGTTGTCCAGACCAAAACTTCTAAAAACCAATGCTGGTGATTAGAGGGAAACAGCTCTCCCATGGCGGCGTCCGTGGAACCGGCTTTCACGCTTTTCTGTATCTTCAAAGGGCTAAACAATGATCAATGTCTGACTCTACAACTATTTTCATGGATGTTGTATAATTCAGACATAATTCTCCCAAGAACCTGTCATATGGTGGTCATGGAAATGAGAAGATGTATCGAAAAGCCTGTTTCTTTATGAAGCACTTAAAATCATGTCCTGTGCCCTATAGCTGCTCCCAAATACTTCCAGGTCAAGTAAAACATATGTAGCAAAACCAAACTGGATATGCACAATCACCTGTAGTTTCTTCAGGCAAGGCCACCTCAGAGAAGCAAGAATAATAGTCTAGGAAATGTTTAAGAGACTTTTTTCCAGCCAACATACACAAATCTACAGTTACTTTTTTCCCAGGGGCCAATTTTCCTGTACCACAGCATGAACATTGTTGCTTAATTTGGCCTGAATTTTGGCACATGTTTAACACTGCTTCCCTAATGTCACTGTTCATCTGAGGCTATTAGAAAACATCACTTCTAGCTTGCTTCATCCCCTGATTACATTCACATATTCTTCATAGCACAGTTTTCCACAACAATTCAGGAGCCACCATCCTGCTAAACTATCGAGTACAATCCTTCCCATCCTAATAGTCTGAATTTCTTTCTGCAGGGTTTCACGATCCGTTTTAGCCTTTGCCAATTTTATCTAACACTGTCTCATCTGGGGAGTGTTCTAAAATCAGATTCATGCACATATAATCTAGGTTTTTTGCTTGGCTTTGCTGCAATTTCTGTCCTGTAGCAGAGATAGCATTTGTACTTCTGACAGCTCTCAGAAGTTTGTACCTTGTTTGAAAGCCATGCATTTGCAGATGGATAAAAAGTATCGCTGTATTTTAATTACAGTGTTTGCAATGCCCCTTGTGGCAATGGCAACAGCCAGTTTCATCTAATGATACTTTCCTATAAAGACATGAAATTTTTGTACCCATAGACCAACCCCTACTTATTTGAGTTAATTTCTGATAGCACCTCTGGCATACGTAGTGTTAATGTCCAGTTTTTACCCTAGTGCTGCAGGAGGTCTGTGTTAATGCAGTTTATTGGAAGCTATTTTAGACAATCTGGGTTTGCCCTTACCATTGCTGGTGAATCCCAACAACTTTGTCAAATACCAGTCCCAGATTTTCCACAGTTACGGTCATTTTGCCACTTTATATCATCCTGCTTGTTTTAAGGGACGCACTTTGAGTTCAAATCTTAAATTCATTGGCAAAGCTCTTACTACCTTCAGGAGCTCTGTATTAGGACTTAAATGCAATTAATCAGGCAGCTAATACCAAGCAAGTCTCAAGGTAAGGACAAACAGATGGGACCCCCTGGGGACAGCTGCGCAGGAAAGACTACAGCAGAGGCCACGGTGGGCTGCGGAAAGAGCTCCTGGTTGTAGGCTGTCTGCAGCTCCCGGAGCCCGGGCTTTTCATGCAGCTGCTGATACTGTCAATAGGCCAGAAAAAGGAGCAGCTGCAAGAGAGGGGGGAAGCGAGAAGGACTGTGCAGGACCTCCTGATTTGACCCCATACTTCTGTAGTGTAAATTTTTCTCCCTCTCCCTTGCCATACTTCACCCATAAAAAACTTGATTACTATGATTTCATGCAGGTGAAGTGAATTTCACTTTTAAGACTTGAGAGTTGTTTCATTTTCAAACCCTAAGGGTTTACAGTGAGGGAGTGGGAAATGAGCTCTGAGAGATCACGGATGCGATTTTACACGTGCGGGTTTTTTGGGCACTCAGGCTCAGGAGCTGGGTTTTTAACACTGCTGAAAGAACTCCAAACTGAGGATTGCGAACTGTCAGGTGAATGCCATAAAATGAAATGCAATCTTTGCAGGAGGTAGTTTGTCTGTGTTAAATCTCACATCTGCCAGTCCTTGTAAATCTAAAAAATTCAATGTTCATGTTATTTTGTGTTTAAATACAAAACATTAATTAAAAAAACCTATTTTAAAGCCTGTCGTTTATTGATTCATGTCTTACAGAATAAGCTATGAATCCTCAGCATATAGAGTGACTATAAAAGAGAAACTGTAATTTCCTATGTAGTTAAAATTTTTCCTGAGACCTTATTGCTTATCTAATATAGTTCAGTCATCTAATTATTACATTTCCAAAAGAATGTGTTGTTTCAATGACTGAGCTCTTTATTGGATATTTCTCTTGCAAAGCAATTCAGAGCTTTCCGTTCTTTTTTTTTCCCTACAACACACAACTGCATAGATTGGGCATATAATTGGACATATTTATGTTTTAGCAGATAAAAATTTGGATTTCAGTTTTTTCTTCAAGAAATGAATGATTCTTTTTATTATTTAAAATATGTTAAATATATTTGGTAGACAACTTTACAGCTGATTTAGAAAGGCCTGTAAAAACACCTGTAGCCGTTCATGACAGCATTATGCTCTGGGGACCCTGTGGGAGGCTGGGGAACAAGAAGACCCAGTTGGGCTCAAGACTGTGGGCTACTGGGACCACAGGGCTGCTCGGACGGACCTTGCTCCCAGCTGGGCCAAAGCACTGCAAGTCTGTGAATAGCTCCTTGACATAGGAGACCTACCAGCAGTATGAGAAGAGCTTGGTTTTGGTAGCTATTGTATGATCCAAGGCTAGACCAGGAGAGATGGATGTGTGGGGGATTTTGATCCCTGACTGTGCGCTCCAACATGGGCTTCAGTTTTCCTTCTTGCAAAAAACATGGTGTGTGGGAGGAAAAAGAGGACAGGTAGGACATACATCCTAGGACATCCATACCGGCTCACACTGGTAAGAGACTTACCAGTCTGGATACAGGAACTTTTTCAAATCTGTTCAGATGTTGTCTAAGGACTATAGAGCCCTGCTGTTTCTTCAAAATTCCTCATTTTCCCCTGCATCAACAAATTTCAATCAGTCCTTGAAAATACATGCTGGAGCCTTTCACCCCACGCCCTCCTGGCTGCAGCTCACAAGAGATGACCACTGCTCTCTGGCTTACCAATTCCTTATGTAGAGGGAAGCTGTCCTGAAAGCTCTCTGCTTAATAAAAACATGCCATCTATCACACATCATAAAAATGAAATAGAGGGACATCAGACAGCAAATATAAACACTCCAACAAACCTCCTGCCACTGTAAAATAATTTATGGGGTTGGAACTAGACTGGCATACTGTCCCTGATAATGTTCCCATTGGCTTACCAGCACCTATAGTTTCCTCGGCTGTTTGCAGAACAATCCCAGCTCTAGTTCCAGTTCAGTAAGTGACTTTATTTGGGCCCTGCTCTTAAGAAAGTCTCAGATGTGGCCAACTGTCCCTCACCGAGAGGAAGACTCTGTTCAGCTGTATCAGAATAGCTATAATTAAGCTCACTTTAAGCATTGTGGCTTTTTACAGAGTAGTCCCAGAAGAAAAAGTCTAACTGCCACCACCTCATTTTTTCCCTCCCGAAGTGTCTCACACAAATTACTACAAAAGGTCTAGGCAACAAAAATCCTTAGAGAAATAAGCCAAACCAGAGCAAATAAAAATAGGCTATGCCAAAATTTAACATAAAACCCAATACTCTCCTACCCCAAACCCTGTAATTTTGTGAGATCATGTATGAAACTACCAAAATTTCCATCTTTTCTCCTACAGGTGACATGCAATAGTACAGTGGGGGCCACATTTTTCTTGCCTTATGATATCTTAATAACATTCTTATGGATCTCCCATTCACAAACATTTTTGTGTTAAGAATGCTAATAATAGGTCCCTAAGAAAGCCAAGTCTATAGGAGAAAACCTGAATGGAAAGAGCAAAGAAGAGGGTCTTTCATTACCATAAAAACCTCTTCTGAGGAACAGCTCTGAGTCCAAATGAGAAAGTCTCAGGTGATAAGTAGAGGAGCGAGTTTGCATATATTGAGTCCTATGAAAGATATAGCTAGATGCGGTGCCAAAGAAATGTCTATTACTTTCTACCAGACATGGAAAATTTGATGATAAAGAAAGAAAGGGAGAAGAATGATACAAAAAGAAAGTGCTGGTGGCAGACTGGGTCACCAGCAGAAGAATACTGGTATTGCAGTCAGGGATTCAAAGTCACACAGTAGGACAACCACAAAGTATATCAAATGTTTATGCTGAATTTCTTCTATGCTGGTTTTTGAGACCATCATTGCAATAACCTTTTTACTCCCATACGGACACAAAATCCATCAAAGGACGTGAGAGCAAAAGGTCCACAGAAAGCACTTTTATACTTAAGTGAGAAGTGCTTTACACTAAGACACAACTGAAAGGTAGTTCTCATATATAGCATAACATTGGGCTTTTATGAACGCAAATCTGATGCAATGTTTGTTACAAAACCTACATCACATGAATGGGCTGCTTTTACTTGAATGCTCTTTCCTAGCTGTGCATTTCTCTTTATTTCTCTATTAAAACAAAGTGCGTGGCTGCTTGGAGAAGGCATTACTGCTGAAATGAATTGCAGTGTGCATAATACCCACTGCTGTATCATTGCACATTTTTCTAGCGCTAGCAAGAGAACGCTAGAATAAGAGTCCGAAAGGAATTTTGTTCCATTATAAACTCATAAACTTAGAAGCTCAATTAGTTCTTCACTCACTGAACTCCATTGCAAAAATAGGGCTGGATCCCGTGTGCTTTGGACAGAGGGGGAAATGCATTGGAAACATGTCATTGCAGAGTGTTTGCTGCACCAGAACAGCCTGAGGTGGGAGGTGAGAGCCACACTAGGTAAAGGATCTAGGGAGAGGGAAGTATTTTATAGAAGTCATGGAAGTTACGATCAGCAAACTAGATCCAAATCATAAAGGAGCTATCTTCTCAGTAGAACCTCCTGTAATTAAAATCACCTAAGTTCAAAAGGAAAAAAGAATGTCTTACTACATTCTTAATGAAAGCCAGGATATTTGAGTGTAGTTACCTGAAAAAAGCAGGCTGAAATTTTGAAAGCCTCTGGTGTTAAATATAAAAGTCAGCTTGCAGTGAGCCAAGACCAGACTTTCTTGCTGATAATACAGTTAAACAAAGTAATACTTATTTGATTAAGTGTGGCCCGGAATTTTTTCTGTTTGCATCTCTCAAGTCACATAAAAATACACTATAAGTTAAAAATCAGAATAATTACAGTAATGGCTTTATTTATAAAAGCTGTCACTTCTTTTGCCAGGTCATTTGGAGTGTTCTGCAGCAAAATAAACATATGTTGAAAATATAAACACACTAATATGAAAACAGCCTCTTAGCATTTAAACAAGGGCCATTTGAGAAAAACAAAAAATAAAATAAACTATCAGAAAAAGGAAGACAGAGGATAGAGGCAAAAAATGATAAATCATGCATCAAATGTGACATAACTAAAACTTCTGTAACGCAGAATGCGAGCACAGCCAGAAATGCCCTCTAAGATGCTGTCTTATGACAACGTGTAGGAGAGGGGGAAAGCAGTTACTGGGGCCAATGCAGATGCCATCCAGTGCTAAAACTCATGAGAAAGAAACACCACAAACACCTCCTTGGGGTGTTCCACCTCTGTCATTCTGAAAAGAAAGAAATGAGAAAAGATCCCTTGCAAAGTAAGCCCTGGAACCCGCTCCGCCCCCAGCCCGCTAGCCTGCTCTCCAGGGATGTGTCACTGCCGCAACACACAGAGAATGAATCTTTACAGGAGGAATCAGTCCCATCTATGCCCTATCTCCAAAGGAAGGAGTTATCTCAAGAAAGGTGTCCCCCCTGAAGGGGACTGTCATATCTCTTAGCCCCATCCTATTCTCTGTTCCTTTGCCTGCCTTAACCTGTAAGCTGCAAAGCTTCAAGACTACAAGGGATTGGGACCAGGTGGCAGCAGATCATAGTACCCTCAGCAGGTAGGAAGTACCCACAGCTCCTAAGGCTGCTGAAGCTCCTAAGAGAAGGGTGAGCTACCAACCTGCCTAGCATTGTAAACTGCATGCAGAAAACCTCCTATGACAGAGAACTTCCAGCATCATGGGTCCACCACCAGTCATGACGGTGCAGAGGAGCTATCTCTGAACTACTCCAGAAACTGCCTGAAATTTCCAGCGTCAGATGTTGGACTTAAAACAAGAACAGAAAAAAAAAAACCAACCAACTCAAACCAAACATATTTTCTCCTCTTACATAATTCTTTGTTTTTCCTCCATAACTTTAAGTCTTCAAAATTAACCACAGAAAGTTCCTATCCAGGAATAAGCCCTAAGCTCTTTCATGACACTAAACACCTCAAGCATCACTCATTGACCTTTCTTTAAAAGAGAAACAACCCTTATATGTCTCTTCAGTAGTTCTGTGAGGCCTGAGGCTCCCACCTCACAAAATATTTAAGCACTTGCTTAACTTTAAGCATTTAAACTCAGATGGGGCCCAGAGTAGTAACACAAAAATGAGTGTGCAGAGTGAAAGGTAACCCTTTGTGCAATAGATAAAACCAATGTATTGTTTTGGTACAAACTCTGGCAAAGAACAAATTTTTAAAAGGAAAGGAAAAAAGACCAATATTTTGAAATTAAATTAAATCCAAATCTGAGCTTGATTCTGTGTTCAGATACACACATAAAACTCTAATGAAGTGAATAAATGTCATTAATGTGAGTGTAACACTGAAATTAAAAGACTGTGTGGAGATCATTTAACTGCCTCAGAAGAGAAATTGAGCAAGTGCTTTCTGGCTTTGCTTGTCAACGTGAGCATTGACTAAACACAGGTGTAAAGTTATCGTCATCGCTGGTAATACCAAAGCACAATAGGGTGTTGAAAGACATGTCTGAGCTATGGATAGAAAAGCCTGATCAATGGTATTTTTATAGACGCTGTTCGAGCTCTCATTAGAAGGAACGCCGGGTACTGAGTGTACTGAGGCCTGTACTGAGCGCAGAGTTTCTGGCTTCAGAAATTTAACTCTTCATTAAAAGTTAACAGCACTCTTTTCATTGGCAAGTTCCTGAATGAAACCTTGGGTAGCCTGAGGATACTCAGAATAGTATGCAGGGTCAGAGACATCATTGTACTTTTAAAAAGCCTCGCTAGTCTGGACACACAAATCAGGTTTTCTTCCATTTATACAATGCCTGAAAGATATGCTATTTAAATTTAACACAGTAAACTATCAATAAGGAGAATTCTGGGAACATTTGGTTCTCCATATTCTTGATTGCCCTCATGATAGTTCTGCTTCAAAATAATTTCTATACCTTAATCCCTCTCCCCCTCTTAGGATCGCCTTTTTGATCTCTCTATCCCTTCTATATAACTATGGTTACCACATATGAAGTTGAGAAATAATGAATTATCACACAACCTCAGTGGGCTTTAGCCATGCGTTAGTCCTGAGGGAGGGATGGAGGGGACACAGCCTCTTCCCAGCTATGTGCCAGCTTCATCTGTCCCTGGCTCACGCTATACAAGGAAAAGCGCTCTTGGCTGTGGAGCTCCTGGTCTACAGAGAGGTACCTGACCTTGAGCTGTTTAGTTTTAAATAAAATCTCTGCTGAAGAACAGTTAGGTGGCTCCAAGAGATTGTCCTTTTCGTGGTTTGACACAAATAGTGACATGGACTATAGAAGAGTCCTCACACACAGAGATCCTAAAATCATGGGGCCAAATTTATTCTCAGTGTAGCTGTATTGGCACTAATGAAGTTACATCTGGGATGAATTTGGCCCTTAGCCTGTGAAAATGGAAACCTTATGAAAATCTATTGCTGAGTTAATGACAATGCTGAGCAGTAAGTAATTTTCCAGTAGGTTCCAATACACAGTGGTAATAAATTTCAACGAGGAAATTGTTTTCCTTCTTTATTGGCAGCCAGCCCTGTTTAATCAGACTGCGAGAAGGTGGGAAGTGTCCAGAAATCCTAGCTGCAATTTGCTCCTCGAACACAGTATTTTTTAGGGCTAGAAAATCTGACTGTGTGTGCACCTGTGATGCACCAGAAGAGCAGCGTCCCCTGACAGGTCTGCTTTGCACAGCAGCATCCTGCTTCTCCCTCTGCTGTTTCCAAAAGGCTGGGGTTGGTGGCAGAAGCAAAACTGATGTCCTGACAGAGGAGTGGAAAGGGATAGCTCCCTAACGCAGTATTACTTGAACGAGATATGGCTGGAGAACAGCTCTCAGGAGAGAAGGGTAAAAGTCTGTAAGAAGAGTGTCCCACTGAAACATCTGCCTGAGGTGGCAAAGCCTGGCAGAATACCTCACCTCAGCAAGCAGGACAGGTGAAGAAATGCCTTTTCCTGGTGCAGCTCTATTTTACCCCGCACTCAAGAGCAACAAATGCAGAACTGGCTTTGCAGAAGGTCTGCGTGGGGCACAGGTGTGTTCACTATATATTCACCTCCCTGCCCCAAATTCCAAGTTCTGGTTGGAAGGGGATGTGTTGCCATGTCAGCAGACTTTGCCACTGAAATTAATTTTGCTCTAACTGTGAGATACTAGGATTCATTGTGTTGCTGTAAAAAATACCAATGGAAGAATAAAATACTTTTTAAAAAAATGATTTAATATAATGTTCCCAAATGTTCATGAAAACAGAATTTAAAAAAGAGAATGAAAAAAAAAATCCACAGAAAAAAAGTGTTCTAATAGCCTTTGGTTTTTAACCTCTTTCCCACCACTGAAAACAGTGTCCTCTGTCTAGCATTTAGCCTTTCTTGCACCTCTGCAGAAACTTCAACGGGGTCATCGAAAAGCTGTAATATGTGCTGTTGCTTCACACTAACCATACTCACATTATTATGATACAAATGAATGTATCTGATTCACAGCAGTCATCATACCTATAAAGAACTCCAATGGCAGTAATAACTCTAAAGACCTCAAACAATATAATGAATTATAAACCATTCTAGCTTTCCTTAATCAGAGTGAACCTTTCCAGGTGTTCTTTAGCCAAATCACTTAAGCAGCGTCCAGGTTCTCTACAAACAATGTTCCATTTGCTAGTTTATAGTTTCCTGTCCTTTGCCCTCTTTAAAACGTGGGATTCAAATTTGCTACTTCTTAATCTTCAGGAATCTCTTCCTGACCCTTGTGAACTTCTAGAAAATGTCAGTGAAGGGATTGCAGATGTGCCTCTCCTAAAAACTGACAGATATACACTACCTGGACTTGAGGCTTTCTCTGCTTTTAGTGCATCTAGAATTTTTATAGCTGATACTGCTGTTCTCTCTAACACATGAGCAGACTCTCACCCTCCCTTTCCTTTCTGCAGACAGCTACAAATGAGCTGCGCAACAAATGTGCTGTTTCCTATCACCCAATATCTATTCCTCACTATCATTTTTCATTGACCCCATGATTATCCTTTGTCTGTTGTGTATATATATGATCATGTAACATTTATCACACTAACCACATATAAATTCCAGAACTGGACAGTTGTAAGAGATTATTTTATGTGGAACCAAAGTCACTTATCTGAATGATTTGCAGATGTGATCTCAGAGCTGCCTCCTAGTGCAGCGGGAGGAATGGTGACTGTGACCCACAGCCTTCCACTGCATGCTGGAGAGTGACCACTGTTCGCAGTATTAGAGTCAGCCTCGGCCTCAGCTCCTAAGGAGTACAATAACCAAGTTATGCGAAGTGGGCAAAAGGATCTTTTGATGAAGTAAACAGCAGCATCTATCTTCAATTCCTTTAGGAAAAACAAAGGAACTAATGCTTATTCTTGGATGATAATACCTACAAGTACACCGTGGGTTTGAGACCCTTTTCGATGACTCCTCAGACTATTGATGACTCCTCTGTCACTTCATATAATTTCTCCATATAATTTCTGCAGCACTTTGGAAGACCTGACAGTGCCCTAATTGCTCAATAAATGACTCCAATGATGTCAGTGGCAATGGGGTTATTGTTTCTTTGCTTTTGAAAAGGCCTGACATATTTTACTTTCCTCAACAGGTTCCTGGAATTCTACAGCCTAGGTTTCTGCACAAAATACAGTATATTTTATATTTACTGGCACCTTTTCTTCTTTATTCTCAACACTTTGCCTTCTCCATAACTATAATAACCTGCGATGTACAATGAGGATGAAGAATGCAAAAAGGGATCAATAAGCCTACTGCCACTTAAGGTATTCCTTATGTTGCTTAACAATTCACATATGCTTAAAGCTCCCTAAAATTTTGTCTTTTTTTTTAAAGGTGTCTTGAGATATAGTAGATATATTTAGTAGGCACTATAGGAACTAATTTAAAAATCATGACCGACGAGCAAAATCATTTCAGCTCATTGTGACATCCTTCTTTGTAATAACCAGCCCAAAAACATCCCCTGTAGTAGAACTACAATTTGTTATCTTCAGGAAGGAATAAACACCAAAGGCCAACATCTTTGATTTAAATACATGTAAGGAATATGTATTTATTACTATACCTTCAGCAACGGTTGTTAATTTGTGCAGTAACAAATTAGAGATTGCCAGTATGAAATGGACCAACTGATGCAGCTCATGTACAGCTAAGCAGCAGACACTAAGTAAATCACAGGGGTAATGCTATTCTCCTGAAATGACTGACATTTACAAGGAGAATTTAGCCTTTAAATGTTCAGTAGGTGTAAGGTGGGATATCATCACACCTCTTCATTTTTCCAATTTTTTTTTGCGTGGTTCTCCTTTGAGCTGCCCCTGTATTGGATTTGCATAATAATTAAAGAAGTGTTACCATCTGCTAAGTGACCTGTTTTACAGATTAAGGGAAAGTTTCTTGTATAGAGATTAAAACATAGCAAAGTGAACAGATTTTAAAAGAAGTTGTCCCCCAAGTTTCTCGTTATTTGATTTTCTGCAGCTCATCAAATTTTATATTCATGAAGTAAGCCATGACTTTTTCCATAGTAAAACAGAGACAAAACTGGTCATAGCCTATCAGATAAATGTGTTTTCCACCAGAAACGTATACCAGTGACTTCGCTTCAGGATGGCTGTTTTTCCCTGACAAACCTCACGTTAAGTTTTCAACCTCTCAGAAACCCTCTATTTATAGCGAATATTTTTAAAGCAAATATTTAAGTGAGAATATTTGATATTAACTCTCTGGATCAGCTGGACGCCCGCTAATTGCACTGCAGGGTGGGCGCACTATTATTTTAATTATTTAAAATTCCTGAGACGCTTATCGCCTCCAGACATACAGCGGCATTGAGAGCCTCTGGTCCCTGAGTGCCCTCAGGCGCGGTTATGGTGGATGTGGTGGCCCCGGTGCCACCGACCGATGGCCGTGGGACCGGGGCACCGGGGTCTCCCAGCCCGGCGGGTGGCCGCGGGAGAGGCAGCCCTTAGGGTGATCTACGGCGGAAATTTGCAAAGGTTCGTTAAGTACCTCTACACAACGACTACGTTACGAAGCTGACGGTTGAAGGCAAGTACTCCCGCGCAGGTACCCGACAGGCGAGCGGCCCGTGGGCCGGCCGGGGCGGCAGCCGGGGAAGACCGTTACTCCGCACAGAGGAGAAGCAGAGGCGCGCGCCCCGCCGAGGGGCCGCCGCGGCGCATGGTGCGAGCCCCTGGGCCGCCGGCCTCGCCGCGGCCGGCGGGGGGCGCTGCGCCACAGGCTACGGCGCCGCCGCCGCCGCCCAAGGGCCTGAGGGCGGGGAGGGCGCCACGCCCGGCCGCAGCCCCGTCCCGCCCCCAGAGACGTGGGTTCGGCCGGGCGGGGGCTGCGCGGGGGAAAGCGCCCCAGGGCAGCGCGGCTCCCTCCTCTCCCCTTGCACTGGGCGCAGCCTGTTCCCAGGGAGCTTCCGCGAGTGCGGTCCCGGCTCTCGCCTTATCCCTGCCCGAGCCCTCAGGCACTGCGTGCTCAGGGCCTCCTTGAGGGCCCGGGGCAGCCCCGCAGCCGCTGGCGGTCACCCGGTGGTTATGGAGCTCTTTGTGGTATTCCCATCCTCTGTGAACACCCGGCCTTTCCCCTTGAAGGCCCAGGCTGGAGGCATCCCCGTGACCCACGGAGGGACCCACAGGGTGCCAGCTGTGCACAGCCTTGGCCATGCCGCTGAGGGGCTGCCAAGGGCAGAGGGGCCGCCAACCACGGAGGGGCCAGGGCACCTCAGGCTCCCCCGCGGGCCCTGGGCCCACCGTGCCCTTTGGTGGCACCCACGGGGTGGCTGGGCACAGCCCAATCTGATGGCAAAATGTAGGCAAGGGCAGGGGCCCTGGACGACACGAAGGACAGCCCTTGGCCTCAGGGCAGGCATCCATTTTGTTAGTTCCGGTTTAAAGAAAAAGGCAAATTCTTTGGTCTCAATCCATTTGAAAATTAGTTTAACTTTTGTGGCTTTCTCTTTTCTCTGTGTTTTTATATCTTACTCCAAGCTTTCTGCATTTTTATTTCTACTCTCAAAGCAAATAGAAAAAGTCCTTTCTTCTGGTTTATGTGTAAGCATAAGCACCCTCTAGATATCATTCTAAATATTTTTATTTACTTTTTTTTTACTTCAGCATATTTTTTCTGTGTCTTGTTCACAGTGAAAACAAATACTTGAATATTATGACAGCTCTTCTCAACTCTGCTGCTTGACTGTCATTACACAGCACTACCCAAAACATCCTTGAGCCAGTGAAGTGGCTCAGAAGTGCTGTTTACAGCCCCTAACTGAGGAAATGTTCCTCTTCCAGCTCCGTCTCCACAGCTGATTGAAGCAACCCCGGTATAAAATGAAGGTTGGGATCATTTGTGCTGACACATCTCATTCATCCTGGCCAAACTATATTTGGTCCAGAATTAGGGAATTCTGACTTTCTGGATACTATATTCACCTCTCAGAGTTGAGAGACCCACCAGTCATGGGCAGCTGGCTACAGCTGTCAGCCTGACTTTTGGCCAAAGCTGTTGTGTAGCTTTTTATTTTAAACATAATATTTAAATTACATATATAAACATTTAATAATTCTTTTTTCCTGAAACTTCTTGAAATATCATAAGCAGGTGGAAATTAGACTATATGTTATTTGGTATTTCTAATCTTTAAGCAGTTCTTGCCGAGTCTTTACTTTCAGCTGTGCCGAGGAAGCACTGACTGGCACATCCTACCTGAGGCTGTGCTAACATAGCGGAAGACAATGTCACCTAAAGGGGAGATCTGTAAGCTTTCCGTAATTGCGATCACGTGTGTGTGGAATAAAATATCTTTATTCATATTATCTGTCTGCCTTGAATTACACTGTCAAGTGAGGACATACTATATCAGAGAAAATATTTAGAAATATCAAGTTCTGTGGTTCAATTCTGATGTTTTTCATTCTTCCACAACAGTTGTAGTATAAAATAGAGAATCGTGAGAGCTGTCCCTTGAAAGAAATCTGAAATGTCCTATAGCCACATAATGTTTTCTTTTCTACTTGTGTTTTACATCAGAACATCAAGTTATATTTGCTCTCTTTTTATGGGAAGACTGTACAGATGACTGGAGAGAGAGTAGGACTAAGCCTTGAGAGGCAAGTCAAGAGAAGGTGAGACAAAAGAATAGCCTAGAAGAGAAGAAATTTTTATTAAAAAATATTAAGATCTTTTTTTCTTTTCCTAACCTACTATTGGCATACAGTTAACCCTGCGATGCGTGATGCTCATTTATTTGATGGCCTCTCAAAGAAGTTGTATCCATTTCCCACGTTTGACTAGAGTCTTGGGGCCTTATAGAGAACAGTATGTTGAATAACAGGCCTATAACAAGGACCGAGTGCTGAGAGGCAGCGTACATTAGGTTCGGCACAGTGCCAGGCTAATGCGATGGTACAGCTTCCAGATGGGAGCTGGCTCCTCTCCTGCCAGCTCAGAGTGCAGGCAGAACGAACACGCGTCTGCCTGCACCCATCTGCCCTAAGTCCTCCCCCTTTCCCGGAAGGTAAGAAAATGCATTATCACACAGAGCATACCGATTGCCCTATGTGTCCTGGTTCACATTTGTGCAAATGGTGCGGATTTCCATATATTCCTGATTCATCTTTAAAACAACAAATCTTCTTCCGAGTTTACTAGCTGAAGCTAAGCTTCTAAAATCAACTGTCTTGCTGCTGGTATGCTAGAGTTCCCGTGCAATTTCCCTTCTCCTTTAGAGTCTGGGAACTGGTACTTCAGCTGATTTGAAGAGGCTATTTAGGAACTGAGCAACAGTGCTATGATGATATGAAGCCATTTGTTTCTTTCATGCTGGGTGCTGGGGCAATGCAGCATATGGGTTATGCCGTCTTGTGCAATGCACAACCACATATTAATTTACACAGAAACAATCCGAACTGGAATTCCAGTTCCCTACACTCCCATCTGAGAAACACAAATGAGGCCCAACAGAACAGGATTTTGCCCTCCTGACTATACCAATAACCATCCCACATCCTCTAGAGTGTTCTTTCAGAGTGCGTTTACTGGATGAAGTTTTCCCACTAAAAATTGCTGCAGGAACATTCTGTGTTCATCAAAACGTGAAACCAAGTGGCTGCTGCTTCTTGAAAAACATGAAGGCGTCGTCGTGAGCACTGCTCTAGTATTTACAGGGGAATGAAAAAAATAGCAGCCTTTTAGAGAGATTTAACACAAATCCCATGTGCAGCAGTGTTGCCTCCGGCCTAAAGCCAATATAGTTTTTGATCCTAAGCCTTGCAATCTGAAGCTATCCTGCGGTTCTGCAGTTGTGTTTGTTTTGGAAGATGCACAACAAATAACGAGAGGAAGGATATACAAGATATCACAGAGAGCTATAGGGAAAGGGGTTGCAAGTCCAAGGAGGGGGGAGCTTTGTGCATGTGGCCTCTTGAAAACCAAAAAAATGTCTGTCGATAATATTTGCTTTTTCTACACTCCCTTGGGCAAACAAAAATAAAGGGCAGAGGGAAATGATGGGGTTTTTTTAAGCTATAGCCTTTGGTTACTAAGGATCAGATACTGTTTTAATCAGTTGATCTACTGAGGAGGGGAGCAGAAAGTTTTAGCCTCAAACTCCTAGAGAAGGTTGTAGAGCAGACAGGAAATCCGCACAGTAAATGGGAATCTGCTGTGAGCTGGTTGAAATGCTGAGGTTCTGTTCTGGGGAAAAAAAAAATTAGCCATCTGAATTTGCTTTCATCTCCAGTTGGAATGAAAAGTCAAAATTCATACTCCCCCGTATACCAAGTATTCCCCGAAGTTGAATTTTGGAATACCAAAGTGGACTTATCAGAACATTTCATTTGAGTGAAGTCAGAGCATTTTGTCTTGATAAAGTCAAAGGACTTTGTTTCAGCTTTTGATTTGGAAGTGCTTTGACACAGAAAATGATGGAAGCCTGTTCTCTGGAGGATGTGTTGCTCCCTGAAAAATCTCATGGATTGTTTTTTCAGGCAAACTGGGGCAGAAGCAGCTCATTGGAATATAACTTCGCAACGATGGCCAGCTTCATAACAATGCAAAATCCACTAAAGCATTCTAGTAAGGGGCAGCTTAAAAATCCTCAGTACCTGCAAGAATACTGGAATGTATCTTTGCTCTGAAGTTCAGCGAAAAAGATAGTCTTAGATACTTGTAACAGAGGTAGAGGAGGACAGCCCCTCCATCTTACATGCACTGTGCACAGCCTGCCCAGTCTTCAGTAGGTTAGGACAGCAGTATATTAAAAACATTTTGACCAAGCAAAAATAAATGGCCTCAGTATATTTGAATTTTCTTATGTCTTCGGGAAATCAAAAACGCAGTTAAAGGCACTGTAAAATGCTGAGGGGTCCTCAGATTTTGCACACAGAGACGATGCAGATTCATGTTTTTACATGGCTGCTTGAATAGCCAGCTTATAAAGGTGAGAAAATGACTCATCTTTACTGTGGTTTCTCCCGCTTCAGGAACTGGAATACTCAGAAGGTTACCTTGGCAATCAGTTATAACCTGAGTACCTGAGAGTACTAATGGAGCTGGTAATGGCATTTTTTTATATATATTTTTTGTGCTACAGTATAATGAAATCTATTGAGAAGCTGCTATAATTTTCATTTTTAAAATGCTAACATTTTAAATGAGCATAATTAGGAAGACAAGGTCAAAGAAAAGGGTTGCTAGTAACAGGGCAGTTAATTGTGACTGGTCATTAGTTTTCAGTTGTAACTAGCAGTTGTTATCCTGAGGTCAACTTCCTGTAGAAAATGTCAGGACAGCCTTGCCAGGCAGCCAACAACCCAGGCGTTGGGGTGAAAATAGAAGTGTTACAAAAAATAATGATGGAAGTGTTACAAGTAGATTAAATGTTCATCAGTGGGAACAAGGAAAGAAAGAGCAAAAGAAAACGTTGTTGGCTTCAAGGGAATTATAAAGGAAGCAAGCTAACGAACCTGAAAGCAAGGAAGAGCAGGATTCGGACTAAGAACAAGTGAAGACAAGCATATTATCTTGGCCCAAGAAGTCCATCACTGCTGGCTTTCCTGAAAATAAAATCAGATGCAGATCCTAATATTCACTAATAATTAAAGCCATGATTAAAAAAAAAATTATGTGACTAAACGCAAGAAAAATTTCACAGGTGAGTGGGTAAGGGAGAGGGGGACTATTGGCCACGGCTGACAAAAAGCAAGTGCACAGAACAAGCCAAAATGAAGAGATGGGGACAATTAACTGCAATTGAACTCTTAATGGAACCAGATTAATTTCAGGTTCTACAAGAGAAAGACATGAAATGTGTACTCTATTATCTGATCTGATACTGACGAGGAGGGCAGTTATTTTAAGGGAGATTCATATGGTTGATAAGGAGAAAGGAAATAAGAACAAGTTTAAATTAAGACATGGGAAACCAGGGAGGAACAAAACAACAAACACTGTCAAGGAGATGGACTAGATGACCTTGCAGGTCTTGTGTATCTCATGCTTCTTTGACTCTTTATGAAGACAGCAAGGTCTCAGTAGCGGATATTTAGGATATCATGTTAATGGCCAACTTCAGCAGACTTGTGCAGCTACAAAGAGTCTGCTTTTCTGCAACCTTTTTGTAATTTTAGAATAATGAAGTTACTAAAAGGCAGCTCTGAGTTTCATCAAATCATATCTTCAAAATACTGGCAATGAGTAGAGGTGCAGCTTTTCTCCTCTTACAGTCCAAGCGTGGTATCTGAGTTGTGAATTATTGTGGTGTTTTTCCAGCTGCTTTGTACTCTGCTGAGAATAACCAGGATATTTGGCTGAGCTGATCTGCAGTCACTTCACATAGAAGCCACCCTATTCACATGCTGGCATGCGTCCAGTTTGTATTTGTGGGTCACGCTCCAGTAGTTTGCTGTAGCCTTGTACCAGGCTATATCATTGCACGCCATTTCATAGAATCATAGAATGGTTTGGGTTGGAAGGCACCTTAAAGATCACCTAGTTCCAGGAGGGCAGGGACACCCTCCACTTGACCAGGTTGCTCAAAGCCTCATCCAGCCTGGCCTTGAACACTTCCAGGGATGGGGCATCTACAACTTCTCTGGGCAACCTGTTCCAGCGTCTCACCACCCTTGCAGTAAAGAAGAAATTCCTACTATCTAAACTAAATCTACCCTCCTTCAGTTTAAAACCATTACCCCTCAACCTATCACTACAGTCCCTGAAAAAAAGCCCCTCCCCATCTTTCCTGTAGGTACTGGAAGGTACATCTTCCCTTTAAGTACTGGAAGGCTGCTATAAGGTCTCCCCAGAGCCTTCTCTTCTCTAGGCTAAACAACCCCAACTCTTTCAGCCTGTCCTCATAGGGGAGGTGTTCCAGCCTCCCGATCATCTTTGTGGCCCTCCTCTGGACCCCCTTGAGCAGGTCCATGTCTTTCTTATGCTGGGGGCCCCAGAGCTGAACACGCTACTCCAGGTGAGGTCTCACAAGAGCAGAGTAGAAGGGGAAAATCACCTCCCTCGACCTGCTGGCCACACTTTTGATGCAGCTCAGGATGCAACTGGCTTTCTGGGCTGCTAGCTCACATTGCTGGCTCATATTCAGTTTTTCATCCACCAATACCCCCAAGTTCTTCTCCACAGGGCTGCTCTCAATCCACTCATCCCCCAGCCTGTATCCTCATGTTTGGGATTGCCCCAACCCAGGTGCAAGACCTTACACCTGGCCTTACTGAACTTCATGAGGTTCGCACGGGCCCCCCTCTCTAGCCTGTTAAGGTCTCTCTGGATGGCATCCCTTCCCTCTAGAGTATCAACCGCACCACTCAGCTTGATGTCATCTGCAAACTTGCTGAGAGTGAACTAAATCTCACTGTCCATGTCCCCAACAAAGATCTTAAATAGTACTGGTCCCAATACGGACCCCTGAGGGACACCACGCGCCACTGGTCTCCACCCAGACATTGAACTGTTGACCGCAACTCTGAGTGCAACCATCCAGCCCATTCCTTATCCACCGAGTGATCCATCTGTCAAATCCATGTCTCTCCATTTTAGAGAAAAGGATGTTGTGTGGGACAGTATCAAATGCTTTGCACAACTCCAGGTAGATTTGAATTGGTCTGTCCTGGATGTCCCAGCTCTGTGGGGAAAAAGAATGAGAAAATACCAGTCTTTGCACCCAGACCCATGGAAGTGTTGGAGAATTGCTAAGGGAACGGCCAGCCAGTCACATGGAATGCCATGCAGTGTTGAATTAAATCAAAGGGTACTAAGATGATATAAACCCATATTTCCAGTGGTGCCCCAATGTTGTCTGTATTTAGATGAGTTGGACAGGATTTTTGCACTGGATACCAATATCTTGGATTTGATTCTTGCAGAAGTAGTAACTGGGTACTATCTGGTACTGGACAGATGTATATGGGAACCCAGCTGAGAACTAGTGATGCTGGGTTTAGCTAGCCTGGTAGGGTGCCCCTCATCCCCAGCCCTCACTGGCAGTCTTCTCTTTCTGAGGACACGCAAGCTGGAAGAAGCACTGCATCAGACATAATTCTCTAGTCATCAATCACAGAATTACAGGTTATAATACATGTCTGGTGCTCATCTAACTTCTTGCTTTTGGGCAGATGCAAGGTAGTTGCTTTTTGAGTTCTCCTACCCAGCTAAACAAGAATGACCACAACTGTGGAGATGGTGGTGAGGTAGTTTCTAACAGTCCGTCCACGAGTCACTTCCTTCCTAAGCACTTATTTTTTTCCTGCTTGCCCATACTGTTCTTTTTTTATTTGCAGTCATGCTCTGACTGTTAAAAAAGACAAGCAGCTGCAGGGTGGTGTAAAAGGCATGTCTGCTGGAAAACATCTTCTCCAGAGCTGCACTTTACCCTCTATTTTCCTTCTCTCCTGGGCAACCCTCTCGCTCCTATCTAGCCCCCAGCCCCTGCACAAGAAGCACCTGAGAATCCCCCTTCAGGAGTGGTAGATGGCCAGAAAGACTCTTAGTCAACTCTTTCTGGCCGTGGTATCTTTTGGGAGTTAAAGACCCTTCTTCCTCTATCCCTGTCCTACATTGTGGTCCGGCCATTTCAGCCTCCAAGAGTTACTGGGGTAGCAAATGATTTGTGTGAGCAGAACCAGATGTCAAAAGCTTTTCCACTGGAACATCCCATGTAATTTCGTTCAAGTCTGCTCTGCTCAAACAACATCTCTGTGTTCTAGGAAAATCACAGTACCTTTTCTTCAGTTTTTTTTTGTCTTTTATTTTCACGCAAAGGCCAAGGTGGCTTCAGTACAGTGGGAAATAATCACAGTCTTATTAAAATTCATGTCCAGCTCTACACGTGTGTGGATTCATCACCAGTAAATAAAATGTTTGTTCTCTCTCATCTGCATTAGCACCAGCCAGAGCAATGGGTGATTCCATCTCATGGGACATGGTCTGCCTCCATTTAGAGGGGAGATCAGCTGTTACAAATAGATTGGGTCGAAGGCTTTCAACAGCCCATATAGCCCAACGGAAGGTGTAGCTCCCAGACTCTCTGAAGTTCACTGAAGTGTAAAAGTATGCAGAGCAAACCCTGCACTTCTTGGACTATGATCTCAGAAAGCCCTGCTCTTAGTGGTATAAGGTCTATGCTAGCACCAACATGTCTTGCAGAGTGAAAGCATATGTATGACATCAGTTGACGTCAGCACTGCTGTGTGTTATTAATGATATGGCACCTGTAGTTACTGAAGCCATCCACAGCAATTCTCTGTAGTTCTAATAGCATCAACATCATCATCAGATGATCACGTACCATAGGTGTCTCTTAATGAAGGAAATCCAGGGAGTGGCTGACCACTGAAGTCCAACAGATCTGTAGTGGCAGTTTCCCGCAGAAGTCTGTCCCTATTTTAGTTTAAACAACAGGCCTTCATGTTTTGGAAGTTGTTTTTTCTGAACCCTTTGGAGAAGGAGGTTCTGCACCAATGAACTCCAGATACTGACTCCCCACAGTGTTTACTAGTCCTGAGAAAACTGAGCTTTCATTAATATTAGTGGTTTCTTTGTGGTGCATGACTTGCTGCTCAGTGTTTGTAAACTCCTCAGTCAGTGCCTCCCGGGTCTCTGAAAGGTGTGGAGCCGCTACGGCTCCCCCAGAGCAGTGGTGCTGCTGACACCCAGCTCCTCCGGTCTGTCCCTTGCTTGGACAAATCTCGGTAGAAAACTAATTGGAAATGCCAGGATCAACTCTCGGAGAATTTGTGAAAAGGGTGGAGGCTCAGGATAACCAGGCTATCTGCTGCAGGTGGTTTGTCCAGCTTTAACTTTATAAACAGTATGTGCTCTGCTTCCTACCTCTGCATGAGGGTGTGGGAGACAGTGTGTACAAACACAACTGGAAAAGCCCCTGAAACATACCGTCTTTTAATCGAGTATGTCCTAGAGAGAGAAAGAATAAACATTAGCAAACAATTCTGACTTTCCCCTAACCTTTGCAATGAAATCTTCCTATAATTTATGGTTTGATTTTTTAAAATGGCTTTTTATTGGATGAACAAGCTCATGTGTGCATAAAAGAGTTCATCAGTCAAGAACATATATACACAACTCCTAAAGACTAGGCTCCTTTTTTTTTATCCCCCACAAAAAAAGGAGGGAGTCATGAAGAATATCTTGAGTATGAGTTGGAATCCAGACAAAAGTGGAAAAAACCTGCCCTTTTTGTGTTTTATGGCACTCCACTATCCTTTTAAAGTTATGTTTTTTGTGTCAGCACTCAACAGATTTCAGGTGAGATAAAGTGTCCATTCTTTTCTCTTTTTTTTTTTTCTTCTTTTTCCCCCATAGCATCTGGGATCTTAAAACAAAAAAAAACCCTTATGATTTATCAGCCCTAATTGCCTCGCAGTGAGGTTTCAGAGAAGACATCATTAGCACACCCAGACATAACACAGATGGTCCAGTGACGACATGTCAGCAGAAGGAGTGTATTTCTCTTTTGCCTCCTCCCTCTTTCTTATTCCTTATCTAATCTCATTCCCCTCAACACATTTGTCATTTATATCGGTGTGATGTTTGTTCGTGGGAGCGAAGGGGAAGGAGCATCTCGCGGCACGGCAGGGCTGTGCTGCCGGTGGTGGCGAGCACCGCCGGGCTGGGCTGGTGGTTCAGCTGCCGGGGCAGGGAGGTCTCAGAGGTGGGGTGGCCCATGCACCCCTGTGCACTTGGAAGCCAGCTCATTTACTGCGAGGTGTCCTCTGCTGCGCGTGGCCATGGCATATCGGGACACAGAGTAGTGTATCAGGGTATTAGTAGGATTAGCAGGGACTGCCTTGGACATGCAGGCAGCCAAGTGGCTGTGTTTGTGTGTCACACCTGAGAAAACCATCCCACCAACGTCACCTGAGTAAAACATCTCAAGCGCTGTCCTGGCTTCATGCCCCAGTGATGAGGCCCTTTCCCTGAGGCTGTACATTTGCAGGCTGCCTGGGTGAAAAAGGCTCACAACAATTCAGCTTCTGCAGCACGCTTATTTAAGCAAAGTATTATTTATGAAGACTTTCCTTTAAAAAATAAATGTCCTCTGGCCTGAGGGAAAGCAATAAATGCTCTAAATTATGTTCTCAATCCAGAATTAATCTGGATGACTGGACAAGGGAGTAAAGAAGGGATGAAACAAGAGCTTAATTTATAAAGAAGCAGTTTTCCCTCCAGCTGCCTGGCAATCTGAGTTGGGGAGCACAGAACCTAGGGCACATCTGAGACTGAAAAGGTAAAGAGTAAAAATTGTGTTTATATCTGGAATTTTAAAACATTTTCTTTAAGGAAAAACTCTAAGGAACAGAAAAGATGAGAAGGATCTCAGATAGCCATCTTGATACGAAACATTTCCCAAAGAAAAACCAATGGAAGCCCTGCCAAATCAGGATCCTTTGTGCATGGTTATATATAAAGTCCTTCTCCTTTTCCCCTCAAACCTATGCTGCATGCAAGATTTATTTTATTCTTGTCATGGCAAATAATTCCATGGCTGCTTTCCATTTGAGGAGTAAAGGCCAAACTGTCTAAGTACATTTGCACCCATTTTAAGTTTCAGTATATCTGCACGCATAGTTATAACTCTTAACACATTTACAACAGAAATGTCGTACAGAGGCATCGTATCTTCCGCTATATTTTGTGTGTTTCTAACATGAGGAAGCCAGAAATGGAGTAAGCTAGACTGCTCATCAACTTCCAGCTTCCAATTTCCCTTTCCTCTTTCATTAAGAAAGCTGTGAAAGACCTTGAGAAGAGCTGAAGAGCTCACAGCTGCTGCTCTCCCACCCCAGCCAAGATGATACCCACAAAGACATGATCCCCCTCCTTCTTCCCACCCCGCATCGCTCTCCATCTGGAGAGAAGAAGGGAGGTTTTGGTAGGAGCTCTGACTTAGTGATGGCAAAGGGATGCAATTTGGGCTTCAGTGCTCCTGAGCCTTTTATAGATGAGAAATTAGTGCCTCCAAACAGGAATTCGCTTCTACAATTGACTAACAACTCCAGAATTAACTCTTTGTGGCACAGATGCTCACATGCTTTTCCTGCTCTGTCTGCACAGCACACCACTTCCCTGAATTATGCTCCTCATAAAGCACTCAGCATTGGTTTCAGAACAACGCATTTCACATCTAAGTGCATTTATTTAAAGCGGAAAAGGCACCAGGGCCCAGAGATGACTGACTTGGGCACAGGAACTTATCTTCTACCAGAGAAGAAAACACGGTTGTCTTTGTCCTTGGGACTGACTAAAACCATCACTGGCAGTGGTACACATTTTCTTAGTGTGGCTAAAACATTAATGATTTGTCCCTTCCTTGCTGGATGTCAGCTAAGCAGGGCAAGAATAGATCCTGCATTAACTGTTAGGGTTAAATGAGTCCCTCAAAAGGAGGTTGTCCTGAAACACTGGAGTAAGTCCTGTAGTTTCCTGAGTAACCCTGTATTCTGCATGGCTAATGGCTCTGGCTTCTAAGCTTGTTGCTGAAGGGCTCATTAGTGTGTTAATAGTGCAGTGGAGGTTAACAGATTTTTTTGCCAGTCAACATGCATTGATGGGGAAATCTGTTCTTGTCTATTTATATCTTAAAAATTAGACTATAAATTTATTTGATAAAAGCTGCAGTACTGACAGAAGGCAGACTTCCTTAAAACCTTTGATATTGTAGGATACTTTGATTGCAAAGTAGATTCCATCAGAATCAGCATTGCCCACATTGAGTGGATTACCAACTAAATAGACAATATGTGTCAAAATATAATTTGGAAGCAGGAGAACATTGGCAATGGAGTGTCACACTGAGCAGGTGTATTTCTAGGAGGAATCCAGTTTTGCTCTTATGTTATTTAATGTTTTTATCAATAATCCCATAGAAAACATAAGCATTACCATAATATTAACATATATAAAATATTGATGTTGATATATTGATAACAAACTCGCCATCCAAAGGAGAAGTGTAGGAAGATGTAGCAATTGTGTGCTGAAGTTAAACAAATTTGGACTGCAAATGAGACACGGACTTTCAACAGTGAGGACAGCTGAATAGCTGGCAAATGACCTAATCAGAATATCTGTCAGATGAATTTAACATAGTGTCTAATTAATTCCTGCGTAATTGGATGTTCAGGAGACGCAGATAAGCACTCAAGAATGAAGAATGGCAAAATCTGAGGCATAGTATAGTCTTTAGTTTCATGATGGACTGTCAGGCCAGTGCTTTCATAGCTGTCATGTTGGGACCAGTGGATTTGTTTCAAGAGTGAGGAGGATCTCCATGTCTCTGTCCTAGCTTTTCCACAGTGTTTTTCACCATTTTTAAACACAATTGCTCCTCCACATCCATTCTGGTGACACATATAACTACAAGGAATAGTTACTGGAGGTGGTGCAGGAACAAGTCAAGCACACATGGGAATGTTTGAAAAGCCAGTTGCTAGATGCGCTGCAGATGTTGCTCATTTGGAATACTGGTAGCTGTTCTGCTCACAATTTTTTCCAAAAATACACTAAACTCTGTCGTGAATTCTTTTCTTAACCAATACTTTCACAATGGAATAGTTTTATTCTACGTTAGGCAATTTAGAAAGGAAAGAAAAAGTCTGCAAATAGAAGCGAGAATATCTCAGACAAAAAAGAAGATCCACAATGGGGAAGGGTAGTTTCCATTCTCCACTGAATGGCATTTTAAAAAACAAGTAGAGTTCAATATTTCTTCACAGAACCTTGTCCTGAGTCTGGCATGCTTGTGGGAAAAGCAAAACAAGAACAGTATGCAGGATATTGTATATTACAAATACTTCAGGCATTATGAATGGAAAAAAAAAATACCTATCACTGTAGATGTTATTGCCTCATAGATTGCTTTTTTCTCTTCTCTGGCTTTCATTATTCCAAAATCAGTTTGTTTATAAACATTTCAAAATTGTAGGGCTGTGTGTAAAAAATTCAGAGATAATGGTTTTAGACATACCACATTAATTTAAAATAACTTTGTGACTTGTCCTTAAATAAGTATTAAGAGCTTCAAACATTGACCCTTCTTTTCAGAAACTGACTTTTTTTTAAGCGGTTAAGGATCTGGGCTAGTTTCTTCTTTTTAAAGAGGAATTTAAAAATAAAAACAGATGCAGATAAACACTTGAATTTCAGGATCAGAAATCAAGCTTTTGTTTAAAAAGTACTTAATTATAAACCACATCAATTTGAGAGGTGAGTGGTTTTGAACTGCATATCATTCACCTTCATGAAACAAAAAAAACCCCAACCCTTGAGAACTGTGGTCGGACAAATATCCTAGACATGCAAGAGATGCAGCTGGATCCTCTGTACCTATATTTCCCCAGTCTTCACATCACTAATTTACACAAAAGAAAAGTATTTTCCTTTTCCGTCTCTTCATCCCATATGTTCCTCAAAATTCAGTGTTGAGCCTGAAGGTGGAAGATGTCATCCTCCAACATAATATCTGTAACAGGTGAATGAAGCTGTGAGGCTGTGGCAGACTCGGTACTGCTGATCTCCAAGTCACCATCTACGCAATGGGTCTTTTTCTCTCCCAAACACCCCTGATGCCAGCTGACTTCAGTGGGGTCTGCAAGCACTCAGCTTGTCAGAAATACATACCAAAAAGTATCAAAATTTTGCTGCTACTGTTATGGCTGTGGCTTCTTATAATTAGCTTCAAGACAGGTAAAGTTTCTGAGGCTGAGATGCTCCTGACGATGTGCGTGAGGCTGAGCGGGTAGCACCAATGTAAATCACCACCCCTGCTCTCGGCAGGGATGCTGTTGCAGTTCCCCACTGGAATTTGCACCGGGGCTGCGCTCTGTGAACAGCAGCAGCGTGTATCTGTACTTCCCAAAAAGTGGAGAAAAATGGCTGCGTGGAAGAAACTTCCGCATTACAGACATTCCAGTTGTTCCTTTGAGCCACAGCCATAACTCCCTCCAGATGTAACCCTTCACTTCTCCCTCTTTACAAGTTTATTTTCCTTGTAAGGAAGAAAAACATGGAAAAGATTTTTGGTGGGTGTAAACCAAACTGAGAAGTACTGAATGTAAAGCATGAAGAAGGCTTTATACAACATCCGACTGCAGCCAGTGAGCTGAGTCACACACACAAAGCCATGGAAGTACTAAACCCCACCAGATGCCTCTGTCTAGGTGAAATTCATCTTCCTGCCTAACGCTGCATGGGAGGGGAGTATGCGTGTGCTGGTGCGTACACCGGAAAGGAAATCTTTGCCTCAATTTATGGCTTGAGCAAGGAGCTCTGTGGCCTCTCTAGCTCCTGCTGCAAACTCTGGGCCAGATCAAAGTCTGAAGGTGCTGCACACACCCTGCCTGGGAGGTCATAGCAAACACGTACATGCAAGGCTGTGGCAGCTCCACAGCTCTCATGTTTCTCTGTAGGTGCTCTCTGGAGCAGGGAGAAGGTAGACAGTGAAAGCACTCCATTTTCACACTTCTTAAGTGTTCTTCTGGTAGGAATATAGTGATAATTTTGGATTTCAGTTTCAGTTTGGGGCAAAGGCACATGCTTTTCTAGTCTTTGTGTGCAGAAGAACAAGGCTTCCCACTTTCCATGGCTGGAGGGTCACTGCGGCTAAACCTCTGCCTGGGCCCAACAAAACAGTAAAACACCTTTAGTTCCCCAGCCTGGGAGCCCTACCTGCACTGTGGCTAAGGGCAATGGTGAGGGCACCACAATCGGGTGTGCTATTTTGGCCTTGTGGTGAGTAATAGCATCGTGGTAAAAGCTGAAGTGCTGATCAAGGTACGCTGTCTTTTAACTGAAATCACCAGCCTCTGCTCTCCACCCGGAGGAGCTGTGGATGGACCTGCCCAAGCGCTCTCACAGCTGTGCCCTTCCCCACAGAACCAACCGAGCAGAGGGAGGAGTTGCAAGAAGGAAGTGTAATCCTTTTTTTTTTAGACGTTAGTCTACTAGATGGAGAAATCACAGCAACAGTCTCAAAATATTCAGACAGTGTTTTACCACTCCATTTTATGACACTGCTGATGTATTGTTGTACTGTGTAATGAAAGAAAAACTTTGGGTTCATTTTTTCTGAACACAGGGGTAAAGCACAGCTTGTCAAAGGACCTTCAGGCAGATATCTAGCTTGTCCTGAGGGTGCAGGTAAGTCGATGAGCCTATCATACTTCTAAATTTAAAACCAAACCCCATTGAAATGAAATAGCCGAACCAAGTCATTTCTGCTGCCATCAACACTGGGCATCACCTAGATGTCACCAAATGTGGCATCATACCATTGACTTGTTCTTCACCCAGAAGCACTCCTGAGGCTGTCAGTTCGCAGAGTAGGCCTGATGTCCAGAGCTCATCTCTGCCCTTGGGCTGCTGCTCCTTCGCCCTTTTGGTGAAACGAGCCCGAAAAGGAAGCTTTAGAAGATGTGGACACACTGAAGTTTAATTCTCTTGTCCAGGAATAGTTACCACTAAGACAATAGCATAAGAACAGAAAACATGAAAACCTTTACTCCTTGGTGACACCAAACTTCATATTTGAGAAGACCCAGGAATAGAAGTAAGGACATGGGAGCAAGCGAAGACCTTCTGCTGAGGTGTGATGGGCACTTGAATCACCACCGCAAAACATAGTGTGGAGCCTGCCGTTTTGGTAGGTGTGAGATACAGTAGTTCTCTTCCAAGGACAGTCTGAACTACTGATTCAATAATTCACTTTTGAAAGAAAAATCTGCATATACAGATGCAATAGGCAGGGATTATTCCATACTTTATGTCAACACATAGATATCCTACAGAGCATTGTTTTTCTTTCTTTTTCCCCCCCCTTCTCTTTTTCTTTGGTCTGGTTTATGTTTAGATTCTTATTAAAAACATGTGAAAGTATCACAAACATGAATTTGGCTGCCAAAAGTTAGGTCCCTAAAACCATATGTAGGTATCTAGAGTGGCTGATTTTTGGAGATGGAGGGGCTCAGAGTGTGGCAGAGCAAGGTATTGATTTAGGTGCCTACATACAAATACAGGTTGTATTGAGCAATCAAATTGGAAAAATTTTGGCCAGTATGTTCAGACAAGAAACATGAAAATGGTGAACTTCTGAGCATCTGACAATTTAAATGCTTAAATAATTAGCAGAACATGGCAAGGCTGTAAACTTTCCAAGACATTCACTGGGAATCTCAAACAAAATAGTTGGAATTCCAGGCTTCTTCAAGTTCATTTGTTATTGGCAAGGGACCACATTTAGACGACTGTTAGCAGAACTAAGGCTGATTTAAGAGAAATTTAGGACCTGGCAAGGGACCACATTTAGACTGACTGTTAGCAAACCTAAGGCTGATTTAAGAGAAACTTAGGAGCCTTAGTTCAACAGAGCAATTTGTACCACATGCTAGTTGGGGCTGCCAGCCTGTGGAGGTATCCAACCTTAACAGTGCTGCTTCTACTGCAGCTTTCTCTAGATGCTCACGCTTTACTGCACATACTCAGAAGTGTATCAGCCTGAGCACTTCATTGCCAGGGTTTTTGCAGCTGGTGCAGAATAACTTAAAGTCTGTGGGAGGCCTGAAGCCACTGAGCCTGCTCAGACTGTGCTGAACACTGACAGGCACAAGACAGGACCAAAGGAGAAAGGGACACTGCATGTATGACAGCTTCTTGGCTACTGAACTCAACCACAAAGCAGAGAAAGTGGATGCTAGTCTTCATTCAACCTGTCAGGATCTGAATAACCATTTATTTCTCAGGAGAAGAGCATAGCTGGGTGATGGACACATCTGGGAAGAGAAACGCACTTCATTCCTCCCATGGCATCAGTGCCATTGGTGCAGAAAAGGGTGCTGGACACCTGGGACCCGCAGAAGAGTGAGCGTCCTTCTGGCATTCAGTGAGAGGGGAGCATCCCGGGGTGGGGAAAATCTTTGGGCCTGTTTGTGCATTTTGTAATAAAAAAGATGCAAAATGCTCACTCCTATGAGCAGAGACCATAACTTTCCAGTTCTAGAAGATCGGTCTGATCAGTGGACCGCAGCCAGACCCTCCCACTCCCTCTCCCTGCAGCTCTATGGTCCCGCTGCACTGCGGGCTGCTGCGACCCGCAGCACAGCTGAGAGCAGAGCCGGCAAGGCAGGGCTGAGACGAGCTACCAGGCACAGGCTCTGGCCGCTCGCCTCCCCCACCTTGCACACCTTGCTCTTCTGAAGACATGGCCTCGGGACGGCGCATCCCAGTGGCACCCGGTGCCTCAGCCCTCAGCGAGGCAGGGAAAAAAGCCCAAGTTGGCGCCTGCCGTTTCCTCCTTGGCACCCGACTCGAGTGCTGCCGGATGGGCTCAAGGGAGTTGCTGGCGAGCAAACCCACAGCTGTCGCTTCCACTGGCTGTATAAGGCGTTGGAGTAACTAGGAGAGATGCTCTGGATTGCCTTGATGGGCCAGATGACTGCTATTTAGGTATTAAGATGCCCAATTTAGGCATCCAGAATAGGAAGTCTGCTTGTGGCCCTGGTGTGCTATGACCGTTGCTTATTATGCTGTTCATAATCGTGTCATTGTTTCCGTATGCTTCCTGTTTTATTATATCCATCTGCTGCTCCGTGTTTTATATTTGAAGTGCAGGCTTTCTGTGCCACAAATTTGCTCTGTGCTTAGCACATAGTACAGGCACGCCAACACCCAAATTCTGCACTTCGCCCGCAGCCCCTCGTGGAAGCACTTAACAGTTAAATGAAACGGTAGATAGTTCAGAAAAATGCTTCATTTCCACTTTGAGCACCAACATTTGAGTTGTTTGCCTGCTGGTGCCTGCTATCTATGGTAGCAAAAATTCAGGACTAGGAGGGCAAATTAAGAGATTGATTCTCCTATCAGTCTTTTTAAGCTGTAGACATCATTGTCAGTATGCTGAGAAGAAAAGACAGTTTTTACGAAAGCGTTAGATGTCTTCTTTACATCTGTGACACAAGCCAGCCAAAACAAGGAAATACAACGTTAACACACAGGCTCCACTGCCACCCTCTTCTATTCATGGTGGTTTCACAGCAGCTTTGGATGCCAATATGAAGTGATCCTGCTAGGTTTAACAAAAGGCCGTGCCCGGGCCAAGATTTTCAAGTGTTATAAAGTTTCTGACTGCTCAGCTTCAGGCAGGTCTGATTCTTCAGAGGGCACCCAGGGATTCAAAGCCCCAGTCACTTCACCTTCAACCACTACTTATTTGAGTCAACACCCCAGCCTGGATGTTGCTCAGGGACTCACATTTTCCTTCCTCAAAATCCCCTTCGATGGTCTCATTCATGGTTGTTTCTGTATCTGTACTCCCATTCTGAGCTGCGCATCCCTTCAGTTAGAGAGACAATACTCTGGTGTGCAGTAGAGCAAAGGCAAGGCTCTACATTTCCAACCTGTTGCTGAAAAGCTCCAGAGTAATTTGTTGAGAAGCTCTAGAAATTACATGTAATTCCTAGATAATTCTATGTTCAAAAGAAAAGCAAGCCCGATCCCCCTGGCATCCATGGATCCAAAGTTGAAAAGAGTAGTATTTAATATTAATAGTTCTTCCCACCTGAATTGTTCTACACAACAGCTTGGAAAACTATTATTGTATGACATTTCAGTAGCTTTATGTGTGACTGGATTGATGATAATGGAATAAGCAGACTTTTTCAGCAGGCCTGAGATGAATAAATAGCTTAAATCACAGTACCCACAACTACTTTCCTCATCAGTTTGGTTTTACTTTATTTCAGCAGTTATAACTGGTGCCCCTAATAAAGCAGGAGTAAGCAGCTAAAAAATAACCCTGAAAGGTGGGGAAAGAAAGGGAGCAGTCACATTCTTCTCCAATACAGGCACTTGATCTTGCAGTAACTGCTCCCAAGAGGCTGACGTTATTCAGCATCGATACAGCATTGTAAGTTTGCTTCAGCCTCCTCAGAAATAGGAGACCTGTTTTCCACCTGAAGTTTATTATCTGCAAGATGTATCCGGCAGTGTTCTTCAGTGGCCCCACTGCAGACGAGGACACGAGGGATGCTTTGCCCAAAATTACATGAAGTTTGTGGCCAAGCCAACGGACAGTGTCTGCCCAAGTTCAGCCCTGCGCCGAAGCACGCGGCCATCCCTTCCCTCCCATGTCACCGATGTACGCTGGCAACAGCAGCTGCCCCGGAGGAAGCTGTAGGGCCTGGGGCGGTGGTGGGGAAGCTGTTGATAAAGCTCCAGGGTACACATTACATGGGCAGCTTTGGAGATCGGGCCTGCCTTAGCAGCCAAGAGGAACAGGCAGAGCTCAGCTAGGGAAAGGTCGCTGGGAGAGGTTGTTTTGGGGGGCAGGCTGCAAAGAACAGGCTGGGATGTTGTTCTGAGACATGGGGGATGAGCCCAGAAAGAAAAACGGGGCAAGAGATGTTACATAGAGCAACAAGAGAAGACCAGAGAGAGGGTTTATCATTGAGAAGCCATATGTGTGTGTGAAACAGCAGGATATGAGTCATTTGGGGGTTGCCATCCCCGATGCGCGCCCAGGTATCTGTGACGACATGGCCATTGCAAGCTGCTCCTCATGTACCGCTCAGCAGCCCTGAGAGAAGCACAGGGTTGCTGGACCCTCTCTGAAAGGACTGGGCTCTGGCCAAGCCTCCCTGGCGAGGGGGTGGGGTGTAGCCATGGGGCGAGACCAGCCTTTGGGAGACCTGTGGTGCCCAGCTGGGACCCCATCACATCACAGGGCCAGGAAACAACTGGTAAAGTGGGGGGAGAGAGCCGGGGAGCTGCAGTGTGGGGAGGCCAGAGGGATTTACAGCTGGAAGCAGAGGGAGGAGCTGCGAGGCGGCCGGGAAGGCCACCCGCCTGCAGGAAGGAGCGAGGGCACACGGAACGAGAGAGAGGAAGAAAGTGCAGGGGGAAAGAGGGAGGCCAAGCACAGAGCCCCTCAGTCCTCCAGCAGCCAAGGAAGCCCCTCTCCATGCCAGGTCTGGGGCAATGCCATGCACTGGAGCCAATCCGCATCTTTCCGGGCACCGCTCCTCCTCGGTGGTGCTCACACCCCCCGCTGCCACCTCTCCTTCTCCTGCAGACCTGCTTAGGAGGTCCCTTTGAAGGGCTAATTGAGGGGGTGATAGTTAAAAGCTCATCAGCTCTTTCTGAGCGTGCTTGAAAAAGACAACTCACATTTTTTCCTGCACTTCATTCCCACTCTCCAGAAAAAGCGTTTTTGAGATAATAAAACCAGCTAAACATGATCTACACGAGATCAGTATATGCTTGACACAGCATACCCACAGCAGCGATGATACTGAAAAGTCCACAACATGTTTTGCAAGAAGATTTGCTCTTAAAGACATTTCAGTGAGTCAATGTATTGGAAACCTAATGGCTTCACACAGATGTTGTTTGCTTAAAATGGCTGGAGGGTCAAGTTCAGGCTTATTTTGTTGTACTAAATTACAGAACAAAGACTTGGCTGGTTGCTTAGTGAAATAATGTGTAATAGATACCACAGAACTGACTTTTTGTGTATATATGGGCATTAGAAAAGTGGGGTGGAGGCTAAACACCCCTTCCCCCAAAATCAAGCAGAATATATTCTCATCAATCATATGGGAATTACTGAAAAGTTGGAGACATGTTCATGAGACAGGAGGTATCATCAGCTTTTTAAACAAGAAGCAGATGGAAAGGAGATGGCATTGATTCTCTGCGATCCAAACCAGTTGAGTGTGGAGGAGCCAATGGAGCAGATAATATTAAACAAGCAGCACCCAACAGAGCAGAGCAAGATGCTCCAGAAATCTTCGAGGCAAAGGGAATATGTCCGAAGGACTGAGAACTGTTACGGTGTCAGCATTTTCCCTTTTGTGAGGGTAACCGTTTGCTGCGGAGTGTAGAGCATTCGCAGTCAGCCACAGCTGCGGTTGGAGCCGCCCAACCGAGAGAAGAACATGGTCCTTCCCCCTCACTCTGTGTTCCTGCCTCATCTATCTGTTAGCGAACATCTTGTTACATTAAACACCAATATCATTGTTACTAATGTCTAAGTGAATTAAAGAAATAATAAACTTTAAAAATATCAAGCAAAACCACTGGCATCTTCTCTACATCAATTAACTTTTCAATTCCATTGCTGATTTAGTTGTGCCTCCTTCATCTGAATTACTTCAGTTCACCTACTTAAAATTGTATATAAGGACTGAAGCTATCTACATATATAAAGAAGCTTCTTAATGTATGTAACAACACTTGATAAAGAAAAAAATAAATAGAAAATCCCACTTAAACTCCACTTTATGCCTCAGGTCTCCTGGGTAAGCCAGGCATAGACAGAAATTTTCCACAAAAGATTTAGTTTTTACTGGTTTGAAAAAAATGTCTTTCTATTACCTTTGGATAGCACAGTCTGTACTACTCCAGTAAAAGATGTCGTACAGCCTCAGCAAACACTGAAACAGTCACTTTGAAACAGCAGTGAAACCAGCAGCTTTTAGCAGACGCTGGAACAAATTCAAGTCTCATGTCTTTGCCATCTCCTTCCTTCTCTCAAAGTCAATGAAGTGAATACAGCCCTTCATTTAAGAATGAGAGGGATTCACAGATAACTCAATAGTCCTGTCATAGCTGTCAGAGATATTTTTTCCTTTCATTATCTAATTACTAGGGAAATGGTCTTCCTCAAACTTTACGTGAGCAATGACTCAGTTGGTCATTGTGAAAAAAAAAATCACCGTAGTAGATCATTAGTCTTGTTATCTTCTGGGGTCACAACTTCTCATCTGCTGTAGCTGAGCCTTATTTCCAATCCATCCATCTTACTAATCAACCTTCTCGTCGTTCCTGATCTACTCTGTGGTAACATCTATGTGTTTAAAGGTTTGATTTCTCCTCTAGAGCCTCCTACCCTTCCCTCTAAGTCATTTATAGTTAACATAGTATACTGCAGCCTCCTTAACTGCTTAATATTAATAATTAATAATTAAGTCCCTTGTGCTCAGCCACCTTGCGTTTATGCTTGTACTCATTATGCTTGAAGGGCAGGGCTTCTGTGGTGTCATGTTCTCCTCTAAAGAAACAAATCTTGCCTAATTTTAGGCACTAAGAAAATTCAATCTTTGTCCTTCTCCACAGGAAAGGTTCCTTCTGCTGTGAATGTCTCATCCTACTGCCTAGTTTAATGGTGCCATTCACCCATGCTCTGCCTGTTCTCATATACAGGGCATATAGCAGGGGATAGACTGCTGGATCTTTAAAAATAAAACCTTCTGGTTTTCACGTTAGTTGGCATGGGAGTGTTTATTATAACAAAGCCATAACACCCCTGGAAGTCTCAGCAGACACCCAAGGTATCTCCTGATGCCTCTTCTGTGCCTAAAAATGGAAAAGGTAGGTCCAGATCTAAGCCTGGATCTCCTGTGAGACTTCACTGTTAGTTTAAATTATTTTCTTTTTCAGCTTTTACTATGCTGACTTAACTTTTCCTAAAAGCTATTAAAATATTAAAAACCAACAAAAAAATGAGTAAGGCTATTTGAAGAGCCAAGAGCTATCATACATACTTCAAAATGTAAAATTTCTACGAAGGATATGAGATTCATGGAAACTTTTTGCAACTTCAGAGATTATTTTCTGGTGCTGCTGGTGATATATAATTAACGTGATAAATGGGCAGATTGCTCTTGCTGGGAAAATGTTAACCTTCATGACCAGGAGAGCATCAGAAGACAGATGTTGTTTGTGCTTTTGCCATACACTTGATTTGGTTGCCTTTTATTTGTCTGGCGCAGGTATAAAATGTGCCCTCCCCTCCCCAGCTTCTCTGTGAGGATTGCTTGGTATTTGATCTTCACAGTGATGATAAAAGAGGGCACACCCTGGCCCTCCTTGACAGGAGAAATGGGGTTGATGTTTTGTTAATATGACTCTGAATATGAATTTGGGTAAACTGCTGAAAAGTAAGCTAGCCCCTGCAATGCACTGACCATTTCACATAGCATCCTGAATTCTGCTCTGCTGCTGTTACCCAGAGCTTGCTTCTGGAAAAGCAATAGTGCCTGACGCAGTCCAGTTTTGGAAAGAGTTGCTGAAGTCCGCTTTACAAACCATTACTGAAACAAAGAACAATACACAACCAAATGAAATATGGTGCATCAGTTAAGTAGAGCAACATGATGAAAACAAATGAAACCATCTGAAAAGTGAGTTGAACAGTTACTTCCATTCTTCTTTTCTAAAAATCACTGTGTACAGTAGGGTAGCATCTTGAATAGTTAAGTGCCCCTCAAATACAACATACAGGCAAAACAAGAACAGGTCCTTCAATATTAAAAGCATTCTTGCTGTGTCACATCATGGGGCCCGCATAAGCTAAATTCAAGACTTTTTATTGTCAAGAGGCACTACCATTACACTACATTTTAATATGGATCTTTGCCAACAATCATAAATAAAACACTCACTCATAAACAATTCCTAAAGGCAGTGTGTCAGATGGTATTTCATTAAAAAAAAGTTTGCTACAATGTAGTGGAATACCATAGGCCATGGCCAGTTGGGACTTTAGTTCCCCTGCGTATCTCTAGGTGTTTTGTCAGTTCCCAAAAGGCTTTTCAGTTAATGTATGCCATGCCTACCTTCTTGCTAATGGATGAAAAAAGCACAGCTAAAAGGTAGAGAAAATCAGTGCCATTTTCAAGAGATGTCTAACGTGGGAAACCTGTAAAGCTGTCAGGGCAAAAAAGTTGGAGAAGACAGAAAAAATTGTGAGTGAGTTACAGAATGGTGACAAGAAAAAATTCCTGTTAACAACCTGGTGGTTAAATGAAAATTGTATTTGCTAAATACCTTTAAAGATTAAATCTGTAAGTGACAACATATTCAAATGTACTGGTCTCTGTTATATAAATTCTGAGCTTTTCGTAAAACAGAAACTGTCACTGACACTTGATACTCTTAAAAAGTGTGCTGCATGGATGAAATAACTGGACAGCCTTTCTCAAACTCGGCAAGAAGCATGTGAAATAAAAGATGAATGTCTCTGTTTACTAGACCACTGTGGTGGTCATAGCAATAAACAGTTTTAAAAGGCTTTAATATATAAAGTAACCTCCTGTTTTTTCTGCTCTCCGGACTACTCCTGTATTCTCAGCAATTAGCAGCTCACTGCATACATTTGGAAGTGTAAGGCTGAATTACTTTTACAGAAAGCTGCATTTAGTAACTCATTACAAGGCTGACATCACTGAAACAAAAGTTCAGTCATGAAGGGATGTGGCAGAGGTTATCATGCAGCACATTACTAATATACTGGTGGGAAAGATTATGTCAATTGCCTGCTAGTGTCCTCATCCAGGATGCAATCTCCCTGGGGGATAAACACTCTTGGCAAGCACTGAAACCCAGAAATCTCCTTTGCAAAGCTGTTTGCAATTTGCAGCCAAAGCTGTCCACAAACGCTGGGACCCAAGACTACAGTCCTTGACAGCACACGGCTCCAGACATTTCCATGGGGGAAGTTTAATCTACAAAGATGTAGAAATATAAAACAAAGTTTTGCTCAAAGTAACTGTTTGTCAGATCATGTGCCCCTAATTTGGTTTCCAGTGACATTACACAGCTGCAGCCAATGGATTCCAGCCAAGCCCAGCAGTCACTGAGGTTCTTTTTGGTTTAAATTTAGTATCTGAACATGTTTTGCCCATCATTAAAATGGAGAGTAATTGCTCAAAAGTGAACCATAGATGTTACAACTGCAAAGAACTTATTAGGTCACCTAGTCCCATCCTCAGAGCAATAGAGGATTGAAAACATATTGCAACAAATACTGAACAGAGCTGTGTTTGTTTTCAGTTTTTTTTCCTATTCTTTTTTTTCTTTATTGTATTAATTAATCAGTATATTAAAAAGTTTAAAAAACAACCACAAATGCCAGTGTAAACATGCTTCAGGTATATAAGTAATATAAAGTATTGCACATACAAAAGGTCCTATGTTCCGTATCTCCTTATGGTGCTATTTCATCAGAGTAAGACTTGTGCAGATGATGTGACTGTAATGAGCTAGCTGATCTTATTTCACAAGCTGCTACACACAACAATTCAATATTTACAAAAGCTAGAAGCTCACTGTCTTTTTTCATGAGGATGATTTTGCCTGGAATGTTTGGGATAGAGAGGTGTGCAAATATGGGACAGGCTTGCTTTGTGGTGGTATTTATCAGCTGATCTCTCTAATCTACAAGGGGTCAGCTCAAACTCATTTGGGGGAAGGGGTCTGTTAACGGTTTTCTGAGGGACCGGGAAGTGGTCAGGCCTCCCCATCCTCAGAAAATGGAGGTGAAGCAACTCCATTTTCTGAGGCATGTGTCTCCTCCTCTCATTAAGTCTCATGGGCACATTGCATCTGATAAGCTACAGACTCCATAAAAGTCTTCTTGCAAATTTGCCGTAGATATGAAGATGGAATATAACCTGCTCGGGTTTCCTAGCTCCTGCTTGCATTTCACAGGTCAGCCTGCGTGCAAGAAATGGTGAAACTGTAAAATCTCCTGTCAGACTGACAGAAGTGACAATGTCTCATGGCTATTCCTCTCCTGAAGTCTCAGGAAGCAGAAGGGCAGTTACCTAAAAGGAGCCAATCAGCATCAGAATGGATGAGGCCATTTGCCGATTAAGAAGCCGAGATAGATTGGAAAGAAAAGGACCTCAGGAGAAGGAAAGTGTGGTGTATGTTTCAGAAAATGAACAATCCCTCCTGAAGTTTACACAATATAGCTAATTTCATACTCACAGGCAGCACTGGAAGACTCAAGCTTTCAGGCACAAATTTGCACCTATCAGCGCTTGAGCCCCTACTGAGATAAGGACCATTTGCTGATAGAAGAGAAAGAATGAAGCCTCTCCTCTTCAGAATCCTCAAGCCAGAAAAAAAAATCCTAAATGTATATTTTTACTCTTTACCTCAAAATATCTTTACTTCTTTTTGTTTATGCTTTGCCGGCTGGCATCCTATTTTTCTGCATAAATACAAATCCTGCCCATTTTCCCTGTAAGACTTTGCTTAAGAAATAATTATATGCAGCCCTAAACTTTGCTGAAAACAACACTTTAAATATGCTGCCAGCTTGTAATCTATAAAATAAATAAAAAAAAAGGAAAAGATTTCTTCAGGTGAACAAAGTGTTAGGGTCTATGACACAAATTAAACAGAAGATACAATGGCAGCAGCCATTCCATTTTCAGAGGCCATTTCAACAAAGTAACAGGGCAATGGCAAAGCAAATTTTCCTAGCCCAAAACCCCCAAGCCTTCTCAATATCACCAGTGTGGCTGTGATAATTTAAATCAATGTTTCACAAATGACTGTATCCTGTGTCAGCTGTACAGGTGTCAGCCATCAGCAGTGCAATGAGAGGGTAACTCATCCCCTGCTCCATACTGTGCATGGATTTAGTTATCTGGGTGTGACACTGCCAGCTCTGGGTTGAAAGATACACTTGTTTATCACATGTCTTATTTTGTAAAGAGTTGCATAAATCTTCTGCTTTGCAAAACACCTTGTAGCCAAGAAAGATGTGTTCTGTGTGTACAATGGGTTTACTTTTCTATTTACATGCAAGGTAAGTACATGATTTCTATTTTTTTACTTTCTTCTCTCAAAATCTACGTTGATGATTATATCAGATACTTATCCTGAAAAGGTGGAAAAATAAATAGTTGTGCCCCATCTATAAAGTTCTTTATAGACTACCTTTGTTTTTCAGAAGTACTTTCACAGTACTGATATATTGCTTGTCTCCCTGAGCCATAAATTCATAAAAGTTCTTATTCTTAGGGAGGTGTCAAAGGTATTCTGCATGATACAGTAGCGTTCAGAAGTTTTGTCCTGGTCCATCTTCTAGACAATACAGCAACACAGGCGTTCTCTCCTTGGGAGATTTGGGCTTGTTCTGGAAGCATCTCAGTATACCACACGTGTTCAAAAGCATCTGCTGAAATGTAGACTGACTGGAATATGGCATAAACATTCTGTTCAGTGGTGAATATGTTTGTAAGGCAGTGATAAGCTGCTTTCTTTGGCAAGGATGGCCATCATGTGGCATGTTCTCAGAACATTGCATAGATCAGATTACAACACCATGTCACTTGCAGGTACAAAGGAAGACTGGTGGAAGGAATCCTTCATTTAATCCTCATCATGTTTCTCGTCTCAGGCAGAATTCTGACTTGAACTGTCACTCTCTTCCTCTATGCATCAGTAGTCTTGTTATTTGTCAGTTGTTCCCTGTCAGCCATGTCATCTTGAGGAGGTCTAGCTCTGTCAAAGAAGCCACACTGCAGAAAACAATCAACATTAACAAAGGCGTCATGGTAAGACAACGACAGAAAGTCTCAGCTGCAGTTTGATTCTTCACTCAGTCAGCCTGAAAGGTCGGGTACAGGTCTATGGCAGGCTGATAGACCATGAAGCTTTTTTGTTTCTATTCAAATTGTTCCCTATGAAAAATTAAAGATGTAGGTGCAAGGCATTGAGTTCCAAAGTACAGCTTTAAAAATTAAAATGAAAGCTGTCTTTGCAGGAGATGTAAAGTTGGTCTGAATGCTGATACTGACTGACTCTAATGAGAAAACTGCTAATTTCAGTTCAGCAAGACATTCAGAAAAGATATTTAGATTGACAGATAGTAATAGTAACAGAGATGGAATATGTGTCGGGAAATGTGCACAGGACAGTGTTCTGACCTAGATTAAAGATCACTAAACATGAGATTCCTCTCACCTAACTTTAACTGCCTAAAAGTTACCCTTTTCGTCGAGAGGTTGAAAGTTACGCAGACTTCACAAGAGGTCAAAGGAGAGTACCACCAAAAGGTAATTCCTCCTATGTTTTAGACATAGCTTTTTGCTGTTGTTGTTCACTGACTAGGCGAATCTGGAAAGTTAGCACAGGCTGGACGCCTAACCCATAACCTTTAGGCAGCTAAAGGCAGCTAAGTCATATCCTAACTTAAGAAATTATTTTAATTGTTTTTAATGGGAATGTTGGCTCTCTGTAATATGGCAGTTTCCAGTAACTTGTCTTATAACTTGTGAAGGGAATGTAATGACCAACACAGAACTAGAAAACTTTAAAAAAAGAAGGTATGACATACTCATATAAAAGGAAATCTTCTAAAAACTAATTCTCAAAACTTCATGCTGACAAAAACTGGCAATTCCTGAAGTATTCAGGGAAAAACAAAGTTAGAGTCACTTCTTTTTGAACCTAAACATCCTGAAAAAGAGGATCATAGGTCTTGGGAAACAGAGCCAAACTCTGTATGCCCATTTCTAACCAGACTTTAATAATAAAGGAGGACTTTGAAAACAAGTTCCCTGCATAAAGGTCAGTGACACTAGCATGTCAGAAATGCCAAAACAAAAAAAGACACATGTGTATTGTTGCTTTTGCTCCAAACTGATAACACAAAATTCCAGTCTCTCTTTTTCTTATCTGTTAGTATCATCCAGTATCTTTTAGGGTTTTTTTAAAGGCAACAGTAACACTAATAATGCAACATACCTTCCATAAAGCTAGGGTCAACACAGCTAGTAGCAATAGTCCAAGAAGTATTGCCAGTATTATAACCCATAAAGGGATTACAAAGGAGACATTTGGAGTGGACCAAACGACAGATGTTCTGATCTGAAATGAAAAGAATACATTAAATGAACAAAAATTAAACAAGTAAAGCAAACCTGACAGTAGAATACAGAGGTTATAAGCATTCACTTCAATAGCATTTTGCAGATTAGAAATACACATTGCTTGGAATTGTCCCATGTTGGCTTCATTTACTGCAAGTTCCTTTCCACTTGTTCATGATAATTACTAGAAATGGGATTCACACATATACAAAAGTCTTGTCGTGTAAGACACACAAATAATTTTCACTTAATACAGAGTAGCAAAAAATACCCTTCTGTGCAGATGCTTCAAGAAGATTCAAGGAGCAAAGTTCTGCTCACATGTATGCTGGTACAGCCTAGGCCAGTATAACTGACTTATGCTGAATTACTCTGAAACAATGGTTGACTTCAGCCCAAACTCTTAATTCAAACCACAATAGATACCAGCTACATTATTCTTAATTTCTGCTGACACACCAGTATACATTTTTTCCTATGACTTGTGTTTCAGCTAAGCAGTCCAAAAATGAAACTCAAGCAGAGTGCATTGTCCTTGTGATAAAGCCTAACACACAGTATGTTATTACGCTCCTTAAAAGAAGCCAAGCATACGGACTATTACCTAAATGGGAAATAAGCATGAAACGTGCTCTCTCATTGTCTAAGGCTCTAGAAAGCAGCAGGTGTGTATAATATGAGTTATCAAAGTTTTTAATTGACTGGCAAACTTCTCTCTTTAGACCTTCATCTTGACAAGGAGTAATAATAACCCTTCTGTACTTCTCCTTCTGGGACCATCCACACAAGTAACCTCCTCCTCACTCTCCTTTCCATACCTTGTACCAAATTTCTTCTACGCTCTCAGACTCTGTTTGGAAGGCTCTTAGTCAATCTCGTTGAATATTTGCTCTCTCCCTGCTGCTCCCAAGTGGGAAAGAATGAGCTTTCTTTAGCTCCACAGCCACAATTATGTCCCTTCAGTTTTAGTTTATTTTGTCAAACTTTCCTCTTTATTGTTAGCCTAGGAAGTTATTTCTCTCTGGGGTTTTCTGTTGGACCGCTCTCATTTACTCCTATTCTCCCTTAAACAGGATAAGTATGTAACAGATGGAAGTTACTTTCTTCATGACAAGATGAAATCTGATTACACAAACCGATTACACAAACTCTCAAATGATCTTCCTCTTCAGTGCTCGAGGTACAGCTAGGAAATCTACTCTTCTTAATAAGTTTCTTGGCTATTGCCCTGTACCTGATCTGCGCTCATTGCAAATTCTCTTTCTACTTTTTTTTTTGCTATTAACTCACTGGCTGATGCACCTGAAATTTAGCACAATGCTAATTTTTTCATTCATGGAACAGCATCCTAAGTTTGGAGACTGGACACAACTCTGTCCCTTGGCTTCTGTAGTCCAGTTCAAAATTAATTCTATTTCTGTGTCTCTCACTTTTCTCCTTGAAGACGGCAAATTTCAGCCTTTCTGCAGCATCTAGACCCTTCCTCTCTCACTCTTTCTCATGATCAGCATACTTTCTCAGACATTTCATTCTGCAAGCACCAGCAGATCTGTCTCCCAGCTACCGTCATGCTTAATTCGAAGACACTTTGGAATAGTCCTTTCCACTTACTTCATCTGTGCAGCCAACTGTCCTCTATTCTGACACAGCACTTAGAAAGACGGCAGTCTGGTCAGGTCTACTGATGCATATGTTTTTTACAGTATCCCTCACTGTTAAGGGACACAGATCATAGTTGAAATTAGGGACAAACTTTTTAAGTGGGATACCACTTGCCTTCTACCAAAGCTTACACTGAGGGTTTCACAGAAAATTCCAAGACACTGCCCAGTCCTTCTGGGGTTAACACTTTAACATTGACCTGTATCCTGAAGATTAAGTGCTTGCAATGCTGGCCATACCATCGTTGATCTAACAAACACATTCAGCTAATATACTTCTCTAGTGCAGCTGTAAATAGTTATTACTCTCCAAGACTTCAAAAAGATAGCATATACAAAGAATAAATATGTTAGGCAATTAAAGCAAGAAAAAAATTAGTTCAAGGCAAACAGAATCAGTAAAAAAACCCAAGAAATCCCACCCCTGGGTCCCAACAGATATCTTGCTGGTGTGACCAAGTGATCGACTATGCCACTGCAGGGACACCATCCCTTTCCCCAGCCTCCTAAGCTGCTGCCTGGTGTTACTGAGGATCTGAATAACTCATAGGGCTGCCTACTGGTTGCACAGGAGCACAGCAACTAGACTCTTAACTAATGTGCTTCAGTTCACTGTTCAAAATTAGGTGGGGTGAATCCAGACCTCAAAGCATGTTTGCGATCCTCTTGACATCAGTGGAAACAGTCAGTTTCATTAGGGATGGTGGATTTCATTAGGCTTTGGGTAAAGCTGATAGTAGCGTATGCAACTACAAGTACCTATGTAGCTATTTAATGTCTTCTTTTATGTACTACTTCCTAGATGTTTGCTGCACTTGCGTGTTGTGTTTTCTTTCCTCTTAGGCTTTGAAAACAATAAAGCAACCTAGCTCTTCTTGTGATACCTACAGAGCACCTATCAGCATGGATCCAGATAAGGACATCTGGGTCTTCCTGGGGACACATTGTAACCAATTATGAGTAGTGTAGCAGTGCTCAGCCTCGCTTGTACTGCATGGGTTCATAATCCTCTCGCCCTTCTTCCTTCTGTCGTTCTGCCTTTACAGACAGTAGAGTGCAATTTACAGTGTAATTTCAGTAGCTCAGCTGGAGCCTGACAAATGTTGAAATATAACCAAGAAACCGTAATCTTACAGAAGTGCAGAGCATCATGTTTATAATCCTTAGATTATCAGCAATGAGTAAACCAGCAGAAATTAGGTCTATCCTCTATCAACAGAATGCTGCTGCAAAACTGCCGAATCTCTCTTCTCTTGTAGCAGGAGTGAGGCCAATGGCTAATAAAATATTTGCCTGCTAAAATCTTAAAACCATCTTGTCGCACCCACACCCTTTTCTCATGAATCCTCTTTGTCTTAGGTTGTTGAAGCCAAGGGAAGGGTTGTGCTAAGTGCTTGAGATTTATTTCCTAAGCAGAGGATTGTATGTAGTCATCAGTCTCACTCCTGCCTGTGTGCATTACCAGCAGAATATAACGCCCCTCGGCTGCCTCCTTTTATACTCTATACAAAGACTTGCAGGGCTACTAATGCAATTCCTGGTGAACAGTTTGACACTGCAAGACCTGAACACCCACAGAGCTGAGGCAGAAGCTGGAGGGGAAGAAAGAAACAAAGCATCCTTTCAGTTTTGCCTGCCTTGTTTCACCATATCCACAGAAGACTGTCCCTCCTCTACCCCATGCTGTCCACAACAGTTTTACGTATGATTTTGATTTAAGACAAGTTTGCATTATTCAGCTTGGATTTCTGTTCTTCTCCATGTGGTAGGTTTAGTACTGCAGGATCAGAGCCAGGGAACATTTTGGGAGGGATTTATCTGTTTTCATCAGAGGTGGCCAATATGAAGAAGTGGAATTTTTACACAAGTGTTGCATGTTGGCGCTGTACTTTAGATGCATGTTGGCTTTCCTCTCCGTTCCGGGCTAGACGACTTTCCTATACTGAACACTGAAAACAGTGGTTGCTTCTCTGTCAGGCTGGTGAAAAGGACACCTCACAGACTTGAGAGGAGCCGTCTGACTTTTGGCCTTTCACACTGCTGAACATCTCACACCTTTTGTATGCAAAGGGATGACAAGGAATGCCATCTGGCTCAAGCACGGAGATGAGGATGGAGCCAACTTGAGAGTTACAGACAGAGCCTTTGTCTGCTATTGGAAATAAAATCCAAGTTTGTCTTAGCACGGACGCTGTCTGATAGTCTTAACTTCAGAATCACTGTTGTGGTTCCATGAAAGTCACTTGTTGCTCATGAAAGTAATTCTATAGGGGGGATTTTATTTTCCTTTTTTTTTAGTGTGCCACAGTTAAGCACATTGTAAGTAAAGAAAAGAAATATTAGGGGTTTTGCCACTGATTTTTGTACAGTTTGGATTTTGCTCCTGATTTTAGTGCTACTCAATGTAGCTTCAAAATTGTCTTTGATTCCACTGGAAGGCAGCACAATGCAGAGAGAAGCGTGTGTGGTAAGCTGCCGGTTCATCCGACAGATGGGAATTAGATTTTACTAGTGCAAACATCCAGCATCAATGGTCAGAATGCAGTTCCTGCTAATGAGATTTTCACAAAGCTATTTTTTCCCTCTAGTCCTTTAAAAGACACACTTAAAAAAGTAAAATTAACTTCTCAATTTTTTAATCTGCTACTTCTAGAAACAGTAGCTAAATTAGCTAAATTATTTATTACTCTAATGCTACTCCTTTTACTGCCCATGATGACCTTCCTCTAATCTTTACTCATTTTGCTTACAGAGACTGAGAAACAGGAACTCTTTAGTACTCCTGCATGTTCCCATCCAACCTTTGCAGCATGATGTTCTTGTATGTTCTGAAAAAATGCTCAAAATAGAATGTAAAAGCTCCCTTGAGCTTGGAGTCATAATTAATATTGTCACTTATGTTTACACTTTACAAATGTTTGTGCAGATATATTTCATAAGCAATATAAGCACATTTAAAATGAAAGTACTCATCACTGTGTAACAGCTAAAAAAGAGTTAAAAGCCTTTGTCTGAAATCAATTTTACTCACTGTAGGACACTGGTCAAACAGTTTATACTAAAGGCATCCCCTCTGAAGATCTCATCAAGCATTTAAGAAAAGTAATCATATTTTATTAAACTCCAAAACTGGCTCAAGAATCATAAATTAAAATGGAACAAATTACTGCTTATTCTAACTCTATACTTTCTGTAATAAAAAGTATTATTTCACCTTGCACATGAAATTCATCAAGTAGGATAGTATTACTTGCCATAATAATACCTCTAAGAAAAAATGACCATTTTCTCTTGAATGATACAGCTGTTAGCAAGGAAATCCAACCAGTTGTACAATACACAGTTGTAATTCCAAGCCTATCAAAAACAGTAGAAATACTTTTATTGATTTCAGTGGATTTTGGTTTAAGTTCCAAGCTAATTTCCTGATTGATGCCATTTTCACTCTAATGTTTTACGATAAAAGATTTAGATTTTCTTACATTTACATAACCTTTCACACATCTATGTCTAATAACCCTCTGTTCAAGATATAGACCTATATTCCATGATGATGGAAATAAAGACCTCAGTGCTGCAAATATGTAAGCATATACATATATGACTGTGTAGGTTACTGATGTGTACAGGATTATTTATACCATTGAAATTAAATATATATATCAGCCTGCAATATTGGAACCCAGTGCTGTATGAGTTAAATGAAGGACATATGCTCTGTTCTTTTAGAATATATTCTCTTCACTATATAAACTGTAAGGTGTTAGATGATTATTAAATATATACTTTTGACAATTAATTTTAAAATATTAAAATCTTTATTCCACTTCCACCCTTGCATTGTCTGAAAGAAAACCATAAACTTCCAAATAAATCTTTGGAAACTTTTAAAACACAACCAGTGATCTTTTTCAGAAGGAGCAAAAATATTAAGCATTGCCCAACTTCAAGCAAATATTTCTTCTTGCAAGTGGAACATCAAAAGAGCTTGTGCATATAACACATCAAGCTGTAGAGCTGGCAAGCGTCCACTGCCATGTCCAGATATGAAACAACATAAAAGCGCTATCATTTTTCAACATTTTACAGTTGCCATTACAGGCATTTTGCTGTAAATCATCTGCAGCAAATAACAAGCATTATACTGGCTGGAGTAAGAGAATAAAATGCTTATCTGATCATTTGGTAGATCATCTGACACTTGCTGAGAACAGCAGGCTATCACCTGGGGTAAAGCACTTCAGTCCAGATGAAGGTACCACTATCAACAGAGTTCTGCACAACATGTGTTTCTGGTATGGAACACATGCTGCAAGAAAATAAAAAGAGCCTGAGTATATCTGTCAGCTTGGTGCCTTTGAACCTTTCTGGATGAATACTGCATTAAGCATCAAATCTCTCTGGTGAAATCGTGGTTCTCCTGATGTTAGAGGTTGGAATCACTGAGCATGTAGGACTGAGATTTCACCTTGTGTCTTCCCAGAGCAAGTATCAATAACTATTCAATCTGTGCTTGTTCAAAACAAAACTTTATAGCCTATATCCTCTAAAATATATTCAATGTAAGCTGTAAAGTGTTTTATTATGTTGGTTTTCCATATAAGAAAGTATTCTGTTCCCTACCACTACATCTCAACAGACTGATATGATGTATTTGCACCAGGATTTAACTGGGAAAAGTTTCTACTGAGCTTACCTTTTAAAAGAAGGACTGTAAATGATAAATCTTTATAAAGATGAGAATCATAAGCCTTGAAATTTCAGATTACTCTTACACTGGAATCAAATTTTGCACTCATATTTTACTTATTTCCATCAGTAATGACAAGATAAGAGTGAATTTTAACCATGATATTAGACACCGTAAGAAGCAAATTCCTTTAAATTGCTCCCCAAACTCAATGCTTTGGCACCAGCAAACAATTAAATCAAACTTACACCTCCAAGATTAATTTTTCATATAGTAATACAGGGCCATACAAATCTCGCTCTGCAAATAAGGCAGGTACTTTAGTATCTATCTATCACATCTATAGGGATTACCAGGTAATTTCACATCTTGCACCTGATGTGCTGTGAGGTGGAAACGCTAGAGAGGCATGCAGACCTTTCTGAAAATCAGGGTATCAAAGACGTTTAATACAGATAAGAGAGAAGTTGCCACAGAGCATCCCTAAGCCTGTGTGAAAGAACTGCTGACTGGGGGAAGAGTGAGATCTCTAAACCTGACAGAAACAAGATTTTGGATTTTGCACAAAAATTTCCTCCAGCTTTTTTTAATCCAAACAAGGTAATTAGACACTTGCTTTCACAGTTTTGTTGTTTTCTTCTGAGTGAAAAATCCATTCTGATTGCAATAAAGCAGCCTGCACATTAATGCAGCAAGAAATTATTTTAAAATGGAATTAGTATCACATATCAGCAACTTTCACAGAAAGCAATAAAGGTATTTCCTTTAGGTATTATTTCAGGAATTTACACTAGAAACACAGAAAAGACTGATCTCAATATTTATAAAAACTTTCACAGCTGTGATCAGAATGACCAAATACATGTGCTTCACACAAAGATATAATTTTCAGTTACTTACTGCTATGCTTCCCTCAGGGAGCTTTGCTGGTTGCACTTTATATGGCATGCTCTTAACTTCGAAGGACACATTGGAAGAAAGAGTATAGAGATCATTTTTTCTCTGAAATTACATAAAAAAAGAAATTATTAAAACCCATGTATATACTTAAAAGCATTATGAGAAATAAGCAGAGAAAAAATACAGAGCACTGATTTCCTAAGGCAAAGATGGTTTCTTTTGGTAAAGGGGACAGCAATCCTGGGACCTGTCTGTATCCACGAGACAAACACATGATACAGCATGAAGCTGAAATACAAAGACCGCATGTTCAAGTGGGGAAGAAGGGTTAGATATGCAGAAAGACACATACAGTTGTTTCTTATATTTCTCTCCGAAACAGGAGACTGGTGAGTTTGAAGCACGGGGAAGGTTTATGGGGTGTCTATGTTTTAAAACCTTGCCTCTGCTCACCAAGCCCAACAAGAAACATGGGTATCTTCAGAAGATTTCCAAGCCTCCGTTGAGACCAGGCAGGTAGAGCTCCCTGATAGCATCAAAGGAATGGCTGTGCCTTCCCATCAAAGAACAACAATAGGAACAAACATCTTTGCACCTCACTTAGAGTGTGATCGATTTCCTATTGCAGTAGAGCTCAAAAAATCCAGAACAACTCACCTTGCTTTTTTACCACATTGTGCAACTACAATAGGAATGTATAGCCGTCATTGTTTAACTGGCTGCCTACTAAAATATTTAGATAGCTCTCATTAAGCACTTCAACAAACCTAAAGATGTGCAGACAAAACAAAATGTACCTCTCTGTCAGTTCTCTGGCTTTCATTTATACTTGCTTGTATTTATAAAATATTATTAGATGAGGTTAGATTAGATTAGGCATTACCTTGCCTGGTTCAGAATGACTAAAAACTGTTACATCATATATCTCATGCTGTGACTTTTAATTAGTGCTTTCACCTCATTTGGAAGCCAGGTAGGCACTGACACACTACATCTGACCAATTGTGTGTCTCATTGTGCTGTTCTGACCTTGACAGTAATCTCCCACTCTGTGCAAATTGCCTTGAAATGATAGTTAAGTGCTGGTATGTCCACTGGAAAAATATCTGCCTAAATCTGTTATGAATTGGCATAAGCCCTGACATGTGAAAGTGTATGTCCCTTAAAAGAATCTTAATGGTTGCAACATTTACTACAATAGATACAAATATTTTCCACACACGTATTTTGAATCCTGTTGAGCTCTTGGCATCATCAACATCTAACTGCAGTTAGTTTTGAAGGCTAAGTACATCAGGTATCAAATAAATCTTTCAGTTCACCTTGAATTTGACATGTTTCAATTTCACTGATTGTTATTTTGTTACAGACAGAAGATCCTGCACTCGAACTATGTGCTCTTTTTTCTTGTTTTTATCCGAAGGAAGGATGGCTGAGTGGTTACCATGCTCTTCTGGAAGTCAATGAACCTGTTTCTAATTCCATTTCTGCAACTGATTTTTTGGGTGACACTACATGCAACTTATCTTGTATATCCCATTCCATGTACAGTTGGGGTAATGATATGGATCTCCTTTGAAAGTGCTTTGATATGCTCTGTAAAGTATTAGATAGTTGAGTGCTAATGTGTCCACTGGAATCCGGAGGGCTAGGAGTTATGACTCATTATATCCCTTTACATTAGACTCCTTGAGGTAAACAATTTTAATCTTTTGTATGAGAATGTTTTTGAAGCCCTTAATCATTTTTGCTACCTGTCTCAATCCTTTCTGAAATACGATGACCAGAATTCAACACAGTATTTGACTACTGATTTATGGAAAGACAGAGCCTTGTAAGTAATGCAATCTTTCATTTTGGCACCAGCTGCTTACAGTCCAGCGTATTTGGAACGTCACTGTCACTTCCTAAATCCCCTTCTGCAAAACTCTTTCTCCTTCCTTCTGCTTCTGGCACATTTAGGAGCTCTGCTCCATTGACAAGACTTCATTCCTATGTAATTACTCAACATCTTTTCCTCCCTGCTAGGTGGTGGTTTTCTCTGGAATTTCCTGTTGCATCAAAGGGATAAACCCTCTCTAAGAAATGCTTCTCCCCTTTCAGCTGTTTTGTAGAGCAAAAGACTGAGGTAAGAAGATCCCATCATAATTTGGGCTACTGTTTCTTTCCTTCACTGATGAAGAAAGATTTGTTTGTGAACATGACCTGAAATAAGCATAACCTAAACCTGGGAGCCAGCATGGATGTAGCTTGATGACCATGGCCCAATTAAAGTTTTTACAGAACTGCTGAGGTTGGAGGGCACCTCTGGAGATCATCTACTCCAACCACATGCTCAGAGCAGGGTCAACAAGAGCGGTATGCTCAGGGCCGTGTCCAGCTGGGTTTTTAGCATCTCCAACAATGGAGACTCCACAAACTCTAGGAGCCACCTATTCCAGTGTTTGACTACCCTCACAGTAAAAAGTTTTTTCTTATGTTTAAATGGAATTTCCTGTATTTCAATTTGTGCTTATTTCCTTTTGCCCTGTTACTGGATATCATTGAGAAGAGCCTGGCTCTGTTTTCTTTACTGCCTCCTATCAGTTATTTATACACAAGAATAAGATCCCGCCTGAGCCTTCTCTTCTCCAGACTGAACAGTTCCAGCTCTCTCAGCCTCTCCTTGTATATCAGATGCTCCAAGCCCTTAACATCGTTGTGGCCCTTGGCTGGACTTGCTCCAGTATGTCCATGTCTCACTTGTCCCAGGGAGACCAGGACTGCACACAGCACTGCAGATCTGTCTCACCAGTACTGAGTAGAGGGCAAGAGTCACCTTCCTCGACCTGCTGGCAATGCTTTTCCTAATGCAGCCCAAGAGGCTGTCAGCTTTCTTTGCTGCAAGGGCACGCACAGTGGGCTCATGTTCAACTCCGTGCCCACCAGGACCCCCAGATCCTTTGCGAGAACACTGCCTTCCAGCTGGTTGGCCCCCAGCCTGTAGTGGTGCATAGGGTTATTCCTCCTGTGGTACTTGACTTTGCATTTCCCTTTGTCACGCTTCATGAAATGCCTGCCAACCCACTTCTCCAGCCTGTCGAGGTCCCTCTGAATGGCAGTACAACCATCTGGTGCAACAACCACTCCTTCCACTTTTCTGTCATCTGCAAACTGGCTGACAGCATACTCTGTCCCATTATCCAAGTCATTAATGATGTTAAACAGTATTGGCCCCAGTATTGACCCCTGGGGTACACCATTAGTGACAGACCTCCAGCTGGACTTCACGCTGCTGATCACAACACTTTAAGCCTGGCACTTTAGTCCGTTTTGAATCCACCTCTCTGTCCATCTATTTCATTCATTTTGACAGTGTCAAAAACCTTGCTAAAGTCAAGATAAAAAACAATGACTGCTCTCCCCTCGTCGACCAAGATGAACCTCATTTATCTCATCGCAGAAGGCTATCAGGTTGGTCAAGCGTGATTTCCCCTTCGTAAATCCACACTGACAACTCCCAATCACCTTCTTGTCCTTCAGATGTTTGCAAATGGCTTCCAGATTTTTTTTCTCCATTACCTTCTCAGGGATTGAAATGAGGCTGACTGGCCTGTCGTTCTCTGGATCCTCCTTCTTGAAGATAGGTGTGACATTTGCTTTCTTCCAGTCCTCAGGAACTTCCCTCAGTCACCATGACCTTTCAAAGATAATTGAGAGTGGTCTCGCATTGACATAGGCCAGCTCCCTCAGCACTTGTAGGTGTATCCCGTCAGGTCCCTTGGACTTTTGTATGTCCAATTTCTTTAAATGTTCCCTTAACCTGATATTCTTCCACTGAAAGTAAATATTCATTGCTGCAGGTTCTCTCTCTGGTTGCAGAGATCTCAGATTACTGTATGCAGATTTTACCAGTAACGACCAAAGTGAAGGAGGCATTGAGTAACTTGGCCTTTTCCATATGCCATTCAGCAGAAGACCCGTATTTTCCCTAACCTTCCCTTTGTTGCTGATATACTTATAGAAGCTTCCTTGATGCCCTTTAAGTCTCTTGCTAGCCTCAGTTCCTGGTGGGCTTTTACTTTCCTAACTCTGTCCCTGCATGCTCGGACAGTGTCTCTATATTTCTCACCCAGTCCCTGCCCTGAGTCAACTGACTCTGCTTCTACCTCTTTTAGGTTTCCTTTCTATCTTTGAGTTTTACCAAGAGCTCCTTGTTCATCCATGCAGGCCTCCTGCCACTTTTGCTTGACTTCCAGCATGTCAGGATGGACTGTTCTTGAGCTTACAGGAGGTGATCCTGGAGAATCAACAGTTCTCTTGGATCCCTCTTTTCTCCAGGATCATCTCCCATGGAGTTCTTCCAAGCAGATCCCTGAAAAGGCTGAAGCCTGCTCTCCTGAGGTCCAGAGTTGTAGTTCTGGTATTTGCCTTGTCCATTCTGTCTTCTTTTTAAACAACTAGTTTTCTCTTCAAACATGTGTGTGTTTACTGGTGACATGAAGCCAGCACATTTACTGCCTTCTGGAACTCATTTGGCTATGCCATCATTTTGTTCTTTTAAAATATTGAGAGCAGCTGAATGTTTATTATCAAAACATTTAACCTCTCCTTTCTATATTAGAAATGAACAATATGAAGAAAACTGCCTCATGTGACTACATAGGGGTAGTCAAATCAGCTCCTTAACATAGATGGCATCTAATGAAAGGGAACTACTTTTTCTATTAATGGTGTTTGAAATGAAAAATCAGTCCGATTTAATATTAGTCTTGGCAAGTAAGTATTTTTTATACACTTTCATGGTGCTAAACATTTATGAGATGGTCTTCAGAAAAATAATTTTTCCTTATCACACTAATTATTTTCCTTTTTCAGACTCAAGCCACTCTTCATCTTTTATTCTACAGGACTAGACTTCTCACACAAAGTCCCAACATGTTTCTGTAGTTGTGCAATGATTTGCATTCAGAATAAAAGCCTTATGTTTTCAATTCTAAGCAATTCATATTAAGTAGGATTCTGGATATGATTTATATGATTTATAAAAGTAATCTGTAATGGAGAGGGCAGGGTATGTTATATTATTAAAGAAGTAGACATTAGACACACAGCCTGATTGGATAAGGTACAGTAAAGGCATTAACTCTCTTGAAACATCGTATCAAGGAAACACAGCACTCATGGAAAAATAAATCCTTTCACCTACTATTCATGGCTTACTTCATTTTCAGCTTGTATCAGCAATAAGAACATCAGAGGGGGGTACTTCTTGTGGATTAATGCTTGGCTGCGGTTAATAATCTTGGGTTGTGCCCACAGCTATCAACTCTTCTTGACCCTTCATTAGCCTCCTGGAAATGCTGCACATCTCCATTGCTTTACAGGAATGGGGAATATAAAAGACTAGAGAATATTTTCCTGCATTCACAGAATTATGTGTTTGTGGCAAAGGGCTTTAAAATGACGATTGTGGTCAGCATCAGTTGCAAACAGGATTTTTACTTGTACCAGCACCTTGGAGATACAGGCAGCTGCCTCTCCTACAGCCTTGTTTATAATTCTCAAGTCATTTGTGAGAAACAGCATTTCTTTACCATATCATTTTTTAAATGGCATATGTTTAAATATTCAGTGTTTACTGGAAGCAGCAGGACCTGTGGTTTGCAATCCAAGCTGAGGACTTCATTACAGCTCAGAGGAAGGGGAAGAAGGAATTTGGTGTTTGTGATTGTCAGTGCCTAATGACCAACAGTAGGGAGCCCAGCCCTAGCTACATGGGCCTTTTGAGGTTCCCCTTGTGGTAGAACAAGCAGACCCTGCTCTTGTGTGCTTTGCTGAGTAGTTTGCCAATATACTGGTAACCAGGCAAAACACGGCCATCCCCTGTGTCGCTTGGTGGTAGATCCCTGCTGGTGTATTTATTAAGGCTTCTCTCTCTCTACACATTTTGTTTTACAAATAGATTTTTGAACTGAAGCCTTTGTTTTCTTTAACAGTTGTGAGACACAGAAGCATCCAGAAATGAAGGAAAGTCTTCTCAATAAATATTCAGTGCAATGTTTCCCTAAGTACAATTGAGACAAACAGAAATAACGTGGGAAGTGCTGGAAAATCTTGGACAATTTGAAGGAGAGTTCTCCAGGCTCCAGTGGAATCCTGGTGGTTTCTGCAGGAAGCTCAGGCAAGGACCTGAAGTCTCCCCAAAGCATCTTTAAGGCATATGGAGGAGGCCTCTTAGTCAGAGAGCAGACTAAAATACAGGGACGAATCTGGCCCACAGGGAGCTAGACTGAGGGTAGGAGGAACAAAACTTTTAGCAGCTTAAAGAAGTCTGACAGGTCATTGCTCTTCTGCAGGTTTGAAGAGTTTAACTACTGGAGAGACTCCCCAGAATGACTTTGTTCCACTGCCTCTATGGAGCATTGTTCAACTTCTCTGAAATACTTTTTTTCTGCTTAGATGTAGCCCAGTGAAGTCACCCTTTCTCTATGGCAAGCTGCATGCTGCAGTGGAATTTCCTCCCCAGAACTTAGGTCTGTTGCATATAGAGTTCAGTGCTGTTAGAACAATATTGGCCCTGCTTGATTAAAACTTGTTTCCCTTCGTGTCTGCTGGAGTCTGGCACATTTTAGAGACAAGAGGGTAAGCAATATGGTGTTACCTTTTAAATATATGCTTTGGGAATTCATTAGCTTGCTTTCTTTGACCCATACCTCCAAAAACCTGAACTACTGCCAATAAATAGAGTAGCTTACATAAATGCTGAGAGTAGAGGTCATACAACTGTTTGTTCTTGTATTAATTTGTTAAAAAAATGTATGTATGACTCTGTGCATGGTCAAAAAGTACTTGTGCTATTTGTAACAAGAGGGTAATGTCCACCCAAATGTATCTGTGACCAAACACAATACAACTCATCTGAAAATCAACACATCCTCATCTCTCTCATTAACTTCTTATACTTCACATATTTTATCTTTTACATTCATTTAAACAGACTATTTTAAATTACAATAAAGGCAGGTATTTTGTTGTGATTTCAGAACACTTTAATATACAGATTTTAATTGTTATCAATTTAAGATGTTCATTTCTTCATACACCTGACATTACCTATACTTTAGCACATCTAGCAAGAGTCTCATGTTCTGCTCTTGTTAACATTTTGGCATTATTTTAAATAACAAGGAATGAAAACAAAACTAGCTCACACCCAAAAAACCTCCAGCTAGTTCAGTCCAGTGCCAAGGTTTCTTTTTTCCTAGCCTTTATTCCACATAAACAATCAAACCCAGCATAATACAGTATTTTTGGCCACACACAGTTTTCTTTTTTACTTATTTTATTTTTTCAAATAACAACAGTTGTTTGACGTAAAGGCAGATTTCTTTGACGACTTCCTCCTTTTGTTATTATATGTGGCTTGAAGGGCAGTGCATCAAATTTATGCCTTTTAGTTCTCAGTCTGAATTAAAATAATGTACTTAAACTTCCATATATGGCTTACATATGGCAATCAGTGAGAGACCAAGATCTCTCTCTCACTAATTTTTCTGGTGCTTCCCCACTTCCATCCACGAATAGGGAATTTAGGCTGGCTGCAGATTTATGCTTTGAAAACACTAAGCAAGCTTCCCTTGACAGAGGTGTTTTCCACTGGGCACGGAAAAAGGTTCTGTGCTGAGGATAGAAACTGTTGTTCCTTGGGGTCATATCCCACTTACAGATGGAATAACTGCTCCCACAGTAAAGAGGAGAGGGAGAAAAGTAATTCAATAAAGGAGCCTATACAAGAGCTAGATCTCTCACCTGTCCTGGACCACCTCCATCAGTTCACCTCTGTTCTGACTTCCAAGCCTCTGCAAACACACACGTGCTGCACAGAGGACAGTCTGTGTGGCCCACTGCACCGGTTATCTGCATTCTGCCTCCAACGGCCTTCGTGCAGCTAAACTGAACCTCAGTCCAAAAGCATTATCTGGCCCAGAGGATTTCTACCACACTAAAAAGAGTCTCTGAGTTCACCAATAGTAAAATATGGAGATTCTCAACACAATTTCTCATCAAGGAAGTACAATTAGAGCATGCACTCTAACAGTCATGATAGCTCCAGGTGCCAGGCAATGAAGGCAAAGGGAGATGAGAGGACTGGGAGGACTTCTAGCTGATGGCCCAAAATAACAAGGTATTACATCAGGCTCTTTCTCATTTTCTATACCCTTCCAGACCTCTCGATTTCTTTTTATGTCCTTGTAGAGGTGCAGCTTCAGCAGAAGGGAACACCATCATTCTATAAAGCAGGGGTGTGGGGTTTCTCAAGCTGAGGAGGGAATTGAATTCATGTCTTCCTGTCATGAATTCTCTAATCGCCAGATTGCCAGCTCTAGCTTCTGCCATGGAATATTGAATGAACAAAGTGCTCCTTAAGTCTTTCAACTAATGCTGTAGGTACCTCATGAGTAATTTTTGGATTCTGCCTTCTGAGACGGTGGAAATATTCCCGCTTAATCCTAATTTGGGTGCCTATCCTCCTGATAAGGGATAGCCCTCATGCACCACCCTGATGGTTAGTGCAAGTCAATTTGAGGCACCTCATTGTCTCTGTATGCTGTATAGGGAGCCTAGGCATTTAGTTTCAGGTTTTGGATTCCAGTCTGGGGCCCGACACTTAAGATGTGGTGTTGCAGCACCCCTCACCTTTATTATGTCAAGCACATATTTCCATATTTAGGCATCTAAAAAGAAACAGGAGCAGCATATATTCAGAAGCACTGAAATAACAAGTATTTAACAGAGAAGCCAAAACATTGCTTTGTATACTAAGGGAGAACCCTATTACAGTGTGTCTGCCATGTTTCTGTTGCTTTTCAGCTTTCTCAGCTTAAAACTAGATTTTTCTCCCTTCTAGCTATTGAAGTTCATGCAGTCAGGGGTGCCAAATTCAAATACCTGGAACTGTCTAAAAGTCAAGAAAGAAACAATACAATTATATTCAATAAAATTAAAAGAAAATAAAATAAATTTCAAACCTCTTGGGAACCTCGCACACCCTCTGTGGTTTTTTTACATTACTGCCTCCCTAAGCTCTCTCAGGAGGAGATTTTTATCATTGTCAGGAACTTTCAATACAGGCTGAAATAATAGTCAAGAATGAGCTGAGTTCCACTTCCCACAGTGCTATAAGTGTCCAAAGAGCTTGGAGCCTGGAAGGTTGTCGCAAATTAGACAGATGGTACAGATTCATCATTTAGAAATACATTTTCAAAACAGATGTTTTACTAGTCAACTCTTGAGTCTTATATTAAAAAGTAGCCATCAGAGTTCAAAGAACGCTGGGCAAGATCCCCTTGGATCTCCCTCTGATGACTCATAAATACCATGATTAGACAAATGGGGACATAATAGAGCCCTAACAGAACACAACGTAACATAACCATGTAAGGTTGTTTCTCTTTTGCATGAATCAGGCTATTATTTGCTCGATCAGCAAGTCTGAATCCAAAAGTCAGCTTTACTAGAGGGTTCATATTTACAGCCAGACTTTGAAGTTAATCCAAAAAAGTCTGTGATTCTTCTTGGCCTTTGCACAATGTCTGTCTCTATCTTTGTTGGCTGGTTGGGAAATTTGGGCTGCTTTATTTACTCAAACATGTCTCATCGTTGCATGTCATTTAACTGTTATTTGTTATGGGAGTTTGGGTTTTAAGGTGACAGATGACAACTGTCAAGAGGCAAAGGGGTCAGCTGTTGTCAGTTAAACTAAGTGGAAGAGGAAGGAGTCACTCAATACATGACTGATCTTTTGTGGCAACAAAATATACAAGCTGATCCACATAACTTCAATGAGAAACATGAATTATTTCATCCTAGCATTAATCAATCAATTTCAATCAAATTCTTATCAGGTTTGCATTGGCATATCTATAAGAAAAAATACATAATGACAGTGTGTTCTCAGCTTTAATGAGCACAAACTCTTCTGCAAATCATCGTATCTTCATTTAGATTACAACACAGTTGAGGAATGCTGTATGTCACCATTATTCTGCTTTCTTTGGCATATGAAAATTTTGTACATTAACTGCATGTGCAGAAGAGTTTGCAATGTTGCTGTAGAGACAGCAACTTTTCCTCTAAGTTTTTTTACAAAACCATGACTGTGGCGTTCGGTCTGGTCCTTAAGCAGTCCTTCCTTGTTCAGAATCACCACATCCTGATTATTTTTACTGTATTTTAATCCTCAGTCTGAATCTGCAGATTTCAGCCTACCTAACAGCAATCGTTTTTTAGGTATACTTTAGTTTACTTCTGGAATAACCTTAGGAATTAGAAGTTTACAGGCTTACTAAGAGCAGATTATGCCCTTTTTAGGAAACTAATTATGCTCTACAGTCTTTTATGGTGATGGCTGTATAACTGTTAATTTTAAAAGGGGCTGTGAAAAAGAGAACTGTTTTGAGGCAAGTGGGAGGAAGGCAACCAGATCCCATCACACTATTTGCTCTCTCAAATCGCAATATGTAAGTTTGCATGTGAAGCAGGGAACATGTTATTCTGGCAGCTTCTTAGACATAAATGCAACAGTTCTCTTTTTATACTTAGAAGAAAATCCTGTTGCTTTAAGTGGAGTTTTCTGAGCCTTTACAAGGCTTGTGAGTTACTATCTGAAGGAAACAGAAATGCTTCCTAAGGATACAGATAAGAGGTAAAATTATCACAGCCCATAAAAAGCCTTGTTTGATAGCAAGGGTGTGTAAGGACAGTGGAGTAAGCAAAAGATGTACTTGTAGGAGTGTTTGCCATGAGGTCTCTGCACCCAGGGAGCCTACAGGATGGCTCATCCTTGCCCCTGCCCACAGGTTGGTGTAAGGTTCCACCTCTGCCTTAAGCTCACTGAGTGAAGGGAGGTACAGGAATAGCAAGCAGGACTTATTAAGGAGCAAGAAGGAGCTAAAGGGACTGCAGCACTGGCATTGCCTGGTGTGTTTACACACACTTGTGTTCCAAGGCACAGCTGTGACCCTTCTCCACCATCCAGATCAGAAGGAGGGCAGAGATGGGTGTTTCAAATCAGCTGGATAAAGCATCCTCTGAAGACACCTCTCTGTCTTGCCACGGGCTACAGAGTTAGGCAACCAGCTTTGGCATCTAACTTTCAGATGACTAAAATTAGCTAAGACGAGTCTCACCGCTCCTGCATTAAACACGCCATTGAATTTTATGCAGTTATCCTTCTTCTGAACCTAAGTCAGGCTAACTAAGCTTACATTCTAGGAAAAGATTCTGCCTTTATTAAGAGACACTAAGAAAAGAAGATTTCATGTCTTCGGTAGCTAGTTTGTTCCAACTGTTACACATCCTCTGTCACAATCAAAAACTTGGAGGAATACTCTCTGTTTCTCATTAAATTTGTTTAGCTTTAATCTCTTATAATTATTTCTGTTACATACTAAACTGGACTTAGAAAAACTTTTATGAGCCTAATTCCCACTGAAATAGCTGTAAATAGCCTAAAAAATTGTCATCTAAATATCTGTGCAAGGGATTTCATTTATGTGTTTGTTTTTTCACAAGACCTTGGTTTTGGCCCTTACAGAGTTAATTAGATTTCACCAGCAGAATGATGAACAGAAAAACTTGATTGGATCTGCAAGATGTCAGGTCCAGTTCCCAGTAAGGTAGCTAGCTAAGGGAGCTAAGCTTTATCTTTTGCTTGGTGAAGATGATGGGGAGGGTTCACTGTGATATTGCTTGGACACTGCAGTGGTCAAAATTATCACAGACTGTTCCAGCCAACGATAATAGCTCTGCCTCCCTGCCTGTCTCTATGTGTTAGGAACAGTGAACTAGGGCAGTTAAGTTCCTAACTGAACTTAACAGGGCCTCGCCAGTGTGCGAAGGTCAAACAGTCTCTTAGTGGAATTAGAAAAAATTGGAATAAAATTCCCATCATATTTTTCAATACATATGTTTTTCCTATGAGTGCAGAGATGTTTACATACGGATATTTTCTGTGCAAAACTTTATAAGATCTTTGCAAAAGCTTACACCAGGAGATGTCCATCCCAGTTACCCAGATTTGGAAGGACAGAGAGACATCCAAGCTGTCAAGCTTTTGGGCTTAAATTTGAACCAGGGCCTGCCCTTTTTCCCCGCTAGCAAATGACTCACTGAGCAAATCTAAATGAAGTACCTCCAGTCTAGCCTTTCAAACACATTTGCTAAATATGTAAATGAAGTACCTCCTCTTAAAAGCATTGTATTTGTGTTAAGGGAACTGAAGAGAGGATATGAAAGTTTCTTGGGATTGATTGTCAATAGAAAGAAAATGTACTGACAAATCAGGAATTAATTCACCTAGTATCTGAAAAGATGTCCTTTGTTACTGATTTAGATAGAAATCACTTTCCCTCAGGCAAGGCCAGATAGTTCTATGCTCTCTTCATAATGGTGCTAATAGCTGTGGCAGAAGAAACACAGAATGTGACCTTAAGCCCTGACAGATAGGTAGAAAAGACCTTTCAAGTCATCCTTTCGGTAACCACTGCCATAGTCCAGTACACTAAGAGAGACCATGACCTCCAAAGTATGCACCCATTGTGGATTTGGTGCCATGATGGTTAGCTATTGAGCTGGCATTCAGCTTTCTGTAAATACTGTCCCATCTGCTCTCTTGTTTCTCCAGGAAAGCAAGTTAAGCGAGGAAGAATTTCTTTTATCTACTTTCACATTTGAGGAAAGGGAGAAATTAATTTAAAAAGGTGTGAGGAGCTTAACTTAAAGCTTCTGTTGTAAGCTGAAGATCCTCACTCTTCTCTTTCTCGGGTAAGAGCTATTGTGGGGATAAGTCATTCTTCTCCCACAGCTATGGGGAACGCAGGAAGGTTCTTGCATTCCAGGTAGAAAGACCGGGGGATTCTAAATTCCTTGAAGAAGGAAGGTGATAACCAATCAGTTTGATCAAGATAGGATCTGCAGTTATTTCCTGGTAACAGCAAACTGAATTATAAATTTCTCAATGTCGTGCCCAGTTTTAAAGATGTGACAACCGCATAGTACGACAGACACATGGCCAGCTGCACGGTAACAGCTCACAGTGCAATCCCTCTGCCTTATGCAGTGCAAATAAAATTCTGAGAGCAGATGAAGTTGGAAATGCAAGAATTTGCAAAGAGAAGTTAATTTTTTCCATGGTCTGCACTGTCCCTTCTTTTTAGTGGTAAGTCACTGAAGTGTTGTATGTCATATGAGCTTGATACATATTACTCTTCCCCAGATTAACGGAGAACGAATAACAATGAATTTTTAAGCTGGACACAGTGTACACCATCTACTGTTTGGCACCAAGAAAAACCTTTCATTGGGAAAGATGTGATAAATGCAGAGCATATCATGGAGACCTAAGAGATTTGGGCCAGTCCAGGAAAGCAGAAACAAAACTAGGAAAGGTGTTTAAAAATAATCTTGGGAAAGATTTCAGGAAAGATTCAGGACATGAATTTGAAAGGGAGTGATAGTGAGAAAAAGCAAAGTAAGCAGCATGCATGTGACCTGAACAGGAAGCAGTGAGATGTTATCTTCAAAGAAAGTGATAACAAAAAGGATTTGCATTTGGCCCATTTAATGTCATCATTTGTATTCTTAAATATCTGGTCAAATAAAAGATGCAGGGGTCTTTGTGTACAGAAAGAGATTTTTGTGTGCGTTACCTCCATGAATGTCTGGGCCCATAGCCGGGACCTGATTTTTAGCGCTGCACTCTTCCCTCTTTCCAGTTGTCCCACAGTGCAGGAAATTAGGATACACTTCACATTTGTACAGTTCTGTGTACAAAATAAAGGGAAATCATACCTATGCTTTAAAAATGTATATAATCACTTTCAAATGCTATAAATTAGTAAACCAAATCAATTTTCCCTTAAAGAGTTAAAAGTAGTCTAAAATCAGTAATTTCATCTAATATACATGAGATACTCCGTGAGTCATTGTGAGAACTATAAACCAAGGGGGAGATTCTTTTTGCACCACCAATGAATACAACCACCTACCTGTAGTAATGAAAACAAAAGTAATAATTTTCAACAACATCTAGTCTGAAGAACTCTTAAAATCTCCAGGTACTTATCAATCCTTTGAAGCATGTGCTTGTCTTTATCTATCAGTCATTTTTTGATTTCAACACGTTTTTTTTCTGTTCTCTATGCTTGAAGTCTCTATTTATGTTCCTAAATCTTTCTCCTAACTCTCCTGGTTTTCTTACCGATATTTACATTATAGCAGCCAGAACATTTGCTGAGATTCATTAGTTGCTCTACTTGAAACTTGTTGTCCATGAAATGTTCCTGATGAGCAGTGATTCTGGTTCATACACGGGGTTGAAGACAAAAGCCAAGCAATGCAACTCAAAACTATATACTCTGTTAAAGTCTGCCAGAAGAATGTCACAAAAAAGGTTAAAAGCTAACTGGAAGCCACTGAAGGGAATGAGCAGATTCTCATGGAGTAACCACAGAAATTATGTGGTTGGTTGGGGCGTAGAAAGGAAGAAAAGACCTCACAGAAAAATCATAGAATGGTTTGGGTTGGAAGGGACCTTAAAGATCATCTAGTTCCAACCCCACTGCCATGGGCAGGGATACCTTCCACTAGACCAGGTTGCTCAAAGCCCCATCCAAAGTGTATGTAAAAAGATGTATAGGTTTATACACACAAATGGGTTTTACCTGAAAAGTTTTGGTTTGATTCAGGAGGAAGGCTGAGGTTTTAATTGATTCATATTTTTATAACGAAGCAGAGAATCCTTCCCTTACAGATGCTTTACTGGCACTCATGACAGAGGGTCTTGTGACCTCGAAAGCAAAGCTAAGTTTTCACAAGTACATTCCCTCGGGAGAGTGAGAATGGCTGCACTACCAAAGCCCATACTTCAGAAAATGAGATGATGATGTATGTAACAGATCTGAAAACACCCTTAAGGAATCCTCTATTTTTATAGACAGCTTTTGCCACAAATCTCTATCTTATTACAGGTTAAATAGAAGCTGTATGCTTAATCACTGTTTTCTAAATCTGCCTGAAAATGAAACTGTAAACCCTGGAACTTGCAACGATAAACCTTGTTTTAAAATTAATATTTCAAAGTATCTGTTTATTTAGCTTTTCATATTTAAACATCCTCCAACCAGACTTATTTACCTTGCAGAAAGGAGGAGAGCTGTTTTCATTAATCATAGTGGCCAAAAACACATATTAACAAAATAAATCATTAGTATGCAAAAAAGTCTACTGTTGGCTGACATTTTAGGACTTGAACACATATTTCTATTTTTCTTAGTAATGCATTTAGCCTGTAGTGATTTTCAGAACACTGTAACATCAGAACTAATGGAAGAGAAACCAAATGTTTAGTAAACAGTATAAATAGAATAAGAGGTTCTCAGAACGTTTTTCCTCTATGTGAAAATGCTTTGATGAAAATGAAATTAACTTGAAAGTTCTGACAAAAAAAAACCCCAAATTTTTACAAAGAATTACCTTTGGCTAGTCAGTCATTTTCTGGAGCAACATTCACTTTCCATGTATACTTCAAATGTGTAAACAACAATTAAATTTTTCTGGATCTGTAGTATGCAATGCTGAAGGCACACAGAATTGAGACACCTTTCTAACTGAACAAATGACATATTGCTTTTCTATGCCCATCCTGAAAAACTCCTGCTATATATATCCAATAGTAAGCACTGTACCCAATCCTATCCTAATTTGTGCTTATCAAAAGCATATTATACTAGAAGACTGCTCATCACAGTGCCAATTTTATATTACTAAGTATTCAGCTAAATACTGTCTACATCAAGCAGCTGAAAAATCTCTGCTTCGTATTTTAAGATGCAGACACAGTACATACTTAAGAACTTTTGTTAACCACTTTCAGCTGCTGTAGTAATTTCTATGTTGGCAGCATATGAGACTAATCACTGAGAAAGATAACTGATAATTAAGGTATTACTGAAAAATGGATTAAGTGTTTTGTGGTATTGACTGGTATGTCTTCGAAAGCCCAGGCATTTTTCCTTCAGCCCCAGTGGAATCAGATTCTTCCCAGGGTATTAGGTTGATGAAAGAATTACATAGGAATCAACAGTGATTATTGTTTAAAATGGGTTCATCTGCGATTTTGTTCTGAATAACATTATGGTATTCATTACTTTCAGATTCTATCTTCTTCCTGTTACAAAAATTGCCAAATTAACTTTCAGAAGCAGCACAACTATTCTATTACTCCATAATATTTAGGTCTGTGAGGTTCTTTTCTTCCTACCAAATTATAGTGATGTCAAGGAATTCAAACATGGGCTTGCAGTAAACAGCTTAATAAGAAACTGGACAGCATGAAAGAAACTCTGCCCAAGGTTCATAAGAATAAATGGAAAGCACTGACTGCATGAATCCCACGACTGACCTGAAGGTCACTAAGTCTGAACACAGCCTCTAGGCAAGGGAAGCTGATACCTACAATGCTGAAGTATGCTAAGGATGGGACATTGAATGCAGGAATGGAAAAACCCACGACCTTCTGGAAATATAGCCAAGTCCAAATACTCAGGTACCAGACTGACTAATCAGAACTATTTTCCTGAGAGAGAGATCTTTGCTCTTGCTCCAGCATTGTCTGGGATGTTAAAAATGAAGTGATGTGTCCCATTTGCCTTGCATGTGGTACTGTAAAGGGAAAGAATCTTACCTTTCCATGTGTATATAAGTAGTTATTGGGGGGAACAAATATGCTCTAAAGTATTTGTGTGTCAGAACAGTTACCTTACATGAAAATGTTAATTTTAAGCGTGAGCTACTCTTTATGAAAGAGCCAGAATGCTAGGAGTCAAGTTAACAAGAAGAGACCTACATTTCAAAAGTCAGAATCTGAAATTTATTTCGTGGAAGAGGGGTCCATTCTCTAAACCTGTGCTGAAATTCCCTGTGATGTGTGCTACTGCATGACCACAGAGGTTTGTCTGCAAACAGCCAGGAGTAAGACAGCCAGGAATTTGGCATGCATAATCTTTAATGCAAAAATCTGTCAAACAAAATCGCTAACCTGTGGCATGGTGATAGGTAATAAACAGTATTTTAAACTGAAAGGTTGAAAATCACTTAGAACAGTATTTAAAAGTCTGTAAATAAATTGCAGTCAAGCCAAAGGCCATCTTGATATACTGCATGCATAGTCCCAGTTTATAGTTTTCAGATAGCTCACCAGTATTTTTGCAGAGTTTTTCCTGTGAGGTTCTGCCACTGTGACATCCCTTCTCCTGATGTAATGAGAAACAGTGGAATTATATAAAAAAGCAGCAAGTTCAGGAGTGTCTTGTGGAATAGCAAACTGCAAAGAGAAAAAATATGAATGGTAATGACATACTCATACAATGATTTTAACAGATTTGTTCCCTTCTCAGAGGTCTTGAATTTTGGATTAACACTGTTTTTCAATTTAACAGTACAGCCATGAACCATGAGTACATCCCATTTTGTCTTCAATTAGGAGCATGATTAGTAATAGCACAGCAAGATATTGTCCAGTTATAGGAATTACAGTAGATAAGAATTTTTTCTGCTTTTTACTGGTGTCAATTTCATTGCTGTACTTAATTTTGTTAGACTCTTGGGGCCAGATTCTGATCTCTACAACAGGATAAATTCAAAGTTGCTGCACTGAAATCTGTTCATTAGTTCAGATCAGAATCTGAACTAATGCCTATTGAAATATAATGACTTTACCAGCTTTAGAAAGTAAAAGAGAAAAAAAAGGAAATCTGAATTCTAGCAAAACATCCTGATCATTATTTGTTACAGATTTCTTTTGGTAAGAACTCAACTTTGTATAATGCAACAGTTTGTTCATTTTTAATCTCATATTAAAATGCATCTCACAGATTTTTATTCTCTGATTAAAACCTATTTTTATTGTTGTTTCTAATTTCTACACAGAGCATTTATGGCTTCTTTCAAGAAGCCTCAGATCATGCCTGGAAACCCAACTGCTACAGAGGGAAAGATAAATTCTAATGTATGACAATCCAATCATGTAAAATCGCAATAAAATATATGTGGAAGTTTTTAATAAGATCTCAACAGGAACTCACCTAATCATAGACAAGATTATTCTTTAAGGGCCTCAGATTATAAAAAGCTATATCAGATCCATCTTATCAGTTCCTTTAACCTCTGAACACAAAATATCTTAAACAAATTCCTAAAGAAAATGTTTGTAATTGTAAGAAATGTTGTAGTACTAAAGGGAAGAGAATAGCTCCAAACACACAAAACATTCCACATACAAATGCTGTGTGCTAGATTTGGAAAATTTGTACCATTCATCTGATTAAAATTGTGAGGCTAAAGAAGGAACTATTTTGACATTGTCTCAGATCTTTAGTCAAAAGCATCCTGCAAAGTGGAAGATACTATGATTTATTAACTGATGAAAACCGCTTAAGCAAAAAAAAAGATTTTTTTTTTCTGTTGCTTAATTAGGTTAACATTGTCTTTTTGCAATAAGGGAACAGTTAAATAGCTAGTAAATCTCTCCCTCTCAATGTGATAACATGTGGGAATTCTCTTTCCAGGATTCTTTCCCCAGCATATATAGGCTTCATTAATGATGACAAATTGAAAGAACCACAATATAATGACATGCCTTTGAAGAAGCCCTCAGTATATGATCACAACTGATACATATGTAGATCCATTTCAATACTAGATGATTTTTACATTTACTTATTTTTTTCATAGATCCTAGAGTGTTAGCATTTTCAGTAGTGAATTATTACAGCAAAGGTTCGAAAACAGCCCTCTGTGATTCAGAGAAAACATACATGTCTCCTGCAACAATTTAAAAGCAGCATTTCTCCAGTGGCCTACGTGTTCAGGTTAAAGATATTATTTTATCCTTCTTGAGCCAGTAGCATGGAATTGTACAACTCCGTCTCTGTAGCTATTTTACATGCGACATATTTAGCACACCATACTTTATTTTAAATGGATTCTCACTCCCTCCCTTTAACTACAATGGACTGTCTTGGTTTCCCCACCAGGGAAAACTGTATTGCTTTCTTCTCCCAAGCCTTGTCACCTTGAGCAGATTTCCAGATTTCTCCAGTCCTTTACTTCTCATTTCAAAACCCGGTTTAGCTTTCCCCTTTTTCTAGCCAGGCAATACCCTCTGCTGCAATGTGTAACTCCTCCAGAAATGTTCTGGAAGAGGACTTTGTGTAAAAGCTGTAAAGGTCTCAGTGACCACTCAAGAGCAATGCATTGGATGGTATTATTTTGTCTCCAGATCAGGACTTACACACAGTAATAACGGCTCTGCAACATGAGCAGACACTGCCTCTGGAGGAGGTTAGCTCCTGCCACCCATGTCAGTGGATTTTAGCTGCTATTTCGCTATTCCCTGACAGACTTATGGTACTACAGTGCTCAGCTACTGAAAATGTGCCATGTGTGTCACCCTGTATCGCCCACCATAGTTGGAAACCACTGCCTGTACCGCTGGTATTTATAGGCACTGACTCCATAAAACTACTTTTTGCTAGCAGTCTGGTGAAACAAAAAAACAACTCGTCAGGAATATTGGCTCAGGCCAAAGGTCCATCTAGCTGAGCCCTCTTCTCATCAACGCTGCCTTTAAACCGATGTGGAAGGAAGAATAAGAACAGGGCATGCATACTCAATGATCTCTCCTAATAACTTTCAGCTTCCAAATGTTTTCAGCTCAGGGACTTCCTGATCTGCATGAAGTTTTTGTTCATTTATTAATCTTCACTGGACTTCTCTTTTGTGAATTTGTCCAGTTGCCTCTTAAAACTACTTCTTTTGGCACAAGTTCCAGACATCTAATACCTGTTCGCATGAACCACCACTTCCTTTTGCTTGTTTTGAAACTGGGTCTACAGGCTTCATTTGATGCTCCAATCCTGCGCAGTGAACACATTGCATTCCTGTGCAGGAATAGGCAGAGAGCAGTCAATCCCCACTCACGCTTTTCCCGCCACTTCTGATCTTGCGGATCATATTTGTGCATAGTCACCTCCTTTCTAGATTGAAGCATCCTAGCGTACTGAGTTCTTCTGCAAAGGAATCTGTTCCATATCTTTGATCAGTCCTTTTGCTCCTTTTTACATCTTTTGCAAGATTCATAACTTTATTATCCCTTCACGTCCCTCACCACCTTCAGAGAAAGATAAGCTACAGAAAAGGAAAAGTCCCTAAATAAGTCTTCCCATGTGTGCATAGGTTTGATTTATCTTTGTGGAAGAAACAACAAAGCACAAAGACAAGAAGTTCAGCAATGGGGAGGAAGATACTGCTTTAACTGAAACTGAACAATTTAAGTAATTTTAACAGGGAAATGCCCAAGCACCCTAAGAGAGCTAGGTTCTGAAATCTAAGAGGAGCCAGGCATAAAACGTCCTTAGCCTTATTTGGAAATTTGAGCCAGGCATCCTGCTGTTTATACAAAACCTGAAGGAAGCTGTCTCTCTATCGTCTTCCCATCTGAAGCAACAGATAAGCATTACATATTTGAAACCTGATTTGTGTATTCATGCCGTTCAGTGCTTTGAAAAACTAAAATAAGGAAAGGATGTTTAAAATCTTGCAATAATGATTGTGCAACTAAAGCCATATTCTGCTAAGACAGATGGACCATTATTTCATTATTACAGGAAGTTTTCACACAAGCCTCACAAGAATTTAATCTTGTTTATGTAACAGATGTAATCATTATCAAGTAGGAGAGGAAGAGCAAACTCAAAAAACTAAAAAAAAAAAAAAATCATCAAAAAATATATTGTCTGAAAATGTCGTTAAGAACTGTGGCACTATTCCACCCAGGAGTTCTGCCCTCCTGACAGTAACGCTCCCATCTCAGCTTCTTAATTGAAACTTAAAACAGAACACAGTGGCTAGGGAGGAGGGATGCTGAACTCCTTTCATGCACTTGCAACCTGATCTGACCAGTGGCTTTGAGACGCTAGGCTTGCAAATAGAAATGTAGCAGCTCAGCTTCTTGCTCCTCACCACTTTTGAAAAACAGGTGGAAATGGGGTGGAAAAGATTAATAGAAAAAAATCTGTTTCTAAACTTGCTGTGTTTTGGGTACAAAATGGAAACATTTTCTAACTTCAGTTCTCTATCCCTCATTTTCTTTTTCTTCTTGTAGAGAAAATAAATAAAAGGGTGGAATCCTAACCCCTCTCTGGCTTCCTGGGTGAAACACAAAAATCTAGCCATAATGTATTTGGTATACATGAGTTTTTCTATATCCTTGTAAGTATATGTTCTAGTTCTGTCTCTTTAAGCTAAAGACTTGTCTTGTAGCTCCTGGGTTGTGAGCAATCCCCTTCACTAGAAAGATGTCTCCACTTTCATCCACTGTACTGAACTCAAACCCCTTCTGGTATGCGGAAGATGTACAGCACTTTTAGCATTTGGAACGCAGCTCTCCCCACAAGATGTTTAACAGGCTACTGGTTAAACTCGAGAAGTGTTGTTTACTCCAGAAGTGTCTGGAATCAGTTATGCTTAATAAATTGGATACCTTGTTTTTGATGGGATAATATGTAGAGCTGTGTTTTGCTAAATCTTCTGACTTTGAGCCAAACCAAGCTCTTTTGGGGGGATCTGCCATCACAAACATAGATCTTAAAACAGGCTTTTAGACACTGGCATATCAACACTTTACGGAGGAGGCTGCTACTAGGCTTCTCTTTGTTAGTGTTTCCGCCAAACTCGGAGATCTCCAGCTCTGCTATAAAAGAAGAACCATGTCCATGGAAGGGGAAGCAATTTGAATGGCAAACAATACCTAGGAGTAACACTTACGAAAAAATTGGTAGGGGAATTTTTTCCTTTCTGCTGGTATGATTAAAATAATTGTAGAATCATTTCCAAGTAGAAAAATAAAAAACCTGTCATGTTGCTGACAAAGTTGTAACTTTTATGAGTTAATATTGATTAAGCCATAAAATAATTGTGGACTATATGAATCCTTTTATCAAGTGGCAATACATGAAAACTTCAATTTCTGGAGTACGTTCCATGCAGAATTCCAGTTGATAGTTTCACTTTATAGGACATTCAAAGTATGTTCTTTAAAAAATTAAAATCATTAGCACTTTAAGACAAGTAAAAAATACATAGGTTTCTAAAATCACTCCCATTTTACAGATTATACTGTCTCATACTATGTTGAACTTAACCATGATATAAAATATAGCATATGATATTAAAAATATGTGTCTTATCATATACCTGGTGCAAGGAAATAGCCCCTGGCAACAAAACATGCTGAGGACTGACCGGCTAAGAAGCAGCTACGCAGAAAAAGACCTGGCTTAAACTGCACATGAGCCAGCAGTGTGCCCTGTCAGCAGCGAGGGCCAACAGCATCCTGGGCTGTATGAACAGGAGCAAAGGCAGTATACTGAGGAAGTGATTACTGCCCTCTGCTTAGCACTCATTAGACCACATGTAGATACAACATCCATTTTCGGAGCCTCTGCAGAAGACAGAGATCAATATACTGGAATGAGTTCAGTGGAGGGCCCCCAGGGATGCTCAGGGCTGGAGCACTTGTCCTGCAGGGAGAGGCTGAGGGACCAGTGCTTGTTCAGCCCAGAGATGAGGAAGCTTTGGGGGGATCGAAGCTGTCAGGGGGAGAAGGTTATCATAAAAATGGAGCCAGGCTTTTCACAGAGTTGCATGGTGGGATGATGACAGGTAACGGGCACAAGTTGAAAGAAGAGAGGTTCAGACTGGACGTAGGGGAAAACCTTTTCCCTGTAAGGACAATCAAGAAGCAGCAGAATTTGCCTAGACAGGTTTTGCAGTCTCTGTCCTTGTACGTTTTAAAGACCACACTGGATAAAGCCCTGAATAACCTAGTCTGATCTCACAGCTGACCCTGTTTGAGCAGGATGTTGGATCTGATTACTCCCGAGTACTCCAACCTGAATTAGCCTATGATCCTAAAAAAAACAAATCACCATACAAATTAGCTGTAAATTATTTGTACTGGAACCAAAACCAAAAACTGTGTTACACCCTTTAAAAATACTTAATGCTACAATACCTGGTGGCTGTCTGCTGTCTATTTAATAAACAGCTCTGAGAAGTTCATGTCTTTCAATTTAATGATATTGCATTATTGGGCTATAAAGGATTTTCCCCACTGCTAACAGGTTCAGATGTAAGACCTTTTGATAAACAAACCAGTGCTAGGTTGTATCAGACTCAACTGAAGAACTATGTGCGTTGCTTGACATAACAAAGGTTTATGTCACCTTTGGGAGTTCATCTGCTAAGCACTGCTGTACAGATGACTTTCAGAATTAATGTACTCCTTAGGACACAAGAATTTTCAGGGTTCCATGAGAACTAAAAAACTTTGTGTCATCTATTCAAAGCCATGTTAAAAATGACCCTTAAGGAAAACCCTGCAAATTTCTATTAAAAAAATTATCTTGTATCTAATGCTGCATTACTGAATCAAAATACAAGTTTCTTCTGATAAGAAGAGGACAGAAACCAAACACATACCATGTGACACAACTGTCACACTAGAAACATTATAGACTATAATATGTATCTTGCTTCTTACCCAGGAAAACAATCTCAGAGTCATTGTGAAAAATTCCCCAAAAGCTCCATCCGATTGTGAAGCATAGGCAGAAAAATCTCAAGCAAAATGCAGACAGGGATGGAAATAAAAGGGGCTGACTTACCTTTATTTGCATTGTGTTAATAGGAGAGCTCGTTTGACAGTGCAGTGGTCCATGTGTCTGAATATGAAGAATATAAAGAAGAAATTCTTCTCGACTGGACACAGGCCAACCGACATGGAGAACTGTATTGTTGACGGCACTTGGTCCAATATTGTGCAGCTGTCAAACAAGTATCATCAGTACTTTCCAAGGCAGTAAATAACAACAAAGAACACAGCAACCACCACTTAGACATTTTCAAATTCTTAGTGTCCACAGCCTTGAAATACTTTGGGAAAGATGTATAGATTATTAGTATCATTTTATTGATGGAGAATCTGTGGCAGGCAGGTGAAAAGGACCTCTCCATGTTAGTCACAAAGCCAGTGGCAAATCTGAGAGAACAACCTTTTTTGTCTGAGTCTGCATTCAAGAAATCCATCACCTTTCCCATTTTTTCCTACATATGAAAGAGCTGAAATTACCTAAAAAAGTATAAAAAACCCAAACCAAAACACACTAGCAAAATACACTATACAAATACATACAATGAACCTTAACAGAACATACTTGAAAATAGTAGCTGAAACTTCAGGACACAGAAGAATCACATTTCAGGATGCAGGAATAGAAGGTATAGCAGAGCTTAAACTAGTTTTTGTGGTTAAGAACTCTATTTTCAACAGTTCTTAGTGCAAATTTCTCCAAAAGAAAAAAAGGAACTAGTTTTTCTAAAGTAACATCCCAGGCCATTATTATTTTCTGGGAAAATGAGTAAAGATAGAAATAATAGAAATTTAAAAAACTGGGCTATCAAAGTAGTTTTCTTATATCAGTTTACAATTTGAAAATATCTGATGACCACAGGAAATGGAATGATAGCTAAAGAAGCAGAAGAGTAAAGCATGGAGCTTTACTCAAAAGTTTCTACAGATGTGAGAACCTCCTATTTTTTTAAACGTGTAGAATTTTTGTGACTGATGAGCTTTATTTAGAACCAAATAAAACCCACTTTCAATCTTACAGCTTCTTAAGTGAAGGGTTTTTGGGTGGGTGTTTGGCCTTTTTTATGCTTTGCTGATATCAATAAACGATGAAAGCAGTTTCTTTAATCATTGTAACTAATCACTGTAACTATTTTAATACATTTGAAGTCACATATATAGTTCCACAAACAGCCCAAATGCTTGAGACAGGAAGATTTGTTAGATTTTTCAGTTTAGAGAAATGTGTTAAGATGAGGAATTCACAAATAATATTTTGTATTTTACAGTCTGATTCATTATAGTTTAGTATGTCACGCAAATTGTAATCTTACACTGCTGATTAAGCTCAGTTGCTTATACTTTCTTGAGTGCTAGTTTGTGAATTATAACCATATGTGAAGCACTCTGTTTTACCCCCTAGAATAAAGGGTATCCATCAGATTTCAAAGATGGCATGTATTCCATGTAGTTCACTCAATGCACTTTTTTCTAACCTGAACTCTTCTCTTTTAATTGATGAATCATCCATAGAAAAAAACCAATAACAATACAAGATAGAAATATGTATACTTCAAACATTAAGAGTTATTTTCAACAGAACATTTTCTGAGCAATGAGGTAACAAGTTACATGTATGTCTACATGTTTTTTTTCAGTTAGCTAAATGTTACAGGGAACATATTTTTTCCTGTGCACAACAGTCATAGCTTTTAATGAGAAACCAGTCAAATCACTGAAAATATTTGGCATTGATTGTAATGAGCTTTTAAGCACTGTTTTTAATTCTTGTCAAACATCCAAAATGTTTATAGATCCCTTAAATGTCAAAGACAGACTCCTAGCATAAACTAGTATCTCCTCCACTAACATGAACAGATACTAGGGTTGTGAATTCCCAGATTAAATTTGGGTCATGTGCTAAAGGCAGAATATTTACATTTGTGGCTTTATCTAGTTGCAGATAAAGACAATAAACCAAATCCATCAGGATTTCAATGGGAGCAGCACGAGGTCCTGTGGCAACATGTTATCATTTTTACCTCATAGATGTGTTCTACTAAAGGACCAACTTCTTCTTCTTTTGTAGGTTCATCTTTGGGTTCCCAGTTGTGAAGTGGCAAAATAATTGTTGGGGGGTGAGACACCCTGTAATATATAAAACAAGTTAAAACAGTAACTTTTACCAGTGATCAGCTGCATTACTTCTAGAAAAAAATTAAGACCACTATAGAAAACTAAGCCCTTAAGGGCATTTCACCACATTCATTAGAACTAGGTGAGATGAACAATTCAATGCTTCCATAAAGTACTACCCAGTCTTTACAGACTACTGAGGGTGTGCATTTAATTTCATACTTCCTCTGATGGATGGTCCTTTCCAGACAAGGGATTGACTCTTTCTCTATTTGGAGAGAGGAATACAGTCTGTTGGGCATTTCCATCATTCTCACTGTTGAGGTATCTGAATACATTATCCACAAAACTAGAGTAATGATACGTAAATAAATGTATTTTCCATTTAAAGCCTGTAAATGTTTAATGTTATGCATCTTCCTTCCCTGAAATACATTTTTAGATATTTATTCAACTGCTCTGACTGTAAGTTCCTTATAGCCTCTGTTATTATTCCTTTAAAAAACCTTGCAAAGTAGTCTATCTCATTTACAGGTGGGAAACTGAGGTACTGTATCTTCCATAGAGTCACAATGGAAACTGGGGTATCAAGAAACTGAACTCAGGACTAGAGCCTGAAATAGTGCTCCAGGCTTCCCATTTGCTTTTCAAACGAAGTGGCAGCTAAGGCATTCCCTGAAACACTCTTGCAACTTGCAACATGTAAATCAAACATAAATGAAGAAAACAGTGACTTAATATTTGACATCTTTCTTTCCATCTGCTATTTTATTTTTCCTTTCCTTCTCTGTCTGACCTCAAGAAAGGACCAAGTAGTCTTCTGTAATGTTTCTATTTGAATCACAAGCATTTTACTTGTGGGAACTGGAAGTTCCTTGGAGGGATCCCATTCAGATGCCAACTTTAACCTTATTCAGTTGTTGAGAAGTTGGGAAATCAGATCCCAAGAATTTCTTTTAGCATGGTAGGTGAGTTCTGGCACAGACATCTGTAATCTGTTAGTACTGAAAGTAGCTCTTGGTGCTAAAATGATAAGTATTACCCTTTCTTTACAAGGGTCAACTCTCACTCAGTATTGCCGGTTTCCAGAATCTTCAGCTTAAAGAAAAGCCATAAAATTTCAATGCTTGTTCTGCCAAAGCTGGAAGTTTGCTGACAGAAAACTGTTAAAAAAGAATTGCTAATGAGTTTTTTTCAGAATATAACATTTGACTAAAATGATGGACTTCTATCCACCCATGTTAATTCACTTTCCCTTGAGTCTAAACAGAGGAAGCACCACTGCAGATTGTCTCTTGAAGAAGAGAACAGAAAACTGGATGGCTCTGTTGCAAATGCTGATATTTTAAAATACCTTAGGAAGAAACAAACTGTTCTTGCTTCCAGCTCTTATGTCATATACAATGAACGAAACGTCTGATAGAAACTTTTCTATGGAATACAGCTTCTCAAAGCAGCAAGGGATCCCAGTGAAGAACAATTTAATACCATCCAGCTAAAGTACAACTCTTCATGAAATTTAGGGTATCCTGGAGTATCCTGCTAACTCTAAATACTTCCCCAGACTTCAAAAGGCCAGCAGTTTGTACTAACAAGTATGCCAGAGGACAAATTTACAAGCCAAACCAAATAATAAAGGAAATGAAACATACTCATTAAAAAGTAATTTCAGATGAGGTACTTAGCCTAACTTGTTATATTTCACAAATGGCCTTGTTTCCAATAAGAATTTTCATTATTAATTGTTGTTGGAGAACACAGGAACTTTCCTGTGTTGTTACAAAAGCCAAGACACAGAGATCCTTAAGCTACTGCAAAAATTTGCAAACCAGAAAGTGTACATAGACAAAAAGAAGCAGGCATGATGTTTCAAATACCAGTGTTTTCTATTACACTCCCTGTGCAGTGTTTTTCTTCTCCACAGAATTACAAAGTGCAAAGTGTAAATGTGGACACTCAATTAAAATTATTATAAAGTATATAAGAACATTTATTTTAACAGTTTATTTTGAGATTTTACAGTTATTTTGAGGACTTCTGCTATTGACATGAAAGTAACAAAATCAGATCAAATTAAACAGAAATCCTCTCTTTTGACTATTTTATTTTGCATTTAACTGAGAATATTTTTAACATTTGAATGATTTATTAGACGAGGATATATCCTAGACTTCTAGGTGACAACGATCAGTCAAACAAGAGCACTGAAAAATAATACAAAGGAACTATGTTCTACAGAAAATGCTTATGTGGGATATACAATAAGAATTCTGCCAGCTGCAAATCCTTCCAGTCCAAATTACTTCTTACCTGAATCCCTCATTCCTCTAGTGCTCTTTCAGCAGTGGGAAATAACAATTACAACTACAAAACTCTTACATTTTTATAGAAAAAAAAGGTAAGCAGAATAATCAAATCTCAGTTATCAGAGCAACTGCTCTTTGAATGAACTATCTAAGGAGTTATCTTAAATTTCTTTTGAATAGGATATTGAAGAAGATTTCTTCCTTTCTCATAGGGGCAGTACTTGCATGGGTCCCTGTGCAAGTATATATGCATATATGCATATGCACAATTTGATAACCACTTACTTTTCCTCAGTAAAATGTACAATGCTTCCAGTCCCACTTCATGCAACTCTGTGCAGAGCAGTAGGAAAACAATGCAAGATATTTTCCAGTCCAAATGTGGACACAGTCTCTCTTTTATTTTTATCTAGGAAATTGTGAGCAAATAGTTCCCTTGGAGCTGTGTGCTTTAGCATCTATGAGTAATTAACAAAATCTGTCAACAAAACATTTGGGAACTTTCCTTTGTACATGCATGCTATAGCTAATAAGAAAACTAAAAGACTTAAGAGGAAAGGAACTGGAAGTCATTCAATTAAGTAATTCCTCTGTATTTAATGACCTGTTTCTTAGCACAGCAGTTCAAGCCACTTTTTCCACTTGTGGGCATGCTCTTTTTAAGAACCGAAAATGTTTTGCTCATTTTTTGGTGTCTATGTATTTACCTGTTACAGAACTTTTCATTAAAAAGAACACACTGTGGCACAGAAAGAACATGATGGAGGCAAAAAGTTTCCAAAAAGTTTGCAAAGAATATAAAAAGTTTGTAAGATTTTTCTGTGAAAGTGGTGAGCAACCTCAGTGAAAAAAACAGAATCCACAGCACTGGAAGCAGCCCTTACTGAGAATTCTCGTGTATGTATCCATAACCATTTCACTGATGCACTGAAACTCCAGCCAGTCCTTAACTTGGGTGTCCACCCATGGCAACATCTAGCAGTTGCTGGCTCCCAACATTTTCTCACACATCTGCAGCCCACCCTTTGATTCTTATTTCCTCAGCCTCTACTTCTCTTTCTGTGTTACCTTCCTCCTCATTTTGTATTTTTCACCTCTCTTCCTAGCCAGCTCATTTCCCTAGATCACCACTAACCTCAGAAAATGAAATAATACTCTAATTTCTGTTCTGTTAAACATGTTGTCTTTCAACTGCTCTTTTTCAGAAATACTAGCATTAACATATATCCACACAGTCTTTGAAAGCCAGTCCTCTTTTTTCCACCTAACTCTAGCCTTAGGGTTAGTCTTCTTAACCTGGAAAACACTTACAAAGTGTGATAAAAAATACTTTTAAGAATCTCCCTGATTTAGATTGAATATTAGAGCAGAAAACATGATCTCTGTGATCTGCAAAATGATTGGACTCTCTGCTGGTACTACATAGTCAAAGTATTGTCTTAGAAGTAATAACAATAAATGAATTTTTATAAATCCATAAAAGCATAAATAAATGCATTTTTATTTGTTTACACCTAAGGCAGCCCCTTGAGGTGCATCATATAAGAGACATCTACCCCTCTTGTATCAGCCAGGCCTCATGGCCTGACTGTGGGAGTGAAGCTGGGCCATGTACCTCCTGTTCTCCCCTTGCAGAGCTGAGAATGGTTAAGGTCCACAGCCGTAGTTTGAGAAGCGGAGATGTTGGAAATCTGAGATCCCAGACAAAAAGCATTTTGGGCAATTATTTGCTTTAAAAGAACATCCTGCCAACTTCCTCCAAGATACGAGGATGGGAGCCTAGCTCCAAGATTTTACAGGGTAGTCTGAGATTCTTACCACCTAATTGCATTTTATAGTTTCCAAAACCAAGTGGTATGTGAAAATGGAGATAGAAATAATCATCTTTGATCATATCCTCTGCTTGTTTAATTTTGGTATCCCTTGTGTCAGTGGACAGGCACCTGCTTCAGATGGAAATGTAAGAATCCTACAGTAGTAGCTGGTTGACCTCTTGTCACAGCTTATTCCTTATTCGTGTTTTCTCCAAAGGCCTCACTCTGCTTTCCATTAGTATATGCCTTACCATAATGTGTTTCATACATAAAAGCAGCAGATTCTGCTTTGGTATTCAGAATTAAGTGCCTAAGTGGTTGCATCAGCAGACTACACATATGAACAGGCATTTTGTACTAGTAACATCCATACACAATTTGAATGCCCAAATAAAATGTTGGCTCTGACTGGTGTTACTACAATGTGGGATTCTACAGTGTGCTACATTTGCACAGACACCCAGTAACTTTACTGGAGTCCATGTGGGCAGTCCTGCCATATATGACCTGGTAAGTCCTTAGTAGCTCCATCCTGCAAGGCTTGCAGGGGTGAGACTCCCTGGGAATTCTTGGTGGATAAGGCGCTTGGGATTATAACATGTCAAAAGATTCACTACATGGGATTATTATACGGATTATTATATGTAGAAAGATATGTACAAAAAATAGTTATCATTATGAATTGAAATGGTCGAATACTTACCCTCTGATCTGTACCTGAGCCACAGCACTGATGTTGATATGGAGGTTAACTAAATTGCTGGTGGGATTAATCTTGTTAGAACTGGAAAAGATATGTACAAGGGTTAAAAAAGGTTATTTAGCAGAACTCTAGATTGTTATAGATACAGCACTGAATACCACAAGGCCTACAATTAGGAAGCAATGCCATTGGACATATTACAGCATAGGCTTGCTATTGCCACTCTTCAGTCTTGTAGGACACTGGTATTTAAGTTTGATATTATTTGAGCTCATGACATGTTTAATAATATAATCAACTCAAAGATTCTTTAAACTTCCTTTAAAGAATCCTATATGTGAATATGATAATACAAATTTATTTAGCTCAGAATATCATGTAAATTCCCTTGTTCAACTTGGCTATCTGCATGGATAAGAGTCTCTTAATAGAACACAAGGCTGTTTCATGCATTGGAGGAAGGCAGTGTTAATGAACAAGATAGGCTTTGTTATAATAAAATTTGCGTTTATGACTCTCCAAACTTGTGACTTCTGCATGAAAAAGTCTTTGAAGAAAAAGAACCAAAATAAACTGTTTCTTTACCTTTCTTATTTTCTCCCCTCCCCTATCCAGAGAGTGTTTACACTCTTAATCCCACTTAGCAGTGAAAACAGATCCCCATGTTTAAAGCCTAGTGCTCTTACTCATTTTATTGTCTTTTCTTATTGCAAATCCTTAGTAGTAAAGATAGTTTCTCTTACTTCAAAAGGCTGTTCCTATGAGTATAGCTCATTCATGTAAAGAAAGATTTGCAGGTTCAAATTCATGAAGATAGTGAAAATAAATAATTAGAGACTTAGAATTTATTTAATTATGGGATTAACAACACTAAATTTGGAGGTGTTTTTCAAGCAAGTGTGGAAGTACCTCCTTGCTTCATGGAGACTAAGTTTCTACTGCTGTCACAGTTTACTGCTATCACATCTGGGTAGCATCAGTCAAATGGAAACATTCAGAGGAGGCCAGCATTCCCAGAGACTGACTCCTAGTAACGGGCAATACTGCTTTGATCCAGGCTTTCTGGTTACAGATTGCTAAAATTAGGAGCAGCTCTAATTTGTTTGTAAACTAATGCAGATTCCCCTCAAACATCATTTGAACTTTTGATGTAATCCTTTATAGCCATTGCTTTGAGTACAAAAGTACTCAAAGTACTTAAAGTATAAAAGTATTGCTTAAAGTATAAAAATGACTATACCACTAATTGTTAGAATAAGCTGCTCTCCAATTTGTATAATGGTACTACTTTCCATAGAGTTAAAAATCTTGTTTGTGCTTTATGGTATTTTGTAGAGAAGAAAATAGTTTAAATAAAAGTGCCAGGACATCTCCCTCTCTAAGGGGTATATAATTGCTTAGCAAAATCCACATCAGAAAAGGAATTGGATTTCAAGACACTACTCAGCATCTTAGTTATTTCCTATAAGTAATGAACTTCAGTCTTGCAAACCAAAATGTTTATTTTCTACTTGATGTTTTGGAGTAAATTAAAGGTCTCTCTTTTGAATAACTCAGGCTAGGACACAAATTCAGACATGTTCTCTGCTTCCCTTTCCTTCCATTTAGGTAATTTCTTCTTTCTGCCTTATGCATTTCTGTTTCCTTTTTCTTTTAAGATTGTTTTACCTGTTCACTAAGGGCACAGAAATGCACAAAGTGTAGTGCTGCTTGAGAAGGAACGTACAAAGCAGTGAGTTTTAACTGTAGGGTACATTCCCTATGCAAGGAGTTGTTTTTTTTTTTTTAAGTAGCTGGGTGCTTTTCAGCATTTTGATACCAGTTTGTGGAAATTGTCCTTTTTGGTAGCCCAACAGATTTCCTCCCTTTACATTTAGCGAGTCACACTCATGGAGGAAGCATGAGATATTGCTATCTCCTGAAGCTCATACTTACTCCTCGGTAAAGCCTTGTCACTTTTTCTATGAAAGTGACCCACCCTCAACTCTTATTACCTAGAAAGATCTAGCTACTCAGAAAGCTCTGAACCTTCCCAATTTCACAGCATGAAAAGGGTAATGACGAGAGCCTCTGATACCCACTTAAAACTGTATTGCTTGCATTAATGACCTGACAGTGAACAGTCAGGGGACCTACAAGCTAGAAGTTTTATCTTGTATTTCTCTCTGGAGAAGCCCATGGCCAGGTTTGCACGGTCTCCAGCTTGCCAGCCAGACCCCTGGGAAAGGGCTGAGGCCTGACCAGGCACCTCACTGTCTTCTGTGGCATTGCTGTGCCCTTCCCGAGTTTCTGCATGTCCTTTCCTTCAAGGGTTACATTCTGGAAACATGACTTCAACATTTTAAATGTCTCAGTTATTTACTATAGTGAACATGATCAAGGCCCTCATTAAAGACCAGACATTAGCAATTAAGTCTCTATGTGTGGGGCAGGGAGGGCCCCATCAGGAACTCCAGTGTGTATTTGATGAGGACAGATGGAGCAGAAGCACTGCCACCTACTGAAAAAGTCCCAGGTTTGTTCTTGCTGTTATCCTAACCCAGCCCATCCTGTGCTTTTTTGTCCCTGTAGAGGAAGCACTGCTCAGCAAAACCCAGAAGATTCTCCAGCAGTAATACTTCAGCCCCACAAATGTGCAGGAAACTAATGGAAAAATGACAAAGGTTCACCTGCATCAGACTGAAACAGTTTTCTCTCTTCATGCCAGTAAATCTGTTGAGCAGATTTTCACTGCTCTCCTTCTATTTTCTAAATTGTCGTGAAGAAGTGGCATATCTTTTTTTTTCAGAGCATGATATGTTTTTAAATACAGAACTTCGTTACAAAGTGATCACTGTTCATTAACCCCGAAGTGGAGAACAAAGTGCAAATTTAGCAAATCTGTAAATCCTTGGACCACTGACCAAAACCAGTTACCCTGAATTTTAACAAAATAAAATCCTCAAAATAACTCTAAGACTGTTTTTGTTAAAAACTAACAAGATTCCAACTCCAGAAATCCTTCTGAAGAAAGCTACCATCGGAAAGCCCATGAAATAAATACTGAAGAGGTAGAGTGACCTTCTTATATATTAAACTTCAGATATCAACAGGAATTCAGAATTTAAATAACCGCACTCTTGATAAAACATTTAACCTTTTTATCTGCAGCTCAAAATTGATGCTGAAATCTGCATTTTCAAAATGCTGAACAGAAAATCGAATGCCTGCAGAAAACTGGGAAAGAAACAAAACAACAGGTTATAAAATGGTTTGATCTTTCCATATTGAGAAAGCTGTACTGTTCAACATTGCATTTCACAGACGTGTATAGGATACTGTTACTTTTTAAAATTAGTATGAAATAATATCATTTAGTTGTTTTTAGGAAAAACACCATCCTGCCTTTGTATGTTACCAGATGGAAAACTTGGCTGGACAGAGGAAAGATCAAGAGGAACAGAAAAGCATACTCCCAAGACGCAGCAGTGGGCCCTTCTTCATCCAGACAGCCTTTGCTTTACTTTGCCAAGCCAAAAGAAAATAATAGCTGTCTGGCACCTCTCATCCCTGCCTCCATCCATGAATGCCTCTGTCCAGGTCTCCAGGGCTTCCTGCTCCTCCCGTTGTCTCTGTAACTGACATATAAGCTGCATGCTTTAGGTGTGGCGGGACTGACTGATCACCTGTTTTTCTTTTAGAGGCTAAATTAGCAGCAGCTTGATGTTTTAGTTTGATTTGGTTTGATTTTTTTCATTGCAGCTCCTCAGAAGATAGAGGGTAAAACACACAGTTCCCAAACCTGAAGGAGATATGGGCTTCCACTGGTGCTCCCTTGTGTTTATGCAGACCTTGCTTCCTCCCTCTGATAATTTCCATTTGCTTTGCAAGAAGGGCACAGAGTAAAGCAGAACAAGTTAGTTTGGAAGAGAGAATGGAATTGCAGGGCTAACTAAAGAAGGAATATACAACAGTTTATGGTGGGGTTTCTGTAACCCTCTCACTGGACATTGTTACAGCCCCAGTATGCAAGTGGCAGGGGAGCAGGGGGAGATGCCATCTGCTCTCCATGTTAAATTAATAAAATTGTACTGCAATGTTTAAATTAATGTTTTTAATTGCCTCATTTCAACTGCACATTTTAAATCTGGTAATTTTTGAAATGTGAATTTTGCATGGAGACTGACAGTGTCTACAGCCTGTAATCTTGCACAACTTCTCACTCCCCCCTACCTCCCCTATTGCCTGATGGTAGAATTTCCTGCCAGGTAACTTGCACACTGTGCTTTCATTTTTTCAAGAAGAATGGTTACATATAGCCATATTCTCCATGTGGAGAAACAATCTTCCTGAGAAATTCATCAAAAGGCATTAGGAAATGAGGACATCATTCCTTCATCTCTGCTAATATCTGACTAGATTACGGGGGTGGTGGGGGGGAAGAGAGTGAGTTGTCTGCTTGGCTTACTCTCCTTAACGTACTTGGGGTAGCATTGTCAGCAACAGGACAGCACACAGCAATGTAGAGTTTTATGTTTGGGACCTAGATTCCACATCACTGAAGAGGATGCATTTTCCTCTGTGGATGTCACTTCAGATGTTTAAGCAATTCCTTCTTCCCAAGCATATTTTTTATAAATTTTCATTCAATTCTCTTTCCTTCCTCACTTGCAGTGGTGCATCACTGAATCTTAATCCATCTCCAGAACGAGACTTAGCTAACATGTTTCAATTACTTCTTTCAGTTGTCCTACGCTGAAAGCAATATTGTAATCATAAAAGAAATAGCAAGTTCAAATCTTTGAATTCTGACCATTTTAATGTCATAGTTATAGCTAATCTCTCTTTTTAGAAGTAAATTCTTTACGATTAAAAGATAATGCTCATTAAATTAAACAGAAGCTAAATAGCTGGCTTGGAATAGAGATGTAAGCTATTTTTTTTAAGACCACTTTGTGGAGATGATTTTAACAATTGTATTGATATTTCCTTGACCTTTAAAAACACAACATGATTTTTTTGATCTCTGGACAAAAATTTCCAAATATTGAATTCAGCATTTCTCTTTTACTAATTAGTCTATATAAATTTGTTTCCACTTACAGCAGAAAAAATATTTGATGAACCAAAAGTAAAATTTTCCTCAGAGCGGACATGAACTGCAGTTTTCATGATCTATTATACTCTTGAGGCTTAATCCCTTATTTAATACTGAAACACACTCCTACTGTATGAGTCTAATAAGCTGCAGATGTTGCCGTTGTATGGTTGTATGACTTTGTTAATGTCAAGTAGCCCTTGACATTGCTACTAACAATGGGGCAAAGATGCTCACATGCCCTTGCTGAAAACCCAGTAAGGCCAAAGGAGTTGAATTTGCTTGAGCTTGTAACTTAGCAATCACTCAGCCTGCTTATTTTAGTAGGATATTCATTTTATGAGAATAGTTTAATTGTATTTAAAATTTTCCAAGTGAAGTTAGTTTCATTAAAATTGCATTATTTTCCACGTTAGTAACATCATTTATCTTTGAAATACATGACATTTCTGTTTTTACTGATAAGCTTTAATCTGTTACTATGTTTGACAGGATCTAGGAGTACGCTGGGAGACAGAGAGCTAGCTTTTTTTGAAATGTCTTACAGTGCATATGAAAGATAAAGGCTCTGTGCTCTTGAAGAATCAGTTTGGTACATACCAAGAAATAGGCAAAATCTTCCAAGCCTCCCAGTCTTCTAACTTTATTTCTATTCATTTCTATTAACTTCCAAATTGTTCTACCAGAATTTATAATAAAACCTACATCTCACTTGCTAAGGCCACTCAACAGGCATTAGGAAGCTTGTCAATCTGATCCATTTCAGTGTCATAAATAATTTTGAGCACTCTTTGCCAGTGAGATGGTATCACAGACATTTAGTTTGCATTCTGGGCCATATGGTGGTCTGATTTTCCTTCCCATTTCTTTTTATCTTCTTTTTTATCTTTTTATCTTCTTTTAACCACAAAGATATTACTGAAAAGGTTAAGTATTTTCTGTGGCCAGTAAACGATTTTAAGGTCACAGATTTTCAAAAAGCCAGAGATATACCAATTTTGATGATGGTAATGCATTTTGAAGATGTGAAGTGTCAGACAACTCTGTAGCCCACTGCAGTAATATCCCATGGGTTATATCACAAAATCCTGACATACCCTCATACTCAGAAGCTGATCTTAAAGAGTTTAAGAATTCTAGGATTTCAGGGTGCTGAAAAGTCATTACAGTGACTCAATAGTTAAGAGTTTTAGGAATGTTTGATTTTGACCTAACCCTCCCTTCCCACTCCCTCACAACTTCCACAAAGAGTCCCTTTCTGTCTGAATGTTTTGAGAATAACTGATCTCCTGCCAGAGCAGAATTGTTTTGCAAAACTGGAAATGGATCAGAGCAGCCTTTTGTGATTTATGCAATTTGTACAAAGGGCTGGTATTTCGCTGTTGGAAGTACATTTGCCATCATAAATACGTTTGGACTGAAAAAGCTCAAGTCCTTTCACCTTTACTAAGCTTCCAGGAGAGTTGGTTTTAAAGACAAAGTTAGGCTTTAAGCTTTCACTCACTATAATCAAACACTTCTGCTATCTGGCTTTGTAATGGTCTATCTTCATATGCATTAATTTTCAAGGGTGGGATTCTTTTGTTATAAGCTAGAATACCCTTACACATGTTATGAACCCTGCTGTTTTATTCTGCTACTTTATGTAGTATTTTACTTAGGAATATTTAGTAACAGTGCATTTATGGCAGCCCTAGAGCTGATTCTGAAGAAAAACAGGATTAGTTGTGCTGTGAGAATTCATAAGGAGACAGATGAAAGTAGTATGGCCTTAGTGGCCACCAAATAGCGTTCCTGAAGTCTTGACACTGCTAGCATTTTGGGTCAAGGATGATGTGGAAACAGGGCTTTGGATTCAATTGGAGGAGAGTGAGGGGCTGTAGTCTAATACCTCCACACTCAGACCTTTCCATTGCTTATGTTTATGACAATATGCAAACCACAAAGATTTGCTTCTAGCTTGATATACAATGTCAGTGTCTCTTGTATTTAGTCTTCCTTTTCTCTTCCAAACCCATGGGTTTTCATGCTCTCCTTCCCCAGCACTGCACCCCAATCATCCACAAGATTCTTGTCCACTTTTGTCTGTATCTTGGGAATTTGCTTCTGCCATGAGACTAACCAGGAAAGCACTAAGCAGATATCTAAATTTGCTGGTTTTCTGGTACGAGAAATTATCTGCCTTGACTTGGGATTTACCTAGTGCTTCAGCCCATCATTGCCTCCCATCATCCCATTGTGAAAACGCCATTCCTCAGAAATGCTCCTTGTAATCCCAAAGAGTCTATCTGGGACTTTTTGTGACCATGAAGGCACTTAACTATGAGACATCTGGTCTCACACTCACTTTCAAAAACTCTATGACTGATCTGAAGCTAACCCTATGATCCAAACAAGCTTACTCTAGTTCCAGCCTCCTGTCATAAGACCCATTTGGTTCTTTTATTGAGGATCAGACAGAAACTGCTTCAAGATCGTAAGAGGCCAAGAGAACATCCCTCTACAGAGAGTCTGAAGAGTGAAATATTGATCTTCCATAGGACTAAACCAGTGGATGAGGAATTGGTTGGATGGTCGCATCCAGAGGGTAGTGGTCAATAGCTCAATATCCAGATGGAGATTGGGACCAGTACTGTTTAATACCTTCATCAGTGACCTAGACAGTGGGATCTAGTGCACCCTCAGCAAGTTTGCAGACACCACCAAGCTGAGTGGTGCAGTCGACATGCCTGAGGGATGGGATGCCATCCAGAGGACCTGGACAGGCTCGAGAAGTGGGCCCGTGTGAACCTCATGAGGTTCAACAAGGCCAAGTGCAGGGTCCTGCACCTGGGTCGGGGCAACCCCTGGTATCAATAGAGGCTGGGGGATGAAGGGATTGAGAGTAGCCCTGCCGCGAAGGAGTTGGGGGTACTGGTGGATGAAAAGCTGGACATGAGCCGACAATGTGCGCTTGCAGTCCAGAAGGCCAACCGTATCCTGGGCTGCATCAAAAGAAGCGTGGCCAGCAGGTCGAGGGAGGTGATTCTGCCCCTCTACTGTGCTCTGGTGAGACCCCACCTGGAGTACTGCGTCCAGCTCTGGAACCCTCAGCACAAGAAAGACATGGACCTGTTGGAGCAGGTCCAAAGGAGGACCACGAAAATGATCATGGGGATGGAACGCCTCTGCTATGAAAAAAGGCTGAGAGAGTTGAGGTTGTTCAGCCTGGAGAAGAGAAGGCTTCGGGGAGACCTTATTGCAGCCTTTCAGTACTTAAAGGGGGCTTGTAAGAAAGATGAGGACAAACTTTTTAGCAGGGGCTGTTGTGACAGGACAAGGGGGAATGGTTTCAAACTAAAAGAGGGTAGATTTAGACTAGATATAAGGAACAGATTTTTTACAATGAGGGCGGTGAAACACTGGAACAGGTTGCCCAGAGAGGTGGTAGATGCCCCATCCCTGGAAACATTCAAGGTCAGGTTGGACGGGGTTCTGAGCAACCTGATCTAGTTGAAGATGCCCCTGCCCATGGAAGGGGGGTTGGACTAGATGGCCTTTAAAAGTCCCTTCCAATCCAAACTATTCTATGATTCTATGATTATTCAGTTCCACCCTTCTCTAACAACAATGCTATCAATGTTCCATCTAATGTGTAGTATGATTTATGAATAGCTGTCTCAGGAAAATGTTTAGAATGACAATAATAACTTGAAGGAAAACTTGACTCCAACCACATTTTCATGGATATAGATCATGATATAAACTGATAAGACAACCCTTATGCACTCAAGATGAGAATCAGGCTAAAGAAGCTGTAATTTACTATACATATCTTAAGTAGAAAGAATACTAAAAGGGAGAAACAAACAGATCACATTATTGGGATTCTCTTCTCATTATAGTAGTGCAACTTCTGTGACTTAAATTGAGTCGCACTCATTTTCTTTAGAGTAAGTGAAATAAAACACAGGCTCTAGCATCATTAATCTTTTAGAACAACAAAATGTTAGTTTTTCAGAAGCACAGTTCTGCCTCTTATTACACCAACAATTTCTTCTCCAAGTAAATAATTTGGTTTAGGTGCTGCTTATTGAGACACATTCTGCTAACTGAATAGTTTTCCATTTGCTCCCCTTTAAATTCAATTAGATAAAAATCAGTAAATGCATCTGGTTTTCCCTTACGTTTGCGCCAGCCACCATAGGGTTTCCAAGATCACAAACCACCATTCTAGTTTCATTTTCCATCTTGTAATCACAGCTCAATACACGTAGTGCCTGTAACAAAAGGACACCAATATGGAGGTCAAAGATCACAGTGAAATGTATCCAGTTCGGAAAGTGATGCCTTTTTGACTGTGACATTTCTTTTGATTTCAGACACCTGCTCAGTGCACTAACATTTAATTGGTTATTGTCAGACAATGGGGGAAAACTGATGCCAGGGAAAAACAAATAGGAAAGTTTCCCAGTACCTTAAGAGCCACGATGAGATCACTCTATTTCTAGTTTTAACATACTGCTTTGTTGTTGTGAATCATTCCTATAGCCATAATGACTCAATAGAGAAAAAAAAGAGTAGGCAAAACTGGGTGAGGAGAATAGGCCTCACACTAATTGCAATAGTTGAATTATCCATCACTAGAAGTCTCTGTAGTGAAATTCTGGCACTGGCAGAACTTTATTACGGACCAAGCCTAGAACTTTATTTTCCAACCTATGGTACATAGAACATGAAATACTTCTGTAAAAACATAAACTGTTACCTGTGTTTATAATTTAGTAACAAAGGAGATAGATTTTCACATCACCAGAAATTACGGTTTTCGTTGTTTATAGCAATAAGTAAAATTTAACTGTTTTTCCAGAAACTATTCATTCAAAACCCAGTTTGTACATAATATTTTTCAGGCAGCTTTGTTCAACAACTTTGAGGATACACTCGTATAACTTCCCTCTAAACCTCTTAATGTAAAATGTATCCTACGCTTTGGGTTTTTTTTTTTAAACCCTTTAGTCTTTATCACTAGTTGTTATCATCTGTAAACAAAACAGACTGTATAAAAGGAGGAACAGCTATAGAATAGTGGAAGTTAGGAGATAGAGAGTAAGACAAAGTAACAAAATGCTTGGGTTTTTTTCTGTTTTCCTCTCTGGCGTATTCAATAAAAGAAAATACTTCCATATATGTGCAGAAGTAAATCAGTTTTATAAAAGCAGGATGCAGTTAGTTGTTGCTATAAGGCTCTCCCACTACCTTTCCTCTCATTTGTAATTCTCACAGATTAAGCAATATGTGCTCTTTATATAGAAAGACCCGGAAAATCTCCAGACCACTGATTACCAATTCATTCCTACCTGTAAAAGCCAGCATGGATATGCTGACCTTATCATTTCCTGAGATTAAAAGAAAAGATAGCGCATGTGCTAAAAGGAGCCCTCAGCACACTCACTGTATACTGACACTTTCACAATTTGCTAGGAGGAAACAAAGTTTGTTACACAGCATGTCCAGTGCACTAATAGCCTTTCCAAGCCATTCTAGGGTTGGGAGTGGGGGATTTTTACACTCTTTCCAGCCGGTTAATTAGAGGTGGGAAGCAACACATGGGAGAAGAGAGGGTGTTCACACAGCTTGTTAACACAGCTTGTTGAAACCAAACTTGTCTGGAAAACTGTTCATTTTAGCTTGAAGTGTGGGTCTATAGTTTTGATTTTGTTTTGGGGGGTGTGTGAAATTGAGGTCTAAATGTTAGAAAATAAATATTCATCTAGATTGGATATTTTGCAGTTTCTTTATTAATGCTGTATCGCACATCAGTACAAAGTAAATCAGCCCTTATCATGCAATTTTTTGTCCTTCAAAGGCTGAGCAAATAGAGAAGTTTTGCAAGTAGGTTTTCTGCAATTTGGAGGCTATGCTCTCAGACTGAAAATGATTAATGGCACAGAATTTATATGACCAGCATCACAAAAGCTAATCTGTGCAGCCTAAAGATGTGACAAAGGGTCAGCTGCGGTAGAATTTCTTCAACGCTGAGATTTATTGCCTTTGTTTTTTCACTGATCACCTTTTTGAGGTGGTTAAGTACAAAACAGGAAAATTAAAACCAGGCAGGAAGCAAGCAAGAGCAGAGACTTATACACCCAGTATTGTCAGTACCATTGAGTTCATATGTAACTCAGCCAGATGGAAGGTTTTGCCACAAAACCCTTCTACCTGCCACTGGTAGCAATTTATAGTTTTATAGAAACACATGGTCTTTTTGGCAGTCTTGAGCAGAAGCAAAACCCCAACAATTAACACATGTGCTCCCAGGGTGCATTTTAACTAGAAAATGATTGGATGCTTTACGTAATCCAGGCAGCCTACAACTGAAACTCTTTCTGGTGGTCTTAGTGATGAATTACTAATTGATACCAGAATAGTTAAGCACAACAGGCTGCAGAGTAAAACACCTCCTCTCTTTCCTTAATCAACACCTTCCAATCTTATTTTCTGAGGAAAAGTGGATGGATTAGGTACCAGGTGCCAGAATCTAGCTTCTCATCTAGCTGATGTATGAAGAACTAGCGTTTATCCTCACAAGGCTCAAATCACATCTCATCTAGCCAGCCACCATGTACTTACTCTAAAAATGTTCAGGTAAGACAAGAAGGTTTCAGGTCTTTTTCCTATTTTAAGAGAGTGTCATGCTTTATTCAGAAAGGCATGGGGATAATGGCTCAGAGCTTATCCATTGCAATATAAATCTGGTTGTGATCTGCAACAACTGCAGTTCCCAGCCTGAGCAGAGACAGTTATGCCAAAATACATCATGTTTTTTGTGTGGAACAAATACCTATTAGGGCTTTGTGTTGGCCTGATTTACTTCTACTAATTATTCCATGTGAATTTCAGTTCCAGCCATTGCTGCTAAGGCAGGATTGAGCTGTTCAGTATGCGGAACTCTTCCACCGGGCAAAGGATTAATGCATAGTATTCAGGCAATGGCTTAGGGTTCAAACACACAATCATGCTATTGTAGTGTAAGAACGTACCATACAGCAAGTATGTACTGTCTTTGGATCTACTGCTGCCCATGGAAATGTGAGGTAATATAACAAGGTTATACTTTTTTCATTGCAGCTAATTCCAGTAACTCCACACCTACTGCATTACTGCATATGGACAGTTATTACAAGCCAACAGGTTTCCAGTAACTTGTAAAGCTGTGGTAATTTACCCATTTACCTGCTCTCTGGAGCTTCTAAATGTTTCCACAATACAACTAATGAATAACACATTTGATTTCATTGTAAGTCATTGTATTTCATTAATAAGCTTTTGAGTGAAGGAAGTATCAGTATGTGAAGAATTAATGAAACTTCAAAATCATATCCTTGACCTCAGACTTTAAGATCACACACATTCACTTGGCTCTCCACTTGCATACGATCACGTATATCTCTGCAAAATGCTACTCTTTTGATATGGTTACACAGTCTCCGTACAATATGCTACAGAACCAGGCCTGAGATAACAAGATAATGACAATTGAGGCAGGTCAAACATTGCATTCCATAAAGCTGAAGGGAAGAGGTAGAAGGCAAGTGAATTTTCAATTAAATTGTTGACTTTAACACTTTCCAAGTGTAATGCAAATGATATAGAGTAACCCAATAAATTGCTCCAAAAAAATCAGATTGGACAGAAAGCACTTAAGGGATAAATTTGTTTATTAGATAGATAGACCAAATCTAGAGCAGCCCCATAATAAAGTAGCCTAATACGCTCTATGAGTATAGTTACTTTGAAATGATGGCAGCATAACAGAATGATTTGATTCTAAAGATTTTTCAGTTCCATCAGAAATGTATCAAGTAATTCATTCAGCTCATTACATTTCATTTATTCTGCTCTCAGTCTACCTGCTTTGCTGGCTCTGAGGTGAATATTATCTCTGTCTTAATACAAGGAATTCTGCAGTTTGGAGAAAAACAGCTACACAGAGGACTGTAAACACTGATACATCAAAGAGTCAATGAAATCCTTAGATGCAGAGCTTTAAGAGCATGATTGCAGCAGGCTCTATCACAAATCCACCTGTCTGCTGAAATTACTCTGTATTAAATTAAGTACATTTCAGGAGCAGTCACGATGCCCCACTGGCAGGGTGCGGCACAAACACAAAAATAAGAAGCGAAATCCTGACTCCACTGCAACTGACAGCAAAACGTTAATTTTCATCTATGGTCCGTGCCTCAAAGTACCCACAGACTGAGAGACCTTTTTTCCATATACCTCAATGTTTACTGCATTTCAGTGTGATAATTTCTTCTGTGCTCTTGTCAAGCAGTTCAAATTGCCATATTTTTTTAAAGCACTATAGGTTGAATTAATTGAGTCCCTCTTTAATTTATACTCATTTATACTATGACCCCTAAGAATTTGGTCATCCTGGTAACACATGAACCTCTGATACCTAGGATTCTGATCACTCTGGGGAACAAAACTGAAAAAACCTGCTAATTCTTGTTTTGATTGGTCAGATTACTTAATTTGTACATTTAGACAGAATGAATTAAATGAGAAAACAGAACAGGAAGGACATAAAAGAATGTCTGAGTTTAAAAATGTGTTTTTCCATTCTAAATTTTCTTTTTAAATTACAAAGATTATATATTCTTCTTTGTCATGTTCACAGCAGTTTTAGGTGACATATGGCAGTACAGAAAAGCAACTGAATACATACAAGAGCCAACCTCCACCAGCAGTTAAATGCCAGCAAGTTTTAGCTTTCTCTTTTTGAAGAAAATTACAATATCAATTTCTTTTCCAAATGCACTTAGAAGTGAATGTTTTAGTTTATTTAATGGAACCATAATATCATGAAGACCATAGTTTTAAAAAATATACATTTACAATTGCAAAACAATAGAAAGAATAAACTTGCTTTCAGTACTATATCTAATCCTTGTGAAAACTGTATCTGCAATGTGGAAGGGACGACACTAAGAATGATGTAGATAGTAGGATTAATGTTTTGATCCTTCTCAGAAAGAACATGATGACATCTCTTTGAATGGAATAAGTATGAAAAGTAAGAGAATATGAAATAAACTATGTGTTGTAGTGAACTAAGTAAATGCAGGCAAAATAAAGGCAATTTTTCTATAAATCCAGAAGGATTCAGAACTGGACTTGTCAAAAATGTATTTTATTTTCCACAAAATCTGAAGAAAATGAAGACGTTCCATTACATTGCCTGGGTTTTTAAAAATTTATTTTCAAAAGAAAAAGTACATTAACCCTCTTTCCCAACTCATTCTAGCTTCCCCTTATTCTTCCAAAGCACCAGAATCTCCCACCTCTTTTTTCCTTCCTTTCCCCATGAGTCTACTCTGCTGGCACTACAAAATACAATTTTTCCTAAAATAACGAAAAGCCCTGATTGATTTCTGTCCAGTCCAAATGATACATAAGTGCTAATACGTGCTATAGATTTTGGAATAAGTGCCTCCCCGACATCCTTGGTAATGGCCAAAAGAACAGCCAAAGATTCCTAAAGAGCAACAATGGAAAAATATAACCAGGTGTAGTATATTAAAGAGAACTTAAGTTTTGTAGATCACAGTCCGAAAAAACAGAGGCTATGCTAAGAGAACAAAAGAAATAGACAATAGAAAGAGGCTGGTGTCTTTACTTATTTGTTTTGTGTACAAAGATATGCTTCTGAGAAGCGAGGTTGCAGAGAATTTCCATATTCTCATCTTCGGTGACATCATTAATTCTTGTCATTTTTTTCAAATTTAAACAAATTTAAAATCTCCTTTGAACAACAATTTTTTTCAAACTGGGTTAAAAGCCCATTAATAAAGACGCTGACAGAAGGAGAATAAGGAAATACCTTGTAAGTTACTTTCAACTTCCTTAAAAACATTTGCCTTTAGAAAGGAAACTAACTTGCTTTCTCCCACTCTCACCCTTGAGGCCCTTCTGAACATTCCGGGCACTGACAGAAAAAAGCAAGATGATGTTGCAACAGCTTGGGAGATTTATGTGCAGATGAGCCGATTCAGACTTGCTGTCCAACAGAGAATACATGAACACTCTACTTGTTTGCAGGATAGTGTTTCGTCTTTGCTCTTAAAAAACAAACAGACCCAAAAAGGAAACACTGTTTGTTCAGTACAGCTCAGCAGGACTTCAGTCAACATTAGTCCTTCTGTGAACACTGGCACATTTTACATTATAACTGCTTTTTTGGCCTATCCGTAAGAAAAAATAATTAACTACAAAGGAAATCAACTTTGTCAAGTTTATACTGCAGTTAATGTTCAACTATTCAGGATATCATAGACTGGGATACTCTTAATAATGGTAAAACACTGGTGTGCTGGGAGCATGAGACAGAGGTGTCCATGTGTCTGGGCTTCAGCAGGGCTCATTAACTCTGACTGAGAGCTGGTACCACTGGATCCCAGGTTAGAAACACTCAGGGGATTCTGCACTATCACTCCCTGCTACTGGTAGGGTTTACTAGTTCAAAATCTGAATGATGTGAACAACTCTAGCCCTAGGACAAATGTGACTGTATTTGTGTGGTATTATAACTAAGTTAATAGCAAGAAGCTGGACCTGGGCTGGCTCTGAAACAGAATGGTCCTGACCTTCCCATCTTCTGGTAACATGGCTAATCTTTAGCCTGGACTGTGTGAGCAAGGGTAGCTGATGGTCGATGGAATCTCCCTGCCTAAGAGGCACCTCTCTGCTTGCTGCTTTCATAGGTTAACATTGCTCTCAGTTCTTCTGCTTTATTATCGCTAACATTTTGATCTTCATTTACCTTGTTGTTGCGTTCAACCCCAGTGTAATCTGCTTCAGGTGGAATCTTTATATGTAGCTCAGCTTCATAGGCTCCTTCCCCATCATTCCTTGGATTTATTATGAGCATGACACAGTTTTCTTCTCCAATTATTAGCTGATCTTTATCTCTATATAGAACATACTACTTGTCAGGAGTTAAAACATGCACAATTACGATTTATGTATGAATAATGCAGAAGGACATTTTGCTCTCACAGCATCTGTTCTGGAAAATATTCTGTGAACACAGAATAAAACTTTTTCATAAAAAATGGAAAAGTATGCCAGCACCTGGGTAGGAAAGAGGTCAAGAGAAAACACCACCATGGACAATCAAAGTGGACTACCATAGAACTTGAACGTTACTTATATAAAATTTCAGAGTCTGACTACTTTCTAACCAGAAAGAAGTACCTAGTGGAGGAATTACTTGCCACAGGGGTCCCATCAGCATTGTTTTTGGGAGGGCACAAATGTGGTGGGATTCCAGTTTTCCGCTCATGCCCATTGCAAAATGAACAGTGACAGAAGATGTCCTGAGACCTGCAATGGCACTGTGCTCTTTCCTTTCACAGATATGTACTGATTTTGATGGCACAGAGTCAGAAAACTGTCAGTGGTTCCCCACTTGTCCTGCTTGGCGTATTTCTCCCTCCATAGCAGGAATTGTGGCCGTGATTTGAAATTCTTTTATTCTGAGATCCATTTACTTCACTGTATACTGAGTTCAGGAGAATTGCATCTCAAGTTCAAAGTCACTGGCACATGAAATAAACAAATTTAAAATCTCCTCTGAAAAACAACTTGTATTATCTCTTGGCATTCAGAGAACTAGAATCACTCCTAACAAACACCTGCATACTGTATTTTCTATGATCATTAAACACCATGAATGTGGCTGACAAAGGTACATTTTTTAACTGTATATTTCTCCATTGCTTGGTTTTCTAGATGAAATGGATTCGCAAATTAAAATCTGGAAATCAGGTAAGAATGAGTAGATATAGCAAACAACAGAACTGTGTTCTACATATTTCATTCTGTTAAAGCAGTTAGAAGTGTCTAGATTTTGTTATATACAGCATCATTTATTTTATTTAACTTACGGCATAGCAGAAAGCTGCAAGTCAGGAATGCACAAGTTGTCCTCCCCGCAGTCAACCAGAATGTAAGCCTGTATTGTTGCAAAATAAAAAAAAAATATAATACAGTTAGTACATGCTTCTAAGTCCAAATCACATCATTAAATATCACTAACTTAAATGTCTTAAATATCCCTAGCACTGCCCTAGTGAATTAATCTCTTTCTCCTTTCTATAAGTTCCTTTCCCCATGAATAGTTGGAGACTATTTAGACTGTCAACTATGTCCCAGGCAGAAAAATATCATCTTTCAGGCCCCTTCCGACACTAACCTGGCTTACATATTCTAGAATGCAATCAAAGTATGAACACAACAAAGTTTTGGAAATGCTTTAAAGGCCTGCCTGGTTCTATATTCATATTCAATTTACATTTTGAATTAATTAAATCCTTGTTGTGTAATTTCTGGGCATAATATTCTGTTTTAAGGAAGATGACACACACAGTATTTGTAAATGCTTTCACGTTTATATACAGAAAATGTGGCATGCAAAATTCATACCTGTTCTGTTACTGAGCTTTTCTGGTAATAGTTTAGTATTGGCTTCACAGTCAAGCTATCTTCAAAATTGGATTCATCCAAACTATAATTCAAGTTTATATTGATGGGAGATAATTTATCTCTAAATTCTGTTTCGTCCTGTGAGTGACAAGCACATAATAAAAAACAATGGTTTAATATAATTATTTCAGATTAGTATGATATGGCAACAGATTCAGACTTTAGTCTTCATTGAAGGTGAAGATATGGTTCTTTGACAGCTGCTGGACAAATTCTGGCTATATGTAATGTCATTAGGAAAGCAAAGTGACTCACCAGTAACTGGAATGCCCAGAACACATTGCCTCCACAGCCCCACATCTGGAAGAAGCTGGCTGAGCTGAGTAGACTCAGAATTTTTTCAAAGCATTAGCCTAAAATGAAGCTGTTTAAAAAGAGACACACAGAACCAACTCCTATCAGCTACTGCCCTCCTTTCTTTTGGAATGGAGGGAGGGCATGTGTGGATTTGTGGAGGTAATATTGTTGGTTTGTTCCATAACCAAGAATTTATATGGATTAGCAAAGGTAAAACACCACCACCGTTACTGCCTAGATACTTCCTTACATACTGCTTGAGACTCCTCCATTTCATTTCCCACTGCATTTCTAGGACCAGCCTTGGAATCTGCTTCAATAGCATGAGGTAATTCCAGCTGCAAGTGAGTAACTAATGACCCTTTCTCCTTCAGAACTTCAGTTCCACAGTTTTAATTTTTCTAAGAACTTTATTGGCCTAAAAATATTTTTAAAATATATGAATTTTAGGCCAATATTGCTGCTGACACTCCTTTAAAATATCTGTTGAAACTGACTTGGCATGACATTTAACATGTTTCATTGATTATCCCACTGTGAATACTATAGGGAGAGCAATCTTGCACTTTTGTATCAGGAGATGCAGTATTTAATCAGAATTTCCAGAAGAACACAAAATGAATGTATTTGTACACAGAGGAACTGTATACTCTTCTTCAAAGGAAGTCTTTTTTTTATACTTACATTGACAAAAGATGAGCCAATGATTTACATAGGAAATTTTGCCCAGGTAGAAGAATGTTCTGGACACCCAGATAAGGCCTTTCGTATCTCACATTTCTGTAATTTTGGGATCTAAGAACAATGGAAATTGTTCTTCCTTTTCCAGTGGCTCCTTTTTTTTATTGTTGTCTTTAAATGCCTGATACTACTCAAATGATAATGACAGTCCAAAATATTTTAAACAACTTACTCTGAGATAAACAAGAAAGTCATGGCAATGGAGCTGTTTCTGTCTTTCTATCACAATGGAGAAGTAATGATGTGATTGATGGTAATCAAAGAAGAGGGTCCTCTTAACAGCTCCTTTCTGTTTCAATGAATCTAATTGCAATTCACCTTTCAGCACTAAAGGATACAAGGAAATAAAATATTTATTTATTTAACATGGAAAGAAAAAATAGTAAACAATTCTTTATGTATTATAGTTAATTACTCTAACAAAGTCTTCCAAGTAAAACTAATCCATGTTTTAAGTGCCTGTCTGTTTAGCAGCACACTAGTTTTTGATCCAAAGTATGGAATACATGTAATTTAAACTTTCTAATTTCATTTACAGATCATATGTGTACAGGATTTCCATATATTTCAATTTTTTTTTTTATTTTTTTTTTTTTCTAAACAGAACATTCTCCAGCAGGATACATTCTTGGTTTTATTTGGAAAATGGCTTAAACTGAATAAAAAATCCTTCAAGTGAATAATAAAAACTTTATGTTTTATATATACATACATATATATATACACACATCTTTTTAACTGTATTTTCTTGCCTTAGGAGGATCTCACTCCTATTGTCTTTCAAGGTGTAAGAGAAAAAAACATCTGAAATTGCGTGGGCCAGAGTAAATTATAGGAATATAAAATGTTTCTTACCTATCTCATCTGAAATACTTTGACCTTCAAAGTCTGCACAGACTCTTACAGTAAAGCTATATACATAAAAAAGAAGAATTAATTATTAGCAGAAAGAGAGCTGACCTGGGAATCAGCAGTTCCCAAGTCATACCTTTCAAGTTTTCCTTTCCATTTCTTAAAAAGATGTTCACTGAGATCTGTATTTAGCTACCTAAGATATGCCCTAATTAAGTTAGCAAGTTTCCTAGGCTCCACTAATAATCAAAGAAGACAGGATCTGAATATCTTCCTGGGACAGATATGGAGAGAGGCTCTGTTCCCACTAATTCTTGAGACAGCCTACAGAGATCACCCTTCTAATACTATTGGCAAAGTGGGGTTCCTTATGTTGAGCTTCAGCAAACCACCTTCGTATGAGGCTGTCTGCAGAAGTCCTTTCTGGTTCATCATGGTCAAATAAGAAAAATCCTTGAGCATATAGTCAACACCCAAGCTGTTTTCTAGCAAATCAAAACACACAACATGATTTTCATTGGCATTACTATAAGACTTTCATGATTTCAAGAGGCTATAATTAATTCCAAATATACCAACTGAATTGTTCAATTTTTGTTGCACAAGATTAACCAGAATGTATTGTATTTAATTCGCTAAGTTTTGCAGAAGTTGGCAGGTACGTGACCTAAATCAAAGCATAGAGAAACTAGTTATTCATGTTCATTATTTAGTATGCTAATGCAACACATTCTACACAATGCAACACACTGTAAGTTATTAGTTTTTCATTTGCCTGTTCATAGTCTATAGCAAGCTTTTTGAGCCTAGCAATATTCACATTACAATTATAACTGTAGTATACAAACATCACCTCAGCCATAATTGGTTATTTCTCATAATAAACATTTATTTCCACTTCTCTGTAAGACAGGCAATAGATTTGCAGTTATACTCAACAACTGACAGGAGAAGCCTTTTATAGTTTTATTGGCTGATACCTTCTAACAAGACTTACTATAAAAATTAATTAAAAAGTCCTAAAAATTATAAATGCTTATAGAAAAGTTTCACTTTTTAAGGAATCTATGCAAATTATATAAATATTTAACTGAATCACGTTTTAAAAAAGCTTTCACAAATTACTCTGGATGGCTAGGGAAACAGTTATAATGACGCTTGTTGATGGTATTAGCAGGGCGTGCTTCCCCAATGAGTGACAAAAAAAGAAATCTGTCACTGGAAAGATGCTCTTGATGTTTGATTTCTGCTCTCACACTCCACAAGGATTTAGTTCTCCACAGCATTATTCCCAAAGAAGTCCCGTATAATGTAACAAAATTGCTCAGGTGAAAGATCTGGGACTTCTAAAACTTGCAGGTGTCCCTGGTTACCAATCATTCTTATGGAATATTTTCATGGATTCAAAAAATGTTTTGTTTTGTATATGGAAGACTCAGCTAAACATGGATTGTAGCTCAGCACTGGAAGATGTGAAATCAGCTTGGGTTAAATAAAAACATATTTGAATTAGCCATTGCTCTTAATCTCCTCACTACTATTATCCTATATATTAAGGTCTTCATGCATTGAATTCAAAACCAGTAACACAACCTTTAAAATAAGGTTGTAATCACATTTTAATTGCATGTTTGCTTCCTCCGACAAATGTAATGAAACTGTGCCACATCTGGGATTCATGTAACTCTCATGACCTTATTAAACACTTTCCTCTTGGGCAAAAAAATTGCCTTATGCCATTAAACTCCACTTAACTGTAGCCTTCAAATGACATTACAAGTGCTGATTCACGTTCCATGCAGAAATTGCAAATTCAGTCATATTCCTACGTCTTTACAATTCTGAGTTAACAGATGAAGAACCGATTATTTCCTAATACACAAGGACAAGAACAACAAAAATGAGAAAAGCTTGTGTAATTGCATAAATGCGATTTAGACATCAGGCTTCACAGTCCAGTCTCGCATGTCATAGCATAAGAGTGTATTTTCTCAAATGTAAACTCATGAACTGCCATCATGTATTAAACTCTGTGATCTTGCTTTGGAAGTCTCACATAATTTTTGCACTGTCATGTTTAAAAAAAGGTTAAGTTAAAAATCCAGCTTGAAATGCTTTACTTGTTAAACAGCACAATTTCAGTGTATGTTTAATTTACTGTAATGAATAGAATAATTCATCACACACATTTGATAACCAATGTCATGTTCTTAAGTATTACTGTAAGAGCCAAGATTTAATCCTTCCACTCCAGGCAGAGCATGTCAAAAAGGCAGTGCAAAAAAGCAAAAATTTAGAGTTTATTAGTCTCCCAGCCTCTGGCCATGCAAGAGGCAAGACTATGGGTTTAGCAGAATTCTGCCACACATCTGTGATTTTATGGATATTTAGTTCAGGAATAGTTCTAAAGACATCACAGATTTCGATCACAAATCCAGACAAATTGAGATATGCTAATCACTTTGACAAGAAGATGCTGTGGAGATGTTGAGGGATGCTTTAGCTGTGTGAAAAAGAAAAGCAGAGGAAATGACAGACCACAGAAGAGGACAGGAGTCTAAAGGATTTATGAGATTTAAGATCTGAGTCCTAAGCACAGTAAAAAATATAATAGTTGAGCTTTCGAGCTTGCTTGTAGGGGCAATCAACCAAACAAGACAATTAACAATCAAAGGAAGAAAACTTCAGCAGATAAGAAACAACTGGGAAACAGTCCATCATCCTAAAGCATATGAACTTTTATGTGCTATCAATCTTGCCTCTCTGAAGGGATCCCCACAATGCATTTATTCTGCAGTGTCTGTCATCACTATAAGCTATGGTTTGAATAGTATTTAACTGTAGCTACAAAATAGACGGAAAGCCTTAAAACTGAACACACTAGCTTTTCCTGGTAATTTTGGGGTAACAAAGCAGTTTGTTTGAAATAATTTTATGTTCTTCAGGTAGACAGAAACATTTTTAATATTATTAAAAGAAGCAGTTTAAAAATATTCCTCTTTCTTCAAAACTACTCATGGCATAGATGGGGGTAGTCTCTTTAGAAGTCAAATCAAATTACCTAATATTACTCAAAATGGTTAATCCTTAGAAAATAAAAAAATTCAGTTACCTACAAATAATGTTTTCCGGACTGCAGTTCGTACCAGAAAGAATTTATTTTGGTCTGGCTATTCTAAGCAGACAAAAAAAATAGGAAACTTATTTCAGGAAGTGAAAAGTAAGGAATTACCAGATCCTACCAGACGTCAGTTGTCGTTGTTGACAATTTCTTTAGTACACAGAATTGCACATGGAGAAGAAGAACGGTTAACGCCTTAGCAGAAAGGTACTTTAAGCTTTGATGCTATGGACTTCCATTCTGTGTGAGGCTGATAGGCAACCTGCAAGGTCACAAACCTCTACAGAAGAACAGCAGAAGCTGTTATCGTCTACTGAGGAATGACCTTTAAACAAATTGTTTCCTCTTTGAAGAATAATACATAAAAGCAAGCCAATATACTTCTATTATGACATTCTAATACTTGGCGTGCTTTTAGATTTTGTTATGCCAAAGCCTAACCCAGTGACCCACAATGACCAACATGGAGCTCTAATGCTGAAGGCTTTCCATGGCTAGGCTACATCACGTGGCCAGGCTGTGGTAACCCAAGGGCTGCTATATACCTCAAATGAATGTCTTTTGGATGTCTTTAGGGCTACTAAAACTCATACCATCAAATTACCCAGCTGCATTCCTGGCACAGCAGAGGTCTGCAACACAGCAATGGGCTTCCTGGGTAGCAACTGTCACCACCTGCCTACTTCTCTCCCATCAGCCCCTGAGGTGTGAGGTATGCATCTCTGACTCTTGGCCATATGACTTTGCTATCTGACTCATGGACTAGCCAATGGTCTATGGCAAATCTCACACAAATTCATCTCAACAAAGTACAAAGGCCCTTGGGTCCATATCCATGGGGCACTGATCACATCCAGTTTCAAATTAAGTCAATGGGAAAAGAAAATACTAGCAGTAGAAAAGAGCAAAATTAGAAAAATAGTCCAAAAATTATGTAGTTAGGAAGGGTTGAAACATTATTATTTTTGGATTTTATATTTTTGGTAGGAATTTTGTATTCAGCTTTTTTTTGAAGTGTATGTAGAAATGTTTCATTTACTGAATCTAGCTGACTCAAGATTATAAGTATTTTATTACTTTTTTAATAATAACACATTTGGAAATAAAAGAATGACAGAATTTTTTAAAACTGTTTTTTCATAGTAGGAACTTGAGGATCAGAAATTTTAAGCAGTTTGCCTCTGGTTTAGTGGGATTACAGAAGGTGGATATCCGGGTTCCCTGAAGAAGTCTTAAGGCACATCTCAGATTAGACATCCACCTGAAAAGCACTAACAAATAAAAAACATATTCTGCAAATTGACTTTTTATCATGATTGGACAATCCTGTGATACTTAATTTTTGATAAGTCCTGTAAATTCTCCAACCTCTTGCTCCTCTGCCAAATGGAAGTAACAATATTTGCATACTACCTTAAGTTAGTGAGAGGTGAAGTAAATAAAATTTGCAGATATAATTTAAGTACAATGTAGCAACAAAGTAGCTAGTGGATAATCAGATCTCAAATGGTAATAAAAATACCAATGCGGAGATAAATTAGACCTCTTGATAGCTGGAACCCAGCATTGGACTTAATAAATCATATGATGTGGAAACAGCTTTTGAAAAAAGTAAACATTTGATTTATTTACCCCTTTTTACAGAAATTAACCTGCATCTTTTACACTTTAAAAAAAAAAAAAGTCTTCATTTATTTAAAGTCTTACATTTTCTTTAATATCTTCAAAGTTGCAGAATTTGTTCCAAATTTGTTAGTTTTGGGAACTCAGAAATAGCCACGTTTTAAACATAGCAGAGAAAGGATTACGTGTTTCAGAACAATTCTCTTAGGACTGTGCAATAAAAATAACTTTTTGTGCATGTTTCCTCAGTGCTTCAACTTTCCAATTTATATCATGGCAAAATTAATATTTTCCTAATACTTGAAAATGTACAATAATCCACATTATTCATATACACACACTTCCTAAAACTTTTCTGGTAGGAGGTTTCCTTTCATTCTAATTTTGCAGTGTCAGTCGATAGATATTTTATACCAGTTGCAGAGCTGGCTAAGAGATACAGAAATCTATCCCATGACTGAGAAATTCTTTGCCTGTTCGAGTTTCCCTACTAATTGTTTTCATAGGTACAATACAAGCTTATATCAACAAAGGAGAAAAATTACTGCATGGAAAATAGCAGCTACTCTTCAGTCATTTTGTAATATAAACTAAGTCTTTAGGGAAGAGTATTTTAGAATAAAAGAGACAGAAATTAAATTATGCTCCTATTAAAACTCTTGTAGATAAGAACCAAACATCTTCTAGCTTATTGAAACACAAAAATGAAAAGTAATGAAAACACTATATGTTAAAGGAGCATACTTTGTTTTTTCTCCCTTTTTTAAACAATACCTCACAGCAGGAATACTTTCTTAACAGAGATGTTTTTATTTATTTCTCTTGTGCAAAAAAGCACCTTTTTTCTCTCAGCACACTGTCAGTAAATGTTATGGTTTTGAAATCTTTTCCATTATGGCATAAAGCATTCTTAAAAAGTTTTAAAAACTGAAGTTCTGAAAAAACATAATTTGGATCAACGAACACGCCTCAGCCCAATGTCAATACTGTAAATTCTCTATTACATCAACTATTAAAACAAAAGGTGCTTGAATCAAAAAATCAGGACGGATCTTGATTTGGAGCCTATTCCAGAAAGGCCAAAGCTCTTTAAAGTTCTGGGACTGCATAGTTCTACCATGTGCATTCTACATGGCTCTGCAGATGGGCAATCTTCTACACAGGATGTAGAAATGAGGAACATTTGATAAATATGAGAAGTCCCATAAAGTGTTAAAGAACAGAGCAAAAGGGAAAATCTCTTGACAGCCTCATCCCAGATTTTCACAATCAGTGAACTTCCTGAGTCACAAATTGCATCAACTGCATTGAAAGCCCATATATTTAGTGGTTTAAGTATATCAGAGTTCAGTTCCTTTATGACTCTTAAATGAACTGCTTCTGGTCATGATTATTTTTTATGGTTCATATTTATCAATTTGTTCTAAAAACTATCTTGCTGATTGACTCTTACATTTGAGATGATTTTTAAAACTAATCTCCTATAAAGAATGTCTCCACTACAGGAAAATCCTCTGCCCACCTCTGCTTTAAAAGCAAAATTTCTGCAGTCACGTTATCTTCTGGAGTCCTCCTTTACACCTTGATATTCTTTTCATCCAGCCCACGTCCTGGCAGGCTTTCTGCCTCTAATGTGTTCAAATAAAATGATATGACTAGTTTTTATGTCTTAGAAATTTGTTCCTCACCATCTCTCTGGCAGGACTTACTGGTATTTTATATGCAACTTGCATGTGTTTATGCTCTGTTTTGTTTTTATTTTCCACATTTGTTATGATTTCCACCTTTAAACAGTATCTTATGTATTTGTAATAGCCTCTTTTATCAACTGTTCCTGGGGTCTTTTTTAAGTGACTTTTTTCCTAGTGCCTTTATGTGGTATTATGTGCTATTAGATAGCGTCCAACTGTCCTGCAAGCATTTTATATTTGTAACTGATCTTATATTGTTTTAATTAGCTTCAAGTTTTTGAATGTACTTTTTCTTTTCAAAGTTAAATGCTACTGTGGTGGAGGGTTTCTCTTTTAAAGATATATGCAACATTGTCCTGTACAATGCACTAAAAAAAGCTTTCCTCTGACCAACGACAGCCAGAAACATCCTGTACTGCTCTCAGGATGGCCAGCCAGATATCTTCTCTCTTCCACAAAGGACCGATATCTCTCTTTCTCTAACAGAAAATGGTGGGCCCACCAGGTCTTTGCATCACTTTCACTGTTACATTTTCTCAACAAAGATGTACGTTTTGATAGATCAATGTTTATGTGTTTTGTCTGTCTTAGCTGTTTCATGTTTCACTCATCCAAACACTGCACATGAATTTGCAGCTTGATCCTAGGAGACACTGAGCATCCTCCTATGCAGAAGGAGACTCAGTGTATCAAAGGACTCAACTTTTAGCTACTTCATTTTGAGAATCTGTGAAGTACTGGAAGATATCAAAAAGAATTCTGTACTATATAGGTTTTTTTTGTTGCGCTCATAGCATGTTTGAACATTTTTTTTGAACTTTGAACATGTTCAACAAAAAGCTGCAAGGAAAGTTAGGAATAGGAATTCATTTGAGAAAGAAGATGAGGACATTTTTTGTCTAATCATGAACTTACCAGGCCACCAAAAGCTGAGAGTCAGGGAGCTGACAAGTTTTATTGTCTGGATTCACAATCATGGGGTTCAGAATGAGCTGAGCATTCACCGTCACAACAGGTCTGGCTCTGAGGGACAGAAATAAGGTTCACTGGATACAGAAGGAGCACATTAGTAACTCAGTTGCAGCAGAGAAAACACTTAACTGAGATGGCCACAAAGAAGCCGGAAATGTACGGTTACTTGGGAGAAAACACTTTTATAATGCTGCTCCAAAAGAACTTTTTTTTGGTCAGAAACTGTGATACCTCCTACTATAACATTTTGAAAGTTCTTCACAAAAAAATCACAGGTTAATCGCATCACTGAAACAGTATCCTATAGTTAACAATAGGTATGTCCTGGGACTGAGGCACATCAGACATTTCATCACATTAGGTTTTCACAAAGGGACAAAGTCTGCCTTCTGGGATTTATAGCAGTGCTTTGGCCATTATTTTATATTGTCTGATTTGTTTTACACTGTCTCCATTAACAGTGACATATTCAGACTTGCTATCTCTCTTAAAAAAAAGAACATAATTTGGTTAAAATGGAAGTTGATCTAGAACATCTTGAGCCAATAAAAAAGTAAACTCTGTCTGACATGTCTTGAAACAATTGACTTTGGAAACCAGGAATAATCATCACAAAATTCTGCTGAGTATGTGAATATATAGTTGTGGTGATGGGAACCATCCCTTTGAATAACAATCTGTTATTAAGTAATGAGATAATCCATAATAGAGAGCAAGTTAGAAAACAAATGAAAACAAGAAAGGGTCCAAATTCTGTTTTTTTAAGACAGCAATACTATTTTACAGTAACTTACATAATTCTGGCAAAACCAGTTTATTACAAAATTACTTTCCTCCTATTTTTAGGAGGAGCTTTTATGATTACTTCTCTATATTACTTCATGTGCTGGTTTTGGCTGGGATAGAGTTGATTTTCTTCGCAGTAGCTAATATGGCGCTATATTTTGTATTTGTGCTGAAAACAGTGTTGATAACACAGGGATGTTTTCGTTACTGCTGAGCAGTGCTTACTCACAGTCAAGGCCTTTTCTGCTTCTCACCCCACCCCCCCAGCGAGTAGGCTGGGGGTGCACAAGAAGTTGGAAGGGGACACGGCTGGGACAGCTGACCCCAACTGACCAAAGGGATATTCCATACCATATGACATCATGCTCAGCATATAAAGATGGGGGAAGAGGAAGGAAGGGGGGATGTTTGGAGTGATGGTGTTTGTCTTCCCAACCATTACTCATGATGGAGCCCTGCTTTCCTGGAGATGGCTGAATACCCGCCTGCCAATGGGAAGTAGTGAATGAATTCCTTGTTTTGCTTTGCTTGTGCACGTGGCTTTTGCTTTACCTATTAAACTGTCTTTATCTCAACCCATGAGTTTTCTTACTTTTACCCTTCCGATTCTCTCCCCCATCCCACCAGGGTGGAGTGAGTGAGGGGCTGTGTGGTCCTTAGTTGCTGGCTGGGATTAAACCATGACACTTCAGCATGACATTAAAAAATAAAATTACTTTCTTCATTTTTGTGCAACAGGGAAAACCTTTTTTCTAGCAAATTTCAGTTAATAAAATTCTGTTTCTCCAATATGACAAGTTGCATATTTGATACACTCTGGCCAGGAACTGGAAAGACTGAGGGCCTCCTGATATTCACTTTCTTAAATTAAATAGAACACCTTTTTTATTGCTATTTAAAATACACACTGGATCTAATTCTCCAATATTTCACATCCTGTGCAGTCACTCATGCCACTGCAAAGTGATGCATTGCAAAGTATTTGCGTGATTCTTAAATAGGGCAGTAGGAAAATCAGGTCTACTCACTGCACCTACAGTGTTAGGTAAAATGAGCTAACATTCCTGTTTTACAAAATTCTTGCGCTTTGACAAACATTCAATTGGGAAGCAGAACACACCTTCTCTCGGTCAGGTACTGTTGGGAATATAGACAACAAGAAGACAGACAGGAATCAAGAAATATGACCAACTTGTTATAGCAACGGATGCTGAATATTTAAATGCAAAGAACTGTTGGCATGGCTGGACTAAGAGGGCAGCAGCAGATTTTTGTTTATGTATTTGGTAGTTTTAATTTATACCTCTAATCAAACAGTGCATTTAGTGAAAATCCATAGTCAACAACAACTTTGTCATTTGCAAAATGGGGTCTCATACGTTTTTTCTAAACTGACGCTAAAAGCAGCAACAAATTTATTTTCAACAAATAGTTCATGTCTTAATGTACACGACCTCCGAAGAATCACAGTAACTTGAAAACGTCTTACTAGTACCATTCCCCCAGGAAAGAAATTAATTTTCAGTGTTACACTTTTTAAATTTCTCTCTAATGAGCTGCAGCAAGAACTTTTTTGACTATATAGGAACGTGTGTGACCTTTGTTTTAAAGGTAGAAAAGATACCATTTTCTCTTCTTGTCTTATTTAAAATCAACTGAGGAGTCAAACATTCCAAAAGAAGTTTCTTGAGCTAAGACTGAGCATGGAAATTTTCATTGAGAATGACAAGTTTTAAGCACGGGAAAAAGCATTTGTTTCTCACCAGATGCTTAATTTATCATCTCTAATGAGCGTCTTTTACACACTGCACTAGGGAAACACAGGAATGTGAAATTTGTTTATTTGCAGATCTCCCACCAAAGCTGTAAAATAGAAAATCCACTGTATTTACCACGTACCTGTAAACAACTGCTTTTCCAGCTCCAAATGCACCTACAATTAAATCTGGAAAAACAAAACAGCTTCAGAAGAACTATATAGAAGTGTCTCATACATTTTTTTATCCCAGCCTAAATTAGATTATTTATATTAAAAATGCAGTTACATAAAACAAATGTGATAATTCCTTTCTAAGTAATTTTTTCAACAGTGTACCTGAAAGAAAGCATTTCACATTGTCAGAGATGGGCTCATAAATGTCTTGGTTGTATCCAGTAAGTGCCAATCTATTTAACACAAGGTCACCCATGCCACAATCTCGCTTCTCTCCAACTTGCATTAAGGGGAAGAAGGATGCCATTGACCCCTATACATTTTATTCCAAACCATTAATTGCCCAACACACAAAGAGATGCAAACCACTTTGTCATCACTCTCATACAGGTCATGCTGAAAATTTATGGTGTTCCTTCTTGACAATCCTTCCCATTCTGCTTTGTGTTTTAAGTAATTTGTTCATTAATTTAAGCATTACATCTCTGTGTATATAAATACAACGCACAGGTGAGAGGATGGCTGATTTCATAGTTTCTAATGTTTTCAGCATTGTAGCAGCATGTGCTAAGGCTTACAATAGTTATCTGTCTAAAACCATCTTTTTCCCCATCAGTCACCATTTGGAACAGATGCAGTCAAAACACAAGCGCTACACCGGGCCTTGGGCACATCGTTGTTACTGGACACCGGCCTGGGTTGGGAATCTACAGGCCTAAATATTTCCTCTTTTTGCCTGGAGTCCCCACACAGGGCTCTCTGGAAAGATCCAGACTGGCTTGCTGGACCACTCAGGCCTGCTGGAAAAAAGCTGGAGCCAAGCAGTGAGGAAAAAGGATCAACTTTCCTGCTGCCTCTAGCTGGAGCACAGTTCAAGAAAAGGAAAGAGCTTTGTTTCATTTTCAATCCCCCTAGTGTCCATCTGGGCACCCCTTTCACTCCACTGTTGTTATCACACGATTTGATTTACACATGCCCAATTCAGTAGACCAAGTCTTACAACAGATCTTTGCAGTGGTACAGACTGGCAACCTAAATTGATCTAAATTAGTTAATTAAACCAGTACTCAGGGGTGTAAGCAAACCCTTACTTGCTGCTTCCATAGTTTGAACACTGGTTTGCTTAAGAAGCCCCGGAGGCATCGAGCATGATGCACATACAAAGCGTTGATGCTAATTAGCTGGGTGGGTTTGGGCCTGGTCTGGCAGCGTGTTTTGCAGCGCCTTGTCCGCCTTTCAGATGGTCACGATTTCACAACTTTAAACAAGTACTCCACATGGGCAACAGCCTGTCCTACAATGAATTCCATTGAATAATGTCCTAGCAGGAGCAGGCATGGACAGTTTATGCATCTGATCCTCTTTTTGTACAACATTTACATTTTTCTACTTCCATTGGCCTTAGAGAAATGTGCTTCAGGGTCAGGAACACTTTAAATAGCAGAAGAAAATGAGTGCTCTTTCTATCTCCTTTTTGGGACATTTATGAGTCCTTTTCATTAGCAGCTTTTATAGACAACTTGCACACAGTACCAAAACCTAGATATTTTCCTCCTAAACAGCTGATTGAGACATAGCCGTCACCACAAAGGCTACACAACGTACATGGCAGAACTTTCCCTGGCAGCTCCCTGATAGCAGCACCTATGGTAACCCCAAAAGATTCAATAGTCTGTTGGTTTTTTGGGTTTTGTGTTAGGGTTTTTTTGTGTTTGTTTTTTTTTTTAAAGGAAAAAGAAACACTATGTTATGAATAGAAAGTGAAAGACAAGAAGGAAGGGGTTTCCCTTCTGTTGTTCCCAGCTGGATGCTCTTTATGAATTCTGCAACAGACTTAACTTAGCATATGTACTGTTTCATACTAAACTTGATAACTCAAAAGGTTTTGGTACAGGGCTATGTTATGGGATTTTTCTTTGCTTCTACTTGTTCTGTTACAGAACATCAGTTTTATTCTTCTTTCTTTCATTGCTTTGTAGGGTGCAACTCCTATACCCATCATTGGAAAAAAACATTTTTGACATTGATACGAATCCATGAGATTTGCATCACATCAAATCAGAGCACTTTTATAAACAGAAGGTTTGAATTTGTTGTGTGTTCTGCAGAAGAAAAGTTATTAATCATTTCTATGAAAAAATGCATGAGATGTCTAAATTATTTGAAGTTTGGCAACTTTCCCCTCCTAAAAATAGAGAGAAGTTGTCTTTATTCATTGCTTGTTAATGCTACACACACAATGTCACTGATGCAAAGGTCACTAGCTGAAAAATAAGGGTTTAATAAGCAATTTGGAATTACATAGCAAAAAAAGCCAGCTTAACTACTTATAACCCTTCTAAACAGAGCCTGAAGAAAAGCACATGAAAACTTTTGCTTCTTTGCATTTGTGAGGGTTTTTTTTCAAACCCAGATTAAAATGTCTATAAATAGAGAGAGAAAGAAAGAGAGTGAAGTATCAGAATCACAAAATCTCCTTCAGTCCTTTTCTCATATTTCATGTATTCAGGAGGATGAGGGACCTCATAGATTTAAGTATATTTTAAGTATATCTTAAGTATATTTTGCCTATATCATCTCATTATCAGCTGCTACCCTTCAGAGAAGCAGAGATCTGCAAGGAGGGGCTGGTGGCAGCAGCCTTGTGCTTCTGCCTCATTGCTGTTGTGGAATAAATGAGCTGTGGGGCCACAACCACACTGCAAAAACTAAGAAAGCATGGAGTGACTCCGAAGGAATTTTCAACTTGCATTTCAACACAGCTCGAGGGTTTTATGCACTAAAATCCCAACTGGTGGAGTTCACAGAGCTTGATCCTGAAACAAGTATACTTAACTGAAGTCAAGGGGCACTGTGCAAAGTTAAACAATCCTAACGCTTATTTCAAATCTTACTTTGCTCTGAAGAGAAGGCTTGCAAGATGTTGTCTGGTGAAGAAAATCCATTTTCTGAGATAAAATTATCATAAAAATTTAAGGAAAGAGTATTCACCCACTGGATTTTGTAAGCTGGTCTATTTACCTGTACCTTCGGCCATGTGGCTGTGCCAGACCTGAAACACCATGTGATAAAGGGCAGAATCACGATGCTGACTAAGCCTTCAACCAATTGGAGGAAGTAGGTAGATCAATGAAGTCCTATCTGCAGTCTCAACAAGATATATTCATTTATGAACTTGAGCGAATTTTCTGATCCCCTGGTATTTTTAAAGGACATCTCCATCCCCTGTGAGAGATGCAGCCCCAGGGAGTCTGAGCAGGGAGGAACATGTGGTGTGCTCAGCACCCCATGCTTGGTTGGAGTCTGTCCAGTAATCCCAAGAGAAATTGCCAAGGCATGGTATCTCACCTTGCTTCATGGGGGACAGTGGCCAAGAACAACAGCCAATGAAGGAGTACATAATTGGCACACACTTCACTTCTGAGAAACCCAAAAATGAAACAATAGATAGCCGAGCCACCTCCCCACTGCAACTCTACCAGGGTACAGGCAGCAAAGTGTTGACTTTATGGACTCAGAATGATTTGCTGACAGCTTTAAACATCACTTTCTGTAGTCTGTCAATTTAATTGCATAGTATAAATAGGAACTGGAAAACAATTAGAATCTTATCTATCTAAGCACCGGTGCTAATGGAAATTTCATAAAAGAAAGTGAGAAAACTGCATAACTCTGCTAAAAAATCTTTAGCCTTTTTGATTTTCATTTCCCTCAGTGGATCAGGTGCCAAAAAGGCCCATGATCAGGTTTCTGTTTGTTTTCTAGGATTTCAGAGAGCACTACACTCCCAAATCTCAGTAGGAAAGGTCCAGAATAAAGTTTCTTTTAAATGGTGATTACTTGAGGCTTGACCATAATAAAGGACACAGGATTGTCCAGTTCAGCCAACTTTACTCAAGAATTTTAGTTAAATACTACAAACAACCACCACCCAAAACAGAATCACTTTCTTCCAGTCCTACCATTCTCAATCGCCTTGATCTTTCTCTGTTTTTCAACCATTGTGGTAGCAGGTCTGTTAAGAGTAACACCTAAGGTTAACTCATTCCAATGCTTCCTTTTTGTCTGAATGAGTCCCTTTCATAATACAATGTTATTATTCACTTCATTATACTACAAAAAAATCCAAAAGAGGGCAGTTAATGTTCTATCACTTCAGTAAATCCCTACTTACTGGGATTAATTGCTCTACTCTTATATTCCATTGGGCACAATATTGTGATTTCATTAAATACCTCAAAGAATTTTAGAAAATCATACCTGTAAATTACACAGATAATAATTTGCCATAAAATTAACATATTTGTAGGAGATTCTTGGCTTGTAACTACATTTTTGATTGATTATTCATGTGAAAACATAATTAGCTGGTAGAAACACTTCAGCTTTTCTGCATTTGCTGGCAGAACCCACGCCCTTGTTCTGGCTCCCACGCTCAGCAGTCCTCTCCTACCAGAACAGATGCAGCTTTTCATTGATTTAATTTGTTTTTCTTCCACAAATCTCCTGGACCAATTTCATAATTTAATCATCACTAGATTACGATTTGTGATATTGTTGGCACAATGCCAAAAAATATGAATGCTGAAGAACGCTTGCCTCTCAGAAAGAAATTTGAGGGTTTTCTTTCTGCTGTTTGAGTTAATGTACTTAGCAGATGGAGCTGTTAAATACTCCTATTTTAATAAGATTAGACTGGATTACTGAAGTTCAGAGGAAATTTTGTTTGATTATCACACTTGTTTCCTTCTTAAAATGTTTCTAGGGTAATTTGTTTATATTAACTACACGCTATTCTTAAGATAATAACTGAGTCCAAAAGAACAATCTGTGAAGATGCCTTTATACGTCTCCCTGTGCTGACAAAGCTTGACTAAAAAGAATAACCAAAAGAACAGGCAGTGTTTGTATAAACAGCTGTGTTTGTATAAAAGTGGGATACCTTGAAGATGAAGCTTCAGTGACACTGACTCCAGGGTGACTCTCTAAGTTAATAAGGAAGACTTATGCAAGCGTCTAAACAGGCAGAGAGCAGAAACAATAGAGCATAATTTATTTGAGCAATTAACTAATTAACTAATCAACAGTCTTTAAATAGTGAATTCATCTAAAGCACTGCTCTGAATCCACCCACACTGTTAAAAGAAACTGGTTAAATCATCCTGGTTCACAAATACATTTGAAGAAACACAGTCTGCTGGAGGATATGCCACAAGAAGAAAGCAAGCTTAATGAGTTGAGTAAGTTATTCATTATAAACTATTTGCTCAGCTATAATCAGCCATCAAGTGACTGAACATATGCTGAAATGTGAGGGTGGAGACCTTACAGCCTCCAAATGCCTGAGCCCTGCACAGATAGATGAACCAGCTGGAAGTGCGGCACCATCACCTAGATAATCACAGACTCCAAGCACTCAGTGGGGACCAGCTTTGAACGGATGCCCAGAAGCCAAAAGAAACAAATTTCTTTCCCTTTAAACAGATTTATGGATTTCTTTTGTTCCTATTAAAATTGAACTATGCTAATAGAAAAAGACAAATAAAATTATAAATACTATAAACTACAATTCAAAATATATGCCCAAGCTGAGGCTTCATTCCCTGCTCTAGGCCTTCATGACGAAAATAAAGCTCAGGATGGAGCAAAGGGGCTCTAAAAGCCCCAGATTTACTGGCGAGTGGAGTAGAAGCTGTGTTGAAAGTGATCATTACGTTGCTCAGATATTCCAGCGCAGAAGATAGCGAGGAAGGTTGTGCTGAGGCAGGGATTTCAGAACATCTTGGGGAAACCTTGAAGACCTGCTATTACAGAGAATCCCGTGGCTATATGAAATGTGTTATGGGCGTCGCCAGTACAGTCTCAGATACAGCAGGATGCTGCTTTGCCATGTCCTAACCTCGGCACTGAAAAGTGCAGCACAGAATCTCGCACATAATTCCTTCCAACTGCCCCTGTATTTGCAGTTAAACTGATGAAAAAAGCCCATCTTTTAAACTTTTTCACTGCTTCCCCCCTTTATTTCTTTAACCCCCTTTATTTTTTTTACATGACTCTCAATCCAGAGTAACGGCATTAAGTCAGTATTTACTATAGCAGCATAAGCGAGATTGGATCCTCTCCCTTGAATATGACCTTAGAACATGAGTTGTCAGAAAACTCTGAAATGGATCGTCTGCTGAAAGAAGTTACAATTATGTCAGTGTTAGTAAATTAGCATCAGAGAATGTGCCTGTGTGCCTGTGTGCCGTACCTGCGCTGTCTGTGGTGGTATCATTATAATGGCCCTAAAGCAGTTGGCCCATGACAATTTATAAGTCTCCAAAGAAAGCGCGCAGCAACCCTGTTTTGGCAAGAAAGTGAGTTCGATAGCATGGACAAGGACCGTTCAGCGACAATTCAAAACCAAAGAACAGCATATTTATAGCGTAGAGGTAGCTTAAGAGGATTAATTGGTCTTTTCCTTCAAATAGTGAGTATATATTGTACACTGGAGAGATACTGAGTATCTCAGGTAAGTATTGTACAAAGTTTGTTAGTGTCATGCGTGGAAGACTGGGAAAGCTGCATGTTGTTTGTTCCCCTGAATAGTCACATCAAAAAGCACAGAGCTGCCTTGGTACATTCAATCTATCTGACTGACATGCTTAATCTGCCTTCCTCTTACTGCTTCCTTCTTACTAGCCTTATCTGACTATATAAAGTTTGGTCAGGTTCTGCCTAACTCTTACATGACTACAGAGAAAGGAGCATCCATCCATTCATTACCACCATCACCACTGACTGGCATTGCGATTCTTCTGCTAGATGAGGAACAGCACTCTGTTTGGGGCTGAAGGTGATGAACACCAACACAGAGAGAGGGTAGCTGCGTGTTTTTAGAGCAACACAGCTGTTACGATGATCAGCAGAGTTTTCTGCCTCTGCTGCTTCCCAGAGTTGAAAGTTTCCCACTACCTCCGAGCCTGCAAAGCAGAGACTACCATATTATCATCCCTGTCTATGTTGATACAGGAACAGTTCTGGGCACATAACATCTGGAGTGTCTGCAAGTATGACACGATTTACAGAAATCTTTCCCTGGAAAGCTGTGGAGACATAAACCAAGGGTTGTGCTTAATAACAAAAACTAAATCTTCCCTGTTGAAAGGTTAAAAAAATCCCTGTATTTTCACAACGCTGAAAGTAGAGGTCTGTTACTGTTACAGTGATAACACCTATGCCAGGGCAACTGAAGACAGATGGTCATTACACTGACAGGACTGCTAGCGAGAAGGAAAGGCAGCCCTGTCTGCATGCTGACCCTACTAGAGAGAAAGTTTCATTTTTAGGTATGATGTTGACTAGGTGGCCATTCAGCTGTCTGTATCATGTGCTTTGTGCAGTCAGTGGCTACACAAGTGAAATTAAAATAAAGTCAGCGCACGAGCTTGAGCACTGTGTTGGTACTGTCCAGATTTTTATATTGTTAGCACAGACTCTGGTCTCATTTTAGTGTGTGCAAGTTAGTAGTCTCCCACATAGTGGCCAGGAATGGTCTGGGGAATAGCCTCGGCCAAGGACCTTTCCCAAAAGACAGTTTGGATATGGCTATCCTGTTTCAGTGGGCCGGACGGCTTCATCTGATGATGGTGAGCTGTGCTGTGCCATGTAGCCTCAAGGCCAGACCACAGTTCCCAGCTCACTTTATTTTCTTGTGCAAACATAATCACTGATACCAATGAAAAAGATTTGGGATTATTGTTTTGTCAAGTACTAATTCTGATTTTCTTCTCAGTAGGGAAGATAGAGCTTTTTTTTATGTCGGATAAGTTTGAAACCCAGGTCAATGGTAAAATCTTCATTAGAAGCAATGTTTTAACCAGACATAAGTCACACTTTACACACTGCTCTTTACATAAAAATGTACAAGGAAGAGGCAGCAGTGATGACAAGACTGAACCGTCATCTGGTACAGCAGGACTGGTGTGTCATTTGCCTCTGCACAAGGAACAATTACGTAAGTTAGGGTTCCTTCCACAGGATTGCTAAAACATATGGCTGAGGGAGGGAATAAGGCAGAAGTCTGTAAAATAAGAGTCGACTAAAGAACTGTTTACTGTCTCTTCAGTATAAGAACTAGGGCACATCCAAAGAAACTGTCCAGTGGAACGTTCAAGATTTGAATGGGATGCAGTGAAAAGAATTACTTCTTCACAAAACATGCAGTTAGGCTGTGGGCCTCTTGATACAGGTTGCTGTGGGCGCCAAAAATTCACACGAGTTCTACAACTGATTGGTCAAATTCATGGAAGAAAAGTTTGTCAAAGGCTACTGAATTTGAAGATGCACCTCTGACTCAGGGACACGTTGCTCCTCCAGTTGGTTAGAGCTGGGTGAATATTCTGGGAAACATCACAACTGTACAATTTCCTGGATATCTGTTGCTGGCCACTGCTGGAGACATGCTGTGGTGCTAGACATATCTTTCATCTGTATCAGTATGGCTGTATTATGTTCTTCCCTGCCTGCTCTGCTACTCCACCATTAAACCTGTTCGTGAACAATTTTCTCCCATATTTATTATGCAACTGGGGTCCTGGGGGACAGAGGGTCTTCCTCTGCCTTTCCTAGATAAGACCAGGAAGCAGGAGGTGAGTCTCTCTGCCTTTGCTGGCCAGGAGTTGCAGGAAGAGGAAGAAGGAGAAACCACTCCTCCATCCACAGGAAAGCTGGGGGATTTGAACAGCACTGAGTATTAGGCAGCCTTTGCCTGCTCCCTATTTCCGTCTCTGTTCCTGAGCTTATACTGGCATTTGGGTGAAGAGAGAAAGATATCACTTCCTGTACCAAATGGCTGCTCTTTCCCAGAAGGCTAATGGGTAGATCTCAGCCTGAATTGAACTCCCAACCAAGAGAGGATTTAACCTTTCTCCAATAGGAGAAAAATTCGACTGTGATTCACCCTCACTTTTTAGGAACTGTATTCCCCAACTTGTAACTCAGTCTCTAAGAGCACTGGTTCCTGGGCTTAATAGAGCGAGCCCAGGATGAAGCTCAGTGGTCTGTGATAAGAAGTCACTCAAGCAGGTGGTATCTTCTGGCCTCCAGGTCTGTGACCTGCTCCAAGAACATTCATACATGGCCTGATTTAAAGAAGAAGGTCTGAAACGCTAAAAGCTCTGAAAATGCTACACAGTGCATTAAAAACGAAATGGCAGAGTAACACCCTTCTCTCAGCCTCTCATTTCCTGGCAGGGATATGCCTGCCTCATGAACAATGTTAGGCACAAGGGCTTGAGTAAATCATACAATAACAGCTGTAGTTATATAAGTCCTCACAAACTGGTGTCAGTGCTGAACTTCTTGCAAGCGTGATCCCTTTTTGAGCTCATTTGTCTTCAGACAACACTTGAACTCTAGCCATGGAAGAGCTAATTGCTTGGAGAATCTCACCTTAGACTGCGGCAATACATGGTTATATTTGCAGCCAGACATTACAGCTGGCTCTCATTTCCCAGCCTATGGGAACTGAACTTCTGAGAGCGATGAGTCAGCATAATTTGGTTTTATTACTTTTTTCTTTTTATGAAATGGTTGATCTTATAATATATACATTAAAAAGCTTGAGTGAAATTTTTCGAGATTTTTTTCTAATCTTTCACAACCCTCTTTGAATCATAGTCACGACCAGTAGTTTGGGAAGCACTGAATTAAAGGCTAGTTTCCTAGACCTTCTATAGTCAGCAAATACTTTGCGTCTCAGCTGACATCTAAAACAAAACTTCCTTTCTATTCCTTCCAAGTTCAGTCCCTTGTTTCCTTCTTGTACAAGGCCTGCCCTTCAGGATTTCCATCAGGAAGCAAAGAAGAAAAGCTCTTTGACACAAGAAGGATTACTTACTTCATTGCCTAGTATGTTTGTCCTGGACTTGCATTTCCCCATATTATTTCCTTTCTTTTTTTTTCCTTTTTCCCATAGGAAGGCATTCTATTTTTGTGCTAATACTGTGCCATGGTTGTGCTATTTTTACAGCTCTATTTGGGTGCTTCAAGTCTTTGTGAATTAAGGAAGAGGTGGTTGACTGACAGTAAGGTTTTCTTCTTCTGTCATTTTCTGACAGATTCTCACCAGTACTCTGGACTGCTCATCCAGATATTGAACTGAGTGATGGAGGGAAAAGCTAGTTACAGTAAATGCAGGGGTTTTTTTTTGCTAATAGTAATATAGTAGAATAGTAATATAGTAAAATAAGTAATTCATGTAATAAAACCAAACCATCTAACACATACTAAGCTGATCAAAATGTGAAATTCTGCAAGTAGGATGCATAATGGAGCCAACAATGACAAGTAGAGTAACTCCACGAAATCTCACAACTGAATTGACTATAGCAGTTCCTCAGTACACATTTAGAAAGATTGAGACCAATCACCCAAACTTTTCAAAAATTAGCTTAAAAGATGTTCCACATAAAGTATGCTAATACAGTAGTTGACTTCAACTCTTCTTTCTTCCCCATGCAACTCAAAGAAGACCTGAAAGAATCTCTCCCTTCCCTCCCTCTATCTTTTCAATCTTAGAAATGTCAGGAATGCAATATCCTGTTTTCTTTGGTTTTGCTGGGGGGCCTTGTGGGTGCTTTAGGAAATGTTTAAATGCTGAAACTTTAATAAAGAGCTCTGTTGTCCAAAAGAACCTCATTAGTCATGGACAATGAAAGACTATTAATAGCAACATCAACAATATGCAAACAAAAAGTCAGAACAGTGTTTAAAAGCCCTTTCTTTTCTCAAACGCTAAAGATCCTCTCACTTCAGTCCTGTGATAGCCTCACTTTATTACTCTGCAGTCAGCTTTTCTGTTTGTAAAATTGTAATTTCTATTGTAAACACCCCTTCCCAGAAACTCTCTTCCGCTTTTGAAAAAAGACACCTCTTTCAAGGTTTTTACAATCCATCACAAAAAGGTAAAAAGGATCCCATTTGAAAATCACAATTTTCACTTTTGAAACAATACAACTTTTAAGAGCATTAGCCTTGAAATAACCCAGGCTAACTAAAGTGATTTCATAGTAAGTTAGGGAAGTAAAGACTATTAGCATTTTACTGTGGATGAATATTTCACAATAACAAAATATGATGTTTTACTGCAGACCCTTGCTAGGGCTTCTGAATTGTGATGAAAAGAAACAGATTTGCTTCTAGAGGAGAGAGAGAGTAAATGCAAGCACATTTAAAATAGCTCCAACATTCAGACTACTTACGATGCTACAAACATACCTCTCAAAAAAATAAATACCTCCCCAGCGAAACTCAACTAAAGTTACAAGCTTGATAAATTTGAATGCATGCCAGGTAAACTAATAAGGAAGAATCAAAGCTAACCTAAAAAGGAAGAGTCCATATAGCAGAATGAAAACATAAAAGGGATGGAAAGGCCGAAATGAAATATCTGCCTTTAAGCAATGTCTTTGCATTCTCTCTGCTTTTTTGTAATGTAATCAAAGCCATTAAGAACCTAAGCTCAGTGTCTCATCAGACAGCAAAAAACAACTTAGCAACACAACCAAGTCAATCCCTTCTTCTACAACACAACATGTTTTTAATTAAGAAAGAATGCCAGAATGAAGGAGACCTTACAAGTTCAATGAGCTGAGAGCATTCAGTTTTTGGAAGTGGGGGGGAGGGGTTAAGCTTTTTATTGTAAATTTCACATGTTTTATGTTAATATAACTATTTAAGCCCTTTCTTGCCTTTCTGATCATGTCTTTTGACAGGAAAGGGAGTATTTGTTTTGTCTGATTTTAACTCTCAGGAAACCAAGCGAGAACTATCCAAAAATGTCTATTCTTTATTCTGACCTCTGTCTTCCAAAAGGAGCAGTTTAGGCATGATGCATTTTCCAGAGAATAGAAGTATGAAATTCCCTTTCTAATGGAAAAATCTTACCTGGGTAATCATTCTTGTCTACATCTGAGTCTCCTCTTAGAGTGAAGCCAAATCCCGAAGGCATGGCCTGTGAGGCCCATGCTCCATTGAGAACCTGGGAAGGGTTAGTATTTAACCCATTACTATATCCATTGTAAATGAGCACTTTCCCTCTTCTGTCTTCTCCTGCAAATGGTGCGCCAATAGCAACGTCTGCAGTGCAATAGAAGAATAAAAAGAATGGGCACAATTAAAATAAAGCAAAAATTAAGTCCCTGCAGAAAAACAGACATAAATGGCTTCTGCTACATACATGCAAGAACTTCAACGTTCTGTACTTCTGTATGGATTCTAGTTTTAAGGCAAATACACAAAAACGTTTGTAGTGTCTTTTCTGTGTCAAGCCTTCGTAACAAAAGGTTATAAAATCATCCTATGAAAGGGTTATTGCATTATACTAAATAGCCAATCCACATTAGATTCCTCTACCATATTTCCAGGGCATTTAATAAGCTTTAATAAACCGAGATCTAATGAATGCCTGCTTCTACTTCATACTTTTAAACAGACACAAATTTTCCTTGATTTCCTCTATCACCTAATTAATAAGGAATAGCTGTTACATAAAAATTAATATTCTTTTTCCAAATAAAATATTCAACGTAGAAAAAAAACAACCCCCCTCAAACATCCAGTGATTTAGTATGCAAAAAAGAACAATGGAATATAATGTTTTTATCTATACCAAGCCAACACCTTATTGAGAAATGGGAATAGTACCGAGTCAGGAATTTAACAGAAGGCCTTGGGCATTATGCAATTAAGCACTGCAATCCTTAAAAAACGAGGTGCAAAGAAGCGGAACTCACAATGCTCTTCTTAGTTCCTACGCACGGGATGTGTGGAGAGAATCACATTTCTAGCTTGAGATTCAACAGCCGCACTAGCTGAGCTAGCCAATAGGAAACACTAGAGGAGGATATGTATCTACTGCTCTCATTTTTACGTTCTGATCTAGGAGATGGTGCTGGACTCCTGTATTAAACTTGACTTCAGCACCTGGAATTTGTACCTTCACTCTAAAGGCAGGAGTGCACCAAAGCTCTACGACTGGCATCTTCAGTTAAGAAGCAGAAGACTTTGGCTCTAGATCCTTCTTAGCCTTCTCTATACAGATAGAGAGAAAAACAGGAATGTCTCCTCCCTGCCTTACCAGAATGCTGGAGAACAGGGATACAAACCTTCCCTGCCCAGAGAAGTTGAGGGCATCTGCTGTTGCTCACAGGTAAAAAACAGGAATTCTCCACCATGAGGTCCAGCTGGGCTGAACTCCATGGTGGGATTCCAGGACAACCCACTAAGGGTATTCTCAGCAGTCACAATCCAGTGGCTTCTATTCGGATTTTGTGCACCGTGCACCCCAGTACAATTCTATGGCTCCTGACATGACTTATCCCTTGCACAGGAGCCACACACTGGTGACATTGCCCTAGAGTCTAGTGGCTAGAGCACTACAAAAAACAGCCCTCAAGTTAAGGAGGAGCTAAGTCCATTAATTTTTCCTTAGTGGGCCAACTATCTTTAAGGCTACTGTGCAAAATACCTCCTTGAGGAAAAACTCCTTAGGGTTTTAGATGCAGAGATGCCTGCTTTGCAGATCCCTAACATCTTGGAAATAAGAAGTAGGGAAATGCATGCAGGAAAAACCAGGATGCTACCGACTGTGTCTAGGAGGCTAACTCTAGGTGCTCAAGGCATCCAGGCTACCGCAGATAATTAAGCAAGTTAGTTTACTTGGACTGTTTTCTTGAATTTAGGCTCCCAGTTAACTTACATGAATGTTTTGTTCTGTGCATGTGCTATAGGCATTTGAAAAAGGTCCCATTATGTACCTGTTTCTTTCTGTGCCTAAGTACCCACGCAAGTCTGATTCCAAAATAGTACGTCTGTACTTGTCCAATTCTTTCATTGTGGCCAAAATACTCCATTTACTGAGCCTCTTTCAATTCTCAAACTCATCCAAGCATTTGAGGAGAGAAGGAGAACTCTACTTTTAAACAAATGCAACATCTTAACTACGTATTTAAATGTAATTATAGTCATAAATAAGATAGTATTTTTATTCAAATGAACATGCTAATATTTAGTAAAAAATAGCACTGTAGTCAATATGACTGTCCTCCTATAGGTAAGCTTTTCATGGTTTGGCCTTCAATATAAGTTTCATTAGGATTAGTGTAAATTTCATGACTTTCAAAGGCAGTTACATGTTAAAAAATGCCTTTTTCAGGCACTGCACAGACACTTCATATTCACTGCTTAGCCATTTTTAATTTCAGAGTTATGCAGAGATCTATATTACTACATTACACATAAATTACCATTATATCCATCTTGATTGAGATCTCCAAGGTGCGTGATTGCGCTGCCAAATCTACCAAACACTTCAGTGCCTGTCAGAATTTGCGCATCTCGGAAGAGGAAAGCACTTTCTTGCAGGTATAGATAAACTTGCCCAACTTCTTTAGGCTTGCTCTCAAATTCTCGTTCCATAAAGAGAGGGGCGCCAACTAAGATATCATCTAAACTGGAACAGTCAAACAAAAACCAATGTCACTGAGAGAATGAGTGTAATCAACACAGTTCATGCATTTGTTAAACAGGAAACTGATAATTATTATAGAGTCATAGACTAACTGAGGTAAGAAGGCACTTCTGGAGTTGTTCTAGTCCAAACAGTTGGTCAAAGCATGGTCAACTAGGGAAGGCTGCCCGGGACCGTGCCCACTCCAGTTTTGAATATCTCCATGGATGGAGACTCCACAACCTCTCTGGGCAACTGCTTCCAGTGTTTGATCACCTTCAGCAAAAATGTTTCTTCCTAGGTTTAAACAGAATTTCTTGCACTTCAATTCATGCCCACAATAGACACTGAAAAGCTACGCTTTGCAGTTAATGATCCAGAAGTCAGGAACTTAATTCAGAGGGGATCTGTGTTAGTAGAACAAATTCTGTAGATCTACCCTGCTAACAGTGCTAGTGAGAGACAAACTTTAGTACAAAATCTAGCTTTAAAAATTATACATCAGTAAGTGAACAACAGGTTTATATCTACTAGTATACATAAAAACATATAATACATATATAAAACATATAATACATATAAACCTATACAGGTTTATACAGGTTTATACCTACTAGTTTATACCTACTAGTATAAACTAGTAGGATAATTCCCATTATATTCAGTGGACATTGGTCCATTGATCATCCATATTAAGGAACTCTTACTGCAAATAACAAGTACTACTTGATCCCAGAATTTTTAATTTGGAAAACATATTCCCTTGCTCTAACATGAAACTTTGTTCAAACTTTGTAAAACTTGTAGAAAACTTTCTACTCTCAATTCATCATATTCCCAATAGTGATGTTTTCACAAAGGCTTTATCCATTAGTAAATCAATTAGTAAAACTGCAATTCATTGTTTTTCCCAATCCTGATAGAAAAAAAACCCTATGATTTAGGAGTAGCTCAGCTAGGACTTTAGCTTAGATATATACTATGGTTCTAAGATATATACCACAGAATTTAGTACAGAATATCTCATCTAGAAACCTTTTAATCACATTGTAGAACTTACACATTCTATAAATTGTGACAAAGTACTTCTAGAAATGCTATTTTTCTATTAAGTGTTATAGTATGTTTCCATAAAGGAAACTGTAATTCAAAATGTCAGGTCACTTTGGTACAGTTGTTCTATTCTTTATACGTCAGATTTTACCCCATGGCATGAACAACTAAAAAAGGAAGGAAGCAGATGCTGACTTGACATCAAAGGTGGGATTTTCCTTTCACACTAAACATCAAAAGTCCTCCTCTACTAATGGAAGATGTTCGTGGTTGAGACAGAATGTCAACTGAAACGGTTGCCATGAAAACAATAGCAATAACAAAAACAGACCATGAATGCTCTTTTTTTCACAAGCTACTTTACGTATGCCATGTACTAAAAGCATTATCTATCATCAATTATTATTTTATTACATCGCAGTCCAGATATTCCCAGTAAGATTGGGACCCCATGGTGTTATGTGCTGTATAAACCATGAAGCAAAAGATGAGCTTGGCTCCAATGAATATTTTACAAATGAAGGACTGTAAGACTAAGGGAAGATTTTTTTGGAAGTGGTAAGGAATCAAAAGATTCAGAGCCACAAGCTCCCAGTACATCAATGTAAAATAAGTAGATACCTAGATACCTTTAAAACTCTGGTCCATACAGCAATATCCAGAGTGCCTAAAATGGTGAAGAAAGGCAGACTATCTATCATCCACAGTGGCCTAAAATTCTCTAAGCAGAAGCCAAACCCAGAATACAAGATTCACCAGGTGAGACAGAAAGCAAGCAGACAGCAGCTGTAGTCTGTTGTGCAGGGATCACAGCACCTCAGCTGGAAGTGCACAGTGTTGGGTTATTTTTCTAGGAAAATTTGTACTTTGTTAAAATAAATGACAATGATTGTATAAAATGCATGAATAGTCCAGGGACCAGGGACCAGAACCCAGTAGCTAAGATGGCTTGTCTTCTGATGTGCTAAGGTAAAGATGGGAGGAAGGCAGTCATCTAAATTACACTGACCTATCCCTAAACTGGTTACGGGCAGCAGAGCTACCCGGAACACCTGCAGCACTTAGTTTGCCTTCCCTCCGAGTCTTGGCATGTCTCATCCACACCAAAGCTTTCTTTTCCTCACCCTCTTGATTTCCCCCCCTTCTCTGTCAGCGCAAAGCTCTGTAGGTCAAGGCAAGATGCTTCAGCAAGTCCCCTGCAAGAAGGAATTCTCCCTCAGGCAATTCTAGGGTTTTGGGTTGGTTTGTTTGTTTTCCCACTGTCACAGCAGTGTACTATAGCCAAAAGAAAGGATTGTTCAGCTACTCTGCTCTCTCTGATCCTCATTTACTTATTCCTAGTTTCTCTCCAAGTGGGTAATAAGCAAACAATTGCTGCTTACCATGCTTTATAGTCAGTTTTACCTTCCAGCTCCTACAGTTTAAGTATTTAGACACCAAGCAGTCAAGGGGGGCGTCACTTGTTGGGTTATAAGTACCTATGTGATTAGAATTATGCATTTTTGTTGGTGAAGGAGGATATTTCAATTGGCTTTTAAATTGTAGGAGTTTATATTTACAAAATTGGAGTTCTGAGCCAAATTCAGGTTTGATGTGATGCCTTTTAAAAGGCCATAAGAGCAAGCAAAAGCAAAAGCCCCTGAACAGTAATATTAAACCATAAAGTGCAGTTCAGTTTGTAGTGGTATTTTGAACTGGTTCATTAAAGTTATTTCATTACTGCACTAAGATGTTGCGGTTAACATAAATTATATATTTTTTTTCCAGCACGGTAACCAGCCAGTATTGCTTCCCTTCTGATAAAAAAAATTTTTAAAAAGCACAGCTGACCACCTGCTGAGACTGTATGCAGTTTCTTTGTATCCTGCCGAGTAATAAAAAGCAGGAGTATGGGAAATGTCAAGAGGTCAAAGTATAACTATGGGAAGCTTTGATACAGCCCAAATAAAAGGCCAGTAAACAGTTTATTCACTATTTTTATTGGACTGTTTCAGTCTAAATTGAAAGTGTTCTCTTTTTTCCTCTTTACTAGGAATGTAGTCTGTAAGTTGATGGCAAAGCTTGATTTGTTAAGTTTCATTGTGGATTTCTCATTATTAGCAGTGGGCAACTAAACGGTAGTTCAAACAATACCCCCAATTTCCCTGTTCCTCCTACAATGCTGATGTGGTGCAAATAAAACTGCAAGAGTCACCCTGGAACACCTGCAGAACTGCTAGAGCAGCAGGTCTACAGAGCTTTTTTCCTAGGATGAGCGTAATCTTTGAGCCATGTCTTCAGTCTTATTACAGCAAAGCATCATTCCTATTAATCTTTTCAGCATATAGCTTAATCAGGTTTCTCGTACTGATAAGGCCATCACTACCTCCTTTGTCCTTAGCTGACAAAAAACCCAAGTGAATTTGAAGTGGTCATTTCCCTTTTGCTTTTTTTTCCTCTCTCTGTTTTACTCTCCCTTTCAAATAAATATTTCTATCGACTATATGTGCAAACCAGCAAAGACAGACTACATATCTAATCAGACATGTTTATCAAGTAGAGCTCTTTGTGTTTTGTTTTCTGTGGGATGTTTGGATCTCAGAGAGAGTCATTAGATTTCTTTTAAGATATAGACTGGGAGACCACACAGGCCTCAACAGCAGTTTGATTATATTATTGACATAAACTGTGGTATTAGAGGTACACAGAAAATATGAGACCTGCCAAGTAACCCTATCGTTCACAGGAAATAACCTGCACAGGAAATAGTTTGGTTCAGTGAGAAGTTAAACAGCAAGTTCCCCGAAAGTCTAATGAGTGTCTATCGTAACTTAGATCAATGTTTCTCCACCCTTTCACATTAGTAATACATTATGGCAGGACTAAATTAATCCTGACTTCGTATATCATAAAAATGCAAATTTTCAAAAGCTATGGTACTATGACAAAATTTGACCTCAGAAACTTGGAAAGATTTGAGTACTATGAAGCCACCACAGAAACTGTTGAAGCTTCTTTTTTCTTTTTTTTTTTTTTTTCCTTTTCTGTTTTGGAACTGCAATAACATTTTATCACCTTGTTACTTTTCTCTTTTCTTGTATCCCTCACTCTTTACAGGGTCCCTAGTCACTGACTGGAAGCAATGATTTAGCCCAGAAAAATTATTTAATGCACTATGTTTAAGCATCTAGTAAGAAATAATCATAAGAAAAGAATATGAAGTAGACACATCTGAGACATTTTGCAATAGGCAAGAGTATGCCACAGCTCTAAATATAATCCTGGCTCACCTTTGTGCAGACTTCCAAGGCTCTGAGCTTCCGGAATCTTTATCTCCTTGCTAGAAAACTAGTATCAATATTCACTTATTAAAGGCCTGATCTTCTAAAACATTTAATCAGACTTTACATGAGTTCAAAGTTAGCAAGCGTTTTTTTCAACAGGGCCTGAAATCCCCGAGTGTCTTAGGCACGACCCTGGGAGCTGAGTAGCATTCTCCCTCAGACAAGCACAATGCTTGTCATAACAACTATGGGCCACAGACACTTTTTGGTCCCCTGGAGGATGAAAATGGATGGCCAACCAGCAGGTGCTGGAATGAGGAGCTGATGATATTGGAAAGCTTTCAAAATTGAGCAGTGAAGCTATGGATGGTCCACATGTGAGAAGACTTACCTGCTTTAGAGAATGGGAGAATGAACTTTTGACTTTCACCTATCTCTTCCCAGCAGTAGCTAGCGCTGTTTATTCACTGTTCTTCTACCTGGATCTGTTCCCTAAGACTTTGGACATTCCCGTTCTGCCACACTGCTTTGAATAAATATTCAGGAAGATAAATCCACCCAAACTAGGACTGCAAATACTTGTGCCACTGTGGTTGCACAAAGATAAGCCTACGTGAAAAATTAAAATTAGAAAAGCAGAGAAGCGAAGAGAAGCATTTTGAGGTATGAAGCACCTGAAAATCTGTGTTTATTAATAAATATCAGGCATTGCTTCTATGAATGTTCAGTGGAGCTGAATATATTTGGTAACCTACCCATCATTGTTAACATCAGATACTGCAACAGTGTACCCAAAATAAGACGCCATCTGGAAATAAAAAACAACAGATAGGCTTTCATATCAGGTATCTATTTAAAAAAAATTTTTACTGATAATTCTCTTTGTTTCTATGGTCATTATCTCTAAAAAATATTTTATATATTCTTGAAACTATGTTAATGAAACTATATCCTCTAGAGATATAATATCTCATCACGTAGTTCCTTGACATTACCTGTTCACCAGTGAAGTTCTGGATAAAAGTCAGGTCTGAAGAATTAATAATTGAGACCTGGTAACAGAAAAATATGGAAAGTTTCACGCACACATCAAGATGCTACAGTGTAACATCACTGCAAACCAATTTGACACACTGAAGGATGGTCCAAGTGGCCAAGAAAAAACAACAATTCTTTCATTTCATCACAGTTTTCCTGTATGATCTTGAAAAAATCACTAAGATTTTATGAGTCTAAGGTGCCTCATGAATAAAATGGGGAAAAGACTATTATCCTTCCTTACTGGACACTGTGAAGAGCAGCAATTCACAGACTATCAGCTACTCAGTAACTACATCAGTACGCATGAAAACATGAACTTAAAATATAAAGAAATATATACCTACATACATACTTACATAAATACACACACATACACACCCTTCCTCTCAGAAATGGTATGAATACGTTCCAGAGACACAAGGAGTTTTGGATCCACAAAACTAGAGAATGTGTCTGGGGCTGGGATCTCTGTTTCCCAATCAGGTTAGTTCTGAAACTTTTTTTTTTCCTATAAGGTAAAAGATGTATCCAGACACATATATTGTTTTCTCCCTTCACTTCTAACTGCATTTCATGACTCTTTGCATTTGGTATTCAGTGTATATACTTAGAGCACTGAAAATAAAGACTGAGTATGAATAATCTGAACTTGGACTTCTCTCCACTGTGGACACAGCATTGCACATGAAATATGCTAACCTATGGGTAAGCTTAGGTCTGATAACACTCAGTGGGTATAGGGATTCTAGTCATACTCAAAGCATGCTTGTAATTGATTATTGAAAACAAACTTCAGAAAGGACTAAGTGCTTAATATTCAAAGCCCAAACCATTAAGGTCTTTCAACCCAGCCAGCTAGGCCTGAGGGTGAAAGTCAGTGGCAGTTTTCTCTGATTAGAAAGTTTAGGATCAAAGAGACAGAAAATATAATGTAGACTTTAATCTTCCAAATGGTCTAACTGCATTCTCACTATAAAAAGGATAAAATGTGGGTCCAGTACATACATAGCCAAAGTTCTGTGCTCCCCTCGGGACTCCAGCAACCAACTCTGAAAAGATACATGATCAACAGTGAACTGGTTATGCTATCTGAGTGGTCCATGCAACATGCATCCCATGCCACTTAAATTCTTCCTTGACATATAACCCTGAGGATTTTGGTTTGTTACCTGTATCAGAAACACCTGCAAATCACTTCAAGACATTAATTCATAAGATTTTAACATTCATTCAGTGCATCTAGTTGCATGAAATATTACATCTTAACTGTCATCCAGAGATCTCTTTCTGCATAGCATTACTTAGCACAGTATAATAAAGCTCTTAGTAAAATTCAGCTTGTTACCTGACAGCTGTGGATTGATGGAACCAGAATTAGTTATGGCATCACACACTAGAGTACAGAAGCTAAACACAACTGTCCTTACAAATACGCCTTTTCTTTCTGGCTGCACAACAGTTCGTCTCAGCTGTTATTTGGCTTGATGCCATGAAAGTGTTCAACAAGTTCTGCACAAGCCATCTAAAAGCATTACAAGGAAATTTTTGTGAGAGGCATTGGGGAATCCATTGAATAAGAACATGAAACATTGGACCTAGCTGCCTTCTAGGATGTAATTCTGCTCAAAGGTGAAAACTTAACAACTAGTGGAAAAAATGGAAAAAAAAAGAAGAAAAGAGCAAAGTCACAGTCTGCAGTCTTACTGTCTAAACCTTCCCTCATTAGGATATCCATATCAGAAGACAGCAGCAGGAACTTCAGATAGCAGAGCACCTCAAACACCTGCTTGTATTGACCTAGCATTCCTCTGTTCCTCTCTGGGTTTATATACTAACCCCTGTGGTTGAACGTGTTTGGTCAAGGGGAGATGAAAGTAGTAATGAAGGATTGAACAGGACACAGGATGACTCCCAGGACAGCCAACAATGTAATTCTTTGTGCCAACCATTTATGTGACTTACTGATTCAAGAACCATCCATTATAAAAATGTGAGTATGCATTAAAAAAAAAAAAAAAGTAGGTGGCTGCAGCCTTCCATTACCAGGGACACATCTTTTTTCCCACACTATAGCATTCGGCTCAAAATTTTTTTTTTTTAACCCATAGTGGCACAGTGGCAACTACGGGGATTAAGCAGCAGCACTTCTGGGGAACTGGCTTCATTTCTAGAAATGTATTATGTCTCTATTGGTTCTACTGGTGATTCTGGACCATGGAGCTCTTCACCCCCTCAAGAAAGCCACCCCTTAAGCAATATTTTCTGACAGACTGTCAGCCTTACACAAGAAACATAGCTCTTAAGGTATGACACACCAGAGATACAGATATTTTCAGATAACTGTATGTTTTGAAATCCTGTGCAATTTCAGAACAGTTGAAAATAGCTAAATCATGGAGAAATTTCTATTTATAACTGATTATTTTTAACATACTCTACCAGACAGCTGTGACAGGAGTTTTTCTTCTACACTGGATTCAACTTGCAGAGACACAGAAAAACGAGTGTTCAATTTCTAACACACCCGCAAAACTTACTTTACAACGTAAAAATCAGACAACGTTCAGCTTGCTTTTAGTTCTCCTGCCACAGCACTTTGTACTGTGAGTTCAGCACATAAATTAAGTGAGGTTTAAGTCTTGTTGGTATTTAGCTAAAGCCTCAGAACTATGTTACTGGAGCTGCCACCTTCCAGGGCAGTTTTCCCTGGCCGTGGGAAACTAATAAATATCCTATGTCACCTTTTGCCAGACGGAACAACTTGAACTTCAGTGTTTGAGCTGAATTCTAAGTTATGTAATGACATTCTGCACATTTAAAAAAAATATTTACCCTGTAATTTTGATTCCTCAGTGCATGTTGCTCTACTGTATCAAATCATGAATGTAGAGTCCTACAAGGTGGTGTTTTACAGATCATGAAACATTTCAGGTGAAGGTTTCACAGTCATGACGTTTTTAAGCAATGCTATTAAGTCTGTGAGATACCTGGTTCTTTGTGGATGATAGTTGCTGTCTAAATGCAAATTATTCTAAATATGTCCTGTATCAAACTTACTCGATCCACGAACCTTTACAAAGTCTCAGGCATTCTATATTCAGACATTTATATTCATGTGCATTCAGCTTTTCCTAATTCAAGGGACTAACTGAACACCTTATCTTCCTGTAGAATGTCTTCTCTCCCTCTAAGCCCAGGTTTTAACAAAAGGAATTAAATTCTTCTGTCTCCTGCTGTTAAGTACAAGGCTCAGGGTAGGAGCAAGAGCACAGGGAACTTGTTCTTACCGCATTATGCCTGTGCAGGAAAATATAATGTATGAAAAGGGTCAGCTAATGAAGTGCCCCAGACACCCCTTCCTTAAGGCACATGAACTGGAACTAGAGAAACTTTTAGAGAGACAAGAGCTGCTTTCACCAACAAGACCTAGCATGCCAGTGTAGCCACATGTCTTTGTCCAGAAGCAGCTGAATGTTATCTCCTAGCCTGGGCTGTGATGTTTGTGTGGCAGTCAGAAGTGTGCTTTCAGCATACACAGACATTTCCAAGCCACATTGCATCTGCGGTCCAGCAGCCTCTATGCAGGTGAGTAACGAGTACGGACCGAAAGACAGGACTGCACTGTTGGCTCCACTTGTTACTACTGGTCACCAAACTGGGTAAATTAAGTGGCTCCGCCTACCATGCAGTCACAGCTCTAACTACTGAACAAATGCATGGACATGATACCATAACAACAGATTCAGTCTTTTGGGTTACTTACATTCTGCTCTGTTATGCTATACCTTCTAAGGAAGTATTTGCCTCTGAGAATATTGGGTACAGATAGCTTAAGTCTCACCAGCGTTTCAAATGTATAAAAGATATGTTCCTGCGTAGAGACCCAAAATGAGGAATTTAATAGGTGCACAGCCATATGGTTTCCATTCAAGCATATAGCTTCTTACCTTGTTCAGAATCCCCAGTAAATTCCCCAGCAGCCACTGAGTATCCTGTTTAAAGATAAATTACAAGCAAAACACTTGATAAATCATTTCTTTCAAAAAATACGCAAGGACAATCAGATTTGTCTGTTCATCTGATCATCAGAATGTAAATTCTATAACATTAGCATACTAAAACTGTGTGGAAAAAAGTAGAATTGTTGATCACATTATTATGACTACATTAACTGTAGGTCTGAATGTATAATAAATCTACCCCTTTTCTTCAAAAATGATCTTCTAAACCATTAATACTTAATAACTTATTTGAAAAAACAGCAGGTACTATGGTGGTTTGCCCTAACAGCTATTGATACAATTTAGGTCTTCATTACTGTACCTAATGTGTGAATATCCTGTTCTAGCTCTATATGGAAGACAGATTTCCAAAGATGCAGTTAAGTACCTCCTGGAGCTTTAGTAAACCTGTGAGATAACGGCTATTAACAGAGTAAAGACTTTTGGATTGTATTAGGGACTGTAATTTCAAATGTATGGGCAGAGATGAAAGGATGCATCTTTGCCTTCAAATTCCACTGCATCTTTTCTATAATTATGTGAAGAAAAACCTGTCTTAAATGCAGAAACATGTGAATATCATGCAAATTCTTAGAGATCAGTACTAATAAAAGGTACATAGCTTTTTTTCTATTTATTACATAATAACTTCAAAATTACTTTTGTTATTGCTTACTTCAATTGTATCTTTTAAATATCAGTGAGAATAAATTGGATATTTGTGTAGTACTGTACAAAATACTACAGAACAGAATTTTCTTTTATCTACTAAAAATTGAAATAGTCTTTAATTACTTTAAACCAATCCATCATCTTAGAATGAAAAAGATATAAATGGGAAAATTTTGTATTTCTGCTTAATTATTTAAGATCAAATAATAAGAATCCTAATGAGCTATTTAAGATCCCAACCCTCAAACCCTGTTGCTGTGCATAATTTTAAGAACGTTCATAATCCCATTGAAGTAACTACCAAACTACTGATTTGCTATTGTGCTTAAGGCAAAACATGTTCAAATACTCTCAAAATTGGGACTTTAGTAATTTAGGGCTTGTTTTCACATTTATATAAGCTCCATGCTTTTAGAACATATTGCTAACTGACACAGAACTTAGCTTACCCATGTAATTGTCATCATATGAAGGTGGTGCCACCCCTGTTTGCTTCTCTCGTGCCAGTTTCCTCAGAATATCCTTGAAGGAATAATTTGCAATGATATCCGCAATATTTGCAGTGATTACCTGACCTGGATTCAAACAACTTCATAAATGAAAGGGACACAAAGGAGAGCCAGTTTCTACAAAATAGTGCAAGCAGAACATCAGAACAGAGCTGAAGGAATAATATAACACAGATGCAAAGAGTAGACATCTTCTCTCAATCTTTCTCCACGATTACCCTCAAAGTCATAAGAGTAAATCAATACAACAAGGCATTGAGACTATTGAACCATAACAAAAACATCTCCAGACCCATTTCAAGGTGCTGATTCAAACTAAAGTCAAGCATTTTCAGGCTCAGCTACCTTTTGATGCTGTACTGTACAAATGTAGTAGACCAATGGAAGCAATTTCTCAATGGAGAATTCAAAGCTATGAATTCCCTACCATCATAATCAACTAGATCTTCCGCCTTTAATGGCAAAGCAAAACCACACATCAGTGAGGCTGACAACGGGCAAGTTAGTAGGCAGAGTCTGGGAATCAGCTATATCATACATGTCAAAACAGGTTAAATCAAAAATACCCTTTTAACCCTTTACCAAAACCACTTCAGGTTTTATGTACATGAGAAACTACATCTTGGAAACTACAGTGATGCCACAAATGAACTAAAAATATATGCAGATAGCAATAAAAAGTTACGTTCAGAAACGAATAGTGACAAAAACTTTGAAAATATTACACTTAATGTACAAATATTAGCTATTTTTAAAACTGCAGTATTTCTAGGGAAAAAGTCAGTTAATTCATTAAATGACAAATGTGCTAAAATGCCAACATAAAAATAGTTATTTCTATTTGTTTTGCTTTCTAGACAACCTACATCCTGAATTTTCCCTGACTTATTTTTATGCTTAGTTGCTTGTTAAGCAATTCTTCTGATTTATATTTGTTGAAAATAAGACCAGAGACTGGTTATCTTAAACTGAGAAAACAATGGAAATCTAGAACAACATTTTCCACAATACTTTCTGCTTTACTTCTTAGATCAAGTTAACCAGCCAGATGAACATACCTTGCCAATAAAAACTACCAGGCCCGCCTACTATCAGGTCTCCATTCTACAAAAAGCAAAATTGAATAAAATTACACAACAAAAGAACACAAAAAAATTAAGCATGCATGGGAAAAACAATTTAAATGACCAAAAGAATATCAGAATCATGATAAAGGAGAATAGCCCTGTTCAAGGAAAGGATGTAGGTGCATGGATGTGCAGGAAAATCCACAGTTAAATAAATTTAAGATCACCCTATGCATTATCTGAGGTTCTGGCGCTGTAATAATGGCACAGATTATAACAATAGTTGCAAAGTTTATTCTTTGGCCCATTAATATTGTTTCTGGACCCTCTTGGCATATAAGAATAACTAGCTATTTCCCTTAAGCGCTTTCACTTTCACCTCCACAAGAGAACAGTCTTACTCAATGACTAGTCTGCCTCCAAAAGCATCCTTATACAAGCTATTTTAACTTTTAAAAACTATCTGGTGCCTGCCCATTATTTCCTGAAAGTCAGGTCTCCGGAAAGCATGGTAAGTGGGACACATTGAGACAGAAGCATGTACAATTTTTCACCTAATCATCTATTAAGATAGACTGAGCAGAGTCAGATTGGAGTGCTGCAAAAAGAACAACAGGTGCTGATTGCAGAATTTCTTTTATTAATGAAACGATAAAGTTTGAAGCTAGCAAAGGAGGAAAGAACTTGCAACAACTTCACAAAACTTTCCATATGCAGCAGCATGGGGATAAACTCTTGATCACTGAGACAGTGCTTGAACACTGGGGATATATCAGAATTACATTTGGTCAAAGTATTTCAGAAGCAGGATCTCACCTTGTAAAAATCTAAGCTGAAACCTGCTTGACAAAAGCCTTGTCCTTCGGGATCTGCATTGCCTGCAATTATTAAGGTAGAAGCATTTTATTGATTTCATAATATATGTGGAAGACAGCTTACACACCCCTGGATCTGTAAGGCTGTAAATGCAAAACTATCAAAATATGTGAAAATATGTGTATTCTTTTTTAGAAGAGACAGAGCAAATCAAGACCTTCTACAGGACCCTGAACATGACTCCCCTTGTGAAGATTTTGAAAAATAGGTCCAGTTACTTGGGACTTTCTCCTCTCACTGCCAAGGAAGGACCTTTGCAACAACTAGCAGGAATTCAGTTTGAATTTGACTGGAAATACAAAAGTAAACAACTTCACAAGAAATCCTAGAATGGTCACCACAGTCTGCTCTGCCATAAACACAAAAATAAGTGTTTACTAAGGTATTCTCAAAAAATGTTGACATAGTGGATGGGTCAGCATAGGTCAATGTTCAGACAACATCCTGGTTACCTATGCTATACAAGGGAAGGGGGCACATGTCCTTCACAAGGGCCAGCCCTTTAATTGATACACATTTGCTCAGTGAGGACTGAAGTGTAATATAATTTTGGATGCACATTTGTACATGCAAAAACATCCTTCCTTGCTTCTGTCCATTTTTATTTCTAGTCTCCAAATCCTTATATAATTGTACAAAGTGTGTTGGCATGCATTTCAGGGTTTTCCTATGAGTATTAGAGTGCCAGAAGTCTGCAGGACTGGGAAACAGAGCAGGAATGGCCACTTAACTCTCTCTTCAAATAGCATAAGCCTTTGGCAAAGCCCCAGTGAGACATCAGAAGTACATGAAGCATATCTTATGGTCACCATTTCTTAGAGATTCAGGTTCTCTCTGTACCTGTCCGTCCAGGGACAAGAATTAGGCTTTAAAAGAAAGACATAGCACAACGCAGTTTAGAGCTACACTATGAGAGCTACAATGTGAGAAAAGGAAAGCCACAGAGTAACACTGAATGTACATGCAAGTATCTCACATTGCTATAGGTGTGCAGATTTTCTGGTAGACCACGGAAAGCATTATTGGGCTACATTATCACACATATGTCAGATGTCAGGAAAATCCAGCTACATGATATGATGCTGTCTCTAGATCTTCACAGGAAAGAGACCTTTTAATTATGTGAAGTAAGTGTCTACTTTTTCTGTAAAATGCCTATTACTTTCTTGGCAAAATAATCCATGAGAAACTCGAAGGTAGGAGCGCAGTTTGCAGTAGAGGAACAGTTAAAAGGTGTGTTTTGAAATTAGTCCATGTGCACATGGCAAGAATGCCAGCTGCAATAGGAGGGTCTCTGAACAACGGGTATCATGACAAGGAACTACATTCAGAATTCTGGTGTTATTGGCCAGCACATGCAACTTGAAACAGCTACCCACCTCAGCTAAACTGAACAACATCATAGCTTTGCTGTGAGAGTTTCCCCTGGAAGGGATAGGTAAGCCCATCATATTTGCTATCTTACACACATTACCTTTAGGAAAGCAACTGAAAGAACAGAACTCTGATCTGTGAGCGCAGAAACTGCCGTAGACCTAGCCCAATCCAAAGCTCAGTAAAGTCACTGGATACTTCATATTGGTTTTAATAATTTGGAGCACTGAGGTAATGAGGGTATTAATAGTCATCATAAACACTTAGACATAGGATGCTGAACAGGATGAATGACTGATATAATCTAATGCGTGGCATTTTCTGCAGACTTCTAGGTAACTGGCTCTAAATATAAATGCAGTTTTTCCCTATTCCCCAAGAAGTAAGGCCCAGAGATAGCTACCACATCCTCAGAACAACACAGAGAAGAGTGTGGAACAGCACTGCTAATGTGCATGGCTTTCTTCCATGCTGGAAGTCCTTCATAAATGAACTATTGTGGATGATATTGGCATGAATGGTGATACAGGTTTGTGTGTTTCTGTGCAGGGTCTGGTCTTCAGATGGTGATCCTGTGATGAGAGATTTATACTCAGCATAAGCATGAACAATTGGTTTAAAATGCTGTCTGGTTCTTATCTAGATCTGTTTGCTACATTTTAAAGCCATTAAATTGAACCAATTACCTCTCATCACTATAACTGCATAAGCTTAATTTACTTAATTTCTCCTCTTTTAATTATACAATAAAGCACCCAATTGCAGGCATATAATTTAATGTTGATTTTTCTTTAAACCCTCATCCAATGCAATAATGTCATATAGTAGTCTTCATTCAACCAAGACTGTGTGAAGACTGAAAGGATGAAAACACTGAGTGCAATACCAATTCCTCCAACACAGGATTGTTCCTATTAATACTTACTGTTGCGACAAGGTGAATATTCAGCATAGGCACTGAAGTTCTGAATTGCTACATAGCAGGTGCCAACGGGGTCCTTCTCAGGGTTATCTTTAAGGGTTCTCCAATGATATAAGGGAGCACAAGCCTATCAAAACAGAAGCGATGTCACACATACCTTCCACACACCCACGTATCTGGCAAATGTAGTTTTTAATAAACAGTGCACAAGGATTCTCTCTGGTATTGTATCATTCATACAGCGATGATCATAACATATTGACAGAAGAAATGCAGGACCACTGCTTCTTATAATTTCATTATAACCTGAAAAGCATAGTCTGATCTTTCACTTATAGCCCTTAGCAGATGAAATGTGTCAGGGACTACAACTCACATTTAAGCATATGTTACAAATACCCTCTAAGCCTGCTTCACAAGTAATACGTTTGCTCTATTACTGCTCATTGCACAGGACTTGATCCCATAGTTTAAGATGTAGATCACATACATGTGGCTGAAGACATTCCTACTTCTGTCCTGATATGTCTTAAGATAATGGCCGTTGCAGCAGAACTGCTATGATTCTACTCCACTTAGCAGAAGGAAATTTGTCAGGGTGTTGTGTCATACTGTTTATCACAATCATCAGATTGCCTGCCTTCTTATAAACCCCTGGTTCAAATCTTTGGAGAGATGATACAGCTGTAATGCATTCAACAGTCTCTGAGTGTAACAGGTTTTTGCTAAGTTTTGGCTAGTGAACTAATATTTAATCCTCTATGATATGGTAGTGGTCTTACAAACATGACAGTGTAAGGATAAAAGATATACAAGTTGTGTAGAGAGAGACATTATCTTTTTTGAAAGTAATTCAGATAATTGGAAAAATAAAAAAGATAAGCTGTCAGGTATGCAAGTCATTCTTCAGGGGTTCCTGTGCATGAAAACTTTTCAACTGGCTGGGGGGGGGGGGAGGGGAAGGAAGACTCTACCTCTCCCTACAACCTTGCCTCTGTAAGATACAAACAAATCCTTCGTTCATACGTGCTACCTTGTCTTACTTTTCCAATCAGAAACCTGTCTACCTCTGGCAAGGCATTGTTGTTATTCACATTACTGTATAAGCCTTCGTTCTGCAATCAGTTCCAGCTGGATGAACTCAGAGCTTACCGTGAAAGTCAGAGCTTCTGGAACAATGGTTTAAAGAATAGGGACTCTTAACATGCCCCTGCCTAGAAGACCTTACAGATTAAAACAGCAAAACCAAAGTGCAGCAAAGAGGAGTACGTGTCCTGTGAGGGTGATCTTAAGTACATTTGACATCGACCAAAATGGATTGAAACAAGAACTCAATATAATCATAAAAGTTGATCTAATGCAGTTTACTTTCACATCTGTAGTTTAAAAAAAAAGTTTCTGACAGCTTGATGACATTTTTTTTTCTCTCCTTTCAGTTTACAAAGCTTAAAAGACATAGTTTTCTAGCTTCGCTGTTCAACTTTTTGCCTGAAAAATGTTGACTATATCTCTGTTTCAGAAAGCCTGAGGAGAGTTATCAGGAGCAAAACAAAGTTTGGTCAGTACAGCCACAGCACATCAGCTGGTGATGAGGTTTTCTGCTCACTTGATTAAGATTTAGCAAACGGTGGTAAAGAACTTTTATTTCAGTTTGTGAACTGTTGTTTAGTAGAGTACACAAAATGAAAAATCTGCAGCTATTTTTATAATTTTTTAGAATTTTTACATTTACTTAGTTCTGTAACAGAACAGGGTGATGTTTTATTCATTACCTGTTTCATGTCAAAATCCTCCCCTAGGTTAACCACAAGGCATACTATATAAGGGAAAGCACTTCCTTTAGATACTTCTTCCCTTATGACTACTTCTTAAGTAATAATTGGAAGTTTTAAGTAAATCCCAAGACACAAATTATTGCTTTGCAATTGTAAAAACTAATACAACTAATGACCAAACTAATTATTCTTATCACAATTATTTCAGCAACATTTTCAATGCAAACCTTAGTGTGTAAACTGTAAGTATAAAATGTCTGTGTATAAGCAGCATCACCACTACTTTACTAAGCAATAAAAGTACTTGCCCCTTGCTGCGGTCCTCTACCAATACAGGTAACATATTCGGTGAAACTGGAAAACAGACATTGCACTTTGACAGCAATCTTGATTTGGAGCTTTTTTATCATTACTTTTTTGCAGCTGTTTTATCATGACTATGACACAGCTGTTCAAAACAATGTAAATGTGACAAAAGAGGTCAGTGCTTTCTCTTACTAACTGATCTCCAGCACAGGTTCTTGGTTTCCATTACATTCTGCATTTAACATTCCAAATAAAGCTTCATAATGCAAAACATTTTATAGCATATAGCGATCAGTTACTGTGTATCTCTAAAATATGACCATTATCTGTTTAAAAAAAAATCATCATTCACTTCCATAACAATACGGCTTTCTGATGTTTTCACATGGCAGCAGGATCATCTTCACTTGATCAGTTCAATCTGATTTTATAGACTTTTATAGACTATAGCTTTCATTTTCTGAGTTATATACATCATCTGTTTTATAATTCATGTATTATCATAGAGTTGTTTCCATAATCTACACATAGAGAGCTATTAAAGATATACATGAGAAAAATAAACATTATCTCCAAATGAATACCAAATGCATAAGACTTACCACAACTTTTTCTTTATGAGCTTTGACTGTTGCCCCAAACCACTGCTTTGTCTTAAACTCAATAGGTTCCCTGGTGCCATTGACTTTAATTTTCCTGTTGTCTTGACAAAGAAAGAAGCAGTATGTTGACAGCTTATTTTAAAAAGTATTACCCTGTGAATTACAGATACAAGTGAACAGACTAATGGATATATTACATTGCACCCACTGTCATCGTCCTACCAGCTTAATAGGAAATGGACGTTCTAGTATCATTTAAGCTTTTTACTGGTCAGTAGAAAACAACTTAAATTCACATGTGAAAATTCAAAATAATTACACTTAAACTTCAGAAAACAATACAAAGGACTGGAAGAAGAAACCCTGTGTTTCCCCCTGCAAAAGAAAAAAAAGTTTACCTGGAATTTATGATGAAGAATGAACAAGAATCTACAAAAATTGGTGAAAAGCCCTAAAAAGTTTTCTCATACGTGATAGAAACTTTCCATGTAAAAAGTATGTTCCATAATTAGTTTTTGTCAAACAAATGACATTTCTTAGCATGCTTATTCAAAAACCAACACTACAGATAGCAAAGGACTTAGTTTTTAACAGAATTACATGTGTACACACTGTCACAAGAGACAGCTTCTTAATGTTGCTTTATATACACTCTTGCAGATGTCAGCATAAAAGAAGCCATCTGGGCAAAGACTCAGGCCAATTATAATGCATTTCAGGTTTTAATAAAAAGCAGACATCCCTTCCTTTCACCCTCAGTTCTCTGAAGTAAACTGATTTCCCATATGTTCATGAGCTATGCTCCTCCCTTACCAGTCATTCCTAATGAACTTCTCAATTTATACATAAGCAGGGCATTACTCCTTCCCCTTTGTATCTGCATTCCCTTATGTTTGTTTCTGGTTCCTATCAGGAGGGATTTCACCGGAATCAATCCTTTTTATTCACTCTAAGTGAAAATAAAACCATATACTATCTACTCGGGAATGCAGAAAAAATGTAACGTCAGATTATATTGTATGGATTTACATACATTTTTAAAAAAAATGAAAAATGCAGCTGGTGTAATTGTCACCTTTAAAAAGCCAACACTTCTGGGATTTGCCTGACAGGAATAAAGGAGATATCTGAATATCCTTTTCTAGGATTTTGGATCACCAGTTACCTCAGCTCGTGGTAACCTCATAAATGTTACGGATATAAACTGAATTAGAAAGAAAAATACATTATACTTAGAGAACAAGGGCACTCTATTTCTGTATTTTTCTGATAAACATGAAGGAAAGTTGAATGAGAATGAATTGTAAAAGTGTGAAAGTCTCTGAGAAAACATCTTCCTTCATACAAATATTTGTTTCTGTGCTGCAACAATTACAGGCGCTAGTATGGAAATCCATGCTGAGAGAGATAAATTTCAGGAATATTTAGATCGTAAAAATTCAGGAAGAATAATTTAAAATCACTCTAAAAATATTCATTTTAAAAACACATTTTATTTAAGTTAGGCCTAAACTTCAAGAGTTTAGGAGACAGCGACTTTGACACACTGCATTGTACGAACTGCCAGCTTCTACCTAGTTGTTGGCAACACCACTTTTGATTATTTTTTACAGTGAAGTCAGACCCTTTCAAACTTTAAAGGTTTCTTTTTTCTTTTTTTAATGCTCCAGCAGATCTGAACATGATCAATGTCCACAGATGAGCTCTTGATAGAAACAAAGCTTTTGAAGCTTGAAAATCAGCCATGGTCAGCTTACAGCAGCCAATGCTAGCCTGGCTCTGAGGATACTCACGGCCAGTATTCTAACTTAAAAAGAGCTTACATTTTCAATCAAAACAGCATAATTGTCTAGTGGCAAAGTATACTCAAATTTGAGAATGTTAGTTTTTAAAACTAGGACAACCGTTTGCGGGATTTATAAAAACCATAGCTGAATTTAGCAATAGATCTGCAAGAACTGTACACACACACACCCCTACCTCGCTTAGTGGCATATGGTGTAGTATGAATCCTTCATCATGTGGCATGGGATTTTCATTAGAAAATAATCCGTAGAATATCACGCACCCCCAAATTAATAAATAGCTTTTTTTCCTAGATAAATCTCTTTTGGCAGAAATTCTCTAATCACCTTTGTTCAGGATCCTTGCTGGAGCGATGGAGTCATACTCCTAGCTTCTGAGGTTGTGCCTTAAAATACAGTTTAGTCTTTTGTATATAACAACCATTAGGTATTTCAGATTGCTGTGAACCAGCAATATATAAATATTTATAAATGTAAATATAAAACCCCTATAACTTTATCAAAATGAAGCTATATACACAATTAACTTGTCTGAATGTACATGGACTGTCATTACTGTGCCCTGATTGTATTCCATTAGACAACAAGGCTCTGAATGAAGTCACTGTAAATGTCCACTTCTGAGCTAGTCATCCACTTATAACTGAGGGCACAGTTTTCCTAAAGCAAACATCTGAGAAGGTCAGAAGAACCATGGCCTAAAAGTACTTAATTTTTTTTACCAACTGTAGATAGCCAAGGATGACCAACTTAGTCTAGACTCAGACAAAAGCTATTTGTTTACTCAGATAAATCCCAATCCAGTTTTAAAACAAAAAAGAAAAAAAAAGTTGTTATTTCTGTCTTTGGTACATCCCTCAAAACTGTATTATCTAAATGTTTCAAAAAATAACATGTCTGTGTCCTGACAACACCCTTATATGACAAGGAAATATCTCTCCTTGTGTTATTTATGGGGATCTGAGGCCCACAGGCTATGTCTATACTGTACCTTACCCACAGGCTAAGCCAAATTTCTGTGAGCAGCAAAAACTTGGCCTGAATTCAGGTTGCATTCAAATGTCATCTTCTCTTCTGTAGGAGAATGCCTGGCCCCTTTTAGGAAGGAGTCCAGGCTATCTTGTATCACGATACGTGACACTAGTGCAAGGATAGCTAGAATTCAATGCAGCAGCTGGGCTGGGCACACAGCGCCTGAGCCTGTCCACAGATCAGTCCAGGGAGTGCCTGAGTACCAGCTGGATTGCTTCAGAGCCAGCTCAGGAGCTGTTTCAGATGGTCAACAGTCTGGATGACTCGCAAATTTGGCTTGAAACTCAGCCCTGGAGTCACTCGTAATTGTACTGCCTGAGACCGTATTGCAGACTAAGGCCCAGACAACCAGGACTATGCAAACAGCAGAGAGATGTACAAATATAAATTTAGGTGCAAGGACATCCTTAAACTACATTTCAGCAACCCAAAAGCATCTCATTTTCTACTGTAGGAGCCAGTGCATTGGTACTGCCTCACAATCCAGCTTCAGAAGCAGCTCTGGAGATGGTGAAACATGATTCTCAAAAATCAGTGTTCCTTCACCCAGTCTTTTATACTTGAGGTACCTAGGGGCTACCAAAGGGAAAAAGGCCCCTCAGATTGCCAAAGCAGTAGCTGGACAAGTAGAAAAAACTGAATTCAGACAGTAAATAGCAAACATATGTAAGAACAACAGTGCAGAGATTCATTTTTAGGAATTAAAGTCTGAACCTGGAGTTAATGGAAATCCATCATTTGCACACATTAGACTAAATTTGGCACTTTCTATGGGGATTGGTCTCCTCTCAGTCACTGAGTCAGCACATTGCAAACTGTTTAACAGGCATGAATCAAACATTACTCTTACAAATATTTCTTTGTTAGTAATCAGGATCTGCATAAGAAACAGATGTATTTGCAAACACTGATAGTGGCTCGTTGTGATTCATTCAGCCCTTGAAAACTAGAAGTAAAAAATACAGCATCTATTATAATTTGAAAATACTCAAATGAACAAAAGCAAACCAAAATATTTTAATCAAACTTAACACAGGAACACAATGCTTCTAATCAAAGCAACAAATCCAGCTATGTAATACACCTGCAACTCTTTCAGGTAAGTTCTCACCCTTCAGGAACTTCGAAAAGTATTATCTTTACTTGCTCCGTGTGCGTTTGCCTGTATGTACTGGATAAACGCAGATGGCCATTAACCAGGCATCTGCAGCAGGCTGTTATACTCTACCCTCTAATCTGTACCTACTCAGACTACATCCAGGATGGCAAATCCCTTTCAAATACTTGTTTTGATATATGTGTGTGTATGTATCTGTGCACATCCATACATATAAATAAATATAGATAATACAAAATATAATATATATTTCATATATTTATACATAATTATATATACACAGAGTAGAGGTGAATAATCACCTCAACCTATCTGTATTTATAAAAAATGGGAATACAAACATATAAAACCAACAAACTTTTATATTTATATAAACATATACAGGTCAGGGAAAGTTAATATACCCCTCACATGGAGACATGCAGCAAAGGGAAAAGATGCAACAGACGTAAGTTGCAGCAAGGGAATTTCTGGTTAGATATAAAGAAAACACCCTTCTCAGTGAGGGTGATTAAGCACTGGAACAGATTCCCCGAAGAGGCTATGGCATCTCCATCCTTGGGTAGTTTCAGAATTTGGCTACACAAGGCTCTGAGCAACCTAATTTAACTTGGAAATCAGCCCTGCTGCATTATTAGGGTCCTGGCTTACAGGAGGGAAGAGAGAGAAGGAAAGGTTCATACTGGCATACATGGTCCCATATTCTAGAAGTGAGGGAAGAAGTGTCAACCCTATCACCATGGCAGAGTGATATCTTTTTGATATCACTACCATCAAAGATTCCAATGATACCACTCATTACTAAGCAAAGGTAAGTCAGTAACATTCACAGGGTCATTGATATTAGACTCTCAACAGAGAGACAGAACACAAATACAAAGCTAAAGACTATGATCTAGGGAACCAAGCCAAGCAATTGCTTTCAACATTAATGCTGGGGGAAAAAAGACTCCATAGTTTTGAGAGACAGTAAGGATACACAAAACCCTTGCATGATGAAAAGAGCTGCTTCTATTTTTAGATTTATCTGATTCTGCAAACATCTACTGAATTTCTGGGTTTTATTGTGCCTTAGATGCTATTCATATGAGTTATTTTAATTTAATAGATCATATCTAGAGAGCTTTATTTGGACTTTCATTCCATGAATCAAGAAAAAAAGAATCATCAAACCCAATAGGATTTTTTCCCTAAGTACAATCTGATGAAAAACAAATTAAGACCTCAGGGTTTGAACTAGCATAGCTAAGGGTATTTTTTTCCCTTCTCTAGATAAGGCTGAGACTTATAAAAGAAACTCATGAGGCTCTATTATAAATCAGAACGCTACAAGTGAACCCTGAGGCTCCAGATAAGCTCTTACTGGCGTAGTGGACTGAAATGTGTCAACATTTAAAAGTACAACAAAGTTCTCCCTCAGCACTTTCTCTTGAGATGCAAATTCTGTTTTATAACAGGATTCTAAGTTTTCCCTTGAATCTTACCATCTTTACAGCTAATGATTTTTTCATGTAACTAAAGCTCTTGAGCCCCACAATACATCCTTTCCTTATAACAGAACCTGGGTTCTGTTACAATCAGCTCAACTGCCGGCCGGATTAGCTCATGTTTTTTATCAACTGTACGCTTGGCCAGAACTGATCTACATCCCCCTCCCCTGTTTCTCTTCAGAGACCATTCAAATTTTCTCCAGCTAGTTTAGAAAAATATGACCTATTTCACTAAAACTGGTAAAGTTAACTGATAGCAAAGACAACACCCCAGTGAGTTCTGGAAACTTAGGGGAAGTGGTATCTAAAATTCTGCCTTTTGGAGCTAATTTAAAACATAAGAAGTTGCAGTCTGTTAAGTATTACAATTAAAAGTGACCATTATAATGAGTTTCTGAAATATGAACTATTAGCTCTTTACCAGATTTCAAACACAATAGTGCACTTCAGGGGGCATTTAAGTTTGCTTCTGGCTGCAAGATGCTTTGAATAGTTCAGAAGTTCCCCAGTTAATCAAGCAGGGAGAAAGTTTTCTTCATATTGCTCTCCTGCTACCTCTCCTGGCAGCTGAATGGAAGAGCACCCAGCTTAAACAAGGACTTGGTAATTCTACCTCAATGCTAGAGCAGAAATAGTCATTACGAAATGAGGTTTATAATGAAGAAACTGAAAAGGAGAAGTTAGCTTTGTGTAGGTAAGAGAGGAAAGACAGATCACAGCTCTTTAATATAATGCCAACGCTTGTTCCCCTGTCCTCTCATTGAGTTTCAAAGGGTTTTAAAAAAAAAAGTTTAGGGGTTGGACTAGATGATCTTTAAAGGTCCCTTTCAACCCAAACCATTCTATGATTCTATGAAAGAGTATCACAGCCTTACACTGCAATGCCACAGGACAGCTTTACAGAGCAGGGAAACAAGGGAGAAGATTCTCTGCCCTTCAGTCCGTATCTCCTGGAGTAAGGGGATACTAAAAGCCCTTCCATTATACTTTATCTCAGTTCCCTCCTGCAATGAAGCAGGTTAAAGCACCAATAGTGCTCTCGGGGGCACTGCCTTCAGCTTCTTCCCAGAGCCTTGGCCCCAGTGCCCAGATTTAGGGAGCTTTAAAGAACTGCAAACATGGGACTGCAGAGTCAGTGCTCTATCAAGAGCAGGAAACACGCAGAGTTCCTGCTAAAGCCCCTTCTTGGCTGGAGGCCATATCACTGGCCAACCCATATGGGAATGTCCAGTTACATAGCTTGCTTATGGATAGGTCGGCTCAAATCCTACAGCATGTCAAAATTTCATCCTCCTTCCCTCCCCTGCCCCCCTGTCCCTTGTCAGGAACAATATTTCATCAGTAGGATTAATTATTGATGTTAATTTGCAAGTAAAGCACCTCATTGCTTTGGAAATCTCTGGATTAGTTACTATGAAGAACAGAAATAGGAGATCTGAGAAATTAGTGACAATCTGGGAGAATTGCCTGTAGAACGATTTCAGTTAGGTGGTATGACCTTTAGGAAGGGGGTGCAGATACTTCTGCACCTCCATTAACTCTAACTAAGCCATCTTCTCAGCAGAGTAGTTTAGCCCACACAGATTTCCACATAACACAAGTTATGCAGCTGCTCATAGCAGTCAGGCCAGCTTGGGCATCCTAACATTTGCACACTGCCACAGAGATGATTTCAGGAGTAGTCTTGGTTTTGAGTATCAGTGCTGGTACCAAGGAACCCAGTCTGTGTCTGACAGCTAGAACATGGCACTCGAAAGTAGTGACACATTTTTTAAAGTGTTTTCATATCTTTCACTAGGAATTGAGTGAATACTGAGTGTTCCTGTTGGGTATACGTTAGTAACCAATGCAATGTCTACTCCCTCATGTGATCTTAGTTTCTGAGAAAAAAGAAGCAAGAGAGCTTCACAAACCATAAGGATTTGTCTTTTGTCGTTTAAAGCTTACATGACACAAAGAATAGAGTTTAGTCCTGAGTGTCACAGCCTGCATGGTGGCGGGGAGGTTAGCTGCACCTTGCCAGTGACTCTGGGTGCAACCCTTGCAGTGTCAGATCTCTGATCCACTGGCGAACATCGCAGTTGTCTTACACCAGTGTCAGGATGTCGGGTTCAGTTAGGCTTAGCATTTGTATTCTCCCTTCAGGACTCTATGGCATGCAGGATATAGAATAATTTTCTTTAAACTAAAACTTTAGTTATTTTAAAAACAGAAAGATATTATTCACAGAGAAAAACAAAACTCTTCAACAAAACAGGTCCAAAGACTATACTATCTCGGTGCTTACCATCATAATATTAACCTAAGTAAGCCTAAGTTTTTCACTAAAAGTCGTCTATCACTTCACTTGGTTCCCTCAAATCACTTTCTGAACAAGGGCCCCCTCTATCTAAGGCAATACATACTTTACAAACTCGACGTATTTTTTCCTTCCTTCCCTTCCCTGACTCGTCAGTGTGTTCTTGTTCATCATTGCCTCTTAACAAGCCTTAAATGCTTGCAGAGAGAGATTTTGTTCCTTTTTAGTTTGTTATACTTTACAGCCCCATAACAAGGCATTCATTTGGTAAACATCTCAGTATCTGTAAAATAACTATAAATTAGTACAAAGCAGCTCCACACCTGTAACACTATGATGTTCAAAAATGTCCAGAATCTTGACTGAAGCCATCAGAGAATACTAGTCAATGTCCTCACTGTTTTCATTTAGTAGGACCAAGTCATTAATAGTGTTAATACAAGTAACATCAAAGTATTTGCAAATGAAGGAACCCTTCTTGAAATTAGGTCTACTGTTCTTGTGGAAACAGTGAAATAATCTGTACAGTTACATATGAGTTTTACCAATTAGATGCCCGCTTACACACTTATTTGTGGCAGTAAAAGTCCAAATAACATCCAAGTGCACTGTATGTTCCCTCCTCAACAGCAGAACATAACTTGCATTGAATGTAACATACCTGAGCTTCATTTGTATACCCAGCCCTCCGAAAGGGAAGACATGAGCCCTCATGCTCATACGTAATTTAAGCCAGTGGCTTTTCAACCACTTGGATTTGTTGGTATCTTGAATTTTTATGTTATAGTGGAAATTTCATAGTTTCTGTGACCTGCAGCAATTTCACATATCTATCTTGGGATATAGTATATGTGAATCTGCTTTTCTTTTACAAATTCTTTTGAGTCCTGCATTGAGCTCTCGTGGCTGAAAAATACTGATTTAGAAAATTCTTTATCTCTTTGTTGGGTCACACTGCCTTTTAAGTGTTACATTATGCTCTCCCTTTCTTTCTAGTTCCACTCAATTTTTACTTCTGATCTTAATTAAAAATGCTTTCAATTATTCAGCAGTTTTGTTTCTTTTATTGTGCTTAGTGAATCTAACTGAAAGGGCTGACATTATTTGGTTAGAGTCAAGAAAAAGTACTTAAAAAAGGAAACTTTGTATAAAAATGCATCCAAATGAAATCTTCCAGCTCTGAAGCAGCCTCTTTAGTTTTTCTGCTTTGTTTCAGAAAACATTCCCAAGTTTTCCAAGACTTTTAAAAATCTATGAGGCATGAAGCATTAATCTTTAAAATTAAAGCTGCTAGAGTTGAATTTCCAGTCTTCTGACAATTACTGGGTGTTTCTGTTTTGGGAGAAAGGATAATCTTGAGGTTAAGGAACTGGAGCAAGAAGAAAAAATCCCAAGTCAGTTACCACTATCATCACCAACTTCCTGTATGATCTTTGACAACCCAGAGTACTTTTTTCTGTTCATCAGAATAAATATAAAAATGGGAATATGAATATAAAATGGAAATAGCAGCATTTCTGAGTGATGTTGCAAGGAGAAGGCATAGTGAGTACAAGGTGCCTGTACAAGAAAGAGCCATAAACTGAAAATACCCCTCATATTTACTAAGGACTATTAAGTCCCACTAGGCATACAATGGTCAAAGGCTTCAAAAGGAACTGTGTGTAACAGACTATTTAAAATAGTATCATCCAGGATAGAGCTCATGTGGACTGCTCTGTTTGGAGGAATAGTGGAAAAGATGGAAAACTCGCTCCTGTAAGTAGCGTATTTTGGAGAGAAAAAAATGGCATGAAATATACATCCACACTTCAGCAAAAAGAGTCATCTAAGGCATATTGGAGGTGGCCTTTATGTTGCTGGCAATGAAGAATGGGTGTTGGTACAAGCTATGCAAACCTTCCCCGGGGTCCCTGTCTATGAGGGCAGCTGGCCATTGCTGAATTGTGTGAAATGACACCTTTACTGCCCTTGGTACCGGAATTAGCCAGCTAATGATAACACTGCTAAACCTGCCTATACTGCAGTCCCTCCTCCAAGTACAGTGCATTTATATCTACACAATAGGCGCTCTCTGGCTTAACTTCAGCTGTCTACAGGTCAGGCATCTATCCAGAGGACACAAACAACCATCTCAGATGATAGACTGAATGAACCACAGTTTGGAGGTTCCAAGCTGAATAGTTGTGTGATACAGTCCAAAGCCTTGTTGACAATACTTACTCATCAGTCTGTGTTTGTGCCTTTATTTGAAACATAGTACCTGCAAAAGGACATCTCTGCCAAGAGTATGGACTTGTCCTGAGTCTCTTTAGTCAACTTTTCTAGAGTTTCCCACAGGAAAGCCAGATGTCCTTCTAGGTTTCATCACTAGGTTTTCATTCATTTTTCAAAATGTCCCTTTAAACTACAGTGGAATTTTTTGGCCTGTAAGTTTTCTATTCAAACCCAAAATTAATTTGTATAGATAATATATTTCACTCCTGCTACATGAACTATCTAATGATAAGATGGAAATACAGGAATATTTCCTAAACTGGTTTTATTTTAAAGATGTACACTCAGGGCATATTACAACAAAAATATTGTATGCATACTGTCTGTCTGTACATTCACATTTATATATAACTGTATGCTGTACATAGTATTACATGCCCAAATAGCCACATACATACACATACACGAGCTATCTCTTACTCTGTTTTGAAGTATGCCCAGCATGATGGAAGAGTTATCCTGAGTAGAGTTCCTAGACACTAACATAGTAATAGTATGTGTGGGTGGCTGGAGCTGGAAGGGGTAAAGAACTGCACTCCTTACTTGCTACATTTAACTAAGCTCTTCTAATTTAATTTGTGCTCTCAGAAAAAAACTGAATTGTATTGTGTTCACATTTAAATAAACCACAAATGTTAAGATTAAATATAACCTAAAGAATCATAACTTTTGCTTAATGATTAAACTGTTAAAGTCTGCCTAAATAAAGGAATCAGTTTTAAAGTCCCTGCGAACACTAGGTTTAAATTATTTTCAAGACCTATAAAGAGACAACAGAAAACATAAACAGCCTGAATTGTTTAAAACGTGTGTTCCCTCTAATTAAATAAGAAACATCTGTCTTGGGATTTTGGAAGTGGATATAATCTATCCACATTGTGCCTAAATCAGTTTGCATCTAGCTTCCAATATTCTGAAATAAAATTCTTGCTTTCTGAAAAGAATTAAATAAACATGCCACATGAGGTACTTCATCCATCTGAACAGACGGAAAACCCCTTGCTGAAAATAACAGCAAAGACTAGCAATCCTGTGATTTCCAGGATTCAGAGAAGTGTGTGAGACATGGGGTTTGGGGTTTTGCCTTCTGAGCACTCAAAAAAAAAAAAAAAGTATTTTCAAAATGAGGAATCTGCCACAAACACCCTTCATTAAAGCGTTAAGATGAACTACGCACAGATCCTGGAGGTCATACTCCCGTTATTTCTCTGGGGACCATTAAACCCTTCCCTGCACGCGCACATGCATACAGACTCCCAGGAGCAGGATTTCTCCCGCAGATACTCAGATCAAAGCGACACAACTAAAGCGAGCGCGGAAGAAACTTGTGCTGAGGGGGAACCTGAGCACAGCAGAGCAACACACACAACGCTGCCCTACGAGATTCGGCGATTTACTTACTGGTATTATCAAAGGGTATCTGCCTGCACTGGGTGGCGGGCCAGGCGCAGTAGTACACCGCTCCTCCTTCCACTATGTCTGGCTGCGTGGTGTTGGCTTTGGGAGCTCCCACCAGGACACTGACTCTGCGAAACACACCGGGAAGTCACCGGGGCGGTGGGGGCCATCAGGACCGACGGCCGGCGGCCCCGGCACGGCGGGCCAGGGGCTGTCACCCCGGCAACCGGCCCGAGGGCGGCGGGCGGGACGCCGCCGTTTGCCCACCGCCTTCCCCAAAGCCTCCCCCAAGCCCGCCGGCGCCCCCCAGCCCCGGACAGGCAGGAGGGGCAGCCCGGCGGCGCTCGCTCGGGCACAGCCCGAACCCCGCCGTCGCCCGGGGCGGGCGCCGCGCTGAGGGGAGCGACCCGCCCAGCCCGCCCGCCGGCGGCGGCGGCGGCGGCACTCACGTGCTGGGGTCGGGGATGTAGAAGTCCACCGAGTATCCGAAGTAGCTGCCCGGGGGCCCGCTGTACACCGTCAGCTTCTCCTCGTCCAGGTTGAAGGCCACCAGCGCCGGCGCCCAGAGCAGCGCTGACAGGAGGAGCAGCGAGCACGGCCGCTGCCTGTGGCGGGCGCGGCCGGCCCCGCGCCCGCGGCTGAGGCGCAGCATCCTCGCTCCCTCCGCGGTAGGCTCCCGCTGGCGGAGCGGAGCGGAGCGGAGCGCAGCTGCGCGGCGGCCGTGCGGTGCCGCGGCGGTCTGGCTGCCGCCGTGCGCTGGCGGCGGGGCGGGGGGCTGGCGAGGGAGGCTCGGCCCCACTCACCCCGCCGCCGCAGCCGCGGGGCGAGCCGCGCTCGGGCGCCCCCTGGCGGCCCGCGCCCGGCGCCCGGGGCAGGCAGCGCGGCGCGGCGCCCCGCGGCTGTCGGCGGCCCCCGGGGAGACGCGGTGAGGCCCCGCCGGAGGCGCGGTGGCTCGGCAGGGAAGCTCTTCTTCTACGAGGCAGCATTTGAGCCCGAGGGACCCCCGCGCCACCGGCCTGTGCGTGGGCCCCGCTGCCGCTGGGCAGGGCGAGGCGCTGGTGGTCGGTCTGGGGCCGCCTCCCCCGCGCTTCAAGCCTCGCTGAGGGAGAAGCCTCGCTGAGGCAGAAGAGGTCCCGCCGTCGCCAGCGGAGCTGTCGGCGCTTCGGCGCTGCTCCGCACGACTCTCCGGCGTTGTCTGCGAGAGAGGACGGTGGTCACAGCGCTGTGGCTGCGGTGTGGCCGTCGAGGACCTGGAGCGGCCCTGGTCCCCAGAACAGGGAGTGACGCGGGGGCCGGGGCCTGGGCAAGGTTCCTCCATCCTGGCTGAACAGCGTGCTCGGTGTGGTTTACTGCAGTAACCAGGCTGTATCTGGGGAAACCAATTTGTCTTACCAAGAAAATCCACCAGTGAAGCTGGGAGAAATGCATGCTAAGTAGGACACCCCCTTAACTCTGCCCAGCAGAGATACCCGATGGTTATGTTTGGACAGCCCTGTTCGGAAGGGAAAATGGTGGAGTTGAGGCTGGTGATTTCTACTGGAATTTCTCTCGACTTCCAGCATTTTCAAGAGTTAGAACTGAAGAGTCTGATACTTGAAAATGCCTTTTAGGAAACTAAAGTGCATGGAAAAAAAAATAGACCTTCATCAGATTGCTATGTGACTGCCAGCATGGCTATTATTTAAAAAAAACCCAGCAACCAGAACCCCCTTCTAACCACAGGAAAGATGTAAACCCAGCCACACAGTTCAGAACACATTAGGAAATGCATTCCTCTGTAAGTTTCTCTGTTAGTGCTTGCCTGGCTACATAAAGTTTTAATACACTGTAGGGGGCACCTTACACTTGGGCAAAGGAAAGCATTGCTATGTGCCTTTACCATAGCTCCATGCAGGAGCAGGTGTCATGCCTCTTTTCCCACAGAAATGACCAATACTACTGCATGTGGTATTGAATGGAGCTTGTAGAAAGCTCCTTTTATAATTTCTTCATAAAAGTAAATAAAAACAGATGGATCTGGACAGGCTGGATCGATGGACCAAGGCCAATTGTATGAGGTTCAACAAGGCTAAGTGCCAGGTCCTGCACTTGGGTCACAACAACCCCATGCAATGCTACAGGCCTGGGGAAGAGTGGCTGGAAAGCTGCCCAGAGGAAAAGGACCTGGGGGTGTTGATCAACAGCCGGCTGAACATGAGCTGGCAGTGTGCCCAGGTGGCCAAGAAGGCCAACGGCATCCTGGCTTGTATCAGAAATAGCGTGGCAGGAGTAGGGAAGCGATCGTCCCCCTGTACTCAGCACTGGTGAGGCCGCACCTCGAATACTGTGCTCAGTTTTGAAAGACAAGAAAGACATTGAGTTACTGGAGTGTGTCCAAAGAAGAGCAACAAAACTGGTGAAGGGTCTGAAGAACAAGTCTTACGAAGAGCAGCTGAGGGAACTGGGGTTGCTTAGCCTGGAGAAAAGGAGGCTGAGGGGAGACCTTATTGATCTCTACAACTACCTGAAAGGAGGTTTTAGCGGGGTAGGTGTCGATCTCTTTTCCCCTGTAACAAGCAGTAGGACAAGAGAAAATGGCCTCAAGTTGCACAAGGGGAGGTTTAGATTGAACATTAGAAAAATTTCTTCACCGAAAGGGTTATCAAGCAGGAACAGGCCTGGAACAGGCTGCCCAGGGAAGTGGTTGAGTTACCATCCCTGGAGGTATTTAAAAGACGTGGAGTCCTGGCGCTTAGGGACATGGGTTTAGTGGGACTTGGCAGTGTTAGGTTTACAGTTGAACTCGATGTTCTTAAAGGTCTTTTCCAACCTAAACGATTCTATGATTCTGTGATTCTATGTTTTGCCCCTGCAAGCCCCACAGTAGTTAAGAATATATAAAACCTGACTCTGCCTGAAAATGCTTCCTTCCCCTACAGCACTCAATGGGACATTATATCCACATCTTGAGGGGACAGTATTCTTATTTGTATTTTTTCTGGCCAAATCAAAGGTAGGAAGAAAAGCAGAATCATTTTATTTTCTATTTAATCAACTCTGTTAGGAGGAAAAAAGGATTGTTTTTCAGCATTTATAATACAGATGTGTCCAAAACAATATCAGAGAAAGATCAGAAGAATAGAGAAGCCATTTATAAACATGCTACAATAGAGCATACCTACGAAAGCAGCTGAAAGTAGTTTGTTTTGCTCTGAGGTTCTGGTTTCTTTACTTTTGTGTTTGTTTTATTTTAAGTGCTTTATGGCAGGATTATTCAGATAAGACTGACATTCCTGTCCACGAAAATAGAACAGTGTGTTTATTTCCAACATTAACTGTGTGACCCTTAGCTGTCCCCGCAGGCTTGTAATATTCCTTAAATCTGCTCGCCTTGCAATTGTACTGACTTTACTCTTGCTATTCGAGTGAAACATCACCATTGACATTATTTTGTTATTTTACATCAAACAAGTATTTCGGTCTAAGATCTAAGCACTAGTAATAACTTCAGAAGTACCTCAATGACTTGTAGGGTTAACGCCTACTCTTAAAAGTCATACAGTTTTAAGGCAACTGAAGGCATTTGAAAGTTGTGTTGCCTTATGCTAAATAATAATAATAATGCCTTGCTCTTACTTAGCACAACAGCAGTCAGTTCCAGTGCTGAGCATCATAAATGAAGTCACTGGGGCTTGGAGAACTGCTCGGATAGCACACGAGACCTGTGGCACTCGGGGAGCGAGAAGGCAGCACATTCTGGTGCTGTATCCATCTTGTACAGGTCTATCCAAAACAGAGTTAAAATTCAGTAATTAGCACAGTTAGAGATACGTGAGTGTTCACGCAAATGAAAAGCAGAAGGGGCATAGCAAGAACATAGGCAGTTCTCATGTGCTCCTCTTGTACCTGTCTTTCAGTTTGAAATATATGCCACGTAACCTGGTTGCTTTGAACTAAATTTAAAAAAGGGAAAAGGTGCTTCAAATGGCTATCAGTGCTAAAACCTGTATGGAGAGCAGGGCAGAATGAAAAGAAGGAAATCTCTTTCAAGATCCTTTCGCCCCCAACGTGTTAACGTACAGCAGTCCCCTTCCCCTTATCCTTTTCCTTTATTTTTTTCCATGTAAAGAAGAGAGACATGAGTGTAGGATATTCCAAATCAATTCAAAGAGATAAACAAAAAGAACAACCTTTTCGTATTTCGAAGGATTTGCAGTGTTTCCCTAAATAACGTGGACCTGTTCTGATCACTGGAAGCTTATTCCAGACCTTGGTTTCCTCAGACTTTAGACTGGACATTGTGATCTGCACTGCTCAAGAGGTAAGCAGCTGCCCCATTTGTTGGTAGACTAAAGTTTGGTCTTTAGCATACCCATGGCCCAATCCATTAACTGCTTTGAATATCGAACTTAAAAAGTCTTAATAGGCTCTAGAACCTGACCTGGAGCCAGGACGAAGAGCTTTTATAAGAACATTTAGCCAAGAGTCCAAAAGTCATTATCATCTACCCTACAGAATAACTAGAAGGTCAGATGTGGGACCAAATAATTTATACAGAAAAATACAAGATTCATGGTGTGGATTTCTACAGCTTATATTATGTGCAGTTAGTAAGGTTAATATATCATTATGGTTTTTCCAATCTTAAAAACAGATCAGTCAAAGCTTCTGTGGAAAGTTTTGTGGAAGCAAAACTTAAATACTAGTATTTCATAGAAGGCTCTATTATGAAAGCTTATTTATGCCATTATTTAGAAATCTACCTGCTAGCAGAGGAAGGATAAGTATTTCAAAGAATCATATGGGATTTTAACATAAATCTTGTCAAAATTAAAGACAATTTTATTTTTAAATCTTTTCAAAACATGGCCGTACAGAAGCCTAAGTGTCCAATTTCCATAGGAAAGCTTACTTTTTCTCATAGCTGTTTCCTAGTTTTGTTTCTGTAGGCAGGAAGCCTTCTCCTGAACTGTAATTGGAGCCATTACACAGACAGTATTTTGTATTAATTATCGCAAGCAGGAGGATAAAATGGGGATGTGACCATGCTCTACAAAGAGCATGAATTTCTTATCAGCCTTGTTATTGCCAGCTTCTGAATCTGAGCACCTGCTTGTCCCTTCTAACTAAAAAGGATGAATTTTAGCCAATATATAATTCTGAGAGCAATGAAGTTGCCTAGTTCATTATGGGGCTCATTTCTGTGCTTTTCACCTATGTACTGATGCTGTCCTGCATTTGGAAATAAAAAGCCTTACAATTTAAGACTCCTTTAAAACAATGAATCACTTAAATAGAAACTGCGAGAAAATGTGAGAGAAACAGCCCTGCAGACACCCAGGTCAGTGAAAAAGGAGGGGGAGGAGGTGCTCCAAGCGCCGGAGCCGAGATTCCCCTGCAGCCTGTGGTGAAGACCATGGTGAGGCAGGCTGTCCCCCTGCAGCCCATGGCAGTTATTGGTGGAGCAGATATCCACCTGCAGCCCATGGAGGACCCCATGCTGGAGAAGGTGGATGTGCCCTGAAGCCCGTGGAGACCCCATGCCAGAGCAGGCTCCTGGCAGGAGCTGCGGCCTGCGGAGAGGAGTCCGTGCTGGGGGAGGTTTTCTGGCAGGACCTCTTGCCTGTGGGGGACCCATGCTGAAGCTGTCCATTCCTGAAGGAGTGCATGCCGTGGAAGGGACCCATGCTGGAGCAGTTCATGAAGAACTGCAGCCCGTGGGAAGGACCCACGTTGGAGTACTTTGTGAAGGACTGTCTCCCATGGGTGGGACCCCACACTGGAGCAGGGGAACAGTGTGAGGAGGAAAGAGTGACGGAGATGAAGTGTTACGAACTGACCACAACCCCCATTCCCCATCTCCCTGCCCTGCTCGGTGGGGAGGAGGTAGAGGCGCTGGGACTGAAGTTGAGCCTGCGAATAAGGGGGTGGGAGAGAATGTGGTTTTAGTTTTGGTTTTGTTTCTCACTACCTCTATTTTAAATTGGCAATAAATTAAGTTTAGAGTCTGTTTTGCCTGTGACAATAATTGGTGAAAGATCTCCCTGTCCTCAACAAGATAAGGAGCTTTTTTGTGTATTTTCTCCCCCTGTCTTGCTGAGGAGAGGGAGTGAGAGAGCAGCTGGGTGGGCACCTGGCAGCCAATCAAGGCCAACCCACCACAGAACTATACTGTTCACCCATTTCCAGATGTAAATCTAACAGATATATTGTACAATCTTGGAGAGGACAGATCTGCAAAGTATAATGCAAAGGATGTTCTCTTTCTACCACTACCACATGCTTTACAAGGGTTTCTCCCCCACACTACGTACCTCATTTTCGACCAAATCAGTTTATTTTCCTGCATGATGATCATTCTAGTCATTTTTTTATTTACACATGAAAATAAAATTTTTAAAAGTTAATTCTGAATGTGAAATTCAGCCCTGCTGGCAATAGCATAGGCTCTGCAATCACAGTTAAGACGCAATAAATTATCTTTTCTGTTTTTTTTTCCTGAGATGTGTTCAGCTCAAAACCTTTGCTAAACCCATGGTCCCTTTTCATCATCTTAGAGAGGCAGTAAAACAAGTTTGATTAAAACCAAACTTAAAACAATACATCATGATTCAAGGAAAAGATTTTATTTTAGGGCTAACAAGTTGATAATAAATAAAGGAATATAATAATGTAATAACAGATGTTCTCATGCACTTAACACATACAATAACACTGGCTTACACTGCTGTTTGGACAAATTGAGAAGAGGTATTTGGCAATATTATAAGTTTGAATAGGTTACAGATTATAGAAGAAGAAATTCTTTCCAATGTTTTTACATTTCTTTTATACAAATTCAAATAAATATTAATACATCTATTTTTCTTCAGATTTTGTGTTCACTTTTAACATGCCCGATATCTAAGCCACAGTAATATACAACTGCCAAGAAAGAGTATTTATGAATTATACTTATTAATATTCCTAAAAATGTATCATATTTATGTCATATTGTGCAAGCTCTTTAGGTACAATTAGATTTTAGGAAAAATTGCAGAAAATTTAAACTCATTAAAACATATCCAGTGCAACGGCCAGTCTAGTCCACACATTATGGTACTGTAATGTAAGCCAATATAATTTAAATAATAAAACATGCCTATATGATTCAGAGGAAGCTGAATATGTTTTATGTTTTAAAGATCTGACATCTAATATGCAGATTCTGCAGTATCAGACATTTTTCAAATCTTCATGAGATGGCAAAATAATGTTAAGACTTTATAAGTAGGCTTTTTCTTTTTTTTAGGATAACTCACATTAACAGTACTACAGTGGCCAAAAAAGACAAACTATTATAATAAAAATCAATCTGATTAAAAAATTAAATATTCCAATTAACACTGAAAAAGTGTTTGTAATCATTATTTACAATTCATCAATGATACCAGTGTATAACTCCACACAGTCAAAGTATACCACTTTCCAAGCAAATACCAATTCTTGTATCCCCATTCAAACATTCGATAGTAATATGTTGTTTATGCGCAACATATTAGTTTAAAGAAGGAGATCGATCTGTGGTCCAGAGTAATTCTATATATGGCCATTTGGTTTGCAAGCAGCGTTTTACAGGAGTGTCGTCAGTCTGTAACATTGGTTCTTCAAAACCCATAACAACTGCTGTGCCTTCTACGTACATGACCTGTCAAAATAAATCCAATTATGTCAGTCTATGTGTGTTTAAAAACTGTAATATGAGATGATTTTTTTTTTTACTACAAAAATCAAATCCATGAAGTTTTATATTTTTTTTTTTAAAAATGAAATGAGGTATGAAATCGAAAAAACCTAATCTCTTAGACTCAAGTGCCTGAAAACCCTGATCAGGCCATATTCATTTGACTGTTTACTTCAATAGACAGTAATGGCCAAAACTGGGGGAAAAAAAAATCTAGGAAATGCAATGCAAGAATTCTGTGACAATGGATCTTCTACTCCTGTTGCAGTTGCAAAGTTTGATATTGTTATTTTTATAAGGACAGCATTCCTTAGACTTAACTTTACGGAACTAATTTTCCATAACATGGAACTTCTGTTGCTAACCAGCTCTATTCATAAAACAATATTTAAAATGGTATAAGCAGAATCCTTTGAAAACAAAAATTTATTTAAATTTTCTTGATTATGTATATATGTTCAATAGTAAAGATAAATGCATCTTTAAATGCTTTTGCCTACCTTTTGGGATATAAAACTGCTGGAGATTTCACAGGGGTAATTTTAAGGACCTAACTCCAAGCTATTCTGAAGACTGAGTATATACATTTTCTCAAAGAGTCTTCTTACCTGAAGTTATTTTTGTTCCCTATGTCTATTAATGCCTTATACTCTTCTACCCTAAATGCTAATTCAGGAACTAACTTAGAAGCAGTCACGGTGTGTCATGTATACCCCTCCTTCCAAGAAAGCTGAAAATGAAACAGGTCATTTTTGTCCACCACTACATGGTTCCAAAAATTGATTTCTGATGCAGGTCTGGAGTACTAAAATATTTAAAAAAAAAATCCAAACATCTCAACGTACATGTAGGGTTACTTATAGAAGTTGCAGTTTGTCCATGTTACATCTCCATTGTCCTTTACAGTTCAGATTCCACTTCTCATGGATAAGTATGAGAAGTGCTCCATTCAAAAGGCATAGCTTAAGAGATATGGTCTAGCCAACCAATCCAAGCTAAAATATGACCAGGAGCACAAAGCAGTTTCCAATTCCAAATGTATAATTTTGGAAGAAGATTATCGAAATAATAGTTTTGTAAAAAGTCTGTTTCAAGTTAAAGTATTTTGCCTGTAACTATCGTCAGTTTTACAATTTAACACAGGGAGTCAGTTCTGCATATTAATTGTTAGTAAGGCTAGATTTATGTTTCTTAAATCTTACCTTTTCGTTATAGTTAGATTGCTTCAGTCCATTGTAATGGTAAACAGTGAATGACTCTGAAACCCTAGAGTCCTAGTAGAAAGAAGACAGTTAATTTCATGTAATGTGTACAACACTGTGCCTTGATAGTCTCCTCTCTTCACAACTAGGCAGATGCATTTAAACAGGAAGACTCAAGGAAATTGTAAAAAAGCATAATTTCTTTTAGGTGACATAATCTTGAAGATTTTGTTCATTTTACCTTTCTCATCAGAAATAATAAAAAGATGTCAGTAAATTAATGGGTAATGCCCCAAAGAGCAAGTCATGATTTTCTATGTTCACCTGGTCACTTTAAGCTATAACTTCAGCACTGAGCATGCATGTAGAAACTGTCCTAATTTTTCAAGTCAGACACCTTACGTAGTAGCCACATTTGCGCGTATTTATGACTGTTTGGATGTTACTAAATTAAATATTTACTAAGGACCAGATCCAATCTCCAACCCTCCATTTGAGAGCTAAAAAGTTATTTATGCCCATGCCTGCCTAATGGTAAACTAATTGTGAAGACACCTGTTCAGCTGAGGCCTAACAGCAGATGTACTGCAGTTGTCAACCTTTACCACTCCAGGTGTTTAAATGCTTTAGTTCTAAAAGGACTGAAAAGCTTTGCATTTCACTGAATCAGTAAACACAAATCAGGTGTAATATCATCTCTTTTATGCCTACTGGACCAGGCTCCAAACAAAAGCTTATCCTTTTTTTAAATACATGGAGGTAAAGGCTGGAATGAGAAGAGATCTGCTCAGGTTACAGTACATCCATCAGATTACGAAAAGCCCTCATTCATTTTTCTCCTCTTAAATGATTCAAAAACGTTATCTCTGTATGGGTCTCACAGCAACCCAGGCTATTCAGTGGAGGGAGGGTGGTGAAAAGGAAGGTAAGTGGTAACTCTACTTACAGGAATTGCTTCACAGAAATGAATAAAATCAAGTTTTGCTGGGAAGGAAAGAGGACACTTGTCCTTTTCCCTGAGGAAGGTATGCTCACCCTGAAGGAAAAGAAGTGCTGCTTTCCAGTTCCCATGGTTGTTAAGAATTTTGTGCGGTAATTGTTTCCCAAAAAAAGGGCTACCGGGGAATTCAGGAATCCCCCTCTCCAGGTGACTGCCCTAAACACTAAAGAGTCAGGCTTGCTGTCTCAGACTGAATGATCTTTGAATATTTTTCTTCTAAGCCAACAGCTTTGAAAAGGAAAGCTGAGATCCCGTCCTGCTTTTGAGGTGGAGCTTAATACTTTCTAGGAGAGTAAGAATGGGGGTTTGAATATTCTCAGCAAAGAAAGAATCAAATCTGGATCTCCTGACACTAGGTAAGTGATCAAATATTGTATAAAGGGGAACATCAATTCCAACCATCACTGGCATCTGCTACTTCCTCACAGTATTTTGAAGACAGACATTCATCTTCATTTCTGCAGAATTTCACTTTCAGAAAGAATTCTGAATGAGGTGTCAATATGGGGAAGGGCTCCTGCTATCTGATCCACAGAGCACAGACAGATTGGACAACGTGTCTGTGCCCTCACCATTCATTCAGTAACTGATACTGGCAGGTCCCATGCCCAAATGTGCCAAAATGTACCCTTAAGGCAGGAACACTTCCCATGTTTATACTGGAGACAGCGAAGGTTCAACAGCACAGGCAAAACTGAGTGGTGGGGAATCACGTGCAGCAAGGAATTAGTACTTGATGGACAGGCATTGACTTGGGGGCTCCAACTTTCCAGCAGGTAAAGAGTTCCTCCACCAACTCTCTAGGTGACCAAGGCGGGGAGGATCTGCCCACGATTCCACTATGCTTCCTTCTCCAGCTGCCCTTCTTCAGTCAGTGATGCCCTTCAGCAATAGGCAACAGAGGTAGCAGCCCCATACGATGGCCGTTTTCTCCTCCAGCTACCTATGGCCCGCAGTACTGGACAGTTTAGGCACAGCCAGTTATGGAGGATGTGCTTTGGCTTTCTGAACTTCATTCTAAGCATCTGGGGCCTAAAATTAAGCAGTGGAATCTTCCAGATTTGCAAGTGTAATATAATCCTAAGAAGCAAGATTAAATTGTATTCAATTTTAAAGATATTTCCACTTCTGGATATACAAATGAAAGGAAGAAGAAACAGTTGGCAAATACACAATGCAGATGTAATTCTGTAAATCCAGAGAAAATGGACACTCTAACTCCTTTTTCCTCTAGATGATGAATCACCACTTAATGATGTGTTCAGTCCCTACCATCTTTGGCAGTGCAGTTCTAGTGTCTGCTGAATGACCAGATTGTTTCATAGTACAGAATACCACACCCAAACAGTGCTGCACAACCCTTAACAAAAAGAGTCTTGCTGAAGGAATTTTAAAAATATTAGTTTCACATTTCCTTGGTTGTAAAAATTAAGCCATATAGTTTCAATGACATGTTAAGCCACAAAAGCCTCCAAAGAAGTACTCCTGTCAGCCCTTCTCTTGCCTCACCAGCCTATCTTTCTGTCACTGGGGAAACCCTCTCTCTTCTGCCAATACAAGCATTTGCATGGCCATGGAACAAGACTCCATAAACCTGCAAAGAGAGCTCTCATTCAGACCAGTTCCATTCTGGTTTACCACGTATCTGTACAAAGAGGTTCCTGGTGGCAGGAGGGAGACAGCAGGATGGCAGGAAAATGGGACCCAGGGCAAAGGGAGAAGAGGACAGCAGTGCTAGGTTAACACGTTTCTCAGTGGTGGTGCTATCTTAATGAAGATACGGAACAGATTGAGAGTTTGAAAATAATTTTCCATTACCTATCTGACTTCCACATATGCTAAACATAACCCTATCATGACTTTTTGTTAAACTGTCAAAAATTTTACATTATTAGAGATATACATAAAAATAGTTTTAAATATATTTGTAACCTTTTCCCATTTGCTAGCGATTACAGTGGACATTTGTAATACTGATAAAAACAGTATGGTCATTTATTCTCAGAAAAACCAAACTCAGGTGAACTTTCTGAGTAGGGAACCAGTTCAATTTCATATGCAAAATGATTATATATTTCCTGAAGTTAATTTTAGAACTTGTCGCTACAATGGAGTTTCCTTCCAGTGTAAAGCTGACAAAATCATGGACACCTTATGCAAAACGGAAGTCTACAGTTTGTTGTGTAATACAAGAAGTTATTTGCTGGTCAGCTGTGTCAAATGAATGCAATACTTATTAAAAATAGCTCTGTGATATTGATGGAAGTGTTTAATGAATCTCAAAGCCAAGCAGAATGGACAATGCTCTGCAGCAATAAAGCTATATTGATTACCTGCTCAGGGAAAAATTCTTGCAGAAAGGGACCCAGTAATATGATGCCCAGGCCTTCTGGGTCTAATTTGGTCTTCATGAGGTTTACACTATGACAAAAACATTGAATATAAAAGTATGAGTAAGACATTTTTATTCTTGCATGACTAAGTTATGCTGTGCTACCACAGTACTGGCTGCCAAGGATAGCAATACTATTCTATTTTTAATCGTAAGTGACAACTGCACCAGAATGGCATGCAAGTTGCCAAAACATGGTTATTTTTAAATAAAAGTAATCTGTTATTTTAAATTAAATAAATGATAATTCTGAAGGACCACCATATTTGGTAAAATAGTTTGAAACCCATATAATCTAAAACCAGGTTTACAGCCCAAAAGGCATTTTGCTGTCTTGTAAGCATTCTTGAACTTAGATAAATAAAACAGTCATCTTTCAAATACAGCTCCGTAACTGCCAAACAACCTGTTTTTAAATGGAGATCTGAAAAGCCTCCAAGATTTTCTAAGTACACTGAAATAAAATTAAGTTTAACAGATACATTTCTTATTTACATCACGTCCTTGATATCAAAGAAGCCGAAAACAATAAATAGTGAAAATATTAACAGTACTAATCTGAAAGCCTTACTACATGAATATGGTATAATTCCAGGTCACTACAAATGAATGTCAATTATAACTTGGTATTTCTATTTAAGTAATAAATTTCTAAGGCATCAGATCACTTAAACATTTATTTGCATCTACCTATCCTTTTGCCTAAGTTACAAGTTGTACCGTACACAAGAGTGTCCTCATTGGGTCAAACCAACAGAGCGTCTTGCCCAGTATCCTGCTTCTGACATTGGTCAGTAGTGGATGCTTTAGATAGAGTACAACAGGGCAAACATACAGTGATATCCTTAGTTTACCCTCCCCAATTCCTGCAGTCTGCTGCTCAAAGACATCTTCAGTGAGAGGCAGTATCTAAAACACAAAGATATATATTTTTTCTTTCCATCCATATGCCTAATTGGCTTTGAACCCATATACAGTTGTGGCATTTAAAAAACTCCTCACAAAATTAAAATTAAACTATGGATTCTGGGAATAAGTATCTCCCGTTTTGAACCGGTCACCTGATAATTCAGTTTGATGACACCTCATTTTTGTATTGTGAGAAGCAATAAAAATCATTCCCTATTTATTATGAAAGTCCTGATTTTAGAGACCTCTCTCACATGCCAATGGTTGTCTCTCTTTTCCAAGTCGAACAGTCCTAACCTACTTCTTATTTGTACTAATGCCGTTCTGTACCTTCAATTAGCCTTGCTGCCTTCCTGATACCTTTCTACAATGTTCTTTTTTAAGATGGAGTGAAACGTCATGCATTTATACAATGGCATAATTCCTAGAAATCCCACTCCATATGTCTGTCTATCACTGAGTATCAGTTTAAATCTAAGATCTGTTTCCTGAATGGTAGTACCTAGTTCACAGCCCACCAATGTGTATGTAAAATCAGGATTGTTTTATTCCATGTGCGATCAATCTACAGTTACTGTTTTGAGACTGCTATGTTACCCCCCAGTAACTTCTGCTGCTGTTCCACACCATTTTTAATATCTTGAATACTTTTGTATCAGCAGCTAACTATCATATTAATCCCTACCTTCAAATCCTCACCGGTGCCATGACAAACTTCACAGACCTAACACAAATTCCTGTGAAATTCCTCTAATGATCTCCCTCCATTAAGAAAAAATGACATTTTTATCCTTTGATCAGTTATTTATCTACAAGAAAACCTTCCTTCTTATCCCATGTTTACACATGAAACATTTACATGTGAATTTTCCCCAGATTGGCCTTCAATTCCTTTTCTAAGTAATGCTGTCCATTTGTCACCTTCTCATTCTGGTACTGTCTGGTACCAGGACAGTTTACAGTAGTATGTAACTTAAAATAGTTCAGCAATTTTATTCTGATGTTTCTTCAGAATTTTGGGGTTTTTACTTATCTTGACACTTCAGACTCTTAGTTACTCTGACCACCCATAAAAAGGCTTAAGTGTGGAAACCTCCCTGTAATCTTTCCCAGTGAAAATGAGAACTAATCCCTGTTGTCTTCCTCAGTGAATATGAAGAGGAATTCACTACACTCTTCTTACTGACTTGGAACACTTTTTAATATTGGGCATCACCTATCAGAACTACAGACCTCTTGCAAGTCTCCTGGTTCTGATGGGCATAAAAAAATACTATTAACTTCTATTTTATAACTTTGCGGATTAGTCATGAGACGATTTTAACTCTGCTTTATTCTGTATTTACATTTAATGTTCCATAAATGTAGATTCTTCCCTATTTTTTTCATGTAGGCACTACATTTTCCTTTCAGAAGACACAGTCTTAGCTTCTCGTAGCTGCCTCTTTTTACCACCTGGGCTTTTAACCACCTAGTTCTCTTTTGTCAGGGGCTGTGGGCAGAATGTGTCTTTCTAAGCTCTTCTTGATCATTGTTGCATGTAAGATTTTATCCTTTTGGCTACCACTTACGTGTCTTCATTTTTAAGTAGCTTCCTTTCTTGGTCCTAACATAGTACTAGTAGTAAATTATTTGGCTTCTTTTTGTTTCTGCCTCAATACACACAGAATACGCTATGCAATTCTTAAGAGAGTGGCTCTGTTAAGGCCCTTGGAAGAGGAATTTTAAAATTCATGAAACTGAACGTAATATCCTATAAACTACGTTAATTTAATATCTAAAAAAAAAATTTCACTACTCAAGTGAAGCTACAACCGAGGATTTGCAAGATACTGGACTTTAATCCTTCTATTGCTTGTTCTTACTGCTCTCAAAGTACAAAATTTAAGATATTTCAGTAGCTGTCTGAAACCTGCTCAAATTCTTGAAATGCTGTAACAGAGTTCTAAAAAATCGTGTTTGTAAACAGAACCAAGGCAGATTTAAGTAAAGATAATTTTGAAAATGCACTTAAAATTACGTAATAAAATTAAACAAGCTATATACTCACTAATGAAATACGAGAACTGTTTAAAAATGCAGAGCCTTACTAAGTTTTTAAGTATGGTCAGTGTACAAAATTAAATCAATTAAGCAGGAGAGGAGATTTAATAAAAATTGATTGCTGTATGTTTCAACTGAGGCTTTTTCATTCAGCAAATAGTTGACGCTGTTCAACATTACTGGTATTACAGCAGAGCTACCAAAATAAGTGTGTGTATGTGCTTCAGTCACTTCAGTGTGAAGTCTAGCATCTGAACTAAAGAGGTTCTGAATGTCGGGGTGATGATACTGATGGCCTTTGTACTGTTAGGGCTGAGAAATGCGTGGGGACAAAAGCCTCCAGCACTGGTCAAATAGGCAGATAGGATAAAGTGTTTTAAACCAGCTAAACCTAGATTGACAGATGTACTCAAATCGGTGCCCTAAAGAGTATCAGATGGTTTTTAGAAACAAACAGACAAAACAAACAAGAGAGCTGGGTTCTCAGATGTATTTACTAAAAGACTAGAAAATTTTACTAAAATCACATGCAATGGCGTTCAGTACTGGAATGGCTAATCCACCTTGTTAATTCATGTCTGCTCTGCAAAGTTTTCCCCTCTATAATTCTTAAACCCTAAGCAGGTCTGACCGTTATTCATCTTGAGATTCTGAGAAGCTTAAAGCCTTGGATTAGATGATCATAAATAATTTCCATTTAGTTCTGGAACTAAAAAGTGTAAGTAGTACACTTGGAAGCAATGCCTTTAATTTTACTTAAAAACAAACAAAAAAAAACAACCAGAAAAGCCCGCATGGAGTTTGAAATGTGTTATTTATACTTGTGTTCCACATTAAGTAGACAGGACATCTAGAACCAAAACAGAGTAGGTCCTCAAGACAGTAATATTAGACAACATTTTTATTTAAGAAGAGATGTTTCAAGACTGAATATCCCATGGTTTGATCATGGCTTTTCAACATAGCAGGCCTTCTGACTGGCTCTTCCTACATCAATTTATATTCGTTGTGCTATGCACAATAAAATAGGCCAGGGCTATGCCACAAACACCCTGAAGGCCAAAGAGCCAAATGGAAAAACTGCTGAATGCAGAAAGAGGATTTCTGCAGATTTATTGAGGCAGCAGAACAAAAAGGCCAAAGGAAAGCTTCTCAGACCTATTAAACTAAGGCTTTTTTCTTTTTTCCCCTTTAAAAAAAACTTTTGCAGATTTCACCATTTATTGACATGATATGAATGCTAGCCTTTTTGTTTTGTATTTTCTTTGGTTTTAGTTTCCCGTGTGTCTTTCGATTTCAATTTTCACTCCTATTCTCCACAGAGAACAGCTCAGTAAACTTTGTTGCACTTCGCAACATTTGAAAGGACAGAAAATGGCAACAATCAAATTTCAGATGTCTGTGGTAAGTAAACCTGCAGTCTCCACAGCCATTCTACAGAAAGAACTGATGTAGACCCCAATAAACTAGACCATATGCTTACGAAAATGCAGAGCCACCTTTTGGAGATGTAAAAAAGTTCAAGCACATAGCTCTCCTTTCCAGGTTAAGCATTTAGTGGCAAAACGTGGTAAGCTTTGATGCCGAAGGTTAACTGCTGCCACTGAACATTAGTCCTGTCTGTCCACATAAGATCTAAAATAAATTGCCTTTTTCATTTGATAGTTTTATCTCTAATCCTAGGAATCAAGGTGTCATTTCTGGAAACAAATGACAATTATAAACACCACAAGGTACTGAGTGTTGGTGGAAACAAAAGTGTAACTGAAGCAGTTCCAGCTTCAAACTCTGTAGACAGATCCAGTGGTAATCCAATGCTAATCTGCCTCCAAGTACCTTGGTTGTTTGGCTCTTCTGTCACACAGTTTCACCCTTGTTAACATACAGAAATATATTCACGACTATGTCCTCAATATATAGTAATGCAGAAGGTTTGAGGGTTTTTTTTGGCTTCTAGTTATCACTACCAAAGTTAGAGACATTTTAATTTGAATTCCTCCCATTTAATTTAAAGCTGACTGAAACACTTCAAAATAATTGTGCCTAGAATGCAAGCTAGGAAAAAATCTAGAAAAACCACCAAATTATAATTGATATGTGGTTAATTGAATCCAGGAAAAAACCCTGAATTGTAATTAATTAATAATAGATCATAATTAATATGTGGTTAATTGAGACTTCTATAGTATTTAAAGTTTATTATACTTACTATTCAGGATCTGAAACAAGGTCCAGAGCCTTCATTACATCTTCTAGCAGAGTGTCAGGTATAAAACCATTATCTGAAGAAGTAGCAAAGCTTCTCATCAGGAAAAGAAACAAAATGCTTTCCAGGAGTACAAATTTTATACAAAAATACAAATACTGCGTATCTTTATCTCTAAAATTTGCAAACAAATGGTGGGGTTCTAGAAGGAACACAGTTTTCAAACACTTCTCTCCCACTTTAAAAAAAATGAGGAGTGCCATACAGAAACTGCGGGTTTATCATTCATATACTTAGAAGCTTAATACTTGCTAAGAATTCAATCTCTTTATAGCAATCTCCATTTGATACCACGGAATAATAACTGTACAATTTTTCCCTTTTGATTAGCTAAAATAATACCTGAATGTTAGACATCTTCTGTTTTCCAAAACATAAGAAAATTTTCAGTGTATGCCACATACATTCAAGAACAAAATTTCATGAGGAATGCAATCATAGCGGAGCAGTTATTTTATGAAAATGTAATATAAGAGAAATCAAATTATATTTATATCAAATTTAAATTTAGATTTAGATTTAATTTTAGATTTAGACTAGATATAAGGAAGAAATTTTTTACAATAAGGGTGGTGAAACACTGGAACAGGTTGCCCAGAGAGGTGGCAGATGCCCCATCCCTGGAAACATTCAACGTGAGGTTGAACAGGGCTCTGAGCAACCTGATCTAGTTGAAGATGTCCCTGCCCACAGCAGGGGGGTTGGACTAGATGACCTTTAAAGGTCCCTTCCAATCCAAACTATTCTATGATTCTATGATTCTGTATGTAAGCTTTATGTTAAATAAAAACAACATTACAAAGTTAAAAAGCTTACGCTCCAAGAACTCTACTTCCTACTGCACAATGTTGTACTCAACTTCCCTTACTACAGAATTCTCAGAAAATTTCTTCATGTTCCTTGTAGATTGACTATTGTATTGAAAATTTCTTGTCTTAAGTACTAAGTATTTCACTCCTCTCTTAATCATCTCAGGTGTAAACAGCATATTACCCTGGCAAGGAAAGGACAATGGATTTGAAAGTGCAGTATTTGGAACAAATTTTAGAAAATAATGGTCCTATTTTTGAGGAGATACCTTACACAATGCAGTATTCATTACTATTTGGAATTTGTCTCTACTGAGTGAGTACATTTCAATTATAAAATCTTATTTCAGCAAGAAGTACGGTCCTTACCCTCAGGGTCATATGTCTGGAAAACCCTTCTAGCTTGTTCTGAAGGCGCTTCTGGAGCAACAAGGGCCATATCCTTAAGGAAAAAAAAAAGAAAAAAAAAAGAAGAAAACTTTCAGAATATTCTTAATTCAGATACAGATTACTAAGGAAATATTAGCCATACTACACAGGTTTGGACCTTAAATTAATGAAAATTTAAATACAAACGAAAAATCACAGTAATTTGGCAATATTGCTGATAGTGACCATAGTAAAACCATCAAGAAAAAAGTGAAATTGATAAGTTATTCATGAAAAATGAAAGGTGGCATAAAGGGTAAGAAACGCACCTATTCAAGACAGCCTTTAGTTTAAAAAAAGATACAAAGACTTGATGTTCAAATAGAACACAAAACTCCAATAGTGCTCCAAAAACTGCTTGCTAGGAGTACTTAAATCCTATATCTCCTCTTGCAAATTTATGATCACCTATGTTGTTTTTCACATAGAAAGGAAAATGAAAAACTTGCTGAGAGGGAAACACTGCATTTCACAATACCCCCTCTATAGTTTTTCTTCCTGTCAAAGTGAAAATGTAAGGTTATCTGCTATGCTATGAACAGTAAACACAAACCCTCAGAAATAGCAGCATTGACGTTACTCTGAATACCCTGGGAAACATGCTTTTGTTCATATTGTATTAAGTAAATTTATATGTTACAAATCAAAAAGTTACCTTAAACTGTTTCATAAAGTATATATAATTTTTTAATTTCCAGTTCATTTCAACTTTGCTTTCTGAAGATGACTTAGATTTTCTTGAAAATCACGTTAACATCCTCTCATTATACCTGCATGTGCCAGCAGTGAACTTTGGTCTAAACTGTACAAGTCTGTATTACTCCATTTGAAGGAAGGCACAGAAAGAAATCAGAAAATGTAGAATTAAAAGATGCATAGTGACCTACTGTTCTTTTATCAGATTAAGAAAATGGCTTCAGGAAAAGAACAGAAAAAATCATACATTTGACCAGCATTCCACTCTTAACCAGTTTCTCTTAATTGCTGACTCCAAATCAGTCAAGAATTTTAAGTATACACCTAATGCCATCCAGCATACACTTAAAAACTTTCCTAAATGAAAGCCAACTGCCTAGGACACACAAACAGGGATAACATGGAACACAACATACACTTAAAAATGACAACAGTTTTACTTTACAACATACACTTAAAAATGGCAACAGTTTTACTTTGAACACATGAATGATACAGCTATTACTGGCATAAGGTGCATACAGTGGGGGTTACAGAGCTCCCCTCATTTCCACATACAGGAGAGACAAATATTTGGTCTCATACAGGATTATATAAGACAAAAAGCTGGGAGGAGACATCTGCCCTGTCTTCCACGGCTCTAGATCACCAGCCCATTATACTTTCACACCTAAGGGCTACTCCATTGCCACTTGAGCACAATGCAAACGTCTACATTACCAAGCAATGCAGCACATGGAGTGAAGGATTGGGGTTCAATTTGCTGTGATGTATTAAGGGGCATCCACATCACATCTTTACTGGCAATGAAGTTTGTGCCAGACGTCAGTGTCCACACTGCAGGCGAGGCACTCTGAAAGGCCTCCCAATGTGCAACTTCAGGTGTTGGCTCCACCAGGAGAGAAACAGCTTTCAGCACATCTCTTGGACACTTAATTGCATGCAGCAGGATTCCAAGTATAGATGCACCACAAATTTGCACCAAAAAGAAGCTCTCCAACATGCTAAATCACTAATGTAGATGGATCTGGTGAATCACGTCTGCTGGAATTCTCCTAGTTCCTGAGACGCAATAGACTTACCAGGACTAAATTGCTTCTGGCTCCGGCCTACTGCCTCTCTTGCAGCACAAGTGCCACCTTTCACTGTGACTGGACTGCAGAGCCCATCTTTAGGTCAGAAACAGGCCTGCCTGCAGATAAACTAGAACTCTATGCCTCCCATACTATGTGACTTCTCCAATCACCCTGCACCCAAGTACTCCAAGTGAGAAAGCGTACAGAAGAAACTAATTTGGGAGAAGTCCCTTTGTCCTTCTAGTCTCTCCTAGTGAGAACAACTTGTAAATTTCTTGCTTAATATACTGGAAATATAAAACCTCGATTTTTATATTAATTCAGTATCATAATAATGTAATTTTAAGGATCCATAAATATGACTAATTTGGAACAAACCCACTATTTAATGAAAAATATTCCAGTGATTTTATAAATGAATGATAATTCGAAAATCAATGCTTTAACAGTGTGTCTTCATGTTTACGTATGTTCTAAACTTTTTTTAAAGTACTTTGCAGGTAAAGAGACCATACTGCTTTAATAACATCTATATCTCAACACAGTTAGTTTAATGATACCAAACGATGTATGAAGATGTGCAGTTGTTAAGTATATACTCCGTTATAACGGGTAGCACTTACGTGATTGATTATCATCAGGCACAGTGAACATGGGTTTGCAAAAGGAAAGTCCTGTTTAACTAATTCGATCTCCTTCTACGATCAGGTCACCTGCCTAGTGGACAAAGGGAAGGTGGTGGATGTAGTTTTTCTGGATTTTAGTAAGGCTTTTGATACTGTCCCTCACAGCATCCTTCTGGACAAGTTGTCCAACTATGGGATGAGGGGGTCCATGGTGCACTGGGTGAAGAGCTGGCTGAAGGGCAGAGCTCAAAGGGTTGTAGTGAATGGGGCTACATCTGGCTGGTGGCCATTCACCAGCGGTGTTCCTCAGGGCTCAATTCTAGGGCCAGTTCTGCTCAATATATTTATCAGCGATCTGGATGCAGGAGTTGAGTGCACCATCAGCAAGTTTGCTGATGATACCAAACTGGGAGGTGCTGTTGACTCTCTTGAGGGACAGAAGGCCTTGCAGAAGGATCTATATAGATTGGAGCATTGAGCTGTGACTAATGGGATGAAATTTAACAAGTCCAAATGCCAGATTCTGCACCTAGGTCGGAATAATGCCGGGCACAAGTATAAATGGGGAGAGGAGTGGCTGGAGAGCAGCCCTGCAGAAAGGGATCTGCTGGGGTGCATCAAACACAGCATAACCAGCTGGTCAAAAGAGGTGATTATCCTGCTGTATTCAGCATTGGTGTGGCCTCACCTCGAGTACTTTGTGAAGTTCTGGGCCTCACAATTTAAGAAGGATGTGAAGGTCCTTGAATGTGTCCGGAGGAGGGCAACAAAGCTGGTGGGTGAAAGGGCTGGAAGGAATGTCGTATGAGGAGCGGCTGAGGACTTTGGGTTTGTCTAGTTTGGAGAAAAGGAGGCTGAGGGGCGACCTCATTGCTCTCTACAGCTTCCTGAGGAGAAGCGGAGAGGGAGGTGCCGATCTCCTCTCCCTGGTATCCAGTGATAGGACGCATGGGAATGGTTCAAAGATGCACCAGGGGAGGTTTAGACTGGACATTCGGAAGCATTTCTTTACCGAGAGGGTGGTCAAACACTGGAACAGGCTTCCTAGAGAGGTGGTCGATGCCAGAAGGCTGTCAGTGTTTAAGAGGCATTTGGACAATGCCCCTAATAACATGCTTTAACTTGGTCAGCCTTGATTTGGTCAGGCAGTTGGACTAGATGATCATTGTAGGTCCCTTCCAGCTGAAACAGTCTATTCTATCCTGTTCTATACATACACTGTAAAATTTGATAATATGTGACCAACTCTTAAATAATTTGGAATACTCCAGAATTGGAAAAGTTTCATTTTGGGGGGTCAGTATTACAAAACATATTAAGCAGGAGTAGATTTCACTATCACTGAATTACAGTACACTATTGCAATTAGTTCTCAGTTTAAAATAGATGATGTCATAGTATATAGAGCTTATTAACAACAAAATGACCGGTGATTTCTATATTCAGGATTTAACTCTAAAGAGGGGGTATTTTTATGGTAGATTCTTGTTAATGAATTAGCAGCTCATGGATGCAGTGTAACAAGGGAGAACTCTTTGAAATTTCCATGGTTTTGAAGGATATCACCAAAGTAACTTCAACTGCACAGACATATTATTTCAAATGCAAACTACATAGTTCTACTTTGGTTTATGAATATGCAGTTCTTTCCATAAAATTTCACTGTAATCCACAAATAAAGACTATCATTTGTGTTGCCCTCCCTCTCCCCAAATTATCTTGTTAATGTCGTACTTTCCACAGTTTCATATGACGCAAAACAGATTTTTAAAAATAAGTCTCCTGCAACTACCAACAATTTTTTTTTCTAATAGTCCAATTGCAAATAGCATGTATTTCTGCTGGCATTTTAATTTTCCAGGTCCTTAAGTTACTTCAGTTATTTCAGTGCATGTGTATATGGGAAGAACTTAGAGAATAAGTCACCGAATGCATTACTCAATACTGAAAATTCTCCATGTCTTTCAACTGAACTTTTAAATATGGTAAAGCTTCCCAGTTATTACATATTAACACTTTTTATTCATTAAATGTGATTTACTGATGCTCTAAGGAATTCATTTCAGGAAGAAACTTAGAAAAGTTACCTTCCTTGGACAGATGACCAAAAAAACCCACCCTTTTATCTTCAAAATAATTCTAACCTTTCACTGAGACTGTTATCCTATACATAGTTAAAAATACAAGATTTTAACCCTGTATATACAAATCCCATGCACCCCCTAACTTAGCATGTCATTCATTTCCAGTATCCAGAAAACTTTAAAAGTTCAACTAGTCCATATATTTGTATGTAGGGAAAAAAAAAGTAACATACCTCCTTCAGGCACCAAAGCTGAAAACGTGACAAACATCTAACAAAAATGTAGTTCAGCTGCCCAAGCTGATATTTCAATATATGTGCCAAAATATATCCCCCACCCCAGCCTTATGAATTGTATTTTGATGTATCCCATGCATTGAAAGTTCCATATAAGGGAATCCCATTAACAGTTAATTATAATACTTTTTTCCAATACCAAGTACAACATGTCCCAAAAATCATGTTTCACTCGTTGGCTCTTGTGATACACAAACAAGTCATTTTATATTACTTTGAAAAGTTATTCTCATCAGTAGTACCAGTTATTTTAAGATCCCATGTTTACCCTCAGAGGCAAAAAATACTCTTCATAAGTTTTAATGAAAACATTCCAGAAGTTTTCATTCTACAAATCAAGAGCAAATGGCTAAGCTACACTGACATCCTGGCTATGAATTTTTACAAAGATCCCGCCCTGAAAGACCTGTGGCCCTTGAAAATGAAATCTGTTCACATGCGGACTGCTTTACAGTTCTACACTACCACTGTTGAGTGATACGTGGAAGAATTACGTACTGTAGTTTCTTCGTGAAATTTTGCCTAAAGACAATATAGAAACACTGATAATTTATCAACGATTTAACTTGCTATAATTTAATCAGTTCTGCAATAATGAAGATTATTTAATACAGTCTTGTATTACAGATAACAGTGTGTATTTCTCAATGCTATAATCAGTGGCTTTCAAGCCAGCAACTTTTCCAAAATGGTTTCCTAAGAAACAAGGTTGATGGGATCTCTGAAACTGATTCCCTTTTCTCTAGCTGATTTCTGAATCCATTGTCCAATTTCATTTTTATTTGGCAGAGGGAGTGGAACCTCACGACTGGTTGTTGAAACTGGAAGCCAGGCAGGGAGGAAACGTACAGGTTTGTGTGCCCACCGAGGGAAGGCAGAACCCTGCTGTGAATCGCTGTGTTCAGCAACAGGCAGACAACCATTCAAACACCACAGGCACAAGCCCAGACTTGTGACTGTGTGCCTGGCTGTTGTTGGGTGGACCATCGCAGGAGATAAGTGGTGGGTTACTGTAGCAGGTATTTGCCTGGGTGGGAGAGGGAGAAAAGAGAGGTGCAAGGCAGAGATGGAAAGGGAAAGAGTGAAAAAACAGTTAAGAAAGGGTCTAGGAGAGAAGCTGCTGGAAGACAGGCTGCAGGTGGTCTGCTCTTACATAACATGCTTTGACTTAGAAGCGCTTCCGTATGTAGTTTTAAAGTAACATGACTTGAAGCAGTTGTATTGTTTCACTAACTACCCAGGGGAGCAACCTTAGATTTCTTCAAAGAACATTGCTTTATTAAGGTTCACATCAGTTTTGGGGGCTTCAGAGATGGCAAAAGATTTGGTGAAGGTACAGACAGTTCTGACAAATGTTGGGGAGGGAGGTGGCAGGAAGAGACCAGACCAGAAATCCAAAAATCATTTGGTAAAAGCATAGGTCCAATAAAGAGTAGAATAATGGGCTGACTCAGTATAGACTTTCACTTATCTCTTTACTCAATTGAAGTGGATATTCGAAAATAATTGCAGTTGATGTGGAAGGAACAGATTGCCGGGCAAACTAAGATGAAATTTTGATCCACCTAGGAGGGTGGAAAAGAGCCTACACATTCCTATTATTTATGCTGCAGAGGAACAGAAGTCCTTATCCAATGACAGCCATCCACAATCCAGCGTTGTGAAGATTTTTGAGTCTGGAGGGATCAGATAGTTTAATCACGGTTCTGGTCCAGAGGTAATGGTGGGGACTCTGGTCAACTTACTGAGGTCCTGATAACAAAAGTGCCCCAGCCATGTCAAAACCACTAGAGTCCTGTTCTGTTTTACTCTCAGTGGGACTCAAGGGACAAGTTAAACTGGGTGGAATACAACAGCTGTCTCTTCAACCATGCATGCCATCAGAAACACAACTAAGAAAGAAGTGGCAGTTTTTAACAGTATGGGAAGTAAAAAAATAAAACTCAGATCAATCCTAATACTGTGAGACTACCCAAGCAACACCTGATGCATGGTGTAGAAGCAAGACTGTCATTCACTTAATCTCACTGTGGAGTTGGTTCAAAAAGAAATGTGATTTTAAATGTCAGTAAGGTTCTTTTGGAGATTATCTTTTGAAAGAGAAAAGACACTTCATACAGTCCTACTGATGTACTATGAAACTGTATCATTATCATTTAGATGCACAGGTCTTTCACACATGATCAGAATACATTTCAAACTGGGTAGTGCTCTAAAATAAGAATCTGAAGCTTCAGTTCCTCCTGTGGCTGTAATCCATTTGCAACGAATCTCCAGATCCACAAGATCCACATCCAATGTCAGTACCCCGGAGGACAGAGACACACAGAGAAGGTTTCTTCTTCAAATGGTGAAGGGATCCCGATACCAAAGCCAGAACTGATGAAATGCTCTTCACAGCCTGAGACATAACAACCCACTTAACTGAGGGAGAACAGACTGAATGCAGCTTTATTTGGAGGCAAGGAGTGTAAGTGTCATACGTAGCACCACATATACAAATGAGGTTATGTGTCCTTAAGGTGTCAGATACTGATTTACTTGCAGAGACTGGCTAGGAAGTGAATCAAAGAATAAAATTTAATATAGACTGGTATCAGTTCACAAGCAGGAAAGCTATCATCATTACAGAAGTAAAAATAGGTTCAAAGTCTTGCAGTGATATAAAATTTAATTGTTGATTCTCACTGAGATTGAGAAGATTAAACAGAACCTGGTCATTGCTTGAAATTAAGTAACAGCTTTCTTTTAGGTCCTCCTAGGAGCTAAAATCAAGGAAAGAGGGAGAGTCCTTAAGGTCTGAAATGGGAGGCCATTATTACCGTTATACAAAGAATTGGACAGGTATGGAAAGGCCATAGATCTTGTTTCCTCTTAGGCACCACTGAATGGATGTTGAGATTGCTGAGGTATGCAGTTATTGGTTCTAAAAATACTCACCAACATAGCATCTACTGTCCATTTAGGCAAACTATTGTGAGGGCTCCCTGAAAAGGGACAGAGTTGGAGAATTATACTGTGGCAACAAAGCAAATCAAATCCTAGAGTTCTCACCTGTAAAGTCCATACTAAAGAATTCGATGTTATTTGACATAAATGTAGTTTGAAAGATTACCAGTCTGGCTCTGAACAGAGAGATGGCCAATGAAGACTAGTTCAAGACTCCCACTTGTGTTCAGGGACATCATCCGCACCAATAAGTTGGAAGGGCCACTGCCCATAGTTGTTGCAGTGATGGAAGTATTCTCTACAGACTGCTTACAGTGCTTTTCTTGTGCTGGCTGGTGGAATATGAGATTGCTCTGTGGCATTATTATCTTCCATGAGAGAAGGCATTAAAAAATGTCAAACAACTAGAAAATACCCACAGAATACTTGAAGGAGTAAAAGATTTTCCTGCTCGAGAGCTCTATACGGAGAAAGTGAAGGAAAGGTCCTTGACTTAGCTGTCACTATACAAGAGCTCTGCAGCCACGACTGTTTCCACTTCAGAATAGCAGGTGCCAAAGATCATATACTGTATCCTCCTCAGCCTTGAAGAGCCAAAAGAAAAACCCTTCCTTGAACGAGAGAGGGAAAAGACACAAAAGGAAGCATACCACTCCCCAGGTAGCAGAGTTCTTATCACGGGTCAGAAAATAAAATACAGGCCTTGTAATTCAGACTGGTAAAAGATGACACAGTTTATCTGAAAGTCTTCATCAAGGGGTAGAGGTGGTGGTGGAGGAGAAATATTCACAGTAAGCAATTTGTCTCAACAAGGTGGTTGAAAGGAAGCAAACTGGCTCTAGTTGCACTCTGCCTTGTGAATAAGAGTGAAAGGATTGCATTTACTCTACAGTACCTGCAGTACCTTGCTGCTACTGCAAACGGAAGAGAGTTCTCAATAGGGCAGAAAGAAAAGCTACATATGGACAACTACTTCAAATCCTTTTTCACCTTCACCCATACTACCCAGACAGAAAAGGGAGCCTACTTCACCCAAGGGTGGGGTGAGGCTGTGGAGGAAAAGCAAGCACAAACCAAAGAGCAAGAATTAATTACAGAGAAATCTACAGTGAGCACACTGTCAGCCTACCCAGCTGGAAAGCAGTGTTTTTAACATGCACTCAACTAAGTTATGGAAACCACAATATATGCTCCATTCCTGTGGGAGAGGATGGTTTAATGAGACAGCCAACAAAAAAAGCCACAGCATTGCAGTTTTTCAAAAATAAGAGAAACTCAAACTACAGTGAATACATGTTTAACAGTTACTTTGCCACATATGTTGGTGTTTTAGTTCAAAACATTACAAGAAGGCAACAATTCGCTTGTTGACACATAAAAAAAATAAGAGCTTCTTCACCATGTTCCCTGCTTTGAAGGACACATTACAAGAGATTACTGTAAAACAATAAAGATTAGGTATATAGTCGTCTTTTTTATTCACAGTTACTAACTTGTTTTGCTCATCATCACAGAGCAAAGTCTTTGTTTCGAAAGCAAAAATACATTACTGGAATTACAGACCAGGAGTCAGCAAATTTGGATTTCCAGGAATTCTTTTCTAATCACTAAATTACATATTACCCTCCAGCCACAAGTTTAATCTGAAAGGGCAGCTTTTCAAATTACCTGTTGTCTGCCATATTCAGATAGCTTTTTCTTTTTTTTTTGGAGGACAGAATACAGTGCTATACAAACGCCAAACTTTATTCCCAAGACGAACCAAACTGGAAGTGGGCAAATTCCATGGTTTATGACTTCCCAAATCTTCACAATATAATTCAAGATGAATGGTAGCTTCTATTATCACGCCACTTTTTTTCTACTTAAAAAAATTAATATCTGTATTAAATACTATTTCTATATCTAATACTATTTCAGCCTATAGACAGGAAACGTTTGCTATACAAACCATGGTGAGCATTAACATATTAACTCTATTTGGCAATTACAATAAGGAGGTGGGAAATGAACAAGTATAACAGGAATATTTGATAGCAAAGTTCAAAGCCAGTGAAGATGTACTGCAGAAGTTCAAATCTTCCTAAATACAGTTCGCACAGTACTGAAAGCTGCATTAAATGTTGGAAACCAGCTTCAAGTGTTCAGTTTCTCACTTAAACCATATAATTCTCTCTTGGGATGATGAAAACCCCCTGGTTTGCTTCAATCCAAAATGATGAAATGATTTTGAAAATGGACCAGATTAATTATTTTATAACTCAAATACGACAAAAATGTTTCTAAGGGACAATTATTAGCCTGGTTAATTATTCTAACAGTAATATCTTATGGCTTTATATGTGAAATGTACGAGCTCTGTGAAGCAGTTAAGAACACAATATATTAATAATGCCATGTAGTCCACTGTTACTTTGTACTGTTAAGTAGTATTTTAGGGAATCTTTATATGCACATGTGTTGATACACGTATGAAGAAAATACTAAATATTCACAAATTTTACACATTTTCACATATTATAGAAACAGTATCACCTTTTATGTTCATATTTGAATTTGGTATTTCAGGTAGCTAATTCCAGTAGTAGCAGAATAGAGCAATTAGCTTATATGAAAAACAGTGTGTTTATTCCTTTAATTAATACAAAACTTGTGATATTTTTCTCCTTAAAGCTGTATTATACAGTAAAGCCCATCTCACATCACACCAATTACATTCATTTTCTTAATTATGCAGAGGCAGTCACTGAACTTTTTTTTCTAAGTACATCCACACTGTCTCAGTATTTCCATACCAAAGTGACTTTAACTTGTTCAAGTCTTAGACTGACAACTTTGGCCCCCCTCCGTAACACAAAACAGTTATTTTTAAAGTACATATATAAATGTATATGCATATAAAGATTCCCTAAACTATCAATCGGTAGACCAAAATGGCATTGGACTCCCTATAATACAAATTAAAATGAGAAAATATATTAATATATTTCATACCCTTCTTATGTAAAACAAACCAACACTGGAAAAAATGCACTTAAATACTGAAATGAGGTTACTTCAGTTTTAGAAACAAATATATTATTCAGATAGTTAATCAAATGTGACTTCTGATGTTATATAAGGGGTGAAATAAAAATAGAAAATTAAGGTAATGTCTTAAATATCACTAAACGTGCTTCACCTCTGCTAGGAAGAGTTGAAAGCTTCCTCCACCATAGTCAGTCCCCTCCCCCCCTTTTTTGTATTTTTTTCCTCCTTCCACATTTACACTTTCAATTCATTCATTCATTCACATATCCTAACCTGAAAGTAGAGCTGCCTTATCAAAAGACGTCAAAGATGTTATTCTGTACGCAACAAAGTTGCTATCAGTATGAAAGGAGACAATAAAGGGATGAAAAACTCATTTTTGAATACTTCTCAAAAAGTGGTTAGAAATGGATTGCTAAGGGTATTTGTGATTGTACTTGTAAAGGATGAAATCAGACGCTGTATACGGATTCACTCTAATGCTCCCAAGGATTCAACAGCTGTCACATGCATTAAGGTTCTGTGGATCAAACAACAGCTAAAACCTAAACTGATTTCAACCAGGTTCCTGCCATTTATAAAATTACCTAAAGTCTCTGGAAACATACAGATTCTTTACACAAGTTCAGTCTGTCATGTCATATGTTTATTAGGCAGTTGGAGAGTTTTGCAAAAAGCAGAGTTTGGCATAAAGTTTCAGAACAAGACTACAAGCGTTACTATTTTAAAGAACATTTTTATTATTGAAGCATATGTTGTCATGTTGGCAGTCTCGTTTAGTGTTTCTAGTTCCCTGCATCTATCCCAGTAGGGTTTGGGAACATGGGAATAAAGCAGGCTGAACAGAGAATAAAAAAAGGTCATCTTCCAATTCCTTAGGATACATGGTGCCCTGCTCAGAAAGAACATCTGGTCTTCAGACATTTTGGAGAAAAAAAATGCAGAGCGAACAAAAATGGCCACAAAGTAATTTCCTTGATTTTTAACCCAAGAAAACTTCACTTTAAAATATGTTTAATAGCCATTCAATAACTGCATTTAAAACTATTTCATAAGCTCTGTAAGACATTTATGACTTCAGGACATTTTTCTTCTTCAGGAAGAAAAATTCTAAGGGGAAGAAAGAATCTGAGGAATCAATCTAGAACAGGTATTTATAACAGTCGAGCACAGATTAACAGCCATTCATATAGATTCATTTTCTCAAACAGCAGACACGATGGGTGTACCATCAGTTCATACGCTAATTCTGGAACTGCCACTTGGTCACATAGTGAATACAAGATTTCCAATTCTAAGTCTCACTAAAAATGGGTAAAATAATACTCCCAATATCATTATCTGGTAAACAATTTCTGCAGTTAGTAGGCTGTAATTAGAAGATAAAATAAAATAAAAAGAAAGATGGCTTGTAGAGCAAAGAATGGATGGTGTGGGCCCAGTACTATCACAGTTTATGATTTCTACCTATTACCTCATATAAGGATACATGGAATATGGGGAGAAGTTGTTCATTCTACTTACCTGTCACGTCTCTTCATTGTGATACTACAAGCATATTAAATTCCATATTTTAGAAGACAATGTGTTAGATTTTGGAACTCATAAAAAAAATTCTGTGTGGAAATGACTCAATAAAATTTCTCTTTTAAAATTCCATTTTTGTAATGATTCCATGAAGATAACCCCTGACTATGAATATACTATTTGCTGTCCTAAATTGGTTTATTTACTGACCTGCATTGGTTTAGAAACTTTGACAATCATGCATATTTACTTGTTGAAAAAGCATGGAAACTAAACTCAGCTTTTTTCCTCCTCCATGTGCTGAGGCTGCCTCTTATGACTAGAAAAGCGTCTTTTACCTCTGTCTTATCTCTTTCATAAATACAGTCATGCCAAAGCCTCATGCAAACACTGGAGCATATCATTGCATTTATATACTTTCTGGAAAGGAGTATTCTACTGCATGAAACTAACACCCTTCTTTCCATTCTTCACTTGATGCCAGAATAACTATTAAGAAGCTAATATTTTCTTCCTAATTGTTTGCATACTATTCAATGATTTGTAAACCAGCAGGAAATGAAAGCGCACTAAATTTATCTAAGTCAAAGCTTTTGGCTAAGACTTTAGAAGGTATTTAAGGGAATAAAAGAGAAGTTTATGCCTCTCCCCTCCATCTACTCACAAATACTGAATGAACTACAAATTCATTAGGGTGTAATAACACCTGTTCCACTATCAAAAGTGCTCAAATAAAAAGGATATTTTTAATATTTTGAGGAAATTTGAAAAATATCCAAATACATGCAGAAAGCTAACGTGTAAAATCATTTTGAACACTAAAAAGCCAAGGTATAAACATCCAAACGAGAAAAGGGCTTTTAAAGCAGAGTCGTATTTTTTGGGCCAAGATCTACTGTGAGCTAACAATTAACACATACATAACTTGGAAGCCATCAGACACCAGAAGGATTCTAAGTTGTGCTGTATAATATTCAGTTGCAATGACCCAACAGAAGGAGGGGGTCTGTAATCAATTACACAAAGACATATATATAAAAAATACCTGATTTCAGAATATTACCAGCAGACTGGAATAGCTGCAAACATAGCATGTGCCAAATGGAGAATCAAGACAGCAACTGGTAAATGTTAATGCATCGAGTGAGGTGGATATGCTTTGTGACCAGCAGAAAAGAAAAAAAATAATGCAACATATGAGAGCACATTATATTAAAAAAGGTGTGCTTAAGAAAACTTCAGGTCAGTACTTACTGGGTGGCTGTATCCCAATGCATTGCTATGTGAGCAATAGCATAAACAACACTTCACTATTTAATATAGCTGAAAACGGAACTAAAGTGATAATTGTGGCAGAATTGAGTAGGACTTGTACCTGGAACGGCCAGTGCACCTGACTAGTGGAAGAAGCAAATGATGGAGGAAAAAACCATCAGCATTTTGTTTTTCACTTAATTTGGAATTAGGAATAATGATTTTTTAATGCAACACATTTCTGTAAATATAAATTGGATTGATATTTAAAAACTGCAATACTATTAAAAACTCTATCAATTTATTAACCATATTCTAATAATAAGCCAGGATGGCTATTCCTCCAAATTTGAAAAACACAGCATCCACCCGTCATGTGATGACTCAGGCCCAATATCTTCACTATTGTATCAAATATAGCTGGAACCAACATTGGTTTCACACCTAAAAGGGATACAGAATGATACAATGATGTTCTCAGCCCTTGTTTCTATGCAGTATGTTGACTTTCAGAATTTGCTCAATACAGTGACTTATAAATTATACAGTTGCATTTAGCAATGTCTTTGATGCATTTACTATTTGCAAGCCACTCTGCATACACTACCAAAAAGAAAGAAAAAACTAAAACATGTTTCTTTAAAAATCAGCCTTTCATTTGATAGGCTAACATACATACAAACTAGATGTTGCTCATGCCCTCCTTCCCGAAACAGGAGGTTATAAATCCTTCTAGATGCTAATAAATACTCTTATGGGGTAGGATCCCATTACCCATCCAGTCCCCAATTTCAGTTTACATATGAAAGACATTCATTCTAATATGAGGAAAAGGAAAAAATACTCCTCAGGACTCCTCTGCCTACAAATGGACAGTAAATGAGCCACCATTTCATACTGCTTTGTGCATTTTTCACAACAGGTGTTTTACACGTTCACCACTACAATCTATTCCACTAAAAATATAGCTATCTAACTTTCAGAATCAATGTATCATTTAAGTTATAGTCAACATATTGCTTCATGGAGATGACTGCACATTAGTATCAAATATGTTCCCATAGTCTACTGCTAATCCTTAAAAATCAGGCAAAAGTTTGTTTCTTAACCAGCTGAAATGCAAACTCAGCAAATGGAAACAGTATATGCTTTGAAAGGGAACTAGGAAGTTGGAAAACTGAATAAATAGATGACTACTAGAATATCTTTTCTTCCTAACTGTAGTTAAAAGAGAGTTGAAACGATTAAGGAATACAATTTTTCTAAAAATGGTTAATGTGATATTCGTGATCATTACTTAAGCATATTTTCTTTATAAGTTTTCTAATTTGGAAGTGCTCCTACAGTATATTAAATTGAGAGCATAGCAGTTAATGGGAAATTCCTTCAGTTTTCATTTGTGGATCTAGAAAAGTTTCTCTTCATTGCGCTGCCTTTCCTTCCTTCCTTCTTTCATCCCTCCTTCCTTCGTTTCAAAGGGCATCTCATGCAACAAGTGGTAGGGTTTTATTTTGAATTTTTAGATCTAAATTTTGCTGGATCAAAAGTTCCTATTGGAACTGCTAGAACCCACCTCATTTTACAAGTTTTCATCTAGGCTTGGAAACAGCGTGCAAGGAACCAGTATAAAGTCATTCTCTCATCTACCTCAGCACAAAACAGTATCAAAACGTGTAACGTTTCAGGAGAAAGAATTCAGTGACACAAAAATTGGAACAACTCAAACAAACACATGAAAAGTGATATAATCTAAGCAGCCCTACTCTCAACTACTTCATATATAAAAACTGAATCTCCCGCTCTGAAAGAAAACAGATGGATGGGGAGTCTTTTCCCAAAAGGAAGTAATTTGCTTATTTGCTTGGGGGCATATACAATTACATTTCATGGTTTGTATCAGCCAACCATGAACAATGTTCTTAAATGATCACTGTGAAAGCTGTATATAATGGGATGAATGTTAAAAATTTTCTAAAACTTTAGAGAACGTATAGATATGACTAAATAGCTGAAATTAGTCAGAGAATTGGGGTAAACACAGTGAATACAATTCTCCTAGGATGCTAAATCCCAAATACTTGGTTAGATTAATATTCAGTGTCTTACATCTCTCAGTTTAATGACCCCTACATTACAACTTCTATGTCTCAACTCTAAGAACAAATAATGCAAAACCTCATGACTGAGTTACCTCTTATGATCTGAGCAGTAAGTCCTCACAATTGCTACTCACTATTATGGGATGCACAGCACTTCCGACATGGGCAATACAAGCATTACAGGACCTTGACCTAATTCCTAAATGTTCTCACTTCAGAATCTTTGCCACAAATTGTCAAAATGCCTACCACTGCCCAAAGATTCATTTCTCCAGTGTTCAAAGACATCAACTTCTTTACCACCCAACCTCAGGAACTGGAAGACCACCCAGAATGCTCTTTAATACTTTCACATGCAATTTCCTCAACATATATGAGTAGAATATTGTACTCCAGTCTTGATAAAAGTCAATCATGTGACCTTAGATTCTATGGTTATAGCTTTCTCTTCCTAGCTCCACATTTTTACTTACTGTACTAGGCTAAAAAAAATAAAATCTGTATAGCTGGATCTCCATTTCAAGGCTTCTTTATAATTGTGTGGCAAGGACTCAGACCACACTCCTTCTTATCCTTCTAATAATACCTGAAAGACCCCAAAATCCTGAGTAACTAGAGTCCTACCTGACTCTGGAAGATGGAGTGATGATCCCGTATCACCAACCCTAAAATCAGAAAATCCAAATCAGGCCCACTAAAATCCTGAAAACTTTAGCACAGTCTTTTGACTCTCTTTGATTTAGGATGTAATAATGTATGTCGTAATCACAGTGTTTCCAGTCTACTGCATTAGAATATGATTTGGCCTCTGTACATCTATTACGGGATTTCTTATGGCGCAATGATCCATGATTCCTAACCTTCTAGCTCTGCAGATCAGCCCCACGTGCCTACCACAGACATGTACACCTCAATCTACTCACTCAACCTTTCTGTTGTCCTCTGCATATCTCTGCTCTTCTTGGAAGTGCAGAGTTCTCAAAGACATTTTGTAGGCCTGAAAGGATGTCAGGGAGGTAGCAAAACCAGAACCAGTTCTTTATCTCCTGGATTGGAGAGGGCATACTTGGCTTCTTCACAACCTTTTCTTCTTTCCCAAACCTTGTGCAAGACATGAAAAAGAACACGTCCTGTATAAAGTTGGTATAGCCACTCTAAGGAGCTTTGGTTTCTCCACTATTCAAAAATTCTTTTAGTACAGTTGAAGCACAGACCATCAAAAACTAAGAGGAGACAGACACCTGATTTTTCCTTGCAGCTATCACAGTTGGCTGCTCATTCCAACAATGTGGGAAATGGGAAAATAAAAGGAGACACAAATGTTTCTCCTGAGCAAAGCCAAAAATCATGATTGACAAAGTTTCTCATGAAAGCTACCTCCATTTAAAGCCAAAACTACATTTCTAATGAAAAAATTGAGAAATAGAAACACAGAGACTTCATAAATGACAGTGCTCCAGATTGGTTATCTTTAGAGAAAATAAAGCCACCATGACTTTGGGTAAACTGATGTCATGAACTTGTTTCATTAAAAACAAATATGCCACCAAACACTGTTGCATCACATATAAAGTCTATTTTACTACAATGAAAAGTTTAGACAAAATCTAGAAGTTACTTGGATAAATGCTGGTGTTCACAGTTAAGCTCTGTGATCTTGCAAAGCTAGAATAGGGTAGATACCTTACAGAAGTATTTTATTTTGAGGTGCCCCCTGCCAACTATGAGACCATTATTTTCAAGAGACTTGGCCTCTCTGCTAGGAAACTTATTTGGACAAAGCAACCCTTATGAACTACTGCATTATTCAGAACAATTTAAATTCATTTAGCAATAGCATTTACACTATGAAGCTTAAACCAACCAGTAGAGTAACTTCAATTCTCTTTGGAGGCCCACAGATCCCACAGGAAACACCCTGCTCTAACATTCATTTTAAAAAGGGATCTCTTCCTGCAGAGAGGAGCTCTTAAATTAACAGCTAATAGAAATATTTGAGGATTCACTGCTGATTTAGCCAGGTCAGAGCTACTGTAAAGAATAGAGCAGCATTTGTCTCCCTGCTCTTAATCAGCACACAGAAAATTTAAACCCCACTTTAGCCCAGAAGTTATTTCTGCAGTTGCCTCACACATCTATACCCTTTCTACTAGATATCCAGACTGTCTCAACCAGAACCAATTCCACTTACTCATGGAAACTAAAGACTCTGAAACCACATGCTCTGTAACCATTTCCTGAAGTGGAATTCTTCAAAATCTGATTTTGATTTCTTCTCTGAAGAAGAAAGACTTTTTCAAAATCTGATTACCTGCATTCACTGGTCATGGGAGCAAAAAACAAAAGAAGGGCATAGATATTTTTCACTACCTTCCCAAAGTAGAAGAGTTCCTAAGTTAAAGGATAAGTATAATTTATTTGGATATACATAGATTACTTTTGCAGAGACCAGAGTTGCTAACACACGCTAGTAATGGCTGAATTTTTACACATGCATCTTATTTTCTTTCATGGCCACTGACATTTGCTGTGGGTGTTCTGAGATTAAATACTGCACCCAGTAACACTCCCTCTGTTCTGGTAAACACCACTGACCAAAATTCAGGATCTCCTATAGCAGTGTCAGTGTTTGCTCAGGTGTCCTTCTGTTGAACTTTGATCAAAAAGATTGTTTAGGAAGAGAAGTGAATGCTCTTTCTTCTGAGAGACAATACTATCGAGGATGCTGAAGAAAGGCCCTGAGAATATGTAGAACAGGTTACAGTGATCAAAGTTAGAAAAATAAAAAAACGTAATCCAAAACCATAAGTACAGTCCCAACACAGCAAAACAGGCACACTTTCCTTGAAAAGCAGTAATTTGTAACTTATTCAGATGTCTCAGCCAGGAGTTTTGTCTGCCTATCTGATTCTTCAAGTCTAGAAATGCTACAATGCTGTAACTGAAAATGGATAGCCGATTCTGTTGTGGCCTGTGTGCTCCAAGATCTGGGAACAGACTAAGGGAGTTTTTGAAAAACTTACACAGCTCCGAAGTGTCTGCACGGACAGTTTCATCACCTGAAGTCACCAGACAGACATTCATTCCATGCTGTCTTTTCACTTTCAAAGAGTCTGAATTCAAACTTCCAGACCATGTGAGTTTGCGTGTCAGCAGATAGTATTTAGAAAGCAGGTTGTTCTTCCTTGTTTGTTCTTCCTATTGTTTGCACTGAAACATTTTCTTGTTATATTTCACATAACATTTCACCCTGTTGGTATTCTTTTATACAATGTCTGACCACACTCTGACATTCCTAAAAGTTCTGAATTGTCTCAGCTTGTCATAACTCCCTATGTTACGAGTATCATAAAAATAACCAATAACTGACCATGCAGCATTTGATCCAAAGCATCACAGCCTTATCCCTACATTAAGTAATTTAGAGCTGCCCCTCACTCTCTCTTTTCCCTACAATAATAATAAAAAAAAGACTGTAACTCTGAAGTTGATTTTTAGAGGACATTTACAATACTGTCTATTTGCATTAGCACAATCTGACAGAGCATGCAGGGATACTTAGTGTGTCAGATGAAAGCTTCCTTGTTTATTTTTGTTGGCCTGAGGCCATTTGAAAGTTTTCTTACTCACTGAAAGGAAGGGAGGGAAGGGAGAGGCAGAAATGATGGCTGCTTGGATTTAATTGCCTACTAAGAACCTACATACTCAGTTTTCCAGGGAAAATCTACCTTGTGTGAAGTCCACAACCACTAGGAGTAATAGCCACTCCTATTTTTTCAGTAGATGTTGAATTTGGATTGCTGAGCATCAACAAACTTTCTGGTCTTATACACACACAGTTGTAATTGATAGAAAGAAAATATGCTGGTATTAATTACGGTTCCCTGCTAACATTTGCCCCCCGCCCTCCCAACTATTCACACTATTATGATACACATAAGTATCAGAGTTCTGAAAAACTAACTATTTAGGTAATACAAATGTTCGTATGTCCTTTCCAACTTCATTACATACTCATCCGCAGAACAAGCTGTAGTATTTTTACTCAATACAGTCTAGCTTAGAAATTAAAATATGGAAGATGTGAGGTGAAGCTTCATTTCAGATGTTTCCAGATTCTATTTTCTTTCATCTAGAAAGAACGCTTCCACTGAAGTGGGTGATAGCGGATCAAAACGTTGTAATGAGTATCCTCATGTTTCCATGTTTTGCATAGGAGATTATCCACTGCATTTCAACTTGTGTCTGCATGGTTGCCTCCAAAATATCTAACTGTAAATAACTATTTGGGTAGCGACAGGTCAACTAAGTCCCAGGAAGAAAAACTACTGATATTTGATATTCTCTTCAATAAAATGTGGTTCAATCAAAATTGCTGTTTTAAGGAAGAAATTATTTCTTAAGTCATTTATTTCTACCTCCAATTCCTTGTAGTAAAATGAGGCTAATAATATTTCTGTACATACCAAATGAACTTTGACAATCAAGATGTGGAAATGAAGATCATGCAGATAGAATAAAATCTCTATTATTTTAGTAGTGGGGAAAACCGCTGACCCACTTGTAGACTTTTGTTAAAGCTAGGAATTGACTCAGCTGTCACTATTTAAGGCTATTTCATGCAGATGTAGTTACAAGAGAACTTAAGCCCAATTACATGCTTTAGTTCATTTTTTTATTTTCACTTTAAGCTGTAAGTGTGATCTTCAGCCCAAAGATGCTATGCTGCATTTTGCTCATTCATTAAAATCCACTGAAAATGTAGAAAGTTTTAGAATGGCAGCTATGGACAGATTTATTTATTTTAGAAAGTATGACTGAAAAACATTTCTCTGAAGGTCACAGCTACAGCAGAATGATCCACACTTAGAGTAATGCAAATATATTCTGGCAGACAGCAATAGATGTCTATAGTATTTAATTCAAAATGTTCTGAGATAGAAAAGTAAGGTGGATGATTTTTCATTCCACAGTTAAGAGGACGTTTATTGCTGTACTCCACATCAAATGTAAAAATCTGAGTGAAGCACCTGAGTATTAAAGAACAGCAGCCAACTTTCTTTGCGTAGGGTGGTATGCAGAATTTGAGTATGAGAAATTTGAGAAAAGTCCCCAATAGCAATGAAGATTCTGTCCCATTCCGTAATTTCCCCACACTACTTGTCCATAGTGACAGTATCCTAGGAAGATTGCTTTTTTCTAGGTTTCTAGGCCCAGTTAGTCAGCTAATGACAAAAGTGACTGCTATTCTGCTTAATAATTGCCTAGTGTTCTTCTATTTAAACATAAGGGTTTGGGCTCCTGTAAATCATATGCAGCTTGAAAGACTTAAAGCTGTATTTGCTTTTTTCAAACTTAATCTGCACTGCGTTTGGCTCCACAGTCCATTTTCCTCTTTCCATTCTGAAGATTTCTTTCTGATGTAACCAAACTCACTATCAAGCTAGAAGTTACATCCTTACACCCTCAGTATCAAGCACCATCTAGACGACTACACACACTACTTTAACAACTTGCTGACTAGCCATTGGCAATGAATTCAAGTTTCTTCCTGTAGTTTTTGGCATGTAGCTTCAACTGATAAAAAAACGGATTGCTGACACAATTCATGTTTCCACTGTAGCTGACATCTCTGCTCCACCTGAAATGCTCACAAACCTTTACTTTAGAAAGGGTGAGGTCAGACATGCAAAGCACATATTCAACGACTCTTGGAACTTTAACACACCTTCAGCTCCTACTTCTTTTCATCAAAAAATTTCTAGGACATTCTTTGCCAAGCCTATGTTGCTTCCCTTTCCTGCTTTTCAGTTCCTAAGATATTAATCACAAATCCAAGATATTTCCACAGCCTAAGTGGAGTTCAGTGAAGAAAGAGGAACCAAGCTGTATTGGAGGCACCAGATGTTGATGCCCAGTTACTTTAAACCCAGCAAACAGCCCTCAACATCCTAAAAGAAAGAGCATTAGAACTGGATTTCTATCTGGAAATGGTCACTGTAAACACAAAATATTAGAAGATGTAGTAACATTCTGGACAGGTACACTTGACTTGTGTAACAGAGTGATTATGCCTATTTGCATCAGACTGCTATCTAAACGACAAGGTACTGACTTTAATGGTATAATTCAGAAAAATTGTGGATAAAATTTCAAAATTGAAATCAAAAAACTTTACTAGAAAAGACTGGGGAGAGAGTGAGGCAGAAAACAAACATTCAAAGGAGGATAAGGATTTTTCTATTACCATGGAGTAGGGAAGAGAGAGCATTTATCAGACACAAGGAATTCAAGGAAGTTCTAGTATAGCATTTACACCAGAATCTGCAAAAAAAATATTCAATGCACAACATAGACTAATTAATTTAAAGGATTTTTTTAATTTAAGTTTAAAGGTAAAGAAATATTGCTACACATAAACTTGCAATGTATTGCAGGGGTTTGTTTGTTTGTTTTTATAAAAAAAAAAATCTTAGTTTTTGTGTCCTCTTTTTAAAGATTAGGCCAAAGTTTTCCTTACGGAAATTCAACACCTCAAGAAATTATGGCTTTAACTTTGTTGTATGTTCTAGTACTTATTTTCAAGATTTATACCTAAAATATTCATTTATTTGTAACATATTAACTATAGAAAATTTCATTCCTAATAAGCGTTAATAAATATACTAGTAAGTACCATTTAAAGTTTCAATACGTATTTTTAATCAGAAACAAGTGTTCTATAGAAATAAAAAAAAAGTAAGGAAAAAAACTTACAAACTTCAACTAAAGAAATAGAAATTGTCTCCTCAGAAAATTTGGTCTAAGATTTTAAACTAAGAACTCACCTCAAAAGCATTTTATATGTTCCACAGATTACAATACATATCTGATAGAATAAATATAGGAATTATCATAACAGTCCTGATATCTACTTTTAATGTAGAAGAAAAAACTATGGTTATAGATTAAAAATTGTGAAAGTACTGTCAGAGATATTAAACGATTAACAGGTACCTACACATAACTATTTCTTTTTTATCTCTCTCTTGCACTATAGAAATTTAAGACAGTACTTATCCCAATTATGGTGTTCTAAAGCTTACCCTTCCCCCAGCTCAATAAATTAAGCTAGAACCGAAAGACTTCACTAAAATTTATGAGATATCATTAAACCATTTGAACAACTCTGCCTTCCAGGGAAGGCTTAATTAAAAGGTTTGGCGACTACATTTTTACATTAAAGCCACATGAAACTCACATTGTAGCAAGATCTGAACTTTGAATTATGTGGTGTTTATCTGCCTGAGGGTACCAAAAATCATATCTAACATACCTTGGCAAAAAAGACTGTCAGGTGTGTTTCACTGCCAAGTATCCAAATGGGAAATTTTGGAGATTTCAAATAGGAGCCAACCTAAAAAGGTACAACAAAATCAGAAACACAAAGCAAACCCAGAAAACTTATCTAGTTGATGATCAAGTTAATGACAATTCAGTTAGTGAAGTCCCGACTGCCCTGAAAACTAATATAAAATGTTCAATTAAAATGACAAAACAGTGTAAAATACTTAGATTCTAATTTTGATCACTGATTCCTGTTTGACGTGGTAAACAACATAGCTTATGATAATTAACTGAAATAAGACATCAGTGAGAAAGTGGTATCAACAATATCCCATATTTCGAACTTGGAGACATGCTTCAAACACTACACACGAATAAGTACTCCTATGCTTAACAATACTATAATCGGATGCTAAATGAGGTAGAAGTCCACTTGACTTATTCGCTGGCTTTGGACGAATCAATTCAGAGTTGACATTTATTTAATAAATGAAGGGATAGTTAGTTACAGTCAATACATCAATGTTCTGCAAACTACATAATCCTCTTTAACCCTAAGCTAAATTAAAGAAATTCAATAGAGATTGAAAAGGAAGCAAAGAACAACCAAAAAGCCTTTTGAAATTAAGAGTATTAATGCTGTTTCAAAAGTCATATTTGTAAAGTCCAAAATTTCTCAAATAAAAACCTTAAATCAAGAAATTCTGTGTCACAACAGGAAGAAACAGTATGGACTAGGTTGCACTTCAGTTACTTTCAAGATGTTCACAGATAAGAACATAAAGTAACTTTTAGGACTTGAATATTATATTCAGAATATATTTACTTAATAGTAGTTTTACGATTTTTATTTACGGCTATTTATTTTAAATGGAAGACAGGGATAGCATAAAAAGAGAACAATAAAACCGCAACACTCACAATAGCAAGCCACTTTGGGACTTCGCAGTTTTACAACCATCTACATAACTTGCATTAAGCCTTATTTTAGTAAAAACATAAGCTTCTAACTAGCTATACTAAATTGCTGCAATAAAGTTCTAATTTAAATAGCATCAAACAACATTTACTCAATAAGGTGCATTTAATAATCTTATTAAAAATACCTGTTTTAACATAGTATTATTCTCCGTTTTAATTTGAAGTTGAACATACTTCAAAAGTTCCTTAACATCTTCAGTTGTACACAGTGAAGATTTTAGTAATACTGTGAAAGAAGCCCACAATACCTTAATGAAAGAAAAATTTTAAATGATGCAGAAAACTTACTGTAAGCTTACCTTACAGTATCTCAGAGATTCCATCAATGTCAAAAAGCCTATTGTTGCTTGTTTATGTATACCAAGAAGTTCTGTTCAAAACAAAACACAGAATTTATTCAAGAAGAATCTGCAAAACCTCTTTTAAGCGATTTTTCTTACTTTCAAAATTGGTCAAGTAACAACAATTTTTGAAGTTGTGCAGTTTTAGCAACAATGGCAAATCATCAAGGTATAGTCAAAAACTACAAAAGTTTAATAATTTCCCTCTCTATAAAATAAGAAGAGCCAAATGGATGGTTTTAGAAGTTTACTGTTGATAGTCTCTTTTCAAAAGTTGTTGGATTTATTAGGAGATGAAGTACTTTAACTTACACCAAAATTATTCTCAAAAAAATTTACAAAACCAGCTACCTTGATGGGGAAAAAAATGTATATACGCATATATGTAGCTTCCTTTCCCTCCCTTTTTTTTTTTTTTTAAAGAGTTCCCTGGCTATATTTATCTTAATCATTTCACATTCTGAATAATTAAACATAACTTTGCAAATAATAGTTTTGTTAGTAGGAAAGAAAGCATTCACTCGATTTGATTTTCTGTACTGACTTCCACTTACTGTATCATACAGCTTTCAAACACACACAGCTGTCAGGAACATCTGAAATATTTATGTACTACTGATTGGAAGAGCACTTCCAGAGCCTTATTTGCGGCCCTCTAATAAAGAATGAGAAAGTACTTCAAAATTCAACCTTAGAAACTAGTTATAAGGATTTGAAGAAGCTCTGGGCTTACATATACATTAGCTCAACAGCACAAGTACTGTCTACTTGAGACAGCTCTGCTAGATCTCCAAACATTGTCTAAACAAAGAGCAGTACATACCTGATCCTGCAAATACACATAGGAACATACACCATGATCAATTTAACAAGAAGATCTGTATTTCTTTTTTCGGAGAACACTGACTTTCATATTTGAAAGTTCCTTCTAAAACACTAATTCTCAACTATATTTTTTTAACACTGATCATTCATGTACAACAGCATAAAACTATGACGTCTTTATCCATGGGCTAAAGCCTCAGGACCATTAGCAAGTGAAAGAAATTGTTCTAAATTTAAAAGATTTCTGGACTTCCAGAAATCAACTCTGCATTTCATTGCAACTCGCAGTGCTAAGCATGGTGTGCCATGCTTCCTTCATCAACTTCAAGTTTACCTCACTGAATTTTGCAACAGTGCAGAACAGTTATTATAGTCATGGTTTAACTTTTTCCTCTACTGTTAAGGAAAAAAAAAACCCAACTCCAAAAAACAAAACCCAAAAAACTTACAAACACTAGCTTGTTCACTACCTTTGTGGCCTGGAAGTATAACTCCTTCCTTGCAGAGTTGTCAGCTATACATATTAAAAGGTTCTCTTTGCAGTGCAGAATTCCTTGATCTGAAACTGTGCTTTCAAGAATTATCTTCAAACTTGCTTGGAATTAAAACATTTGGGGGTGCACAGATAATGCTTTGCAGAACCCTATTACCTCACTGACTTATAGCTGTGTTGCTATAAATTGCCATACGCTGAGACAATTCATCCTTTCTTTGAGCCAAGGGTAAGAAAGCTAGTCCAATTAAAAAACACTAGTGAAGGATCCTTCAAACAAAGGGAGATTAGCTGCCCTAAATCAAAGTTCATCCTTGTGAACATCCTCATCCCACAGAAGGAAAACACACCCCTGGAAGAGATCTGATAACACCAGAGATCATCTAAGAAAATGCATATATATGCTTCTTGTCAGAAAGTTAGTTTCTCCTTTTTTTAAAGTACTTTTGCAATTTACTCAAATTTCTAAAATGGGAGAAAACCTGAGCCCTTAAAAAAAAGTCAGGCCCAAGCTTATGATGGTTTTAAAATGTAATGATATTGTTACCAACCGTATCAGAATACTGCCACCCAGTGACAACATGAAACACCACAAATTCTTGGCACTACTTAGAAAAAGCAAATACAGCATTATTTGTATTCCTATTAAATTGCTACACTTCATGTAAGAATGATGGTCTTTAAAAAAGGAGGAAAAAAAAAATCTTCCAATATCTTCCTACTGTGCATAACTGTGGCAAGAAAAGAGATTAGAATAAGAAGAAAGGTTTAAAGGGGAATATGTAGATAGTCAAAGAAGAGAGATCATTTCACTGGTATTTGTACCAGCGGTGGCCAAGAACAATTCCAGTTAATAACTCCTGCCCTATTTGGAAAATATGCAATACTGTAAGAGTCAGAGCTCTGAATATAATCTGCAAACTACCTGGTAATTCCTCAAGTTTTTAATTCAGTATGTTCTTTGTCACTGTGAAATTACTGACAGTAACTTTAAAATGGCTTTAAAATAATTTTAAAGATTTACTTATTAATTAAAAATTGCTTATCTAAACAGCTGAACAGCTGAATAAAAATGTAAGGCAAGTGCCATTCTGAAAATTCAATTTAGTTAATGTGTTTACTTATGATAATAGCATCACATATCTAGCATTTTTCCTGTTCCTGCATTGCAGCTCAAACTTCTCACTGTTTGTTCATTGCTGCCCCTGCAAAGACACCATGAACTACAACACATCCACGGCTTTCTGCAGTTCTTTAGCACCACCTTTACCCCATGCCCAGGGATACCTTTCCTGCCTCTCAGCTTCAGAAGTTCACCTACTGATCACACCTAATCACAGAAGTACCTAAAATCTCTTTCCATTATGTTTACACATGGAAAAATCAAGCAGCACTGGCAGTCAGCTCTGTACAATACTAATATCAAACCTTCCGAACTGGAGTCGCTTGACCAGAGGAATTTAAAGGCAAGTGACCAGTAACCAAACCAGAAAAACATACGTAAAGCCAACTTCAGAAAACAGTCAGCAAACACATTCAGTTCTTGTTATTTTGTAACCTGCAACCCTTCTACATGAGAAACTCATAGCATTGGCAGAAAGGAAGCTGAAGGCTACAGCCAAAGAGAGTCAAAATACAGGAGAAACGATTAAAGGAGAAAAGAAAAGATGACAAAAAGGATTGATAGCTAAAGGAACTGTGACAATGTATCCAAAATTCAGTCTTGCCTAAGAAGCTGTGAACAGTACAAGCTGTTCGTTGTCCTTCTTTTTGATAGGCTACACTAATCACTTTGTAATAGATACTGATTATAGACTAAAGACCGTGAATAAGCTGGTTTTGACTGTAATTATCCCAAGGGCTTGAAGAAAACAGAGGACTCCCAACAGCAGTTAAGTCCATTTATTCGACTGGTGAAAAACTAACAGGATACATAATACCAGATTCTCAAGATGTACTAAAGATTTTCTGCTCCTCCTCTCCCCCCAAAAAGAGACAGATGTTTCTATGGGAGTTCTGGTTCTGGATTTTTAGGGCAGAATTGATTAAGAACCTAAATGTGGAATATTACTGTGTGAAAAGAGAGTTCAGTATTCTCAGAAAAGAAAAAATTCCAACTGGATAACTAATGAATAAGGTCTACCAGAAAGATAATCTAAAAGACAAATGAGGGAATGAACTGCAAGATTTCAAAAAAAGATATATTAAATTGCAGAACAGCAAATTATCCCAATGTAAAGGAATGCTGCAAGAACAATTCAGATTGATTGATCATAATCTAACAATTCAGATTGATAAATCATAATCTAAAAATCAAAAAGAGAAAATTAAAAATACTGAAGAGAACACATGGATAAAACTAGAGAGGCTAATTACAACAAATTTCAGTTAGGAAGGGGCAGGGGATAAATGACAACAATGTTCAGTACATGCAGCATGAATCAGGGTAGGAATTGACTGATAACACAAAAGAAAATGATACAAAGAAAATACAAGTAGTCAAAGCCATCTTTGCTTTAATTCACAAAAAGGTAAATGATGTCATATACTCAAGAAGATTTAACAATAAGATAATGGTGTCAGCAGTAAAAAAGTAACAAAACTGGCTAAAAAAAGCTGTAAATAAGACAGACATGTTCAAGCTTGCAGATCCTAATGAAACTCACTATGTTACACTTAAGTAGCTACACAAAATAAGTCTGAACCATTAATGATCACCTTATGTATCAAACATAAAGGAGGTGTCAGGAGACTAGAAAAAGGAAAATAGGGTACTTACCCTAACAAAAACAACAAAAAAGCTAGAGGAAAAACCCAGGAGAAAGGATGATTTTAACCTCCAAAGGGTCTTGAAATAAATTACTAATCAATTTGCATGCACTAGGAAGGACCAAAAAAAACAAAAAAAAAAAGAAATCAAAAAAGCAGCCAGTATAGGTTCATAAATAATAGACTGCAGTAATCCAATCTAAATGCCCTGATAAGAATTCTACCAAATAGGGGTGAGAAGAGTTAGATACAATATCCAAATAACATTCTAATAAGTCTGATGCTGAAGTACAGCCTGTATGGAATCATAATCATTTGGAAGTCTAAAAAGTCTCAAAGGAGAATATACTACTTGTTCATTGTCAAACCAGAGCATTTTGATTCAGGTCTTGCATGGATTTGTCTCGAACCTCAGTTCAAGTCAGTATTTTCAGTGATGACTTAGATGATGGAAAATCCTTGTCAAAAGCATGCTGATGAACCGGAGATGGACTTTGTAGCAGTGGCAAAGAGGATGTGAACACTTGCAGAATTCAAAGTGTTCCTGCTTGCAGATCATCTTCTCTGCTTGTAAAATGAAATGCGAAAAACACATGAGCCCCCTAATCATCTTGGTGGCCCTCCGCTGGACTCGCTCCACTATATCAATGTCTTTCGTGTACTGGGAAGCCCAAAACTGGACACACCACTCCAGAAGTGGTCCCACAAGTGCCAGATAGAGGGAAAGAACCATCACTTCCCTCCACCTGCTGGCTAGCCTCCTCCTAATGTAGCCCAAGATGCAGCTGGCTGCCTTTCCCAGAAGGGCATGCTGATGACTCATGTGCAACTCACTGTCCACAAGGACCTCGGGTCCTTTTCTACAAAGCTGCTTCCTAGCCAGTCAGTCCTGCCCTGTGCTGTTGCATGGGCTTATTCCATCCCAGATGCGACTTTGGTGAATTTCATGAGGTTCCTGTCAATCCACTTCTCTAGCCTGATGTGGCTGTTCTGAATAGTGGCCCTGTCTCCAATATATTGACCAACCTTCCCAACTTGCATAGACTGCACTCCCTTCCACCACCCAGGTCATCAGGTACCTTATAATTTCAACCTGTAGCTGACAATCCTGTATTCACTGATATTAACATCAGAGATTTTGTGCAAGTATGTTTTATTTCCATTTGAGGTCTGCTTAGATCAAAGGAGAGTAAACAAGGAGACTATCAAAACAGAAATAGAGCATATTCCAAATCTGCAGGTCAGCATCTCATAGTATGTAAAAATTATGACAAGCATAAACTAGAATCAACTTACTCATTCCTGAACATTCTCTGTCTCCATCCCACACATTAGAAACAGCATGTCCCGTCAACAGGAGGTTAATCAAACTTTGGCTATATAACAGAAAGAAATAGCCTATTAAAAGGGACATACAATTTATTTCTGAAAAAGTAATTGTATCTCTAACAAATGAAAAAAATATTGTATTACCTGGACAGCTAAGCAGATATTCTCTAACTATATTCCTTTAATTAGCATGTATTTTTAATTCAGCAATGCTAATAAGATCTCCACTCTTTTAACCAACAACTTGACATAAAAATGTAGCCCTGAATTTAGGAATTATTCCTCTAAAAATTCAGCAATAACAGAGGCATTCCCTTGGAAGTGATGCATTAAATGGAGTAAGCAGTGAAAAAGGTATGCTATGTTAAGTGTTGCTTTTAGCTATTATAAAGTTTTAATTAAATCTTTGTCGTAATGTCAATAATTTCTAAAAGAATGATCAGTTACAGAAACATAAAAGATTAGCCCAGTAATCTATTTTAAGTCGTAGCAACCATATTTTGCAGCAGCTTACCTTCCATGACCGTAAACAGGATCTATCAATGGCTCAGTTGCATCTTCAATTTCATTTTTTATGTTTTCAATACCCTGCAGAAAAATTACCAACATTTTTGCTCTCTTAAGGAATGAATTGCAACATTTACAACAACAGAATGCAATAGTAAAACATAAGGAGGCTGATGTTCTTATATGAATTGATACCTAAACACACTTCTTTCTCTTGGTAAAAGATGTTAGGGATATACAAGGAAGGATATTTCCAAAATCTGTAATTCTCCCAGATCAGAAAAAAAAACCACCAAAACCACAACAAACTGAGCTTTTTCAAGTTTTTATGCTGGAAATGTAATGCAACATGAATGAAGATACCATTCCATACATTTCTCTAGATTTGACTTAGTTTATCAGTTTAGTGTTCACCTTTTACAGAAAAAGGGTTACCTGATCAAACTTCCTCTTAACAAAGAAACACACACACAAAAAATACCAAACAGCCTACAAACCTTTGTCAGTATTACAGAATACAGAAAAAGCAATACTCCAAATCTGTTTGTCCACACTGAGTATTGATCCCAAACTGCATCCTTCAGTTCAGGGAAGCTTTTGAATGCTCGTTTGCTAAAGACAGGAAAAAAACAACAGAAAAGGAGAATGTTATTTAGATGAAGCATTACAATAGTGTCACAAAGCACAAACAAGAACTACTAATACCTAACATGAAAATGTCCAAGTAAAAGCAGAGTAAATCTGGTGTTATATACAGAATGACACAGCAGCTGTTCTGGAGTTACTATAACTGCCATAGAATCATTAGTATTTACGCATCAGAAGAAGATAAATAATTCTGGAGCAATGTGCAAAATGAACATAGTCTTTATATGCAAACACTAACCATAAAGTTACATACACTTGTGAAAGAGCTGAGTGGCTTGAAGCAGTAATTCTACAAAACACTGTTACTGAAATTGCAAATAGACTGTACGTCACCAAAATAACGTTTGCATTATAGAGTGTTCTGAAAGCCATTCTGTCCATAAACAGTGGAGAAAAAACCTTCCACTTAACGAGGTAAGACTACCTTTCAGTCTTTCGAATAAATTATTACATTTCCCATGAGAATTTGATTTTGTCAGACTCTAGCTTTGAAAAAAGCAAAATGTTCAAAACCACGAGTGGTACATTAACATGTAAAAAACTATCTGGAAACTATCTGGTTGTATAATAGGGCTGCTGTTTGGATGATAAGGTAATGCCAGGTGATCATATGTTTAAAAAAAAAAAAAGTAAAATAAAAACAGAGGAAAGGAAGAAATCCATCAAGATTCCAGTGAAGTAATACACTTTCTATTTCTTGGGATATTTAGAACTAAATACTGCTTTTCAGAACACAAACATTAGTTTTTATTGCGTAATTCAAACTAGATCACACTCTCTGCTTATCTTACAGAAATTTACCTATATTATTTTCTTTTTGATTTCTTGCACACTTTTAGTAAGTCTTGTTTAAAAAAGAAACAAACATCTGCAAAAATATATCCATAGATGGCTTTACTCTGGCTAACACTTGAGATTTTTAAACTAACTTTCATTATCAATAGAGTATATAAGGCATACAAAGTATGCAAGGCAAAGTCAGTTCTGAAATCCATCACTCAGCTTGCTCTAAAGGCATATGCCAGAGCATTCATTTCCAGTGAGAAAGACTGAAAAAAACTGAAGTGGGTACCACAAGTCCAAAGATTGAGGGGGTGAGTGGGAGGGCAGGAAATTAGTGTTTTGATCAGATAAGGTTACAAAAATTTTCTATTCTCCTCTTTCTTCTTTTCTCATACCACAACGGGTTCAAAGAACAAACTATAATTACTATTGACACAATAAGCAGTAGTTACTTCAGTTCTAATTAGTAACATTTTCCATCTCAAGTGTTTTTTGAAATTCTGTTGCTCTTTTTTCCTCTTTGGGGATTTATTTGTATAATGATTACAACTGTTCACTGTAAAAATAACAGGCTGTTACCTTTAAAGATAAACTTACTAGAACTGTAAGCTCTGTATTTACACCCCAAAAAGAGAACAATGAAGTATGAAACAAAAATCAGTCTTGTATATGAAACATTTTTATAAATGTTTCTTGCATTGTCTCAAATCAAGAAAATACTAGATGACAATTTTTTTTCAGTGTATATATCTCACAAGTATTTCAGATAGAATCACCCGTGAAGTGTGTATAAAAATTGAGGATTAACTTCTTTAACTTAAACGTGAATCTTAATTAGCTGTGTTCATATACCTGAAATGCACAAGTTATTCAGCCAATTTTGCACATTACATTGCTCCAGTTTTATTTTAAAGCCTAATGCTTATGCTCAAAATAATATTCCATTTTAAATGGTAAAATGCAAAGAAAAACCACCGAAACCCCCAAACCAAAACCTGAAATCCAACTTTAACCTGATGTGTAACACACAAAAAGTTCCTCAACATACCCCTTTCAGGGCTGTGAATACTACTGTAACTTCAAAATATTGTATTTTAAATGTTCCAACATATTACTTACTGAATTAATGCATGAAATCGCTCAAAGCCAAGCTCTTCGACAGCCAAGGCAGCTATACACAAGAGACACTTTTCAGCACTACACATGGCAAAAAAATGACACAAGATACACACAGCAAGCTAGTATACTTTCAAGCTTTAATTATGTTTTCAATTTTTAAACCTCCCTTGACATTTAAATTTTTTAAATGATTAGTATAAACTAATTTACCGCAACATTGAGATTCCACCATACAAATTAGTAAGAACATTTCTATTTGGACTAATCAATTTATTAAAAGCACAAAGCCACTGGAGTGTGTAGACTTGAAAATATTTGTCAAATACTAAGCTGTTGATTTTGTACAAAATGTGGCTGTCACAAAGTCATCAAGCATATGCATACTACAGATATAATTTTGCAGGTCAACAAGAAGTATTACTTCCTAGAAAAGCAAGCATGATTATTTGGATCATTTTATCAATGTAGGTAAGCTGTATTTTTTCTTCAAATACACATTTCTGTTATTGAAATTTTGGGGGTTTTTTCCCCTTTTGATGCTTATTTATTGCAAACAAACGAGTAGAATTATTCTACACAGTGTTACACATCCTGTTTTTACATAAATTCTCATTGTTTTCTTTTAATAATGGATAAATAGCCTTTCAAATAAGTGTCACATCCAAGACAGAAAAAAATACAGCATTAGTGTCTTCCCAAGTTCAACACAGGCTTTATACCTTTGTTCCCCTCACAACACTTCCAAACCAAGGAGATGAAATGAACTTTGAAAATCAAATTTTCTTTTACCAATAGGAAGTTATACTCGCCAGTTGTGTAATTATCAAATTCTATAGGCATTCAAATATTAAGACTATAGCAGTGTTTCGTGTCCTCTATGTCCATAAGGACTCCATCTTCCTGCTAGTAGAATAATATACAAAACAGAGAGATCTGCTTTCTGATAAAGGCCACTTAATGCTGAATATTTAAATAATGTCTGATCATCTAGCTACTGAATTTGACTGCATACAATTCATTAAAGACCTGAAGCCATTAGGGCTAATACTACTGATCAATTCTTCCCACAAGAATTCCAGAAAGGGCTTTTTATGCCCTTTCTGATTGTATTTCAAAAGATGCACTTGATTTGCCTACGTGCAAATACAACTGATTCTCCAGCAATAGAATACTTCCATTTTCTACTTCAGAAATAAGGCAACAGTAGTCTTAAGAGTGTTAGTTTTTGTCTTTTGAAAAACTACAAGGAATTGCTAAAATTACGTTACCAAGAGCAAAACTAGACTTAAGAAAATGTATTTTTAAGACATTTTTAAAAAATATGAAACAATGACTCTAAATTGCAGAAAATGCTACAGAAACTAACGCCGCTCCAAGAACATTTGTTTTTGTAAGCAGAAAGTTAGAGGGACTAAATCATATAAAGCAATCTTTGAACCTGGGAACTTGCACTACTACAGCCAATGCATGGCCAACAAGAAGTCACTGGTATACACCACAAAAGCAGATGAAAAATGCTATTGCATTCAGTAAGTGTGCTCGAATCCACCTTTTGTTCACACAGCAGGATGATAGGCAGTTTCATTCTGTTACTACAGAACAGAGCGAAATGGTAAGAGAACTACTATTTGAAACAAAGGGAAAGAAGTAGAAATCCTAATGAGAAGTGTAGCTGTACATAACTCAAACAAGGCTAAATAAAGACAGTGCTTAGTGGAGAGGAAAAGAACGCACAGCAATAGAACATGAGCTGTATGAGAAATACAATTGTATAGAAATTCTTTAAAATGATACTCTGTCATGCTGTGTCTAATCCTATTTCATGGTTTTATTATAAATACATTCCCGTATTCAATTCCCAAATAGCAGTAGCCTGCCATGTGGAATTGTATCTGTAATACTCCCCCACACGCAGAACTCATCTCTTAAGTCCTACCAACTATGACCATGCCTGTTTCTATTTTTATTGATTACAGCAACCAAGCAAGAAATACATTTATTCCTTTGCACTAGCAGTAACAGAAGTCTGCATTATTAACAATACCTTCTTCTCCACATCTTTGTCCCAGCCTAACCAGGCAAGAAGCTGGTCTATAGTTAAATACCAGGACAGAAAAGAAAAGAAAAAAAACCCTAACAAATATATCTTAAATCAGGAAGTGTATTGCATTATACATATAAGGTAAAATACTGTTTGAACTAGAGAGTACCTACAAGAGGTACATTCAGTGTCTAGCAGGGAACGTAGAATACAAACAATGAAAGAGATTAACGTTGCTCATGACAAAAGCACACTGTTCATGGCAAATGTATCCTGCTCTTCCTAAGCCCATTCCGTGGTATTAAGGACAAGTCAAATAGAACTTGTAGACTCGTACAGAAATATGAAAAATGTAGATATGTAATAGAATGGATTAGTTCCTTAAGTGTCAGTGCTGAGGGTAATTATTAATTGAGCGTGTGTTTAAAAAGACTTTCTGCTGAACATTTTCTGCAGTTAAAAGTTCTTTAGAATAAGGCAATATATTAATAAATAAAACAGTAAAAGCCCATTGATAACTAGGCTCTGCTTCACTTTTTCTTCAAAGGAAAACTCATAATATGAGCAAGAGCTTCAGAGACAACTGGAAAATCCACACCAATTAGGAATTTCAGTTACAACTGCCGTATTATTATCTTGCAAAGATTCTTTTTTTTAAAAAACAGAAAAGTTGTATAATACTTTTTCTTAATTAAAAAAAATGCTCACTTTGGAACTCTTATGTGGTGACCTTCTGTTTTTTCAATTAAGTAACATTTTAATTATTATTGTTTGAGCCTTCTAAAGCACATGGAGCATTTGGTAGAAGCAGATGAAGATGACTTCTAACATAAAGAGCTCCAGCACTACTAATTTCTATAGCTAGCTGTGCACGTATAAATCTACTTGTACAATTCTTACTTTGTAGTTATGCCACAAACTGCTGAATAACATATTCCTTCCATCAAAAGATGGCACCTTTATAAGCATGTTCTCATGTGAAGAGTTTTTCATACTTCTTAAGGGACACATTGGGAACAAAAACTAAAAGAAAAAGAAGCTTATCTTTTAACACGTTAGATATCTCCTATTAAAAGATTAATAAATACACATCTCAATGATCGTGTATGCACAGACAAACTTTCCATGTCACTGGCTCCACAGCAGTTAGATATTACTGGTGCAACAGATGATGTTCACTGGATCGTTGATGTCAGTGACTAATGAAGGAATCAGACATTTGCAAAAACCATGTACCTGAAAAATTCTAACCTACAAAAAAATTCTATTAATCTACTAGAAGGTGATTTGATTAAGCTGTTTTGGTACTGCATAGAATCAAACAAAGGGAAAAAGGCTACTTCTCCATAACAGGGGATCCAGAATATTTTAGAACAGATAAAGCTTTGCAGAATTTCCTACAAAAGCTCTTCTGAAATGAAGCAACATGTGACAAGTTAAAATATTCCTCCAATGTTAGGAAGCATGTAGATTTTTCCAAATTAAAGACACATCAGTCCCAATAAATTAAAAAATAAAATTGAAAAGATTATGGAAATTGCTCAAATTCAAGAGAAACATGTATGTTAGAACTCCAATGATAGATAGCATATTCCTTTCGACAAAAAGGATCAATGCCTCTAATTATAACAGACAAAAATCCGTCTATTGCTAATGCAATCACAAAGGCAAAAACCCCATCTGTGTAATAATAAAAAGCATTGGCCCCTCAAAAACAATGTAATACTTCACTAAGTGATGGGTAATTTAGCATAGAAATACATCTTACAAGGTTGTTCCTCTTGACGACTAGATTCTGCAGGACTTTCAGAAATACTAGCAGTTTCTTCAGTTGTTTTTCCTCTTATCCAAGTTGCCAGAGAGTACGACTCAGAATTATCAGAGCAAGCCATTTCCAAAATATCACATAATGTATGACAGAGAAGGTTCTTCTGCTCCTCTTCTGAAAGATCAGAAACCTAGATGAGTTCAATTGCTGCTAATCAGTATCTTATATAAGCTACTAGTATCTTTTTTATACATTAATATTATCTAAATAATTGATTTTATTACTTTTATCTTATGAATTATTAACGTTAATTGCTGTTTGACTATACTGGATCAAAGAATTAGAAAGCTGTCTTTAGAAAAATGTGTTTTAATATGATTTCTAATCCATTCCCTTTCCTAATAATAGATTTCAATCAAATATTTATATAACAGAGAAGTACTATGGACAGGCATAGACCTCACAAATGGGAGTTTAGAGACATGTAGTATACATACTGTATGCCTCATAAAATGGCATGGAAGCACACTTTAATAAAAAGAAAGTGTAAAATATTTTAAATTCTTTGTACTAGGACATGCTTTACAAATAATTAAAATGGAAAAAAGAAAGAGAAAAAAAGAGGTCTCAGTACCTGGACAGTCTCTCCAAGTAGACTTTTCGCTGGTAAAAAGCCTCTTCAAAAGGAATGCCTTTGTTATCAAAGCATAAAATAATATTTACATACAAGACAACAACAACTTTTACATTATGTCACAAGTTCTATACCAAAGCATTTTTGCATGTTTTTGAAGGGTTTCAAGCCGCTCATCGTTCAGTAAGAGACCCCGAGCCTGCACTGTTTACTCATTTTCCCCATTCAAACTAACTACAAAGGTGGCCTCATACCTACATTCAACATTATTGACTTTGAACCTCAAGCACACTTGAAATACACAGAGTGCATATTTACATAAACATCTCCAGACTCCAGGGTTGCAGTAATGGAGGCACAAATATTTTGCAATATAACTGATGAGTAGCACAAAACAACTCTAGTCACTCAGACAAACCCCTTTAGTAGTTAAAAAGCCCACCTCTTTTAACCATTGCAAATCATAATTTGCAGATCAGGTTAAAGAAAACCTATGCATCTCCATATCCCTGCTTTGTTTTCCATCAACACTAATGTGGCAATTAAAAAAAAAGATATGCTCTAAGTTACAGAGAAGGAACAATGAAAGAACAAACTTTGGGAAGCAGACCCTTGGTCTTTCTAATTACTCTATTAGATGCTGTTTCAGGTATTTGCAGCACCTTAAAAATAGCTGCTTCAGTTTTCACTTCTTCCCTGACAGACTCAGCCTGTTCTCCCATCACAGATCTTTCGGACATCTTTTTTAGTAATTCACAACAGCAGCAGGCACTGCAAGTTCTGTTTGATCCCTTCCTCCTTCCTTAGCTGGAACTCAGCTCACTTTTAAACATGCTTTAAATACTTTATTTCAAGGAAGTTGAACTACATATAAATCTCGAAAAACACTGTCTGTAAGAACATTTGATATGGTAAAGACTTGGCACTGCCTTTAAGGAGTTGGCTGGTCCTATTCTTTACTCTCTCCACTCCCCCCAAATAAAAGACTTGTAATTCTAACATTAGAGACCAGACACTCTACATCTCGTTTTAAGACCACAGAACTAGGTAGAGCCATGTTACAGAGTGCAATTCATAACAAAATATTTTTCTATTGATTCTTTACAACCTAAGCAAGTGGTGCTCCTTCCTGCGGTACAAGTCTTTTGGTAGGACCAACCTTTAGAGTGTCTTGAAGTAACTATAACAGAGGTTTTACGACTACCACATTACACACACCAGAGACACAAACAATTCCACAATCTCAGTTGTCTGACCCAGATGCCTTCCAGTTCATGATCAGATTAACTCTGCTACATGACTTTAATATGTCCCCTATCAGTGGACAAGGCCTCAACTCAGACCTAGACATACCTGCAGAATTTGACCTGTGTGTAAGAGGAGTCAAGAGCAGGTTACCAGAAAAAGTAATCTGGCCCATGACTCAATGGCTGCCTGTCTCTACAGGGTGCTCCTAAGAGAATGAAGAGCAATCGCAGATTAGGCAAACTGCTTTAGCAGAACAGATCCAGCCTACAGGTCATATATCTACACAGCAATCGGAATTGCCCCAGAAACAGCATTTCAAAGAGTACGCACATAGTCTACAAGATACAACGGAGTAAGAAAACAAAAAAATGACAATCACAGTTGGTTGAGTGTATCTGAAGCACAAGTGAAATCCTAAGCATGTATCCAGAATAAAATATATTCACTTGACATACTTCAATTATTCTGCTAACTAAGACTTTGAAAGTATAACATTTCTCCTTTTCTTACATAGCAAACTTTGTTAGGTTTGAAAATTGATTAATTCAAATATTTCTAATACAGTTTGCTAAAGCAGCCATTGTGACACAGATATTACCCTTCTTAAGGACTGGGAATTTGAGAGATGAGAAAGGATTAGGATTACATTTATATCTGATCTTTTACTTCTCCCCTTTATCCTGCATTCCCCACTTTAAAGTTACCTCTGCTTGGATCAACCTGCTGCACTTCCTCAAACAAATCCACTTCTGCAAAATCATAGTTCAAAATCAGCCCATCTCTGCCTTTTTACTGAGTTTTTTGTCTCCTCCATACTATAATTATGAAATCAAAATACAACTGATCTGCAATTTTTTCAGTATTTCTTTTAGTTCCACATATATAGAAAAAAGAACAAATTTTGGGCTTACTAATTTTAAACTATTCCTATAATAAATGCATCTTACCTGTACAGGTGCAATCACAGCACAAGGGCCACCTTCAAATTGTTCTAATGCAGTTGATTCAGATTCACTAAAGACAAATCCTGTCAAATGAAAAAAGATTGTATTTAGTGAAATATATAAACAAGTACATGTTTATGTATATTCCTTCCCTAACAGAAATGACACCTGATTTATTCATCTTTAAAGGTTAGATAAGTTTTCAAGATTTTTTTCCCCTGGCAGTGCAAGAGAATGTGGTTAAACTATCTGAAGAAAAAAAGTCACGAATACAGGTGAGAGCACAGAAATGAATTATTTATCTCAGCAATGAAATCACAAAGGTCCAACAGCTAGGGTTTTAAACAACAGGATTTTTAACAGTAAAACTGTTACTAGAGCACATGTCGCTGGATACTTAAACCATAGTTTTTATTTTATTATGGTTTATTTCTTATAAATCAATTAAAATTTGTTTGTAAGTGATAATATTTTGTTTCACATATGTAAAAAAAAAAAAATCTCTTTGGACCTTCACTGAACATGCTTAATACATTTCTATTCCCTGTGAAGGGCACAGTATGTCTCCCACTGATCTCATTTTTGGCCTATCAGCCCTTCCTATCAAGACTGAAATACGATGGGTAACTCAAATATTCACTTATAACCATTGAAGCAAGCCTCTTAATGGTGTTCTTTCACAGAAGATACACAGTATTTACTGAGACGCAAGATCACCTATTTTCCCCCTCCATCTTTAATGTATTTGTATTTTCAAATTATCTTACAGTCACATAACAGAGCAAATGCTGAAGCAATTACTGCAAAATTGTTTGTTACTACCTTGCCCTTAAACTTGTCTTCAAGATATGGTGATTCATAGCTTGTATTTCTCATAGATAAATGCATATACATGGACAATTACCTTGATGAAGCTGACACACGGCAACTTACTCACAGTGAGTGATATTTTGCATTATTCTTTTAAGTGCTGATAAGATGTGCTGAAGTGACTCTAGTTCAATGTAATCTAGAAACCATGCAACTGTAGTCAGCAACTAACCAGCAAGCACAAGCAAGTGGGGGCAGGGAGAAAGGGGATATACATGCATATTTTCGCAGCAGTGTCAGTCTCAGCGGAAAGAATATCCAATGCTTCTTTCCCACAATTTCTCCTTTTGCCAATTCTGTATCATTACATGCTGCCATATCAAAAGCATCCCTAACCCCTGGATGTGAATTTGAACTGGGGAAATGCATCCCCCCAGTGCAGACTTCCACACTACTGCATGACAGGTACATCATCCCAAGCAGCACAAGAGAGGACTACTGCATGTTTTGTAGGCCATATTTCAACACAGAAATGATAGTTGTTCAACAACAATGTGAAATTGTGAAATTTTTTATTAAGATGGATCAATGTAGCCATAGTTCTTTAAAACATGGGGTTTCCCCTGTATCTGACAGAAGGCTCCAGGTTTTTTTTTAACTGAATGTGCAAATGTGCATTACAAAGACCTATTTTATATCCAAAACCCAGATGCACACCAAGCCTACATACGTAGATCCGGCATCACCTAATGTAGCAACAAAGCTCCATTAATCCATACTTCAATCAAAGTTTGCACTAGCGTCATTTCACTCCCCTGTTAACATGCCCTAATAAGAAATATCACCAGTCCTTTAAACTTTCTGAATTAGTTTGTGCAGGCTTATCATATTAAAAGGTAAGTCTTCCTCTACTGTTAAGCATGCCATCTAAGCACACTGCAACAATAGGTTTTTTTAGTTGTTTTAATGATTCAGCCACTGCAGAAAAACAACATACTTGGATGTGGTACCATTAAACCACACTTAAGAAATCTTGAATTTGTTTCACGTTCTTCAGGCTTCTTATAGAAAGCGTGAACTGTCTCAGCTTAGCCCTGCCCTATTTTTCAAAATTGCTGCCTAAAACATAAAGAAAATCAAGTGTGATCTACCAGAGTGAATACAAACTTGAGACAGACAATGCAAAATCAATATTACACAGAATTTGACAGAATACATCCACAGGAAAAAAAAACATATATAATACCTAAAGGAACACTTAATTTCTTTTTACCTAAATGCTGCTTAATGCTTAATAAACGTCAAGGTCCTAAAAGCTGTTAAGGAAAAAAATAGGCTTCAGGGATTTTGGTCTTGCTCTCTTTTTTAAAACTTCTACAAAATCTGGAGTCAGTTCAGGTAAAATTTCAGAAACCAGCAGTCTGAAGTCCAGCTGGGTCCAAGTCTACCTCAGCCTGCAATCGCACCTACTTACCTTTTTTGCCCTCCACAATAATCACATCTTGGGCAATCTCTATAAACACCCATCAACCCCTGCGCTCTTCCTTATGATTCATAGAAATGGCCTCGACACCCGTTAAGCTACCAAGTAAGACTAGCATCTCTGATACAGACTAATTTCAACTTACTCTCACTCTTAACTAGTCATATCATACAGCTCTTTTCACTCAAGATAAAATTTCAAGAGCAAAATAGATGTAATGCAGCCAAAATAATCTTTTTTTTATCAATCTGCCTGCTTTTTATCCATGAGTATAATTATCATCATTTACCTATAAGAAACATAAAATAGTATAATTATCATTCATCTTCCTTGTATATAACCTTATTAAATGCTCCATTGACCCCCTTTTTTCAATATCACTACTGCTCTATTGCTTAACCTTTCTGTTGGGGGGGAAGTAGATCTAGATTCCTGTTGCTAATCAGTATATTGCCCAATATTTTGAGTTATGGTGATTATGATATTCCCAAATTTGTCTTTATATCCTTTGTCCACTATTAATGGCACAAACCAAAGTTTTATTCTCCTTATTTCCCCAAAACTTAGCATTTATCAAGGCCCATGTTTCTTTTCTTACACCTAATTCTTAGCTCTTCTACATAGAGTTTGCCAAAATGAATGTATGACTTAGTTATCTACTCCTGTCTTTCATCTAATACTCCACATCATGGTCCAAAGCACTACAAAACCCATTCATTCTTCTATTATGACCACCCCACCGTTTTCCTGCATCCTTTTATAACTTGCCTATTTCTAAAAAATATTTTTTGTTTACATCCAAGACACTCTAGACATTAGTTACACTGTCATTTTACAAAGAACACTGTATATCTTCAGTGTTTTCACTCTGTGCAAGAACCAATTCTAAGCCAAATGAAAGAGACAAGGGGAGTAGCTAAAGAGCGTGCAATATTAACCACATTAGAAGAAAAAACTTGCTGTGTCTCCGATCCAATCTAGCTACAAAGATGCTGCGCTATTCATTTTTTTGTCCTGTTCTCTGCTGAGCCGGCCTCTCACCATGGAACTGTATTTCTTTTTCTCTTCTGGGATACAAGAACTGCCTAACAGAAACACTAGAATAATCCATTAAGGTTTACAACACGTTTTAATGTTTCATCCTTTCTCTAGAGCTGAGTGTAGAATGATAGACACATTTTGCGTATGGCTTTGGGTTTTCAAAGTGTATTTTTCTAGTAAAATGAAACTTCTGAAATTTTCTGTGGAAAAAAAAAACCAAACAAATCAACCTTTTCCCACACACAAAAAGAAAGGAGTGTTTACTACAGCAATACCACAACAAAATTCCACTTAATGGGTTGTGGATAAAGAGCCAGGAAGTCCTGGGAGGGTTTGAGGAAACATCCAAATTACCTTGTAGGCTACCACTAAATTGGGCAACAAGCTGCCAGAAAACAAGGTAAGATTCCAACGTGTCTGCCTTTTTTCACACGTTTATAAAAAAACCAAGCCAAAACAAAACAGCTCTGTGAAACTTCTGAATTTTGACTGACACTTCTCAATCTGTACCCTGGTAAGGGCCTTCTATGTGAGCACTGCTCAAGATCTTTTATTTTCTTTAAGCCTGTCAGCCTTATCCAGAGTAACGAACAGAGTCACTAGCACCGTATCCTTTCTTAAAGTAAGGACAATGTCTTTTCAGATATTCCTTTTTGGGCCCAGGCAGCAGCAAAGAATTTTAGGGTTCACTAATTATTTACATAATTGTGTCACAGGGCATTTCAAATTCTTACTGCTCTATGTGTATTCCAATTACATTAGCCACCATGCCCATTAGCCAGAAAATACAATCTTTTTAACAACATAACTTACATGTTCACACCCCATTTTTTCACAGTGAATGGTATCTTCTATTCTCCTTCCAGTTTAACAGTGCTGAAAGGGCTGTTACTTACACATAATGACACAGACAGTTCCTCAAAAAACTATATTTCTGCCCCAAAGCCTAACTTTACATTCAGCAAGCTTCACAAAAGGTTTTGCATTCTTCAGAATGAATTCATTATTTTAAGACAACTCTGAATTATGGAAGTACATGAAATAAACACTTAAATCTCATATACAATAGAAAGGGATTTGTCAGTCTGTCTAAAACAGCACGATATGGTTATTTTGTCTGTAAAGACAGTATCACTACTCCAAAACCAATATGCCACTCCAAGGGAGGAAAGAAGAAAAAAGTCTACCAGTATAAAATGGAGAACAGAAATTCTTCTAGAGAAGGCTGTTAGGTAGCTTTTCTCAGCAGCATGTCCCTGCTGTTTTCCCAAAAGCTACTGTTGTCTCACATTTAATAGTAGTTTGGCTTGTGTTAGCAAGAAAGACCACTCCCTTAGCAACATCTACTTAAACTGAAGCAACATCTTCTACTTAAACAGAAGCAACGTCTTCTACTTAAACAGAAGCTCTAAGTCGGTAGTAATCAGTACTTTTTTTTTGAAGACCTCAATATTTTTTCCACACGATGTGCAAATTCCTGGCAGCAGATTTGGCTTCTAACTTCTTACTTAATTTTTACAGATGCCTTAAAAGCAGTCCACAGACCATGAGTTGACCACTCACCAAGGTTTATTTTGCTAAGTGTGACCGGCATCGGCAAAGCAGAAGCTTCAAAAGCAGTTCCACCAGAAGATTTGAAGAGGCAATACTTAGCGCAGACAAGCAGCAACAAGTAGGCAGAGGTGGGCCAATAGGTGTAACTTCCTCCAGCTGTTTGCACAATCCACACTTGCCTATACCCTAACTATGAATATTAAATGAAAAATGCTTTTCTTTTCTTCCTGATTAACTGTTTGCACTGAGTAATATGGAACTCAAAGAGACAGAAAGCAGACAAATGCAAATATTCTACAAATCATAGCCATCAAAACATAAAAAAAAAAATTACATAGATACCAATGACTATTTCTCTCGCATCACCCAAATGAACTAAAAATTACTAAATTAAACTCAGAGAAACATTTCTCAAATTGCTACTTCTGTTTAAGATTTTGAAGAGTGGCAAGTGTATTCCTTTTGTTCAAAATGTATCTGCTTGTCTGGTAAAAAAATTATTTCCTTGTAACCCTGACTTGATCGTGGTCAAATTATTACAGCTCCAATGACTTAAAAACAATACTATAGGATTTATCTCCTTAACCAAGGATGTAATAAAAGCCAATCTGGTGATGTTTAAACCTACCAGACCAGAAAGAGAGTTCCAGGCATGTAAAAAAAGGAAACCTGGAAAGAATAGGGGAGAAGGAAAAGGAAAGTTGTCAATCTACTCACCCCGCTCTCAACCTGGAAGCTAGAAGAGGACCCAGATAAAACGGACCTTTTTACATTTTACGTTATACATATATACACGAACTGTAGTACTAATACCTTCACAGTATGCTTTTGAAGTTAAATAGTTGTTTTGGAAAGACTGTCCCATATTTTTCTTTCCAAAGACCAGTGAAAAAACAGCTTAGGTAATTCTGAATGGATGCTGCACTCAAACCTGCCAGACATTCATAGTTGTGTAGACCTGATGCCGCATGCCTTAGGGCTGATCTGAAGAGTGGCTTTATGAATGGAATTTGCCTCTTGGATCAATGAAGAAAATCACTCCTAACATGGGTATGTTTCTTTAGGGTTCAGTCCTTCTCCTAACTCCTTCCCAAGTCATCATATCTATGCCAGGAAACACCGAAGTGCAGACTGAGCCTTTGCACTACATTCCTCTGTGTCCACTTTGAAGATTCTGGTAAATGGGATTTGAGAGGTTCAGACCGCAAATTCTGCTGCAATCATAAAGAAAAAAAAAAATTCTATAAAAAACCCAACACAAACACACACAAAAACCAACACACACAACAGTTTTGCAGCCGTGCCTTTGTTAAGTCAGGAATCAAAACAATATATTTAGAGTTGCCAATATAGCAAACTGAGGGAATTGCTGTCACTAACTTCAAACAGCATATCCACATTAGCTAGGTCAGTTCTGTTAACTGCCTGCAGATCTGTCTGTCTTCAGTTTTGACCAAACAAATACGATGGTTAACAAGTTTGGTGCATGACAAGGATTCCCGGAACATTGCTATCTTTACTGAGAAACTGACTGGTTCGAGTCTTACATTCCTCAACACCCTTCCGACTCTCTACTTTTCTTTCTAAATGTAAATTATAGTTCTCAACTTCCAAAGGGTTTGAGAAAAGATCAGGCAACATTCAGAAAGTATCTGAAATAAATACCAGTGCGGGCACTACACTCTAAAAGAAACCAAACCAAACCACAGAAAAAAAACCAACACCAAAGCAGTTGTTTAAGCAAGCGTCATTTATATTTCTTTGATACTTTCTGCACATATGATGTGAAACAAGGGTCTATCTTTTAAACTTTGAAGTCTTTGGAAATAATAAAGCTTGATTTTTATGTTTGTTTTTTTTTCTTTTTAAATATTGATGAGTCAGTGTTGACAAGATTCCTTTGCAGTAGGTAAATGGTGCAGAACTTTTTCAACAAAATAGAAACTGAAAGTTGGGTAAATGTATTATGCTGCTACACAAGATAAGGGACTGAGACTGACTTTTCTGATTCCCAGCACAAGAGCTCCAAACAACACACTAAGTTATTGTCATGTGGTTTTACTACACAAAATTGATTATATTAAAGAGGATATAGAGAAGGGAACAGATATACTACACAGTAGAGTTACGGGACTTTCCCTAAAGACAGATAGGAAATAATAGCTCCTTCCCAAACACGAGAGGCCTTTTCCATTAATCTTTCACAGGATCACAAGTGTGGGGCATTACAACATACATTTCAATAAATTTTGAAACTGCTAAAATTTCATATACAAACAAACTATCTTGAAAATGTCAATTTCAGTAATCTAACTTTACCAGTTAAAGAAATAATTAAGCTTTTTAACACTAATTTTTTCTGACTTTGTAAAAACCTTGTACTGAAACAGCAACACTCCACCAAAACTTAAGAGATAATATTAATTTCTTAAAAGTAATTATATTTCAGAAAAGTAATTATATTTCAATAAAAATAATCAATTCACTAGGAAAAGTAATGGCGTTACTAGGCCTGCTTAAATTCTAGAACTTAGAAGGAATTTGGCATTTTTTCCCCAAATATTTCTCACTGAATTATCTGAATGCAGATTAACCTAGGGAAAAAGATATGAGAGTCTGGTAATGCACTGTGTCCTATGAAAGGGGAGAAGCTGTGCAGCTCCCACATCAACATCACACATGCATCTACTGAAATTATACAGATGACAAAACTCATGTTAAAAAAAAGAAGAGCAAGGAACAGAGAACACTAAGAACATCCTTTTGTTTCAGCTAACTTTACCCTGAGACCTGAATGCATTATTTTTTTTTTTTTTAATCTATAAATTCCACTATCATTTGTGAATTTTCTCCAGGAATTAGGGGTGTTGTTATTATGATTTTCATAACCATTACTAGAATTCTTCAAAGTCCACAGTAAGTTATAGAGAAGGCTATTATTCCCTTCTTTCAGCCAGGACAGGTACATAGATTGATTTCTTGCATATCATTTTTATTGGTAAGTCTCTGTACTACACCTTGCAATTGCAGTTTTGAAAGAATACCAGAAAGTCTCCATCAAGAAGAAACTATGTGTAGGTTGCATAATTTAAATATGGAAAAAACATCTTACAAATACCCCAGGTTCCATGGTTATTGTTGCTTTATCTCTTGCCACATCCTAAAGATGGTATGCACTTGCTTCAATCACCAAAGAACCGCTTTAAAAAAAATCTGTGGGTCTCTGTCCCAAGCTTGTCCCCACTTCTGAGAAGTCCACTTGTGACTCCCATGTTCCTTGCAGAAAAAAAAAAAAAGGCAACTTATGTTCATGTTTCCATGAGCTATGTAAAATACTGGCGCAAGATGCTGTTGAAATATACTTAAGAAATACATTTCCTTCCCTACTCTTTTAAGTTCCTTTGCAGATTTGGGGCAAAAGACGACCAAGCTGCAAAAAACGTTATTTAGCAAGTGAAACTGCTGCATCATTTTTCCCGTGGGCCACAGGCTGGGCTGCCGGTGACACTGGAACACGAACGCCAACAACTATCGCTGTCCCCGTCCGCAGACGCGCGGAGGGGCCCCTACCCCACGGCGCGGCGCGTCCCGCCCCTCACAGACACACGGACACGGACAGACAGGCGCCGCGGAGCCCCGCGGGGGCGGCGGGGAGAGCTGTGGGTGTGTCCGGGCAGGTGGGCCGAGGACGGCGGGGCGGGCCGAATGCCGAGGAAGGACCCCCTGGGGCAAGGCCGGGCAGGCACCGAGGCGGGGGAAGGGGCGGGCGGGGAGCGGGGCCGTGGCACGGCGCACGCAGGTACCTTGCGCCCAGCGGCAGAAGATGGTGTCGGCCAGCCCGCGGGGCCCGGCCTTCTTGCCCCACACCAGGTGGACAAGCTCCTGGCCCGCCTCGGACATGACGGGGCGGCGGCGGCCCTGGGGCCGGGCGGGCGAGTCTCCCGGCGGCGGAGGCGGCTGTGGCAGCCGCTGCCCCTGCGCAGGGGAGGGGCCGGGCCGGGCCGCGCCGGGCGGGCGGGAGGGAGGGAGGGCGGGGCCGGGCGGGGCGCTCGCGCAGGGGGGCGGGGCCTCGCCGGGCGCCTGGCGGAGCTGCGCATGCTTCGCGTCCTTTTTTTTTCCGCCTGCCCAGCAGGCCCCGGTGCTTCCGCGGGCGCAGGAAGCAGGGCGTGGGGTGGGGGGGCTCGGCTCGGCTGGGCTCGGCTCGGCGCTTTGGCGGGCGGCGCACGCGCTGCTGTGCAGCCGAGCGTTGCTCCCTGAGGAGCCGTTGGCTGAGGGCGGAGCGGCGGCTGGCAGGGAGTGAGAAGCGTCGTGCCGGTTCACTCCGCGCTGCCCGCCCTGCCGCAGGTAGCGGCAGGCCGGGTGGTACCGGGGCTGCAGCCTGCGGGTAAGGCTTGCCGCGCAGGGCACGGCCGCTGGCCTCCCAGTGTGTGCGTGTGTTTGGCGGGCGGCTAGGTGGACGTAGTGGTGAACCCAAACGGTAGTCCGCATTGGCAGCCGCCCGGGTGTGAGGCCGGTACATTCGGCTAGCAGCAGCTCCTCTTCGGCTTCCCTCGCCTTCTGGGGTTTGGCCCTGCCGCTGCTTGCATTGCTGTTTTGGGTTCTGCTCAGTAGGGGCTGCCCCAGACGCTTTGTTACAAGCTGAGCGGAATGGAGTGGCATTGGTGAGGAGATAGTGGCGTTAGAGAAGGTGGCCTTTTAAGTCTTAATTGAAGCAGACAGTCAGTGTAAAGACTTGCATATGGGCTGCATATACCAACAGATGTCAGGAATTCAGAATCATACCAGTGTAAGTATGAGTAAGAGAGCTTCTTTTACATATTTGTTGTATAGCGTCTTGTGCAAACGCTAACCTAACATATAGGTAAAATGTAGTGCTTGCATATATACATGAAATATATATTTTAGAAACCGCTCTCTCACCTGGCAGTGCATATATTCATGCAATAGTTTGAAATGAAGAATGAAAGGTAGCTATATGATTTTCTTAAACTATTTAGGAGTGGTGTTAGATGGACATCCCATGAACTTCAAAAGATTCAGATTTGGAAAATAAATTTAGTTTATGTAATTTAGTAATGTTTTTTTCCAGCAGAGATTCTGGAAATAAAGACTGGGGGTTTTTATAAAAGATAGTTGCCATTCAAATGGGAATTCTTCATGGAGGTTTTGTGGTCAGTGTTGTGCACAGGATTAACATAGACTTTATTAACCAAAATTCTTCAGAAGGGTGTTAACCATTACCACTGACAAAAGTGGATTAAGGATGTTATCTTAGAAAAACATTTCAATCTAAAAGTTTTCTGGTTGAAGCTGTATTGCATATGCCACATGGAATTCTTCATGTGGAGTACAGATGGAATTGAGCTGTGATATTGTGCCCACCTGCTTTATCTTCATCATATACTTAGTACTTTTATGGAGATTGAGCACATCTTGAGACTGTTACTTGTGCAGCCATTCTGAATTAAATATGAAAATCGCCAATATCAGGGTGTTAGTAAGCTTTCTGACATGTCATACCACAAATTGATCAGAAGATGGTGTGGTTGTACTTCTGATTTCTAAGCATTTTCAAATACTTGCACAATTAAGCATTTTCTGAATAATTACTGACAAGCCATCAATTTCTTTCAGTATTGATTAACAGAATGGATTCTGGATTTGCATAAGTAACGCTTATAATGGTCACTTTGATTTTTAGCATAAAGAAAGAATAACTCCAAACAAGTGGAAGGAATTTAATTAGAATTAAAGGCATCATAACAACAAAATCATGTCTGTACATACTATAATAAAGGCCATCATTTTTTTTCAGTTTTTGTGTGTTTTGAATCAATTGTGCAGTAAAATGCAAATTTTCTTGTAGTACTTGAGTTTAATACTAGGTATAGCAGGCTTGAAATTGTAAACATCCCATGAGCAGGAGGAAAATCTCAAAGTATTTTAAAGTATATTGAATATACATTTGAAATATTTCAGAGAAGTATATAATCAAAATGGTGCGATGGTGCAACCATAAGTCAGCTAGCTCAACAAAGTTCAGGCTGTCCATTGACAGGCAGGCTTTACGAGGAGGAGGAAAATACTGCAAATTTTAGCCCATCTCTTCAAGTTGCTGGGGTTGTTCTGAGGAAGCAAACTTATGTTGTCATGGATGCTGGGGTGCAATCCGAAAAACAGAATTCAGTGAACAAATGGAGAATTGAGGGGAGAAGGCACTGTAGAACAAGGATGCTGAGCCTACAAGTGGACCATGGCCACTGCTGTGAGGAAGAGGAGGTGGACAGCACCACCCAGAGGCACTGAAAGGCTGGAAAAGCTCCTCCTCCACTTCCCTCTCTGCTGCCTTGGATCATCATTTGCACGTTGTGGAAAGGAAGTTAATTAAAATGAGAGTGCCCTTTGGTTTCATGGGTGCAAACAGGTATTCACACTGAAACAGATGTAAGGAAAAGCTCAGTCACAACCTCGGGAGTTGTGAGCCAGAAGAGGTGTTGCAGTTTAATGCGCTCTAAGTAAGCGCAACAGGTTTATTTCCTCATCATGGAGTGGAAGAATGCTTCAGCCGCACATCTGTGATTATAGACCCATAGGTGAGCTAGCAGCTAATACTCCTGTAAAGTCACAATATCAGGTTAAATTGAATCTATATTTCTAACCTGAGTTAGAATGACAAATAGCCACATTTTGGTGTAGTAGCAGTTTTGTTGTGTAGCAGGGACAGTGAGGTTTTAGGCCAATGCCCTGTGTTGTGTAAAAATGATTCCACTTTTAAAATGTCTCACCAGCTACTGACTGTTGTATACCTCTGATATTGCTAATTTTCTCCATATAATTTGAACGCAGATATGAGAAGACATTTCTTCAGAGTTACTCACTACGCTGACAAAAGCAAAGAGTAATGAGAGACAGAAGATACAAAGCGGTTTGACCCATCTTGATTTGGTTGGCATACAGCACATGGAGTTCAATGTAGACAAATAAAAATTAATGGATCTGGGAACAAGGGAGCAATTTTGGGCATATGTGCCAACTGGAACAATCTGCCATGTGCTGATTAGGAAAAGCATTAGGAAATTATTTTGGAAATACCACTGAAATCATTAGCCTCACTCATACAAATGGTAAAAGGCAAACCGTATAGTCAGCTGTAGCAAACAACACTGAATATGAGCGAATGAGGCTGTGTATGTCATCAGTTGCGACTTTTGATCTCTCGCCGATCATCTCTTAAGTTTTGGGCATTCATAAGCTAGTGATATGTTGCATAGGTATACCAAAGAATTGAACTGGAAGATATGTATGTGAATTTATGTAGGTGGGTTGCAGTTAGTGAGAAGGAAAAGAAAAAAGGAGGATTAGGAGAAAAGCATACCAGAAAACTGGTATTTTGGAATTAGGAATGTACCGGGACTTCTGTTTTTTCAGGTGGTTGGTTTTACTCACTAAGGGAGAAACTAAGCTGAGATGGGTCTAATATAAGGTTGACCTATGTTATATGAAGGTAAACTATGTACTGTGTTTCAGAAACAATATATGTGGATTGGAGTCTGAACTCTGAATGAAGAGTGTGCAAATCAGCACACTAATACATGAAAACAGTATTTTCTAAAATTATGAAACAGTGGCATTTAAATCTTGTGTCTGTGGACTCTGGGGTGTATGAACTGTACTATAAAGTCAGAGTTTCATAGAAGAAATAAAACAGCAGACTTCTCTGCATATCGGGTCTTTACCTCCTTAAAAATGTTTAGAGGTATGCAAATCAAGAAAGATTAAAACTCACTGCTCTACAGCATTGCTTGGATATATTCTGAGTAGTGTGCACAAATTTGAACTACTTTTTCAAATAGTTTCTATTAAATGCACAAGTGTTTTTCCTTTTTTTTTTTAATGTTGGACTGCCATCATGTGGTTGGTTTCATGACTTAATGTGCACTTTTAAAAATATCTGCAAGTTTTCTTTTTTCTGTCTTAAATAATATGCACTATCCACTTATTCTTTTCTTTGTGAAATGCTGTTAATTCCCTCTGCAGGCTGGTTTGGCGGTTTTGTTTTTTTAGGAAAACATGGCAACTACCACTCTCTCCTTTCTAATCTGTAATCCAAACTCACTTGGTTTAGCTTGATTCTGTTAATTTCCGTTTGTAACATCTTAGAACAGTTCTCCACTACACTGAAGGAGAAGGTAAAGAATATAAGCATATACTCTATATATGTGCAGCCCCTTTTGCTTTACTTAACATATTTTTTAAGGATTAAGCCTATTCATAAAAGTTTTTGGATTAATTGAGAGTTTATGGGCTTACTGCTATGACAGACTGCAATACCAGTTACAGACATTGTACATTTTTGCCAGACAAATCTCAATAAAGTTCATCCACACTGAGATAGCTTTGTCTTACTCGTCTTTAAAAATGCATTGTCTGGCTTGGGTGGTAGGAAAAACGAGTATATTAATAAATGCCAAGCTACTTAGTGCATACAGCTCCAAAGGGAATCACAGTGGTGGTGTATAACGGAAGTGTTCTCACATTAGTGAGGAGCTATAATTGAGGATTACAGTTAAAATTTTTCTACAGTTCCCTTTTCTGTTTACGCCCTTCTTTTAATTACCTCACCTCCCCCCACACCCACTAAAACAAAAATCACACCATCAAGTCTGTATAGAAAAGATGTTATTAAGAAGTTGGAACGTTGTGGTGGGCTAGAAAAGGCCACTGAATCAGATCACAGAAACATTTAGCTGTCTGTCTGTTGTTTGGATACCTAGCATCCTACTAGGCGAATGTATCTTGACTTTGTTTATAGTGCAACATGAAATATTATGTACCTATTTGCTCTCGGGATGATTTCTGAGAAGGAATTTTGATATCAAGAATCCTACTCAAAATTCCATTTGTGTGCACATTTGTGTTTGGGGAATAATTAATGTCACCAGTTTACAAAATGCTGACTGCTCCCTCTGTTGCAGCAGAGGTAAGCTCTGGACTATGGGTAAGCAGCAAGAATGGGTGACCGATTCTTCCAACTTGTTCTCAGTTAAGAGGTAAAGATAATTGTAATAACCGTGATGACAAAGTAGGGGGGAGGGAGACACTTACCTGTTTCTTGCTTAGGTCAGCCAGTGAGACACTATATGTTAGAGACAAGAACACAATGTCATGCTCGTCTGCTCAGTATCCTCATCCTGAATTGGGGTAGTCCTTCTTGACGAAGGAAAATGTCGCACAATCCAGGGAATGGACAGAGTAAGTTGCTTTCTGCCAACAGGAAGATGAGAGAAATCGGGGCACAAACGTGAAATTCTTCAGGTACCAAGGGATATACTATGGCCCTGAGACTTGAATGGTTCATTTTTTCTCTCCTTAGGCCTCCTTCTTTTGAGAAGAGGATAAATCTTCTTACATTTTGGCCTGTGCGTCAGCACCAGATTCTCTGGGAAGGCAGACTCCAAGTTTAAGGAACAGAAAGCTGTGATGTCTCGTTTTCTCTTTTTAAATGATGAATTAGTGCTAGATTTGACATCTTAAGATGACTGACTTCTACTGAAATTTTGGAAAAGAGAAAATGGGCAATTTCTTGGTAGATATTTGCCCTCAGAATCTGTTGATGAGACAAAACAAGCTACTGATTGTCCTGAGTGTATTAATGTTTGGGGTTGACATCCTTGTGGAATGGGAAGGAATTCCTAGAGAATTGCAACTTTCTGTGATAGCCAGTATAGCAAGTTAAAAAAGAGGTCTTTCTTGCGTATATACCATATATATGGTATCTTAACGGTATAGACAATATTAGTTTTAGGTAAGTTGTTTAAAACTGCTGGAGCTATAACTCCATCATTTGCAGAAACACCAATGAGTGAATATCCATGTATTCATAGAACAAGCTACATCAGAACATAACGATTCTACTCACTGTTGCATTTCATTTAAGATTCATAAGTGTAAGTGTGGAAAAAAGTATGACAGAAAATGGACTATTTTAGAAAGAGTAATTTATTCACTTTTTGCAAGTTACCATGGCATTTTCACGTTTAAAGACGAGTCTTTTTTTTCCCTCCCAAAGCATACTGAGATTTTCTATTATTTTCAAATAAAATGATCTTACAGAGTCAGGTAAAATTTAAACATCCATTACCCTTATTCAGTCATTCAGTGTATGGCTCACAGCAAATGCCTTTGGATTATGGACTGCAATTTTGTGGGAGAAAAAGGGAAAAAATTGGCATTGTAATTGGCAAGAAAAAGTCTGTGATTATTAAGACTATTAGGGATATAATTAAATTAACAATGTCAAGTACCAACACAGTGATGCTAATACTGTATCTCTGGCATTATTAGTTACAAGTGGTTCAGACAAGCTTAGTGTGACATGAATGGGCTAATAATTTGCCGTGCAGTCACTAGTCTCTGGTTAATTGCAGAGTTTACCTAGCAGTGACAATGAACAGAAGAAAAGATAAAAAGAGCTAGTAATGCAGTTAAATTTTTAAAATGCATATAGAGTCATCAATTCTAGTAATGTGAACTATGTTTCAAACTGAAAAGTTATTTGAAACAAAAGACTGAATTGTTTGATTTCAGTAAAGCTGAATCAAAATGTATTAATTGTGTTGAAATGCTAAAAGAATTAAATACTCATCATTTAGTCAAAATTGGACAGGAAAGTTCCAGTTTTGCAAAAGGACTGGTTTCCTGCAGAAAATTCCATCAAAGTATTTAGACCAGCTTTATTTTTGATCTTGGAGAGATTGGGGGAAAGTTGATTTTACTAGGGAAGTTTTGTTTTGAAGCAGGTGATATGTTGGAAGAATGCAGAATGAAGAGGTTGTTCACATTGCTGATAAGAGAAAACAAAGATACTCAGAAAGTGGTCTGCACTAGAGGGACAGGAACCTCATTCTCCAAGTGTGGCAGTCAAAACCATTTGCCCATTTAAGTGTCTTGCTCTCTAAATTAATTTTCTTACTTTCTCAGGTTTTCTGTTTCAAATTCCTCCTCTAAAAGCCTGACACAATGGTATTCCTCCCTTTATGTTCTCATCTCCTTTTCATCTGCAGTACTTATGTTTAACGACACTTGCCTTTTGTTTAATTTTCCGTCCTTAACCATTGTTTTGTCTCCTTAAGTATTAATATAAGTGCTATTGCTTTTTATTCTTGGAACGATCTATTTTTTCCTATATGACATTTTGTCCTTCAGATCTGTTATGAAAATTCATTATTCAATCTCTATTCACAGAGGTAGCTGAAAATCCCATCTACTTTCATATTGAAACCCTTTCTGCAAGAGTCTGTGAGCTCCTTGGGCCTGTGACACGTTTGTTTCTGCAATGCATTCTGCAAAAGTATCACATACTCATGACATTTTAAGAATACATAAGGAAGAATGCAAGGACAAGAGATTCACAGGGAGCAACCATGTTGGGAACAATGATTTGTGAACAATCAGATCTCAGAGATGGTGGGCAGTACTGAGAAAAGCACCCATCAGATGAGAAACCTTAGGGAAAGGGAGGTCATGAGTAAGTTGCTGAAACTTCAGAATTTATTTGAGATGGGTCTTTTCTGTCATCAGATGTGATGCTTATTTGTTCTGAGCTGAATTCCTCCTTCCTCTTTACAGAATGTTATCATCACACCAAAAAAATCATAGAATTTTATAGATCATTATAGCTTATATATAGCTTATTGTATAGACTGTGAGTCATGCACTCAAACTTGACGTTTTGAAGAATGCAACCAGTGGTTGCTTCAGATCATTGGAATTAACTAGTTTACCATATTTGAATAAAAATCCTTTGCCCACTAGAGGGTGTTACAGTTCTTAGAATAGCTAGAATAATGCTACTTGGTTTAACTAAATTCAGTGCAAAAAAATCCTCGGCACAATCCTGTGGTTAAGAAATGAAGGGTCAGGGAGTTTTGCTGATTTATAGCAGCTGAACATCTGCTTTGGAACACACAAAGTGAAGGATTTCAATTTTATGGTTTCCCACAACAACCATGACTTGTCCCTGTTTTACATACTGTTGGCATTTTTACTGACAACTTTTATTCTTGAACATATAAACCGCTTTATTCTTTTTTTTTTCTTTTAAATTTCTCCACATACAAAATTATGCTGACATTTTTGTTTGCTTCCCATTTGCTTACTTTCTTTATAACAAAAGAATAAAGACTAATAAAATCTAATACCCTTTCTCCTGTCATTCTAAGTAGCAATTGATAGGCATCAAAGCTTCAAGAGATGATTGTGATCTAGAACTGTCTAGATGAATTAGGAACATATCCTCAATACCACATTTCTTTCTTAGTTAAAAACTGTAGATGAATAGGAGCATTTCCTCAATACTACATTCTTCTGTTAGTTAAAACAATCTATTCCTGAGATAAAAAATACTTTGAATGATTCATGGTCCTTATGGACCGTGGACCATAACTGCAAGCACTAGAAAGAGTTTTCTTTGAAATTTTGCGATTAGATGGAAAGAAGTAAGTTTCCTTGTTTTGTACAAATTCAGTTTTCTTTGGGTTTTGTGAAATTATCGATGAATTCCAGAAAGGTTTGAGCCTATTAAGAGGTGGGTTTTTTCCTCTTCTTACTTCCCTTCTGCCCCTTTGAAATACACTAAATACCTTTAAGTATCACATGCTCTTAGAAAAAGTTCTTAGTGAGATCCTACCTTTGATTTGCTATGGAAGCTATCTGCATTTCAGCGTATACCCATCTGTTGGGCTTTAATGATCAGTCTTCTCATTTGATTGCCTCTTATGCCATTCTTACTGCCTCTTGTGAAGTTGCCCTGCAAGTCATATAGGCTCACTCTCCTGTCAATCTTTCCATAGCCTCATGCTTTCATCCAGCACTCCGTAGCTTCCTGACAATAACCATTCACCACCATCATCGTCGTCATCATTATATTTCCAGTGGCCACTCTAATCCTCCCATCATATGTTAGCTGTTCCAGCTTAGTATGGCTATTATGTAGTCCTCCACTCTTGTTGTGTTTGTATCTGCTGTCCATCTTTAATGCCCAATACATGGCATGCCTTGTTTTTAATACTAAGGAGATTTATATCCCTGAAGCCACATTTCTTCATTTGTATCCAGTATGTTTTCTATTGCTAAATCCATCTTTCAGATGAGAAGAAACTAATGACTTGCAGTCATTCAGGCAGAAAGTTTATGTAACTGCACTTGCATTTTTTTCTCTAATTTGGACACGTAGTCAGCCATCACAATTACAGTGACTGTGTGAAAGGACAGTAATTACCTATGCAAATTAGGCACACAATTGAAAGCATTTTTTTCTGAAGATTTAAGCTTAAAATCCTTTACTTCTTTTCATACAATTAGAGGTGATAACAGTCCTCTAGCAAAATTCAAAAGTATTCAATGATATACCACTTACATATTTCTCAACTGTAGATTCAACTGAATATATTTTATGCTCTTTATCTCCTGCTCCAAACTCTTACTTTTTTTTTTGTTACTTTGTAGTGGCGATTATATTTCAGTGTAGTGGCAAGTAATACATTTGTAATGTGAAGTAGCAAGTAATACATATAGGTAATACGTATACACATATACCTCTTTGAATGAAGTTTTGTGAAGTTTAAATTGCATTTATTAAGTAAGTGTAGTAAAATTCTTAAATAAAGAACATTAAATAAAGCACTTTCAAGCATATATTTAATCACGGCAAAAATCTGTTCTTCCAGATAAATGGTTTCCACTATTTGTTAATGATTATAGGTCCAAAACATTTGAAACGATGAAATTGATCTTAAACTGTGAAATTCTGCTTATTCTGCCTCACAGCAAAGCAAAATTTTGCCAGACATTTAAAATGTCATTACTGCAAAGCTGTCCGAAAGTAGGAGAAATTTTAGCCCAGTTTTCTTTAAAAAATATATGAACTACTGAAAAGTAAGGCTGAGAAGAAAACTGCTCATTCAGCACAACAGTGGGACTCCTACTAACACTGCTGTTAAGAAAAAGTAATCAGCAGATAAATCTAGAGTATTATGGCAACTCTCATCTTAAGATGGCTGGCTGTGGAAAACAGAGGAGACAGTCTGATATTCAAGCATCTTGTTGAGTCACTAGAAATGGGTGAAGTTGAAATGCTTGTTATTAAATTGCATGAAACTGGTAGTGTCAGAGCCTGTTCTGCAATTTGACATATGGTACATCCTTGCATAGTGTTCTACAAAACTTAGCATTACGTGAAGCGCGTACGGATGAGTTTCAAAATCCATTCATCTCTACTATCATCTCACCAATTTTTTTTGTTTTAAAAATCATCATAAGCAGTTAGCATTAGTATACTTTCAGCAGCATCTATGTACAGAGAAATCCTAGGTCAGCTTTCCTCTCCTCTTTCTTAGAATCATAGAATCATAGAATCATTAAGGTTGGAAAAGACCTCTAAGATCATCGTGTCCAACTGTCAGCCCAACACACCATGCCCACTACACCATGTCCCTAAGGGCCTCCTCTACACGTCTTTTAAATACCTCCAGGGATGGTGACTCCACCACTTCCCTGGGCAGCCTGTTCCAAGCCCTGACCACTCTTTCAGTAAAGAAATTTCTCCTAATGTCCAATCTAAATCTCCCTTGGCGCAACTTGAGGCCATTTCCTCTTGTCCTATCACTGGTTACTTGGAAGAAGAGACCAACCCCCACCTCGCTACAACCTCCTTTCAGGTAGTTGTAGAGCGCGATGAGGTCTCCCCTCAGCCTCCTCTTCTCCAGACTAAACAGTCCCAGTTCCCTCAGCCGCTCCTCATAAGACTTGTGCTCCAGACCCTTCACCAGCTTCGTTGCCCTCCTCTGGACACGCTCCAGCACCTCCATGTCCTTCTTGTAGTGAGGGGCCCAAAACTGAACACAGTATTCGAGGTGCGGCCTCACCAGTGCCCAGTACAGAGGCACGATCACCTCCCTGCTCCTGCTGGCCACACTAGTTCTGATACAGGCCAGGATGCCGTTGGCCTTCTTGGCCACCTGGGCACACTGCTGGCTCATGTTCAGCCGGCTGTCGACCAGCACCCCAGGTCCTTTTCCTCTGGGCAGCTTTCCAGCCACTCTTCCCCAAGCCTGTAGCGTTGCCTGGGGTTGTTGTGGCCGAAGTGCAGGACCCGGCACTTGGCCTTGTTGAACCTCATACAGTTGGCCTCAGCCCATTGATCCAGCCTGTCCAGGTCCCTCTGCAGAGCCTTCCTACCCTCCAGCAGATCAACACTCCCGCCCAGCTTGGTGTCGTCTGCAAACTGACTGAGGGAGCACTCGATCCCCTCATCCAGATCATTGATAAAGATATTGAACAGGACCGGCCCCAGTACTGAGCCCTGGGGAACACCGCTCGTGACCGGCCGCCAACTGGATTTAACTCTGTTGACCACAAGTCTCTGGGCTCGGCCGTCCAGCCAGTTTTTTACCCAGCGAAGAGTACACCTGTCTAGGCCGTGAGCCGCCAGCTTCTCTAGGAGAATGCTGTGGGAGACAGTGTCAAAGGCTTTACTGAAGTCCAGGTAGAGCACATGATAGCTTCATTCTGGAGCAGTGCAACTGAAAGCAAAACTCAAAGCTTGTCAGGAGCTGTGAATGTAAGTTTGTGCTACGATGAATCACATGACAAGAGGCACATTTTTGGCTCGGCACCTTTTTCACATGACACTGAAAAGAAAAATCGATGTGCAGCTTCACGTGGCAAAAATTTCAACAAGCTTTGTGTATTTCAGTGAAGAAATCTGTTCATTTCAGGCAATTAGTGGTGAGGACGTATACCCTAAATCTTGTGCCTCTGAGCTTCCAGTGTTGTCGCATTTGCATGAGAAGTTGCTACACCGACAGAGCAAATTAAAATCCTGACTCCTTTTTTTGAATTTCAGAGGGCATTGTGTTTGCAATGAGCAGAACCTTTGGGGACAGAGAAGTTTCCTCACAAAATTTCAGAAGAAAATGCAAGGCCAGCAGAGAACTGTTTATGGCTTCCCAGATTTCTGGATTTTTCTTTTTTTCTAGTTTGCACCAGTTGGAAACAGTTGCTGAGCAACTGGTTCTTGTGTACTCTGGCTAGTCCTCATCTGTGATAAGCTTTCTTTAGGTTACCTATATATCCTCTGTGCCATGTGGTCTGGGAGGGACATCTGCATTCCATTCTGTGATGAGATGACTAGCTGAGCAGGTGAGGGGAGGGCAGCGGATGTTGTATACCTTGAATTAGCAAGGCCTATAACAGTCTACCTAGTGTTCCTACAGCCAAACTGGTGAGCTATGGACTGGATAAATAGGCAGTAAGGTGGGTGGAAAATTATCTCAACCATTGAGCCTTAAGGGTGGTGATCACTGGTACAAAGCTCATCTGGCAGCTGGTTGTGAGTGGCATGCCTCAGGGATTGATGCCAGCCATGCCTGTCTTCAGTAACAACTTGGATGACTGGATAGAGTGCATCCTTTGCAAGTTTGCAGATTATATGAATTGGGAAGGGTGGTCAGTACACTGGAGGGCAGGGCTGCTGTTTGAGGGACTTTGTCACGCTCCAGAAATGGGCTGTCAGGAACCTTATGAAATTCACCAAAAGCAAATGCAAAGTCCTGCATCTAGAATGGAATAAGCCCATGCAATAGCGCAGGGCAGCACTGACTGGCTAGGAAGCAGCTTTGTAGAAAAGGACCTGAGGTCCTTGTGGACAGTGAGTTGCACATGAGTCATCAGCATGCCCTTCTGGGAAAGAAGGCCAGCTGCATCTTGGGCTACATCAGGAGGAGGGTAGCCAGCAGGTGGAGGGAAGTGATGGTTCTTTCCCTCTATCTGGCACTTGTGGGACCACTTCTGGAGTGGTGTGTCCAATTTTGGGCTCCCCAGCACAGAAAAGCCATTGACATAGTGGAGCAAGTCCATCAGAGGGCCATTGAGAAGCTTAGGGGGCTGGAGCACATGATGTACAAGGAGAGGCTGAGAGATGTGTTTGTTCCATCCTAAGAGAAGGCTAATGCAATGGAGGGAATCTTAATGCTGTGTATGACTACCTAACAGGAGGATGTTGAGAAGACAGAGCTAGACTCTTCTCAAAAGAGCACAGTGGAAGGACAAGAGTCTGTGACCAGAAGTTACAACATGGGAAACTCCATCCTAGTGCAAGGGGAAAACCTTTTGCCCTGAGAGTGGTCAAACGCTGGAACAGGTTGACTGGATAGGTTATGGAATCTCCATCCATGGAGATACTCAAAACTCAACTGGCCACTGCCTTCAGCAGCTGGATCTAAATGGACCTACATTGGGTAGGGGGTTGGTGTAAATGTGGGTCCTTCCAACCTAAATTATTCTGTCTGAGGGATTCATTACATGTTAGTCATTGAATGTGTATGGGCTAACACCAGTAAGAGACATCTATCTCTCTTTATTCATATTTTTAAAGTAGGATTGAGTTTGGTTTTGCAGGGGACAATATAAAGATGAAACAACTAAAATGAAAGAAGAAGAAATTAGTTATGAATTTTCATTTGTATAGTATGTTACTTGAATCTTGGAAGTGCATGAACAGTATTATATTTATTCCACCTTCTCTGTGTCTTCTTGATATTTCAGTTGATATCTTCTTTTCTCTTATAAAAACTTCCTAGGAACTGCATTCACTTTCTTGTTGCAGATAATCATGTCATGGAATTGCTTGCACACACCAGTGGTGATCTGTCTGAAACCCACACTTTTTGCTCCTCGTGGTCTAACTGGAGGGCTTTTCTGTAACTTCTGATTCCCTAATTGTATTAATTATTATTATTATTATTATGGTTCTGTGTATTCCTACTGCTGAGAGAAGTTCACTAGTATTTTTTGAAGGCTTATCTTCAGTGGAGAGGTGAAGTCGTTTTACTGAAGCTAAACTGTCTTGAGTCAGCAACTGTGTTCAGAGATAGTGTAAGCTATATATCGAGTGCTTTGATTATCAGCTTGACAGTTTCCTACTTGAAGTGTCTTGGTGCCTTCCCCCCCCATTACTAGCTAGAAAATTAACAAGCTTTGAGATTTCCCCCTCTGACAGTCCAATATTTAAAAGCTTAAAAAAGAAAGGTTTGTATGTAGGTACAGTTACCGGATCATCTTTGTTCCCTCAGACTAATGCTCCAGAGAGGAAAAGCACCAAGACAAAAACAGTGTGCAATGTATACTCAAGACTAAAGTCTGATTTCAGATAGGGTGACTGTTGCACATTGATAATCGTTCTGTTTCTAGCCTTTCTTGGTTTTCTCTTTTGTAATGTTTTTTTTTTCCCAAAAAAGTTATATATTTCTTGTATCAAATAATTTTATGCAGAAATAAATGGTAGTTTTAGAGACATTATAGCCTCACTATGGGATTAAATACACAGACAGTTCCGGGTAAAGATGTATAAATCATAACAGTGTACTCCATCAACTTCCATTTTCATACCCATAAGATGAGGCATTAAGAACAGTTTTTACCTTGTAAAATGAAGAAAGGGAAACGATAAGAATTTATTGCACCCAATAAACAAAAGGAAAGAAAGGAAATAGAATTTAAGAAATAATGTGCTAACTCAAAACAATCCAAAGATGAATATTAAATATATATGCTATATATCTAAAGCCATTCAGTAATAAATAACATGGAACAAACACTGTAAATCATAGGACCTAGTTTAGTTTCCACACGTTGTTTTATGTAAGATCAACCAGGCCTTATAGGAAACCACAGAGCCTTTTTTTACAATGCACTCCTTTGAACTGGGTTTGTGCAGGTAAAGACTATGAAGTAATAATGTGCTGAATGTTTCCCACGTTACCAAATGTTATAGCTACCTTGCTGTTTGCCTGTAGATCTTGCTATAGCTGGGTCTTTTGCTCTCTTGGAGCTTCTTAATAGGCATAGTCTGCATTATTTGATTTCCCTGCTTGACTCTAAGTTTTGATATGTCAGAATTAGTGTTTTAGATTACTGAACAGAATTAGGATTCAGCGCAAAAATCTGTTATTGACTTGTTGGAAACTAGGTCAAGTCTGGAAGCATCATCTCCTGCAGCATGTTTTTGGAGTATTTTTCAAGTAAAATTTAAAATAAATTTTAAAAGTGTTTTCAATAAACACCTTACTAGCTCTTTTGCCAGTAAGGTTTTCATAAGCATGAAAAATATATTATCCTCTTATATCTAAATGTGCATGGTAAAGAAATACAGCAGTGCTGACTTATGTAATCAGAATCTTAAGTCCAAAGAGGCCCAAACTTGGATGGATTTTCAGCAAATGGTTTTGAAGGGCTGCCATTTTTCTGTACTAACCTATGACTTGTCAACAAAACTTTGTGTTATAGAGCGTTTTCAAGAACCAAAGTGAAACAGCTTTCACAGGGGAAAGTTTTTTTAATTAGGCACGAGTCCTGTGTATTCCCTATTTGTAACAGTCGCCCAAATACTAGTACGTATTTCCCTAGATAGAAGGGCTCTTTCCTGTTTCAGAATAAACTATATAAAAAGCTTGGGTAGGATGGTGTTGGAAATGCTTTGAAGTTGAATGCCAAGTACATCATAAAAGTTGTCTTCAATACCTGCCCAAATTTCTTAGTATGAAACTTGGCACGAATGCCAGTGCCAGACCTTCAACCTTGTGTCAGCTTAAGGATCTGGCAGAGATTTGCCAGGTGCTCTTCTAGCAGCTCACCTGGAACGCTGAAGGCAATAGAAACTCTTCTTCGTCTTTTGAAATATAAATCCCTTTCTCAGTATCTTGGTATGGATTCCCAGTATCGAATGCTGTCTTCATCTTTGGAGGCTTTGGATACAAATGCTTCCTCAGAATCATCAACAGTTGAACAATGGGAGAGAAATCTGCTTTATTTCGCATCTAAAGCTAACTGAGCAGCTTTACCGACATAATCGCTCACATGATATATTCAGCTCCAACCAGAGTGTTCAGAAGCTTCTCAAAGCCGTACTGTTATGGTATGCCTAAAAGGAAAAGCTTGGAGATCAGTCACCCAAAACACATAATCACCCTGAAGTGGTTGATAGCTGCCAATATCTGGTTTCAAGCTGGAGAAAGCAATAGCTATACAACACTAGCTTCTTTAGATATTTGTATCATGTATGTTTCTAATGCAAAAACTGATAAAGAGTATGAGGTCGACTCATTACACCTCATTTTTCTAAGTTCCCTTCTAGGTGTAAAAGAAACAGTTAAGTAACTGTGAAAGGGAAAAAACTTTATTCTAATTAAAAGGTAGTGAAATTGTTTCATATTGAAGGAGTGAATAGAATTAAGTTCGTCGAAGGAGACCAATTTAATCAAAGAAGAAAATAGCTGTAAGACTTAAAGCACCTCCAAAAGTGGGGAGAGAAATGCACAAAACCTGAAAACCTTATTAGCACCTTGTTAGGAGAAAAATAGGTTACTAGTGTAAAGGTAAACTAAGTGTAAGTAAAGTGATAATAGTTATATCGATATATTCTGTAAATGTTTTTAACTGTATTATTTGTTCTGGAGGTCATGCTTTTTTACATTTTTTCTGAACCTGTCTTTAAGGTTAACAAGGCATTCGTCACCCAAGCCTGTAAAGAATCTGTGAAGCAGGGCCATTTGACATCTTAACAAATGCCCTAGATGCCCAGCACATCCTCCGCAGTATCTGGAGTTTGCAGATTCATTCCCTTTGTTCCCTCTGCAGTAAGCAGGCAGAAAGCAAACACCACAAATGTCAGGGGAAGCAGAAGTCTTTTCCAGTGACTGTTGGTGGCACTGAAGAGTTTCTGACATGCGATAAGGTACTGCTGTGCAAGCCAAAAGGTAAAGATCATAGGTGTCTCTTTTTATCTCTTTTGTTTAACTTGAATTCCTAAAGAAACAAAACATATGCAATTATTTTTCTGGTCTGTCTGAACATCTTTCCTTCCAACTATCCCTAAAAACTTGAATCCTATAAACTAATTTCAAACAATATGGGCAGGGTGGATCTGAGATCTTAAATTTTGAGAAGTTTTGTGAAAATTGGTATGTGAATAGAGAAGATTTCCTTCATTGAGGAAAAGACAAAAAGAACTTACATGCCTAAGTACACGTAGACCGCTACATGTGCTGAAACTGAAATGGCCTGGTCAGTCACCATGTGTGTGATACCAGCCAGCCATTGCGCCTTTCGTCCAGACAAACAGCTGGGATAAAAGCAGGAGCTGCGGCAGGCTCTGAGAAGGATGTAATACGTAACCTTCTTGGAGAAAAGGGCTCATTAATTCTGTTGTTCATGAAAAAATGTTTATGTTGTATGTTCTTAGATTTCAGTGTAAAATATTTATGATCACAGTTGGAAGTACTGATAGAAACAGACTAATAGATTTATTCCTTGTTTTGTAATTAACTACTATATTGTAATGATACATATATTTTTGGCTTAAATAACTTTTTAAAAACATGATGTTCATAGTGGGGTCCTGGCCTAGTCAACTAAGCACTTTTAATAAAATAGAAAGACAATTGTTTGGGTTTTTTCCTTGTTCACAAGTCATATGAGATCTTCCCTAAGAAAGTCATATACTTTTTTAAAAGTGCATTTTCGATCTGGAAAAATTTGATCTTTTTTTTTTCTAATCACCGCAAACAATGAAACTTATTTCAAACATGACTACAATTCTCTCTCTGTTTTATGTAAAGATCATTTGAACAGAAACTTTTTAAATCAGGAGAAGGTACTTGATTTAGTTCTGTCACTTGCAGTACTATAAACCATGTAATGTTATATTCGAGAACTTTGGTAGATATACAATACAGACTTTAGGGTCAGTTTGCGGAATGTATTTGTCTAGAATAAATTTAAGCTATGGAAAAGTTAGTGCAATCTGTTTGTAAGTTTTCTTACTATTAAAAAAAAAAAAGAGGAAGAAGAAGAACAAAACCAAGATGTTCTGCTATTGCTATTAAAGTGATTAAGTAATTTACACTGCAGAGAGCCATTTCCAAACTTAAGCCCCCAAACAAAACCATTGTTTTTCAACACTGGGAGAGTACGTACAGCTCCTGGCTTCATTCTATTTTGATGAAACGTGTCATTGATAAAAGAGAGTTCAAGCTTCCCTAAACCAATTAAAATGTTTTTGCCTCAGGTGGTAAATAAAAGCACATGATAGAACTAAAGCAGACTGGGAGAGTGGTAATCAGTACAGTAGTTCAGTATTGAACAATATTGAACACTGTAACAATAACACATAATAAATCATTTTGAAAGGTACATTGGATATATTTTTTCAAAGACAAATAAAGTATACTCGCAAGGATCAAAAGGACACCTTAGTTATTTTTACGTTCTATTTTAGAAATTATTGACAGTTCCTTTTTAAAGTAGCTTTAGCTTGCTTGACTGCAAAATATTTATGACAATAGTTTTGAGTATGGGTCAGTTAGATGTAAATAAGTTTTATTGAAAGCGTTTTTTCTTGGAAACATTATGCAACATTAATGTTTAATTTTTAAGTGCAACATCTTGTTTTTTATATATTAAATAAATTGATCTTATAAATGTGGGATGTAGTCAACCCACTTATGCTTGTATCATGCGAGCCAATGATAGAATTCAGCTTGTCTTGCCGTATCATGTTTTCCTTTATACAACTAATTCACTGAAAGAAAAATCATATGTGTTAGGATAAAGTTTTACTAAATCCATGACCATATTCCTGGCAGTTCCAGCAGGCTCAGTATTTCACCCAGAAGGATCAATAGGAACCCAAACAGACTGTTCTTTCATTTTTTTCAGTAGGATCTTATGTAAGGGGTCAGTTTGATGCAGTTCGTTCACCTAAGTCCATGACAGATAACGGTTAATGAATAAAATGCCAAAATATGCTGAAAAACAAATAGTATATGTTCAGAATAGAAATTTTTTAAGCAATGAGGCAAAGTAAAATTTACAGTATGACTTTTGTGTTTTGAGCTTCTTGAAACCAAACTTTATTTCTTCATTTTGGTTAAATTACTTTTTATGCACATCATGCTCTCAAATACAACTTTCTTTAACTAGATTATGTCCTAGTGTGAATAATTATTGTCCATTTTCAATAAGAAATCATCCATTTTTGAGAAATGTTTGCATATGCCGTTGAGGTATAGCCATTTAAGAAAATGAGCTTATATTGTTTTCCTTTGAGTTGTCAAAGTTTCCTTATTTGAATACAAGCATGCTGAAATACTCAGAGACCATGAGCACAAGCCTTTACAGAGCCTAGCTTTACCCCAGTCTCCGCAGTGGGACTGAGCTCTCTGTTTTAAGCAAACAAATCTTTTACTTACTTCAGTTGCTTGCTTAATGACTAAAACTGTGATTTGCTTCCTGAAGCAATCTCTGGAAGTTCTGCCGTTGTATCTCTTCCCCACAGATTGTGGGTTATTTGGGATAATAGATTTTTACTGTGATAAACCAAAGCCGACATTCTCTTCTAGATTTTGTGTGTCAGTAAATCATTTTTGGAACTATAAAATTCAAAAATGTACAGGAAACATTATAAGCATCTTCCTGTAAAACTGCAGTTCTCTGGGCATTTATGAGTTAATGAATGATTGGAATATTGTATGGTTTTACTTCCAACTTTTTACGAGCTGCATTTTTTTCCCCTTTGCCAAAGAAATTTTTGAGCTGAGTTACAGGTGCCAAGGAGGTAATCAAAATCTCCATGACCAAAACTGAGTAACAGGAAGAAGTCTTGCTATTGTATTTGTATAAAATGACCATTATTCATTAGATGCCAGCTTCTAGCTATGTAGTGACATTATGCTTTACAAAGAGGTTCATGCTTTCTGCACCCTCTCAACCTAAGATGAACAAAAAAGAAAAAAGAGTAAGTATCAGGATCAATAGGAGTACTGATTAATCTTTCTGACTTCCTGAAGTTGAAGAAAACTCCCATGGTTGCAAAAATCATGCTGCATAATTATCAGCTTCTGTTTACCAGTCTTCATCTTTAATTCCAGCAGATAGTGTAAAGATGTTTTTAAAATGTTATTTTTTGAAATAACTTATTTGAAATTTTTGAAATTGTTCTGTTTGAAACCAGAGTTGATCTGAAAAAAGAATATCAGATTTTTTAAAAAGAAACATTTGGACAATGAGATTTTTAAGCAAAATGTAAAATATCATGTTGCAGTCAATTCAAGGTCCTTTCACCGTAGCAATTTGTGGTCATGACCCAACAGGACCATCACTGGAAACACTAGGTAGTGGTGGCAGCTTAGCCCAGCTGCAGTGAATGGAAGAGCTGGTGAATGTCACCAAGTAAAGGGTGAAAATAAAAGTACTATTCTGGACTGGAGCAAGGAGAGAGCTGAGCTGTAGTTGCCACCCATTTCTTACTCCCATTACCATCCCCAGGAAAATATGTAATCAGTTAACATCCTGAAAATTGTCTTCTGGCTGTTCTGTACTGAAGTTTGCATTTGGCCCACATATTGAAGCAGCCAATAAATTAGACAATCCTGACATGTAAAAGACATATTACATAGGTCATTACTTCATCAGAAGTTCAACGTTTGATCCTGAGAGATCACGTTACTATGAATATGAAATATAACACGTTATCTTGAATTATACCTAAACATTTGATTACATTCTCATATTAAGAGAGAAAAGACTCACTGCAAACTGACAACTGATAGTTTGAGCCGGCTGCCTCACTTAACATCAGAGAGGTAATCAGCTGAAATTTTTAGTTTTATCTGTGAGTTTTTGACTACTGCTATATTACTTTTTTTTCTGGAACCTATATTGATTGGGGTAGATAAAGTCCTATTGCTTTGTGACAAAGAATTAAATGGCATCACAACTAAAATTATTACATGGACCTTAATAAGAATTCTTGAGTTATTTAATACTATTTAATCAACTTGTGCATTCGAACAATCTGATAATTTAATGCTAATTTATTTTATTTTAATATATTCATACTGCTTTTATTTTATTCTTTAGCTGAATTTCCAAAATACAGACTTTTGGAAACACTTTATTTGGATATTTCTTTTCCAGATGCTAGCTTTATAACTCTGTTAGAACAGGTGGTCTTCTTTGTGATGGTGGTCTTGGTATCCTCTTTCTCAAGAGGTGAAGAGTGGAATGGATGAGAAAAGCTCACCCAAAGTGTATTTTATTGGCAGAATTTAGTAGCACTGGGCATTAGTGACTGTCTACCAAGTAGACAAGCTACACCTCCTCACAAGCGCCATCAGTTGCTCCTTAGAATGCTCTTTCCTGCCACGTCCCAGGATATCCTCCAGAGCTCTGTTTGCATTGAGATTTAATCTGGTGCAGATATTGTCCATGTGTGCATTCATAAGGATGTCACTGTTGAGCTATAAACAGTGTTATACACAGTGTTTCTATTTAAGGAGAAGCTAAAATGGGATAAAAAACCTCTTTCCTATTGGAAAATTTCCCTTTTGCCAAATTAATTTGACATTTCTTTACTGTCAAAATTTATCATAAAATGCAAGGCTCTCCAGGTCAAAAGATAACTGGGATTCTGAAGGTAAATTCTGGAGAACGACAGATTAGCTAAAAATTAGTTGAAATTGTCGTGGAGTTACTTACTGTGTCAGCAGCATACCCAGAGATCCTGTGGGAAATGTCTTAGATTTGGGTTAAGCTCTCAGTGGGCAGCAGTCTTCATCAGAAGGCAACACATATGCTGGAAATGAAAGTGAAAGTGAGTTTGATTAGCTTTTGCTACTGCTTAGGAAAGCTAAGACGGAGTTTTCTCTCTTTCCCAAAGGACAGTCAAGGTCAAGGACAGTAAATATCCTTCAAGAAGGGAGTCTGAAGACGTTTTTGGTGCAGCACTGTACTCTGTGGAATACTCTGCTTCTATTATGTGTTAGTTGACCTCTCAAGGTAAATATTTGCCTTAACAGGAAGAAAAGAGCAGCAACAAAAATATAATACACATAATTTGCAGCTTCTAAAACTGCACGATAATACCCTTTCTTTTTTTTTTTTTTCCAGTACCACTGCCTGGGTACCTGCAAAAGGGATGAAAGTTTCAGGTTTTTGTGCACGATATTAACAAATATAGAAAACAATCGTTGTCCCAGAGAGTTTACCAGAAAATTGCTACATGTCATGCAAAATGTGGCAAATGACAGCAAATGTGATAGATCCAGGAAACAGTAAAGTCAGAAAATTTTTGCATGAAGAAGAAAGACTTATACATTTATTAAATGATATCTGTATTTTAGCGTAAACCTTGGTGCCTTCTGTATTTCCTTTTTCTTTTTACATCTCCGTTTTCTTTATTGACAATGTAGAAATTGATCAAGTGATGAAAGAGAACCCCCAAATTATAGAAAATAAAGGTCTTGTTCCATCATTCTTATTCTCCAGTGCTTTATTTGGTCTCATTTTAAAGGAACTCCATGACACAAAGCCATTACTGCCTTCCTATCTATTCCAAACTCTTAAGAGCATGAAGAGTTTTCTTATATTGGTTCCATATTTTTCCAGACTTTAAACATCAGACCAATATTCTTTGTTCTAGATTATCCTGAGAAACTGTCCTTTATATCCTTCAAATGTTTGTGGCCACCCTTCGTAGCTTCATGCAAGGTTTGATTTTTCAGGCCACTACTAGCGGCCACCAAGTGCATGCACAGTGTATTCCTCTGGGTCCTCTCCAACAAAGCATGAAGAAAAAATGTTGCTGTTTTCTAAGCAATTACACAAACATGCAGTCCTAAAAAGACATAAAGCTTACACGAGATTTATTTTACTGTGCTGTGTTTAATACACATTTCTTTCAGTAGCAGTCCTAGCTTCTCTGTCGCCAGCACTCACTCGCCATTTGCTCTGTCATGTGCCTTCCCCGCTGCTGTGCCAATAGGTCTGGTAGTGGGGTTCCCACTGGTAAGCCAGGTCAGGAAACTAATAAAGGCTGCAATTTAATTTTTTTTTTTTTTTAAGGTTATTTTTAGGATATCATCTGCCTCTATAGCACCAGCAGGTGATTTGCTATTTCAGATGTTATTCTGGTCTTTCACAAACCATTTTGCACAAAGTGGTTTCTTGCAGCTCACTCCAGCTGTATTTTGTTTACTAAAAACTGGAAAGATAAACAACCTAAATCTTAAAGATTCACAAGTGCCAAATATATGCACATATTAAAGATATTTAGTCAGTGTGATTTCCTTCAGTGCTTTGTAGTGTAGCTGTTTTTATTTAAGGGTGATGGTCTTAATTGTGCTGTGTTTTCTATTTTTCTTTGTTCCCATTCATGCTCTCGGAAGACTGAAGAAATATTACTGCTCTTACCATAATATATACACTTGAGAAAACACTGAAAAGGCGTGTTTGTTAAGCACTCCAAGCAATAACTGAGCATCGATGCGGCTGCTTTGGCCACATGCTTACTGATTTTGCATCAAAAGGTAGAACAGAAAGTCAATCCCAAAGTGGTATTAAAAGTACACCCTAGTGAATCCACTCTGGGCAGATACAAAATGTCTAACCGTAGCTCACTAATCTCCAGACCTTGTTGCTCAGAGACCCATCCCGTGTAGCTAAGCCTTGGATTCTTCCTCTTCGATCAAGCTCTCCAACTGCTTTATTATTTTGTTGTTCACTTGATTCTCTTGTTTTACAAAGCAGGACTTGGTACCCCTAAGATCTGGGATGGGAACAGGGTGGCTTGCTGCCATCTTTCTGTTTCCTCTCTCTTCTGTGTATGTCAACTCCCTAGTTTTAGAGCAGCTCAGTCCTTTTGTGGGTTTGGCTTCTGAAAAAACATATTTCCAACCCGAAATAGCTAAAACATTCCTATGCTTAGTAAAGAATGGAAAACTACAATACTGGCTTCATGCTATATGAAGTTTCATGTTTGTGGAATCCCTCTGCTGTAATCTTTACCAAAACCTGTTTAAGAGCAGTCCAGATTATGTTTTGCCTGTTCTTCACTGCTTTGTGTGATTGTTATGGTGCTGACACCTTCACTGATCCTGCTACTCCCCATCTTGATGCTGCATTTGGTTTTTGCACTGGCCAGGCCTACTTATCTCCCTCTGACCGGACTGCTTACTGGGCACGTGGGTGAAGACGACATACGAACAGTAGTGGAAAGAATACTCCTATATCTCTTTTTTGACTTGAGCAATTGGTCAATGAGGTATTTCTTTTAGGAGAAGTTGTTAAGGGAGTCAGGTGTTTCGATATCATCCTTTTTATTTACTAAGAGTGCACAAAATGACAGGAATTTTAAGCCTCTTTCAGATAGCACTTGGGATAACTCTTGCTGGGCTTTTTTGGGGCTATACTTCCAATGTTGTTCAGGACATATTGTTGATTTATTGATTCTTTCTCTTCATGTCTTTTGTCTTTTTGCCTCAATTGCACAAAATGATATTCTGCAAAAACCCCTCCACCCGCATAATTGATGTGCCTTTGTTTGTCTGTCATATGTGATTGCTCCTAAGTTGACGCAACTATTGCTTCATGTTATGTTGTTCCATGAAGTAGTTCAATGGCATCTTACAACTCTCTTCTTCTGCCTACTAAGAAAGCCCTCAAGTGATCAAAATGGAGCCTTTCCTACAACAGATATTAATCTAAGTACACAGTGCACAGTAAGGTGCATGATTGTCTTTGAAGCATGTCTTTGTCATGCAAAAATAAGTATGTCATCTGGGAAAACATAACTACTCAAACCTTATTTCATGGTGGGGTCTTTCTCCCTCAAGTCATACTCTCTTGAGAGAAATAACCTGAATTAAGTCTGCAATGAAGGCTAATAGCCTACTTGAACAGAACCTGCAGCCCTTGAATTTTATTACAGAGCTTTTACTCCTAGACTTTTCTACCTCACTTTTTTTCATAGAAGAATGTTATTTTTCAGGTGGAGGGGAATGAGAAGAAAAATATTAAATATTGTTAGGATGTTTTCTTTATCCACTTTTAATTCCATTCTCAACAATACCAGGAAACAATAGGAGTATCACTCTGGCTTTAACCAACAATTTTTGATCTAAATCCAACTGTCATTGACATAAGCACAACTCTTTTATTCCTCTGTAGGAAAAAATAATAATGGGCCTAGCACTGGACTCAAGTATCACATATAAGCTCAGTTTATAGAAATGTGCAATAGCTTGAGCACAAACAGTAGCAACAAAAACACCTATAAGAAATGGGAGAAACATGCCTATGCCATTCCCCAAAATTAACAGAAATTGACTTTTTTTTTTTCATGTAACAGGAATGCCAGGCGTATTAAATATCATGAGATTTTAGGAACAAAGAAAATGGATTAAATCATCGTATATGTTTGGTAACAATAGTAACACAGAACTATGCTGTTTCCAATTAATAGCAGAGCGATACTGAAATATATTTCATTAGTACACAGGTAAAGGGGCTTCACTGCTAATCAGAATAAATTGCAGCATTCAACACAGAGCTGCTACAGGTCTTTAAATTGCTTTTGCCTTGCTGTATGGATATAGCTGAATATAGCTTAATACATTTTTTACATGATGTAATTTTATCCAGCTCATACAATGTCAGGGTAATAATAATGATATTCTAATATTAATGCAAGCACAAGATATACATATTGATGAATAATGGTCGTATGTTTTTGGATCTCCTTGCCAAGTCATATTAAAATGACAAATAATTGCCGTTGCTTCAGAGAAATGGTACCGGCTCTGTAGTCAAAAAGCACATTAGGGACCCACAGCGTCCATTTGTTATCCTTTGTCAGGAAAACATGGTTCTTTAATGAAAGTGAATGAAAGGACACTGATTGAGGACAGTGACACTAAACCTCTTTCTCAACAGAAGCCATGACATGAGTATTAATAAGCAGATTGAAAGGTTAAGACTCAGCTTTGAAACTCTGGAAGCACAGTAGAATCTGAAATAACTCCCCCCTCATAATATGGGGAAAATCACAGTGTAAAATGCATTGTATAAGCCTTCTGGCCACAGGAGGATAGAGCGGATGGAAATTGGTTCCCAGACAATTCAGGCAAATGCCATTTAAAATCTTAACCCAAATATATTTTTGTTAGTGTCTTGCTTTTAATTCTCTGTCTTGATAAATGATCCCTTTCCTTCTCATTATCTCCTCCCTCTTTGATCCCAGTACTATAAAAATGCTAACAAAATCAACCCAGGCATTTCCGAGCATTAGTGAGAGTAGCTGGGAAAGCACGGGCACAAAGATGCAGCCTGAGTAAGTATAAAACAGCAACCTGGAGCAATGCATTTAGTAAGAATCCAACCTGTACATTACTTGGGAGAACGAAGAAATATCAGTATAAGAAAAAGATTTTTGAATGCATAATGCATTACGGTGATCACTTACTAATTACTGAGAACCTAGAGGAGGCAGTCAGGATCACAGAAGAGTCTGAAACAGGCAGTCCCTGATCCTGCTGAGCTTTGTACGTATGTGTGGACCCGCTGGAGTCAGTGGTGCACGCAAGGGGGTAATGTAAATGTGTGTGTCTCTGCAGGATAGTGGCTGGAGCTCTGCTGATAAGGTTTTGCCTCTCTGAAACTCTGTATGATCTGCACAAACTCTCTATGATCACAATCTCTGACCACTTTTGCAGGTTTATGTTCTTTTTATAGTCCCACTTTTCTATGCACAGAAAATATCTTCCAGGAATTCGATCGTTTTAGTGTTATAGGAAAAAGCCCTGTAATACTAAAATATAATTTTCTCCATACCAGTAGAAAAGCTGGGCAAAATGCCCAAAGTTTAGAGGTGTCTGAATGCAGAGACTGGTTCTGTTTATCACAGAGATACAGTGAGCTGCGATGTTCACAATTAGCTTTCAGTATATTCAAACAAGGTTGGAAGACTCTAACTGAATGTCTCGCCTCCTAAAGATCTGACAAAATGGCAAACCATTGCACACATCGAATAAATGCATTTAAATACAGATTTAAATGTATTTAAGTGGTTGTAATAATTCCAAATGAGTTTGAAATATTTGGTTTATCTGTAGGCAAAGCTAATAATGATGTGGGCCAAGTCTACACCAGCAAATTAAGAGGGCCTGGGACTGTTTTCTGATGCAGAAGTCAACAGCATGGCATAACCCATGTCCATATTATTAAATGCTTTTAGTCTTCAAACAGGTTGCCTCCCTGCCTGCTGCCGACTGAGACTATTTGCCAGCTTGTGGTAACTCCTAAACTGTGCTTAGGAGTTGGCTGAGACAGCTAGTTGAAACTGAGCAAAATTATATCATGGACTTTTGTAATAATTGCATGATAGAGGAGTTCCATTGTTCACTGGTGCTGTTTTGTTTAATGGTATATCTGTAGGTAACAGACCGGTAACAGACTGATTTCTTCAGTAAACAATCACTGAATCAATACAAGTTGATGTTATTTTCTATTCAATGTAGGGAAACAGTGGAGATTTTAAGGATGAAATGGCCACAGAAAATAATCTAAGAGATGACTGTGAGATGATTCAATTTAAATTAAACATAAAGAAAATGTAAAAGTAATTTGCATGGATCTGATCAATAGAGAGCAATAGCAACATTTTCTTTTAAGCAGGGGGCCACCATCTGTTGGAAATAACAAAGGAAAAAGAAGAGTGTATATGCGTGCGCTGGTGAAATGATGGAAATCCGCAGCTTACTATTGGGTCTTCTCCTGATCAGCTACACTGCATATATGTTGGATCCTGACTCTTTCTCTTGGACTCACCATTAATTCCTTCCCAGGGGAAATCCAAGTGTGTTATTAGCCAGAAGGTGTAGTTCACTCTGGGGGCTACTTCTCATATACAGACAGGGAAAGCTTAAACACACCTTTAATTCCCTTTGCCCTGTGCAGCCATCCAACCCTGTTTCAGCAAACCCAGTACCTCTCATATATCACACACGTCCAGACAGTGTCCTTGGTCTGACATTACTCTGGCATACTGCAATTCAGTTTCCCTTTTATTTTGGGCACCTGAACTGGAAAGCCACATGAGAATCAGCATTAATTCTTAGGGTCACAGGAATATCATGCAGGCACCACAGGGGACCCAGATCTAGTGCTTTGCAATTTGGACATGGTTGGCACTCACTAGAAAAAGGACTGCATGTCCCAAGCAGTGCGGGCATGAGTAATTCTGCACCATTTGTCGCTGTGTCCTCTGCTGTTACCTGTAGTAGGTGTCTCAAGCAATGTGAACGCAACCTTCGTTGGTCAAAGGATAACTCTGAAATTGGTTGGATGCAGGACTGTGAAAAGTAAGCAGTCTTAGGATATATCAGGTAAAATGTTTCCAAGAGAGAAGGAAATGTGAATGCCATTTTATAAGGCCCTAGTGATATCTCATCTGGAGTACTCATAAAAGTCAGCTCACTTATCTACAGTAAATTTGAAATCAAGTAGAAACAATTGCAAAGAAAAGTTCCCTGGATGATCAAGGAGCTGGAGATCACAACAGGGTTTTATTAGTCTTGCAAGAATTAAGCCATCCAGGGGGACCTGGACAAGCTCGAGAAGTGGGCCCATGTGAACCTCATGAGGTTCAACAAGACCAAGTGCAAGGTCCTGCACCTGGGTCGGGGCAACCCCTGGCATCAATACAGGCTGGGGGATGGAGGGCTTGAGAGCAGCCCTGCCGAGAAGGACTTGGGGGTACTGGTGGATGAAAAGCTGGACACGAGCCAGCAATGTTGCAGTTGCAGCCCAGAAGGCCAGCCGTGTCCTGGGCTGCATCAAAAGAAGCGTGGCCAGCAAGTCGAGGGAGGTGATTCTGCCCCTCTACTCTGCTCTGGTGAGACCCAACCTGGAGTATTGTGTCCAGCTCTGGAGCCCTCAGCACAAGAAAGACATGGACCTGTTGGAGCAGGTCCAGAGGAGGGCCACAAAAATGATCAGGCGGATGGAACACCTCTCCTATGAAGAATGACTGAGAGAGTTGGGGTTTTTCAGCCTGGAGAAGAGAACGCTTCGGGGAGATCTTATTGTGGCCTTTCAGTACTTAAAGGGGACTTATAAGAAAGATGGGGACAGACGTTTTAGCAAGGCCTGTTGTGACAGGACAAGGGGGAATGGTTTTAAACTAAAAGAGGGTAGATTTAGACTAGATATAAGGAAGAAAGTTTTTACAATGAGGGTGGTGAAACACTGGAACAGGTTGCCCAGAGAGGTGGTAGATGCCCCATCCCTGGAAACATTCAAGGTCAGGTTGAATGGGGCTCTGAGCAACCTGATCTAGTTGAAGATGCCCCTGCCCACAGCAGTGGGGTTGGACTAGATGACCTTTAAAGGTCCCTTCCAATCCAAACTATTCTATGATTCTATGATTCTATGATTCTAAGCTGGAAGAGGATGCAATTGCTTTAATTACATCAGGAAGGTGGACACGAGGGGTTGAGAATTGCCTGAACTCAAGGGCATTGTTGACTGAAAACAAATGAGTATAGATGAGTAAAGATATGCATAAATAAATTTACGCTAAAATATAAAGAAATATTGCAACCTTTAGGAGAGAGAGCTTGTGAAAATCTTGTGTGTGGGCTGTGGAGACAAGACACCTGGTTTTTCAGATGGAGTTTGTTGAATGTAGGAGAGGAATTATATGACTTTGTTGTTTGGGATACCACAGGGCTGATGGTTCAGAGATCGTTGCATGACTATCTATTTCATCTATCCCAAATATTGTAGAAATCTTCTTCATATAAAGCATTCCAGTGTTATAGTTTGTTAGCTGCTCTTTTAAACTCTAAGAATTTAAATAATTTTCATTCCTGAAATAATTTATTATTTTTACATTGACAAAGTACCTATGTGATTTCAATGTCTAGCTGTATCAAGTACAGGGTAAAATACAGATACCTGTACCTTAAATGAGAAACTGGGCACATACATTCAGAAATGCCTCACTGACGTATGTGTGCATTGTGTATTTTCATGTAAATATTGTGTCACACAATTTGAATTTTGAAAATTTTGAAAATTTAGCTCTTGATATGTGGGTTGTTTGAATGGAGTATCTGCTGCTTGAGGTTTTTTAAGGTTTTTCTTTTGTTTTGCTTCACTTCTGATCTGCAGTGAGGCTTGTTCTGGCAATGACAGGAGGGACAAATTGTTCATAGATCTTGTGTGCCATTCCTGATACAGTATATTTTCAGTACTGTAGTTCTCATGTGCAGTGTTAGAAGTAGTTGAATGAAGAGACGGAACGCCAATATCTTGGTAAATAATGGACTTATTTTTCTTGCTGATAGTTTGGTCTTTCTGGAGCTCCCTCCCAGAATTCCAGGCCTTAATGAGACTGGCCTCCACGAGCCAGTAATGGGCTTGCATTGTAACTAGCTATATTTTTTCATGGAGGGAGTCAGTTTTGAGGAAATCTAAGAAATCGAAGTGGAGGATCTGAGGCTAGTTATATTGCACTGGAATTCACTGCAAAACACTTTTTACATTATCTGATATTATAATACTACACACTTTTACAATTTTCCTTTAAAAAAGAGGAGTTATCTTTATGGCTGTGAGGTAAACTCATTCAATGGTGAATTCAATTCAAGAAATATTCTGAGTCTTCAAATAGGCTATAGTAGTTGCTAAAGATATTCACAATACTGGTTTCATATCAGCTTTATATTTACAGGAATAATACACATGCAAAGTTTCTATTTAAATGTGTCTTAACATTTGTTTTTATAGCAAACAGCGTCAGAAATTACTGTCATTGAAAGGAATTAGATAGAAATGTATCCATGATTCCCTCTTCATACCTGAAGTATAAAGAATACTCTTTTCCCTAGTTAGGCAGTCAGTTAGGCTTTTAACCGGAGTTTAACACCACCAACAGTTCCCCTTTGTCCTTATGACCCTTCGTGTAGTCAGTGCCTGCTATTATATTTAACCTAAATAGCAGCCTCACTTGTGATAGTTGTATTCAGCCGTTTATTGTTCACAGCTTATTAGAGTGGGAGTTAAAGACAGATTGCTGTAGTTTTCCATTTTTCATGCAGGTTAGGCAAAAATATTTCCTAACCAACATAACCAACACAGAGTCCCACTACAGCAGATGCCATCACCTTGTAAACTGTGGGTCCTGTAACCACAGAGCCCTTTACTTCATCGCAGCTTGGGAAATTCTCCGTTAGCTGAAGAGATAACGCATACCCATACACTGTTTATCATCTTGGATATCATCTCCAGCGATGACTGTAAAAGTTTGTTGCCCCAGAAAAGCAGGAATAGAAAAAGCTATGGACAGAGCCTATCCTTGACTAAGCACTGCTAGCTTCCACTGAATTTTGTGAATAGGCAGTGCTTCGTCCCCAAGCACCACCTTTATGAACTTTATAACAAATTAGTAACGTGTCTTCAGCAGAACTGTGTTACTCCTGTAGCAGAGAGGTAATGAACTTTCCTGTATGATTAGACTTGGAAAGTTTCAATTTGTAAATAAGCAAATAATTAATACTTCCAAAAACTATTTTCCCAATGTTATTTTAATGGCTTAATTTTTGCACTAACTAGACAATCTAGTTTAAAATTCATATAAAGGTAGGTTTTTTTAATGCAAAAAATACAAAGTGCAAAAATCAAGACAGTATATCCGAGTACAGAATCATAATATTTTTCTAATCAGATTTTCTAATCAGATTAATCACATAAATTCATTAAAATATCGTTTTGTTTCAGTTCTATTGGAGAAGCCCAGTTCAACAGTTCCTGAGTAATGCCCAGCTTCTCAGAGAGATTAAAGTGCCTAAATAGCTTTGAAGTTTTGGAAGTAAATGCCTTAGTTTATATGTGCAAGGAACTGAACAGACTTAATTTTGCCCATGTTTATCCCCATCTGCTTTAATTTTGCCATGTTTGAAATGTGACTGCTTACATGCATAAAGTAAAGCCTATAATCTCTACCTAGATTATATTCTTGCCTGAATCAGGATAAGAATCTTGAATTTTAACTTGAGGTCAAATGCTTTCAGTGTCCCATCTCGTTCTTACCTAAGATATGTTTTTTCCTTTGATTTCAGAGGAAATAGAATCAAATGCAAATATTCTTCATGCCTCAAAATAATTTATACAAATTCAAGTCCATAACTGGGAAAAACCCAGTGATTTTTTTGAGCTGATTTTGAGTGGATGGAGAAGTCAACTGCTATCTCTACTTGCCAATGAAAAGAGAATCCCTTGAGCTTATCTATAGAACCTTCTCCCGTACACTCAGTCTTTGCTCCAAGTCGGAGGGTGCTCTGCATGGGAAGATAATGAAGGTGCCGGCCAGGCCGTATGGAACTGAATAATTAAAGAAGCTTGTAATTTATGTTACCATCAAATGCTGGAGGATATGGTCCTGCTGCAGGAAAAGAACTGGCTTTCATGTATCTGAGGCATTTTTCAGAAAACACTAAGGATGAATATTGGATGCATAATTAGGTTTGCTTGAAGGTATGTTAGTAGATTAATAATTTCTATTATCCCACATTACCTATACTTTGATCGAGCAGTTGTATTTCTGCACCCCTAGTTGATATTTTTCTAGAATAAATGTATTTTAGAATATGGAAGATTATAGTTGCTCTCTACACACAGCATGCCTTTTTCTTCTTCTTTCTCTTCATTTTATTCCCTTTGCAGATTTCCTTTTCCCCTTTAATTTAGTGGGAACCATACACAGAAGCCAGGCAGATAAATGTACTGAAACCCTGTTAGCATTTAATCTCTTTTTAGATAAATGCAAATATTGCTGTTGATGGTACTGGAGCCTTGTCCAGCAGTCATTTGAGGAACTTGCTCATCCATTTTTCACAGTGTGTCCATTACTATCAGTCGCTGAAGATTGTGATCCAGAATATTCGTTCTTGACGAAAACAATAGAATTAAGCCACAGGGCTTCAGAAAATTGCTTTCATATTCAAGCAGAGCTACACATATACAGACACCTTGTTGATGATTTTCCTGCCCTGAAGAAAATATATTGCTGCTGCCACAAACCTGTCTTTTGGCACTCTGTCACTTACAAGTGATGATAAAATTGCAGCAAAGAGACTTCTTTTTAATCTCATAGGTCATCGTTTGTACTCTGGACAGTCCTCCCTTTGTCCTCTCATTTAGTTTAGATAAGGTGGAAAAATCCTTTTACTTGCCTCTAAACTTCTCTTAAAAATACAAAATCCAAAAAGTCAGCCTCAATGTACCCTCAAATTTCTGACATGACAACTTTTTTCTTCATGTTTTTCATTTAGATCAAAAGCTTTATGTGCATTTTAAATATATATTTTTTAGGCAGCTGAATTGCAGGCAGCATTTTTGATTTATAGATTCACATCATACCGTAAACCTTAAGAGAGACATTTAATCCCTTTAATTTTCTGAGAACCCCAGAATCAGGTCATAACTGTATTACTGAAATTCTGACCATTATTATATCCATTTGTTACTGCTAAACACTTAACATAATTTTTTAAATTCAGCTATCCAATCCAGCAATTTAAAGTTGCAGAAAACTTGTGACTGATAGAAAGACAGAGAAATTCTGAATAAATCCAGGTATATGTTGAATATTTTGAAGATAGACTTTCACACTATTTGTGCAAACAGCAATTTATCTGGCTACATTTTTTGATTTTTTTTTCCTACATTTGCTGAGAGATTTTTCTCATCTTTGTCAGCTTCTTCTTCAGCTTTATACCTCAAAGAAATCCCAAACCTGCCTGTGACCTAAAAAGTCTGCGGCCATGGGATTTTGATGCAGCAAATGCAGTATTTTGTCTCCTGTCTGCTCTCTTCCAGTCTGAGTCTCTTCCAGTTGGAGGTATGGAAAGAGCAAAGAAGAAGAAGAAGCTTAAAGTCTCCTGAAAAGGGCAGCAGGAGAAGAAGGTACCCTTGCAGTATGCTTTCCTCTGTTCACATTGTACATCAGGCTTCTCTGCTCCTCTCCTGTACGTCTGACAATGGGTATCCAGGAACAAGGCTGGGTAGGAATGACGAGGAACCAAAACTGGTGTCATGCTTTTTATGTGGAGGTTAAACATACTGTTTAAAAAAATTAAGGGGCACTATCAATACCTAGGGCAGATTCTCTACCTTTTCTCTCTTATTTTGGTCCCCCTGATTACCGCCAAGCAGAAGCTGTGGAGGCATCACACATTCCCTGGGACAAAGAAGTAGTCAGCTCCTGCCATCCCCATTTCACACAAGGGCTTGAAGAGTGTGTCCAAAAGAGGAGAGAGACAGATCCAGAAATTCAAAGTTTACTGACATGAGTACAACCTCCAGAAGCCTAGGATGTTCACGGTTCCTCCTATGAGAAAGCCAAGCGTTAAGAAATACAGAAATGGACATTTAGGTGACTAAATAACCATTAAAGGCCAAACCCTCTGTAAGTGCCCAGGGGAAACAAGCCTCATCACTCCAGATGAAGGGATCCTTGTGTTCAAACCAATCACTACTGAGGATAATAGCCAGATTACTCGTTTACCTGGATTTGGCCCCTACGAATAGAAATGTCCTGGGCCTCCTGCCAGTGTCACTTTCCCTTGTCTCCTAAAATCACTGCAGATTTACCAATATAAACTGGCAAAAGCAGAATTAGCCACAATGAGAATTCTTGCTTCTTTGTGGGACTCTTCACAAAGTGGGCTGAACTTGAAGATAATAAACCAATGTTGTCTAGTTTAATTATACTGCTTGAAAACCTTCAAAATTAATAAAGATGCATGCTTAAATAGCTAAGTTCAGAAAATTATTTTTCCATTAGGTAAACTGCCCTTGTGGAGTTACTAATTATTCTTTTTCATTCTTATATTTGCCTTATTAATTTTAATTTTCTACTAGGTATTTATAGAATAAATACATCCAGACACCCTTTCCTTGTTCAGGATTTACACTATAGTAATCTTCAAAACTAGTAGCTTCAAAAGGAAATCGTTTAGAATAGAAACAGGTTTCTAAGATATCCTGAATAACTGCAATGGTTAAGAATACTAATGCAGAAATGTCCAACCTCAGTTTCACAGCCAAAGAACTCCGATGGAGAACAATATTTTGCAGGAGTTATTAGGCTTGAGACGTTTAGACTTAAGATATAAAAAGGAATTCCTCAAAAAAAAAAGTAAATATTGTTGTTCAAAGTAATTCTCAGTATAGTATCGCAAATAATTATATAAGTGATGGGACGTTACTTTTAAGACAAGTTTTCTTTCAAACTCTTTTATTACATGAGTCACCTCTTCCTGACCTTATGCTGATCACATAAGATTTTGCAAAGGTATCATAAAAATGTATGTGCTTCCATGTCAAAAATAAATAAAAAAAGGCAAGAGCAAGAGGATTTCCTCAACTAGAGACTATAAAATAGAAGCAGAAAATGATGGATAAAACCCCCACAAAATGATGAAAAGCATGAACAGTTTTAAGACTCTGATTGATGGAATTTTCTCAAAATTTTAGGAGGCTTTCGAAGTGTTAGTGCATTTCACAGCAACCACTGGTAGTTTCTGAACTCATATTTTAAGGCTGTATTTATAGCAGGGGCTCAATTCTGAACTCGGATACAAGCTATTTTACCCTTGCGTGTGTAATAAAATTAGTCACACTCTTGCTGCGCTTATACAGGGCTGCTCGTGTGCCCGTGTCAAACTCAGCAGCACGGCTTCATGCCTGTGCTCTGATGTTCGGCCCTGGTTACCCTGTCTCACACAGACCTGCTGGGCCAAAAAGGGACAACTGACAGCAGCTGTCCTGGTTCAGACGGTATCTTATACTCAAACATTGAATTAACCTGTAGCCCATTTAAAAAACTCCTGGATGGGACCCCGTTATGGCCAAATGCAGGAGGAGTTGTGCTGAACCAGCATAGGTGGGTGAAATTGGGGCTTCATCTTGTCCTGCACTGGGAACAAGACACATCTCTCTCCAGCAGTATGGCTGGGATAAATGTGAGCACACCATGAGAGTGGTAGAGGGTATGACAGAGACAGGAATGTTAACGTAATTGTGTTGTGCCAAAAGTTCCCCCTGGGTTTATAAAACACTTTTTTAAATTAGCAGGTAATTCAGCATTTAGCAATAATTTTGCCAGCTCTGGCATTTTGCCTGTATGTAGTTGTTAATGTTTTTATTCAGTTTTATTTATTTCTGCAGCAATCCTCTAGTATTTAATCATCTCTCTCTCTCTTTTTTTTTTTTTTTTTTTTTTGTTTAGTGAAGCAAAGCTTCGCTATTATAGTCCTGAATCTCAACACTTGGGATCCCTGCGGTAACCCTGGCAACCTCGTTAGCAGGGTGGGCGACAGCTTCAGCACCTCTCGCTGAACAAAGCGGAGTCCTTTCCGCCCCAGCCTGCAGCGCAGCAGCAGCGAGACGCCGGCGGAGCTGGAGTGCATCACCGCTGCTGAAGCGTCACCCGGGCTTTTCGTGTTGAGGCTGCAAGGCTGATGCCCGCATGCAGTTATGCATTTGGTTTTGCATGATTGCATAGTCCCCTTTTTTAAAAAAACCTATTTAGATTAAACCTATAATATCATTTTCAAGAGGGTGTTAAGGTGCTACCACATAGTTCTTCATCAAGATAGGTGGCAGGGCTGAGCCCAAACATGCTTTGTTGCCTCTTCAGATTTTGTCATTATTACTCATACTGGAAACTATAAGGCAAGCTCTTTTAAATTCTTTTTCAATCCACTAATTGAGCAAGCAATTCTGTATTTGCTATAGACAAAAAGCTAAAAAAAAAAGAAGGTATTTTCTATCCTATTCTATAAGGTTCTCAAACACTCAGTCTGTTAACATAATCCATAACCTATTAACATAATCTATATTACATTCTCCAGCACCATCTATTAAATTATACATCCATACATCCATAAGGACATGTGAAATTAGTATGCACCATAAAAATCTTACCTGATTTTTTTTTTTAACAGGTATTTCCCAAGACTCTTTCTTCCCATTTCATATATGTATACTTAAAAAACATTATTAGGAAGGAAATTTTGAACTGATAGGCATAAAATATGGGCTATCCCTCTCTTGAGAGATATTGACAGTTGCTGTGGCTTCAAGAGGCAGCACTCTACATGGTTAAAATTCCTTCAAACTGAACTACTGTAAATTTTTAATCATAAATTCTCACTGCAGTCCTCTGGTTCAGGCAATCCTTCTAAGTGTTCCACGTCTTCTCTCCAATATCTTTCCAGTTTATAGCTTGCTTCAATTTTGTTGCTTTCCAGGGTGCTAACTTTAGTATGTTCATGTTTCTGAGAGCCAGTATAGTTACCTTTTTTCTCTAGATCTAGTATTTCTCAAAAGAATTCCTCCTAGAAGGTTCCAAAATCAACTGAGTTTTCAGAAGAATAAATGTTGTTTGCAGAATGTCTTAAAATTTTGAAACACATCACTTTATTTTTATGTATGTTAGTGACTTTGTTTACCCTTCATTAAAATTCCAGGGGATAAAAGTTTGCTTTTACTCTTACTCTTCAAAATTCAGCATGTGAAATACATTGATTTATTGATATTAGTTTAACCAAGCCAAGAACATGCTCAAGTATTGGGGCTTTCTGCGACAATTGAGTTGAAATTGATTTATGAGATAAGATTAATGAATAATTTCTTCTTGATCTATTGTTGTGGATGGGAAAGGCTGAAGTGATAGACTTGCTGTTCAAATTTCTATGTCGTACAAGCCTAGGACAAAAGTGGAATGAGAAAGGGACAAGAAGGTTTAGACTCAAGGTTATAGTTTGAATTAGGGTTGAGATTGGGGCTAAGGACTGAGTTGGTAGTTTTACTCCTTGATCCTCTGAGACGTTGTCTGTGTTGGTTTAAGAGCTAGGTGAGTGCTGCTGGTATAACAGTATCTATAGGATTGTGGATAGTGTTAAGGTTTGTTATATTTGCTTAATATTTGGATTCTGCTTATCTCCTACAGTGAGGATGGGGCTGGAACCCACAGGGTCTTACACTCTATGTGCTTGTTGAGTGTAGGTTTTTGTCATAACGTAATGTTAACGATAGGGTTGGATGTAGGTTAGTAATGGAAAGGAGTTGGAGCTTAGTTTATTTGGGCACGTGGAGTATGCAAGTCTGGCATGCTTCCTTCTTCTTGTAGATTTTTTACAATTTATCACCAAGGGTCAGCAGGCTGCAGTTTAGGCTGCCTGCGCTCCAGGCCAACTTGGAGACCATGCCACTGGTGGCCTTGAAGGGGCCCTTCCAGGAAGGTCTGCAACGGAGCCTCAGCCATGGATCCCTCCTCAAGTTTATGATGAGGCACGAGGCTGAAAAGACAGTGGATGGCTCATGGCTGTGTTGGGCCATGTGAAGGCCAAATCTGATTGAGGCTGGGTGTGGATTTTATTTTTACATGAAAGAGGACTTCAGTTTTGTGTGAACTGTTAGATAAGTTGCTTGATATTGTTATTGATATTGATACTGCATGCAGATCTAGTTGAGGACTGATGAGAAAATTGTGAAATGATTTCTATTCTGTTCCGAAATGGGTAACAGCGGCCAAGTAGGGTTAGTTCACATGAGGGCAGAGGTCCGGCACATGTTGATTTCATTACTCGGTACCTGGAGGTCCTCATGTCTACCATAACTACTCTTTTCCAACTATGAAAATGACTGCTGGATAATTGTAAGCTGGGACGACTTCACTGGTTAACCTGTGGATTTGGTGAGATATGTAAATAAACTGAACACTTCAGCCACTGCTCTCTGTAATCCTTTTTGCCTTTTTGTCCTAATGCTAACAATAATCCTTAATAGTAGTTAAGACATCTCTCCCCTGGCCAAAATCAAACATAACTGTTTTTCCATTTCACATCCGTTGTCATCCTATTTCTTCAGGTGTTAAGTTTCATACAGTAATAATAATAAAAAAGTCAGTTCCTGGTGTCTGTGGCACTAATCGAGCTCCAGCTTTAGAGCTAACAGCAGCAAAGGGTAAAAAAAATACTCTTCCCTTTTGGCCCAGGTCCTTGTCCTGAGTCCCTGTTCTTTCAGGATCATGTAGTAAAAGTAATAATTTATTATCTACATTTTGTAAATCTAATCAGAGCCTTTACAAGTGCCAATCATTATCCAGGCACAGTTAATGGGAACAGAAATATTAAGCAACCATACACGTCTTGCCCTACCACAATTGATTTGAACATCAAGCGGTAAAATTAGCATGACTCTGACCTGACCCCAACTCAATCCTAACCCTGAACTTAAAAGCAGTCTGGGAGACCTCCCCTGACACAAGCACAAAACATAAACTCTTTGTTTTCCTCCAAGTGTCAGCCTTCATCCTAATTCTGTGGGTCTTGAAGGAGCGCTACAGCTTCTTATTTTATAATCACAGCCCCAACCCCAACACTAATTGTAGCAATTCCACTTTTACTGTTAAAATACAAAATGACTGCAGAACAAAGCAGTCTCTGCACCTTTAATGAATTCTCAGGCACTGACCTCATGCTTTAGTCGGACTGCATTTAAAATACAGGGTTTTTTTTCTGTGTTTTATTCACTTCTAGGCCCTACTTCTCAAATATTGTATAGTGAGAAGCTCAGATGGGGCTTTGCTTCACATTATTCAAGGGCATACTTACGTGATCTTAGGTGATGTTACATATAGTACTACAATAGCCTTCCTAGAGACAGCCGTAGGATTATGGAAAAATGTAATCAGGGAATGTTTAACGTAAAATCCCTCACAGTTAGAAACTTCTGGAAACAAAACACTGACAGCGTGAAGCATAAAATAATACACTCCAAATATTAATAATATTCTAGTATTATCAACTTCATAATGATGACACCTAATAATATTCATATTGCAGTCTAATGTTTATAATGAGGAGAGCTCTCTTTGCGGACCATTGAGCTGCCAATTAGCGGCTGTGCGACTGCAATGGGATGTGCATGGCTGCAATTAGCTCTACACTCCCCAGCTCCTTAGTGGTCTAACCAAAACAGCACAGAGATCAGGAAACCAAATACAGCAGAAGCCAGAAGAGACAATCATTTATTAGATATGTTAAGTTAATATAAAAATCACAGGGCTTTACTGACAGCAATATAGAGAATTTTGGGCTAGACCATTTTGCCTTTCATTGCTCCAGTGTGTTTGCTTTCTTTGCCAGGCTTTGCAGCACGGGCTTTGTTCCAGGGTGAGCGATTTAAGCCTGGCTCAAATGTGGAGTTTTCCCATTGTTTCTTTTCCCTTGGATATTTAGCTTTTCAGGGAACCTTCAACTCTCACTATTTCAGTGTGAGAATAGGAAAGTTCATCTGAACAGTACTACTCCTGTAAAACTGTAGTATTACCGATTCCTACAATAGGTTTAGTGTTTTCCTGACAAAGATGACAATCATTCCATCTTCAATCATTGGAGTATCAGGACACTTTAGTATTAAGAAAGAAATTCCATGTAGTAGCCTATTTACAGATAATTTCTTTATCTTCTTAAGTCTCTTGAAAATTTGGTGACAAGATTTGGTAACAGATTGTCGTTCAGGGCATAATATATCTCCTGTAGCTTGCCAGTTTCTACAAACACCAAGGTGGGGAGATCCATTATACTGGTACATCACAAGGTCTTTCAAAACAAGAGTGCAAAACACACCTTTCCAGATACATCTGTTCTCTCATAGTAAAATCCTGCAGCGCAGTCAGCCATGGAAAAAAATGGCAGAACTCTTAGATCCTGTGCGTATCAATGCGTAGGGAGTTCGTCATGAGGTGATACTTTTGGAACACAAACTGTGATATACAGTCATTGCTTTGAAATGTTAGAGAATAAGTTGGGAGGAAAATATAAATATCCACTGTCTTGGGGTGCCAGAAGGCATGAAAAATCACCATCCAATAAATCTTGTTGGGTTAAAAAATGAGTTCGTGGCACCTCTAGGACTGAATACAGAGGATTACCTGATTTATGGGAGTTATGAAGTTACATGGTGCCACTGGAGAAGCCCAAGGCAGGGAGCTGTGCAGGTGGAAGGATAAATAGTGATTATATTTGATTTTCAATACTGAGATAGAAAGGAAGAAAAAGTTCCATCAAGCCTCAATCACTCTTTGACACCCTGTATCTTTCTACCAGATACACGGCATTTGGGCAGTTTCCAGCACCACATCAGGGTGGTCCTTTACTGAAAAAGAGTAATAGCCAAAACCTAAATGCTTAGTGGAGATCTGGATCTTCAAGCAGGCAAATTAGAGGAAGTTTTTTCTTCTGCAAGAAGAAAAACATCTGCTGGGATGTTTAGATCCTGATGTAACTGGAGGAGAGTTCTCCAAATCCACAATTGGGCAGCTGAACAAGGAAAGAATTAGTTCTTAGATTTTGAATGTGCGTACATGTGATTGGTAAAGGATTCTTTCAGATTTGGCCAAATCCTGCTTCTTTTACTCTTGAAAATAATTCTAGTATCTAACTAACGGAATAGTAGAGAAATGGTAGTCAACACAAGCAACTTGATTCTCAAAAGTACTGTGCAAAAGAGTAAGCACTTTTCTTATTTGTTTATTGGGACCATCTCCCCACTTGCTTTATGACACCATTAGCATAAAGCAGCAAGTTAATCTGTGGGAGGTGGTCTAGGTGTAGGTGCTGCTGCCTTGAGGCGGGGAATGGAGTAGAGGACCTCTGAAGGTCTTGTTTTCAGTGGTTTCCAGAGCACTGGAAGTACAGCTTGGTTCTGTTGAATCTATCAGTCTCTTTACAAAGCAGATATGCCTGGTGAATCACACTAATTGAGAGAAAAACTAAGTAAGGATTAAGGCTTATTTACTGGAAAAAAACAACAGCATAGTCTTCTGCTTGAACTTAGGCACCTAAAAAAAAAATCTGGGTTGTAAGAGATGCTGAGTGCCTGAAGCTTTCCCTAACTCCAGTGGGAATGCTGGAAACCAGGCAGTAAGGGAAAGCCCAATCAGTTTTGTTTAGATTCCTAGCTTTAGGTAATAGGATGTGTTCTTTTCCTTTTTCCATTTTCCCAAGTCCCAGAACTGAAATTGTTTAAGAGCCTTTGACTGAAAGTGTGGATCATTTAGGCAAAGCTAATGATAATACCTGTACTTCAGGTTCTTTCTCATCAGTATGAACCTCTGGTTTCAATTGCCTGTGAAACTCCAGTTCTTTTTCAGACATAAATTGCAGATGCCACAATTTCCCTCAAAACTTTTTCTCTCTTTCTTTTTGTCCTTCTTTCTTTCTTTCTTTTGTCCTTTTCTTCTTTCCTTTTTTCTCTCTTTCTCTCTTTCCTTCCTTCCTTTCCTTATTTCCATATTTTTTTCCTTCCTTCCTTCCTTCCTTCCTTCCTTCCTTCCTTCCTTCCTTCCTTCCTTCCTTCCTTCCTTCCTTCCCTCTCTCTCTCTCTCTTTCCCACTTATATCTCTCTGCTTTCCTTCCTTCTTTTCTTCCTTTTCAATAAAAATATTTCAGTTACTTCTGAGAACAATAATAGGAATAAGGAAATTGTTGCCCAAAATTTTAAAAGCTACTCATGTTTTTTCACTGTAATCCTTCAGTAAAAACTTGAGATGTAAAGGTCTACCATGTGTCAACACGGGCCAGTTATTTTGAGCTAAGCTTCCCAGAGAACAGTTAATTAAATCTTAACTTTGCAAGATTATTTTTTCAGGACACCTACAGCATTTTCTGTGAGAACTCTACCATAATGGAGCATGCTGAGGGGCTGCACAACTCCTGTGTGCCAGGCAGCTAGCACACCCATACACCCCCGCCCCCGCCTCCCCACCCCTCCCTCCTCCCAACCGAATGACTGGCCTTATACTGTCCAGTGCTGTTGCCACTGAGAAGGTCTTTCCCTGCAGTAGTTCCCTCCCATGATGGGGCATCAGCTTCACAGCAAATGTAAGAATAAAAAGTTCTCGAGAAATGACTGCTTCCACTGCTGTTACTTATGCAAAATATAGATTAAGTGAAGTGAACTGAAGTTGCAAAGAGCATGGGCTGAATAGGCTGAGACTGATCGGAGCTAAGATCGGGAAAAAAGGATAGAATGCATAGGCCAGATGCAGAAGGGTGTTCAACTTTCTAAACTCTGAAGCTGAGCCCACATTTAGGAGAAAACCTTGTTTCAAAACTCCATTGGCAGAATAACTTTTTTTTTTCTTTCTGTTAAATGTCCACATAAGAGGTTACAATTAATACATGAGGTCAACCAGGAAAAATCTGGGCTGTGAATATAATTCTCCTCCTTGCCAAGGAACTATTTGGGGCCAGTATGATTCTCTGGCAGAATTCCCATTCTTCCAGGTTGCATTAAAACAATGTGAATATGAAGAAATCGCATAAAAAAGAAAATTAAACTGAATATTGTAGTTGCAAAATGCAAAGCATACTTTATTATGCATTCTTTTGCTGTGTTTTGACATACAGTTTTGTTCTAAAAAAATCTGGCTTATTCTGGCTATGGTATACACTCAGGTACATTTAGTTGGTTGGCTGCTATATCGTTTTTTTAAACCAAGTATCCCAAACAGAATTAAGTTTTCCTACTAAGCAGAATTAAATTTTCCTTTCAAAAGGAATTAATTTGCTTTGATTCTCAAAAACACACTCCAGGAACCAGCCCTCAGTCAAAATAAAGCTTGATGAAAAATGGAAAATTTCTGCTATTCCTGCAATTTTATCAACAAATTTAGTACAAAACTTTATTAAGCAATGTTTTGCTTTTATAATTTAATAGACTAGCAACTTAGAAGTGTGCTGTACTTCCAGAAGTGGTTAAGAAATCTACTTGTGCATCTCATAAATAATTCTGGCAGGTAAGAGCCAAAGTACTGCTCTGTCTATGGGCACCTATGTATAATTGTGCAGTGGACTTCCACAGGAACAACACGGCATTATTGAAGATTTGTCTGGAAAGATTTATCTTATTCTGTTAAAACAAGTCATTAGATTTATCTCTTTCAGTATCATAGGTCTTCATTGAGTCAAATAAACCATATTTTGTTTACCGCCCTGGAAAGATATAAATGCTAAATACTCTTTAACTTTATTTTATGAGGGTGAATATTATATTCCTCTTTCCAGTGACCTTTTATTGCCTTGTGAATAAAAAAATAATTTACCAGACAGAAATAACAGCCAGAGGAAGGTGGGATTTATGAGCATGCCAACTCCACTAAAACCAAAGGATAAACATAATAGTCTCAGAATAAAAATAGTGAATTATCTAGTGCTCTATTCTCAAAACTTTAAAATAACTTTTCTCAGAAAATTAGAGCTTTACTCATGTCATCATGGCAGAAGTAAAAAAAAAGCAGGTTCTGTTTCTTCCTTTTTTCTGTTCCTTGTATCCTAGTGGATCTAAGAAATAATTGGATACATTCTATTTGTAAGAAGTTAGAATATGAAAGAATTGTCCATCCGGTCCATAATACGTCATTAAATACATGAGCTGCAGAACATCTCTAAGTTCTGAACACAGCAGATATTTATATTATCCTAGCAGTGTTAAGTATTTTGTTGTTGCAAATCATTGCATGAAGTCTACAACTTTTCAAAATAAGGCAAACATCAAGTTTCCATGCTGGAATCTGTTTGCTCTATAGGATCTCTGATTTTGAAATGCAGTCTGCTTTGAGAAGTAACTGTAAAATGGAAACTTTTTTTCCTGAGATCAGCTCTCAGAACTCTGTTTTACACTGCACAGAAATAGTATTCAGGTAGCATCATGCTAAATTCCTTACTGAAATCCAGAGACACTAATTTTTCTACACTTTAAGAAACAGTTATCTTCTCAAAATATGTGGTTAGTCTAGTTCAATAATTTTACTTTGTATTTTAACCCACTACCCATTTATAGTTAAATCTGATTTTTCTTTCATTTGAAATTCTTACTGAATTTGTGCACATGGGCAGATTAGACTCACAGGTATATATAGCTGATTTTGTAATTTCAAGCCTTCCCTCTTTTCTAAAATGTAAGAGGCTTGCAAGTATTAGTTTTATTATTTTTTCAGTCATATGATGCTGCACCTGCATTGACAGATCAGTAACAATGCTTGGCATTTATATGTCATGTATTTGTTCTTGAAGACTTCTAGGATAGCACACAGCTTGTTTTCCCAGCTTAGTTACACTTTGCACTTTGATTCTCTTTCCAACTGGTATTTAGTAGTTTCCAGTTCTCTACCCCCTCCAATTAGCCCATGGGATCCTTTGGAGAGGGAGAAGAGAGGGAAAAGGCAGAAGGGTGGGGGACTGCAAGGCATCCCTTTGCAAGGTGCCAGGGAACCCCCTGTCTTAGGAGCCTTCAGGTTACAGATGGGACATGAGTGGGAAGAGCGAAAGGAGGGGGAGAAAGGAACCCGTGCAAATTTGAGGAAAAGAAGTAGTTTCAGGGGTGTCAGGAGAACACGAGAAAGTAGGGTAGGGTCTGTCTGCCCTAGATCAGGGCAGGGAGCAATGGTCAAGTCCTTTGTCAAATGGGGTTCAGTTCATCCTACTGTATAAGGATGAGATGGCTGCTTCCTCCCGGGGACATAGCAAAGCACTCTTTGTACCTTGCACATTTCCAGCCAAGCTGCACTCTCCAGGTTCCCATCTGTCTCCTGTGGAAGTGCTTGGGATGGGATACAGGGACATTGCATGCTACTACAGAGGGTCAGGTGAGGACTTTTACTCTTTTTCTCTAAGGTTTTTAATTTATATTAATTTTATTCTTATGTAAATTCTGTTTTTTGTTTCATATTTCAGGTATTTTTTCATATTACCATCAAACTAAAGATTACTGATGAAATTTCACAGTTGCATGTATTTCCTAAGCCAGATGTTCTTCTGTAAAAAAAATATTAACTCATTCTTAGTTATCTCTAGTCTGGAGACAGGGCTCAGCCATAATTGACTGAGGAGCTAAGTGAGCAAGGTTGCTGGAGTGCGTGGCCTTCATTCCCTGATACTTTCAAGGGACCTTGTAAGGACTCCCATCGTTACCTCCTCGGTGGAAGACTGAAGTGAAGGAGCAACTTTGCATATTACCTTTCTCAAAACCCAGCACATGCATCTCTGAGCACTACCCAGAATTTGCTAGCTTTTCAGCTGCACAAAATAACAAAATCAAAACCTGAAGTGAATTGTGATTTGTCTTTTTGTTCATAAGATGAAATGAGTATTCTACTGCCCTAAGATTTCATAGATTTTTATGCTAAATTAATGACAAAAATATTTGTGAAGAAAATGTCCTTTTTGCACCTGTAATAGAATTTTCTTGCAGCAGCAGCAGCAGCTGTGTCTGTTCCATGTAGATGACAGGCTGACAAATGGAAAGATTATTTCTGTTCCTTCTTTCATTTGAGAGTCATAAATCTGAAAAATGCGGAATAGATTTTTTTCGTGCATCTTATAAGATTTTATAGGAAGATCCAAGATGGCAGAGAGGGCACAGTTCCAGAATATAAATTAAGGTCTGTACTGGTACCACCAGCAGTCACTCAATGTGATTTGACAATATCTTTGTCAAATCGATATACAATGCTTTGTTGAACGAGTAGAGTAAGTGGATATGGCTGATAAAATAAACAATGTGTTGTCCATGCCATTGACATGAATGCTTATTTAAGAAGATTGTTTTGATTCAAAGTCAGTTTTCGTATTTATACTACTGCAAATCCTGCAGAAGCAGTTGTGTCAGCCATCTGTAAAACCTCATATTCCATAGAGATGCAGATCTATTCAGCTTTGTCTTGAGGTGTGTATGTAGTGCTACCATATCCATAGTAAATACTATGATAATTTATATTCACCCTGCATAGGCAGAGAGGAAGTTTTATCCTTTCTCAGTGGTGATGCAAAGACCAAACAAACTGGATGTCGAGTTATTGGTCAGCTCAGGTGCTCTTTGTCACGAGGTATTTCACTCTGGAGCCAGCCAATTTGTGGGCAGTAATTACACCATGGACCTACAGCTCCACAGGATTTTTTTCTTGGTTTTCTATGCAGCAGTTCCAATACCAAATTTTCCTCAGACATAGAGCTGCTAAATTTAAGAAAAATATAGATCCTTCCACACATATCTGTGGCAATTCAAAGGCAGTGGATTAAGTTGTATTTGCACTGGTGAGCAGCTAAACCAGGGAAAACGTCACCCTGGACCACAGTGCAAAGCATCTTCAGGGAACAGTGGTGTCAGTAGAAACTGATCTCTCAGATCACTGTCACAATTAGATTGCAAAATCCTTACTAAGCCTTAAATGACATAATTCATATGTATTTTTATTTAGCTGTTCTGATGACTGCCTAAAAAATTTTTTAATGATAAACCTTTTTTATTCTATCCTTTTCTTCTTCTTTGTATTCCTATACATATATACAAGCACAGGTACTCTTTATTCAATTGAAATATTAAGATTATATAATCAGAGGACACTTTAATGTCATCTTTTAGTGCATGAAAGGTCATATTACAATAAGGATTTATGGTTATCTGGTTACCCTGAGAAAGTCCTCTTATTCGTGGTGCAAAAATGAAAGCCAGGTGGTGGCAGGTTCTGTTCTTTAACTGTGTGATGACTTCTCCATCCCTATAAGCCCTTCTTATCTCTGGTAGTGTAAGAGGTACTTGTTGCTGCTTAAACACGAGTGAGCCAAATTATTTTTTTTATGGAATAGCTGGATGTTGCAAGACTGATATGTCTTTCTCTCTCACTGGTACTGCTTCCGCAGAGCCAGGCATGTCCCCTTTCTACCTCAAATACCCTGAAAACTTTACCTTTTCTTCTTTTCGTCTTCATAGGTGATGAAAATCGCCTTTTATAGGGGATCTGTATAAAGATTGACCCCTCACTTCTGAGGCCTTGAGCAGAATCCAGCGTTTGTCCTTATGTTTTGCACACAGAGTGAGCCACAGTGTGTTTGAAATTATAAAACTATAACTGTTTTAATGTAAATGTAGAAGGCCTGCTTTGGTATAGCTCCCTGGTCTTCCTTAATATATGAAAGAACAGCCTAAAGCGGAGAGGGCAAACCTGCGCAAGTGGGCTGGTGTCTTCAAATGTGGCGAGTGGGAGGTACAAAGCTCCCCATGTGCCTCCTCTCTGCCTTCTACTCTCTGTGTTCAACATCCATCTCCAGATGGAGTGAAACGGGGAAGAAGCAGAGAGGTTGCTCCGTTCCTCCTCCATAGCGTGGCTGCCTTCGTAGGATGATTCAGGAAATTATCCTTTTTCATGCATTCCACCCTTTGGCAAGCATCTTCCCCAGGGAGGATGCCAGTGGCATTTCTACCTCCAGGAGGAAGGAGATAAAATTGCAAATAACATTTAAGAGTTAACTATTTTTGGCTATGTTGCATAGGCTGGAAGTCCTATTTTCTCCTTCAGAAATTTGTTTTGTGTGATGTGACTGAGGCAAGTCAGGGAGAGAACAGAAGGCATTTCTACAATTACAAGTGCCACAGACCAGAGATCAGCAGCACAAGTGAGATTCAAATATAATGAAAAATGGGAAATCACAAAGGGCAGAGTGACTGCCCCAGGCACGGTGGCAGGACTCCCACGCATGCTGCAGCCTCTGTAACACCGAGCAAACTTGTGCTGCAATTCGGATGTGTCCCATGGCACGAACACCACCCCTCCACCAGGCCAGCACCGTGCCAAACAGCTGTGACAGTCCTCTGAGCAAGGCAGCAGCACCATTTCTACCCTGACCTAAAAGAGAAACATTTTTGTTCTGCTCTGTGGACAAATGTGCTGAGGAAAGACAGCTGAGGAAAGATTACGTACAGTCTCCTACAAACTGATGTCTTTCTGAAAAGACACCACTGGGTTGTGGATGGGCTCTACTGCTGGTCCCAAGTTCTTCTCAGCCAAAGCATTTTGGGCCATGCCTGTTCGTGGTTCTCATCTTTGCATGCTCCCAAATCTGGATACTTCATTGTTTGTTTTTTTAAAATAAATGCATCTCTGCTGGCTGGTACCTCAGGTTTCAAAGCAACCTCCCCACTCACAGGCTCCAGTTGCTCCTATATGTTCTCTCCGGTTATGTCTAGCCTGCCAGGTAGCGACGCTGCACTGATGTCTAGGTTTGCATCACGCCACCTCCTCTGTCCCTGGAAAAAAATTTAGGCACACAAACCAGTAAGGAACAGATTTGTTTGAACCTGATCTAAACTACAGGCTGTGCTTAATTTGTAGTCTAAATATAGCCTCTGAATTGCTCCTTGTGCCTCCAGGCTCTCACTTGAGAAGGAAGAATATGGCAGACAATAAAGGGCAAGAAGATCTTAGAAAGCTTTTACTCATTCATAACCATTTTTAAGAGGGCACTTCACTATACTTCTGTTTACAAAACAGTAAACAGCACCAAGGAATTTCCCTCCTCCACCGAGGGGGATGCAAAGCGAACAGGTGTTGTCTCTTGGTGCTGCCTCTTGAGTCTGCAGGTTTGGTAGATAATGCTAAACGATTTAACTGTCTAATTTGATACAGCGCAAGGTTTTGATCAGTAAAGTATACCAGTGCCACACATACACATATATGAACGCAGCCCACATGAAATGGATTTAGTATCAGTTAAATATTTAAGTGTCATGAATTGTAATTATAAATAGAAAATAATGGTAAATCTATTCTAGTTCTAGTAGTGGTTCTACAAAATATGATTCTTGACCCTGTGCTGTCTAGTACTTTCATTATTAACAATTATCTGGGAAAAAAATCCTAGTTAAGTTTGTAAATATCCCCAAAATCATGAGAGAAAACAACAAACAAATTTGCTGGCATTCAAACTGCTATGTTCAATTCAGGCCCAAATGTCAGGGACAAAGACTACTACATTAAAAAACACACATCTAGAAACAGAAATTCTGAAAAACGTCTTGGGGGTTGGAGCAGATGATCTGCTGCTCAGTGCTGTGGCAAGAAGAGCTGATGTAGACAAACAGGTTGATCTCAAGTAAGGAGGTTATACTGGGGAATATTTTGTCACTGTCTCTTCTGATATGAAACCTAGAAGGCAGGATAGGAAAACAGTACGGCAGATTCAAAACAAACAAAAAACAGATTATTTTTAAATGCTCCATATTTAGACCACTAAACTCATTGGCACACAATATTATGGATACCAAAAGCTTATGCTAATGAGACGAGTTCTTGTAAGTACCTTCCACAGATCACGCTTGAGCACAGAGGTGTCTGTATTTGTCATAAAGCTGGAGGCTGGTAGAGCAGCCCAGAAAATATCACTCACTCCTTTCCTTTTTTAAACTTTCCCTGAATCATCCACTATGCATTACTATCAAAGACAAGCCGTTTATCTAGACAGACCTTGGGTCTGAGTTAGTACAGCTAGTCATATGTTGTTGTTCCTACTACTATTTACCATCCTGATATATGATCAGATCTCTAATATTGTGTCCAGTTCTGATGTTCACAGTCCAAGAGGAAACTGAAAATTTGAAGACTGTAAGAATATTTTAAAGTATTAGGAAACAAGTCAAATACTAAGGGATCCTGTTATATTTCCCTTAACAAGGGCAGGGCTAAGGGATAGTTTGCTTATAGTCCAAAAGTATCTAACCGGGAAAGGCCAAACTCTTCAGCAGAAAAAAGTCATGCATGATGGGAGGATTCATCTGGCTAAATATAGATGTCTATATCTGAGCTGGTCCATCTAGAAGCTGTGTGTGTCAATACAGAACTAAGCAATACTCTCAGTGGATTGTAAAACACAATTCATCTCAGTCTAAAGTAGATGTCTAAAACGGGTTAGATGAATCACTCCCTTAAAGTTTGTATTTGTTCCACTGTCTGTGAAAGGCACCTAGTGTGACTAGCATAACTGCAGCCCTCTACTGAAGGTGCCCAAAGTTGGTTGAATCTTACTCCTAGTGTCTATGAACTGATTGGTAGCGATTAGTAAGAGTAGTAGAGCAGAGCACAGATTACTGCTCAGTGTGATTAGCGATTGGAACACGTTATGAAGGACTGAGATGGCTTTTTTTTCAAAGGCTTTTTAAAAATTAAGGTTTCACTTTATTTCCTAGAAAATATGCCCTAGTTGAAACACAGCTGTTGGCCTTGTGCCAAAGGACTCCTCTGGCCCATGTTGTACAGGAGGTCAGACTATCAAATCATAATGATTCCTCCTGGCCTTAAAAATCTGTGCCTTCAATCACTGCTAATGAAGAGTGGCATGTTTTCAATGCCTTATTAAGTGGCTCTTGATCAATACGGATGTGCCATTTACCTGCAGGGTTTTTCCCACAATTGTTAGCTGCTGCTGCTGTGTTCCTTTCAAAGGATGTAATATGCTACAATTAGCTTATGAATCTCAGACATGCTGAAGTTTTCCATCAGTACCAAAGGGTAGTTTTAGCAGTGGCTCGGAAGGTGGTAGACTTCCCCCTTAGCACTCTGCTCCATGCTGTCCAGCCAGAAGTGAAGCTGCAGTGTAGCACAGCCCTTTCTATCAATATCACAGCAACATCCAGCCCTGTGCAGCCAAATTTATCCTTGCATCACTTAGTTTGCAGTGAAAATGGCTGAATTTAAAGCTTGGAGTTTAAGGAGAGGCTTTCCTGACTCAGTCTTCCCTGTCACTGACAGGTTTTTCTGTAGTATAGGATGCCTTTACATCCATCATTGTCATACATAAAGAAAAGATAATGGTGTGTGCATGGCTATGCCATGAATGTGTTGCATGCTACCCTTGTTTACATTAAGTATAATGGCAAGCAAACACATTAATTACACTTAGTGGTCACAAATACAGTTTTACTTTGCATTGCTGCCATTTAGGATGACTAACAAGGACTTGCACACAGTAGCTGTGTTCTTGGGGTAGCTGGTATGAAATCACATTGTGAGTCAATACAATAACAAGAACAAAACCACTTTTGACTCGTCTGAATACTTCACTAACTACAAATTTTTTCTACTAATTTTCTCAAATCTAAAAGACATGCATTGTAGTTCCTGACACTCTCCCTTCATTATTACTGGTGTTATTAGAAATCCTGCATGTTTAGCTTTTATTAAAAGGCTGATCAAGGATGGAATGGGGGAAGGGGGCGTTGAAGAATATTATAAAACCAGAAAAATCTGTTTTTCATGGGCTGAACAGTGATCAGTATCACTGATAATAATCACTGTCTCATCCGATTTGTTTTCATCTCACAAATGATCACGTCTGGGAAAGCTATACCTGAAAGGCTTAATTCCTGGTTCCTAAAGCTGGATCTCCAGCTGCAGGTGCTTACACATCTCTAAGGTACTATCAGCAAGCCCAGTCATAAATCACAGAGACTTGCTGTTTACTACTATGACTGATCTCCAAAAACAGGATCAATGCAGCTCATTCCTGAAACCTGAAAACAAGTGTATATATAAGAGAAAGTGTCAAGAAAGACAATATTAAAAAGAAGGTCAAACTTTAATTCACCTTGGTTCCCAGAAACGTTCCTTAAAGCCTCCTGATGAGAATAATTTCACAGCCTGTGTGGATTGCATTACGCCTACCCTTAAGCCGAGTCCTTTAAAGATAGTTACTGACTCATTTTTATTCTAAAAAATCTTTACTGTGGTGACATCCCTTCTTATCCAATAAGGCAAATGCAGATGAATTAAATGTAGTTTTCAACGGTATTCTTGCTGTAGGAGGCTCACTCCAGGTTTTGCCCCAGTTTGGGGCAATGGAGGGGCATCTTTTTGCACTGTTCCAGGAGAGGCGTGGAGAAAAGCAAGCACTTTGAGGCCGTGATGCATAGAGCAGTCTATATTCTCCAGCACAGGGAACTGCCTTGTTGTGGGGAGAAGGCAAAATCAAAGCTCCTGCCAATCTAATTCCTTTCTCCTTGCACAAAGTAAAGTCATTACTCTGCAAAGAAAGATCGCTCTCCCTCTCACAATCTGGTCTTTAACTCCAGCATCCAGCACTGAGACACAGGAGAGATTCTCACAGCCTTTGGCATCTCTTTGCTGTGTGCCAGCTGAACCACAGTTTGTTCCTTCCTGAATACATCCTGCAACTGAAGGAGCAGACTGTGCTATCGTCATACTTGTATAAAGTGAGATCAAAGATCCTTCCAGCCCAGTATCCCCTTTCTGAGAGTGGACAGCAGCAGATGTTCTGGGAAGAGTGTAAGAAAAAGGCAAACTACAATGACACTTTCCCAGTGTGTTTGCCCCAACTCCAGAGATTTGTGCCTCACACATTTCCTCAGCTGGGGCCAAAATCTGCTCAATACTTTTCTCCACAAAACTTTTGCAACCAATACTGTACGTTGTTCTCCCTGGAGTTGATCCTCACGGTAGCAATGCCAACGTAAATCCAAAGTATCTGCCGTTCATCTGGTTGCATTACATTCTCCACCAGTTACAACAGAATTGGGCCTTCTCCTGGCAGGTTGCCTCTTTTTCACTGGCACAGCTTGAAACAGGAATCTCAGTAAGTGGTAGGCAAACCCCGCTCTCTGACAGGACTCACTAACAGCCTATTTGTATAACTTTGCTGGCTTTCCTGGAGCTGGACTACATTTTCACTGGACTGTGTGTCATGTTTAAAAGCTGAACTAGAATAAAAGTTTTTGCATCTGTTACAGTTTTAGAGTAGAGCTGTGCAGGCATGGCTGGGTAGATGGGCAAAGGAAACGTTCACACCATATTCTAGTGCCAACTTGAGCACTCAAGAAGTCTTCTGTAGCCAAGAGAAAGAGAAGGCATGTACCTCAGCCCTACAATTATCCTAGAGACATCAGCCTCCTCATTTAGTTTCTAAATTTGGCGCTAAAATTCAGGCACACGAACACCCTCCCCATTACTCCAACTTTTTCCAGTTACCAGTTTTGATTTAAAAATAAAACTGAGTGACTAGATCTCTGACAATCTGCGATGGCCCAGCATCTTGCCCTGCAGCAGTTTCAACTCTGGCAACAACAACAGAACTTTTAGACATAAAAGCTCTGACTGATTTTCTAGTTAACTTAATTTATTGTAATTAGCTTTACTTAATTATACATACAGCTGTTCTGCACCCTCAACATAGCTCAGGGGACTGTTTAAAGTACTTAAGCCTAAATGTCATGTTTTAGCACAGTATAGAGCACGGTATTCTTCTTCTCAGGATCTGGTGGGAGGGAAGGGCATCCAGCAGCCCATCTTTCTTTCCTTTCACTCTCTCCACACTCTCTCAGCACATCCTCCTCCCCCGCTCCTTTTCTTCTCGGGCAAGGAAGAGATATCTGCTCCTCTGCTAAAGCTGACACTCGCTCGGTGCACTGAAGGGCTGCGGAGATCAGCCACCTTCACCCCTCCCCGGGCCACGCACTTGCTGTCTCTAGCAAGCCTCACTCAGTCTAGCCAGAAGAGGAATACGCCTCAAAGACAATCTTAACCTTGACTTTTCTGCTGCCTTTACACCACTGGGATATAGAGGTGTTCTTTTTTCCTTATCACAGATCAATGGTGGAAATATTTATGATATTCCCATGTTACAAATCTCGTAAGGAGACCTTCTTTAACGTAAAGCTTCATTAGGACTTTTTCCACCCTGTTCGCAAAGAATTCCTATGCTCCTAAAACCAGTTAATAAATTGTCTGTCTAAATCACCTGAGCACAAAAGGCAGCACAATTTCAGCAAATCAAGCACTTACTCACATAAACAATCACCTGGACTATTCCACTAGGTTTGTATTGCTTATTAAAAGTAGGTAATGACAATATTTGAGATAGATTGGAATTTTAATCTGCTTTTCTATCAGATGAGATTGCGCAAGGTCATCTTCACTGCCGTTCAGATCCTCATGTGTGCACATTCCCTACACAGATAACTAGTGCTGTCCAATTTTGATTGTATCGTCATTTGACTTAGAATAGTTTATTTTAATTCTTTTCCCTTTATTAATCCAACAGAGTTTTGATATCCTTATCTTTACCAGGTCTTTCCTGTTTTGTCAAACTTTTGCAAGCAAGATGTAGAAGATGCCAGAACATCTTGGGGATAATTACTCTTCAACTAATTTGAAGCAGTAATGATGATATTCTAGATTTTTATGGAGCAAATGTTTTATGTTTTATTAATTGCACTTGTTCTTTCCTTTGGTATTTTTCCTGATGTCTAATAACCTTCCAGGTTTACTGTCTAAACTACTCCTATGCTGCACATCTTGTACCCCAAAAGAAAGCCTTTATGGATAGCACTCTAAAGCCCAGATGCTGCCCTTTGGAGGAGGAAAGTATTTATGAAGAAAACTTTAGTCAGAAGCATGTTCACTATTTGTGATGGGGAATGTCTGGCAGATTGTGCCCTTTCACAAACCCGGGTCTCAATGGATGGATCCTGTTTGTCTAACACAATCATGGCTTGTACCACTATCCTAGCCAGGTACCTCAAAAAGTCTAACAGGTGTAATCAACAAAAATCCCTATACCTTTTCTCCATACCCATCTGCCTCTTCCTTCTCCCCCTCCTTAACTTCCTCCCTCGCTGCCAAGAGCATGGGAGTTTTGACTGAACAGTTGCGTGATGTTGTTTTGTGTTGGGAACACCACATCAAAGGTTTGAGGCAGGCAGGGTGACCTGGCAGTGGGCCGTGTGGTTCCTGGAGGCTGTCTTGGAGTAGTGTAAGGGTGGAACTGTGGCAGGGCTGGTATCTCCCTGGGAAGGAAGCTACTCACCCCAGACTTCTGCAAATCCTTATAGGATTTTGCAGTTAAGGACTGGGGAGCATGTAAGGTGGGGACACCTGAGTTTGACTATGAAATGATTAGACACTTTTGTAAAAATCATTGATTATCTATATACCACTTAAAGCACCTGAATCTGCCTTTCCAAACCGTCAAACTGATATTCAAAGAGGAACTTGTTGCTGTATCCTATTTTTTGCATAAATCGTCCCCGTCCTCCATGCACTGCAAGGCACAGAATATTGCAGTGGCCTTGGTTCTCACATCACTCCTATAGCTTAGGGAAGCACCGCTTAAGAGATGGGAATAAACCAGAGAGCCTGTGGGTTCCACGTGATCCTTCAAGATGTTTGTGGCGGTGCAGGGACGCGATGTCAGGCTCTGGATACTCCTTTGACTATTTCCTCTTCTCAGTACTGCTGGCTGGTGAGGCTGAGGACATCAAGCTATAGCTTCTTAGGCAGACTAAGGCATATTTTAAAGTGAAGGTCAAATTATTATTTTCTAAGGAAGTGTTGGTTATTTCTTGTATACCTTGCAGGAAAAAACATAGCTCCGCACAACAGATGGAGGCCTAGTTGTCCTGCTGTGCCCCTGTGAGTCCCTGTTTCGCAAATGAACAAAACACAGAGGCAGATATATTCCTGACCTCTACTCAGGACACTTTCCTACTTATTTAGAGAGGCTAAGAGGGTGCAGGTTATACTCTTCTCCATGAGTTGGTTGTTGTTTTGTCACAGACAGGAGTCCTGGAGTCAAGTAAAACCAGCCTTAGCTGCCATAGGGTTTTGCAGCACAGAAATGGTGGGTGGGGCTGTGTGACTGTTGTGGTGGGGGGTGGCAATGTTTACGGACCGCTTACTTTAGGGGCACCTTTGTGCAATTCCTTCTTTAAAAAGCTGTTGAAAATTGCTTTTATTTCTTACCATTGAATATGGTTTTTTTTTCCCTGTCTCTCTGCTACCCAGAGAAAGTCAGAGGTTTGTGGAGCTAAAGGGGTGGCATGTGTCTCACGAAGTAGTGTTGAACACAGAGCTCTTCGTCCGTGATTCTCAAAGCCCCCCGCTAAGCCTATCAGCATTCTTGTCATCATTTTTAGCTGGGGCTAACTGAAGCATAGAGAAGTCTCTAACTGGAGGGATTACCAAGTGATTAACTGGCAATCTGAAAATGGCACCTGGAAAGACCTTGTCCATCTCCTCCTATAAAGGAGGGACAAATGAAAAATTTTAGAGAAGAACGGTTAAAAGTCTCATAGAAGTCAGAGTCCTCTTCCTGCAAGTGTAATGATTCAAATACTGAGAGATGAATAGTATCCATGTTGCTTTACTGGAATTTGTTCTGGACCCTCAAACTTACTGTTTCCTTGGTGTCAGCACCAAGCCTCTGGGGCAGATCTCCTTTTCAATATTCTTAAACATCCAGGTGCCCAGGACTGGGGCGTGAGAAGCCAGAGTCACATGAGAAACCAGAAATAGCAGAGGAATTTGTCACTGAAAGTGAGAGCAACTCATTAGCGATGTATCATCTCACACTTGTAAATTTACATCTGACATTTGACTGTTACTTCATCCTCCTGGGCACCATTTCTGTATTTATTCACCCTAATGCATCCTCTGATATTTAAAGAGTAAGGCTCAGATTCACAAAGGGGCTGAGGTACAGGTGCTGGTACAATGGACAGTTGCTATTGCCTGAGAAGTCAGGGTCCAGCAATGCGATTCCCTGAGCAAATGGGAGCCTGAGCACTCTAGGATTAAATTCACGATGCCCGTGTGCAGCGGGTCGGCAGGGAGTAATGCAGAAACCCTGAGAGAACTGCTTTGGGATTTACAGTCCAAGAGCCCTCCCTGAACTTAGGTACACACAACTAAGCTGTCCCTTGGATATATGCATCTATCTCAGTCTTTGGAAAGATGATGGCAGAGGAAGGAGAGGTGTGAGAGGTTGGCAGACTTATTACCTATAATGACTCAGTGCACCTAAGCAGGTTGTGCAACACTTGAGCTAATTTTGTCATTTTTATTTCATGTTTAGAATCATGTGTCCCACACCTTTGCTGAGGATTCCCAATTTTGGGAGGCTTTCAAAATTGAGAAAAACCCCCAAACAACACAATCCCCAACCCTTCAAAACCCCAACCCAAACAGTAACAGTAAGGTACACAGCAATATTCCTTGGTAGAAGATTTTCAAATTGGCTGTTATTCCAGACAGAAGTGTGTTACCCTGAAATGGGAAAGAAAATTAAAATGATTTTGCTACACTCTTTTTGAGTTTAAATGCGTAAATCTATGTTGGCTTCCTGTAACAATAAAAAAACAAATATGTTTTTAAATCACAAAGTAGGCAGATATTGGAGGAAAACTCTAGACCCAATGCACAAATATCTAGCAACTGTTTGCTTTTAATGGACTTTATAAAACCTGTTGGGCAAACACAATCCTAACTAAATAATGCTGATTGTACTTCTTCCCAAGAAGAAATAATTGAAAGGAATCAAATGATAAATTAAATGAATGGTGTCCCATCAAAGCAAATGGTGATAAATAGAAAAACCTTGGTGTTGCTAACACTCACACTAATGTGAACTGGTCAGTATAATTTATATTTTTTTTTTTTTTTTACCTTTTGCAGGCTGGTTCTTTGTGCTAAATCTGATGTTAAAGTGATAAATTAGGAAGAGGAAGGTTGTCTAATGAACAAATAGGCAGCAATATATCAAAAAACCCAAACAAATCTAGGCTGTTACCAATCTGTGGGGTTTTTTGGTGTTCCTTTGAGGGTAGAAAAGCATACTTGGTCTGAAGATGCAGTCCAAAATATATAAATATTTTCCATATATATGCATGATAGGCATACATATATGCATATCATCTTCAAATATGTGTAAAAGTCTGCAAGACTGGAAGGACGATCTGTACACATGATCGGTGGAACAGTTTGCAGTTACTTGTCTATGCGTGTTTAAAATGCAACTATACATCTGCATTTCTGAAAGTGAAGCCCTTCATGTTGTGCATGATATATAACCCACTAAAATCAATGGCGAAATGCTCATTTAATTCAATGAATATTCAATCAAATGCTTAGTTTTCTTACTTTTAAGGTAGGATGCAGTTCCTCTAGGGAATATATTTAATCACAGGCAAAGCACCCTTACAATTGTCTTAATTATTCTGTTCAAAAAGACTTAATGAATAAAGAGGAGAGACTCATTTTTCGACCTACAAGATTCGGAAATGTTGAAAATTTAAACCATACAAATATCAGAAATCAAAATATTGAGAATTTTCGTGAAGCAGTAATGTGGGTGAAATTGTCATTTCTATGGTTTCAAACATTTCATTTTGCTTCTGACTTCTGTGTTTTAAGTAACTTAAATGTCAGTATAGAAGTAATTTTGAACTGAAAATCCAGCATGTCCATTTTTCAGAATAGCAACATTGGAAGTTTCATGCTGTTTATGTAAATATTCTTTTGTTTTTGTACAGATCTTTTCCCATTTTGGTTGAACATTTTTCAGCAAAAAAGCTGTTTATCAAAAAAATTTGCTACTTATTCTATTGTAAATTCTGCAGAGTCCCCACAACCAGCAAAACTAGGAACATTTTCCTTTTTCCTCCTATTCATGGGTGAATTTCCTTAAAGTATCTCTAATCTTTAATGATGTATTGCATACAAATCCTGAAAACACCCAGCAAAGACAATCTGATGAAGATGATGGTTTGCCCCCGTGCTTTCAGTTCAGCATTTTGCTCGCTATAAGAAAGATGTGATCCAGAGGATTTTTGATGGTCTATGAATATCTATATGAAAATCATTACAAGAAGAAAAAATTATTACTTATTAAATTCTGACTCCCTGTGCTACTCATGTTGCTGTGAAGCAAAGCCTGTCTTTGCTATGATCTTTCAATTTTGTATTTAGTTTTGTTGCTTTTATTGATGGTGGTCCCATATTTTCCTGACTTTTTTTCTCTGTTTGGTTGTCATGGGAGAATGCAGCTCTTTTTTCATTTTCAATCTCATCCTAGAGGATGTGTACGCCAGACAAACCTGCAAGACTTTTCTTTGCCATCCCCTCAGCCTAGTGCAAGAGCACGATTTGGTAGTGCCAGAGAGCATTTCTGGCAGTTAATACCCTAGCAGACAACGGTTTAGGTAAACTTATGTTGAAAACTTCAGAGAAATGGAAGATAACCTCCTGTGACTGCAATGTACCTTCTTCTCATATATCTCACAGACTAAAAATAGGCTTATGTGTTTATCTACAATTTGTATTTTTTATTTTCTGTGGGTTTCTTATTAATAATGGACAATAAGCTAATTTAAAAAAGTCTCTCTGTGTGCTTTGGCTCTCTTATAGCTGACTTAGCAACTCCGGCTACATGCTGAGATGACTGGTAGAGCTGCAGGCCCTTATTGCCAAGGTCTGCAATATATTTTTCCCTCATTGGCAATGAGCAGCTTTTTCTTCTTCTTTTAAAGCTTATAGGTAATAGTCTTACTATTCAAAACTCATGGAAAGGGAAAGACACCCAAATAGACACCAGATGAAAGCCTCAGCAAGTCCTGCATTTAAAAAAATCCTGAATTTTTCTTTTTAATTAAAAAAAAATCCCTTTACTCACGTGGTTATTCTTTTTAAAACTTTAGTTACCACATCCAAATTTCACCTTTGCCTTCCACCTCACATGTTGTGCTTCTCCCCAGGTACCACAGGAGCTGAGAGCCTTGCAGGACCCCTGGGAGTTTGAGAAATACTGCTGATTTATCCACAGAAGCCTGAGTCTCATACATTAAAGGTACCATGTTTTACTTGCCTTCAAAATCAGCTACTTAAGTTCCCTTTGATATTTTCCATGGTCATACAGGAAATCTTTGGAGAAGCAGAACTTGGTATTACATGATCTTGTGCACGGTTAAGTGCAGCTTATTGTCTGGCCAGATGATATCAGATCTTCTTAAAGATCAGCAACTCTTTTAAGACTTTTTGTGGTTTTGGGAGGAGAGGGACCAAGAATACTTGGACTTCTTCATATCTGGAAGAGGAATGTGCATCCTACACTTTGGATAGCATGAGGAAGCAGCCTACCACCAAGCAAGGGCTGGGGAACATCCATGGAGTGCAATCAGGGAGCATTTGCAGAGGTAATGAATCATGCAGTAAGTAATAGATTGGATTTATTTACCTGGAGACAGTTTTCTTACATTTGCAGAGGTAGAGCTTCTGTCTGGAAACACGCGTTAATGTTCTAGCTGACGTAGTTTTCAGCTGTAGTAAGAAAGTAATGAACTTTTTGATTTCTCAGGTACTTTAAATTGGTTTTTGTCATTGGGATACTGCAGCATTAGAGACAGTGGGTCTGAAGACTAAGTATTAAATGTTTTTCAGTGTCTTAGAGAAGTAACACAGCAGATAAGTGGTGCCGGAATGTATATTAATCAGCCTCCCTTACTTTAAACATTTTCATCACACTTGCAGTCTGCCCCATGTAAATCTAGCTTATTCACATGGTTCTCATTAGCCTTTCCTGTCTTCAAGAATCCACACATGAAATTATTTCCTTTTCTCCAGCTGCACCAGAGCAAAAGTTTGCATTCAATTACTGCTAGAGTATTTGCCACTTAAAACTAAAGTGCTCTGTTTTGCTGAGTTGAGTCATCAGTAAAGGGTATGCAACATCCATCTTGTAATCAACTGTAGTCAAACCCTTTAATTAATGGCTTGGGATTCTGCTTTGTCTTTTAAAAGGATAAAATCTAATTGCGGTTCAGATTAGGCTGTCTAATGAACATGACCACAAAGCAATTGATCAAAACTAATAAGGGGAATAGTTTTGCCAATGTTAAGTAAACTTCTTGTTTGTTTTGCATAAGTAACCTAAGGAAGCATTGCAAACATTATTGATGCATTATTTACTTCACTGGAATTTTAGCCAAATACTTTGCTGTGGTTCAAAGAGAGAAACTCTAAGCCATATTTTCCTAGTACTAGGAATATTGCTTATTCATCTTCCATTTAGTACAATATTACAAAGATGGTGTTCTGAGAGTTTTTTGACATGGCAAATCTAATTTTAATTTAGCTTTTAACCTTTTCGCAGGGGTATTCTACAGGTTTAACTTCACACATGGAAACAAAACAAAAACCAGTTTTCTCCTATGGAATTTTATTACTGAAAAGAAGCCGTATGTCCTAATTAGGTGGAGTTGGAGATCAAAAGATAAACTTTCCATTTTTCAGTATGCTCATTCTTGTAGGCAAGAATTAGGTCAGAGTATGAAATCCATGCTCCAAATGCACAGCAAATATTTCACATAATACGGCAATATTTTCTTCTCAATCTTTAGTTAGAGAAAGTTTCCATCACCTGAGCAAGTGTTTCAAGATAAAGCCCTGTACAAAGATCATATCAGATTAACTTGTATAGTGCAATTATTCAGATACAAGATTCTCGTATTTAGATATATTCAGATTTGCAAACAAAAGTCCAAGCTCCTTTTACACATTTTTTTCTGACATAAGTCAAATTTCTTAAATATTAATCATTTTTTTCAGGTTCATTATTTACGAGAATTTGTATGGGAAGGTCAGTTTAGGATAATCATAAAAATCCTTGAAATGAGAACAATTTCTTGAAATGTTATGCTAGAGTTGTGGCACATTCCTTAAGATTAAGGAAAAGCTATAAAAAGAAACAAAAGAAGATATAAGAAAGTTTACCAGACTAAACGTAGATGCCATGAATCGGAATAATTTCCACAGAATCACAGAATTGTGGGAAGGCACCTCTGGAGATCATCTAGTCCAACCTCCTCCTCAGAGCAGGGTCAACTACAGCAGGTTGCTCAGGGCCATGTCCAGTTGGATTTTGAATATCTCCAAGGATAGAGATGCCACAACCTCTCTGGGCAGCCTGTGCCAGTGTTTGACCACCCGCAGAATAAAAAAGCGTTTTTTCTTATGTTTAAGCAGAATTTCTTGTATTTTTGTTTGTGGCCATTGCCCCTTGTCCTGTCACGGAGAGGGCTGTGGCTCAGTCTTCTTAGCTTCTTTACTCCTTCCCTTCAGGTATTTATACACTTTGATAATACCCCCCCAGACCCTTCTCTTCTCCAGGCTCAATGGTCCCAGCTCTCTCAACCTCTCCTCATGTGTCAGATGCTCGCTCTTCTCTGGACTCTCTGCAGTATGTCCATGTCTCTCTTGTACAGGGGAGCCCAGGACGGGACACAGCACTGCAGAGGTGTCTCACCAGGGCTGAATAGATCACCTCCCTTGACCTGCTCGCAATGCTTTTCCTGACACAGCCTTGGAGCCTGTGGGCAGGTTTTGCCTAACTTTCAATATCTGCAAAGCAAATGTTAGCATCTAACCTAGCTACCCAAAGATGTCTTTGTAATCAATGGAGAGAAATAGGAACATCTATTGGAAGTAGGATGAATTGCATCCTAGAATTGTATATTTCTTTCTATTGATAGTAAAGGGAATCTTAATGACTAACTCAGATTAGAAGTCTAGCACTAAATAAGAGACACTCAACCTCTAAAGAACAACTTAGAATTTATGAAGCTAAATCCAAGAAGGGGGTCTGCTCTGCCTAAACACTTGGCACCTATTTCCATCTAGCTCTGTTTGGGAGTTAAAATAATTTCCTGAGGTCACAATTTACTCAGGATTACTTTTGTTGGGAAACATGATCAGAGAAGAAGAAAGTACTCATCTTTTATAGAAGAACCTGTTCACCGGAGCATTCACCCAGATGGTGGAAGGAAGACAGATCCTCTTCAGCCTGGAGAAGTTCAAACTTTTAGCCCCTACTAGCAGAAAAATATTTGAACCACTACCATATAACCTATGGTAAAGCAGAGTATTTTCCAATGTGGTAAAGCCAAATGACAATACAGAAAAGAGATGCAAGATTCACAAAGTCAGTTAGAGATCCTGACTTTCTAGCTTTTGCATAGGCATGGACAGAAAGTTTGTTAAAAAAAGAAAAAATGGTTTATTGTTATCTTGGCATACAACACTTGCATAGGGAATCAGATCTCTCAAACATGACTGCCAGTTGCTCTCCAGTGGTGATAGGAATCTCTGCTGCAGGAGTCCTTGCAGCAGTGTCTTTTGGGTTGAGATTCCCAGAGCTGCTGCTCTGCTCAGTTCTAATTTGATTGGCTCATGGTCCTACATGACCACTCCAGCACATGATTATCTTAACTACATACAAAACAACTCTTAAATATCTTAACTACATATAAAAAATGGGTTATGTAACCATTTCTGTAGCTGCAGGAACAATTTCTACAATTTCCAAGTGCCTTATCTATGTACACTTATCAATTCTACAGCAGAAACAGCCTGGGCATCTCTAGGACACTCTAGCCAGGATGCTAATCAACACATTTGAGCATACAAATTGTTGCCTGGGGAGAATCTTCAGCACTGCCTGAAATTCCCATCTGGAGAGTTCCTGGTGCAATCAGTCAAACACTTTGCTGTGGAGGAGCTACATTGAGCATCCATTTCAAACCAGTCCACTGTCTCAAACCAGCCCGCTACCTCACTGAGGCAAATGACTGGCTGCGGGGTTCTTGAGTACCCAGGGAATTAATGTCTGAAGCGTGCACAGAGGCACACCTCTGATACTCAGCTACACCACCATTATTACTACAGATTTCCATACTTGTAACTCATTTATAACTTAAGTTCCACGGCTCTTACCACGTTGCCCACCAATGAAAGGACTGTCCCATGACTTGTCTACACTAAATGCACTAGCTATCCATAGAGCAAGGGTCATGGCTCAGAACTTCTTTTCCCAAGAGTGTGTTATTCTGGTTTCCTCCCTGGAGCATGCATTTTCTGGAGCAGCAACAGGGCAGTTCCCATTGTGCCTGCTTCACAGCTTGCTTTCAGGCCAGGCTTCTGCAAAGTAGTATATCTAGATTTGAGCATTACTGGATACTACAGTATTCAAATGTAAGACAAATCCATGGGAAATAACCTTATTAGTCAAATTGCTTTAAGAAAAAATTTTCTTTAATTCTACAGCATTTCATAACCAGCTTTCCATCGTAATGCCTCCTTCACCCATTTAGACAGACGCGTTGCTCTGAAATGCAGAAATTTCTGCAGGAATGCCAGAAATAGATACACACCGTGAAAAGCTCCACATAGCTTACATCTATAGTTCCAACAATGAGAGAAATCAATATATTTCTATGGCATTCCTTTTCATTCTGGGTACAAACCAATGTAGAAATATTATTTTTTTAATTACATAAAAGCTGTAATGGAATTGCGAAGGAAGCCAGCAGAAGAAATGTAGAAATTAACGTTTTAGTAAGAATTTCAAGGCTGTTCACTTTCATAAATAACTATTTCAAAATACGAAGCCAAATTTATTCATTAATGAGAGGGAAAAAATAATGTAAAAACATGAGACTCTGCTATAATGAGGAGATAAAAGGGGTGATGAGGGGTGATATAGATTTTTTTCATATATATATGAAGTACAAACTTTATTAAGATCACTACAGAAAGCCAACCCACGCAAAGGGAATCAGAAAGTAACACATTTTCCTTTTATGCACAAAAATGCTAGTCTCTAAAATATAAGATCCCAAAATAAAAACAATGAATCAGCATAATAAGAAATGAAGAGGTAAGTGTCAAGATCCCCTCAACATATAGAAAATACAACTGTGGTGAAGAGATACTCTGACAAATTGGGATTTCCAGAAGAGATGTGTCTGTCACACTCAGTTTTGGTAAAGGAAATCTTAAAAATGATACTCATTTGTGTAAGTTGTCAGTTGTCCGTGAGAAGAGGAGAGAGAAGACATAATTGCTTTTTTTTCTCTTTTATTTACAACACCATCTTTCAGTAAGGCAGAAATTGCACTGAACAGATGTGGGAGATCCAGACTTTGCAGAATTAGCAAGGAAGCTGCATGAAAAGAAAACCATGAATTTGCCTCCTTTCTATAAACAGCTGAATATGCTTGAGATGACGTGATGGGGAGTGCATGGCATGTTGTCCTAGAGGTACAGCCCTGCGGGAAATGTATCAGTCAACGGAGAAGAGTTTTATTTTCTTTGAGTAAGAAAGATGTTTTCAACACCGGTTCTGGTTCCGGTCAGCAACACGTGAGGAGCTCGGCCTGAGCATTCAGGGTGGCTCAGCAGAGGCAGCATCTATTTGCCCATGGGCACATGCAGTTGCTCTGACTGCTGGAAGATACTGATTGTCTGAAACAGTCAATTAGATGCAGAGCTGATTAGGTCGGCTCTCTCCCCACCAGGGGCAATATTTTCACACTTTTGTGAATACCTTCAAATACACCAGCTGGCTCCATTCTGACACAAATATACTGAGTACTGAGTTTAAAATTTTTGTCACTGGAAGAACATGCCTCAGTGATCTCAGATGAGAATCAAGACTATTACCTTTAAGTACCCACATCTGAAACTGAACTTGCTTTCAGACTCCCTTGCAGGAATGAGATGTGCTAGCAGTCACAGGTGGCCCAGGAGACAGATAACATATTAAATGCATAATTTTGAACTCAGTAGGTGGTATGTTTTATTTCAAATGTGTCTTAAGCCTAAAATACTAAGCTTCCCACAATTAAAAAATGAGTCACATATTCCAAATAACATTCTAAACTTTACTTTCAGGAAAATTCCAGATTTTTTTCAAGCTTTAATTATGCTTTAAAACATTCTTGAAAAGCAGTCTGCAAATACATACAAGTAATTTCCAAGCAATTTCACTGTCCAGTATAATGCAAATGGCATGGCATGATAGAATTGCACGAGTATCTAGGACTGGGGAGCTGGAGAAGATAAAATCAGGATAGAATGCATCATTTAGGAACAAGAGTTTCTCAAGTCAGAGGGCTGTTCAAGTTGAGGTGGAGTCTGCCTGACAGATAATATATAGCTTTTCCCTCCCCAATTCCTAGCATCAAGAGGCATAATAAAAGAACTCTCATAACTTCATAACAGAGATGGGTCTGGCACTCTGCTAGCTAGTGAAGTCTCCCCAGGACACTACAAGAACATCAGTCTCTGACTAATAATTTGCTGCTGTGACATCTATGCACCTGGGAACGCATTGCTGAATTTTCATAATTGTGAAATACATTCTTGTTTTGTATATGGATCAGCGTGCTCAACATAGCAACAATTCAGACTTTCAGCGCTCTGTGATTCACTATTGCCTGCTATTTATTCCGTCCCTATCTCATGCTAATAATTGTTGTAGATATTAAAAAACCACATTGTTGTATCTTTCAGTGAATGATCAATGTCAAACAAATCATTTCACTGACAAAAAGTGATATTGCTTATATGAGGCTCTCAGATACTTGAAGGTGGAGTAAGAAGAATAAGATTAGGATCTAACAGAGATTTGATCGCTGTCATCTCAACAACAAGATGTTGACAGCTAGAATAAATAACTTCTCAGAAGCAACTTGTTAAACTGGGTTAAAAGAGGATCTGTAATGATGTGGCCCGCTCTAATACCTCCTGCCAATCAGATTATATTTTATTACTCAGCTGAACTATATACAGCGTGATTCAGTTTGTGCTAAACTTGAGGGGGTCACAAGATACAAACACTCCTATTTCCTGAAAGCATTTTGGCAGAAAATGTGGATAAGAACAAGAGCATGCTGGTGTTGGGAGATAAGACAAAAGGCTTCATGAGAGTTATTTTGGGCTAGCAGAGTGCTGGTCTAAGGCCAAGTGGCCGCACTTTGCCATCCAAAAAATGTTCTCTGTACTTCTGTGGCACACATCAGGGAAACATCTGAAAGTATTATATATACATCAGCTCATACTACCATTAAAAGCCCTTGAGAGTAAGGTATGGGGCACCACCAGCCACTTCAAGCAAGTAAAAGTCTTTCCGGAAAAATGTATGAATGGAAAAACTTGCAACTACCAAGTTCAAACCCACCCAAATGGCCAACAAAAAAGGGATAGAGTTGGTCAGAAAAGGGTTGTAGAGCCAGAACAGGCATGGTAATTTCATAGCAATACTAGTGCTAGTGTCCTGAACAAATTATACTGTATCTTGTAGTTTAGGACATTACACCTACTCGTATAAACTGACAGAGCCTATAGCTAAAAGGAGCTACTAGCTCATAAGCAATCTTTTAATATGCAGCAGCCTCTGTTTGTAAAGATATATTTATACATTGTGGTCAGTGTACCTTAGTTTTCTTGCTGGTAGCTGCATGCAAAGATGTTCTGCAAGTCTTTTCTCCAGCTTTCAAATTGCTGTATTGTTCCTCTCTGTGTTCTCTTTCAAACCAACTTATAAGTACGTGGATATCAGAACTGAACGCAGACTTTCGCGATTATCCTTACTGATATTAGGTTCAAAACCAAAATCAACACTCTTCTCTTTGTCAGTGTCACCTCTTTAAGAGGAGATATTTGCCCTTTCTGACTCAGCATCTTTCTGACTTTGGACCCAAAAAAAAGGCCCACAAGTTAAAGCTGGAGGAGAAGGTACCTTCCTCCTCCACAGCAGCCCGGTGCTCAGACACTTCCACTGGAAGCAAAAGATTAACTTCTGGTCAATGTGGTAGGTTGAAATCCAATTTTTCAGTTTTTTTAGGAACTGCTCTTCTAGTCTAATAAAATACCTGGCTGTCCTGTCTCATTGCTATTTACCATTCCACTGGCATTTGTGTCAACACCAGTGTTTTTAACAATGATTTTGTGTGTAATCATGGATGAAATCATTAAGTAGTAAGTAAGCAATGATCCATGAGGAAGTTCTTGTAGAAGCACAACCCAGTCACCACTGCTAATAACGCATGCACAGTCATTTTAGATCAATCCTTGAAACTATTTAATATGTGCTGTACTACTAGAGTGCTATTTTAACATTTTACATATGGCCATTTCTTTTTTTCCTGCATTTTTGGCTCTGTGGGCCCATCTGAAATACCTGCCTGCTGAAACAGCACAAGGAAACGTAAAATCTCAGAATAAGTCTGTATAGCTTGATGAGGATCCCATCAGTATCGTATGGAGCTGGTGGTGACTCTATTGCTGAGGCAGATTAAAGAACACAGAACTTGACCTGATATTTGCAACTACCATAAAGACAAATCTTTACCAAACTTGTTAGTTACTGAGTCACGTGCCCTTGTCAGTTAGTTCCTTTCAGTTGCATTTTATATCTTTCTTTCCCTCATCTTAACCCATTCATGTCAGAGTTGATGTCTTATGCTCTCAGCAAAGCGCATCATGTGTTTGAAGCAAAATTACAAACAGATGAAAAATACTTCTTGTGCTGTCTTTCTTGCTGTTTTGCTGTGGGTTGAAGAAAAAGGTGGTGAGATGAGAGATAAGGAAACAACTTCTCCAGTGCCTTTTGTTTCTCTCAGATCAGGAAACGAGAGGATGAGTTAAGGAATGGATGAAGGATTTAAATGTTGAGAGGTAAGTACAGAAGGGATTTTCTCCTGCATGCAATGCCTTTGAAATCTTTTGGTTTGCTTTAGGTTGGAAAAACAGCTGATTTGTAGTTGAGCTTATCCCGTATTAACAGGCACGCTGGCATTAACTTGGGGAAGAAAGACTGAGAATCCTACTCTGTCTCAGGCAAGTTATTAAGATTCACAGTCAATCTTTGCAGGAAAGGAAAACAACTGTGAACAGCAGAGCTGAGTTTGCCGAAGGACTCTGAGCTGTGGCGGTGGCCTGGGGGCAACACGTTCGGGGCGGACGTGCTTGTCTGTCACCAGTCAGCACCCTGAGGGACTCCCGGGGACCAAATTTAGGACCAGGAGACGGAAAGAAAAAAACTGTTTATTTAGGGAGGCCATGCCAGAATAAATCAGTCCTCACTCTCCAGCTCCAGGGTTCTCTACAGAGCTGCCTAAACCTATTTTTTGCGATACCGTGCAGCTTTCCAACACTCCCAGTCCACCAGGGCTCAGATTGCAGCAGCTGCTCATAAACATGTGAAACCAACAGGAAAGGACAAGTAACTTCCAAGGACTTAACACTGAATTTCTAAAGGTTTGCACCCTGCTTTGACCTTCCCCATGAAAAGTCAGAGGGATACCCCTTTTCTGAAAACATTTTGGTCAAATGCTCCTTGCAGAACTGAAGGGTAATACAGGGTTGTGACTAGCCTGGGCAAAGCCAGAGTAGTTTAAACTTTAGTGACCTTACACAGGTAATCTAGATTTTACCACAGTCTGGGTTTTGTAAAAAGTTTTCTTCTTTAGATTTAGAGTTAAATTCTCTAACCTATTTCTGTGAACAGCCAAACTCCTGCTACCTTTTCTGGAGCTAAGATTTTATCCTTCATTGCATTCTCATTATATTTCAACAGAGAATTAAATTAATGAGTATTTATTGACAAATCAAATCTTTCTGCCTACTACTGTGACACTTGTGTACATGAAACTCAACTATATGTGCTACTTATCCTCTTGTGTTAAAAAAAGACCCCCTTCCTGTGATCGTAGATGTGCTCTTTATCCTATAAGCTGGGACAACTTCCATACTCATTTTACAGAGAGTCAGCTGAGGAAACTTGGCCAAGGTCAAAGAGAAGGTATGCAGTGCAGGAATTGCATAAAAGCCCTCCAGAGCCAGGTTACTGCTCAGGTTGTCCTTTCTTTCCATCGTCATATAAATCTAAACTGGGAGACACAGCTGCTCCCTAACCTGTGTATCTGCATGCACCCTCTACCCATACCCAGGCAGTATATTTAGTAGGAAACTCACGCGAGCAGGAAAGGAATCAAACCAAGCTCCAGGAGCCTCTCCGCTCTGGATGCCAGAGGATTGGGTCTGCAGGCCACAATATGGAGCACACTTGCACAGCTGTGGAGACTTAGCACTGCATCTTAGAGATGTCAGGCTGTTACAGTTAATTGCTAATTTGCAAGTCACAGATGGGCTGCATTTGAAGTAAGTGTATTAAGTATCAAAGGTGCAAATTCCATGGCTATCCAGAAGCCTAAAGGAGGGGAATGGTGACCAGATTAATTTTTCTTCATAATTTCATGTGGAAAGGCCTTGGGTTGTTTATGAGAACTCTCAGAATTATTTAGGCATTATATTGTTCTCATCTTGTTTGCTACTAGAAATGAAAATGTTTGATTAATCCACAAAGTAAGTGTTGATCCACATAGAAACAGGAGAAAAGGATTGGAAGAGACCTTCTTAATTATAAAGTCCTTCTTGCTGCTGTCTCAGTCAGTCATATCATGTAATCCTTTTCATAAAATTCTACCAAAAAAAAATTGTTTTCGCTTATAAGTGCATGATTTTGCCATTTATATGATTAATTTCATGACAGTTCTTAAACTGTAGTCTTCAAGGTCATAACCCTCCCTGCCCTGACAATTCTTTTTAATTTCATGTCATCAGAAAATATCATCAACGTACTCTTGTTTTTCATATCAGGGTTATTAGGAAAATATTAAGGAAGATCCGTGCTGCAGATGATCCTAAGGATCCCTCAAGTATTATACTTCTTCCTTCAAGATTAACTTTTGCTATCTCCTATTTGGTTCATTTCCTAAGTTTCTTAAAGTCATGCTATAACCAGCACTGCTCTATACAATTGCTTCTGTGGTGCTTTACTGAAGGTCAGATAGATTAGATTGCCTGCATGTCATTTGCATGGAAAAATAAGTGGCTGAAGGAAGATACTGGGTTATCCTGACGGTATCTGCTTTTAGGATACCAGAAAGAAATTGGGAATCTTATGCTGAATTTTATCCTATCTTCTTTCTACAGGATGGAAACAGCAGTGCTCCGGATGGTGCATTTGTACAGCAAAGTGAGAGCCCTTCCACCACTGCCCATCACCCTTCCAGGGACTGCACCAGCCATGTAACACCAGCCAGTGCTGCTGGGAGGGAGAACACAGGGCCCCTTAATTTCTCTCTCCTGGCCTGATAAATCCTCATCTGTTTACCTCTGAGTCTTTGATTACACCATTCTCACACTTTGTTCTCGAAACCTCCAGACGTCCAGTGTGCTGGGATGATCATGAACCGTAGCGTAGTTGCTGGGATTGCTTTTCTCCTGCCCTCCCTTTCCTAAAAACAGATACTGTGTTTGCTGGTCTCCAGTCCTCCGATATAATCCCTGATTTTATGAGCTTGTCAAAAGTCTTTTTCAACAATTTATTTTTTCAAAATGTTGGAAAGGCTTTTAGTATATCTTTATTGAAAATTGAGCACTTGTATTCATCAATCTTTAGGCCATACCCAGTCTGTCTTTAATCATTCTCTCCTACTCTCAATGCATTGCAGCCAACTCCTTTTATTTTTTAATTATATGAATTCTTTACTGTTTTTTTTTTTCCATTTTCTTTGGCAGGTCTAACTCAGTTTCATTTTTTGGAGAGTCTCATTCTATTTCAATACTTTCCAACATCTTAGGTTTTTTTATTGATCACTTCTTTCTTCCTTTGCTTATAGTCTTACTGCTTAGCCTTAGTATTTTCCTTCAGGTCTGCAGTTAGGTCTGCAGCCATTCTTTCCAAGCATTTTACCTCTAGGCTGGTATACATGTTTTGGACATTTCTGTCTCTGAGATGCAGAGAAATCTGAACTCCCTCTTACATGCCAGTTCTGATGCTTTTCAGTTATTTTGACATCTTCAACTAGTTCCCTCAGTTAAATAATCCCTTTTGAAATGGCAATCTATCTTAAATACAGACCTTTTTCATTATTGATACCATTAAACTGGGACGCTGGACATGAGATATCCCACTAAGTGATGTTTGTTTGGGAGGTAATATTAATTGGCTGCAAACTCCCCATGGGAGACAAAAAGTAAGGCTAATGCAGCACTGCGAATCACCTCTATCGCTGTCCACCCTGGATTCCCCTGTCCCACTCACACAAGAAGAGGCAGCAAACTGGTTGAGCCACAGGGGATGTTTCTGTAGCAGACATTCTGCATTTGTTAGCGGTTTTCTTCTTAGCTTACCCTGTAGGAGCAAAGGTAAATCACGGTACCGATTTTTAAGGAAATGAGGCATTTAGAGGATGAGCAACTTGCTTCAGGGAGGGAATTCAGTCTACCCTGCTGTTAGACATAGCCCAGATCTCACGAGGCAAAAGCCCTGACAGAACCAGCCTCACCACCATGCCTTGCACTTCAAATAAATGCATCCCTGAGAAGAACAAATTCAAGCCAATGTTAGACATGGATCACAAGCTGAGTGTCAAGGATGATCAAGCTCTAGAAAATGTGATGTATGAGGCAAGAACAAATGAACAAGGATTGTCTAACCCAGACAACAAGGGAATAAATGATAAGAGTCCTCAACATAACTGCAGTGATGAGGGGAGAAATCTATGCAGGAGTAAATAGGAAAAGAATTAATGGACTTGAATTGGTGCAAGAAAGTTTTATCACATGTTAAAATATATATCTCATATGTGTGTACATAAAAATGGATAAGAATAGATTGGCAAGGAAATCTGCAACACCTCCACTATTGGAGGTCTCTAAGAACAAATTAAACAGATTAAACTAGCCTTTCTCAGGACGGGCATGGTTATCGCTGATTTTGCCTTTGGGATGATGAACAGACCGTATGAGCCCCGGGGAACCTTCCAGCCCTATGACCCTCTGGCAAAGACTGAGATAGGCCTTTCTTGCATTTGCTCATCCATCCTTTCTCTATCTACACTCTCCACCATGAAAGTATGTAAGTTACTGAAATAAATTCAGCTTTAACAAATGTAGCAGTCTAGGTCTTAAACTTGACATCTCCGGCTTTGATGAGAAAACATAGATTGGCGAAGGCCAAAACCAAGTTGCAAGAGCAATTTCTTTTTGCACATAGTGGCACAAATAGTTCTTTTTTACTATGTGTGGTACTAGCTGGAGCTCATTTTGTTTCCTAAAAACTATAGGATTTATAATTTTTATCTTGGTAGATTACGATTTTGATATTGCTACTTGCTTCCCCTCCCTCAGTGTTATTCAGATGAAGGACAGGACTTTTTTTCTGATAAATTCCCCATCAGTGCCTCTATTTTTCCTCTCTCCATTAGTTTTCTGGGTAATTTTAGCTGGCCTTTCTAAAATGGCCTTCATTACCATTAATCTATGTCTTCTACAGTATCTAATTGCATACGGCTATCATACACATGAGTTTGTGTGAAAGCCTTTTATATTTAAACTCTATAACCCAACTCCATAATTAGAGCCAGCAGATCATTTTTTATCTCTGTCTGCCATTAGTTTTACCATTACCGGTTCACCAACTTGCAGCAGTCGCTGCGCCTGCTCCCTCTCCGGGCTGCAGGCTGCGGCAGGATGGGGCGGGGGAGGTCCTGCCTGCATCACCCCGCTCCCGCAGCCCTGCTCATCCTGTCCTTCGGGCAGACACGGAAATTGCAACTTGGCCTCCCCACAGCAAAACAAGGGGCAAAAAACGGAGGACCAAAACAGATAATTTTTCTTCACAGGCCTCCCCACGCTACAGTATATTTGTGCTGTGCTCCCACTAAGAGCCTTTTCACTGTAATGTTTCACAAAAATATTACCATTTCTGCATTTATGCTTAGCGTTTTAATGAGATAGTAGTTTTGGGATGGTAAAATGTTTTAATCTAAGGGCATTTTCTATAAAAGATCAGAAAATTATTTTTGTGGAAAATGTTCACAATTTTCTTCCTTTTCCTTTTTTTTTTTTTTTTTGGAAAAGATAAACATTCCAGTTTACTTTAAATTAATTTTGTTTTTCAACTGTGAACAAGTTGAAAAAATCAATCATGGATGTACTGGTAAGCTGGGAAGAGCCCAAAAAATGATTGGATAGAGGAACAAGAATGAAAATAAACTTAGAAAATTTGAGCTTGTTGTAAGAAAGACATTCTTTTAATACACAGAAGATGATGTTTAGGGTAGGGAAACATTAATGGTCTTACAATACACAAAATGGATGCTAAAGGGGATAAGTAACCAATTGTTCAGCATGGGGAAGGATAAGATGACATTGGCTTAATTTGCAGCAAAGAAGATTTAGGTTTGACTTCAGGAAAACCTTGCTAATTATAACAATAGAAAATTACTGTTACAGGCTACTCAGCAAGATGGCAGAATTCCCAATGGAAAGTTTCAAGAACATCTTTCCAGAATGGCCTCGATATGTTTAGTTCTGCCTCTTTATGGAAAGATAACCTGACCCAGCCTTGTGTTACTCTGAACTTACCCCCCTGTATAGTTTCAAGGAGAGAAAAGGGAACCTGAGAAAATTTTTCTCAAATTTTAGTTTCAGGTCAAATTGAAATTTTTCATTTTTTTCTGATTAGAAGTAAAAATCTTGGAGAGTTTTTGTGAAAAACAGATGGTCTTATTTTTTCAGAAGTTTTAATGGTGATTCTCTTTCAAAACCTGTAATTCTTTAATTTATTTCCAAGAGGAGAAAAGAAAAACCTCTTAAAATTTCAGTGTGAGAGCCATTTTACCCAGGCTGTAAATGGAGGTGAACTTCTCTTTCTGGGTTTTACTGCCATGTGAGCCTGGGAAGGCACCACACATTTTGACTGATCAGCGTGACAAAGTGCTTTTCTCTTAGTCCTAAGACTTATACTGCAGGAAGAAAGTCTCTAGTAAATTGGATGTAGACGGCAGCATCTCTTCCAACTCGGCATCACCTCAGCCAATTCAGAAGAGACGGTAAAATCCATCAGCATAAGGAAAAAGGCAATTAGTCGGCCACCTAAAACGAATGGAGAGCTACCTCCTTCGCAGCTGGAGGCACACACCGCCGTTATTTTGGAGAAGATGTCGGGTACCGTAGGGCGAGAGGTGAGAAAAATCAAAGAAAGTTAGATCGACTCATGATTTCTTCTGCTCTCTGCAGAATAATTCCTGGGAACCGTAAGCAGCCGCCCCAGAGCGCAGGTTTTCAGATGCTGCGCGTGTTGCAGCTTGGCACTCGGTGAGTGGATTCTTCCTCCCGGTGCCTGCTGACAGGTCTGGCCCTGCGACCATCTGGCTTGCAAAGTAATGAGACCAAATGAAATGGAGCTTGAAGAAATTAACATTCTTCCCTTAATCTATTAATAACTGAAAAGTGTTGATTTTGGTGACAGCTAGATACTTTATTGTGAAGCAGATTGGTTAATTAGAAGCATCGTAATGAAGGTTATATTGGATATGTGTATCCCTTCAGAAACACACATATTTTTAATAAGGAGAGACTTATTTTTTTCTCGCAGACTTAAACAGTCACAGAAAATGCTATGTGGGAAAAAGTCAACAAAATGAAAAAAAGACAATTTTCTCCAACTCTCTGTTACTGCTTTTTTACTATGCAAAAAGTCTGTCTATTTTGAATATGGCCACCAGCTAAAAGCCGTCAGCACACGAAAGGAGGCATCAGACACAGGTGCGGATGTCTGCACCACTACCACTTCACTTTCAGGGTCCTGAGGGCCATCTTCCCAGCCCAAATAAACACACAGACTGCCACCTTACTTACTAAGGAAAAACATTCCCATTTACCCGACTTAACTCCGGTGACAAGCATCTCATAGGTTCATTTGTGCGCTTCTGCCACTGGCAGACGCAAGACCCAGCCGACCTGCAGGCATTTCTTAATTGTATTAAGTCTATAGGACCTTGATAAATCGGAAAAGATGGAGGTTTTGCTTGATTTAATTAAATATATTTTAATCTGATCTAAAGCCACACTGGTGCAATTTTGAATTTAGCCATCACCTTCTGGTAACTTGTTGTTCTAGGAGTAGCTTGTTCGCATGTCAAGGCCTTCAGATTGAGGAGCTGGCTGTTAAAAATACCTCCTATTTTCCTGGCACAGTTATTAACTGGTACAAGTTGATGCTTGTAAAACTGGTGGTTGTTATTTTAAATATCAGCCTTTAAGTAAATGTCTTCTCATTACCACTTTCCAAACGAGTAAGGTACTGTAACTGCGGGCACAACTGAGCGGTTCCAGCGTCTCCTGCGGACCCCTGGCATTGCTGCCTCTGACATTTTCCTGCCCACTCCATCTTTGAACACTGTGTGCCAGTGTCAGCTGCCGGGGTTAACTTATTAACCATACAAAATGGCAGTTTTTCACTCTTGATCCTTAAGCTCATGCTCCTGTAGTAACAAAAACGCCTGTTGTTCACCACGAGAGACGCGCAGGCATTCAGACCACTCCTTCTCGTTTCTCCTCCATCTCTCAATGTGATGCTTCCCCTGCTTTGACTCCACCTCTGTATGGGCTTTGCTCTGATTTCTGCTCCTGTTGATGCTCCGCCACCACCTGCAATCATTGCTTTCTCTCCACCTCTCACTTCTTCCCCTTCTCCCTCCAATCACTCCCCAGATTTTCACTTCCCCATCCTGCAAAACTCATCAAAAAGCCAGGGGATGTTTTGGGGGGCTGTAGCAGCCCCCGCCAAGCTGCGTGGGGCACCGGGCACTGCCTCCCAGTGGGTCTGCAGCTGCCGTCCCACCCTCACCACACTCAGCCCCAGCACCTGGTTTCTCACCTTTCATCTCTGGCACAAAATGGGTCCAGCAGTACTAATCAGAGGAATATATTTGCACAGCCCCCATTGCCCACTCGGATCAGGTTCCAGCATCTCCGGTGGCTCTGCGCCGGATGGGCCAGTGGGTCCCAAAGAGGCAGTATGGGCCCAGGTCTGTCGAAGACTGCTTCTCCCCGGTGGTCCCTTCACCCTCACAGCGGCATGGGCTGCATCGCCCCTGGAAGGGTGTGGGGGGCACTGCTGCTGGCACTGGCGTGCTGCAATAGCGTCTTGCTGCTCAGCAAAAGCTTAGCGCTGGCTCTGTTAAACGGTAGTCCGTATTGAAGTAGGGGACGGTTGGATTTTGATTACTAAATTCGATCAGAGAACAACTTTGGGATTTTTGTGACATTTACCACACAATCATCTGTTTCTTTTCCCAAATGGCTGTTTGCATCAAGAGGTTCAGATTTAGTATTCCTGAATTCTATTCGATTTAGGAGGGTAACAAGGTGCTTTTCAGGTTTGCAACTGTAGGTCTGCTGACTTGTGCCAAATGGCTGTAGTTTTCCTTGGGGTTCTTCCTCCCCTCCCACAGGGCCACTGGCAGCTGAGTTGTACGGTCTCGTGGCACAAGGGCTCCCTGCTGATGTGAAGGGTCTCTTTTCCTGGGGAACAGACAGCAAAGTATTATTTGTGCTATAGTAATTATATCAACAGGTAGGAAAAGGCAATGGCAGTATCACCAGAATGACAGAAAAATACATATTTCTCTTTTCCATCCTCTGAGTATCCCCATTTCATCCTCCACGTGTCTCTGACTTCAGGAGGAAAATGTGGGGCCAGCACTATCAACTGGATGCATCCAAAGTTAGGCTCCTTTTTAAGTTTTTAAATACCTAAATAAAAGTATTGGCCTGATTTCCAGGAAGGCTCAAACCCACTTAATTCTACCTCTGCGCTCCTGCAAATTAGGTGTCTTATTTAGACGTCTAAACAACTAAATAAACTAGATTCAGTTGTTTAACAATAATTGCTGTTTAAATACATTGTCCCAGGAATATCTCACTTAGAGGTTAGATATACTACTATTGCAATATCTAAATAATAACAACAGAATTAAAACCCAGAGTATTTTATTCCAAGTGGAGAAGGCATTCAGGGATGTAGCAGGTGGGTACACTATCTGGAAGAGAAAAGCACTTCTCAAGAGAGCATATGTGGAAGTGGACAGCTGAACTGTTTGGCGGAACAAAATTAGAGACAAAAGACCTGAAGTTTTGCGTGTATTTTATTACTGTTCAGGAGATGTTGCAGCTCCATCAGTGACCTCTGAAGAAGGACGCTTCTTGTCCACACGTGGAATTTAATTTCTATATTTGAAGAGAACACTATTTTTGAGCAGAAGCGGGTGAGAACCTGAGGAAATGGAATCGGAGAACCTAGCAAGTGCTGATGAAAAAAAAGAACTGGGAAAAGCAACCAGTTTACAACTCTACCCTGGCTTTCTTTGTGTACTATGGTCTCCAGGAGATGCAGTGTTGCCAGAAAAGGTCTGTGGGAGGAATCATCCATTTCCAACCTTCCTTTTTTTCTCCAAGAGCTATAGTTAAAATACTATAAAACTGCCATTTGTTTTGGAGAGTTTTGCCTGATCCTGCTTCTGGTTATCTTTTAAGCTGTGACTTACACCACTGGTATCTCGGTAGAAGATGTCCCTTGTGATGTAGAGTAGGGTTAAAACTAAGCAAAGCCCACAGTAGGATCTCAGAGTGTATTCCAGAGCGCTTACTCTCAGCTTTGCAGCAACTGTACAATTTGTGTAACGTCGTGCACGTAATACCTAATCCTGCAAGTGATACTCAAGGGAATAGTACTGCTGACAACAGGCATCTAAGTTTAGCAGACACAGTCAATAATACAGTCCAAAACTGCTGCCCAGCACTCCTACAATAACAACAGCCACAGCTGAAGACTATCACGCACCCACCAGACGTTCTGCAATAACATGCCTGGGAGATGTTCCTGCAATAGTCTTGATAGTCAGTGAAAAAGCAGAGAGAGAAAAAAAAAACAGCTTCCAGATATGAAATATTTTGAGACTTCATTCAAGCTATTATAGCTGTGCTAAAACTGGCCTTGAAAGTTTTAGACATGCTACCGACGGGCATGAAAAAACATTGTATGACATACTAAATTGAGTATCGTTGATGCATTCACAAATAGCCCTGAAAAATTAGATAATTTAATGCAAAAAAAAAAAAAAAATTAGTGAACACTGTTAAAGAATTACATGCAGTGCCATCTGTTGGCTCTTTTTGTTCTACTTCCATTGAACCTTTGCACATCCGTTGAAGGTTACCATTACTGAGTTGCACAAACCCAGTGTGAGTAAACAGAAATGATTTATTTTGTGAATTTCCAAGTTCAAAACTTGTGAACTGCAGCATTTAGCCTTGTCACTGATTAAGCTGGTTTAGAAAGCATTTCATTAATCTTACTTCATTGTGTAAGTTATTAATTTTAAAGGATTTGTTACTATGTGTTTTCATAGTTCAATAAAAAATGAACAAGTTGAAGTGGAAAAGGATATGAAGCAGAAGGCCTGTGCCTTTAGGGACTGACACCAGTTATTAGACGCATATCTTAAGGAATCTGAAATTCCTCCTGGCAGGTGTATCATAAACAGGGAGCTGCAACTTATGCTCTGATGGTGCTGAGCTACTTGGCTATTATAATTAAACTTACATTAAAAAAACCCTCCTGCTGTTCCCCTCTCCTTCTGGAAAGGCTAGCAGTTTTCTTCAAACAATTATGACAGTATTTCTAACACCTCTGCATTAGTTTTCAGGATATAAAAAGTCACATGCTCCTTTACCTGGCCAGACTGCAAATCTAGCAGAGGGGGAAGGGAGCACAGGAACAGGGAACAGGGAGCAGCGTTCCCCATCAGAGATGGGGATTGCTGGGAAGAGCAAGGCAACGGCAGGAGTGATCTCTTCTTCTAGTTCTGTTTTAAGGATAAAGTGAAATAGCTATACAACTGTCTTGGTAAATGGAAAAAGAAAATCCAAACAAGAAAACTATGTAAGTACTACAAGACCATTACTTTCCTGGGTTGGCCAAAGATCTGCGTGCCATCGCTATGCTGTATATTTAACTCACGACATGGGGGATGGCAAACTCAAAAGTGAAGCTTCCCCAGGAAGTGTGATCGCTTCGGTCTCTTCCCCCGGACAATCCCAGTCTCCAGTTTCAGGCTCTCTCCCAGGCTGGTTTCCTCCCTGGAGCTCAGTCTCCCCCACGCCTGCTGACTCTGGATCTTTTTGCATTCTGGTTCATATCTCATCAGTAAATTGCACCCTTTCCCACTCAGTCCCATTTTCATTCCTTCTCCCCTTCTTTTCATCTCAGTTTTCACTTACCTGCAGGCTCCCAGTTTACTCACACATGCCAGGGTATGCATATTATGATTGAAATTGTCAGGGCATTTAGAAACTAATTTTTAATAAACCTCTACTGATACTATGCCAAGTGAATTTTCAAATTGCAATTTAGGCAAAAGTTTAACACATATGAACGGAGCTTTCTGGCTCCCCCATGTTCCTGCTTGGGGCAATAAAAGTTTTCAGCCCCTCAAATGCATTAACTTGAGTGAGAGAGACGGCTTTTTTGCAAACAGTTTTTGGCTGAATTCTCCAAACCCAAATTTTTTCTCCAAAAAGAAAGTCATAGACAGAGCACTTATGAGCACTTAGAGCAACGAAAAAGAGGGGCTAAAATGAGAATCAATACCAAATCTTAGCTACAGCCAATGCTGGGATCTTGTTTGTAATATAAACACATGCCTGAGTTGTATCTGTATAGCATCCCGTCCACCTGCTGCTTCAAGAGGTATTCAGGCTATATCAGAAAATGCTAGCACTTCCAATTCTTCTCCAGCCAAGCCTTCCAACTGTAAATTCCCAAAGTGCACAGAAATATTTATAACTTGCATTCATATTGCTAATTGAAATATTAGTAGGAGATACCAGCTGCTTCATGTATCAAAATACTGACATTCATTATAATTGGTTGGCAGAGACTTTGGGATTTTTTTTTTATTTTTGCACAAATCTGGTGCTCATGAAAGCATACTAGTGGAGTTGAGAGTGTAGGGAAACACAGATCTAAACATGAACTCTAACCCTATGCTCTACCCCTGCCTTTCTAAGAGCTTTAACTGCAGAGCCAAAGCCTGGGCTTCGTTCCCTGGAAAGGAAAAGATTAGCATCATAATTTGACTTTTTCCAAATTCTCTTTCTCAGCTGTGCAGGAAGAGCACACCAGATATTTGAAAAGGTTTATGCTGCCCATATGGCTAGGTGTGCAGTTATATTAGCAAGAAGAATGAGAGAAATGGAAAAAGAAAGTCTTGGGCAGCCTTGAAAGGTGTTGCTTTAAGGAAGCTTAACTCAGTCCCTTCAGGGTGAAGACATGTTTTATCCTACGCATTGCCAATTTGAAGTTACACGCCATTTCCTTAATTGCATATTCAAATGATTAAGAAGCACTGCTGCTAGTGTTATGATCACAAGCGAAATTAATGTAGGGTCTCACTGCTTTTGAAATGATTTGGAATGTTATTACATGTATAACATTACATGTATATTAAATAAGAAAATAATGGGCATTTTAGACATTTTACACAATATAAGAACAGCAGGCCCAATTTCATTATTCTCTTCATGCAGCCTGACAACAAGTATAATTCTCCTTCTTGGAAAGACTGACTATATAATTGTTATCAATCTTCTAGTAGCAATCTTGCATAACTAGGAGGACCCATTACAATTTACATGTCCCTGTCCGAGGCATTGTACAAACAGAAGGAAAAGGTGGACCCACAGCAAACAGAAATGACAACCTTAGTCTAAGACAAAAGTCAGTAGGTGGCAAGGTAAAGAAAAAAAATAATTTTCCTTATAGTGTATATTAGAAGCTGAATTGCCCATTGCCATGGCTACCATGCTGTGATTTCAGGATTGATCTTACCTTAGCAGTTTGTTAACTTTCCATTTTATCAATCCAGACATTTATGCTATGTACTCATCATAGTGATGCCCAAAAGAGTTGAAGGCTCATCACTGCCTCAGTAGCCAACCTTTGGATACACACATGGAGGAGCACTACACAATCAAAAAGCAGAGATTTCATTCTCAACATCCTGTTAGTATAACTTAAATGGTGATGGACTCTCACTCAAGGTGAATTAGAGTGGGTATAAGATACTCATGGCTCAGCATCCCTTAGAAACAAGTGGAGGATTACCAGTTAATCCTCCTTTACTGGTTAACTAGTAAAAATCCAGTACAGCATGTAAAATAAACTAGTTATTTGATGTCTTTGACAGTAGGACTATCTCTCTCGTTGTATCAGGACAAGCACACACTGGACACAGTGACTGATCCTGAGTTTCCTCCTGTTTTGCTGCATTAGATCTTTGCACTTTGTTTTTGGCATTACTTCCAATGAAATAATACAAGTGAGAAAGCAAAGGGGTCCCAAAACTCCAGTGACACTGGGGTGAACTCTGCTGGTGGTGGGACTCCGCACCTAGGCTGCTCTCCAGGGGTCTGTGTAGGTGGGCTCCATCGCACACTAGCTGAGTGCTAGAGCTGACTGGAATATTTCAGCCACACAATTTGGTCTGAACACTCTCATTTATCAAAAATAGCACTTAGAGGCAAAGCATATAGTTTCACTGAGGAAGATCTTCCAGATTTTAGATAGAATTTTTAACTGTAAAGGAAGCTTTTCTCCCCGGAATTGGTCATCCAAGGCATAGAACCATGGTTCCCTTCCTTGCTCTAGCTGAAGTACATGGGGGATTTCAGCCTGCATTTCCCACTGCCTTGTTTAGCACCCTAAATGCTAGTAATTGGTTATTTCAGGCTGGGTCAGTTTATTGTTCTTTGGTGTTTGGAATGTTTCTTGTTTCATCCTGCTATGAAAGGGGTGTCTTTTTTTTGCAGCCAGAACATCTATCTGCTGCTGAGACTTACTGAGACCGTCAAAACTCTACCATCAGATTTTATCCTCACAGCACATCTGTAAGGAATTAGGAAAAAATACTGGTTTTTTTTAAGATGGAGATGGCACACAGCATTGGTAGTAATGTCTGTCCAAGGCCACTGAAGAAGTCTGGAACTAAAGTAGTATTTCCTATTTTCCCTGGCCATGAGGCTGTTGTAAGCCACAAAACTTATGTAGAGATGTATAAAGATCTATAACAACTCTAGAACCATTGATTTCAAATGAGCTAAATACCTCAGTAGACCTGGCCCAAGTGCTTGAACTGGACAACCCATTGCTGAATGTAAATGGCTTGCATGCATTTGAAATCAAGACCTACACTTTATCTCCATTTGCAAAGACTTCTGCTTCTGCAAGTAGTTCCTGAAATCATGAAGGCAATATGATCGTTCTTTCTGAAAACACAGCAGCTTTGGTTGTCTTGCTACTTTATTCCCTTTTATCTTTGCTAGTTACCCTTAAGTTAATTAAAACCAGTGATTTGGAGATCAGAGACAAAATTCAGTAATCTTTTAATTGCTGTTTGAAACATCTGCATAGGCATTTCCACTTTCACTTAAGCTGGTTTCATTTTTAATAAAATCTTGTCTGGAGAGTGAAGTCAGCAGACACTTTGTTAGCAAAACAGCAGCTTAACAGCTGGGGAAGGCAGATCATCAGCTGTCCTGTTGCTATAGAGTCTGTCTCTGGCTGTTTTGCTATTCAACTATCATGCCTTCCTATTATGCCTTTTAGGAATATTTCTAAGACAAGCTTGCATCAGATTGGATTAAATCGACTCCTGCCAGTTTTTTCCCACTATATGCAACAGCATATTATTAATTTACTATAAAGTATGAGAGTTTTGACAGCTTCTGAAATGGAAGAGAGCAAGTTCCTTAGGGCTAGAGGCTAAGGCGTTCATTCTGCAAAGAGATTCACGTCAGCGTAGTGCTGCGCTTTTGTACTTTTTTTTTTCATTTTGCAATATCAAACTCTGCATCCCAAATCTATAATCCAATTCATGTTAACTGGACCAAATAACTATATGGACATAGGACACTGCTTAAGTTTAAATGCAGCATATATTTGAGATGTACATACAAAATGGAAACAAAACATAGAACACAGAACAAGGAAATAACTTATAGTTATGGAAAAATAAGACTAGGAACAGTCTTGAGATATGATCTGCTCCCTTCCTTCTCCCCCACGGCAGGATCAGCTCTGCCTTTGCTGTTTGCAGCAGCTGCTCAGAGCTCCCCAGCTCTGGAGATGCCCTGGCCTGCATCCACTGCTTCCCGCTGCCTCGCTGGGTCATTGCCATTATGAAATTTAACCTACTGTCTCCTTTGTGCTACGAGTTAAACTCACTGCTCTTTGCTTCTTTGGACAATAATCTACTCCTGTGTGATACTTCACTTGCCACAGGAAGAAATTCTCAGAAGTCAAAGACTTTAGGTTTATAACTTACCAGCCCAGACGCAAGGAGCCCTCCCTATAGCTCTAATGTGTGATTACATGTTCTGCCACAGGTTAGCCAGGGATGCTGCTTTTGCTAAGTTTGCAATGGCTCTTGTAGCAGCATTGGTACTTGATAGACACTGCCAGTGCTGTGTTTTGCAATCACGTGTGGTTATTTTCAAACACATCACTCCAACATTGAGAGTGCATCACCAATTCGTCTGAACGGCAGCTCACACTCCCAGCTGCACTGACTCAGTACTGTACCACTGTGTGTTTCAGAATCATGTTTTTGGCTGTTTCCTTTGTTCTGTGTTCTTTTTCATCCAGGCAGTTCTCCATAAACCAGTTGCTGCCATAGAAACTTTCGCTGAAATTGTGGCAATTCCAACCAGTAATAAAAAATCTTTTAAAACAAATCCATAGGGCTCATACATCTCCAGTGGGATAATATGGATCTGGAAAGACCAAAGGAAATCTTCACCTTAAGAGGCATGTTATAAGATTTATTTCAAGAGCATTAACATCATACACCTTGAACATGTTTTAAAATATTACACTCACTGAACTCTTAATCACATTTGGACATGTAATGATGATGCCAATATTTTTTAAGTTATTATAAAAATAAATTTCTTCAAAGATCTGCAGAGTAACCATTGACAACCAAAGTTTCATCCTGTTGAGTTCACTGCATCAGTTTGGGAAGAAAATTTTCCCAGGCAATCATGTCTCAAATGCACTGTCTAATTAATCTATTAATATTAAAGGCAAACAGTTGCCAATCTTGCAGTGCAATTTCACCCCTTGTGCATTGTCTCTATAGCAGATCCATTATTCCAATGCAATTAAACTTTGAGTTTTTGCAATGATTTATTAATAGTAATTTGTAATGCAGCAATCGGTTGGAGTCCCAACAAACTATACATATACCAAGGATATTGTTAGGTTTCAGAGCTTTTATTCTAAGATTAATGAAAGGGAAGGGTTGTGGGAGACAGAGCCAGGATACTGTAAACATAATATTTTCAGTTGTACCTTTTAAAATACAGTGTGTTCAAGGTACAAATGATTTGTGAGAGGAGCAGCATCAAAGCTTGTATATGTGAGCCTTCATACACCAGAATATAGCCAGTAGTCTTTTAAACACAGTGCTGTCAAAAAGACAGGAACTCCCAGATGTTCGTATTATATCCCAGGTTTAAAAGTAATTTATAAATGTTTAGATAATGTAGAACAGAAAAGAAATTCATCAAGTTGTCCTTCAAGAGATACACAGAGAAAGGAGTTTCCTTTCCAGCTAGTACAGCCCAGTGGTTCCCACTGCAGTGACCTGATAGTGCATGTGGTTGCTTTTGGTGAATAGTTCACTTTTTTGAACTTTTCCCTCCAAGGATGGGGGGAAAAAAAAAGGGGGGGGGGAGGGTCTCCCTGCTTCACCTATGTATTTATTACACCACTGACTCTGTGAAAGTCCTGTATATTAACTCTACAATAAGAAGCTATTCTTAATGTATCTTTCCTGCTGGTCTTTACTAATTTGAATGACTGATGCATCTGCCACAGGTATACACTTCTTGTAACCACATATTCACAGGCAAAATTAGAATTATGTATTTTGTAGTTGAATTTGGAAGAAGTAAATTCCACGTAACTAGTTGAGGGTAGTGATAAGAAATTTCTCACTTCCATACTGATGATACATGAGACTGCCAATACCTGTTTTTTGTTACAGTTCCCCTCCCGGGGTGTGGTATTCCTTGTTATCATTACTGGCCCTCTTTGCCATCCCAGTACAATTTATTTTAAAGACTAAGTTCTGCAGTGTATCTCCATGTATCAGTGCTTTTTGAAAAGCTTGAACATGATTTAAAAGAACTTCAATAACTTACTTTATTTAAAACTAAGTTAAATAACTTTATTTAAAATAACTTAAAATCTTAAAAATTGATTTAGCTAGAGTTAAAATATCGGATAAGAAGCCATACCCAGCAACATAAAAACTCACAAAAATTTCATTAATCTTTAGTTCTTTCTTATAAACCTCAATCCCTTGATAGTTGCTATGATTACCTGTAAATGCCAGAAATTTCTTTACTAGAACAAAGTAGCCAAACCAAATGAACACCAAAATACACTGAGCTTTTTAGACCTTTTAAAATTTTGTTTGAAACTTACTTTTCCCCAGTATTTCTATACAGTTATATGCAATAGAATTAAAGACAAGGTAGATATTTCTTGTGATGATATTCTGAACTGAAGCTTTAGAGAACAGTATGTATTACAGGATACATGAAAAAGATGTGATACTTGGCAACACCGCTTTTGTTTCATTACCATCACATCCAAATGCAGGGAAGCTGCTCCCAGCACTGCTAACATTTACTCCTCTGGAAATCACCCAGTCCACCACCCTTCCCCAGGCTGCAAAGGAGGAAGATGGTATCGGGAAGCAGTGACGAAAGCTGGCTGTTAAAAAGCATGCTCCGAGCAGAGATTTGTTTTGAGTCAGGTGGCAAAATATCTGTCTGCGAAGGAGGCAGGCTTCTGACAGGCTTCTGTGGGCAGACCTCGCTCAGGTGGTGGCAGGTTGCAGATTCTCTACCAGCTGGTCCGGAGGCTCTCCCGAGCCGGTGGAGGAGAGCGGCTCCTCCTCTTCAACCAGCACCTAGCAGCTTTCAGTTTTACACAGGAATGCATAGGAAGAGCGTAACTACTGATTCTCAGCGCCGAGTAGGAGAAACCTCTTCTTTTCCTGGCTTAGATAAAACAAGTCTCTCCTAGACTCTTACGCTTCTCCATAGCGTGTGGATCTTCCCCTTAATCTGTTTTTACCATGTTGTGGTGTAATGTTACTGTTGTCTGGCAGTTTGTCTGGCCCTCTAAGCCACACAGTACAAGCACAAGATGCCATTGTAAAAGACAACCATTACACATTTCCGCTTCAGGCCTGTAGGCTGGCTTGAACATGCAAACAGCTCCTTTATCACACGCCTTCGTGTAGGATGTAATATACAGCAGTGGTATTCCCTAGCAACAAAGTTCCAGGAAAAATCTATCTGGAGTTCAGTATTGGAAAACACAGGGAGCAAAAAGCCATGAACAGACTGTGAAATAAATCTTCATGATGAAATTAAATACAATTGATTTTTTTAAACTTTTGTATGTTTATAGCCATCTCGGAAGAGGAGGGCAATTTTGGAGAGGTAGCTGGAGGCAGTACCCGTGGGGATTTACTCCTGCAGTACTGATGACTGGACCGTGTACGGGCCTATTTCAGGGACTACACACTGTATTTAGCAGAGTTTTACATTCCCTAGGGGGTCATCAGTGGTGAGGGTGCGTATGAATGTGATTATGGGGACCTCAACATACCATATGTTCTACAGGCTTAATGTATGGGAAAATGATTTCCTAATTGGTAACACATATCTGAAACAGCTGCTGTTTTAGAAGAAGCAAATCCATCACTTAGGACTCCCAAGAGGAGTCAAATCATCACTTGATATGTCAAAGTGTTGGATTAACTTTTCCCCGTGAAGCGGAGTATAACTGCTGCTGTATTTGATCCAGACACCTGACTGTCTTTGTAAATTGAACAAAGTCCCTGCATGCCAAGATTAAATGGTGATTCAATCTAAAGGAAATAGGGATTTTCCAACTTTCTTGAGGGAGACATTGTGAAAGATAGAAATCTTTCGAGAGGGGATACCCCATAATTGTCTGGGAAGGTGGGGCATGCAAACAAGTTGTCAAGGTTGAAAGAAAGCTTTCTTGAAATAAAAGTACAAAAATTGTCAGTGTCAACTGAGGAAACCACTACTATTTCTAGAATATCAAAATGCCTATAGAAGATTACCTCTGGCTTAGTTTTGCTTAAGCCATGAAAGACCAAACCTGTGCTGGTCAAAAAAAGAGCCACCTCTTCAAAGTGTTTCCCAGATACTATTTTTGTCTTCCACAGCATTCAGTCTTCAGCAGTGCACAGCGTGCATCTTCAGACTCCAGTCAGACCCTGTGAAACCCAGATAAGCAAGTAATGAGGAACTGGTTTTCAGATCTCCTTTTTTCCCATTCACTTTCTAGGAAATCTTGTCCTCTTTCCAAATTGAAGACCAGGCCAAAGTAACATCTGTATTTGGAATTACAATACCTAAAGCTGAAATTAATATCGGCCTATAAGACATCACAACAGCTTTATCTCTTAAGGCAGCGATAAACTCAAGATTTCTTTTGCATGCTTAGTCAAGAGGATCTAATTTTGGAGCTGTGGACTCTCTAATATTCCTGAAGAAATCTTCTTTGCCACAGAGGAAGCTTGCCATTCAAACCACATTTTCACTTTCAGGCCCCATTCAAAAAAACCCACAGATTAAACAAAACCTGGGCAAAATTCTGGTTGAAGGGGCTCCTCATGTTATTGGGAACTTTGCTATAGGTTTATATGAAAGATGTTCCTATATGATGGTGATGGAGAGTCATTTGAAACCAATAGAATACAAAGTTAGTAGGGAATTTTGAAGAAGTGGAGTCTAGATATCAAGAGATGAGAAACATTCTTCTCTCAGGACAGTTATCTTGTTTTCTGAGTTTTGGATGGCTAGATGTCAAACAAACCTGCAGCTGTCACAAAAAGGAGAGAACTAGACAGTGATACACAACTCTTTCAACTGCCACCACTCTGGATTTAAGAAAGCTTTCGAGTATCTTGGGAATATTGGACAGACCATAAAGGAGAGGAACTGGAAGAAGGAACAAAGTTAGAGCTGAGGGACTCCGAGACTCACGGTTATAGATACAGGTATGTATCTATATAATATACCTATAGATATCAATAAGCAAATCACATGGGCCAAAATTGAGGTGCTGGAGGGAAAGGAAAAGGATTTGAAGATTTAGAGTCTTACAGCGACTGAAAGGGAAAGAGGGAACAGGGAGCCCATACAGCCCAGAGTATTGATTGATCAAGTACTAGGGAGATTAATTGGAAGAACAGAAAGCCACAGAGGCAAAATCTTTCTAGAATTAAAAAAGAAAGCTAATTCTTGGTTCAGAAAAAAGAAAGAGGTCCAAGGGGATGCAAATAGCAGCTCTTAGACTGGTTCAGATGTAGGTTTCTGGAAGCAAGAGAGTAAAGACCCATGCACGAGAATGAAGAGAGCAAAACAGAGATGAAAAGGAGATCTTGGAGCAAATCAATTTTAAGGATTTCAAGAAGCTTAGAGACAAAGTGGAAAAGGAAGATGAAAAGATGATTGGGAAAAGCTTTCTTTGTGTTTACTGGGAGCACTGGTGCTAAAAGCTGAACTGACAGGCAGGAGGTGAGGCACTGAACAGAAGTAATTGATTTTATGGCTTACAGGAACAACTAGCCAGAGGGAAAAATAAGTCTTAATTGATGCAAGGTCTTCTAGTTTATTCAGAAAAAAAATACAATATTTTTCCTGTTAATTACTAGGGACAGTTCTTGAAATGCAACAGCTTGTTTTAAAGAGCATATGGTAGGGGGTGCTAGGCAAATGCAGCAGACAATGTGTTACTAAAAGAAGATCTCTTTTACATAAGGAGACATATGTAATCCAAATTTATCCACACCGTACCATCAAAATGGGTATTTTAAATCATGCCGTCTATAATATTAATATTCAGACTGCAATTAGTAAGGTATGTACAATCAGTCCTTTCAGACATTACATTAAGGGGCAGCTTGAATCTCAGATGTATAGAAAACAATAGAGGAAGGGTAGCCAGGAGATTGCTATGTTAAGTGATGCACTCACCTGGCTGTGATAAGCAATGTGCTAACCCAGCCTGATCACATGCTGAGGCCAATAAATGGTCCTGTTGTCTGGAAGCTTCTCGAAACTCTGCAACCACACGACTTACTCCTTTTACATAAATATCCTTTTCCTGCCTTCCTCAAGCTCTCTTTGAATATGTGCTCATAACTTAAATTTATTTTTCAGTAATGCTCTTTTTATGGCATTAGGATTTTATATCTCTGCAACAACACGGTTCTCTTACTGTCTCATTGCCACCTTTTGTCAGCTGCCTCCCAATTTTATATTCTCTGGCACAGTGTGAAGAAGTTTCTGATCTACCCTCTCCTATCTCCACCCAAACCCTTTTGTAGATGAGCCACAGGGGAGAAAACTGGCAGCACTCCGCACTTCACTCATAAAATTATTTCTGTTTAAAATAAAACTTTGTGTTTTTATAATAAAGTCACAAATGAACCGTGTCACAGAATAGATGAATGGATTTTATTAAAATCAAAAACTAATTATGAATGCCCGTCTTCGCAGCACCCTTGAGCGAGAGGGAGAGCTGAAGGAGGATGTGGGAGGGCAGTGCCTGGCAGTGGGGATGGTGTGGGAGGAGGGGGTCCCACAGCGGGGTCCGCTCTGGGGACAGGCATTCAGACTGCTGCTGTGTGGGTTGGGTAAGGTATGGTGCATGTATGAGCCCTGGGTTAATTGGGATGATTGAGGGGTGTCGGGGAGTCTGAGCAAGAGGGCAGGAGGGGCTGGCACGGCCTGCAGCTCAAGGGGCTCCGTGCTGGCAACAGGTGCCGGCAGTGGCACTTCCAAGGAAAAGTGGCTTCCGTGGCAGCCCCTGTGTTCAGGTGACTCTCTGGATTCGTGCTACGTGTGACCTCAACTCTTCGTGCAGGTTGCAAAGGTGGAGTCGGGATGAAGAGCACAGTCCCACCCGCTCGTCTTGGTTTTGCAGGGGACCTGAAAACCCGCGAGCATTGCTCTGCAACCAGCTGGGAAGCCAGCCCACAGGTTGGATGGCAAAGATGGTACCACACACTTAAACCTGAAGTGGATTTGGGATGAGTATTTTAGGTGCTGTAGATTGAGAATGGATGACTAATATTTCCTGTTTTAAAAATAAAATCGAAACAGAAGTCATGGCAACTTCAGAATAACAGTAAATCCTATGTAACCTAAAGAAAAATATCCCCTTCCCAGTTTTGAAAGTCTTGTTGTTTCAGCAATAGCAGATACTGTGATGCCTCTAATGAGCAAAGACAGTGAGCATTAATGTTGCCAATATTATCATTCAGTCATCATCTTTCAATAGAGTTGGGCCCCTTGGCTCCTTTTTCATGCGCCTGACAGCTTCTCCTCCTCCTGATTGCACTGTTTCTGCCAAAGGAGCTAGCAATACATACAACTGCTTGTAAAGAAGAACAGATTCAAAAATGCAAAACTTTCATGAAGGTGGAACATATGTATCATACCAAGTTAGCACTTCAATATCTATCCACTCTTGACTTGGCTGAGAGAGTGGTTCAAACAGCCCTTTATTCCATACAAAGGCTAATTTGGATAGCAATATCTACCAAGAGACTATGTGTAACTCTGAAGAGGTTATACCCACAAACAAAAAATCATTCACGGAGTTCCCTCTTTTTCACTCTCCTGACACATCTTCTTCCTGCAGGATCTTGCAGTACAAAATGCTTTTCCTTTGAGAGGGGCAGTTTCCATACCAACCTTGCTTTCTTAAGCATGATTATAAAGAGCTGAGATGAAAAGGCTGAGGTTGAACCTGACAGAAACTGCATCCCACAATTGTGGGTTTGCAGCCCCCGCACATGGAGGTGTTCATCATGAGCATAGCTCCTCCCTTAAACTCCCAGTGCCAGGTTAGGCATCTACATAATGCGCAGGGAGAACTAGATATGGAGGAATGGAAATCACTACTGAATGAGGGGACACCTTATAATAGTCAACAGGAAGTGTTAAAAAGGGAAGAGTGTTTCTTCCAGACTTAGACATCTGTTCCTTCTCTGGCCCCAGACTCAAAAAACATATGTGAGATTCACAGACCAACACTCTGTCACTTAAATCATCCCTTTGGGTACAGACAACCAGCTCCCTTTGTTTCTTTAAAAAACATAGTCAGTAGCAACATCATTTTATCAGCTAGTCTGGTGTTCAGATCTGAGTCCTTTCCAGCATGAGGCAGATCAAGCTCATTTCCCAGCAGACAGGGCTGAATACTGATCCGTATGGCATACGGGGACGAGCCTCCTGCCTGGTACACGTTCCCTACTGTGCGAAAACAGTGGGAAGGTTTTTAGGGTCAGAAGGAGAGACCGTAGGAGAAAGCATGATGTTGTAAACCTGTACAGATAGTATTCAGCTCAGAGGGCCTTACTTCAAGACTTGGTGTAAGACATGAGTAAAAACACACGCATTAAACAGTATTAAACAGTTGCCATGCAGTTGCACTACATAAAAGAAATTATATGGTGATCAAGAACTAAACCCCCAGGAATCTTCATGGAAAGAAAATGCTATAAAAATCTAGCACTTCTACATCCCTGTTTCTGAGCAGAAGACCTCTCACTGAAGCCTTTTCTCCTATTCTATCTGCTATTTCCACCTCCTGCCTCTGACCATGCCTCACATCAAAGCCATCTTTGCAGTTTTCCCTTTGGCAGCCCATTTCCAGCTGGAGCTCTGTCTTTCAACCCTACCCTTCATCCATTTGTAGGTGCTTAAACTCCTTTGCACACCTGCACCTTTGCTTCTCCAGTGATAGATACTTTGAATTTTAGCTTTGGCGTCATGACTGTGGAAAGATGTTTTCTCACTGTCTTGCTGCTAATTAAAGCCAGCTCACTGAAGGCTCTGATCCACAGTCCCAGGCGGCTCTTGTCCCTTTCATTTGTTACACAGTTATTTTCCAGGTGATTAGTTAGGGTATTTTTAAGTGGTTTTCAAAAGCAATGTTCGCTAGGTACAGTGTGTTAAACCCACCCATCAAAACCATGCTCATTATATTTTTAAGAGAAAGTAATTATTAATCATGCTAGTTAAATTATTCATTGTAATTTTGAATTGGTCTGCCACTTTGAAAATAAACAGCTTGTTTTGTCCTTTACATATGTTTTAGAACCGCATTACTTAACACCCAGCTGTAAGCCTGAGTAAAAATCAAAGAAACAGAGATCTGTAGGCAGATGTTGCATTTCAACATCTATTCCCACACTCAGCTCTGAAAATCTTGTGTGCGGAATTCACTTTCCTTGAGATGATCAGTTCATAACCAATGACTCAGCATCAGCAATTATCCCGGGGCAGCGAGGCACAGTACCTGCATCCTTTGAACTGACTCCATGGATCACTGATCCCGAAAGTCACTCACCAAGGGCAACAGGTGGTTGGACGGTATTACAGGATAGGTTTATTGATTCAATTCCTTAAATAAAACATTACGAAGAAAAGACTATCGCAAAAGATCTGCAGATTGTCCAGCAGGCTTGTGGCGTGCATCTCACTCCTGATATAAAATATACATGGTACAAATGCCCAGGGAGTCTGGTCCTTGTCATCGGGATTGTGTCAGATGACAGCAGCAACCCAGGCAAAGAAAGGATGTATGTGAATAGCATGTTTGCACAGATACGTGACTGAGCATTAATGCTGAGTTCATTCACTTTATGCCTGCTAAAAATCAAAACTTTCATCTGTATTTGACATTTAGTACAGGCTGAGTCTTTTCATATGTTTACACCAATTTTGTATTTCCAGCCATCTCAGCTCTCTCTGACTATTTAGGCTCTCCCATGCCATTTCAGGGCAAAATCAAACAGTCGTGATTTAAAGCTGATTCTGCTCTGAAAGGAAAACTCATATAATTAGGGACAACCACAAGGTGATTTAAGAACCTACCACCTCCCAGCTGAGCTGGGCTCACAGGTCGTGTGATACTGGAGCCCAGTTTGGGTTTGGCTCAGGAGGATCGGGAGGCATGTGGGTGATGTGGTTACCTGGCCGGCTCTTCGGATGCAGCACAGAGTTTCTGCTGAAATTGTCTCGCAGCTGCAGCACCTGGGCTGTTGTTTCTCTTAGCATCCCAAAGGCCAGGATACGCGTCGAGGCTTAGCGCTGGTGTGCTTTCTGCAGCGGTCTGCCTAGCCCGGGACACAAGTGCAATGCCCCTGCAGGGCTGCACGGCTCACCAAGGTAGCCAGAAGCTCCCCACACCATCGCTGCAGCTCACCTCCCAGTTGTATCAGGAATCACACGTTGGTACGGGTTGTGGAAATGATTCCCTCATCTTGGAGGCCCCACTTGCAAAAATATTTTTGGGAACGGTACTGACTGATAAAAATATGCGCTCTAATCTATGCCAAGGCAGTGGTAAATTTGCTATAGCAACATAGTATGTCTGGTGGTTATGTTATTCTGAAGCCTCAGCTGTGGGCCAGGACTCCTTCACACTAGATATTGTACAAGCCCAGACTGAAAACTGTCACCGCGAATTTGCCATTTAAGTAAGTAAGTGATTTGATGAATGATGTTAGCCTCAGTTGTGAAAAGTACTGCTTTTAGAGTATAAATCCTGCTATTTTTATCTTCAGTTGTTTGCTAAATATCCAAGTAAACTTAGAAGTTCCAGAGCAACACGCTTTTTCACAAAAGATTTTGAGTAATTTCTGACTTTCCTTATATCTCTGCCCTAGAGTGCTTTAACAAAGTCCTGACAAAGAACTTAGGAGGTTGTGGAAACTCTCAGTCCTTGCAGAATATTGGTATTTGCAAAGGTGTCTCACCATGGAATAAAATACATGTATTTGTTATTTCCAACTTACTCATACATAACAATATGATTTCTCTCCTACAGTGGAAGAGCCAAAACATAACTTCACGTAAGAGTACGTAGGTTAAGGTGCAATGAGAAACAAGGGGGTGCAAAGCAACCCCATGGGGACTGCAGCTGCCTCCCGCCGTGATGAAATGTCTCCAGAGGCAGCGAAGGAAATTGTTTAATAAAAGGGCCCTCCTGGAATACGTGAAAACCTAGCGGCATCACACTGGCACAGAAAAGCTGGTCATTCCAAAAGGAAGGGTTGTTTCCATATGATATGGTTAAATCATGCTGTGTATTCTGTTTATTAATGCTTTAAATAGTTTTCTTATTTAGCTTACTTATTTTAGATTAAATCCTCTTTCCAGCTGGCAGTGTGAGTAAACAGCTGTAAGCCGAGGTTTTCTTCCTGGTGGTGGGAAGAAGGAAGGGCTCCAGACTTAACAGTGTGCAGCTTCATCCAGTGCATCTATCCAGATGGGCCCCCCAGCTCCGTTTTGCATACTTTTGAAATATCAAATATCAAATTAACCCTGGTTATGTAACTTTAACTTTTATGGTCACCTAATGAACCTGAACATGATATGTGCATCTTAGACAGCTATTTACACATGTGCTGAATTTTGTCTTTAAAAGGCCTGGTAATGTGGAAAAGATTGGTACAACAAATTTTCACCCAATTTGATAAATATGTCTCTCTGTATCAATCGTATAATGATCCTAGACATAAGGTAAACGGTTATAGAAATAAATGTACCCAACTCCAATGGAATTTATTTCATTGCATTCGTATGTTTTGTTTAGCATTTTTATGAAACCGTATGAAAAATGAATGAATGCTCAAACTAGTTTACATAATTCCTTAGTGATTAATTATAGCATAAACACCATGATTCTTCTATGTCAAAAATACCTGAGAGACATGTTTAATCATTTGGATCTAGTAGTGCTGTGTTTGTTCGTTCTTTTTTTGGTCCATTAAAGAGTAAATTGGATTTGATTCGCTTACTCTGATTGGCTTAATTGTACCAGTTACAGATGAAGTACAAATAAAACCATAATAAATCCGGCAGATGTTTAACCTGCTCAACCAAGATCTTTAACAGTCAATTCCAATCACAATTTACACTCAGCAATTTAACAAGACCCTGAGGAAGTTGATCTGATTTTTCTAAAAACCAGACACTTTATTTCTGTGTGGCCAAAACAAGACTTGTGCGCCGTATTTTCAGCTCCAGATTCTTTCACAAGCATTTTTGTGATCTCACTTCTTTCTGTGCCGGGCTGTGGGGGAACAGTATCCCCCACAGCCGGGGAGATTTTAGGAGCTGGTGTAAAAGTAAATCACACGGCTTCTGCCCAAGGTAAAAGCACTAAAGGTCACTGGTATAGAAAACAACAATTTCAGAATAAAATTATAAGATAATGGTTTTTAATGTCTTTGACTTAAAAATCTGAAAATACTTACATCTAATGCATAATGCACTAAACTGCAAGGTTCATCAGATCATAACTGAAATTGCTATGACCTTTAAAATACTATTTAATATGCGCATGAGAAATTCTAATATTAAATACCATATCTTAGTCAAATTGATCTTTCATGTGGTATTGAGAAACCATCTGTATCTATAGAACTAAAAAGGACAATATACATTAGCAAACCAGTCCATGCTGGAGTTCGTTATGCCCCAACAAACCCCACCAAGAAATAAAGTAGCTTATTAACATAGAAAAATGTCAGTTATTTTAATTATAACGAGAGGCGAAAGGAATCCTCTCTGAGTGTGAAATTACTGCAAAGCCGTCCATTGATCCCTCCGTTTAATCAGTCTCTCGAGAGTGCCAGGAAGATGGAAGAATATCTGATTAGTGTGGAAGTGTCAGTCTGGGAGTAGCCTTCGACGCCGGGGTTTCATACTGAGGGATTTCCCCTCTCCACTCCCAAACCCGGACCACTGGCTGGTTTCACCACTTGCCCCGCTGAAGCAGGTTCCCCCTCCCTGTGTAATGCTGATGGAAAGACCGGAAGATACCCTAACCTTTCAGTTAGGTTTCCTGACCAAAGGCTCAGCAAATGAATCACCAAGTCCCGGTGAAGAAAGCAAGAACAGAGCTCCCAAATCAGCTACTCCAAGGCTATCCAAGGAGGCCCAGCAGACCACTGTCCCTGGGATGAAGCCTACTGAGGTGGGTCAGAAGAGGTCCCCCCCTCCCCGGCCAGCCCAGGCAAACCAAGGGCTGATTGCCTGCACGGGCGTGGGACTTATTTTGGGGTGTATGGGGGGAGAACTGTGTAAAACTCATGGGACTTTTTAAGGGGATTGAGTGCAAAACTTCCTATGGGACATTTAGGGGAAGGACCAAGGTGGGAATAGGGAGGGATCCAGGCGGCTCGGGGATCCAGGTGAACCAGGGAAGAGGCCCACCAGTACCAGCTGCCTCCATCAGCTCTCTGCAGGAAAATCACAGCTTGACCCCGCAAGCAGAGCCTGCTCGCTGCTCATGCAGGTGCTCGTTAGCGTGAGGAAGTTCAATTTCTCTTTTCTTTGTTGTAAAATCTTTTGCTCCTCCAGCAGCAGCAGAGGATGATACTCAGCAAACAGTTGAATACACACCCATACTGAAAACAAATAATTTGCAAACAAGACATAGCCTGGAATATGTTCTGACTATTTTGAATATTGAACAAATCTGTCAAAATCAAATTCTGTTCGTAGATAATTTGTGAATAGCAGAAAAAGCTAAAACCGTAAATAAATGTTTGATCTGCATCGTTTATGCCGTTCTGTCAGCTTCTGAATTATCAAGCAGAAATTCTACTTAGAATCCTGAATGTCAGATCCAAATTTACTTGCCAAGACAAGTCTGATCTGTTCAGAGGAGGCTGAGGTGAGCTGGTCAGTGCCAGGCATGTATAAGCCTTGCATTAGCACTACACTAGGCACCTCTAACCTAAATCTGTCTTCCCTGTAAACCAATTTTCTGTTTTAAACCAAAAAAAATCATGCAACATGTCTGATTTTTCTTCTTCTTTGTGTGTATGCATTATATTACACTTTATTATTGTGAAGTCAGAATTTTCAAAGCATTTGAATTATCCACCACCTACATTATTTTGTATTTTATTCAGTTTGCCATGAAAATTGCCTGTGGATTTAAACACACTCTCTATTAACATTCACTTCTTATTATGGGACAAATGTGATAAATTTAGTAAAGTTGTTTCAAAGAGATATGTTTCAAAATCAACATAAGGAAAATTAAACCCTTTTGTTTTTATCAAAGATGTTTAAAGCCTTCTGGAAATGTATTTCTGTATGTTCAAAAGGCACATTTTTATAAAATGTTTCAGTGATTTTTACATGTATTTTTAAAACGTTTAAGTGAAATTTCTGAGCTTTTAAAAGACCAATTGTCTTGAAAAAAAAAGATGGAAAGAGAATTCTTCATATATTGACTTTTTAAAAGTGTTTGCAAATAAAATCTATAGTTAGAACATAAAACTTCTTAATAGAGCCTTCAATCTGTTAATATCGAATTAGACATCTTACTCTCAAATTCCATCCTTGCTGCAAACGGTACCACTTTAAAAAGAAGGAGCCCTTTATTAAAACAGTATTCTTACACCAGCGCAGCAATATGGGAAGCTGTGATCGGAGCTGACAGTTGGTTTACTCTTACCGTTTGATCACAAAATTTCAGTGCCATCTGTGGGAAGCCACACAGGCAAATGTGTCATCACATCTAATAATGAAAAGAAGAAACAGACAGAACGTGCTGTAGAAACAGACTGCTTTAATTACCCCCTGTACAATGCCTTACAAGATTTGCAGAAGAAAAGTCCTGTGCGGACAGGTTGCTTATGCAAAGGAGAATGTCACGACAACGGCAAAACAAGGTTTGACCTTGGGTATTATACCTGAGCAATATCCAAATTGTAGATTCATTAAGAAAACCTTTTAAGCGCAGGATTAGGGTATTGCATGCCTTGCAGACCTCCAAATTTTGCAAAGCTAGGCAATGCTGGTAGCACCTCATTGCTCTGCCCCGCAAGAAGGGCAGTGCCCAGCAGCACTCGCCGGCTGGCTGCCCTGTGCCATGCACTGACCACATGTGATAAGGGTGGGGGGAGACTCCATAGTTTGTGAAGTTTAACAGTTATGCTTAGGAGATAAAAAGCCTGTGGTTGATTTTTACTCTGAATGGGGATCTCCAGCTGCAATGAGATGAATAGAAATAGGTGCACACCAGCATCCTTCAACCTGATCTAGTTGAAGATGTCCCTGCCCACAGCAGGGGGGTTGGACTAAATGACTTTTAAAGGTCCCTTCCAACCCAAACTATTCTATGATTCTATGATTCTATGGTCCTCCGGTGCCAGCTGGGATGAGGTATGGTATAAGGACAGATTCTGGGGGACTCAAAGCACTCTGTGGGGATGAAATCCCAGGGGATGGGGTGATTCAAGCACATGAAGCTGCTCTGAAGGATTGGCCTGTGCTGATCGGTGGAATATAGGCTCGGTTTTGGAGAACAGGTTGCTCTGCACAGGTCATGACACTCCTATGTAGTTTGTGTCTTAGGAAAGAGATGGTGCTATGGTGTTTTATCCTGACTGCATGTCCTGCTTCCTGGATATTCTTGGCTGACCATGAAGGTGATGGCTTGCCGTGCTGGTTCAAAGAGCTGCTACGGGATGGAGGAGAGCAAACCTCTGGTTTCTGAAGGTGGCCTGGGCATGAAGACACAACTGCAGTGGGATTTGTGCCAAATGCCACCTGACAACCAGGCAGGAGGGAAATCCCATGGTGGTGGGGGCTCATGCAGGTACAGTGGGACCTGCTTGGACAGTGTTTTGGATGGCTGAAGAAAACAAGTCATACGTGATCCTTCTCACCTGCAAGTCAGCACCCTGACCCAGCACCTGCTTGAGGTCCAGATCTGCCTCTCGGCCTTTCCAGGTGCTTTTGTTTTTTCCTCATTCACATCTAGTCTCAAGTTCTCTGTCTCTGGCAGGCTGGTTGTCCTACCCAGGGGAAGGGCCTATGTATGATCTAAAGAGGAGACGTCCGATGGCCCCTTACAGAAACTCCAGGCGCTGGGTCATCAGGATTTGGTCTCTGCCAGGAAATAAAGTTTCTTGGGATTTTTTTTACAGTCCAGACCGATCTGCAAGAGCATAGCCAGGGTCAGCTTTGGGCACTTTGTGGAGGCACCCACAAGTTGTCCCCCCAATGCCAGCTCAGCACAGCACTGCCGGAGACAACCAGGTTTGGCAGCTGGAGCTTGCAGTCTGCAGAGACCTTCCCCTCCGAGAAGCAGGCTGCAGGCGGAGGGTACGTCGGCACTGCTAACGTGGCTCACGCTGCGCCCTGACCAGGGGAAGGCAGACATAGCTGGAGCTTAGCTCATGCCATAGCCCTGGACCCATAGTTATCCAGCCCGTTTGCCAATTCAGCCCCTAAAGTTAGAAAAGGAGGGTCTGTAGTGTGGCACAGAAGTTTGTGGAGAAAGGCAGCTGACAGCTCTCAGGAACCATGGCAGGGCAAGCACATTTCCCATTCTGGCCAGCTTGTTCCACTGAGAATGACACCGTAACACTCGCAGCTTACACCTGTGTGACCAAGTGTGGCAGCACTATACATGTGTGCAAAATCGGAGTAATTTGCTATCCTTGAATGCCACCTATAGGTTACTGTTTTCTGAAATGATCCTGATGCAAAACCACGGAAGACAGAGGTCAAAATGTAGTTTTGGATTAAACTGCCAAATTTTTGTGTGCTTAGTTTGATTTTTGTAAGGTCACTAGTGACCGTATTGTCCTCAGGACAGTTGCATCCATTGCCTGATCACAGTTCCTCTCTGTCTGATTTTCCAAATCTTCTCACTCATGGTCATAACGGCTCATTTATGAAACTGTCTTTCAAAGGCTACTCTTTTGCAGGAACACAACCCTATGGATTTATCCCTTACTGCAACAAAACCGCTAGTTACTGCACAATACTGCCACACAGCATCCTTTGGAAGGATGTCACAGGGCACTTCGCAACAAACGAGTTTACATCATTAACAAGGAAGTCAGTGATTTACAGCAGCTCTGAGTCTGGCCCTGCTTTCTGATAAGAGACGTTTGAACAGCATGCATTTGACCCTTCACTTTACACTGTGTCCCTTCTATTTATTCATATTTTCCTAATTAGAGCAGAAACTTACCATTTCTCTGTAATAACATGAGGTTCCTTTGGGAACTGGTTTGTTTGGGAAGTTTTTGATAAAACAAATGAAAACATCTAGAGATGATCACTTAATTTCAAAGAGGATTCATCCTGCAAGTTGCTGAGCGTGACCTGCACTGTGCTCATGGCCTTCCCCCTCCGCACCACCTTGCAGGGAGGCACTGCAAGACGCATTGCCTTACTCCAGCTCTGGCTCAGTGATTCAGGTACAATGATTTAAGAACATATTATAACCCATTCCTAATATATGCCAGCACATATTTGGTAGCATGTTTGGACAATGTTGCTATCATAGCATTATGGAACATCTCAATGTGACTTCTATTACTATAACTTCCCTGAAATGTGTGGGAAAAGAGGAATAGATTTGCTTTGATATTTTTTAGAGAGCTTCTACAGGATGTGGATGAATAAGGTATCACTACAAATATTTTCTTTCTGGGCTCTTCACACCTGCATATACAGAGTGTATGGGAGTAGCTGTATAATCTAACAAAGAATGTTTATTTTATTCCACCGTAATGTCTTCAGGACACTTACAATGAGATCAGTGTGGAAGGTGTTTGATTTGAGCCATTGCATCTCTAGCATCATATCAACTTAAAACGGCAATGTAATAATGGAAGCATAACGCACACTAAGAAATTCAGTTGATGCAGGAGGTCCTCCAAAAGGTCTAGGGACCTAAGATGTCTCCTAAAAATGTTTCCAGAAGTACATGGTCATTCATTACAATACTGAACTTCATTGATATGTGTAACAGCAGTAAAACCCAGCCTCCTCATACAATGATGTCAATTTTTTCCGAGAAGTTTAAAGCTCAATGAATTACTGCAGTCCTTCCTCAAATCCTTAGATGATTTCTTAGAGAATACCTGAAAATGAGTATGCAAACAGCTTGAGATCCTTTTGTTGTACAATCTAATGAACTGTTAAATGTATGAGCAAAGGCGCATAATCCTGCTGCCTGAACCTTTGTTGCTAAAGTAAATACTCAATGGATCATTGCAAACACATTCCTTGCCTTGCATTCCATGCAAACACATAGGCTGATAAAGTCCATGTTGCCTTCAATCTTCCTGAAAAGACTTGGGAAGATCTTTGATATTTATATATTTATATAAGTTTTGGATCTAAGGTAAATTATGTGAAGTCATGTAATACAGTAAAAAAGGCAGAGGTAACTAGCCGAAACCAGAAGGAGTAAGTTAGGCTCCTAAGTTCAACATAGCCCAATATTACTTATATTATTATTATTATTGCTTTATTATTTCTTGACTGAAGCTATTTGCATATCACCTCCAAATGCCTTTTAACTGTGGTATAATAATTAACAAATGCCTTTGTTTGAACAGAATTTTGAGCTATTGAATCGCTGCAGTCTTTCATTTTTTATCACGTGTGCTAAAGATGCTGTTCAAGCATCTGTCCGCGTTAGCAGGCTCAGCTGCACATTTGCTCTCACAGAGTCAAGAGAAGGCAGTATTTTCCCGACGACATTCCCAGAACCATCTGATTGTTTTTCCTCTGTTAAGAGTCTCTCCCAGGAGGTATAAACAACTTGCAGAGAGGAAAAAAAAGTAATCAAGGCACCTTCCGAGATGACAAAGCACAAAAAGTTAGGAGAGACATGACTTTTCCTCCTTCTTTTCTCACTTCAGTATTTGCAGTGTTACTCAGTAGGGCCTCAGCACCAATGAGGCAGAAAACAAAACTCCTAAAATAATCCAGAAATGTTCAGAAGAAATTAATGTTTTGCAAAATCCCAGGCTGTGCCATCTCCAGAAATTTCTCTAATGACTGTTCTACTGGAGAGGAGAGCAGTGCTTTCCCTAGGCCTCGTTCGTGAAAATATTGCCCTAAAAAATTCCCATCCTCAGCAACAGAGAGTCTGGGCAGGTCTGGCCTCTGCAGCTCCTGATGGTGCATCTCTCACCTGATGGGCTTTTTGGGGTGGCAACCCCTTTATCGAGGGACGACTTCACTGAGGGGTCTCAGGTAGGGCTAGCGAGCAGCCACGGCAGCAGTGGTTGCTGCTGTCTCCAGGTATCATCTCCTTGACACCAGAGCCCTTCCAAAGTGGGATGAAAAGGAGAACAAAGTGGTATCATAGAGGGGGTTCCCTGCAAGGGCTGCCGGTTGCCATGGGAGGGGGTGGCCTCATACCCCATTTTCAAAGACATACATATAGAGAAGCTTCTCCTGAGCCAGGAACAAGCTGGGCTTTGTCATCTCCGCGCGATCACAGGGATGCGATTAGGACTCTGCCAGTGTGTGACCTGGTAAACTGGATATTGAGATAAGATAATGCGCTCTCATCCTTTTCTGTCAACGACGGCAGGTTTTGGCATGGCTAATGACAAAATTCTTCCCTCTGAACAAAACAGTGCATTTTTATGATTCTGATGCTGGCTGTAATTCAGCTTTTCTGTATGTCAGTTGCCAGCAGCTTCCTCAGATGAATCAGTTTCTGTTCCCTAAACTGAGGCAGGCAAATGTTAACAAAATATCTGTGCAGTACTTAATTCCAAATACTATAAAGAGAACTTTCTTGGATTTACATTCTGTCAAGAGGGCTGGTCGAGGCTGTGCAAAAAAATTGTCTTGGAAACAAAAGGAACAGAAGGCATCCCCTTGTTCCAGCTCGGACAAAAGTCTTTGGGACACTCACATAAACTGTATTTCACATGCTCTTAAGTATCTGTGGATTGCAATATTTATTGTTGTTTCTACATGATTCAGAAAACATTAACTAAGATTCCAAATGATCTTTGCACAGAAAACTCTAGCACTGCCTTTTGGCCAGAAGGTGATCAAAGAGCCTTTTGACTCATTTCTAGAACACAGACAAATAGTAAACAAAGCTTATTCAGCACCGAGCATCCATCTAGGTTGACAGATTTTGCAAGCATCCCACCAAGAGTGGAATCCTACCAGAATAAGACTGTGCCAAGTTAACTGAGTACATCACAGAGGCCAGCATCTGCAAGTCCTCTTCCTATTACTGTCAGATACAGAAAGCCTTGGTGTTAGGTATTACATTTGGAAAAGTATCTTGGCTTTTCCCCATAAAACATACTGCTTTGGCACAGGTAGCTGGACCAAAGAAGAAAATACACACTGACATTATTTTGATTAACCTTCCAGGGAATCATTCGCAAGGGAGCATAAACAATCCTATAGGGGAAACCTGAAGAATTTGGCAGCAGTATTAAATTGCACTCTACCCTAGTAGTTTCTCTTCCCGATCGTTAGCCTGAAATGGAAACTGCCTGGGAATGATTACCTGATCCCCTGGATTTTCTTTTAATGCTGAAGAGAGCTCAAGCCCAACAGAAAAGCAATACCATTTTTAGGAATAGGAAAAAATATATATAGTGACATCTGCTGTATATCAAACACATGCCTGTTTATAACAATAAGCCAGAAATGTACAGATTCCATGTTATGTGTCCTTAAAAAGAGTTCAGTAAATATTAAAGAAGCTATTATTGTTCCTAAAGTACCTTAAAGGCACAAGGGCAAGTAGCTGGGTGATTCCAAGCAGGATAGCCAAGAAGCTCCTGCAGTACAGCTGCTGTTTGCAGTGCAACCACCTCCAGCTGAACTGCTCACCCCAGCTCCCCCGTAGGGCCAGGGGAGAGGAAGGCATGACCTCCAAAGCACGCTTATGGCATGACTCACCCAACCTCTTTTACAGTCAAAATAACTGACACACTCCTAGAGAAAAAAATTACCCTTTACACCTAATCAGAATGTCTCTCGCTGCAACGTGTGAAGGTTTCCTTTCACTGCTCACCTCTGGGAGGAGTCTGACTGCCCTCTCTCTAACCAGGTAGCTGAAGACAGCAGTTGCCTCCCCCTCCATGTCTCTCCTCCGGCTGAACCAGCCCAGCCCTTAGACACCCGCGTCAGGACGGGTGCCGCTCCCGCTGCGCTCCCGGCCGGCACCGCCTGCGTCTGCCTGGAGCAGGGTGAGGGGCTCAGACTTCAGCAGGTGGTGACAGGTAGCACGTTTAACGGTGTCGCTTGTCAACAATACATCTGTAGCTAAAGCTAAACACGTGCCTAACCCTGAGGGATGAGCAGGGCAGCCTCTCCTCCCAGCGAGCTGCTCCAGGGACACGTAACAGCGGTAAGCGTTGTGCTTAGGCACAGTCGGCTTAGCACCCCTATTCAGACATTCGGCAGGTGTCACCGACGGTCTCAAAATTACCCAGCCTCTGAACTGACATTTTGAAAATATCCAAAAGTTCATCTGTTGGGAGACGTTTCAGAAAGAAAAAGGCAAGTGAGATGTAATGGCAAAACACTGTTGCTGGTGTGACTTGAGTCAAACCGCAGCTGTCGTTACCAGCAGTATGACTACGTTCACAAGGTAGGGAGTTTCAAAAATAAAAAGATTTCACCAGAACAGATAAATGTTGTTTTAAAAATGGCAGATACTATTTTAGCATTCATATGAGAAACGTTATAAATAGGTAGCTTTGAATATAAAGCATGCAAGCCACAAGAGAAGACAGACCCTGCTTATGCTGTTGCTGCCTGGATTATCTGTGCTGTGGCTTTGCCCCAGAAGGAATTAGCCTTACCAAGTTTCCTTAACCTCAACAAAGGACAGAAACTATGTTGAAGATGATACAGGGATTGTCCATGAGACCTGCCCTCTCAGGTTCTCTTTGAAATCGTAATGGATGATTCTTCTCTTTATGTGTTAATTACATCATGTTTTACACAAAAGGCTGTAGGTGGGCATCGGATAGGACATGGAGGAAGAGAGACACAAGCAGGAACAGACCAGGATGCCATCCTGCAGCTGGGCCAGCGTTATTTCCTTGGATGGGATAGAAAGATCCAAGCTTTTCCCGGGAACTCAGGAGGGTATAGGGTATGTTTCTATACCTTCGTACTTTCACTCTGTCTAAAAAGTTTTCTGTTTGAAATGTTCCATTTTTAGCATTAGAGATTCCTCCCCTTTGGGATGCTCACTTTAAGGAATTTAATCTCAAAGCCTTGGTCCATTTGGGGCATGTCACAGGACTAGTCTCTCCCTGTCACCATGCTAAAGAATCCATTGATTGACCTGTACATGAAACAGTGCTAGATATTTTAGCAAAAGTATATGAAAATTTGTACAGTATGAAAACAATCACAGGAAAGATGGCATATGCTTGGCATCTCATGAGGAATTTCATTTTACCAAGCAATCTTAATTTTTTTTTTTTCATTTGAGTATTGCAAGAAAGATGGGTGCCAGGGACAAAATTAAGTGAAAGAAGGCAGTAACTTAGCAATCTGGGACACGGAGGACAAGAGGTGTTGCATATGGGAAAACACAAGATGAGAGATTCATGGTGTGCTGGAGCTTTGCAAAGCTTTGCAGGCACAGCCAAGAAAATTCAAATGAGAAGGAATGGGCAAAAGGGAGTCAGTGGCATGAATCATAAGGGTATTATGAGAAAAAGGTCAGGAGCCGAGATCATGTTAACCAACTGGGTAGACTGAATGGGAACAAAGCAAATTTCAGGGAGGCCAGATTCAATGACAACACAATGTGAGTTGATGATTTGTAATTTTAATAATGCAAAATTCAGTAAATAAAATGTTAAAATAAGCAACTTTAATAATTCATTGCAACGTTTACTATTTTAAGACTGTTATTTTATAGCATATTTGATTCAATTGCTCAGTGTCATTGTATGTCCTTTCCTTGTAACCATGCCACAACTTAGACAGTACAGTGTTTCATAAATGGCCAGCTAATTGTAAGGTACTTCTGGGTTTTTCAATAAACCAGGACCCTGTCTGTCACACTAAAACATCAGCTTTGAACTAGAGTTACAGTCTTGCTCACTGAGGTTTTATATCACCTCAGGTGGTCTATATTTCTAGTGCTTGTACTAAACCAGCAACTTTATGTAGGTTTGAATACCATTTAGGACTTCAATAGTTTGTATCTTCAAAGCACTGTGTAAATATTAACCAATGTATACATACCTTAATTTCACCGAACGACGCTTGTGCTAGCTGCAGGAGTTAAGAGCCAGAGGCTGCATCAAAATTTAGAGGTTATGCTGTGTTTATCTTCGCTATATCTGTAAAAGCACTTGTAGGTGCTTTTGGTAGAGCTGAAATTTTTGCATGCAGAAATATATAGATGGTGAATATATATTCACCAAGATGTATCTTTTTCATGATAGTACTCTGTGTTTGATGCTATACAATGACAGATGCATGCATATGAACAGGTAAAGTGTTAATAGTGGGCAAAGGCTCCAACGACTAAAAGGTATGACATGGCTGACTGCAGGCTTGTTAGCTTAGCATTGATCCCAAGCAAAGTCAGGGGAAAGATTGAGCACGACATATGTTATTGTTAAAGAGTGGTTTAAGTACAATGTAAGATGCAAGTAAAAGGAAGACTAACAACACGCTTTAATGAAAACAATAGCATCCCTGTTAAATGTAGATTTTTAAATGTTAGCATTTAACACTGAAATATTGCTAGCATTTTTGACAAGCTTAGTTAATAAAAAGTGACAGCTGACATAACACACTTGGATTTCCACAGGTTCTTTTACTTGATACAGTATGACACCCTGATTAAAAACATTTAACTGAACCACTGAAGCACATACTAAAAAAGATTAAAAACTGGCTAACTGATGGATCTCAGAAAGAAATCATTGATGGGGTCTCTTTTCTAAGCTCAAATGTGTTCAGCCTCTTTACTGAGGAGTAGAAGCCATCAGATTACTCCTAGAGCTCAGCAAGACCAAGGCTCAGGAGAAGACTAGCTAGCTCAGCTTCTCACTAGCACAGAAAGGATCTCATATATTCCCCCACCTTTGTAGCCACATACTCATATCTACTCTCTTGTTTTTCTTACTCTGGCATTTTTTAATCTGACAGATTCAATTTTCACAGTGTTCAGGGTAAAGGTCTTCACTCCTGAGTTGGAACCAACATCTTATCTTAGCCAGTATCAGACTTTCTGTTAAGTTCAGTGGACTGTGGCTAAGGTCCCCAGTGCAATATTTAAATAATCAAAATTCCACCAATTCCTTGTGCCTAAACAGTGGTGAAAGCTGGACTCCCCGTTGCCCCTGAGGACCTCTTCAAAGAAAAACACTAGGCACAGAGATTTGGGTCAAAACAAGCCCCTGTGTATTACTAGTGCTTGAGGGTAGCTTTCAGCTATAATGAACAACAGGTAGAACAACAGTAGAACAGTAGAACAACAGGTACATACACCTTGCCCTGCACAGCAAAATACCCTGCAAACTTTGGGTGAAAACAGAAGATTTTGGCATTGCTATATATATAAAATTGTGCAGACCCAGGCCTTGTGCAAACCTGAGCAAACTGCTCTCCAGAGCCCTGCTGATGGGGTTAATAGCCTCAGCAAGTGCACAAACTGCGATGACAGCTGCAATGGACACAGAGAATTAAAATGTAATTCACATCATATCCATGATATATTTTTACATTAATTGCCAAACTGATTGTTGCATTATATAATCCATGAAAAAAATTGAGGGAGCCTGAGCATAAATAGAGAGAGATTTTATATGGGCACCAGTAGGCAAGAAAATAAATCAGAACCGCAATGGTGATCACACAATGCTCTCTGAGCCTGTGGCACGGAAGCAAGAGGTTTGCAATTTATCATGCAGTTAAGAAGGCAGCAGGAACCCTACAATTCCTATTGTGAAGCTGCAGAATTGTCCTGCAGTCAGCAATTTAGTCTGAACCATTTTATTAAAATACCTTTTTGTGCTTTGCAACGTAACTTCTGTTTGAGACAATAGGTTTGAATTTAGGAAGGCAAAGAGCATAGAGTGAGAAGAGTCTCCAGACTGCAGCGGAGAACTCTGCAAGCTCAAGAAGACAGAGAGCTATTAGCTCTCCAGCAGCTCCTCACTGTGGGTAATCATATTATAATATGCTTTCTTCTCCTGTAGGGAAGAATATATATATGTATATATAACAGGTCCAAGATGCATGTTTCTACCATTTTTAAAGCCTGGTTTCTTACTGTGGCAATAACTTGTTTTCTGTTTAACAGAGGCAAGTAAAAAATTGCTAGAACACGGGCATCTTTCCCAGTCTCTTCAAACATACTGCCTTTACAGGAGGGATGAGGCTTTAGCTGCTCCCACTACAAACAGCATAAGGAACTCACTCTGTCCTTTATTGTACCAGGCTTGTTGTGGCTTTCATTTGACAAGATTACATATATGCAAACCTTAGATAATGCAAATTGTTTTAGCTTGATCTGACATTCATAGCGCGACTCTATCTTGTTGGTTTGGAGTGCAGGGAAGAAGAATCATACAAATGGATGCTCCATTTCAAAACTTCTGTACATGTCATGGATCTTTATTGGAAGAATCCTGGGGAAACTATGAGGTTCCTATTCCAACTGTTACTAAGTCTTCGAAAATACCTTAAGATTTCAACAAAGGTTTAATAAATACATTGTGGTCCAGACCTGTAACTTTTTATGGCATAAATTATCACTCCAGTGAACAATCAGGTTAAAGTCAAGAGATGGGTCTCAGGAGGGGTCCTCCAGCCCTTTGTCTTTCCCAATTATAATGGGTCTTTACAGTAATTTTGAGATGCCATCCAATAATGCAGCATAAGATAAGAATGCAAGACTGGTGTTACTGAGGCAGACCAGAGGTTTGTTGAGCACTGTATCCTCTTCCTGACTGTGGTCAACAACAGATGAATACGAAAGCAAGGGAAGCAGGCAGTTATATTTCCCCTGAGTTCTCTCCCTGACTCCAAAAAATTGTAGCTCAGAGACTTTCTAAACAAGAGGTGTTGCCTTTGCATTTAATGGATGCTGATGGATTCTTTTCAATGAATTCGTCTAGTTGTGGTTTTGATGCTGTGTAAATTCTTAATATACACAGCATCTGGGCTCAAGGGATTACACAGGTTATCTGCATAGTATGTAAAACCCACCTCCTTTGTTTTGAACTTTCTGCCTGCTGGTGTACTTATATGTCTCTTAGATCTTGTAACTGGAAGTGTCACAACCATCATTCATTCCCCATTAACCCTTTCTGAGCTGTTCCTTATTTTACAGAACTCATACGCCCTAAAACTATAATTTCTTAAGACATGTAGATCTTTTTTGAAATAAACTTAAGTTGCAAGCAGAAAGCGATGTAAGCTTTAGCTTCCTAGCAGGATAGGAAGATGTCATCACTATCTTCAGACATCATAACAAAATGCGCATTGACCATAAAATACTTCAGCAGTATTCCTGTCTCACTCCAAGACAAAACTTTTCTACCAAACTATCATATCCTGAGTGATGCAACATTTTTCTTCTTCCAAATTGTGTTCTGCAGCCAAACGCAAACAGGCTAGTCGTCAGAGAGCTTTCTCCCATCTTCAGTGGCCTGTACACAAATTCCAAAAGGTGAATGGTCTCCACTGACTGGTGTGTATTATCACAATAAGGAATTGCACAGCATGCTTTTCACATTGAGGCAGTGCTTTAAAGGCTTTTCTGAGGCTGTGCTTGTATAAATAAGTTGTATGTGTTTGGATGGTGGAATAATTACCACATTTCACACGGCAGCAAGTAGTATGGGAAGCTCCAATAAGAAAAAACGCCTTAAATCATACAAATCTTCAATTCATACTGACTCAGCATTATCTTCCATTTACAGGAAATAGACAATCATGAAATTTCTAAGTGTGCTTAATTATCTTGGGCCCATTTCAAAACGGATTGCTGTCTTTTCAAGCCTGTCTCATTTGAGTAGCACAGGGTTGTGATGTTCGATAATCAAGTATACCTTGAGAACAAATCAGTAAAACAATGAGTGCCTTAGCTCAGGAGTTTCTCTCCAAACTAGCTGCAATGCCTTCAACCACAACTCTTTGCTCCCTTCTTGACCACAGCAACATCAGAGGTGAATCTTCTGTTCAGCTTCAGCCAGGAGGTGGAGTTGTGAGGCTTCGTCATGGCCCCACCTAACCCATAGCCCACCAGCCTGTGTCCAATCTTCAGAGGATCAGGCTATTAGAGATCTACCTTCTGAAAATAAAAAATGTAACCCCATGAAGTTTTTAATGGATCATAAAGATCATAAAGCCCCTGAGCCAGCACATGCTTCTGAATTTGCTGCACGGACATATCTTGTGTGGTTAGCAGAAGCCAGTACTTCTTGGGGGAAAACTTTGTCGGAGAAATGGCGCAGGGAAGGAAAACGATATGAAATTGTCTGCTGCCAGCCCTGCTCAGACAGCATGGATTTGAATTTCAATTCACTGTAAACAAGCAGCCCATCTCTGAGATGTCAGCAGTTTTAACGTCATGTCATCCAAACAACGCAGGTCGTGTTCTGGGAATCAGAAAACACTTCTGCATTCATGGGAGGGAAGACGTTTTGTCTTGTTTTACTAATTCCTTCTACTAAATTGTACCTCACTTAGCATCTTGCTGATGATAAAGATCAGCATTCACTTTCTGGCATTGGCAAATACCTCTTTCCACACCACAGCAAGTTCACGCATGCTTTCAGACTGCTGTACAGAAAGAAGTAGTAAATCACTCTACAGAGAGCGGCATTTCTTCTTCTGTGATGAAGTCTGAGTGTACCACTGGTGAACACACTTTTTAAGGTGAACTGTCTATTTGAAAGCACAATTTGCTTGAAAATACTGAGCTAGTTCTTCAGCTGCTGAAGACTGGCAGAGATCCATTTAATTCAATGGAGACGTGCTAATTTGAACTAAAGAGCTGACCCTCTGTGCCTACCCATATTAAATTATTATTATATTAGACAGATTGCAGATAATTATAATCCTGCATGTTTCAGTTTATTGACACTGTGTCTCGGGGAGCACTCTCTTAAAGGAATTTAGCCAGTCATCTGCCATTCACTTCCGTTACAGAAACACACATACAGGCTCCCAAACTAAAACTGAAAAAAACCCAACCCAGAAATAAAAGACTATAAAACCGCAGCAACTGGCAGAGAAATTATAGGCTGGTCTAATATTTGATCTGCTTTCAACTCATTGTAAAAACATTGCCTACCAAGCTGGCAAGATTTGAATTACTCCTTAAAAGGCAATTCATGATCCTTGTCATACAACATCAATCCATACACATAAGCCCTGTCCCATTCAGTTCTGGACCAGGGCTGCTCTCGGCACTCTTCAGACCATAAAGTTTCTTCTTATTTTAATTTCTCAAGAACAGATCTCTCCTGCCTGACAGCATATCACTGCCCTTGATCTGTTTGCTCTGGGAGGAGGAGGCGGAGAGCCACAGACTTGCCTCCTGCCGCCCACCCACCTTAGCCCACTACCAGCACAGAACTTTGCCAGGGTGGCACGGGGGGCCCGTCGTGTTACGGAGATGCTGCCCCGCAGCTACGATGGTGATGCTGCCTCACTGCTGCCTCGTGCCCTGTTCTGCTCCATGATGGAGACTAAACAAAGTTAATGTTACCGCCTGTCTGGATGTTCCCATGAAAATTGGAAGGGAAGGGGGCCTTGTAATCCATGTGATCCCTCCTTTTTTTTGCGTTTTTTCCCCTGTATGTTCATTTCACCAGTAAAAGACTGTGAACCTGGTTTAACAGATAAGTCTAACCCTCTCTATGTTGTAGTTAGTCCTTGTCTGTCTTAGTGAAGGAGGGTTTCATTTAATCCTACATCATTAAATAGAAAGTTGTGAACTGCGCTGCATATCTTATCATGTATGGTGGGAGAGGTACTACAACCGCCTTAGCATGCCATTTATGCAACCAAATTTAACCACACCAAATTTTACTCAAAAGGCAGACCATCCCATTTCTGGTACCTGAGCTAGCTCACAAATCACTATATTGCCATACATCTGGGATGAAACAACCCCCTGGAACAGCATGGGCTGGGGCCAGCTGTGGGTGGTGGTGAAGAGGCAGCTGAACCCGAGTCTGTGCTGGGCTCTTCTGGCAGGGAAGGGCAGCCACGTGCTGGGCTGCATGTGACAGCGCAGGCAGAAGATCAAGGGATGTGCTTATTCCCCTCTGTCTGGCATTTGTGAGACAACATCTGGTGTGCTGTGTCTAGATTTAGGTTCCCCAGTACAGTAAAGACATTAACAAACTGGACATTCCACAGGAGGGACATCAAGAAGATTATAGGGTGGGAGCACAAATCAGCAGTGTAAATAAGTAAAGAGACTAGAAGAATTGGATTTGTTCAGTTTGAAGATGAGAAGGCTAAGGGAAGATCTTATTGTCATCTTCAGCTACCTCATGGGAGGAGATAGAGAAGATGGAGCCAGACTCTTCCCAGAGATGAACTGTGAAATGACAAGAGACAATGGACACTATTTGCAGCAAGAGAAATTTGACAAGACGTAAGGAAAAGTGTCTTCACAGTGAGAGTAAACAATTCTGAAACAAGCTACCCAGAGAGTTTCTGGCATTTCCATCCTTGAGATACTCAAAACGCAGCTGGGCAGTCAAGCAACCTGGTCTAGCTTTGAAGTTAGTCCTGCTTTGAGCCAGGCACTGGACCATGAGACCTCCAGGATCCCCTCCAACCTGAAGCATTCTGTGATGCTGTATGGCATGGTAGTGAAAGAAACAGATGTTCTGAGGGGATGTAAGGTGGTGCAGGTCTCTGGGAGGCCAATGGACTCATAAGGTCTAGATGCTACTTCTGAACCTGCCCCCAGCCTTCCATGTGACCAACCACTCTGAGGCAGCTTAGGCATCATTGACTCCCGGTGAACATGGAGACAACAGAAACGTCTGTATTGTGCGAGCAATTGCCCACTGCCAACAGCAAGACATTCAGCCTAGCTTAAGATCACTCCATCATCTTTCCCAAATGAAAAATATATATAGTGAGATAGATTAACTGTATTTGAAGGACACCTGCTCCATAGCTATGGAGGCCATCAGACAGGAAAGGAAAACATCTATGAATAACACATACCAACATCCAATACAGCGGAAACGCATCCATTTTATCTGCCAACTTATCTGGAATGGAAATCCGCTGGGAGAGATTGCAGTTAAGTGGGGAATGTGAAAACATGCTTTTAAATGTTTGTTAAGTACTTTTCAAGGCAATATTAACATTAATAATTCCTGCCGGCATTTGGACCTCCGTTGTCACCCACTCACTTTGGCATCATATCATACGTGAAAACTTCTGCCATTTAAGCTAGTTAGTAACATCCTCCAATATTCCCAGTAGCACTTAACTTTCAATTTGTCATTATTTAGCATTCCCAGTTCATCTGTATGTACAATTTTTTAACTACTTCTTCCATATAGGGATAATGCCATGCATTGAAGAGGGCAATATCCAGAATTATTTACAGCCTATGGAGGTCCGAATTTCACCTCCGGACCTCTCTCCGTGAATCTGATTCATGAAATGTAGTACCACCTCTGTCCAGTCTAGGATCTAGGATCTCTTTGTCATTTAAAAACAGGAGCCACCCACGGCCCTTTGCATGCATTGAAACTGCTGCTGAAGCCAACAGACCTATGTGCGCAGGAGAGATCATAAGACTATAGTCCCGCCGTGGTCACCCTGTGGTACATAATCACGGCTCAGTGGACATATGCCCATACAATACACCACAGTGCCACGTAAAGGTACCCAAATCAGCTGAAATACTGATATGTTATTTCAGTGACCCATCAGGGCGATTCATCTATTTCTCACCTTTAACAACAGGCTATACAGTTACTACAGTATCTTCTTGCAATCATGAGAGAGGTACCTCCGGATGCTGATTACCTTGATCTTGGCAAGAAAAATTGCTAGCAGGCAGTTCAGCAAGGTCAGGCTGACCTCCAACACACTTGAGGTGCCTTGGCATGAGAGAAGTCTTTGGGGGATCACTGGCCAATATAAGGAACATGATGAAGCAGCTATATAAAATGTAGCAGTAGTAATATTCCCAATAAGCACCTAGCTTTTCATAGCTGCAAGATTTTGACTTTATTTTCTCATAAGAACTCTAGTGTAACTCTAGGTCAGACGTGACCAGCTCTCTTCAGACCCAGAATTAAAAATTAAAATGAACACCAGTGAATAGCCATAAGCTTTCAAAAAGCACTGGATTTCATATTTTGCTGATATTTTACCATTATCTTCATTACAAGAAAATTACACAAAATCAGAAGTATGACTGGCCTATCTTTATTGCATGTTTAATGTTGATACCTGCCTAAATAAATGCATTTGCAGTATATAGGGGGAATTGGGGACAAGATGCTTGATGGCGGGGCCTGTGTCTGTTGGAGTAACTGCGGTTCAGGAGATGCTGCCTTGCACTGAGACATGACCCCAGGTTGTCTCTCCACGTGGTGTTTTTCCCCATGGCTGGGAAGTGCAGAGGAGCAGATGGCCTCCGAGGCCAGCTACTGCCTGTCCTCCTCCAGGGATGCCTCGGGGGGTGGGGGGCAGCAGCCCCCGGGCTCAGCGCATCGCTCCGAGAGCTGCACCGCAAGAGACAGCCACCCAGCTGCACCGCAAGAGACAGCCGCCCCGCTGCACCGCAAGCGACAGCCACCCAGGTGCACCGCAAGAGACAGCCGCCCCGCTGCACCGCAAGCGACAGCCGCCCCGCTGCACCGCAAGCGACAGCCGCCCCGCTACCAGCCGGCCTTCTGGGTTCTGTACTTTTAACCAGGGCCATGGGGGAACCTGAAGCAGGGGAAAGGGGGGGCAGAGGGCTGTGGTAGTCTCATCCTGGGCAGATTTTTTTTTCCAAACGTTTTTTCTTGCTGGCTGCCTTTTGTAAAAGTGTGGGGTTTTATTGGAGAGGGAATTCATGTGTTGTTACGAGCAGGGAGCATCCTATACACTCTACAAATTTATACTGGCTCTCTTAGTTCCTTATGAATGGCTCAAAAGTATATTAAAAATGCAAGTTAAACATATAGGTATTTCTTAAGGGTATACAATCAGTGAGAAGCTACAATTTAAGGTCTAAGGTAGAGTGGCAACCAGCACAGTCTGCAAAGGTTGAAGGGCTTTATCAGCGGTGTGATCTCACAGCCCAGTTTATAGCAAATACCCAAGGGCTGAGTCTGACTGTTAGCAACAAGACAGCCATGGGCAGAAAATAGTTACAGAAAATACCGGTCATTAGAACAAGAGAAAATTCTCTTTTAGTCCCACCCCCACAAAGACTATATTCAACTCAAAACTAGAAAACATGGGGAAAAAAAAAAAAAAAAAGATGTGATTATTTCAAACAAAATAAAATGCTCAGCTCTAGACCTAAAAAAAGACAGTAATGATATGGGCATACAGAAGATGCTACTTTTCAGGGAAGCATTTGCCTTGCTAACACTCTGTCTATATCTGTGAGACAAAAATTACACAAACATATGAAGACGACAAAATGGGGTTATCCACAGGGGTAAGCACACTCACAAGAGGGGGTGGCTGAAAGTCTGCATTTGCCAGTTGCCCAGCACGCTACTACTTGGTCTCTGTAAGTGGACAGCCTCTGCTCCTCTTCTTAAGCCCTTGTTGCTGCAGGGCTCGCTCTTCTCTGCCCAGCCCCTGCCTGGCTGCATCTAACCCAGGTGTGCACGGGCCTGGGGCCTGGGGTGTCTCCTGCTGCTTGCGGACACACCATTTCTCCCACTTCCTAAGCGGTCCCACCTGTGTGCGTTGAACTGACATCTCCTTCGGTCAGTCCTCGAGGTTTCTGTAATCATTAATTGATAATTAATACTAATCTCCTTGCAAAGCTCTTGGAGCTGCTGCTTGTTTAAAGTCTCATCTTGAATGAAGCATGTTTTCATACACTCCTCTTGACAAGGAAAATAAAGACTCCACATAAACAGATCTCTCGTTTTTCAGTGTTCTCTTCTTTGTCAATTTGGGGATTCACTGCAGCTTGTGACATACAAGGTCCTCGTCCTCTTGGTCTGACCTCTTGTACTTCCTTCCTATACAACTTACTGCTCCACAGCAAGCTCCTCGCCAGCACCTTCTGGTGATGAGCTCTCACTTAAATTTTCAAGCAACACTTCCAGAAACGTTTTTGCCCTTTCTGTGTCTGTCTTATGAACAAAGACATTTATTTTCCCCGTCTCTGAGCACAAACCACAGTCTATATCCCAAGAGTGACAAAGCCTTAGGCCAAAAAACATCTTAAGTGACAACAAAGCACATTAAATCTCCACCCAGCTTCACATGCATTGCCCAAAATCTTAATTAGGGGAGTAATAAGCCAACGAGATATGCTGTAACCCTTAAAATACAGTCCGCTAGCATAGGTATGAGCATTCAGCCTGGAGTCTCTGTGTACCCTGGGGTGCTCTGAGTCACTGGTGCAATTGCTGCAGGTGTAGATACATTTGCATCAGCTTTGATCTATATAACGCAAAGGCCATAGAGGCCCGGACCTCCGCACAAGCTGTAAAAGCCTGTATGGACTTTATTTAGAGCTTCAGGCGGCCAAATCCCTGTGAAGTTTGTACCACAATGGCTCTAGTACTGTGGTTACTTGGAAGGCTGATTTAAAGTCAGCTTAACATGTCTCAAGCAGTCTGTTTTCCCAAGCAAATGCATGCATGCTGTGTGGTTCCCGCTTCTGCTAGTACCAAAGTGGGAATTTTCAGAGACAAAAAGATTATGGTATACACAGTTGGTACCAAGCACAGGCACTTGCTTGCTTAATTAAGAATTATGTTTCCATGTCCCATCTTCTGGTCCCCATTAATGCAAAAGCTCCACTCAGCAGCACGGGTCCTGCAGTCCCCTGATAGCTCTCTGTCCCGATCGGTGGTGTCCGTGTTACAAAAGCAGGTTTGGTAGCAAGTATGGTTTTTTGATAGAGTGTATCCAGCTCAGCACAGTCACTGCACAGTAATTAAAGATGTCTATCTATTACACTGAAGCTCTCCTTTAAGTCTTTTTGTGCCTAACAATATACCTCGGAAATCAAAGAATTTATCTTACAGCTTTCCCAACATGTGACTCTAGTTTACACTAAAGAATAGTTGTAACATGCATTCTCCGTGCCAATTATTCCCCCTAAATTACTTAAAGATCATAACATTTTTTTTCTAAAGTTCTTGAAGAAATAATTAATTTTTTAATGGAATTATTAACAGTTATTATCTCTGATAAGCATTAAAGCTGTTGAGAAGAGAATGACTGTGTGAGACATGCATGAGGGGTAGACTACTTTTTACTATTAAATTACTTGCCTGGTTTATAGGAAGGTTTAGAGTCCCCAGGAGAGCCACAGTGTATAAGGTAATGTAAATGTACATAATAAAAAGCACACCAAGTTTTTCATCTAAATAAAACAGGTGAAAAAGACCAAAGGAAGTGTCATTACTGTACCAAAATCTTGAGCAGGACACAAAGGAAAAGAAAAATTATTTGATTTTGTTCATGACTGGAAAAGAAAACTACAGTAATATTAGAGTCATCCACTCCTCATTCATTAAGCTCGTTTGCTTCACCACTACTTCCTCATCTAGTGCAATGTAAATTGAACCTCACTAGCCCTTCACCCAGCCTCGAAGAGTCGTCTGGAAAATCCCTGTGGTCCAGTCTTGGTGTCAAAGCAGGCAGTGGGACAGTAAGCGCTACCCCACAGAAATGGTTGCAGGGTCAGCAGCACCACTCAAGAAAAGTGAAAACCACCCAGTGTAGAAGGGTGACTGCGAAACACTTCACAACCTAGATGGAAAGTAAACCCTTTGGTCCATTAGGAAACAGGGGCTTCTTCCTCACATCAGGCTACAAACCAGTTCTCTTACTGGAAATTCCAGCTAGGGAAGATTTTTAGAAACAGGCATCAACAAGCTTATCTCTGGCTGGAGCAGGGCAACCTGGCTTCTTGTTAACCACTTGCCTTCTCTGAAGTTGTATGTTGACTTGTTTGTATCTTTACAGAACTGTGTTCAGAACTGCCAAAATCAGCTCCTAAGAGATATGCTTGGGAAATTTTGTCCCAGTAGGCTCTGTTCTCATATAGCTTCTACTAGATTATTTCAGTCAACTGAACAAAGTTTTCCATCCTTTTCAATTATTCATTTTTTTTTCTGAGATGTTATTTATACAGCAGTGTACACAGTGCTTTGCAGTAAGTAGGTATGTCAGGCAAAGAACAATGTCCTCTCGACAGCCTTTGCAGCCTGAAGAAATGAATAAGGTACAGAACAAAACAGTAAGAGGAAGGAGGCAAGGTCACTGCAGTTCAAATATTTCATGGAACAAAAGCAATGGTAAGAATGTTTGAAAAAGAAAAAATATTTGTCACATTGGGTACGGTTTGTTCACTTAACTTTACACATCTATAATGCAAGGATCCATGCCTGAGCTAGTCACCGGAGCTTCCTTTCTGTTGAGAAACAAGTGTTTTTAATGCTGAGACTCATCTAATTTGGACACCTTTAGGAAGAGAGGAATCATACTTGATGCTCTACCTATCATATCGATCGTCTCTCCATTGACTGCAACATAGCCAAGCTGACCACTCAGATGTGGGTATCTACATTTAGTTAGATGATTCCAACCTCATAGTCTACCCATATGACAATATCTCTTTTAAGTTCTTTGTAAACGAAATTTTTGCTTGACAAAGCTTCAAGCAGTGGTTCCCCATTCTTTTCCATGGGGGGAGAGCTTTTTTTAAATCCCCCATTCACAAACACTTTTTTCCTGGAGATAATTGCTAGATTACCTCAACTAAATCAGCTGTCTCGTAGGCTGCAGAACCAAATCAGATTTGGTTACAGAAGCCTGTTTTTTAAAAGCTGTCTCCAGATATTTTTTTTCTTTTTGTTGTAAATAGATTCCTGTGCACGTGTGGTTTACAGCCCTGCCATGCAAAAGGCTGAGTCAGAGCAGACTGGAGTTGACCTGACTTAGCCTTTTACATGACTGATCGCAAGCTGGGATGGGGCAACTAGAGGGATGCAGAAACCTTTTAACTGTGTCTGTAACCTGTGGACCACTCCATGGCACCATGTCTTCAGCCTCTGTTGCTCCTGCTCCTCTTTAACATGGTCACCCACAGGGCAGGAACGACGTGGGCAGACATCTAACAGGGTTTTGCCTGACACCCTGTGACTGGCCTCAGCCCCCACCTGATGCTCTCACCTTTGAGGAAGAGAGTGAAATGCAGCACAGAGAGCACAAGCGCACCAGATGCTGAGCACCTCCAGGTCCCTGCGCCAGCAAGGAAAGCTGAGGATGCTCAACGCTTGGTCTCGCACTTGAGGCTATGAATGTTGTCACTAGAGAAAACACCTTTTCTTTTCTCCTGCAGGGACTGCACTGCGAGTATTAAGCTACTTTTGCTCTGGCACTGAGCAGCTATGAGATTGCAATGATTTGGTGGCAGTTGTTACTGAAGCCCATTGATCTGGAATGGAAAGTCCTGCCTCCCATTAACACTGCTAAACCTGAATCAGTTAGTCTCCTGTATGAGACATCCTTTGTTTTTCTATTTAATAATTTCAGTAACTCTGCAATATGAAACTTTCTCAATCCAGTCCTTGTGCGTGGGAGGGTGTGAATATTTCCAGCTCAGAGTAATGAATGTTTTGGCACAGGCGGTTGCAGCAGGCATAGGACTGCGAGCACCGCTTCCAAAGCCCAGCTCCAACATGCTTCTCGCTGTACCCCAGTGAGAATGCAATTAGCTTTGCTTTGTGTGTGTGCCACGGTGAGACGACACAGGCAGAGTGACAGAACAGTACTCAAAAGACCCTGACATTTATCTGTGCTTTGTTACATACTAAAAATTAATCACATTCCTTACATTAGGCTCTTCAGTCTGAAAAAGGCAATGCCTAAATATCTGAGACACCCATGACAACACAACATCTCTCTGGGGTGCTTTGGTGGCACAGAAGAATGTACCCAGATCAGCTCAAAACTGGTCCCCCCTGGCAGGACACGGGGCAGAAGGAGGCAGGTATGGATGCTGCCTGCTCTCTTCCCCAGAAAACAAAATCTCTCTCAGCTGCATTCAGGAGGAGTTTGAATCCTCTGTCTGTTTTCAACATACACATTGCCTTGCTTTTCAGTCCTCAAGCCAGGCTCCAGCGGAGACCTGGAGCAGCTCAGACAGTATAAAACACTTCTGCTTTGCCTTTTCTGCGACTATCCCACGAGTGCATTAACTTTTTACCATTTTTGCTGCATTATGGCAACACAGAAGTGTTGATGTCATTTAAAATTGGTCCCAAGTAACTAATGAAGTTATTATATGTTGCCATGGTGTGCAGATTAGATTTGCAGCACAAACCCTGTATATTTAGCCAATCATATTATTTCTTCTAAAATGAAGCCACCCATTTCAAACTTTAAATAAATAGAATGAAAAATGTAAGTTAAGGGGAGAAAAAGTAAAATATCATCTAATGAAACAAGTTGGTAATAGTTTATTGTGCATGGTTTAATTATGAAAAGCACATTCTTCTAAACAGTACAGTACATACTAAAACTGAATAGATATAGATGTTAATTGTCTTCTCTGTTACAAAGATAGAGCTAATGCCAGGGATTTGAGACAAATAGCACTTAACCTCCTGAACTCCAGATGAAGAGGGAGATAGATGTTTGCTTTTGATCATTCTGGTCTTTTCATGATCTGAATCAATAAGTACCCCTTATAGCTTTGAGTCATGTTTCTAATTAGTCAGCCTCTTGGGCCTGGTTTACAAAATAAAATATAAATCAACGCACATTTGCAAATTCCAACAAGCATTCTGGGCCAATGCCATCTCAATAAAATAATTAAAATGCCATCAGCCTGTTAACTTGCTCTCATCTCTGCCAAAATATGTATACTGTCAAATGCCAACTCATATTTGGAGTGGTAAGGAAAAAGGTATTTTGAAGATACGATAGCTGCAGTAAATATAAGATATAAAACACATAAGTCTTCATATAACCAATTAAAGCTTCATTTTTCTTTGTTAGTGCAAAGTATTGCAGAGAGAGAATTGATAAGGAATGCTGTTGACTATGAAGATGCATATGATCCAGAAAACATTCAATGAAGCTCACAATTAGCTTCTCTAAGTCAAATGCAGCAGGTAAACTCCACATTACAGAGCAAAATACATACAGTGCCACATCAGGGCTTGAATTTTACAAAGACGACAGCCTGTATGGGACCCCCCTCATTGGGGAGCATCCAGGAGACAAATTGTCCATTAGCAATATGATTAATTTTCCCTTCTTTCACTTACTGTTATGCCTCATGTGTACTAGGACAAACGTGTAAGGACAAATTATCAAAAACAGCCTCTGAAATGCCATCTGCCCCTCTCCGCATTCCCAGCTTTGTGTACACGCTGTCGCTTGCTGCTTCCAACAACAGGCCAGATTCCGGTCTCTTTGATACCAGTGAAGGAAGGGAGATGATAGAAATTAGCACATTTAAAGTGGAAGCCGAATCTCTACAGCTCCATATATGCAAAAGAAGGGACTGGAATTTCCCCATGATGGGTTTTCAGTGAACCAGTCAAGAGATACATGTGCCACACATCAAAGGTCAATTAATTGAATATCTATAATTATGAGGAATTGATAAAGTCACCCAGGCCCATCAACAGTATGCAAGACTTGAGAAAGAATCCTTAAGTAAAGAAAAGTGAAAGATATAGAAACATATAGGAAATAAGATGGAAATACATTTTTTTGCCGGAATAGATAATACCAAACTGTCCTGATATTTTGGGGTTTTGTATGGTAATTGCTGATGAAATGTCCTAGATTTCATTTACCTAAATTTAAGATAATCTACATGTGGTAGAGAGAAACAGTTAGGAGAAACAGTTGAGAAACAGTTAAGCTGGCAGAGACTGGCATTAGTGTAAGAACCATAAATTTGCTCAGAAACTGACTGGGATGGTAATGGGAAAAGAAACAGGAAAGTTACTGGTGGAACTCCCAAAGCACAAGTCTTAGGATGGAGCATGCTTAAAATTTTTGCTAATGATACTGGCACCGATGTAAGGATGCACAAAATGAACTGGGTGCTTCTGACACCCCACTGGGAAGTACCAGCATCATGATGGGGAGTCAAAATAGCACAAAGGAAAAAAACAAATGACTTAAAGACCTTACTATATCTGTAAGACACAGATATAGTAAGTAATAGTAAGTGCAGAGTAAGACAAGTGGCACAAAAAGGTTCTTAGGATTTGGGGGCAGGCGTGCAAAAAATTTTGTCTATTGGCTACTTCAAGGCAAGTCTTAATTCTGTAATGCCTCGTTCACAGAAGTTTTAGCAATCATCACCTACAGTTTATCTCAGCACTATTAATTTTTAAATCAAAAAGTGAGATAAAGTGCTCAGCAGAGATCTCTGCGTCTATGTTTCATCAGGTTCAGAAGCCGACTCCCTTTCTGGGCTGGGGACAGCACCCCTGTTTTAGGGCCAGGCTGCAGGAGCCCTGGGGAAACCTGGGAGGGGACAGGCACTCCCGTGGCAAGCAGGTCCGCGTGGGCTACCGAGCCGCTTCCAGCGAGAACGGAAGGTGTTGCTTCTAATAAATATCCCAAATGTTCAGTGAGCTTTCTTTTTGGCAGACTTTTCTCTTTCTTTTTGGCAAACCAGTCTGCTCTCTGCAGTAATGCCGCAGCTTTGATCTGAAAGCCCCGGGGCCCGAGAGCTGGGAGCACTGGAAGGATTCGAGCAGCATTAACGTCAAAATCCCCTCCCCTCTCAGGGCACCTTCAGTACTGGTCCTGAATGGGATTTACTGGGTTGCCTTGCCAATGTGCAGAGCAATGGGGGATGAAGGGGATAAAGAGCGACGTGGTCTTGCTGGACGTCACACTTGTTTTGACAGTAGTCTGTGTAATTCTGCATGGGTGTTTTTGGACACAGGGGCTCACAAAGGATTTTAGTCAGGTGCTGGTTTGCAATCAGTTTTAAAAAGTAATTGCAGTAGTGTCTACCAATGAAATCAAGCAGCTTTACACTGGAAGTAGAAGTCTGGGGAGTTGGGACAGGAGCTCTGATTTTGTCTGTGCTGATGACCAAGGAATCAGAGACTGCGTGGCTACGTTTTGTCACCCTAGCATAAAGGCCCATGGGAAGCAATATAACAGTCTCTGTTTGGAAGATAAGTAGGTGAGGATGCCCTTGAAAAGTAGCATCCCTTATTTGAGCAACCCCAACCTGAGCAAAACCCCAAGCTGGAAATCCCTCTGTTAATATTTTATGTATATCAGCTTAGTTTACTCCCGTTAATTCACATGTCCTTCCACATTAAGAAGCTTAAGAATTTCTAACCATTTATTTGTTTGTAGAAAACAATGTTTTGTAAGCATACTAAGAGCAAGAGCATAGTAATGGGTTTCTAGGTCCTTGGCCTTTGGTGGACTGTGTTGCAATAAAAACAGTCCTGCTCAATACCTCAGGAAGTGATGATATAATCATCTTTATTGATAATAAAAAGGACTAATTTATTAGTTTCATTGTTCTCCTGCTCTGATCTTAGGGAAAGACATGGAGAACTAGAGGAATACAAATTAAATCTGTTTCCAACTCTGTGGCCTTACTGCACTTCATAAACAGGCAAAGCAGAGATGTCACCCACTCATCACAGAAAAGGGAAGGCAGTGTATTGCTTAATGGCTGATCAAGTAATCACTGTGCTTTGTAGCCTTAAAAGACTATAACACTCTGGAGAACTAGTGAAATTTAGGACAAGAGAAAACCTTGCAGCACCTGGAGGCTGAAGGAACTCAATCCTTCTGTAGGATTAGGCACACGAGGGTACAGAGGGTATAGGAGGATTTTGCCTCTCTCATCCTTTACCCATCTATCAGAGTGCTGCTTTAATCTTGGTTTTCGTATTTTTAAATTACTAGGATAGGATGTTAAAGGCTCCTTATTTTCTGCAAATATGAATGATTGTATATATTTGCTAATTATCATTGTCTACAACAATCATTTCAAAGACTAATTACTCCTATGCATCGACAATTAAATTCAGTTTCTAAAGCTGGAGGCTGCTGAAGTTATATGAACAGGACAGAAACAAAAATTAGAAGCCCCTCAGTCTATTTTTTTGAAATTCTACTTGTGGGCATTCTCAAGCAGCACCAATGGACACCCCGCTGATTCCTTGAGGACAAGGAGTCGTCAGTAAGAAGGAGAAGACAAAAGTGTCATCTGAGTTGTACTCTCATTTGTAAGATTGGTAGGGTGGCTTAGACCATCTGTCGCAGGGCAGTGATAACTACTAGGTTGAAAACAAACATGGGACCATGTAAAACTGACAAGAGAATAAACTCTACAGAAGAAGGATGGGTTACAAAACGTTTTACGTCAATGGTGCACTGAACATATTCAGTCAGAAGAAATAGAGAAATTAGGCACTGAAGCTAAATTTGTATTTATTTTTATACTGGTGATAAACACAGATTTAAATAAATATCAAATACTGGCAACACCCAAAGCAATTGGATTTCTTCTTGAGAAGAGGCCATGTTCTGGTCTTTTGCCTGATGGAGGATGCTGGGCAGAGACTGCAGGCCACTCTTGCATGGTGGAATATCATTAAATGCCAAATGCTAAAAATCACAGACCTTCTAATGAGTGCAAAATCTTTATTCCATGGCTGTAGTTGCATATGCAGCTTTCTATCACTGTAGGCATAAAATTAGCAGTACAGTTGTGTATGTCTTTTGTATCTTATTCCTAAGCTCAGTATAGCCTGAGGCTGTTTTTTGAAACAGTAAAATCACTTCCCATTAAAGAAATGTATTTTTAAGCTGTGATTAAGCTGTATAGCAACAAGCAAACAAGAATCTGATGTAAATACAAATATACTAAGTGCAAAATATTCAAAAAGCCCCTTAGGATCTTAAGAATTTATTTGGTTATTTGTTTTGTTTCTTAAGTACCTTAGGTGCCCAAGTCTCTGGAAAATTACACCTAGCTACTGAATTTTTTGTAATGTTTAAAAGTGAAGCACAGGAAAATGAGATGAAAGGGAGGAGTTCGGATAGCGAGGTGGTGAGAGCACCGTAAACACTTGGAAAGACTTCTTATACGTTAATAAAAGTTTTGCTGAACAGCTACCAAATTACTCCTGTCACACACCAGGAGTATCGGCAGCCCTGTGAGGGTGTAGCGAGTGTACGGGCATTGCACACTGGGGACAGCACTTTTGCCTACGTGCGCCCAGACGCGTAACCCTGCTGCTGCTTTCAGCCCTGGCCTCTTCATGGTGCAAGAGCTGGTGGCCAGGAACCTCAAGCAAGGGAGCGCACTTATACCTCAAAGCTCAGCCTCTCCTCCGCTCCCCCCGGCTGCACCAAGCCTGAAGCCCCTTCTGCTCCTCACACAGGGAGGCCCTGAGACATCGAGGCCAATGTCGGTGGTCGCTACAAGTCGCTACACTTTCCCTTGGGACCAGCCTTGTACATTTTCTTATAAATACTTTTACTCCTAAACCTCCATCATTTGCCTCGGATTGAAGAGCAAAACTGTAGCATATCATAAGATACGTGTTTCATTCTTCAGCAGATGCAGATAATGGCAGAGGTTTCTCAGATTAGGCTGGAGAAATTCGTTGATAATTTAAAATAATTAAAATGGTCTGGCATGCAAATGTCAAAATGGAAGAAATTTAGCAGAAAATGGAGGAGAAATGGCCAGATCTTCCTATTATCACTTGCTGTACATCTCAAAAGACATCTGATTCCCGGCTCTGTATGGGTTCCAGCATTCAGTGATTTATTGGGTAATTCAGCATTTGCCAGTATGTCTTGTGCTAATTAAATGCATCGCACTCTATTCAGAAATGTCACAATTGATTTGTCTTCTGCAAGCACTGACTTTATTTCAATCTTCTAAAAAAGATTTTATGAGCCCCAGATAACTTATCCTGGCACATTCATCTCCCAGGGCAGCTTCTGCATCTGAGGGCAGTATGGGAAGAAACAAACAGTGAACATCCAATACAAATGTCTTCTTTGGACAGCTTATTTATCTGATATGAGCTGTATATCCAGGAGTGGGTAACCTATATGGTGAAATTACAAGCTGCTCCATTAATGTATAAAAACACTCGAACATGACAGAAGTTAATATACAATATTGGCAGATTTTATTGGTTGATAGACTGAGCCAAAGAGTCACGCGGATGAGAACGCTGTATCTGTAACAAGGTGTTTATTTACAAGTGGTCTTGTGACTGAATTCGGCTATTAACTAAATTGCATCAAGAGGAAACGAGCATAAAATAGCTCACTCTAAATATAAGATGCCAAAGCATGCTTAGTATAATATTCAGAGCCTGAGGACTATTCTGTCATTTTAATTCAGTGTTTTTCCCCCACACGTTATGCATAACCGAATGCTAAGGGTGAATTGCAGCATTTTGCTACTCAGTCATGGAGAACACAGTTACAGTGTACAGTAGAAAACAGCGTTGTTCTGAGAAAGTACAATTCCTGACACAAAATTGTGGTTGAAGCTAATCAGAATCGAAAATCTGTGATGCAAGACAAGAAAGAGGGCTTTTCATGTGACACAGAAAGAAAACAATTACCTGTTTTAAGGCAGGGAATGATTATTCAGAGAGGCAGCAGGAGGGTCAACAACACAAATATTTTGAGTATTTTACTAAAACCCAATAATTTTCTATTACTGTTACTTCTGTCCCAGACCCGTTACTGCTTAGATTCTTCTGCGACAGAAATTGTTGCAGAAAGGAAACTTGCTGCCTTGATGAAAAACTTTCCAGAATAGGCTCGAATCAGTTAAGCACAGTTTGAATTTGTCATTTGTCACATTAGCAACTGAATGTTGTATTTGTAGCAGTTTGGTGTGTATAGCAGAGGGAGGACCCTGTGTCTATTTTTGCTGCACAGGCTTCTGCTGCTGGGCCCCAACCAAGGATACCTACTCTAAGTGGCTGGCTGAGATACTGCAGCAATGATGACATTTAACTGAAAGACAGTGATTCACACAGTTTACTCCCTGGTGTCAGACGGTGACTCTTTATACGCTTTTTGAAGAAAAGCCATTGCAACGGCCATGGCCGTTCACCTTGCCAAAACACGGATGAGCATTGAGTAGAACTGGACTGTCGGTTCGAGGTTCCTGTCCATTTGTAAGTCTTTGTTGCCTCCCTTTCGCTGGCTTGTATGGGAAAGTAAGGAAACACGGTGTATGAACTGGAATAGGAAGGAAAGTCTTGGGTCCTTTATTCTGCAACTCCAGACAGTCATACTACACACTTCTCATAAACTCATCAAGCTCAGACTGCTGAAACTACCTCTTATGTGAGGCTGTTCCAGAATCTCACTAACAATTATAAATGTTTTTCTGCTAATTTCCATCTTAAAATATGTATTCATTGTTCTGTGCTTACTTGATTCTTTTGCTTAAATAGCTCTTCTATATTCTGACTACATATGCCCCTTATGTATTTATAGAGCACAATCACATGCTCTCCCAGTTTCCACCCAGCCAGTCTGCTAAGCTGTACCAACCAAATGTTTTGTTCTCCATTCCTCTGGTCATCCTCACTCCCTGCACCAATTCTAACTCATCTTTTTAGCACACAGATAGCCAGAGCTATTTCCAATAATCTATATTGTACAATGCCTTTTATACTTTCCTCTTTTTTTCTGAAAATGCTTCATATGCTACATTAGTAAATTCGAGTTTTTCATAATTGCATGATAATTATTGCTTACATCCACTCTGTCATTGAGTAACACACCCTAGTTTTCTTCTCCTTTTTCATTTCAAACCAATGAATTCCCAGTTTACCTGAAAAGATCGTGTTACTCTCCCTTAAGTGCAATTACATTTTACCCAATTTTCTATTACCTAATCTATTTTAGTCCTCTGGTCGCCCAGTTCTTCATGGTATTCTGATTTGTTGCTCTACACTATTTTCTGGTGTAACAATGGTCTCACTTTTTAGGATGATGTCATAACATAATGAGAAAAGCTACAAGCTAGGAATATTGCCTTACTAACATTAATCCATTTGTTAGTAGAGAAGGCAAATTCTACCAAGGGATTCCTTTTTCTGTATTCAAAATGTATTCCATATAAAAAACACAAATATGCCTTTTACATAAAAGAGGGGAAAATTACATACCAGATGGCATCTTTGCTGTAACCATATTTTAGTATTGCTTTATTTTTCCATGTCGCTGATAAAGAAGGGTGCCATGTAAGTAACTGTCCATTTACTACTAAAAGGAACATTTGCTTCTGTAATAAAGGGTAAACATTTGTCTCCAGGAGTATTTTGGGATATTATTACTGCAAAAGGCTGAGATTGCTCACAGAAAGGCAATATTTTCAAACCCACAGTTTTTCATAACTGACTGTTGGAAAGTAAGAATTAGTAGTTCGGCAAAGCCTTAAAAGCTGGTATTTTAGAAAACTGAGATGAAGGAACAAATCTGGGTAATGAAGAGAATCACATCACATATGGAAACTTAGTTGATTAGTAGAGTCATGGAATATGCTTCTATTTCATCAGGAAAACTGTCTTTCAGTTATGGGGTTATGTTGATCCAGAAAGCTCAAATCTAACACAGTATCTGGTGTTCTGACAAGTTTTGCTTTCAGCTGCAATTGCCAAGCCACTCTTTCAAGTGACCAGTTTTAGGTCACGCAGGGAATCAATGCTCCAGGGTAACCTCCAGAGCACTCGCTGCTCTTTTGCCAACCCAAGAAATCACGGACTATTCCCGCTTACACTACTATATGTTTCAACACACATTTTTACCACCAGGGATCCCATTTTCAGAAGGGGCCTCCAAATTTGCAAATTGAGTTTAATGTCCCACCTGTCATGTTTGGTAAGTCTTTGGCTTTCACAAACTGGGTAATGGCAAAGATGTGGTTGAGTGAGATGGCTGAGGGTTGAAAACCCTCACCTACTGTATATGCAGCAGTGGAGGTCATGTTTAAATGTGACCTCCCTGCGTGTCTAGCTGGAGACACTGACAGCAGTGTCACTTCTTGGTCTGCCCATGGCACAGGTCAGCACTTGCAGGGGAGGGACTGCGGGTGTCTCAGTCAGTCTCTGAAGAAAGAACATCCTCATACACCCTACTGTACAAGACTTCTCTCATTTCTTTTAAACTTAACTTCTTGCTTGAGCCTATTACATTTCACACAGGGGGGAAAAATGGGGCTTAGTCCAACTAAATGTTCTAATCAGAAGTTAGAGTGAAAATGTACAGTTAATGCCTGGAAGAAGCAATGAATCTCAATTTCCCTGAGCACTTTCTAATGGGATGGTTGCTAATTTAGCTGCTTTTTCTTCTACGAATGCAAAGCTGAAGCACTTCTTTACAAATATTTCCCATTCCCTTTCCTGCCAATTCATTCCCATTGGAGTCATTGGCAAAATTCCCATTGATCACACAGGAAGCATGATCAATGCCTCCTGTACTTGGATGTTTGTCTTTCTTTTTAGGAGATATTTGACTGAGTTTCTTCTTACTAGCACGCTTGTTCTGCCTACTTGAAGGGCTTCCTTTCATGACACTGTCACAAATGAGGAGGGTCATTTAACAGAGGTGAGCAAAACCTTGCCTCTGAGTCTTTCCAGGCAGTAAGTCTAGAGAAAGAGATAGCTAGACAGGTGATAGTGTGCATATCAACTGTTACTTAGATTAAAAACTATGTAGAAAGATCTTGGTAGGGAGGAAAGCCTAGCTGCTGACTTGCAGGGCACATGCATCAAAGAAAAGCCTTTTCTTAGACCCCCAGAACATGCACCACATGCACCATGGAGGAGCTGTATGTTAGAGCACTTCAGAGGTCCACATACACAGCACTGCTAGCTCAAGTTCTGGGAGATGTCTGTCCTTCCTTCCTGGCTACGGGATTGCTCTCCTCTGGCTTGGAGAGGTCGTACCGTGCTATTGTGGGCAGTACAGACATGCTTCTCTTCTCTTCCTTCCCACACTGTTGACCCTTCTTAGCCAGGAAACAAATAAGCTACTCTTTCCGCATTTCTGCATCTTCTTTTTGCATTCCCTGTCTTTCAGGGGTGTCCCAGCGGCTCCAGTCCTGAGCGCAGTTCCCCAGGGCAGGTTGTGCTGTACCATCCTGAGCACATTTCTTTCCAAGAGCATGAATTTTTACAAACACGGAAGGCAGAGAAGGATTCTCTGTAGGACTATGCAGGACTGTTCTGCCCTTATTTTTATTTGGACCTCTGTCAAATAAAAGCAAGCATTTCCTGTCTGAGCTGGGTCCTCTCACTATGGCAACAAATGCAGCGTTTAGAGATCTGGAGCACCTGGAAGGGAAAACAGGTTACCAAGAAATCAGGTACTTAGGACAGTGTCCCTGAGCCTGCATTTAATGACTCCTTGACGTCCCCCAGCTCAGAGGAACTGTTGCAGGATGCCACGCGGCGCGGCGCTCTCCCAGCCTCCTCCCCACCCACCCACGCAGCCACCGCGCCGGTGCCAGGCAGCCTCCCGCGCCGGCTGAGTCAGCACGCTCGCCGCCCGGCGGAGGAACCCGTTTGCTCCGGCCACCACCGAGCTCCTCCGTGCTCCCGATCTTCCCCAGGGTTTCTGAGGAGAAAGGCAAAAGTGCCTTCTCCTCTCAGTCAGTCTCAGAAGGCAGGCGGTCGTCCCACAGAAGCAAGAAGACTACGTTTCTTTCATTTGCAATTAAAATACAGTTCTTAACCACCACATTTTAACGTAGAAGTAAAATAAACAATAAATCAACAAAAGCATAGTTTGTTAGTTGAGAGAAAACTGCTAAATTCTGCCTTTGCTGCTCGCTTTCTGGAATATGACAGAATCCAGTCAGCCCCTGGGTGCCAAGGAATCAAATAAAAAATATATACATAAAAACAGACAGTTACTTCTAGCAGAAAGCCAGGATTCGTGCATGATAGACTCTAGAATAGATATTACTCAGTAGCTGCATCTGCTGAAAGTCTGGATCTTTCCCTGGAATCTGTCATCTTACCTTCAAACCATAAGCTGAACCGAGGGGTTTCTTAGGGACCGCGAGCTCGTATCTGGTGCGAGGGTAAAAGGTGCCCACAGGTGCTCAGGAGAGCCGAGACAGTCGTGTGCAACCAAAATACTGAAAAAATGTTAGCCCTATTGCCAGAAAACCACCAGCAATAGAATAATTTGTGCTTCTGCCTATGGATGACCTGCTTCACTGAGTTTATTTAAATTGGCTGTACACATCCAAATGCGCTGCACTTGGCTGCAGCCAGCTTCCTGATCAATTTGCAGCATGAGAACTTACATAAGGAAAACTGCAAGTGGTTTTGTCCTGGCAAGGGCCAGTGTTGTTGGAAGTGGCCTCAAAAGGCGTTCAGGAAACTTGCTGTTTCCCTGAACCCTACACACGTTTCCCTATTCAGTTCTTCCTCTGTCTGTCGTTCCTTTGCTGGTGGAAATGCTCCATACCAAATTTCTGCACCTGTTACTCTCATAAAACACCAGAAATACCTTCCCTTGGTGTGAGTGTGACTATTCACAGTGACAGGAGTCTGCAGAGTCTCAACCCTGGTTGAGAAGACACCCACTGTAATTGATAGATGAGGTGATTACCACCAGAAGCACTACCCCAAGGAAGGGAAAAAAGCAGCTAAACGCTGATGACGGCCTGTAGTCAGGTGGCAACCGAGTCGCAGAATATCAGTCTTACTTGTTAATTGCTGTGATTTGGTTCTGAGACAGCTGGAGGTCAGCAAGAAAGCAATTTGTTTTGTTCGGTGGAAAATAAAAGCACTTCTGGCTGTAATCCAGAAAATTCTTTCGAGTACTCACCTGGGCAAGGTCAGGCCCAAACCGCATCATTTTATTTGGAAAAGAGTTTTAACGGAGGAAGGATGCTGTGGCGAGTGTGAAAAAATCCCTCTTTAGGGTTGCCTGTGGCTGAAGTTTGAATGAGAATTAATCCTTGCAGTCCGGACAGCAGAAAGTGGAAAATGCATTGGCATTGTTCCTCTCTGACTTACTGTGCCGACTCTGGCACGGAGTACGGTGACAAGCAGGAAGGACAGAAGAGGTGGTCAGATGTTGCCTAGAAATAAAAACAAAATGCTTTTTGCAGGAAGCAGAGAAAAATGAGACAAATAGGGAATTAAGAGGAAGATACAGAAAACAGATCACACACAAACAAAAAGAAAAAAACCCAGAAGTCACTGACGCTTAAGATGGAAGAGGGGAAAAACAAACAAGGGGGGGAAAGGACCTAAAATTTACTGTGGTCCAAGAGAAGAAAATAACTGGCCTTTTAGTAGAAACTGATCACTCAAACTGCCCATAAGTAAAAGCGGTTGCAAGACAGGTCTGTATATCTTGCCACATCCTCAGCTGCCTTCAGGAAATCAGTATGTGTCAACTGAAATGACACCAGTGGAGTTTCTGGCCCAAAGATTTCAAATGGTTGTGATTAGCTGGCTGTCGATAGCAGATGTGTAACTGAATTAAAATCCTCTCTAAAGGGAAGCTGCGAGTGTATCATCAAAACCAAATCAAAATGAAACCCCAAAAAAGGTGGAGGAATCATCCACATTGACTCAGTGATGTTTGAGACACCCAGCTCAGACCTGGAGAACTGTTTTTCAAATTGGGAAGAAAAATATTTAGACCTAGAACGTGGGAAGCCTCATAGCTTTGGGTGTGAGCAACACTTGCATGAAGCTGGGCCACTTGAATGGTGGGAATACAGTGACAAACAGTCACATCAGCGAAGTCCCTTGTTTCTGGTATCACGCTGCTATCACTAAGGATGCTCAAATGCCTTTCAGCAATTAAATTGCAACTTTACATTTGAAATGCCGTGTTACAAAGAAACGAAGATGGCATGTGGGAGGTCAACAAACATATCCAGCAAAGGAAACCTCCTGCTCTCATTGGAGAGCAAATGGCGAAGTACGACAAAAAGCAAGAAAGCTGCAGCAAGCAGGGTGAAGGTTGATCAAGCACACTGATTTTGGGGACACTTAGAAATAAATCTGACCACCATGGCAAGCTCCTATAAAAAGTCTGCCAAAGCAGAGTCATTAAATGTGACTTCAGCGCCATTCTTTGCTGCCTAGAATGACCCTAGTGAAGATGGCTACTCCAGTTTGGGCTTCCAGAGCACAGCAGCATGAAATTCACTTCACCTTATATTGCTCAGTCAGTATTCCTCACAGTGTTAGCAATGATTACTTTTCCTCAATACAGAAAGTCTAACAAAAGTCTGCTAATGACAATGACAAGAGAGAAATAATTTCTTCTCTCGTTGCTAGTCCAGTCCTCTTGGACAGCAGATGGACCTACATGTCGGTGAGAACATGGCTTAGCAGGCAGACTACATCACGTGGGAACTTCATGCGATCAGCTCTGCATGGAGGGATGGTCCCTTACAGGACTCTGAAAAGTCTAACAGGAATTTCACTGAACCTAAGCACCAAGCAAATTAAATCAAAAGTTGGAAATAGTTGTTCTTTTCTATTTTGTCATCCTTTTACTTTGCATGTTATGAAGTCCTTCCTACTCTTTTAAACAGTCATGCTTTAGAGTATTTGCAATAGTTTTAGACCAGATGGAGTCACTCATTGACAGGCAATACTGTATAACAAGTGTCCAATAATTAATAATTAACTTGGCATTTCATAATTTGTTATAAAAATCATCATACACTAATTTATTGCAATTATGAATCCAACAGGCAATTCCAGATGTCTGCTATAGTTTGGCATCAGCTCATGTTCTTAATGTACTTATGGTACAGCATTTTCATTTTAAAAAAGAACTCTAGCAAAACTTTACAACCAAAATACGCAGAAAAAATCACCAGTTCTCTTCCTCACACTCAAATGTATTATAGCTTTTCTGTGTCAGTAGACAGCGTAGATCTTCTCTTGTGAAAGGTGATTGAAGTTTTGTGCCTTTCTGATGGAAACCTTGCCACCACTTCCAGAGCCATGAAAACTTCTTTGTACAACAGCAGTAGGCTCAAGTTTTACTGTCTTTAAGGTAAATCAGGATTTCTGGTCCATGGCCTAATAAGAATAGCCTCCTAAGGAATATTACCACTCAAGTACAAAGCTTTTGAGATATGTTGCAGAGAATGTACAAATGTGGGCTTTATTCAGCATATTTGGTGAGAACTTGGCATCACAGCAGAAACTCTTTGGAAAGGAGCAATAAGAAATCTGTTCACGTAACTACCACGTGACCCTCATAGGATTTTAATATGATACCACTTCATAGGCTATTTTGTAATCAACATATGAACCCACATTTGCACCAGGTTCATGACCTCTCTTGAGCCTCGAAGTAGGACCAGAGCATAATTACAAAGGTAGTCAGCACATTTCTGCAAAAAAAGTGGCCAAGGCCTCCTTCCCTTAGCTCCAGTTTATCACAGGAGGATAACTAAGGGAGTTTCTGAGACATGGGGGAGTTTCAGATGCTTCTGACCACAGTTCCCACATTACGGCACAACACAGTAGTACTGGGTTTAATCCCAGGTGTGATCTTTTCAAAATGATTTTGCAACAGGTTAATTCAGAGCTCAGGACAAGTACTCGGAGAAACTGAAATTCTTACTCACTTACAGGTGCATGCCATTTTCACCAGCCAAGGGTAACATCATTTTGGCTTATGATCTAACAGTATCTATCAGTGCAGTAAAGTATCTGAGAATTTTTCAGACATGAAGGAAAGCAATATCTAAAATTATGCTTGCAATTTTCCATGACAGATTTTTGCATGTTTCAGATATGTCTGCGTACAGTAATTAGATATAGTTAACCATACAGTTAATGAAGAAAATGCCTATACAGGCATGCAGATGCAGGGTCTAATTGCACAAGTCTCCAGAAGAGCTCTGACAGCACATTTGCCACCAAGTCAGGTTTGGTTTAGGGCATCAGGACATGGGCTTTCCCCTTTCTAGAGGGATTCTGCACAAGTGTCTCTGCCATACCACCACTCCAGGTTCCCCCGCAACAGGAGCGGTGAAGAATGACTGTCCAGTTTTGCTGTGGAAATATCATGAGCCCTTTGCAATATTTGATGGTGCTTCTTAAAGATTCATCTCCTGGAGTTAAATAGTTTCATCTAAAAATGTTCGATGTTGGTTTAAAAAACAAAAAAACCAGCACATCTCTCCCCCTCCAACATCTCTAGCCCTACGGGGAGCTGCTGAGAAAACCCTATGAACATGATCCAAGTGCTCGCAAAGACTAGAAGCTAAATGAGAGCTCAAGCTGTATGATGACTTCTCGCAAAACCCACGCTCCCGGGGAGAAACGGTTTCTCACCCACGCCGCTGGAGAAAACCCTCCCCATGCCACTGGGGAGCGGGCAGCCCTTGGGCTGCACAGAAAAGCTCCCCGCCACAGAGCAAATCCTTCGCTTACCCAGTAATTCTGGGTAGGCGCATCCATCCCAGCAGCTCCCCTGCTGCTCCCACCTCTGCTTTGATGCTTTTAGTAAAAGGAGCTCCCTGAGACAGAAATGTCTCAAATATTTTTTTCATGTCTTGTTTGTAGCCCTGGAAGAGCCTTTTTGAATAACCCTAGTTTCAGTGTATTCTGCCCGTTTAGACAAGCTTTGCAGACTTTAGATTCCAGCTTTTTCTTAGCCTACAGGCAAATTAGAAATACATGCACATTTTAGGAGAGTAGAAATCTCAGAGGGACACCTAAAGGGAACTGGAACGCTTTCACAGCAAAGTCACACCAAGGGATGTTACCTTTATTCAAATAACCTTTACATAAGCGATCATTTGTACTGCCTGTGAGATGTCAAAGCAGTCGAGACAATCAGCAAAATGTCAATTCTCCTGCTTTCAACTGACTTTGCTAAAGACCCCAGCAGAATCCTCTGCCCCTCTGGGGATAGAGTTGTCATGCTGCAGGAGTCAGAAGTGAAGGTGGGGTAGTTAATATCCCGAGCAAGGCACCTACATTGATCTCCAGTCTACTCCCGTTCATATTTCTCTCAGCAGGATTAGATGCAGAACAGCCTCCCCAAAGACCACTTAGCAGGCAGTCTGTGATTTGAACCACTTCAGGGCTTCTCGATCGGGTTGTTACCAAAGACTAACAACCAACATTTCTCAAGCTGCTCTGCCCTTTTGCTTAAGGTTGCTTCGTGCCTGCTAACCAAACTGATATCTCAATCATGGCAGATTAATGTCACTTTGCTATACCCTGAGAAAAAGGGGGAAAAAAAAGTGTGTTTCTTCTTTCATAAAGGCTACCACGCAAGAAGTGACGAAGATGAAGTTGCACTATCCGCTTGCCCATCTGCTCCGTACCCTGTCAGTCAGGTGCTGTATTTAATTCCTCCTTTGCGAGGGAGACTCTATCCTGCGTAGCGAAAGACGCTGGCTAATACAGTTATAAACACCATCAAGCCTATAAAAATGGCAGTGAGTGATAAATAATTTACTTTTATCAGAACTACTGAATCTTATTACAAGTTCAGCAATTGCATGTCCTTCTAGTCCACAATCATGCCAAAAGAGATGTATTGAACTGCTGTACAAGCATTGAACTTACCACTCTTTTACCTTTCGTCCCTTGAAAGGTGACGAGGCTGCTATTATGATGGGGCCCACGAAACACAAAATGGAAACCATTTCAATTTGATTTTTGGAGAAGATTTTGTCATAAATCAATGACAAATTGTCCCTGGAGGATGTTTATGTCCTCACCTTCTTTTCAACCCCACTACAAGGCTTATCGTATTTTATATGATCAGAGATATATGAAACTGCTCTGATTGTCTCCCGTTTCCCTCCCCGCTGTTAGTGTCTGTGTATATAAAAATATGTGTGGTCACAAAGGAAACCGAGTAAGGGAGGGTAAGGGGGCCTCCATTAGCCCTGCAGTCTGGTTCAGAAGTGGCAGCTGAAAGGCCCACTGTGACAACAGAAAAAACCTCTTCTAACACCTCAGGACTGCCGAAAGACCCGGGGAAAGTGGATGCACTCAAACTTCCACTCTGGGTTTTCGTAACCAAATGTGACAACAGCAACAAAGAAACCTCTCCCATCTCTTCTCTTCTTCAAAAAGCCGGAAAGGATTTTTTCTGCATGTTGATTCTCATCTTGATTCCAGGAAAGAAACAGCTTGAGAAAGCACATGCTTCCCGTGAAATAACCAAAACTCCAAACCGCTTCTCGCTGTCTGTTCTGTTCCTGGCCTTCTGATCTATGCTAATTGCTAAACTTTGAGTATGCACTTGAAATTTTCCGTGGGCAATGTGAGTCTCTTCAAATAAAAATAGATGCCAGAAATTCTTTTCTAACTGAAATACAGAGAATGACATTTAATGTAAGTGTTTAATCATTATTAATTGCTTTGGTATTCATTGAAATCATGATGGGTTCATTTGAATGTACAGCATCCTTTCTGAGAATACTCTGAACAAGTAGATATACCAGATCAGAGCATAGTGAAGCCTTCTAGGAATGTTATTTAATCCCTAGAGGTGTATGTTGGATCTGGTTAAAAATTCCAACTATTTGTCATAAGACACCTTTAAGAAACAACCCCACCTATTTTACCCTATAAACAGTTTTGTTGAAAATCTGAAGCCTAAAATATTTTTAAAGCAAAATTATTAAAATCATTCCTTTAAAAAATCCATTTTTATTTTTTTAAATAAATTGTTCCTAACCAGTTTTCTGATAAAGCTATGTTTTGTATTTTGTTTAAAAAGACAACCAGAAAAGGAAAGCTCCCAGCTCTAGCCCAGGTAGACAGGCACCAAGTCGTCGGGCAAATTACACACGACCTGTCAGGGAATACGGCATCCCACAGCCTTGCCAAAAAGGCCACTACAGGCCTCTCTCTTGCGAGTCCAGGGAAAACTGTCAGCAATCCTGCCAGCTTAGGGGCACAGGGGCTCCAGAGTATACTAAGAGCACAATTTTCGGTTGTGACCCTTTCTCCATTAAAATATCTCACTGCAACCAGTCAGGACTCTCTCTAACCTCTTAACACAGAGGTCTGGTGCAAATTTCTCCACTTTTCTCGTCTCTGAAAAACCCTATTACGACTTTCAAGCTCTTTACAACATCAGAACGACAGTGAAAAGAACTGGCAGATCTAGCAAACTGAGCAGTTATAGCCACATAGAGCAATATGTTTACAATGCACATAGATGCCGTACAATTTAGTTTCAGAAGAAAACAAGTTTAAAATGTTATTATTTCTTCCTCTTCTCTCGTAACTAACCGTTTCTTCCCATTTCCTACTCATTACATATACCATTTTCCATGTTTCAGCCACGAATCCCTTAGCTGAATGGGGTCAAACTTTTCAGTATTAGACACCAAAGTTTGCTATCGATGCAGTCGATAGCATTGCAATTTTACTCAATTTTCATTGCTGAGAATGTCATGGTCGGATAACGGGCACCAAACAGAAAAGAGAAACAGAGCCTGGCAAAGGGAAGGAAAATAGTTGTTCTACTGGAAAAACCTATCTTGATGATTGGGAAGAGCAATTAGTTTTCTTTTTAAAGTTACGTTTCTGAGCAGAGCGTGGTTTTATAAACTGCATGACTATAGCTGCAGGAATCTAAAGCAATGGATGCTAAGAAATCATGAGTTAATAATAAATGTTTCTGAGAGATAATAAATCTATTTACATGACAATTTCTACTCCCATTTCAGAAGGTGAGTGCACAGCTGACGACACGCAGTGGTGAACATTTGGATATCTATCCCCACGTTGTACCTGTGCTACCCATCCTGTCACCACTCCTGCACACCGAATATGATACCACAGTAATGCGTTTCTCTGTCATATTAATAATTTTACCTTAACTCCCATGAGCTACATTTACAGTTGGAAAGCTTAAATGGAAAGAGTCATCTGGCCTTTTACATATGAAAGTTGTTATTTTATCTTAATGCAACAAAAGGATAGTTATGATACTTAATCACATATAAAGACTATTTCGAACCAGGCAGAAAGATTCAAATAGCAAAGTTTATATATTCTTTTACAAAACATAGAGATGTTTCACTCTGTTGGCTTAGAGCAGCTGAAGGAACAAACATAATGACATTTTCAAGTAAGAAGAAATCTGGCTTATTTGTAGAAGCAAGGCAAAAGGCGATGGGAGATGTGAATTCTCTTTCTCAAATTGGAGAAAACATTTGAAAATATATGCCTCAAACTCTCTACTTTTACATTTGCTGATGGAATTCCTGATAGAATTGGAGTCCTGCTACTACCCTCCAAAATATCAATATTGGAGTTGGTAGGAATTTTTCTGGTAAAATAGCTTTCTGTCACAAATATGTCAACTGCTCAAAACCAAAAGTTTGTGCAAAAAATAGATGTGCTTCAATAATGATGACAATGCTGGGGGAAAAAAAAGGAAAAAAAAAAAACAGAAAAAAAGAGATTCAGAGCTAATATTTGCATCCTAGGCTTTTTCTCAGAGGAGTGGCAAAAATACTGTGTTTTCAGTCATTCTGAGGTGAGCAGGACCAGAAACAGAATTGTAAGGGAAGGGTAGCTGTGCCCCCCTTATTTTGTATGGTGTGACTTTTGCTTTTAAACCTGAGACAGGGAATAAGCTTCCCCTTTCGTGCCCCCATTCACGTTACATTTATGTCTGTCCTGAATGAGAACCAGTCTACCTGATTTTCCCATTTCTCCAGTTTGAAAACAGGTGAACATACTTCGGTTCATCCCCATGTGGAACAGGCAATCAAGAAAACTTTTCCAAGGAGGCTGAAAAACATTTCCTGTTTGGACTTATTTAATATTACTAGTGGCTGAAGAGCACTTTCAGAGTCTTAAAAAGGTGTTAAAAAAAATGTCCTTTCACAGCTAAGTGAAAAAAAGCTTGACAGCAAGATAGCTACCTTAGCAATTAAAAACATCAGCAAAACTGTAGCTAAGTGTTTCAGATTCAGTTCTATCAAATGTTAAACTGCAAACTATATGAATCCAACTTTAATAGCCAACAGCTTGCTATCTAACTGTATACCTTCTGGCACACTGATGCAGACACATAGTGAAAACAAGGCATTTTAAGGCATTTCATGCAATTTTTTCAAGTCACCAATGAAATTTAATCCTCTTTTACAACTGGAACTTTCCACAGTGGTAATACCAGCAGTCATATGATCTTCACAGACATTAATGACGTGAACAATTATTACTGAGGGAACCGTCGAAAATGCAATTGTAAACCAACAAACACGTCTGAAGCCTTTTAATGCAGTTACACGTGACACTGAGAAACAGACTTCTGGGTGTTAAAGATGGAGGTACAAGTTGGATGATTTAGGCATAGAAACTAAGGAATATTAAATTGAGGCTCTGTTCAAAAGTCAGTGCTTATTACACAGAAAAATGAGCTGTGATGTGTACCATCATATTAAACATAGAGGAGGCAGAAAAATTCCCCTAATTCTTACCAAGTTTCCTCATTTTAAAATTAGCCCTTTTAAGGGTATATTATTTTTTAAGAAAATATCCCCTGTCCAGCAATATTAAGCGGATTTGTAATTGTTCATCAAGCTGCTGTCAGAGGCTCTGGGGTCTCAGAGAAAACCAACAGAGGAAGAAATTGGGGACATATTTAAGAGGACAGAATAAAAAGAAGAAAGTAGGGGGCTATGTGTACATAAATGTATATATATATTTAAAAAGATAAATAACAAACATGGTGAAACTCAATATTTGGGACTGCAAAATCTTTACAGACTTGGACTGATAGAAAAGGCATGTGGAAATGTAAATATCTTAGGTTTGACTATCAGAAACCTGAACATCTGCAGGTCATTTTTTGGTGTCTGAACATGAACCTCTAATACTAGAGAAACAAAAAAAAATAATGTTGGAAACTTTTGTAATGGTTTTATTTGTACTTTACTGTATTCTTGTCATCAGAGCTAAGGATCTAACTGAGCAGGATGGAAAGGCGGTGGGAGGAGAAGGGAAGGTACAAAAAGATGAAACAACTGGCATGTACACATGGACGCCGGGTTTCCAGAGACCTGATGTAGTATCTAGCACTAGATGCATTGCCGTCTTGTAAAGATCCACTGTCTCACTGATATATTTAAGAGCCGTTAGTAGAAAGTACTAGAGAAGTGCAGAGTGTTGTCACTGAAGCAGAGCAACCAAATTAACGGACTCTAAGAGCATAAGCCTTACAGAGCAGAGAATTTTGTCTCAACATTTCAACATCACAATCACAAGTTTGGGTTGAATGACTGTGGATCATGTATAAATGCATCCTTTGATTTAAAACTGAGATGTGGATACTTTGCTCTCTCCCTTAATAAATCGTTCCAGTGATTAATTACTCTTACTTGTTAAGCAACAGAGTATTATTTCTAATCTGAGTTTGTCTAGCTCAGGTTCAGTGTTTTTACCTTTTCAGATGAAGAGCCATATACAACCAGCTACCTCTTCTTAATGTATAAGGATCATATTTTTTAATCTTACTCTTGGTAAACAATATTTGAAAACTAATGGCCTGAGCTTTCTCATGTTTTCCTTGACTCTTTCTTGTAACTCTTCCCAGAGCCCTTTTTGTGTTTTTCAGTACCCTCTGTGAAGAGACAAGGATGGGAAGGAATGGTGAAATAAGACTTAAGTCACTGTCACTATAGTTTTGAGGTAATTCCATCTTCCTACTACTTTTTGATATCGGCAGGTGTAAGCATGCAGGAATTATGTTGCTGCCTTGCATATGGCATCAAACTGGGGACTCGGCTTCTTTTCATTATCTGCTGTGATTCCTATTTCATTTTCACAATAACTGAATCACAGCCTCGCATTATCAGTACTTTATCTGAGTTTAGATATAAGTCTTCATATGGGGATGAACTTAAAAAATATGTTCTTCAGGTAAGCATGGCATATATAATTTTTCCCATTGTGATTTTTGTATCTATCTGTAAATTTAAGCATGATGATTCAAAAATAATTAGTAAATTAGCAAGACAATTGAACAGCAACAAGCCAAGAACAGATATCTTGTTCCTGCCAGATAATTATTTTCCCATTTACAATTATTCTGGGAGACTTGCTAAATAGCCAAATTCTAGGTATTACAGGTAACATCGATCTCACCTTCTGCAGTTTATTTTTCAAGTTTAAAATTGCATTTCCAGAAATTTTTATAAGTGGTCAATTGTAATGTTGACATTTTTATGTCTTGTGTGAAAAGTAAAAAGTTTTCCTTTTTAAGGAAAAGTCAAAATTTTATGAATAAAAAACATTACTCTGAAAGACTCATGAATCTCTAAAAGCCATTTTCTGTGATGAATCTAGCAAATTTAGGGGCACTCCCTCTTTTTTTAAAAATGTAACTATAGAATATTCACCTACTTTTGGAAATATTCAGCCTGTTCAAGGACTACAGCTATTGAGAAATATCTCAATATCTGCAAACCGGTATCATCCATAACTTTGACTTTAACTTTGTTCGGACAGCAATTATAAAGTCTGTGCATCTATGGCCTAAACAGGCTCATGTTAATGTGTACATAGCATTATTTCAGCGTGCAATTACCACTAACTATTTAATGTGTCCTCATTACAAGCTGCACTTGGAAGCATGATGACTGAGGCTTCAGAAATATAAATAATTTTGTATAACGCATATTGCATATAAGATTTTCTGGAGCTATCTTGCTTCAGACAATCTTATGTGATAAAAGGGTGGGATTTATTTTTCTTCTGCTTAAGTACCTTTAAGAGGAGAGATTATGTGAAGGAAAAATTAGAAACATATTCAAGGACAAGAGATTTAGACAAGGTAAACGCTGTGTTCAGTTTATTATAAGGGCAGGACCTTTGGTCTAAGGTATCTAGGAAATCCTCTTTGTCAGCATCCACTGATTCTCAGACATCTGAAATGCAGACATTTTATGCAAAGAGATATAAAATGAGAGTTCTCTAAGGGGATACGGAAACAGATTTGTCATGAAAAACCACATTAGAATGAGCTGGATCACACCCAAAATGCCAATTTGTTTTCAGGAGAGGAAGTTCCTTGAGGTATTTTGTATTTTAGCTACTATTAGTCAATTATGTCTACATTTTTATATCACAAATGAGACCATTTGCTTGTATTTGCTCCCCCAGTTACAGAAAACATCCCTGTTTTAATAGTCTGCCATGGAAAGACGCTAGGGGCATAGGTTTAACCTAAATGAAGCACCTTTCCTATAGTGAGATGCCAAGTTGATTTACATGCTCTTGCATCACATGCCTAATAGCAAAATACAGACAGCTCTAATCTGAAACCCAAGAGCTGCTTCACAGTGCACATCGATACTAAACCATACTCTCCAAGCCTTGAAGATGAGAATGTTTTATCCAAATCCATTACCAGGAATTTTTGGACAGCAAAACACATACCTACCACATTTTATAGCACATGCTTACACCCTCAAAACTGTAGGGCTACAAGCAGCTTAAACCTAAGACCTTGTCTTTAAGTTAGCTACACCAAAGCAAGTTCCCATGAACATATTAAACTGCACCGATTACTTTATGTTGCTTTAATGTAGATCTGATATATTCTGTAGGTTTGCATCAGTCCGGTTTCCTAGTGAGGGAAGAGACATTCCCTGGTGCTTCAGTACACCAGGACTCAATGCTAACAGATTGATGGCCTGAGAAAAATGTTGTCTCTCCTGATGTAACACTTACTTATATCCTGAAAGATTAAATAGCGGAGGTCTGAGCTCTGCTTTGCCTTGCCCCCTCCCTGTTCTTGACCCATGTGTTCACTGACTCACAAGTCAGCTGGCAGAGGAGTTAGCAGTGCCTTCACTAACACTTCTGTACCAAAAACATCTCTGCGAGCCTCACCTGGCTCTTATTAGGTCAACTAAGTATAGGGGCAAATCGTATCACTGGACTGGGAATCTAACTCTCAAATCCTGAGAAAAACCTATCGTCCGTCTATTGATAATGTTATAATGTCGTAATTCCTTCCTGGGTACTTCACTGAAACTGTAGTTTTAAAAAAGCTTCTTCTGTTCTTTAAGAAAAGCCAGAAAAATCTTCCTGCTGCCCCTCTTCCAGCCCCTACTGCATATGTAAAAAAAAACCCAAAGTTTTAATTAAGAAACAAAAATTGGGAGCTTTCAACTGGGTTGAAAAGCAGTTTTCCTTCCGTATCTGCAAAATCAAACGCAGGTGCATTTGGGAGTATTTGTACTGCTGACTGTTTGACTGGCATCTTCAAATAAACTGTTCACGGTCCAAGTACTCAGGTGTAAAGTTTACACAATTGAATTCTAAGTGGAAGAAGCAAGCAAAGCTTGACACCTGCTATATCATGGTTTTAAAAATATATCTCTTTGAACCTGAAGTCCTGTCTGCACTAGGTACAACATTTGCTTATCAGTCAGGATGCTAGCTCCTAAGTCACTCAAACACACATGAAAATATCCTGTACCCTGTGTGTTTTGGTGCATAAAACAGAAGCTGTGTCCTGCTCTTATATTACTTTATAAAGTGTTACAGGAGGACTTGATCATCACCCAACCGCTTTCAATATTAAGCAAAAGTAATTATCAGCGGAGAGCTTTTAGTAAAATAAGTATAATAGACATTGAGAATGTGAGATCAATAGAGTACTTAAGCAAGTGCTTAAATTAAGACAGGTAGCCCATCATCTTCTGCAGGACCATGTTTAGCTGCTTTTTTGAACTCATGCCTACATAGCCATCAATGTACAGCACTTTTAACCAAACCTTGCAAAACACTTTCCCATAGCAAGCAACAGACCTGGCAAAATTGTGTGAGGAAAATCCAGTGACTCGTTATGAAGGAAGACGTGGCAGACAGAAGAAAATCTGTGATTTCAGCTCTGAATGCCACACAGCACTGCAACGTCTCCTTTTCAGGCAGTGTGAGCAGGACCGGCAAAGTTCTAGCCTAGGTCTGAACTACCTTCTCTTTTGGTTGGGGTGGTCAACTAAATGTCACATTGCTGGGGCAGTGTAGCAAACACTGAACTCTCACCACTGATATTCTGAATATTCTCTGGAAAAATAAAGGAAAGTCTCCAGGGCTGTTAATTTGGCATCTCTCATGAACAGTAAATTCACACAAAAAATGAAGAAGGGAAAAGTCACCAACGTAGTTTAGCAGAATGACATAAGTTGTACTGAGTTGCGACAAACCACTGAAAGTGTGAAGTGACTCTATTTTCAAAGCAGTTGAAAAGGTACTATTCAAATGCAGCACTAAGTGTAGCTAATTTATTCTGGTAGTGTCTTTAGACTGCCAAATGCATTTTAAAAAGAACCCCATTTAAAATGCATCCTTATAGCAAAACGTAGCAGTGTTATCTAATTGGACAACGAAGAGAGCAGACCGCTGTCTCCTTTTCAAGCAAGAACAGTGCAAGAAAAGAATATTTCTGTTGCAACACAATAACAAAGCTGTAGGTGACAATTGCATTTTCCTATCAGATTCAGCCTTAATAGGTCAGTACAATCACTATCACACTAAGCTGCAGCCTTGCTGTATCAAAAAAATTAGAAGAGACAGGCACCACTTTAAGGCAGTTGGTACAATTTACCTTGACTTAATAGGGTCTTTCAGTGGGAGGATGGCTAGGAGTATAAACAGTCCTACAGATACTTTCACGCCTTTCTTTGGTGCTTCATAATATTGGCTGCTTTCATGACATTGGTCATACAGATATTTAGCTTGCTTAGAACAGCTGCTTAGTCTCTTTTGAATATAATAAGTAAGTTTGCAGACGACACCAAGCTGGGCGGGAGTGTTGATCTGCTGGAGGGTAGGAAGGCTCTGCAGAGGGACCTGGACAGGCTGGATCGATGGGCTGAGGCCAACTGTATGAGGTTCAACAAGGCCAAGTGCCGGGTCCTGCACTTCGGCCACAACAACCCCATGCAACGCTACAGGCTTGGGGAAGAGTGGCTGGAAAGCTGCCCAGAGGAAAAGGACCTGGGGGTGCTGATTGACAGCCGGCTGAACATGAGCCGGCAGTGTGGCCAGGTGGCCAAGGCGGCCAACGGCATCCTGGCCTGTATCAGAAATAGTGTGGCCAGCAGGAGTAGGGAGGTGATCGTGCCCCTGTACTCGGCACTGGTGAGGCCGCACCTCGAATACTGTGTTCAGTTTTGGGCCCCTCACTACAAGAAGGACATGGAGGTGCTGGAGCGTGTCCAGAGGAGGGCAACGAAGCTGGTGAAGGGCCTGGAGCACAAGTCTTATGAGGAGCGGCTGAGGGAACTGCGGTTGTTTAGTCTGGAGAAGAGGAGGCTGAGGGGAGACCTCATCGTGCTCTACAACTACCTGAAAGGAGGTTGTAGCGAGGTGGGTGTTGGTCTCTTCTCCCAAGTAACAAGCAATAGGATGAGAGGAAATGGCCTCAAGTTGCGCCAGGGGAGGTTTAGATTGAACATTAGGAGAAATTTCTTTACTGAAAGAGTGGTCAGGCCTTGGAACAGGCTGCCCAGGGAAGTGGTGGAGTCACCATCCCTGGAGGTATTTAAAAGACGTGTGGATGAGGCCCTTAGGGACATGGTGTAGTGGGCATGGTGTGTTGGGTTGATGGTTGGACACGATGATCTTAGAGGTCTTTTCCAACCTTAATGATTCTATGATTCTATGATTCTAATATCCTAGTCTTCATTCTATTAAATATTAGCAGATTTTTTTTTTAATGTTCATCAGGTTCAGATACAGGCAATGACAGGTTTTTCCAGATTTTTCATGGCTGTTTGCTCTCCACTCTATTTTATGTGCAGAGATATTTTGGAGCTGACCTACTGTGTATTGCTTCCACTGTGCTCCCAACAGAAAGACCAGTAGAGCTCTACTGGCCATGCAGCAGTCAGTCTCAGAGTGCCTTCTTTTCTAAACAAAGTATCTATTTAAGGCAACTTAGACAAATTAGCAACAAATGCCCCGTTGTTTTACAGAACATCATGTTTTCCAGTAATTTAACGGACATTTTAATAGCAGTGTAGATGTATCCTTGTTAAAGGAGGCATCTACTTCTCAGGGTCCCTGGGGTAGGTGATATGAGTATAAGGAAGTTATGCCCAGGAACCTTATCAGTTGGGTAGTGTTTTGAGGCCACTGGCTGGAAAATTGCTGTGCATCAAGCACTGGTTGTTGAGTCTGGCTGGGTCCAAAACTCTGGCATGTAACATTGTTTCTGAGTTGTAAGTATTCCCCCTAATTTAATAGAAGAAGCCACAATTTGATAGAAACACGAGTAGCTGGATCTGGCTCTGCGTATTTCTGGCAAACTGGCACCCATGTTACAGACAATTATATTAAATATTCATACAAGTTAACATTTCTGAATTGATAGCTTTTCAAACGAGAAACAAAAATAAACCCCAAATTTGTAAAATGTGCCTACTATCTCTGATTAATTTGTCCCATCTGTTTTGCTCAGAAAATGATCTCTCTGTAAACATGGGCTTCCATGTATGATTGTTGTCACTGCTACAAACAAGAAGAGGAATTTCAGTAAGTACAATTTTCACACCCCTTTGCATAGTAGTAACTGATTATACAACCTGCAGGACAATATAGCAACTCAGACTTACAGCTTCTGCAAGGCAATTAAATAGGCAGCTACAGCATCCCAAGTGCAGTGTCTAAGATAATTAATACAATATTCAGAACAGCAAACTGTAGCTTTGTCTCCAAAAATGCAAGCTCTTCTGATTTATCTATCACTGAGAGAGGAGAAAAAAACACTCCCGTTCATAATAGGAATATTGTGACGTGAGACTTGGTGTGTTGTCCAAGGCAATAAATCAAAGAACAGAGCAGCCAAATTTTTAAAGAAAGAATGTTTTCAGCTGAAAGAGAACTGTCCTTGACTTTCTTCATCTGGATGTAAAACTAAGATTCAACAGCAAATATGAATAGAAATAAAAATGTACAATAACTGTAGCTCAGAAATCAAAACATGGGAAAAATGACAAATCTCTCCCTGTGAGATCTTGCAATTGATGAATGCTGTTTCAGGATACAAGGAGATACTGTCAGCCCATAATTTAGATAACACAAAAATTAACCAGAATAGCTTCTTTTGATGCCTGCTCCTGCCTTTGTGCATGTGTAGTTCTGCGTGCATGTGTATGAGGATGCATGTGCAGCTCTCAGTTCCTTGCTACCTTTTATCTTTCTTTTTTTGCCTGGAAGATCAACACAAACAAGGGAAGACTGACTAATGCACCTCACGCTGAAAGTTTCTCTCCAGGGGGAAATGCCTTTGCCCACACAGCATACCATTAAAAATGGTGAGGCTCCACATGGGAGCACAGGGCTTCCAACATGCAACAGCCTGCAGGATCAGGGGAATTAATGATGCAAAATGTTGTCTAAAGCAGGCACTTGACTAAAGAGCAAAAAAATATAGACCTAAAAACTCGGGGAGCTCCTTGTAACAGCAAAATGGAAAACAAATTTTTTCTTTGTCCTGTCCTTCTCCCATGAACATTCAATATAAGAAAATCCCTTTTATTTGGTTGCCTGATCTCCAGTTGGTTATTCTTGAAGAGCTGTCAGTTTTCCCCTTTCCCCATGGCATTCCCATCAATTCCTGCATGGTGTGCACAAGGCAGAAGGGAAACATTTTTACTTTCAGAGCTGGATTCTTGTCCCTCTTAGAAATTTTGCAACTGAGGAATTATGCAGGAAAAAGGTAAATCCAGGTCACCCTCACTCCAGCAATCCCCAGCTACTGCGATAGCCCCTGGAAGTGACAGTAGTCAGCCCTGAAATTTCTACAGTTATGTAATATGGCTGGAAGCAATACCATCTGGTTGGTATCATACAAATTAATACAGTGTAAATTCTGTTACTTTGCTGCTCACCCTGGTAGCTCTTTCTTTCCCTTTCAGAAAAGTAGCTGTGCTGATCAATAACTAGAAAATCTGTTAGAACCAGAGAAAATTGTTTGCCTTGTGAAAACTGGTTCTCTCCTGTAAACATTTGCTTTTAAATAGCACGGACTGCAGCTGCATCCTAGATTGAGCAAGCCAGCAGAAATTTCTCACCCTCGTTTGACTTGAAAGGGGCAGTCGTTTCTGCTTCTATCAATCAGCCTCAAACTTGACCCCTCTCCCACCCAACTTATGGTCAACACCAAGGGACTGCAGGATCAGGATCATTAAGCAGTGCTGAATGGACAAGTCCTAAAGCGAAGCAGAGGGACAGTCAATTGTAGGCGGAATGCAGCAGATTTATATCCACTAGGTGAAAGAAAAATGACTCCTAAATGGGCTGGAGCAGCTGTGAAACTAGTCTGCCACAAGCAAGGATGAAGCATGGGAATCTCAGAGAGGAGGCTCTTTGCTATCCAGCTCTAAAAGCAATTACCATAGATAAAAGCAAGTTCCTGGCAGGGCAGGCAAACTGACAGGGCTCAATTCTTAAATAGCAATCTGATCCCAGGGGAGTTTCCAGGTCACTAACAGACCTACCATCACGGCAGCGTTACTGACTGAAAACATGACAGCAGAGCAGAAGTGGGAGAGACCGTCCCTCCAAATACACTCATGTTGCCCAGAAGGAGAGGCATTAAAGAGAGGATTCCACGTGGAAATTACTGTTCTTGATGCAGGTGTTGGGGGAATGCAATATAGTCGGGGCTGATATGAGTGAGCTTCAGCTTTACAAATCAGAAGTAAAACTCTCAGGCATTTAAATTTTTAATTGAATCCCCTTTTAGTGTGCTAAATCTGATCAAGATTAGTGTTTGGTAGTTAATTTCACGGATCAGAACAATTGTTGCATCATCTCCCAAACATGATTCTGTAAGGCCTAAAGCTGAATTAAGTTTTTGCTGTGAGTACAAAGTAATATTATTTTTTTAATAAAGGAGGAAATAATAATACATTACATTGTATGGGGAGGCATCTATTTGGTCTAGTGTTATGCACTGGTTTAAATCAAAGTTAAAAAAAAATCGGAGAAAAGATCAAGGTTAAAGTCAAGAGTTAGGGGAAGACTGGAGAAAATGCAATATCTTTCATTTCTCTAAAAGAACGTTTTGAACCGTGTGTCTCATGAGCCATGACAGGGAGCAAAAACTGAGAAGATAGAGCAGAGCAAGAAGCTGGACAGTGAAGCATGGAAAGATGTATGCTTAGTATTACTTAGAGAGACAGGTGAAAACAACAGGTAAGTGAACAAGTGAGAACAAAAGATCAAAAAGATGCAGTTAAAGCTGAAGTGGTAGCAGATGGCCACACTGCAAGAAGGGAAAATAAAGAAACTCTACGTGTGAAAAAATATAGACCAATAATAGAAGTTTAAAAAAAGAAGCCACCACAAATAAAACTTTTAGGATGTGGATGGCTGGAGACAGGTCTATCAAAGTTTTACTCAACAGGGAAATGGTTAAAGGCATCATGTGATAACTCCTTTGCTGTCTGTGTAGTTCTTTGGATCAGGCTAGCTTAGTGCAAAGTACTGGCAAGCTAAGGCATGCATGGGTGCATCGTGATCACTAGGGGTAACCTAGATAGCATTAATAAGCACAAATACTTGAGCTTTCCTTGATCTAGCATTAACCAATTTCAGATCCATCTGTTCCGTTTTGGATAGCAGCCTGGATGTTTCATGTTAACTTCATATGCTTCTAAATTGCCATCGGTTGCATCTTCTAATAAATAATGTTCATAATTCAACAACCGTCTGGACAGAACAAGTGCTATGTTCCCCTCACTAACTTCAAAAAGACTACTTAGAGAATGGGGCAGAAGACCTGATCTCATGCCCCTAAATTCACTCCTAGGTTTAAAGAACACTACTTAACAGGATCTTTTTGTGCCCAAATTAGCAGAGAAACACATGTAAACAAAATAGAAATGTGCTTTAAGCAAACAAGCCAAAGGCTTGTAAGCCAAATTTTATCTTTTCTTAAACATAAGCAATCTCATGACCTTCAAAGGCCTTTTCCTAAGCAATGGAAATTTGAGGCTATAAAGGACAAATCTTGTTTGCAATAAAGAAATGGGAGGTAGGGAATTGATTTAAGGAGATAGGATTTGATCCAGTGAGTTAGTGGGGAAATAAAACAGTCTAGCCTCCCTTTATGGTTTAGTTTGAGCCTGTAGAGCCATCTCCATTTCAATTCCCCTCATTAAGGAGTTTTCTCATTCTCAGTTTCTCTCATTAAAGACATAAAGTTTAAAAGGTGGCAACTAACTGGAAGAAATTGTGTTTGTACAGTGAATTGAAATCTAACGGCCTCAAGTTTTGCCCTCAATTACATCCACACGAAGATATTCGTAACTTTGGAAATAATTGTAAGTACAGATGGTATCAAAGTCATTTATCTGCACCTCTTGGGATTTATCGAAAGAATGAAGGTAAAGTGGCAGGCTGAAGTGACTACTCTTGGTTTACTCATGTGTGTTATCACTGATCACTGGCAGAAATAGGCTTGAATTTTGTGCTACTGAATGAAGTCATCAGCACTGAGGTAGAAACGAAACAGCAGAAGTTTCCAAAATTCCTCCACATAGTACTAGAAAATTATGTTGAAGTCAATAACAGTGAGTGAAACAGTAAAAGTCACTCTAATATTTTTTTGTTGTACCTGTAAAAAAAATCTTTATTTCTTGAAAAGAGATGGAAATGTTTATTTGGGGACCTTTTGCTCTCAACCAGAAACCCATCATAAATTATGCAAATTGCCCCATTGTCCCATCTTCCACTCCGGCAGTGCAACCAGGGATTTCATTCCTCTTCTTCTGTTCCTCTACTGTGTAATCATCAACAGTAAGACACCTGCAGTTTCAGGTTATATGTGACTAGTAAACCTGTCATTTTCTAAAAAAATGTCTGCGTAGTCACTTGTCATCTAGATCGAGTAGATTTACGTACATGTCTTTGAAAAAATTCCTCTTAACTCAGAAAGCGAACATACGCTTTTTGCTGAAAATACCTCAGAAGCTTACAGACTCCTGGGAATACTTGTCTGCATACTCCTCTCCAGGGGAAAAAAAAAAAAAGAAGATATTTTTCAGATCAAACAAAAGCTTGAAAATACTTACCCTCCTAAAATATTAATCAACAAGATAACAGGAGACCTACCATCATATAACCCGCTTAGAGTTTCAAGCCTAGTCAAACAAAAGAAAAAACAGATGAAGGTGCTTAGAGAATTGTATTCAATGGCTGGAAAGCTATGGCTTATTCTAGAGATGCTTGATCCTCCAATCTCTTTCAGTTATACAAGTAATTTATTTTCTTCTGCATTTTTTCCATGTATTTTAAGCAGACATTAATTCCAAATATAAGGCGAGAAATGGCATTTTGAAATGATATTAAAGCTGAATTCTGCAAAATTTCTTAATGATCAGCCTAGCTTGGCTATTTCTAAATATAGAAACTAACTCAAATAATAACTAAGAATGTAAGATTAAGTAAGTCTTTAGTCGAACTCAACTTTGTTCTGCCTTTTGCCTCCAGAAAACCGTAACTTAATATTCTTCAGAGACATATTTACTTTTGGTGTTAATGAATAACTTTGTGTTATTTCCAGTTAAGTATTATGTATTGCCCACTACCATTTTGTATTTGCTCCTTAGAGCACCTGCAATTTAACACTCAGATTGGTACCTACATCTGCAGCACATCAGAATATTTCAAGAACAGCCATTGTCATCTTTGAATAACACTTCTAACCAAAAAAACCCCTTCCTAAACAAAAAAGACACACCTGAAGGCCCTTCCAAACAGTCATGGTTGATTTTAAAACCCTACTTACCATACAGTTAATCTCCTGCATGAACAGAAGGACTCCTGTCTGTTGTTCTGTCATTTAAGAGCAACAGGCGTACGCCAGACTGACAAGCAAATTATTCTTTCTAACCCACTCAATTTATGGAATCACTTTGAAGCGGAGGGGAGAGGCCTTTTTATCATGATCAATAAAGGGCTTCCCTGAAGGATCAAATTTTACATATTTTACCCTTGCTGGATGAATTTTCTCTGCAGTGTTTTTTATGTTCTGGGGTTCCTCTTCATTCATGCTACCAACTTGTAAATTGTGGATTATATTGTATATGTGCGCAAGTGACACTCTCACTTCCCATTTCTCAACGGTATGTGCAAATGCTTATGTTTGCAATGGCCCTTGCACAAATACTGCTTGAAATTACATTTTGCCTCTTTTTCCTTTCCTTGCTTAATAATAGTCACCTGTGGTCTTCAGTAACTAATCTTTATTAAAGCAAACTGAAATTCTCTTGTCTCCAAGTCATACCAGAAGAAAAACTCATATACAGCATCATATTGAAGAAGTGCTTGTTTGTGCCTGGAAGTTTGTCTGGTTTTCCAGTTACATTAGTTGGCCTAGTGAATGATATAATGTTTCACTGTTAACACACTCCCCCAAAAAGGGCTTTGTTCAAAGAAGAAAAATACTGCATTTAAGCTAGTGTACACATTATCAATTGCTCTCTGAGTAAACCAAAACATGGCATGGTTTTTGTATCTTCTGTAACACCTGAGTAATTGAGCCCTGTGCAGAAGATTTCAGGCTGGAGGAGGACCACTCGGTCCCTGGGGTCCCGGTGCAGCGGCCCAGCTGTTTCCATAGCTACCCGGGCTGCGGTGGCTGTCACAGCCTCTCTCTCCTGGGAAATCCCACCCTGGTTTGGGTACCTCTGTGCACCCTCTAGGTATGGCCCCTTTATGGCACTTCCCTCTAGGTCACCCTGAAGAGCACTCCCTTGCATCAGTTCTGGCGTTGCACCTACCGGTTTCCTCTCTTCTTCCTCCACCCCTGGAAAGAGAAGAGACGCTACTGATGCTCATGCGCTGCAAGCATCTGGTCCTTATTTTGTGTCCACTGTTATATAGTGGACCCAGTTTACAACAGTGTCCCAAATGGGAAAAGGATCAGTCATTGACTTCAGTGTTCCTTTTGGTAACTGCATGACGGAGGTGGACAAAAGCACAGGTGTTATTTAGTCCTGAGCAGACAGTAACTTCTACAAAAGCTACTGACACCAAGCTTTTCTTTAATGCAGACCTGGTAAAATAAAAAATATCTTTTTTTAATAGTAAATTGCTGCTCCTTGTTTCTGAACCATGCAATATGGATATTCCAGTTTGTGATGTTTCTGACAGTTGCCACTGCTATTTGTATGGCAACATAGCTGAGGGGTTTTTGTGGGGGTTTTGTTTCCCCCACTTTCATGAGCCATTTAATGTGGTAATCAATTCAATATTTCTAGGAAGCCTGGTTTTCAGACTTAGGAAAGGGGATACAAATGCCAGATACATTACATAAGGTTGTATATCACCTAAATTGTGAATACAGTGTCATATGTATAGACTCTGCCAGCTGCTGACTTGTTTTCACTGTTCACTACACATTTGGTCTGAACGAGACAGTCTCATTACTTTATGTTTACAAGCCTCTGTTTTGTAGCAAGTTGAAGTCAAGGACATAAAAAATAAAAATATAGTACCTTACTTTGATTTGGACATACTGAAGATTGCTTTAAAGAGAAGCTCATTCTGTGTGTGTAAAAATGCAGATTGAATATGGTTTTACTTTGTACCTACCCAAGTTTTAATACTGCTTTTATATTTTAAAACACAAAAGAGATGTAGAAGTGCAGGCCTTATGTAAAATTCATCGCAAATCTTCAAAACAGGTTTGATATGACCAGTGACAAATGATGTCCCATAAAGCATTGCATGCCTATTTTTAACATAGCTCTCATACATAATTTCTCCTGCGTTGATTGCCCAGCAATATGAACATGTTGAAATACAAGGCATCATAAATGACAGGCTTTCATATCTCCACTTAATCTTTGCAGGACCCATACTCACTTGACTTCATATGAGGAGCAAAGAAAAACAAGTGACGCTGACCACTGGAACCATCCCAGCAGCTTAGCTCTAGCCATCTATCCGTATTAATCACTGCTGCATACACGTGGTGACTGGCTGCTAATGGCAAAGATCCCAAGCATTTCACTTGCTTCACCTTCTTCATCCTTACTTTCCCTTTACTGGGCAGCAATTTCCCTTTCAGTTGAGATCCTAAAGGTGAAGTCCTCCCCACACCAATATCACCAGTCATTGTGGACTCTACCTCTCAGGTCTAGTATTCTCACAATGCTTTTTTGCTTTCCTTTTTTTTTAAGCCAAAATTCCATTTCTCCATCACTTTCATAAAAGCACAACTTTCTCCTACCTCCTACCTCTCTAAAGTTGTTTACTTCTGCACCCTCCTCATTTTTCATCCACTACCTCCACTTTCGTCCTTCACTGTAAGATAGATGATGAAAGACCCGAGCATCAGCATGCGTTGGCTTTCATTCCCAGTTTTGCCCACTCACTTTCTGCATCACAGGATTATTTGGGATCTGAATAAAGGCTAGGATCCAGCTCCCCCAGGCAATGAACAGCCATATTAAAGGCAGGCACACCAGAATCCATTTGCAGGCACCGTGCTTCAGGGCTGAGTGCAGGTTGAGGCTCTGCACAGCGGGATGCAGGGCCATTGCTGGCCCCAACCTGGTACGAATGGAGACTGGGAAGGAGTCGAAGTAGAATGGATAGCTATGAGAACAGCAAGTACTTCTCCCAGAAGAGCTTGAGCTCTCCTTCCCAGGTTCAGGTAACATGCCTGCACAGTGCACAAGGTGGCTTTGCTGCAGCTTTGGCTGCGTGCGAGAGCTGGAGGAGTTCACCACTCCTTGTGCCTTTGCTAGTGATGTTGCCAGCATCTGCTTAGCCTTTTATAAAATGGAATAGTACCACACAGGATGCTGTAAGCCTTTGGGAGATAAGACACTTTTGAGATCCTGGATGGAAAGTGTAAGAACTTGGTGTCAGCTGTGTTCTCATTTCATACCTTGCACCTGCATTTTCATCCAGAATCTCTGTCATTGTCATCCTGTTTGTGAGTACTGGTAAGCACCTCCTCAACTTTCCCTGTTATTTGCATTGCAAGGGCAAATTAGAAAATATTGCCTCTTGCAAGCCCAAGCATTCAGCGCAATCTCCCAACCCCCCAAAATGACTCAGTGGATCCAGGCCTCCTCCCTGCTGTGTAAACAGGGGGTACGAGCAAGGACAGGCAGGATGCTCACATCCACCGACTCTCACTTGTACTGGGAGCCAACGCTGGCACAAAACGCTGCTGCGCCTCCCTCCGAGGCGGAACGGGCTTCTAGGGAGCACGAACCGTGGGTGGCGGGGACGCGGCCCAGCGCCAGGGCCCACCGCGGGCACCGAGGGAGCCGAGCTCCCCGCAGGGAGCCGGCAGGGCAGCGCCCTCCTCCCCTGCCGCTCGCCCGGCCCGCCGGAGCGCCCCGGGCTCCAAAGTCCCCGCCGCCCTCGCACGCGGCTCGCTCCCCCGCCTCCACCGCCCGCTCCCGTCCCCGGGGCCGGGCCGCGGCGGGGAAGTCCCGCCCCGAGCGGGGCGGGAGCGGCGGGCTGCCAGCCGGGGGGCCCTGCCGTGGCGGCGGGGTTGACGTGCTGCCGGCGGAGGGTCCTGCCCGCGGGGTGAGCGAGCGGGAGGGCGGGCGGGCGGGCGCGGCGGGGCCGCGGGGCGCGTCTCCTCAGCCCGCCGAGCCGCTCCGCGTCCTCCCGCGGCCCAGACCCGGCCCGGGCTCGCCGTTAATGCCCTCGGCCCGACGAGAGCTGCTTCCGCCCCTTCCGCTGCCGGCCCGGGAGGGCCTGAGACGCGGAGGGCAGGAAGCGGCGGCCGCGGGTAACGGCCGCGCGTCGCGGTCCTGTAGGGCTGGGGCCGCGCCGGGAGGCGGCGGCCTGAGGCGGGCGGGCCGGCCACCGCTTCGTGGCGGCAAGCGCAGGTCTGGGTGCCGGGGCTTAGGGGGCCGCCGCTCCGCGGGGCTAAGGGCGCTGAGGCGGGGCCCGGCCCGCCCGGGTGCAGCCCCGGCGGAGGGGGCCGCTGGCGTGAGAGGGGGAGCGGAGGCGGGACGCGGGCGGAGACCGCGGCCGGGACAGCGGCGCTGGGGCAGGCAGGGCACCTGTAGGAAGCCCCGCAGCAGGTCTGGAGCTTGAGGTGACGAACACCTCCTCCTTTCTGGAAAAGTGTTTCAGAGGATCGGATGACAGTTACCAGCAGAGTAACGCCCCAGCTCAGGAGGGCTTCACTGTGTGAGTGCAGCTACGCTGCTGTTGTTAGAGCTGGTATTTAATATTTGTACCGCCATAACAAGTTAGATGTTGGAACTACATCCTCTCTAGTACTCCTCTCCCAGTCCCTGAGGGTGGCTCCATGAGGGAACAAATGCCTCAATCCAAAACTGGGACCTTCAAAGCCTGCCTTCAACTGCCTCTCCATTGGAAGCACCTGCAGCCTTCTGCAAGATGCTTCCAGAGTTGCTTAAGCTTGACAAGGCTCAACAGCAAAGCTCCAGACTTGCCAGCAAGCCTTGTTGGGATGCAGACACCATGCATTTTCTCCGTGGCCTGAGGTGTGCTGCCCTTTACAGAACGCAGTTGCAGCAGACGCCCTGCTTTGTCCTCCCCCTGCGCCAGTTTGGCGAACTGCGGAGAGGAGTGCTGGTTCTGAGTGAGGGGGGTTCGGTTCCCTATGCCAAGTGGGGTTCAGCGCTGTAGCCAAGCCACTGCCCAACAGTGGGCTTGGGTGTTTGGCAGCCCCTCTGCAGCAGGTCTTGTGTTGTGGTGACATGGTCCCGGGTTGAAGCAAACAAGTCCTGTTGGTGAGGAACTCAGACGAGCATCTTTTGGCCTAGCAAGTACATGAGTATATATGATCTCTAAGAAACTTGTAGACACAATACTTTTTTTAGGGATGTCTGTTGTTAAGGATGGTATCTTCTGTATGTTAGAGGCTTGTGATACTTTTGAATTAAACAGATTTTTAGCCGGAGGTCACTTGCTTTTGGAAGATTGTGTTTTGCTTGTCTGGAATTCCCCTGTGCTTTATACTGGATACATTATTTGACGTCCTCTGTCGTAATATGTTCTATAGTGTTTAAAGGTCGTTGCCTTCTTTTTGGTGGAGGCTATGTTTCAATGATGGGTAAAGCGGTGCTTTTAATAGGCAGTTTTGTATCATTTTGTTAGGTACTTTGGGATTGTTATATGAAAGACTACGTAATTGTCATTCGTTATTATGAACGTCTCTCATGGTTTGGAATTTAACAAACATAATATTTGCCATCATGTCACCATCATCACATTCATTTTTGTAGTTATAATCAAAGGTGGCAACAGTGGCATTCAGATGCTTAATTACATTTCGTGTAGGTGACCAGTGCTAACTTATTAAATTCATGCGTGGTGTAGCAGGAACAAGTGTCACTGCTTCCTTCTGTGGCTAGGGAGCCGTCAGCTTGCTCCTCACATATAAAAATCAGTATATAGTGAAGCATATGGCACCAACGAGTTCTGTGTTTATTAAAGGACTGTTTCTCTGAACATTCTGTGGATTTTATTTCTTATTTCACTTGTTGCAGATCTCAAATATTTTTGCTATCTTTCAAAACTTGAAATACTGAACAAGGTTCATTTTTTAGTAAGCTGAAACCAAGACTTCTTAAGGTTTCATGAAAACAGAGAGAGACTTCTGCTTGCATCAGACTGGCCACCTGTCTGGTAGGGGGAGGATTAGAAATCCATCTAGGTTGTGGAAACTTAAGGTTCAAGTCCTTGGTTTGATTCAGAGCAGTTTTGAACTTAGGTCTTCTCTGCTTCTGGAGAATATACAAGTCATTGCATTACCAGCTGTATTAGAAGGGAAAGGGACTGTCCCGACCCCTAATTCTAAAAAGAAATTTAATCTTCTTCTCAAAACTGGTAGGGTAGGTTTTCCACTTAACATCACTTTCTGGTCACAAATTAAAAAGCTTCCTCAGAATTTTCTAAGCAGTGGCCATGTCTTTAGTCTGATATTAATATGTAGTGGGTAATAATCCAAGAAAGGCATTTTATCCTAGGAATGGCTGGGATATATTTCAGAAGTATTAACTACTTGGATAAGAAGAAGAAAGACCACCACTACCACCACCATTATCTCTTATATGACAATTTTAAGTAAATCACAATTTTTCAGTTGGATCTCAGAAACATGTAGGATCACTCTTCTCAAAGATATTCTGAAACCTCAGTTTTGCATGGAGCAAAGCCACAGGGTTTTTCCTGTAAAGGAGGGAGGACCAAAGACGAATGGTATGTTACCTGCTGAGGTACTGTCTCTTTTTCTGCTCTTTGAGGATCTCACCTCTTACCTGAAAGCGTAAAAGGAGAATTGTTTTATTCCACAGTTGTCTTTGCCCTGTCCTGAGTCTTTGTAGTGACGACTAAATGAAAGGAATTTAACTCTTTCTTTGCTGTGATTTGTGTACCTTCTGGCAGATGGGTCATTTTCAGATAGGTCTTACTGCTCAAACTCTTGAGGGTTGTAAACTTTATTGCAGGACTTGTCTCTGTGTTACTCACTTTAGACTAGGTAGCAAAGATTTAAAAAAAAAAACAGGTAATAGTTTCCAGGGCAAAGATCCTGAGTTTGTATCTTCTTTCAGAAATACTGTGATATCCCATTCTGTGGTACAAAAAGACAAAACAGTGGCAGGGTTCTGCGTCCAGTTGTTGTTAAGACTGAAGATTCAGCAATACCTGGAAAGAAAGCAGAAGGATATGCAGGAAACAGTCTCATCAGTTTGTGTGTGTTGGTTGTTCCAGCTGTTTCACTATTGCACCCAGCTGTGGGTAAGAACTTAGCACCAGGAGCTGTACAAGCAAGAGGTCATTGTCTTTGACTACTGACAAAGCATGCAGACTCTATAAAGGCAGTCTCTAAGCTAAAAGATACTCTTTAAGTTACACCCGTCAGCTTTAAGCTCTCACTTGGCTCACATTAATTTTCTTGTGTGGGCTAGTTTCTTGCCCACAAGTGGACCTTGAGAGGAGCATACAGCTTCCATTTCCTGGCACAGCCATAGCAGAACAGTCACAGTTGAAACTGTGAAGGCTTTTCTTGGGGTATTTTTTTTCCAGTGGGTCTTCAGATTGATAGCAAGTTTTGGGATACAGTTGTTTGCAGTACTAGGAAGCTGAATTTAGTTCCGTGCATCTAAACCCATCGCTTGCTATTAAAGAAAGTAGTTTTCTGGAAGTCACTGCTTATCCCAGTTGCTGCAGTCTGAGATCTTGAATGAGGCACTAAATCCGATCTCCATGCTGTTCTCCACAGTGTGTGGCTTCACAGGCCTCCGTGAGTCAGTGACTGATATGTTCTGCCACGAAGCTGACCTTGGGGTTCATTCATCTGAATTTTCTAGCTAGTAATGTCCAGTCTTGACCAGGAGGTAGTAATGAACATTGTACTTCCATTGCATAGATATGTGTGGTGAGAAGGATGATGTCTCTTCTTTGGTGCCTTTGACCTCCATCCCTTTTCTCTCTAGCTCTGCATGTAAAGATCCATAGACTGATTTGGTGTTGCTCTTGGTGATGGTGCTGCACAAGTGAGTGATAATGCTCCATCCAACATGCTTACTGAAATGTTTAAGCTCATGTGAAAATATTTAAGCATATGTGACCTTAAATAAAGAGAAAACCAATTAAAGTCAATGAGAGTAACAGTAAGAGTAGAGTTATGTGTATGCTTCAATTTCAAATTTGAAATTTAGAGAGAATGAAGACTGGACATGCATTTCTGAAGCACAAACTTTTTTCCTATATCATGTTGTCCTAGCAAGAAAGAAAGTGTATGCTTGTAGCCCAGTACCCATGAGAAGCAAATATGATTCTGTTTAGGCTTAAGAATACAAATGCATGCATCAGCATGCAGGACTCAGCCCATATTTGCATATAGCGTAATATGAATTCAGTCATGATTTTTGGCCTAAAAACACTATGTGTGCATGTAAAATATAATTAATGTAATGTTGGACCCTAGGGGAGAATTTTTATCTGACCTTTTATCAGGAGTAATTTTGGAAGCTGCCCAAAATGTAAAATCCCCTGAAGTTCTTCTAAACGAGATTTTGATGAAAAACCTCTTATGGGGATATTGGTCTCAGATCTCTCTGAGGAAAGGAAACTTCAATGTGACTTTGCTCAAAGAAGCCTAGGTTTTGAGACTGTTATCTGCACAGCAATAAGGTAAAATAAAAGTCTGACTATTGTGCTTACAACAACTGAACTTTAACCAAATTGAAAAAAAAGGTGTGCAAAGTATTACATACTAAGTGGCTTAAACTCTGCCTCTGGGGCAAATCACTGTACGCGTGCATACGTGGTCATGTGCAGATCACATGTGCTTGCTTTGATCCCAAAGGTATGGCCATACTGTGAAATCGATATGAGAGGCCGCACTTTGTTCTGGTGTAGCTGTTCAACTGTAAAGAAGAAACCTGGTTCATGTACGTCTGGCTCAAAGTCTTAGCTGGAGCAACAATGTGACTGACCCTCAAACCATGAGAAGCTGGAAAGTCTGTCTGTCTGCCACTAGCTGAGCAATGGAGGGAGTACACAGTGAAAATTTTCACTTACCCTTTCAGGTGAACTTTTAAAAGCTTTGCTTCTCACTTGCCCAATTCCTTTCCCCAAAGTGTGCTTTTTGGAGGTTCTGAGGGCAGCGAATCAATATATTGGCCTTTCACGTATGTGTAATAGTGTTTAAATTTCTCCTATTATTTAAGTGACTTTGCTTTTAGGTTGTAGAACATTGCCAAGCATCATAACTGTTGTGGTGTGTGTACATGCATATTTTGCTGGGACTTCTGCTTACCGTTGTAGGATTATTAGAGTTGTCGAGCTAGGTTAGAATAGAGTTCTCCTAATTTTTTTCATAGCATGTATTGTAACTTAATATAAAGTCTTACTTCCGAATATGAAGTCTTACTTCCGGTATCCCTTCTCATTTCTGTAGTGTAAAAGCTTTTTGGTTGCTCAAAGCATATATAGAAGATCTAGTAAAAAACAATATTTAGTGTTTCTTTTAGCTTGGCTTCTTAAGGAAATACATGTTTCTGAATAGTTTTGGGACCAGAGCTAGGTCGTTGAAGGCCACTGCATTAACGCACAATTCTAAGTATCTCCAGAACAGTGTGTTACAGGAAATAAGGCGGCAAGGTAGGGATAGGTGGTGCTTTTTAAATATTTCCCCCAAGAGTTCTCTAGGTTTTCAATCTGTTAGCCAATTCTACCCAGTCGAGAGAGTACAGATATCTGAAATGGTGAAGTTCTTACTTGCTCCATGAAAATATAGCCACCCAAAGATGGGAAAATGCAGGTGCCCCATTAAAGGAAGAGCTTGTATGGGGTTAGACAGGAGAGAGGTACTGTAAGTGTTGTCCTCCTCTCTGAGAAGAGCTTTAGTCAAGACATGAAAAATCTCCCATGTGACATCGATCCTTAGGACACAAAGCCTTGCCTCAGTGTTGATGCTTGTGGAAGTACTAGTGTGCCATCCTTATGCAGTTTGACTGAGAACTAGGAGGAAGGCCAGCACTATACATCCAGTGTCCTTGTCCCCTTACTGCGCTTCTGCACACGTAGTAGGCAAGGGGCCATACTATGAAAAGCTGTCATGATACTTGTTGTTTTTTTTTTTAATTAATAAAGTATGAATGTAGTGAAAAAAGAAAACACTGCCTCTGAATAGATAAGATTATTTTCCTTGGCTCATTTTTCTGAATTAGCTTGAAGTTCAGCTAATCATGATAATCTTATACCTACTCTTCTCTTTGGGAGAAGAAAAAGACCAATGTCACTTCCAACCAATGTCAATCCTGAAGACGGGGAAGAATAAATATGACTTTAATGAGAATAATGTGCATCACCTTCAGAGAAGCACATTTGCCATTTCTGCAGAAGAGACAGAAGTTTGCCCAGAAACCTGCATTTTTTCATAGTACTTTTACTCCATTTCCAAATTCTGTTTCTTGGGCAAAATAGCCCAAAAGTAGTATGAGATGTGCTGTTATCTCGCGTAACACAGAGACAACTATCGGTGCTGTGAGAATGCCCTTGTAGGAGTATGGCGTCGCAGGCTGGTGGACACCTTTACAGACATTGATGCAGAGGGAATTGCTGGGCTAAAGGACAGGTAAGCCTGTATCTGTCCTTCTGGAGCAGATGCAAGTTCACTCCTACTGCTGCTCTCCCCCACCAGTGGTGGACTCTGCTCCACAGCCCCTTGTAGCTGCGCTTCCCTGATGCTGTGCATAAGCAAAAAAGCCATGCTTTTTGAAACCAGTGTATGAGAGAGAGATGGGTTTCAGGCATGTTTGTCCTGTAATTAGCCCTTGTGATTAAATTTTTGAAGAAGGTAAAGTAGATCTGGCACCCATCTGTCAGAGAAGTTAGAAAACTTGCTGGTCTGGTGGGGAAGAGGAAGAACTGTGCTGGCAGTATTGAGTTCCTTCCACCCTGTAAACCTCTACAGAATTGGCAGGAGCATAGAGGAAGAGAGAAAGAAGTTCATTTATTAATTTTTTCCTGACATAGTCTACATGTGTTCTCTTACCCTCTGCCTCTCGTCTTCCTTTGTCTTGCTAACTTTTCCCCTCGTCGCAAAATGCCTACATGTGGCGAATGGTGAGATAACACAGCATAGACTAGCTAATGGTAATTTACTACAGATGTCTCATATATTTCTAATTTGGGGCTTTTCCATGGTCTGTAGAGGTTGCTCACAGTGGAATTGAATGCTCAAAGTATTTCCTCCATCTGTAAATATATAGTGAACCTGCGCTGTGTCACATTTCCAAGGACTGCATGGTTATAAAGGAAAGACCCATCTACAGTGCTCTTGATGCAGCCAGGGCAGCCCTTGTTTCTAAATGGCAGCTGTGTTTAACTTTTTCTGAATATAATAAATACCTATTGAGCCATCCTTTTTGCTTTTTTGTAAATTTCGTGTCACAGCAATCTGGATTTAGTGTTGCTGTAATCTCACATTGAAATATAATGGCAGTAAAATGATTCCCATACAAGTCTAGAGAGAATCTGTGCTAATACCATTAAAATGTGCTTACCGAATCAAAACAAATGCGGCGTTAGCATGTGAAAACTGTGTTTATGCGATTATAATGTTTCAGCAATATGAGATTACTGTAGGAAACTAATCCAAACCTAGAGAGGCTTCCCATTACAAGACCATTAAAATGGCACAGTGACTGAAGCACAAGTTTCAGATGGGAAAAGTGGAAACACAAATCTTGTCATCAGTATTCAGGCAAAACATCTATTGAACTCAGTGGAGTTTTTACCAGAGTCAGGAATGCAGTATCATGACCTTTTTAGCAGCAAGTCTCTTTCCTCTTAACAATACCTCTAGGAAAAATATTTACTTCACCAGTATTTAATAGTTGGCTAATGGTGACAGTCGTGTTTTATGCACCATACTATTGGTGGTTGTAAAGATTTGTCCAGAGTTTATTACAGAAATGTTAAGGTATTGTTTCAAGGCTGTTGTGAAATAATACAAGTTTTGGTTATATGTTAAAGCAATTCTCATTTTCTTTTTATCTGAATATGTAATTTTCAGGAAATACTATTTATTTCTCTGTTTATACTGCACCTAGAGCAGAGAAGCCTTGTTCTATGCAGGAGCACCTTGGTGATACCACAGCATAAATTAGTGATTTCCAAAACCAAAATACCTGTTGTTGCCAGATGAGAGCCTACCTGTTTATCTTTTGTCATAGGAATTGGCACCTTTCCCCCTCCCCTCAGACTGGGTTAAGATTCAATAAGTATGATTCATACGTCTTATGTAGGACCATCTAAAATATACTTGTCTTGTGCAGGATTGTTTCTTGGCTCCCTCCATGGAAGGAGGCTGATATTACAGAAAGTGACTCGTCCTGTTCTGTTACGAACATTCAAAATAGGCTGGATGAGTTGCCTATGGATATGTCTTTTCCTCTCCACTATGAAAATGGTCTTCTGGAGAAGACATACATCATTTTAGATGGCTAAATGAGGTGATATGAATTCAGTCCTTGGTGTATGAAAGAAGCAGCTTTCTCAGAAGAAAGGTCTGTGTAAAACATGGAACGCAAGTCACTAGTAAAGCACACGAACATTGATTTCTATAGTAATGTATACATGCTTAAATAAAGCAGCAATCCTTATTCCATTTAAAAGCTGTTTGCACCTAAAATCTGTTTTAAAGACACTAATTAAATTCTGGTTCCATCAAGTGAATCTTATTATGAATAATGTGTCATTATAGCATAATCAGGGCATGCTGTCTGTGTAAATGACAGTGGGGAAGCTACCAGGACAGTAGTTTTAAAAATAATTCCAGTCATAGGTTGTTGGCTGTCTTTATTTTTCATAATTTTTTTATTAAAAGCTGTGGGTTTCTAAAACTGCGTTAGTAAGCAGGCACATACATTAATATTAATCATATTTTTCATGCAAAATTAGGCCTACTTTAAATGCTGTTTGGTCAGTTTCTGGTTTTGTGATGCTTCTTATATTTATAAAAATCCTTGGCCTCAATCAAAAGGTTCAATAGTAGGCACTGGTTCTGTAAACTCTGTATGTGTGCTATAATCTGAAATCTAGAGTCTAAAAATCAACAGATTGGTATCTGCTACAAGAGAAACCTGGCACTGGAACTGGTAATTTTAAATGTTTCCTGCTGTTATAAATCAGAAGACAGCATAAGAAGATTTCACACACGCAACCATAGGTCTTCGCAGTGGTCAGGACAGATTAATTGCGGGTAATCTAAGTTAACTGTGTCAGAAAGGAATTAGTGGCAACAAATGTTGAAAGTCAACTTTTTATCAAAGTAGTAATCTGAAAGTGAGCAAAAATTCACATTCAATTAGAGTGGCCTTTTTGAGTAACTGCACTATTAAATAACTAAAAAACTGAAGTGGAAACTTGTTAAGGAAACAGACTGTAATCGCTTTGTGTCAAGTTTTATCAAAAGAACTTCAATACTTATATATTTAATTATATAACAAAATATTTATATAGGTTTGTTTTCCTAAGTTAATAAATGTATTTGAAAATTGTCGATGAACATGGGAAGAGAAAAGTGTGTCTCCAATGCAGAGTAGTTATCATTCTCTATGCTGTCAGGGTTTTACTGAATACCAGAGTGTAGATCTTTAACGCAAAAAAAAAAAAAAAAAAAAAAAAAGCAAAGGTAATACAATTATCTTAGAATTATCTTAGTCTCTTTGCTGTGCATATAAGAATGACTCAGATCATTGAACTTTTTCCAAAATAGTGGATTGCTCTATAGAGCACCAGCTTTGTTCAAGGATAAAATTAATGACTGGGTTGGACAACTTAATTGAATTGCAGCTAGCAGCAGTTTCTGACTAAGACAGGTATTTTGCTTTTAATTATTTGCTCAAGAATAATATTTTCTGAAATCATGCACTTCTTAATTTATTTGGCAAAAAATAAATCATTATATTAATCAGCTAGCAGTCTGTTCTATGAGATTAATTGTTCTTCTGCCTTCTCAAACAAGTCAACATACTACTCTAGAAATGAAATTCATAAAAGAACAGTTCTTCCTAAGTCTGCTTTTACACAAGGCAAGCAAACATAGTCAGTCAGTCCTTTCTCGTTCTTATCCATAATTTTTCATATTAAAATAACTGCCAGGACTACAGACTTCACTAGGCAGGCAGTATCTGCTTTTGCAGGGGCTGGGTCACTTTCGTACACTGGTACTCTGATAGTGGCTGCTTCTTGTGAGATGAAAGTATCCCCAAAGAGACCTCGACGTTCTTGTGGCCTTTGATATGTAGAGTTCAGTGCCCTTCAGATTTCAGTTCTTCCGTCATCCTGGCAGATTAACTTTAGCAGTTAAAAGGAAAGTGTCCTCTGAGGGCTTCACCAGTAGCAAACCCGTGTTTATGATATTATTCACTAAAAGGGAGACAGAATGGGAAAGACCTCTCTCTTTAATCAATAATACATGCTCTAGTTAGTCCTGTCCTCTGGACATGATTAAACATGTATTTTGTTTCATAACTGATGATTTTGGTTGACTAGGGATTATAACTATATATCCTCAAGCCTTTGCAACTAGCACCAGGCAAATCTAACATGAGCTGGGTAGTCAGCTATGTTTAATGTTAATATGGCACATACGCGAAAAAGACTACCCCCACCCCCAAAAGAAAAAGATGCCCCAAAATCCCAATGGGGAGAGCTGCAGCTAATTCTAACCTGTAGCGAGTCAGGCCAAACTTGTACAGGGCAGATGCCTTTGACATGAACCAACTGCAGATAGTAAGCTCGATGTATATCTTTGTCACCACTCATTTCAAGTTTTGAGAAATAACGTTGTTTTGTTCATGTTAAAGATGAAGAAAAAAATTTCTCAGAGGCTGAGCCATATAAATTGTTAGGGTAAGGTCTGTTCTTAACTGGTAAAATATTTGGCCAATGAAGCTGATGAGAAAAGCACTTTGTCTTCTGCCCTGCTGGTTGAGGGCCACGCTCTATCTTTAGCGACTGTTGTTGGCTTTGGAGGAGTTGTCCTGGGCTGTTCCAGACCTCCACAGCACAGCTGGCGGGAGAACCTGAGCCTCTGTTGAAGTCTAAGAAGCAGATGATCATCCCCATCCCGGCGTTCCTTATACAGAGGGGCAGACAAGGTGCCCAAACACGGACAGCTTCACTCAGTGTGCAAGGGGAGTAGTGAGTCTTGGAGGACACAGATAAATAAAATGAACGTACCAGTGAGGAATATTCAGCCTTGGTGCCAAGTATGTTCATCTGGTGGCTCAAGCTGACAAAATTTGACAGCTGCTGAAGAGCAGAGAATTCCAAATGAACATACAGTGGTTGTTATTAAATAGGAAACATTTATCTTAATGTGATATTGACTATAGCACAATAAATTATGATGATTTCCCTGTACTGAAATGTGGTATTTTTACATTGCTAGAGTACTGATACAAGTGCAGTTGAGTAAAATAAATGCTTTGGTTTTCGTATTGACCACTCTACTGGAAACAGCGTTTGAAAACTTCCCAGTGAACACGCAGTGTGTAGGTACGTGCGTGAGAGAGAGAAGGGAATTCAGAAATTTAGTAAGAAATGTTTGCTCCATCTGAAAAGGTGTTGTTTCCTTTTTTCTTCCTTCACAGACTCTTTTAATCTGATTTTTTTTTTCCTTTTGTTGAAGAAAAATGCCTTCCTTGGCAGGGAAAGCGCAGACTGTCTTGGGCCCTGTGGATCCGGACCACCTTGGCTACACGTTGACTCATGAACACTTGACTATGAACTACAGCTGCTGTTTTTGTCCACCTTCTCCAGGCCAAGAGCCTCTGGCTGATGGGCCCATTGAGATGAAGAACTTGTTTTGGATTAAGCAAAACCCCTATAGCCATAAAGAAAACCTTCTTTTGTATCAGGAAACAGATGCTGTGAAGGAGGAGCTCTTGCATTTTAAAGCAGCAGGTGGTGGGACGATCGTGGAAAACACAACCACAGGAATTGATCGGGATATGAATACTTTGAAGAAACTTGCTGAAGAAACTGGAGTCCATATTATTGCTGGGGCTGGGTTTTATGTGGATTCCACTCATTCTTCTCAAACACATGCCATGACAGTGGAGCAGGTAAGTCTTAACCATTGCTTTGGAGACTCTCTCTATCAGTTATCCCTGGGGGAATCAAAGGTGGAGAGAAGTTCCAGCAAAATACATGAAATCTAGAGTTCTCAACATGAAAAACTTGGGAACAGCATTACTGCTTGTTTGTTACAGCGGGACCAGCGCTACTTGTGTGTGCTGGGATTATCTGTCAGCATTTCCAATTCTTAAGCTCCATTTTCTCTCAGGGATTTGTTATAATGCAACAGTAAAAGGAAAATAAAGTACTTCATGTGTGGGCATCTGGTACCACACCAATTATCCTGTTCTTTTTACAATTTTTAAAGAAGGAGTATATGCCTTCTGCCTCTTTTGTCTCTTTTTCTGGCTAATTGCTTCCCAATGAGATCACCCAGAATTCTTGTAAAAAGCATGAATAATTGCAATATTTACAGGCCGGTTGTAAATCATTGCTCTGCTCAGGCTGGCTGTTACATCTCTCTTCTCTACCATTTGTCCAGACTTTTCAGGGTAGAGTCTACATCGAATTGTTTCTACGATGCCTAAGACAATGTGTTAATAATGACCAAGGTCCCCAGATATTCCTATAATAATAAATATCCATTCATCTTTTATTAAGAAAATGTGATGATAGGGAGAAGAGGGAAGGGAACTCTCCAAGGCAGGAGACTGTGAAAGCAGATGAACGGAGCTGAGAAAATTTTTTAAAAATCTGTCATAGTTTACAAATGAGTCAAAGTAATTTTAAAAATCAATGGTCAAAACCTGAGCAGATATAAAGTGATGCAGTGCTGCCAACCACACTGGACCCAAGCTGGCCCAAGCTGTACAGAATGGTACTAGTTTTCCAAAATATTCTTGCATTGCTTGAAATTTGATACAAACAGATTTCTTGGGGCAAAGGTTTCCCTTCTGTATTTGGTGGACTGCTGGACACCCACAGATGTCCTGTACTTAGCAGGTAATAAATACTTAATCCAGTCCAGAAGACAGAAAGGGTTGTGCAGTGACTGATCCGTGATAACCAGTGGTTCCTCATTTGCCAGTGAATTTGACATGATTATGTTTTCTGATTAGGCAAAGACAATTTAAGTATTTTGTTGCTAGCCCTACCGGAGCTATTCAGTGACACAAGGATGTTGCTGCAGGAGAGATGTTCTTCAGGAGAGGAGTGAGTTCTATATCATAGGATAGAGTGTTGGGCAGAAACCTGCTGTAAATTGTAATATCTTGGACTGACTTTTGCGTGTAGATTGAGTATTTCCCAATACGTTGTATGAGGCTATTGAGAAGACAAGGTGTGGAGTAAGGATAAGTTACAGATTTATTTGAAAATTGGTGTGGGGTTTTTTGACTTCCTGGATTTGCTTGCAAATTTTCTTCCTTTGTTCACTTTATTCTTCCTTAAAGTCATGATTTCCCTAACATGAAGGGCCAAAGAGTTAGAAGATCATCATCAGTGCCATTTTGTGCTCTGAATTCTGAATGTATTCTTTAAGATATGTGGCCTATTCTGGAAAAGAAAAACTAAAGCTGTTATAACAAAATGCTTTTATTAGGAGATTCTGATGTCTTTTTTGCTTATGAATATTTTAAAAGCAAGCTAATTTTGACTCTGTAAGTTTGTCAGCTGAGCTTTGTTCTTGTAGTTCTGAAGTCATTGGAGCTCCTGTCGTTTTATGTCGGCATTCCCACAAGATTTGCCTTAAACTTGTCTCTTCAGGATCTTTGCCGGAGTTTCTCCCTTCCCTATCTGAGTGACAAGGTTTCCTTATTCTCTGAGCCCTTATTTTGCAAGAAATTACACTGAATTGTTTCTAGAGCCAATTCAAGAGTGTGAGGCACAGGTTTCATACTGAGCTAACTTTGTTTTTTTTTTAAATAAAAATTAGTCTCAGCCTAAATCAGTGTTCAAATTTTATGTAGACCAGCTTTCTCAGCAAACCTGGGCAACTGTGTGAGTGATACTGTTAAATTGATTTGCTTTGTGTTTATTTTGTGAATGGCTAGCATAACGTTAGTTGACAGAAACCAGATTTTAACTGCAGTGTTTTCACACACCCAACTGTTAATTAAATAAGTTCTGAAAGACCTTGGGAGTATAACTAGCACAGTGTCCACAGGCCAAATTTGATGCTATTTAACACAAATAGTATTAATAACCAAAAATCTCATTTTCCTGTTCTCTAGCTTACAGGGATTATTGTTGATGAGATACTCAATGGAGCAGATGGGACAAACATCAAGTGTGGTGTGGTGGGAGAAATAGGTTGCTCCTGGCCTTTGACTCAGAGTGAACACAGAGTGCTTCAGGCAACAGCGCAGGCTCAGTCACAGCTTGGGTGCCCCGTTATCATCCATCCTGGCAGGAACAGCGATGCACCTTTCCAGATTGTCCGCGTTCTGCAGGAAGCTGGGGCTGATGCTTCAAAGACAGTCATGTCTCACCTTGACAGGTAAGCAGACTCTTCTGCTGTTCTTCTGGCAGTGTTGCCACAACCCGCTGGGGTTTGGGGGAACTACTTGCAAATAGTTAGGTTTCTGTTGTGCACTGGGATCAGGACACGAAGAATTATCTTCAAGTTTACTCACTTAAAAATGTGAAACTGCTTATATAGAGCTTGGTGAGCTTCCAGCACTTCAGTCGGGGTCAGCTTTTAGGTTCACACTGTCAAAGAGATTTGGGCATTTTAAATGCTCTCTTTGAAGGCCTGGTGTGAGATCAGCAATAACTGTAGCCACATTTTTAAAAAATGGGGATTCCATTAATTCATATCCCTGCACAAATCACTGCATTTACAAAGCATTGGACATCGAGCAGCTTTCACCAAATTGGGTGGGAAGCTGCTGGGCTTCCAGCGTTTTGGAAACCTGGGCCACTCTTAAGGGCCTGACCAAAGTCTCTCAGATACTAGTGGAGAACTCCTTGATTTGGCTGGATGCTGGATCAAAGTAGAAGCCAGACCTTTTCAGTTCTGCTACCAGACAGAAGAAATATTGCTTAAAAAGAAAATAGTTGGGTTTTGGATAGCTCTTAGCAGAGACCAGATTGCTATCTTTTAGTTTCCTTGATAGCAAAAACCAGGAACCCCACATCAGACGTGGAGAGGAATTGGGGTGCTTTTCTCTCTCCGGTTTAGAAACACAGCCTCTTATTACCAAATCAGTTTTGTGTGACCTTGTGCTGTTCATGGTGAGCTGGAAAATGTCCAAGCATTGATTAGTTTGGCCAGTTGCTGAATAATGGAGACCGTTTGTGATCATGTGATTCTCAGCAATTGGATTGTTTGCCCTCAATGTGAGTGTAATACAGGCAAGAGCACTGTGCTCCAAATTTCTAACGGTTATAGGCTCTGAGAGCTTGTAAATCAAGCTACAGGTGTTTTGTATTCACACAGAGCTCAATGTTTTACTTGGGGATTTTAGGAGCATAAAATTCAGTGCCACAAAATTTTATTTATATTTGATTATATTTAAATGATATGGGCATTCTTTATGTATTTACCTGCATTCCATTTTATCTATAGCTATGTTTTTCTCTCATTTTTAAAGAAAAACTGGTTACCTAAGTCTTTGTATGAAAGAGGACTGAGCAAGCTGCAGGTGTATGTACTTACGTAGCCATTTTGATAAAACATAAACATCCAGTTATGGTTTTTTGCCTTTATACACTGTTGTAAATTGTTGAATTCAGTGATTTATTGGTGGAAAATAAGCAATGTAAGTAGAAAACAGTCAAGACAGAGGTGCAGTTTCACTAACAGCCGCTGATGCACAATATGACATTTCCTCATACTCCTTCTATCATTACTTTCACACATTCAGGTTGGCACTTGCTATAACATAAACTCTAAACTACTGTGAAGTTTGGCTTTGCAATGTGCATTTAACATTTTAAGTCTCCTCCAGTGAGAAGAATCGACGTGGGAGCATCCCAGTCCCTTAAATGTGAGATAAATTTGTACATAGCTCCATATTTCATGCCTGTTTTTGACATAGACAAAACGGTAGTTTTCAGGTGGATATACAGTCAAATGATAAAACTAAAATGCTGGCTACCATGTTTTGCAATTTAGCACCTTAGAACAAAAGGTAGCAAGTGTCCATAGTGAAACTATGGTATAGATAAAGGCTGGGAAGCAAAAGCTATTGAGGTCTTGGCTTTGGCCATTTATTAGGGATTAAGGTTATAAAGGTATCTTGGTAGAGATCAACACTGATTCACTTGAGTAGCTTTTGTTAGAAGGCTCACAGCAACTGTTATGAATGCCTGTTTGATAATGGTTTGGTGGATGTCCCTGCGGTGATTTATGGATGAGGTCCAAACTACAGGATGCTTCCCTGTGTCCCACCTCCTTTTCCCTGCGTTCAGGGCTGCTCAGGGACATGTGTTGCCCAAACACCTAATTCCAGCACAGGGATTAGCAATTTGAGCTGGGAACTGCTGCTGCTGCTACATCCCTGTGGCTTACAAGGGGACCCAATGGCTGATGAAATTAAGCTCTCCTGCTCTTCGTTGGGACAGAGCACCCAAAAGCACAATGCTAACAGTATTTTGCAGAAGAAATTGCTCTGGCTGTGATTTTGAAATATATTGTTGGGTGGTTTTTGCCACCTGCACAGGGATGAGTACTCTTGGCTACTGTCTCCCTGTTGAACTGAGCAGGGCTGGATCTAAAATGACCTGTTCTGCAATTTGAAAACTCATTTGGTAATAAATGTTGAATCTCTGTAAACTGTAACATTTATTTTAAAATAACATTTTTATTAATTACAGTTGGCAAGTCTTAGACTCCTGCTGATGGCAGGCTTGTTTGAACGAGGGTTTTCTCTCTCTCAACCCATCTGTTCCTCCTACTTGATCCTGTTGTTAAGTCATAATATTGAACTTGTGACATCAGTAATTTCCATAGCAACAGACTGTGATGTAATTGTAAAGGGTAAAATTACTTTGTGACATCAATATCTGCAATAATAAAAAAAATTAAACTACTGCCCTTTTGGTTAACTATGCTGTTCTTGAGGAAACTTGTTTTTTCCTTAGATGAAAAAAATTGTGTTGTGGTTATAAAGACAAATTTATAATGTATCGCTTGATACATTGCTTTCCTTCAGATAGCTTATGCTCTTGGTAAAAGTGTTTCAAAGAAAAAAAAATATTCCAGAGAGCTCTTATTTCAGTTGCCATTCTTTTCTGAATAAGTGTTGGTTTTAGTAGCTTTGTTCCTTCACTTCTCAAATCTGCTGCAAAGCCCATGTCCCAGGTACTCACAGTGCCATTATATATTTTGGTGAGAGCCTTTCCTTAAGGCATTCTGGCCAGATCCCAGTGCAAACAATGATATATTGCTGCTCTAATGACAATCTAGAAACATCACTGTACAGAATAGAAACTAAAGACAAAGTTGTGTATTACCGGTGTGTGATGGATGAAACAAGCCCTGGATGTAGCTGTCTCCTGTAACTCTTTTGGGAAAGTAAATCTGTCTTGTGTAAGTAATCCATTGTCTTTTTTTAAAATGTCACTATGAATTAACCTCCTCCTTAAATGTCCTTCCTTGTTAGGTTGTCTGTTGAGAGGTTTAGAGATATCAAAAGTAAGTAACTTTCCTGTTTCCACTTAAAGATTATCATAAATGTTTTCATTATTTCATGGGGGAAGAGTTGGTTTTGGTTTGGTTTTTTTGATGCATGAAGTCCTAAATGAATGTGAGAAGGACAATGCTGTGTAGCAGCTTAAGGTGCACGTGTCAAACAGGAGTCCTGTTTTTCAAAAGGGTGAATTAAATCCTAGATTATTGTTTTTGTTCCTTGCAAGTAGGAAGGAAGTTGCAAAATACCTATCCTCGTACCATGAGATTTTTTCTCTTCTGTTACAATGCTGACGTTGTGTTATATATGTTCTGCAGGACTATATTTGATACAAAGAAACTTCTGGAATTTGCTAAACTGGGATGCTATTTAGAGTATGACCTATTTGGTACAGAATTTCTTCACTACCAGTTCCATCCTGATATTGACATGCCGAGCGACAATGAAAGAATTGCAAGGTATCTGCTTCCATGAAGTTTAAGCTGTAGCATTGCCATTGACAAATGAGTATTATTGGTATTTGTTTTAAGGTAAAATCACAGAGTAATTCTGCTTGCTGTTCAAAATTGTCTTTGTTCATACTAAAATAACGACAATTTTTTTTCTGCTGCTGTTAGGTCTTTAGGGCAGCATGTGTAATTTCTTCCATCTGCAAAGGAAGATGTAGAATTATAGTGTTGTAGAAAGTTACTTGACAAAAAGATCAAAAGCTTTTTTAACTTTATTCTCCATCCTAATCCCATGCTGATTTGGTTGAATTTTATCATTTGCTGCATTTGTATAGACTGTGAAAAAGACAAGGCTGGAGATACAAGGCTTATATAGGGGTTTGGCTTGTATTTGAAACATAGTATTGGAAACCTAGTGCTGCTACTAAGCACCATCTGAGCCCGTTGCATCTCCTCACAAATGCGCTAACCGAGCAAAACTCATTGGTTGTCTTGGATGGATTTGATCCGTGCTTCCGTCCTGAAAACTGGACTTTTGTTCTTCCAAGCACTTCACCTCTCCTCCCCCTCTCCTTTTGCCCTTTCTTTCTTTTGAAGGATGAGATTCCTGTCTCCTCAGAACTCCCATGCACCTCACACTCACAATGAAAATATTGGCCCCACTGGCAGGAGGCCTCTTCCCTGCTTCTCATCAGCGCATGCAGTCTCAGCTCAGCTGCACAGCAAATCTGTTGTGCTGTGACAACACAAGGTATTGCCGAGGAGATGCATTTCTTGCAGAAACTGTCTGAGACAGGTAGGATCAGCTGGGAATGGGCTTCTCACTCTGTCCAGAGGTGTGGTCCTCCTGTGCTCTTGTTCACAGTGTTCGTGTGCAGTGAAGTGGCAGGTTTCTGGGGGGTGGGGTGCCATCCTGCCTGTGTCTTTTTTCCTTGCAGAGTCAGAAACAATTCTTTCCTTCTCTTTGATGAGAAAGATTTTATGATCCCTGATCACTGATGAAGTAACTTTCTAGCTTTCACTTATATTTCAGACGTAGCTTCCCTGCCCCTCATTGTCAGATTAGCCTCAAGACTTTTCTTCTCTGTTTTCAGGCCGTTCTCTTCTTAAGAAGGTGCTGTGGTTACTGTTCCACTTATGCCAAGTGTTTGCTGCTGCTTTTCACACTAGAAATAATTTCTCTCTCTTAACAGGGCTGTCAGTCTTGCACTCAGTATTTTAAACTGTTGCAATGAATCTGCAGTTTCCACATTTAGAATGGGTAAAGTTGCTCCCCTCCCCTGTGCCTCCTCCCCTCCCCTGTGCCACTGGAGGTCAGCATGTACAGAAGCACCGTGAGGAATGTGTGTAGAGGAACGGACTATGCCTTGGTTAACAAGTGCTTGCTCGACCATGGCAAAGTTTTCATTCCATCCATGATACTTGCTCAGCCACCAATGTCTCTCCTTAAACTCTCTGGCATTTGAGTATTTCTTAGAATCATAGAATCATAGAATCATACAGGTTGGAAAAGACCTCTAAGATCATCGTGTCCAACCGTCAACCCAACACCACCATGCCCACTACACCATGTCCCTAAGGGCCTCATCTACACGTCTTTTAAATACCTCCAGGGATGGTGACTCCACCACTTCCCTGGGCAGCCTGTTCCAAGGCCTGACCACTCTTTCAGTAAAGAAGTTTTTCCTAATGTTCAATCTAAACCTCCCTTGGCACAACTTGAGGCCATTTCCTCTTGTCCTATCGCTAGTTACTTGGGAGAAGAGACCAACACCCACCTCGCTACACCCTCCTTTCAGGTAGTTGTAGAGTGCGATGAGGTCTCCCCTCAGCCTCCTCTTCTCCAGGCTAAACAACCCCAGTTCCCTCAGCCGCTCCTCATAAGACTTGTGCTCCAGGCCCTTCACCAGCTTCGTTGCCCTCCTCTGGACGCGCTCCAGCACCTCCATGTCCTTCTTGTAGTGAGGGGCCCAAAACTGAACACAGTATTCGAGGTGCGGCCTCACCAGTGCCGAGTACAGGGGCACGATCACCTCCCTGCTCCTGCTGGCCACACTAGTTCTGATACAGGCCAGGATGCCGTTGGCCTTCTTGGCCACCTGAGCACACTGCCGGCTCATGTTCAGCCGGCTGTCAACCAGTACCCCCAGGTCCTTTTCCTCTGGGCAGCTTTCCAGCCACTCTTCCCCAAGCCTGTAGCGTTGCCTGGGGTTGTTGTGGCCGAAGTGCAGGACCCGGCACTTGGCCTTGTTGAACCTCATACAGTTGGCCTCGGCCCATCGATCCAGCCTGTCCAGGTCCCTCTGCAGAGCCTTCCTACCCTCCAGCAGATCAACACTCCCGCCCAACTTGGTGTCGTTGCAGCAGGCTGTCTATAGGAAGAAAATACGAAAAGTTTGTCTTCTCATTGTATGGTGCGAATATGTGCACTTGAGTTAGCAGTGCCATTAAATGGATTTTGTTGGGCTTTTGATGCATCCACGCTGGACATACGATAGCAGTGGCAATCTCCTTAGGGATTTTTTTGCCAAACAGCATCAGAGAGGTGGAAACCAAATTGACCTTTAAATGTGTTGATGAAAATACTAAATGGAAAATCTATGTTCAGGTCTTGTCTATTCAAAACAAACTAGTCATGCCATACGTATGCAAACACAGTTTAGCTGTGTGTGTATTTATGCATTTTTGCTGCAATTTTTATTTGCTAATGCAAGTAAAAAACTGAATTTTTTCAGGGACAGGTTTTCTTTGAGTCAGAAGCAAGTACTAACTAAACTTACAGGAATGAGCAAAAAGCAGCAATGAATATGGAATACAAAGGACCATATGCCTCCCCAACCCCAGAAATGAGTCCAAGTATGAAAGGAGATGATTCTAAGAAGATGTTTGGTCAGCAAATAACTTAGTTCCTCCAGCGTCATTGCTCTCATTCTTTGGTTGGCTTGTGGTCTCTCTATAATTCAGGCTGGAGAAGATACTTGTGATGTTGTAATAGTACAGAATGCGTAATGTTGTGCACTGTATTGCACTATTTACGGTGTTTTTATGACATGCTAATTTTTTACCAAGTTCTATCTTACTTGCCTTCTTCTGCTGCCCATATTAATTTGATCCTGCTACCTGTATCTCCTCATAACTAATTGTAATAAAAACTGACAGTAAGAGCTTTCAGATACAGTGTGGTTACTTATAAAACTAGTATTTGCTTTCTTGCTGATCAAAGCACAGTCAGGAAGGTAAGAATTAGAATTTCACAGCGCTGGCAAATGATGGAATTGGGTGCCTTCATGAGCAACGAGCACTTTCCAGGTCTGGTCTATCCGTCCCTGCCACTTTAATGCTGCAATCTACTGCCAAAAACTAAACTGAAGCTTATGGGAAACTTAACAGTCATGCAATACAGACACCCACCGAATAAACTCTAAAAAATGAACTGAGCAAGGGATTAAGGTTCCCAGAGTGAAATGTGGAACGGAAGGACTTGTTGTTGCAGACGGGTTACAAGGGAGCGACCAAAAGATTGCTTCTTTTTCCAAGCTGACTTCTTGTCATTTCGCCAAGTCTGGTTAGCTGGGCTGCTGTATGAACTCCTATTTCCTGGCATATGCTAGCACTGTGCAATGCCTGTCTTATTTATCTTCTTCTTTAATGAACATCTTTGAACATGTTTGGATGATAACTGTCTATATGGAATATGATGCTGACAGCTTAAAAATTTTTATTAACCTGGTTTGCTAAGTAGGAATTAACTAAAGATGTGAAAGTATTTGTGTAAATGAGAAGGCTTCTTAAAGGACCTGTCACACACAGAGTCTGGTCCTTAACAAATGTAATGACACTAGCTTTGTGACAGCAGCAAGAAATAACCCCATGAATCGATCATGCTGAGAAGGAGTTTATGTAGGAAATTATTACTTACCCATGTATGTAAAACCTGTATCCCATGTTTGGTGATGCTGAAGTTCTTGAATTCCTCCTGGACTTAATGGGACTGGGAATGCAAAGTCATGTGCCAGCTGGAAAGAGTTTTCCTTCTCCACTTTGCGATGTGTGGTGGTATGTTTTCAGAGGTGTTTTTTTTTTCATTCAATAAAATAAGTGCCTTAATTTCAATTAAATATAAGGAATATGTCTTCTGAGTAGCTAAAAATAAGTGTTTTCAGTTATAATACAGTCTAGCAGTGCAATAATGTAAAAAACTTAAATCCTGCTCAGTTCTGTGCTGTTGCAGAGTGAGAACCTTTTACTGACAGGTATTCTTTTTACTTTTGCAGGATTCGTATGCTGATCGATGAAGGCTATGAAGACAGAATTCTGATCGCTCATGATGTGCACACTAAGAATAGGTTGATGAAATATGGAGGTCATGGATATTCACATATCCTTAAAAATATAGTTCCTAAAATGCTAATTAGAGGCATATCCCAAGATAAAATTGATAAAATACTCCTAGCAAATCCAAAGCGGTGGTTGACTTTTAAGTAGGAATAATGAATAAATATTCCTATTTTATAGGGAAGCTTGATAAAATTCAGACCTGTTTCAGGAGAGCAGTCATTTTAAAACTTGGTTCTTTTCAGAGAAACTGGAAGTTATTAATTAGATGTGAACAAACTGATTATGACTTATGTTTAATTAGAACAAAAAAATTATGTATTCTCTCTGCATTTTCTCTGTTCTAAAAGTCTGTTCATGAATGATTTACTGGATATGAGCCTACCTGCAAAATCTTTTCAATTGAAATTTTAAAATAATTGTTTCTAGAGGGTAATCTAACCCTATTATTAAAAGTTACGGAAAAATATTTTTGAAGATGCATCATCTGGACTTTGAAGGAAATTACAGTTTTCAATTAAATTCCCCTTCTCCAGGGGGTGATCTTAATTCTTGTAATATTGACAATCTTCTAATTACCCTTATATTCTTTAAATAATGCTTGATAAAAAGTCTGGGACTTTTAAATAGCTTCCATAGACAACAGAAGGCAAAAGAAATCTCAAATAATTCTAAAAAGATACTGTTTCATTCTAGTTTAACAATTTACTTATTTTTAACTGAAGTGTAAAAAAAACCATGGAAAAATGTATTTTTGAATAAAGAAATTTGATGACCTCTTAAACTATGTGCAGTATGGATGCCTTTTTTTAATTGCATTAATTTTTTATCCTGAACCTTTGGAATCCCATAGCAATCATGTGCAACTTCATGCAGACCAGCTTCTTTTTGTAAGGATGCAACACCAAAAGTCAAAATATATTACATAATACAGTTTTAATGAGTTGCAATAGTTATAACAAAGGTTATGATATAAGTCTTTACAAATCAGTGTATCAAGATATGATGAAAAAGGAAGAAATGTTTGCCTTCTATGTGTTTTTCACATAAAGTGTGTTCTTTGCTCTTGTCTAACTTTAACCAGGGCAGGTGATTTATCCAAAAAATGGTCTTATCCAGTAGCAGTGGTAGCCTGATTTCAAAAGCTTCTTCAAATTTGACCATATACATCTTGTAGTATTGAGCTGTTCCAATAAATACCTTAGTAAATATGCATTGCTAGTTGTAAATGATCTCTAGCTTAGTACTTTACCGTTTAATACTACGTAGAAAATCTCTAGCTACACTGCTGTTGTGAGTGCGCTAACCAATAAAAGCAACAGTGGAACTAACAGACATGAAGTCAGTTACACATCTGTTATTGAAATACATTACCTCGTAGAAAAAAAAACAGGAGTAATCACTACAATATACAGATACAGGTTGGCACTTTGTCATAAAGTAAAAGCGTTAACCATTCTGGTGAGATAATATACAAGCACTGTGTCAGCACAGTGTCCCTTTATAAATCCTAGATGAGTTAGATTGGTGATCCTCTCAGTCAGCCTAGACTAACTCGGCATTTATTTTGAATTGGACGACTCAAAACAGAAACAGAAAGGGTAACCTGTTCTGTTGAAGAAAAGCTTCACTCATTCAAACGAGATTTTTAGAGAGATTCGTAAAATCTTCATCAGACTTTTACTGAGCAGCCAGCACTGAAGAGCTTTTTTGTCACAGTGGCAGACACTTTCAGCATTTTAGTACAGGTAAATCTGAGTTTGTACCCTTAGTACATTAGACAAGGTTGCTTGTGGCAAAGTACATGAAATAGAAATGCTAGGGGTAGCCTCTGTTACTCCTTAACAATTTATAGAAATGTTACTTTGATTTTGCCAAAATGTTAAAAATAAATAACGTAACCAACTGTGCTAAAGAGCTAGTTAATTTTCTTGCTAAAATTTAGGTTTAGAATGAAATCTGCAAGTTTTAACCTGAGAGAAATAGAACAGCTTCCCCTCCCAAAAACAAAACAAATAATAAATCCGTTTTCCGAATAAAAATATTCTGTGGACATTACTAGTATGACTGATTTTAAAGCATTTTTATAACTATGTAACTCATGGTACTTGTGTTTAGTTTAATTCTCCAAGCCATTAATCCTTTATATGGATTAAACTTCTTTGAGACTTTATATATATATATATCTATATATATATGAATGAGAAAAATAGGTTTTAATACACACTTTTTTTTGCATGTAAATATCTGCTTCTTTCTTTGCATATGTGTTATCATTTTTGGTAATATGCTTATCTGTGTCCATTTCATAGGCACGCCTTACTACAAACTGGTAACTAGCTACCGTGATAAGGTCTGTGTGACAACATTTTCTCACGTGTCAGATCTCCTGGTCTTCTCTGTGGGAATAATCCCACTAACTTCAGTGAGACAAGACACCTAAGACAAATACGGTTTTGACCCATGATATTCCTATGAAATTCTAGTTGAACATCTGCAATATGTCAAGTCATAACTATTTTATTAAAAATAGTACCCAAGTACAGACTAAGTCCTAAAAGACTAATGAAGCTAATTGCTGCAAAGAAAACACTCTACCTTAGTCTGAGGATGTGGCAGGCTTGCTAAATATTTACACGACTAACCATCAAGAATGGGCCTGTAATATTGCCTAAATATATATTTACACGTTTACAAATATAAAGCCAAATCCTTTTTCCACTAACCTCAGTGGGAGTTTTGCCATTGGTTTCGGTGGAATCAGGGATTCGGTCCAATAGAATAGTTTGTCAACTGTTGTATTTTTCAGAAAAAAAAATGTTTCTTCTATCCTTCTTTTTCTTTTAGAACACAGCTAAGGGAAAGACAAAATTTAAACAACTCCACTGGATTGATTTTATGTTAAAAGTCTAATGTAAACCTACAAAGCAGGAACATTGAGTTAAGGCTTGAAGCTGATTAGTTTCTAGTTTTAAGTGGAAGGATAAGAAAAGTACAAGGCAAACAATTCCTTTGGAGAGAGAAAGTATATTTTGATTACCTCTTCCTTTTATTGTAAAATCATTCCTCACCACACTATGAGTGGACTCCAAGCATCATTGTTAGCAAGTAAGTCACAAGAACCAAAGCTGAAGTATGGATAAAGCAGCAAGATCATAACACATCAAAGTATCATATACACTGAAGAAATAACTCAGCGTCCTTAGGCGGTTTTTTTTTCCTATAAAAATTTGATCTATGTAGGACTTCATTCACATGGACACTAACAACGAGGAAGTATTTGCTTTGGCGGTAGTGGATTGCACATCTGTGTAACTTGTTTTGTAATTTTTTAACATAAGGTTTCTCTGTGTTGTACAGATGTGAATCAGGTAGCATTCGACTTTTTTTCCCCGCTACTGAGGTGTTCGGTGGTCGCTCTGCTGGGGTGCTTGTTTTATTGACTCTTGCCACGCAAATCCATTGCTCAGAAGAGCAAGCTTCATTTTTCGACTGGTTTGGTGGGTCTTTTTACTCATCATCAGTCAGCATAAATAATAAATCCAGAAAATGTGCTGTATTTGTTGTTGTTTCCTCCATGTGCTTTTCCTCCATCTAATTTAATGTAAACTTCGTCTCCTGGCTCCAAGTGAAGAACCACGCTGTTACTGGCATAGTCGTAGTTCTGATCAGCATCCTGAGCAATCGCACTAGCTCGAACCTACGTAAAATACATAATTATGTGGTTAAGAAAACTCAGATAATTTTTACTGCACAGTGAAATAACAGCTTATCCTCAACGTTTTATTCAGCATGTGTACATTGCCGCTTTAAGTGTCTTGCAACATACATTGTGTTTTTTTCATGTGGATATTACAATACAACATTTGGACCTAAAGCAGTAACTTGCTCATTTCTTGGTTAGCATATTAATACACAACTGCTTGCACTCCGGTAAATGTTTGGAGCCTTTTTAAAATATATGCATAATAATAGCTGGAGAGCGGAGAAATGAATCTGGTTGTTTGCCAGTTCTACATCGGTGTAACTTTTATCTCAGCGGAACAAGTGATTGGCATTGGGGAGGATCCACAGTGAGAGGCCCTATTGGTACCAGGCTGGACTTCTTCCAGAGGCAAGTTATTGTCATACTACTGCAGAAAGAATACCAGAAGTACACACCCGCCCACACACATGCACATGCCAATGCACACAAGCAGGTAAGGATCCTAGCTGGGGTTTGGAAAAACTGTTACTGCCACATTTCAGTAAGCAAACATTTAATTTCTGTGTGTTGTAAGAGGTGCACTTTTGAAAAATCACAGGCAAGTCACTATTTGCTTTAAGAGGTTTGGGAATTTACAAGTAATTGAGGACTTTTCATTTGCAACTTTGACTTAAACATACGTTTTTTCCCATTTCTCCCTTGCTATTCCACTACTGATTAAATTTGACATTACTAGCAAACTGGAAGTAATCTGAAATTTCAAGATGTATGTTGGTTTCCAGCAACGAATAGCCTGTGCCATTGTAAGTCTCCAAATCATTTATTTATAATTTGACCCTGTTTGGTAAAATATTTAAACTTAGTTGTATGTGATTTATTTCAGTGTAACACATCATCTGCTTGTTGCTTGTCTTTGTTCTAGCGTAGTTACAGAGCAGTAAGTGATTTAGTGGTACTGCAAACCTGAACTAAGTAATAATGCATGACTTGGCGTACTATATGTGGGATTTTATCTGTTCTGAATTAAAAAAATAGGCTATAAGTCACAAATTTCCATGGATTCCTTTCAAAGTTTAAATGATAAATTTCCAAATTAAATTTTCATGTGATACGATCTCACATTAATATTGAAATGATAAAAAGGAGGGGGTTCTTTACCATGGCATTATGCAGCTTAAAAATCACAGTATTCTTTATACATCCTGTAAGAAGAGTGAGAAAGGCTTAAAAGACTTTTAGTGGTGTGACAGTCTGCAAATTTAAACTGATACATGGCATGATGATAAACCACAACTATTTCAGGGCTTCTTGATCCTGAATTGCCTGGTGGTGTTTACACAAGCGATCTATTTTGCTAGTGTTTAAGCAGTAATTATTCTAAGCAGAGGGTATTTCCTCAGGATTAATGACTAGCAGGGTGGAGTTGAAGGCTCTGGGCCATTAACCCTGAAAATACCCTCCAAAGAAAATAACGGGCTGAGGGTGTTGCTGGTTGTGTAAATGGAAAGGGCAAATGGGAAGGAATAAAAAGACTATAGATGAGGTAGAAAAACTTTCATAGAGAACTAGTATCTTGCATACTGGCAAACAAAATGGTTTAAATTACTTTCCAAATTTCCATTTACATCATAATGAAATGCTACTTCATGGATTTGTCTAAAATGTAGTTTTTCTGTGGATGGTAAAGGAGAATTCGAATTCTATTACTGACTATCCTGAGGGAATCTGCATATGGACACTGACTACAACAGCAATGGATATTTCATTTTTAAGATTCTAGATAGTACATATTGGCTGAAGAAAAAAAGATTCCGGGTATTGAAAGTCTAGAAACCAAAGTGTAGATCTTACTGCCCTGTGTATAAACAAATGTCCTGTAAACTTCAGTTTGCTATTCTTAGAGGTTTTACCTCCTTGTTTGGTCAGCCAGAGCAATTTATTTTTAAAGCCTGGGAGAACAGTCTCAAATGAATTCTCAGTGTACTGCTGCAAGAGGGTACATGTATCTCAAAATTAAACCATTAACGGACTATATATTTCAGACGTTGCGTGACTGCTCACCTCATCTTTCGTGAAGTTACACTCTCAGGTTGCACATACATACTAGCTAAGCTATGTGATTTCAGCACTTCCCTGTTCAAGCTTTATAACCATTAAAGAAGGCAATGTGTTAACAGTGGAGACCTTGAGGTTCCTCCTGTGCATTGTTTAGGAATGATTTTTTTCTGTAAGTCATACACGCTTTCCAATGGTTTGGGTTTTTTCATTGTTAGAAAACACTGAATTTATAATGTTATCTTTGCCAGACTCCATTTAATGACTTACTTCCAAAATTTCTAGCTTTCTTACAAATAATACAGAAAGTTAATTGCTATCACATCAGTGTTTAGCATTTCAAGAATAAATCACAATCAAAAGGAGACACTGCTGCATTAAAACTGCGCATCAATTTTAAATATCTGAATTCTATGCAGATATTCACCTAAATACTTGTCTTTGCACAGATATATACAAACATATATACATAGAACCCCCGCCATTTTTTTTTCTTTGAATCACTGCGAGTTTAATTTGTCTCATGTCTGATACTGGAAGTAGTTATATTTGGAAACAGTTAGACTTCAGGCTCAATTTAATATTTATAAGTGGTTACTTTTTAGAAGTACTGGTATGTATTTATTTTTCAGGGTTTGGGAAAACAAACATTTTAAAACATTATAAATAGGGGTCAAAAATAGATTTATGTTTTAATTGCAAGTAAAATGGTATTCTCGCCGTGGACAATATTGCCTTTGTACGAAGAAATCAAAGTGAATATATTACAATGTACCTTGTTTTATTAGTCCTGGTTTATCTGCTGAGATAGTATTTATGGTAGACATTTTCTAATTTAATGAATTGCTGCTGATGTCCTCATTATTCTGTTTTCACAGTACTTCTGAGGAGCCATAAACAAAAGGTTAAGTGGCATACCAGATTAATTTACTGGCCGCCGATGCTCCCATCCGCGCCGAGCACAAAGGGCCGTGGAGCGGCTCCCGGCCCCGCCGAGCTGGCGGTGCTTCGCGGGGAAGGCGACACGCAAACGAACGAGCCCCTCCGCGAATTGCGAGGCGTGGCGGGGACACGGACTCCGATTTTCAGTCCTATGGACACCGCGTAGTGCGGGTCAAACCCCCTACCCGCCCCGCCGGAGGGTGAAAAGCCCGGGGAGAGCGGCAGCGCGGGGCTCCGGGCTCCCCGAGCCTGGGAAAGCCGGCAGCCCGGCCCTGTAGCCCCCTGCGTGCCGGGACGGCTCCGGCGTGAATGACCTGTTGAGCGGCTGGTGCGCGGCTGGTCCCCCGCCCTCCCGCCGCACGGGGGGCCGGCGGCCGGCGGGAGGACCGCCGAGCTCCCGGGGACACGGGAAAGCCCGGGCACACCGCACTGCCCCGGGCAGCCGGAGCGGGAGGGATGGCGGACACCCTGGCGGCATCGCTAAGCGCTGTCACAATTAGAGCCAACGTATCTTGCCCCTTAACCACGTATGGAAGAAGCGCAAAATCGGGAAGAACGGCTCCCCGGGGGCAATGTTACAGGCACAGCCTCTGAGCGCCGTGGCAAATTTATCCTAATTAAAATGGATGATACCTCCGTCTTTCAGACGGTAGCACCGCAAGATCTGTGATTATTTTGAATGTTTCCATCCCCCCGCGGGGCTGCCGGCAGACCTGGGGCCGTGCCTGCCTTTGCCGGACGCCGAGCGTGCCTCCATCCACTGCACGATCCGTCAGCCGGCGCCTTCCCCGGCGCTCGCCCGCCAAGGGGCGAGGTCTGCGGACGTCGAGCTCACACGGTTACCGGTTTTCCCTGCCAGAGGGAAACCTCGCTCCCCGCCGGGGGCTAGGCATGTCAAAATCGGCGCCCCGCTGCGTGGGAGCCCCGTCCCGTGCCGTGGCTCCTTTCCTCCCCCCATCTCACCTTTCCCCGCGCAGGACCACCCTCCCCCGAGCTCACCCGCCGCCCCGGCTTCCCTTCCTTCCCGGGGAGTTTCCCCTCCCTGGGGGAACGCGCGCCCCCGTGCCTGCGAGACCGCCTCGATCGCTCCCCGGCTCCCGTCCCGGCCGGGCTGAGGGCTGCGCTCCGTGGCCGCGGGCTGGCCGACATCGGCCCGGCCCGGCCCGGCTGTGGGGGCCGGGCGCCGGCCACGTGCCGCTCTGCCCGCGGGCCGGCCGGGACAGCGGGCTGGCAGCGGGCGACAGCGGCGTGACTCTCGGGGAAAAGAGTGCGTCGAGTCCGCATTCACCCGGCGGCCCGGGGCGGCCTCGGCTCTGCGCGGAACCGCCGGCCCCCCAGCGGTCCTCGGGCACCCGAGGCGGAGCGGGGCGGCGCACCCCGCCTCGGCCCCGGCGCTGCCCGCCGGCTGCCCGCCGGCTGCGGAGCGGCGGGCGCCGGCTCCCCTCAGCAACCCCGGCGGCTCACCCGGCCCGCGCACCGCCCGGGCTCGGGCCCAATCCCCCGCACCGCGCCCGCACCGCCTCCAGCGGCCGCCCGGCTACCCCCCCCCGCCCGCCGCCCTCTTCCCGCCCTTCCCTTCCCGCGCCGCTCCGCTCCGCCCGCTCCCCGCAGAGAGTCCGGCTCCGCCTGGGCGCCCACTGTCCTCGCGGCACCCGCTCCCCCAGGGAGTGCGGCTCCTCCCCCGGACGCCCGCTCCCCTCAAGGCGCCCGCTCCCCTCAGGGAGCCCGGCTCCCCCCGGGCGCCCGCTCCCTCAGGGAACTCGGCTCCCCCCGGGCACCTGCTGCCCTCAGGTAGCCCTACTCCCCCCGGGCGCCCGCTCCCCTCACGGTACCCGGCTCCCCTCAGGAAGCCCGGCTCTTCCCAGGCGCCCGCTGCCTTCACGGAGCCCGCTGCACTCACGTCCCCGGCTCCCCCCCGGCACCCGGCGCGTCGCCCACCTGGTTGTTCTTGCAGAGGTCGGCCCACATGCTGGTGCCGTCGCCGCCCCGCATGAGCACATGGTAGGTGAAGAAGTAGATGCCGGGGATGGAGCAGGTGAACTTGCCGGTGGTGGGGTCGTAGTGGTTGCCCAGGTTGGTGACCACGTCGTCGAACTTGAGCACCTCGTAGCCCTCGTGCTGCCGCTTGAGGCCGGCGTAGAAGGCGATCTTGGGGACGGTGCTGTAGGTGGCGGCGCTGATGGCCCCCGCCGCGTTCAGCCCCGGCGCCCCGGGGGGGCCCGGCAGGCCCTGCCTCCCCGGCTCGCCCTTCTCACCCGGCGGCCCCACCGGGCCGGGCGGCCCCGGCTCCCCCGGCGGGCCGCGGGGCCCCGCTTTGCCCGGCCGGCCGGCCTCCCCCTTGGGCCCCTGGATGAAGGTGGGCAGGGACTGCATGAGGCCGCGGTCGGGCGTGGCCGCCGTGCTGGGCGCCTTGGTGCCGCCGTAGGGGTCGCAGACCATGCGGCAGGTGCCCAGCATCTCGTAGTGCGCCGAGGTGCCGGCCGAGCTCACCAGCACCGGGATGAGGATAACCAGCAGCAGCACCATCACCACCCCCAGCGCGCCGGCCGCGATCAGCCGCCGCCTGCTGCCCACCAGCCGGCTCAGCGCAGGGCGATCCTCTTGCCTGCTTTTGGACAAAATCTTGATGGTTGGCGGGGGACCTCCTCAGAGCCGAAAAACCGCCGAGCCCGCGCGAGCTCGGCTCCCCTGGGGCTTCGCCGCCCTCCCGCTGCCGGTGGCGGCGGGGGCTCCGGCGGGTCGCGGCGCTCCGCTGCGGCCGCTGCAGCCGCGGGGCGGGCGGGAGGAAGGGAGGGAGAGGGAGGGAGAGCTGCTGCTGCGCCCCGGCCGCCCGCACTTTTATGCTCCCGCTGGCGATCGACTTTTTTTTTTTGCAGGCTGTGCCAGTCCGAGTCAACTTTCCCTGGAACTTGCCTTTCCTCTCGCGATCGCCCCGCTCGCCTCCTCGCTCGCTCGCTCGCTCTTTTTTTTTCGCAGAGACGACAGTCCTCAGTGGGGATGCGCCTCCCGGCCGCCCCGCGGCCGCCCCGGTGCCCGCCGCCGAGAGCCCGCGCCGCCGCGCCGCGCTGGAGCCGGAGCCGAAGCCGGAGGGAGAGCGGGATCCTGCCCGGGTGCCACCTGCCAGGAGAGGAGGAGGCTGACGAGCGCGCTGGAGCAATTTATAGGCACCCAAAAGCGCAGGGGAAAGGGGAGCTGCTTTGGCATCTCATTCCAGCATCTGCTCTGCTCTTCCCACTCACAGAGAGTTTGGCATTACTCTGGCAGTGTGGGAAATATATATTTTTTTTCCTCTCTCCCTCCCCCACCCCTCCCGCAAACGGATGAACAGCGAAATCGTGAGCCTCACTCACTAGCTGCATCTTGCGATGACAGCTCTTTCTGGAGCAGACCAAAAGGAAGAGATGTGCTTAGCAGTCTCTGGGTACCCTTCAGGTCACCGATCGAGAATTAAAAGGTCAATCCACCTCCTGCTTAATGCTTCCCTGAGGCCACCCTGCCATATTAGTGTTTTCTGGGAAATACCGCTTTAAATGTAGGGATGCTTTACAGTTACCGATTGTCCAAGTACAAGTTATTTGAAAATATACCTCCCACCTCGCACAGTAATAGAGATTAGCATCTCTCACAATTTTGGATCTCCCTCTTCCCCCCTCCCCGATTACAACCATAAAGGCAGAGAAGGAAACAGTTTTTTCTGTGAATTAAAATTGACATACTCATCACCAGCTGCAGTGTTTCCCGGTGTTAAAGCCAGCCACCGCTTTGCTAGCAAACTGACACCGAGGGAAAGAGTTCCCTTTTGTTTAGAAGCCAAAGGAAAGTGCGGGGCATATGCAGATCAACAGATGCCTGGACCTGAGAAAAAGATCTGTCTGGCTTAACTCGGGGGCAGCAAAGCGTTTTGTTAAGTCTTGGGTTTTTATTTTGTGTGTGTGTGTGTGTGTGTGAAAGGTTTCTCCTCCCCCAAGGGCTGGTGGGCACCTCTGTGACAGAGTGGGAAGGTGAATGTGCAATATTAGTGGCCTTTCTCCCAAGAAAACATTAAGGAACTTGTCCTGCTTACAGATATACAAGGTACACAAAGAGCTGTTTAAATAAACAAACAGAATTGATTCCTAAATCATACTTCTGCATTCAGGAGCAATGGACGTCAATCAAACGTGGGTGACATTTGCCTGTCAATACAGGGATGATGGCTGGAAAGAGTGTGACTTATTACAGCAAGGCAAGAATCGGAAATGAGCAACAGTGGCAAATAGGACAACAACCAAATAATAGCATCTCCAGCGATGATCAGAGGGCTGTGATCTTGTCTTCGATTTTATTAGCACGAATCCCTTCTCCCCTCACTCGTTCTCTTTTCTTTCTCTTCTATTCTGCAACACAATAAGGTCAAACAAGCAGGCAGTGGGAAACAAAGATTCATTGATTCTTCCTTTTAAGCAGAAATGTCAGCAGCTCCTTTTGCTCTTTCCTGAGAGACTGAAAGGCAGCGAGTGTGTCCACGCCACGTAGAGATGGGCCAGCCCAGCTCCTTATCTCCCCAGAAAACTCCCGATAAAGCTTCCATTTCCCGCACTTGCAAATATCCCTCCCTTCCCTTTTTTTTTCTTTCTTTCTTTCTTTTTTCTTTCTGCTAATGCTCTGTCTTAAAAAAATTCTTTATCTGGCACTGACACAAGCTAGCCAGTTCCCTCAGATAACGGCTTCCCCTCAAGACCCAGGAAGGCAGTTGAACACACTTGGAGGATTATGTCTGTATCTCATCGCTCTCTTCACCCCATAGGGAAGGGCTTTCAGCACTGCTTTTTCATCTGGGCAGGAAAAAAAGAAAAGTTGTGCCAAGAGCGACGGGTCCACCTCAGCCTGTAGCTGGGCCCTTGAGGCATTGCATTTAGTCATCCCTAACCCAGGCGGTTTTTGTGACATCGGGATGTGCGTAAACCTCCATTGCAATGGCTGTTTACACATTGGGAAAATAGCAAATCTCTTACCTTCAAATAGGCACAAACCTATCGTGGTCTGTCAAACCATAGTGATGCTGGGTGACTTACTGGCATCAAGCACACTCTCAGTTCCTTACTCCAGCTATGATAAGCCTGATTTTTAAGGCAAGGTGCTACCATACCAACCATGTTTATTTACCTTCTTAATAGACAGTTTTATCGTCATGCATATTGCCAAGAATGCTCACTCATTCTAAACTCTTGCAGCTTTCTCACAAAGACAGCCACAAAAATCACAGCAGAATAGAGAGAATGGGTCAAGAACTGGTGCCGGGTTGTCAGTGGAGCTTATATGTTAGCTGGGAACATAACCCGGGACCTTGAATGCCAGACCAGTGTTTTAGTTACCAGATTATCCTTGGTTCCCAAGGAAAAAATATATTTTCCAAGAAAACTAAGGATGGGAAGCGGGAGGGCTCAGAAGTTATTCACTGGAGGTCTCAGTAGTCTGGAGCAAAGTTAAAGGAAACGTAGAAACCTCTTTTTACCATGGGACCTTTGTTTTCCTGAAGTGGTATGTCAAAGCATTGATTTGCTGTAATTAAGGCTTGGGTTGCATTTATTTTATAATATAATCTTCTCTCCATGCTAAAGGCTAACAGTCAAGAACAGTTAAGAACTCCATTCTTAATATAACCATTGTACCTACGTGAGCTGCTGCCAGTCTTAAGGTGTTATATTTCTTTGTATTTTCGAAGCCCTCTCACAGGCTTGCTCCAGCCTTTCAGGCTGTTTGCTTCCCTCCCCGTTCTCTTTGGGCCTTTACACATTCAGACCCGCAGTTGGTGTTTGAGCTGTATCCCCTGCAGCTTCTGCCATTTGAAACAGCCTGCCCACAGCTCTTTTCCTTACCGACTAATTAGTTAATGTTCACACAGAGCCTTAAAGATGTACAGTTCATTTTACCTGCGTGCGGTTGCCTCAGCACTAAGATAAGGAAAAATTGGAGAAAACCGAGTAAGAATGTATCCACTGGCACACAGGGAAACACGTTCTGCAGTTGCCAGGCACAAAATGGCTCCTTACGCCGGCAGTGCTAAATTCAAAGGGTTAGCCCAGGAAAAAACACCACGTAAGAACGGGCAACCCTTTACCAGCTACAGTGAGCAGGAGTAACATGGAAAAAGGCATATGCTGAACAAAGGAGTGTTCAAACACTATGCCAAGTTCCATACAGCTTTGCCTCACTCCTATCTGCATCTGTTTTGCTCTTGCTTATGTTTTAACTGTTTTAAAAATTATTTTCGAGAAGCGTTTTGAATTTCAGTCAACTCAAAAATTAAGGCTTTGCTACACTGTACCTTTATAAGGACTGGTTTAACTACGTATGTAAAGGTTAGCATTTCAACCTGGATACCAGTGGTATGGTCAAGGAACAACATGCACTCACTCCAAAAAGTAAGTGGGTTCAATGCTACAAAATAAAATTATAAATGGGGTGAAACTATTCATATCAGTATAGATGGCTCAAAGGTATCATAGTGGCTTGGTGGTGACACCGTTGCTGCTATCCTAAACCATTCCTGGTATCCTGTTTCAGTTGTGTTCACCCAGTTTGCTAAAATCTCAGGGCTGGCACATGTGTCAGACAGAATCATAGAATCACAGAATCATTAAGGTTGGAAAAGACCTCTAAGATCATCGAGTCCAACCATCAACCCAACACCACCATGCCCACTAAACCATGTCCCTAAGCGTCACATCTACACGTCTTTTAAATACTTCCAGGGATGGTGACTCAACCACTTCCCTGGGCAGCCTGTTCCAAGGCCTGACCACTCTTTCAGTAAAGAAATTTTTCCTCATGTCCAATCTAAACTTCCCCTGGTGCAACTTGAGGCCATTTCCTCTCGTCCTATCGCTTGTTACTTGGCAGAAGAGACCAACACCCACTTCGCTACAACCTCCTTTCAGGTAGTTGTAGAGCACGATAAAGTCTCCCCTCAGCCTCCTCTTCTCCAGACTAAACAGTCCCATTTTGCTCAGCCGCTCCTCATAAGGCTTGTGCTCCAGACCCTTCACCAGCTTCGTTGCCCTTCTCTGGACACGCTCCTCCATGTCCTTCTTGTAGTGAGGGACCCAAAACTGAACAGTCTTTGAGGTGAGGCCTCACCAGTGCTGAGTACAGGGGCACGATCACTTCCCTGCTCCTGCTGACCACACTATTTCTGATACAGGCCAGGATGCCATTGGCCTTCTTGGCCACCTGGGCACACTGCCGGCTCATGTTCAGCTGGCTGCCAAGCAGCATTCCCAGGTCCTCTTCCGACAGGCAGCTTTCCAGCCACTCTTCCCCAAGCCTGTAGCGTTGCATGGGGTTGTCGTGGCCCAAGTGCAGGACCCGGCACTTGGCCATGTTGAACCTCATACAGTTGACCTCAGCCCATCGATCCAGCCTGTCCAGGTCCCTCTGCAGAGCCTTCCTACCCTCCAGCAGATCAACACTCCCGCCCAACTTGGTGTCGTCTGCAAACTTACTGAGGGAGCACTCGATCCCCTCATCCAGATCATTGATAAAGATATTGAACAAGACTGGCCCCAAAACTGAGCCCTGGGGAACACCGCTCGTGACTGGCCGCCAACTAGATTTCTCTCCATTCACCACAACTCTCTGGGCTTGGCCGTCCAGCCAGTTTTTTACCCAGCGAAGAGTGCACCTGCCTAAGCTGTGAGCCGCCAGCTTCTCTAGGAGAATGCCGTGGGAGACAGTGTCAAAGGCTTTACTGAAGTCCAGGTAGACCACATCCACAGCCTTTCCCCACCCACGAGGCGGGTCACCTGGTCGTAGAAGGAGATCAGGTTGGTCAAGCAGGACCTGCCTTCCATGAACCCGTGCTGGCTGGGCCTGATCCCCTGGTCCTGCACGTGCCTTGTGAGCGCCCTCAAGACGAACCGCTCCATGATCTTCCCTGGCACCGAGGTCAGGCTGACAGGCCTGTAGTTCCCCGGATCCTCCCTCCGGCCCTTCTTGTAGATGGGCGTCACATTGGCAAGCCTAATAGGTCCTGGAAAGCTACAGACTCCTGCACCACTTTTTGGTAGAAGCTCATACAGGCAGCGCTAAGTTCTTCTAGACACTTGTTTTGGTCAGCATAACTGAAGACCATCTGTATTTATAGTGATGCAAGCTGCCCACTGCATTTTTTCATAAAATTAAGATTTTCATGCTCATGAAAGGAAAATCAGCTTTGGTGTACAGTAGAAAAAAAGTGTTTTGCTGAATTTTTGCAAGATTTTACCTGTGGTTTGAAATGTGGGAAGTCCTTCTGCTGGATCTTCTCTGCTGTTTAGGGTTTTAAGCCATCTTTTTGTGTGGGCGTGTGCAATTGGAAATACTCTAGATATTAAGTTTTATCACAATTAATAATGCCCTTTGAAGATCAGCCTCTGAACCTGAAAGCAAACAGGAACTAGATCGGGGGTTGGAACTAGATGATCTTTAAGGTCCCTTCCAACCCAAACCATTCTATGATTCTATGAAATGATCCAAAGAAAATGTGTCCAGCCTTGAAAGGGTTACAACCACTTTTAAAATCCAAATGAGTGGGGAATTCAAGGAGGGCTGTCACTAAAGTGACAGGGCTCAACAAGGAGAGTTTGCAAATAAATTCCACATATCTCTTCCTTTTTAGTTTTTAATCTGAAAAGATCAGCCAAGATCTGTACCCAAGTCATGTATACCATGTTTTGACTGGTGAATTACAGCAGATGTAAAAACATAACTGTGTATGTAAAAATAGGTCTTAAACACATAGGGAGCTAAAGATTACACATTCAACTGACCAAATTTAAGGATATAAAATAGTCATATATGACACTTGACAATTGCCAACATAAATAGCAGTAATTAATCATAAAAGATACTCATAACTGCAAGTATCCTTGTTTATTCCAAAGATTAAACCACTAGTTGCAAGCATAAAAGATTGTTCTAGCTGATTTCTCCTCTCCTCTCCCATGTGCCTGCAAGCCTGCTTCCCTCTTCGTCCTCTCTCTCCTTCCCTTCCTATGATCTAAGGTGGCAAGTATAAAGCTGTAGTGATGCACAGGAAAGTGTACAGTCAACCTTGGGAGTACTTCTCCAGCCCCAGTGGGGCCTGACCAGTTGATTGCTCTTGCAGTGGTGATGGTAGAGAACTGCAAGAGCTGTACCTAGGGTCAACTTCATGGTCTCTGGGTAAAGCTGCACCTGCTGAGATGCTTTTTCTGATCTGTCACCCCTTCCAAGTGGCAAGCCCATGCTTTCCTTTACAGGGGAAGCTGTGATTTGGACAGTTTCTAGTGAGGTCATTGAGAGCCATGGTGCTATGCAGGTGCAATTGAGCAATGCTTGCATCAACCACTAAACACCTCCTCCATAAATAGCCTCAATTTGCCAATAAGTGCACTGCATTTCAGGAACCGGGTTTCAAACGACGAGTTGTTTTACACCGCACTTACACCAGCTTTCTTCACAGGAGCCTGGACAACCAGTGCCCCCAGAGACTGCGATTGCGCCTGCTCGCAGCAGGGTCCAGCTCACAGTCTGGGTCAGCTGTACTTGCTGAAGACACCCTTTTTCTCTACACACACCACCTCTCCCTTCCTGTAGGATGGGCATTTTAACTCATCACCCTCTTTCGATGTAGAATTCTTGGCTTCTGCAACCACCTATTGTAACCACATCAGTGGTTGCGATGTTTTTCGTGTAGGCTTTCTTCTTGACCCCCCCTTAAACTCCCTTGTGATCAAAATCCATAGCAGATAACCTGTCGTAAGCAGGCACACAGAAGAACTCACAATGTTCATTAATAAACCCCAAAATATAGAGATATTCATAAGTGCTATTAAATCAAGGAGTATTGCTAATAGTGAAGGCTACAGTGTCGGCATTCTTATGAGGATATAAATAGCAAATACAAAGGGGTGGAAGATAAATGCCTCTAACATGGGAGTAAGATTAAACAACCACTTTGTCCCTGCTTAAAACTATACCAATAAGCAAAGGCATAAATCATGTTGCACTTCCATTAAAAATTATGTCAGTTGTTAGAGTCAATCAGGAGGAGATTTCCAAGTGATTTGCCCATGAGTATGATTTTGGTTACCTTTGAAATGGTTATTAGACTGCCAATGCTATTAAAGAGAGATGTTAGGGGAAAAAAAGCAAGAGCAGAGACAAGCTTTTCTAAACTGTCATCTGCGATTTACCCTACCTCCTCCAAACCTGAAAGACTCCCTTTCCATTGTTCTACCAACCTAGCAATCTTCTAGCGTTTCATACCCGAGTCCTTTATATTCATCAGGAGGTTGATAGATGGGCAGTAAGAATGGATAGCTGGGAGTGGAAAACTCAAAATTAAAATCCCCAGAGTAGCAAGATGCCCAAGAGATTTATTTTTTCTTCTGTCATGCCCTCAACTGATTTTCTTTTTGTGCCTGATTATTGATTTCTGGAGTAGTTAATGGTGTAATTTACTTCGCAAATTGCAATTATTTCTGATCATCCATTTTTTTCCCTATATGTTTCATTAGTTAAAGCAGGAGCCTCTTTGATCCCAAACAATCTTCTTTACAAATGGCATCAGTGGAATTTGGCGTGATCCTGAAAGATGCTGAGCCTTTGATTATTATGGTAGGCAACTACGCTCAGGATTTTGTGAAATTTGGCCTTACTTCATTAAAAAAAAGCATGTTGCAATTTGGATCTGCAGGCCTGATCCATCACAAATGAGGAATAGCTCCACTGAAGTGAGTAACTTGCAAGTTGAGAAGTTAAGAAATGCATGTGAGATCAGAATTGGCTCCACTATTTGCATCACATTCAGACAGCTGCAAAGCACAGGGAGATATAATGAGTGCACTCGTCCCCAAAAGAGACTGATTATGCCTGCACAATGAGGAAGGGACCAGGACGTTTCCTTGTGGCATTGTAGAGATACGAGCCATGCAGAGGAACCATCGTGTATGTTTCCCAGCATAACATACTGCTGATGCTATTATTAATAGGCTATCCTGTAGTGGATGTAACTTTGGGTTTGGTATTTGTGAATTTAACTTACGCTTGTGCATTTAGCAATAACAACAAAAATAGGATGCAGATTAGAGAGGAAAATCAAAGTCGTTATCAGCTTCTGAGATATGTATGTGTTCTTATGCAATACATACATTTTCAGTTAGATGGTTGGTATTTTTTCTACACAGCAATAAAATTCTAATATGCACAATTACTGCACAAATCCAAAAAGCATCAGGTGAGAAGAGGAACGTGACTGGCTAGAGAGCGCGTCTACCATCTGGGGACTGAGATTTTTTACTCTCCAGGAAGTTAGAATCTCAGCTGGAATTTTCCTTTCAAGTAATGAGACGTTATACATATGTTTATAATATGCAGACACACACATGCCCATGCACATGTATGTACACATACATAAAATAAAAATGTGTATGTTTTTTCTGGAATCAGAACAGACCACTAAAACCTGTGGTTATCATAATTCAGCAACCTGCCATTTTATATTTCATTGTTTAAATGTAACCAGAAAGAGAGGATAATTTACACAATATTCTGTGAAAATATTCTCAATCACTGGCGTGCACATGGAGTTACTCTACTGAGCTAACTGATAGAGTGCCAAATGCTGTTTGCGCTTAACACACGAGCGACTCCGTTGGCCTGAAAGGAGCCCTCACTCCTGTGTTACTATGCAGTGAAGCTCATTGAACTTACATTAGAGTTTCACTGCTATTTGTGAGAACAGAATTTAATGTGGGATCTTCTGTTTAATTAGCTTTAAATCACTACTGTCAGTCTATAAATATCTAAAAAAGGCAAGAATCTTTTATCAAATTTAATGCCAGGGAGAGAGAATGAAATGGGAAGAATTTACACTGAGTATTCTGATAAATGCCACTTCTCCTTGCGACGCTGGGAGGAATCAGAAAAGGATATCTGAGGAGAGGGCAGTGACTCTGAGCGGATTAAGACCCTCTGATCGGGAGACTGTTGTGGATGTGGATTACAAACGGACCATCATTTCCAGAGAGCAGCCTTTCTAGCCGTAATGTTGCAGTGATAATATGTTGAGATGAACATAGTCAGGCATTATTTTGAGAATTCATTTTGAAGCAGGCACAGCGCCACACAGAGAGTCTGTCTGCAGGAGGAATCTTTGTACTTCAACGCACGGAGCAGCACTGCAGCGAAGGTGAACGACGGAAACTTCAAGGCAACTTTGACCAAATTCTTCCTCCAGACAACTTGTCTGGTAACGGCTCCTCCAACATTTGTCTTCCACCAGGTAGGGATATTAACGGCTTTAAACATAAACTAATTTGCTGGCAAATTTGTCACTCAGGTTCCTTTTTTCAGGAAGCATGGCAAGCAGAAAGCAATATGCTGTTGTGCTGCCAAGCATGGACGCCGAGGTATCCAGCCATCAGACAGCCTGAGTCTAAAGTCTTCAAGTCAGAGCTCCCTCTTTATGTATTTAATCATCTCCTTAGGGATTATATCCCAGTTTTTTTTTTTTACACTGGGCAAGCATCTATTCGGCATTTAACATATATCTTTTAATAGGTTTCTGTTCTTAATTATGTCATTATCACACTACTTCACTCAATCTATTACACCTTTCTTCATTTTAAAGTGCTTATAAGCAGCTAGTCTGAAGCCAGTAAGTAGGTATCTCATAGCACCACATCTGGGCTTCCCTTCCTCTTACTATGCTCAGTGGGTAGGTAAAAATACAGTTTTTTTTTAATTTTCCAATGAAAATAAACAGCAATGACTTCAGTATGTCATGTTAGAATAGTCTCCTTCACCTGCCTGACATCCTTCATCCGCGCAACTTCAGACGAGTGGCACAAAAGATAGACTGAGCCGCTCTTGCTCGTTCCTTCGCAGGGTTTTCTTTCAGCTGTAGAGAGGAGAGGTCTCAGTGCCGAGGATGCTGCTGCCAGAGGACTGCGAGAGGATGGCAAATGCGAAACCATCCCCAGCGCTCCAATCACTCGGAGGATTCACTTCCCTCCACTCTGGACGATCACGCCTGCTGTGTTCCTGTTTATACAGGTGTTTGTGCCAGGTTCCCAGAGTCTCCTCGCGAGAACACTTTGAATGCCCATAGACACTCTCCTGGGGCCAGGTCTTTACTGCCTACACATTTATTCTCCTTGCGCTGGTTTATCTTCAGTTGTATAAAACCATAAATGAACCAATTTCCACTTGCTTCAGGTCAGACAGGCTGTAGAACAGTGAAAAATACAGACAAAAGATGATTTTTGTCACCCTGTCGGTTGTCGCCCCGGCCTCTCCCGCTGGACAGCTGCTCAGGGTGGTGCTCACCCGGGTGCTACGCAGCGGCATCCGCAGTGCCAGCAGAGAGCGACAGGGAAAGAAGGAAAAGTATTTCTCATCCAGAGGACACTTGCCACCAGCTGATGGCAATTTTCAGGTAAGCTAGGCGCTGCGGTTGAGGTACTTGATTCTGCAAAAAGGCCTGTGTTTGCCTCGCTCCACATGAGAGCTGTGGGAAGTGGAATAGAGAGCAAAAGTCTGTGGCTGATCTTGCTGAATGGGACAGATGGCAACCCTTGCCAAAAATAGCTTTGCTAGAAGTAGAACACATGGTAAATTGCATTAATTTTAATAATTGCTTTTTATGCTTTGATAAAAACTGGCAAAGACCTAAAGGATCCTCTACCCAAGATAATTAGCATAGCTCTCCTCGACTGCTCCCCTTTAAAGGGAATGCTGTTTTGAGGCTCTTACGGCTCACAAAATTGAGAAGGATGAGGCTGCCCACTTGTGCCAGGAAAGCAGAGTGCTCGGCTGTAGATGGGACCCACAGAGAAAACGGCTTAGCTGCTGATACATCAAATACCTTGAGGCCACTGAAGCAGTGCTACAAGGAGCATGCTTGTCTGCAGCCTGGCAACATCCAACCTCTGTCTGGCCAAAGGATCTTGCAGAGTCACACTCTGAAGGCGAGCAGATCCAAAGTCTTATAAAAAGAATTCAGCAAGAGTCTTTTTCCAAAAGGAAAGGCATATTTTAAGAAATTTTTTTTTTTTTGCAGCAGATACACAATTTCCTAGCTGCTGTAGGGGAAAGGGAACAGGCAGCTCCTTTGCCCACTGCAAAGGGGGTTTTTGCCTGCCACAGTGCCAGGTACAGCTGTCGCTTTGCCATGTGAAAAGGGATAATGGGAAGAGCATGCCCGAGCTGGGCTAAAGGGCACCGTAGCTGGTAAAACACGCATGTGTTCACTACCACTTCTTACAACCACCTCCGGTCAGGAATTAGGGATGCTTGGCTTGGAAAGAAATCCTCGTATCAAAGCGAACTCCTCCAGCAACGGTGCTGGGCGCAATGTCAGACAGCACCAGCACCTCGTTTACACCAGCCATCTCGCTGTCTAACTAAATTGGTTTAGTCTTCTGCCCAACTACAGCTAAATCAAAACATAGTACTCTGGCTGCTGGCAGTGTCCACACAAGGGGCGGTGCCAGTGACATGAAATTGGTTTCTAATTGATGCAGTTAATTCAGGGCATCCGTTGTTCAACTGGGTCTAAAATGACATTTAATTACATGGGGGATTTTGGAGAGCCAGCAACGCCTGCATTTCTTTCCAGTTCTTGGGAATACACAATGTGCTTCCTACTCATGGTGCTACACATTTTTGATATGAATGAAATATATTCTCTTTTACAGCTCAAAAGTGTGCCTGTCAGACCAGATCAGAGTCACTCCGGGATACAGTCACAAGCCTGTCAGAGTCAGGTAGGCAAGAGGCCAATGCCTAGGAGTGGTATTTGTCCCTGTTAGATTAGGGAAACTCACTGGAACTGCAGTTTTGTCCCCAAAAGAGCGCTGTGTGACTGCAGCTGAAGGGGGTTGATTTTCTTTTTCCTGCCAGGGCCAACCTCAGGCAAACAGGCAGGATTTGTGCCACCTAACAGCAGCCTGAGCAGCTCTGAGTGTGTGACAGAAAAGTAGAAATACAGAAATATGTGTCTGCATGCAACTAATGCCCCAAAAGGACACCTAAACATTGTTGGTTGGTTTGCAGGTGTGATTTGGATGCACTAAATGCTGATTGTTCAAAGTGCTTGGGCAGATAGCTTGAAAAAAATCCTGCTAATTCAGGTCTTCTCCAGCCACAGGGATTATAGAAGTCAGCAAACTCTTCCCTGGAAGAGGGGCCTGCTCCTCTCAAGCGTGGCGTGGTTTGGTTTTTCTCTCCCCAAGCCAGAACCGAAGCAGGAGCTCAGCGGGGCTGGGGGATGCTCTCGCCCAGGGAGGAGGCAGCTGCCAGCCGGCAGGTCCATGCTGCGGCACTCAGAGTGGGGTTGGCACCGGCAGCCAGAGCCCCTGCGCCCCAAAACGCCTCCCCTCGCTTCCTGCGCCCTCCCCCGGCACCCCAAGGATCTGGTCCTTGTGTGCGTGTGTGGATTATGCCACAGATGTTATTTGTATTTTTTAAAGCTCAGTGATTTAGATTGACAAATGTATTCTGATTTCCTAATATGTTTTCTTCACATCTTTGCTGTGTTTTTCCATAAGAATTATTCTGTTCAGCAGCTCAGGAAAAAACAATCAACAGCTAGAAGGTATATTCCACTTCAGATTTTTGCACAGAATTACAATGCCTCTTCTTTTTTTTTTTTCCCCCTCTGAAAAATGTATTTGTCTCTGTGTTTTCCCCACTGGCACTGTCCTGTAGCTCCGTGTTTAACCTGATATTCCCGTACCCCTTGTGTTTTTGCTGATGTGTTTCCATGAGGTGTACCGGGTCGGTCTGCCACGCTGGCACAACTTTTGCTCCCACTTTGCTCCTACAGCTGCACTGTTGTTTAACAGGCTCTTCACAGAGCACCTGGAAGGCTCTTGATGTTTGCATTGCTGCAAGTGCATAGCGAAGCCCTCTTCAAACACAGGCGGTAGCCGAGAAACACCGCGAGAGGAACAAGGAACGAGGGAGAAGTGGACATACTTGAGCAAACACTGCAGAAGGGATGAAATATTCTGGAGCTGCTGGGTTGAAACATTTGACTGTGTCACAGGCAGCAGCTGAGGACAAATTTTTGACTTTTCTGCAAACCTGTGGGTTTTCACTGTAACTGAGGATGGATGCCTCAGTGTGTCGGGAGATGAGAAATCTTAGAAACACCAACAGAATACAAAAAACACTGCAAGGAAATGAAGCTGATTCAGTTTCTTGCCTTACTTAGTAATCAAAGAAGTTGCTTTTGATAGCTTGCTAGTGAAACAGGCTTTGTCATTTTTCTCCCAGAAATTAGCATCTTTATTTAAATTACCATGAAGATGCCAAAACCATGCAGGCGGTAGGACAACTGCAGAAACAAACTGCATTTTAGGACTGACTGGGGGTGCCCAAGCCCCCAGCTCCAGCGTGTATTGAACAGAGCCACCAGCCTGTGCTCGTAGGTCCCATAAATGCAGAAACCCAGCTAGGCACTGGTGGGATTTCTGAACAGAGCCCAAGAGAGTGCTATTACAGCTATACTGGTTGAGCTGCGTGGGTTTGTTTGATGGCAGACAAGTCATTCTTCAGTGGGTAATTAAAAGGATTAGATATTGGTACAGAAAGAGTCTGTATGATGAGTGAGCTTTGCTATCTGGCAGCTATTTCCAGCACGATGGATACAAAGTTTTTTGAGCATGCGAGGGAGAAAATTCCTTTTTTAATCTAGCATTGGCAAGTTTTTGTCCTGATATTATGGAGAGGCCAGATAATTTCTAGAGACAGAGCCTCGGTTTCTGTTTAGAGCCAAGTTTCTGAACTCTACAGAGGGGCAGATTTGCCCTGCAAGCTCAGGGTGGACGTAGGCTTTCTGTTTAGGAGGGGAGATCCTGAAACAGGGCACTGCTCCATGCTGAACCTGGTTCAAAGATTCACAGTCATCAAAGTCTTGCGTCCGGCACCGAAGAGGAAGAAGGGAAGAAGAGACACCGAGTCCTGCCCCGCAGAAGGCGCTCTGCTCACTGCTAGGGCTCGGCTGAGAAGGCAAGCCTGCTCGTTACCAGTATAAAAAAATTTCTTCTGGACTTTCTTCTGGACCGGAGTGCTGACACTCCGGTGCTCAACAGCCATGAGACCACAAAGATTCTTCATCTGCGATGAATCGAAATGCATAATGTGTTTGTCCACTTTTTCCAAAATTTTATAGACTGGTCGAGCAAAACTCTTGCTGCAGAGAATTAAGGAAATCCAGATCTAAACCTTCCTTGTCTCAAAAGCTCTAATCGTGCTGCTCTGACCTCTGATCCTTGGGTTATATGCTAGTCTCTCTGCCAGATGCGCTCTGCAGAATTATTCATATTCTGTCTGAACTGCACCCAGCCAGCACAGCCCACCTCATTTACTGAGTGCACCCAAATGGTAACCCTGAAATGTAACGGGGGGTCATATCCGAGTTTACTTACGTGTTTGCATTTTCCATAGCCCACCTGCACGTGCAGAAGGGAAACTCACTTCACGGGCTGCCTGAAAGGGGAATTGTGACCGATGGAAACAAGAATACAAGACACGTACCAGAATTCCAAATGTCAGATTAAAGCATTTTGCACTACTCAGAAGCAGCTTAGCATACTTTGTTCAGAAGGAAATGCCACGGGAACTCCACCAGCTTTCTGGTGAACCTGTCTTATTTGAAATTGTGAGGGACACGGTCTGTGAAATAAGGGCAGAAGATTCCCTCTGTGGTGCCATTAGCCCTTTTCAGACACCCACGTAAGAGGCCTGGCTTTCAGAAATGTAGAAATACTGCTTTTTGCCAGTACAGAGGAGATTTATTTCGAGGAGGCCTCAGCCCCCGGTCCTTGCAGCGGGGTGAGTGGCGAGAGGCAGCAGCAGGCAGGGCACCCGCCAGTGCTGGCTGCATGGCTGCCCCCACGCGGGGCACCGTGCTCCCTGTCCTGGCCCTGAAGATTTATTCCTCTTCATAACATCTTGTAACTCCTGCCCAGGTGCACCTCCCTTTGTCTACTCCGTTGAGAAGTTTGACCCTTCGCCCTCGGTTTCCTATGCCCTTTCTTTTCAGAGAGCTACCACTTGACTCCCAGAAGCCGGGCTGAAGCCCGGCCCTTGCTGCAGGGCTCTCAGCGGTGTGGTGACGTTGCACGAGTACGGCCTCGAAGGCAGCTGAGCCTCCTCTGCTGGCTGGTAACGCTGAAACAGAAAATACTGACTGAACGAAGGTTATTCCAAACACAACATGCACCTTTCCTTCTCAACCATGCTTGCATTTTTTAAGCATGGGTGCTACAGGTTACAAATAAAGCCTTCCATCCTGCTGGCATGGCCACCAGACAACCTGGGAAGAAGGTAGGAAGCCCTGCCAGATAAAAAACTAAGGCATGAGGCAGAGCAAACGTGCTTCGGGCTTCATTGGCAGTTTTGCACCCGAAATGGTGCAACTGAAGGTTGGTATCTGGGCAGTGGTCTTACATGGTGCCAACAGTCACTCTTCAGCCTAAATTCTGGGTAACCCTTACTACCAGAGCGAGCTCCTGTACTGGTGGCTGCCTCCGTCTCTTTTAGTGTCGCATCACGCTCAAGCAAATCGAGGTGCTGCAAGACCTTGGAGATAAGAGTTGTGATCCTTGTGAAAGCGTTTCAGAATTTGGGCCAAATTTTATTTGCCTTCCTGGTAGGAAATGTCTGCCACGGCACCTGTAACCAGGAGAGCAGGCCCGAGTGACAAACATTTGTTTTCTTCTTTTTAAGAGTGACTAAAAGGAAAAAGACATTAAGTAAATACAAGGTGGGAAAATGGCTGATTTGAGAAATGTAATAGGTGTGTGATTTTCTTAATAATCCCACAGAAACTGATTATCTCAGTTTACAACTAGTTTAAGGCACAACTCAAAAAAATGACGAGGCTGCAGTCATAACCATCATTTTAGAGGGGGATTATTCATATCATATTAAAAGATTTCTCCATGTCCGCATTGCTGCAATTACTCCCAATTACTGTCACTCACTCTTGTAAGGGATTTCTTGCTGCTGCGTTTGCACCAGCAGCCTCCCTCCACGGGGACGGAGCCGCGTGCAGCCGCCATTGACATGCGGCGGGGGCAGCACCGCCGCCTCGGCTGCGCCAGCCGGGCAGCGCTTCTCACGTGCCGCCGGCCGCCCAGCTCGCTGCCGCTGCACGGGGGTTGCTAGTTTTTGGAGCAGGGCTTAGCCAGGCCACAGGGCAGGCTTTGCCCAGGCAGGGAGGCGTGAAGAGGGGTCGACTCCATCTCCTCTCCCCGCTGTCACGCGCTGCATCCAGTCGCTCCTTCGCAGGACGCTTGCCCTCAGCCTAATTACAGGCCTGCCCTCTTGCAGGGTTGACCCACGCCAGGGGCCTGGTGGAGTGTGGAGCCCCTCAGCCGCCCCTCAGCCGCAGGAGAGCGGCGGGCAGCACCGAGGCATCCATTACGCGTGCTCGCATTTTATCCCAGTCAGAAATGAATTGTCCGCCCCAGGCAAGCCTCCATGTTTGTGAGAAGGTGCCGGCTCTGTAGCAGCTCCCCCGGCTTGGGCTGGGCTCCCCCGGCGCGGTCTGCTAATCGTCTCTTCTTATCGCTGCTTTTTCTTCCCCTTCCCCGTTGCTGGTTTGAGGGACTCCTATTAACCCGACTGATTTCAAGACCGTCAAAATGATTGCCTTGAGACTTGTCCAATTATTCACCCTGTTATATCTCTTCCACTGTGGGAAAGGGGAAGGAGCAGTTGGAGGACTCAGCCCAGCTTTCCTCGGTGATCGTTACAACTCGCCTCCCCGAAGACTCGAGCTCACAGGGGCATGAAGCCTTTTATATCTTGCAATACGCCACAAACGGCTCCTGCCGCCAAGTCCTCCTGCCCGCTGAGCCAAGCCCAGGCGCCCACGCCCTGGCGATGGCGGCGGCCCTGACCGCCCGCTGGCCTTTGCAGCTCTCCTGCCGCGGCAGAGGTCCGTGCCCACTTGCAGACGCGGCCCCGTGCCCGGTGCCGGGGCGCCTGCGCCCCCTCCCCACCTGCCGGTGATGGCTGGTAACCTCCGGCGCGTGCCAGTGACACCCTGGTGCTTGCATTGCCTTGGCTCGGCAAGGCACCTCAGAAATTAGGAGTAATGTACCACATAACTGCAAATAATTACTGTGGAAATGCAACTTTTTTTTTTTGGTTTTCATCTGTATTTGCTGTATCATGACTGAAAACAGACTCACGCTTTTGGAAAGGAAACAAAACTCACTCCTCTCTTCATTTTTTGTCTTTTTATTTAAAACCCCAGATCCTCGTTCCCCGGACACCCTCCTTTGGTTTTTGGAAGATCTGGGCATTGATGGGACAGAAGCAGCTTGGCTCATCCTTCCCTCCCAGATTCAGACTTTCAACAAGAGCCGCTCATTAATGACAATAAACCACCAAAACCCAAGCACTTGCCATTATTGGGGGATTTTTTTGCAGTTACTAATGTGGTTGCCCTGGTAAGGACTGTTACTGAGAAATATGTGGCATTGATGTGATTTACTTAGATGTTCCTGCTGCTGCTGCTAGATTTGCTTTTCTACACTCAGATGCTGGAGCCTGTTTTCTGAGGTTTGTCCAGGGACAGGAGGAAGCCCTCTGGTTCAGTGAGGTTTGGTCTGCAAGCATACACAGCAAACACAGCCCGCTCTGCGCTGCCACCAGACCCAGCCACTCTCTACCCTGAGAGGATGCATTAGAAATGGCGTTGAGGGGGACAAGCGCAAGGAAAGGTGGAGTCACAGCCTGACATAGAGCCAACAGCTTGGCTCGGTGGAGAAACCCACTGGCCGGTCCTGAGGACCTAGGAGCGGCACCTTCCTGCTGGTGAAATTGATTTTTTCCATGCATTTATTGAAGGCAGGAGATACTGTCCCCTGCTAGTGAAACCACTGCTCAAACCAGGTGGACTTGTGTTAACCTCAGGAACATCAGCTCAAAAAGCATGAAATCCTGTTGGATCCAGGCATCGTCTGCCTCTCGGTGCCTGGATGCTCCTGGGGACTGAAATCAAACCTTCTGTAAACCCTGGCAGGGAGCTGAGCCCGACCAGCCCCCAGGGCCCGTGTGCACGGCGTGCAATCCTCCCGCCCTTGGGACAGAGCACCAGCTCTCGCCAGCGCCATTTACTGGGGCACTTTACCCATGACTGGCGGTTTTCAGCTCTGATTTGCAGCACTGAAGTCCCGGAGGCAGCACCAAGGCTCGGCTCTGGCTCTGGCTCCGGCCCGTCTGTCCCGGCTGGCTCGATGCGGGGGGTGGCTGAGGGGCAACACGGCATGGGGACACCCCTCCAAAACTCACGTGTACACAGCGCCGACCATCACCGCACGGCAGAGAAGAGGTCTTGCCTGCACCCGCAGTCTTTGGAGAGGAGCTGGGTTCAATGCTGCTCACCTCCTGGTGTAAGTTTTTGCAGGATTTGTCTTTTACCTTTCATTTCCCAAGAGGGCTTGTGAGCTTCACAAGTACCTAATGAGTCTCGGGGTCCCTCTCGTCCTTCCCATCCCTACTCCAAACCATCCTTTCTGCCTCTACCCATCAGCCCAAAAAGTCCTTACCACCCAAAAAGCTTTTCCCTACCTCTAACCCCCTACATCTGCAGTGTTATCCCACTCTCGCTTTCCTCGGGGTCCCTTGGTCACCCTTCTGCCTTGCAAGCTCCCAGGCTGCTGAGTGAAAAGATGGGAGAGCCAGGCTGGGATTTTTGGAGGCGCTTGGTTTCCAGCGACACCTCATAGGTATTCATGCTGCCTTCCTCCTTGCTGACGAGCCTCGTCTACAGAGTTTTCCTGCATAAAAAACTGCACATGTCAGAGAGGAAAGACAAATGACAATAGCAATAACGTGGAAGAACATCCTCTGAACATCTGAGAGGGCTGAATTCATGAACCACTTTTATCAAGGCGTACAAGAGGCACTTAAATATTAGCTGCTGCTTATAAATAATATTGGTATGTTAAATACACACATATTTTCACAGTTTTATAAAGCGAGTGATCTCTGTTTGCTTTCAGCTGGAAATCATAAAGTAAAAATCAATAAGCTTATATCAAGCTTATATTATAGTCCTTGAAGAGTCAACTGACTCTGTAAAAATGACTGTTTTCTAACGAAGATACCATTAATTGAATTGAGTTGGCAAAGTTTAAGTGCCTTGTCATATTTTGATTGCTATGCAGTGCTAGAGCTTATTGATTTTATAGAACAGCCTGTAGATAAATGTAATGATTAATTTCATTTGGTTTACAAGAACAGAAAACTTCTATGCAGAACTGGATGCACTTTTTTTTTTTTTTATAACCGCCTGTACCTCGCAGGAGCATGGGTCTAGCTGTGAAGCTATGCCAGGTGGCCTGGCCTTCCCTGGCTCCTTATTTACTCAAAAGAAATTCCATTTTCCTCCCAAACCCATGGGTTTCCCTCCCCCCTTTCATTTCAAGGCTTTTGGAGAGATTATTTTTCAATCTTTATTTCTTGGGCGGCGTGGGGTGGGTATTTCTGTTTTCTTGCTGAAAAAAGGAATGGTTGTTAAGTTTTATTCCATGTTTCCCTGTTTATGAAGCCGTCAATCACAGCTCGGAAACCCAGACCCAGCTTGTGGACCTGCTTCTAGGTCAGACGTTGGCTCCAGGCCCCCCATGCAGAGCCCTGCGTGCCCCAGGGGCCCCGCACACCTCCCTGCTCTGCTGCAACACCCCCGGCCCCGCAGCCCCCCGAGGAAGGCGCAGAGGAGCATCGCTGCGAGGGCCTGCCCTCGTGGGCTTCCCCGCGCCCCCAAATCCAGCCCCAGGGGTACGGCCAGGCCAGCTGCCAGGGGTCTGGCTGCCCCCCAAACGGGGCAAGCCGGGGCTGTGATCCTCTTCGCACACACTGCAACGGGGCTCTGCTCGGTGCGGAGCCCAGGAGCTGCTTTTCCCGAGGCTTCGGGGCTATTTTTAGCCCTTGCTATGGCACTTGGTGCCGCGTGGCTGCCTCTGAATTATTTGGTTTCTTAATTGGAGGAGTTGATGTAAAAGCAAAGTGAGGGGAAAGGAAATGGGAACACCCTGCCAAGCCTGAGGGTGACAGTCGTGCTCGCTGTGAACTGTCTCGGCACGTTTTTGTACCCGCAACACGAGGAATTAAAAGGATTTCAGGCCTTAATTTTTGTTCAGGTCTGGTGTTTTCCTTCCTCGCTGTTCTAATTGTATTATTGCACCCACTGCTGGCAAAGGTGGAAAACTGCATTTCTAGATGCTGTGGGTCATTCTTCCTATTTGCACAAGCAGCTGAGAGCTTCTGACAATTAAGCTCCAAGCCCACGCGGTATCTGCAAAGTACCTGAATTTAGATCAAAGTTTTGATTTTTATGTTTGCCCTCAGAATGGATTAGTATTGAATTCCTGATTTACAAGGTGTTTAATGCGTCTCTGGATATCACCAGCAGAGCAGAAATCTTTGAGTAGCTTAAGTTGACCAGAGGTTAAGACAGGAAAATCACGTTGCACGGTCTGGATGGTAACTGCTGAAATCATATCCCGGTGAGTACCCGTGCACCTCATTCCTCTGAAGCAGCGCGCTCTTCTGCTCCAAACACAGATGCTCATTTCTATGTGATCTTGGGAAATCATGTATGCCAGGCGTGTTTGAGTAGCTACCTAAAATAAAATATCTGGATTGATACTGGTGGCCCCAGCGGGCACGGGGTTGGCACGTGAGGATGACATGAGGAGGCAATCGCCGGGGCGGGAGGCATCCCTGCTCCTCAGGCTCTGCCTGGCAATAGCTCCGCGCTGCCGGGAAACCCACTGCCACCAGCCTGCGATTTCCACACCGGCAAAGCAAAGATTGGCAAAACCATGAGAAGCACAGCATCGCCCAGGCTCAGGCAGCGGGTGAGCCCTCCCCCGAGGGCAGTTAGGATGCCAGCCCTTGCAAAGGGCACCCCATTAAACGATTATTGAAACGATGGGGGTATTTTGTCCAGTGCTTGCATGTCGCCATCCGCAGGCACGAATCACTCCAGGCTGGAGGGTGCAGCTCAGCGCCAGGCTCATCCCCCTGCTAGCACCCGGCCGGCCACGGCCACGCTTCTGCTGCTGGCAGCTGCCCCAGCACCAGGCCATTTGAGACATTATCCTGAATAACCGGGATGTCAGGAAAATTGTGAAGCTATGCTTGGCCTGGGGCTCATCACCGCTCGGCTGGGCACCAGCTGTGCGCTGAGGGCTGCCGGCAGCACAGGAGCGGGGCAGAGCAGGCAGAGAGCCTCTCGCCAGCAGCCAGGGAGCCGAGGTGAGGAGCAAATGCCCTGGCAAAGCCGCCTCTCCCGGTGCTTTGCCCCCGATCGCACCTTGTCGCTAAAGCTGCCTCCAAACATGTCTATCAAGCTGCAGGTGACTACCGCAGCTGGTGCTTGCGTGATTACCATGCTCCTTGATCTAAAAATATGGTTAAAATTTTGCTCCTGAGATATATTGTAAAAATATCAATTTTAAGGGCTTTTTCATAATAGGGAAATGGTTCCTGGCCAGCTGTAAGTCAGTTCCTGCTCCAAGGGGGACGGGGAGCGGCGGCGCCTGCGTGCGGCACTCACAGGTGAGCTGGAAGGGGAGGCAGGAGCTCAGCTGTGCCAAAGGCAGCGGCTTCGGCAGCAGCGCTGGACAGAAACCAATCACTGTGCTTTACAGGCAAATTACTTCTTCTTAGATCAGAGGAAACAAAGTACCCAGGAGGGGAAGAAAATCTAACTTTTGGGAGGTTATCATCGTTTCATCCCAGAACATCTGCCAGCCCCGGTGTCAGTGCGAGGCAACAAACACATGGCAGGAATCCGGGAGTATAAAAGATGTATCATTGCAAGAAGGAGTAGGAGGAAAATAAAGCAAGTTGACAGCTCACATCCTGTGCCATAATCCTAGAAATTGTTAATATTTACAAAATTAACAACTAACATAACCGATGACAATCTCACTCCTCCTGGTTGTCATGAGGATATGAACAGTTACCACCCGCTCCAAACTGGAAATATTACCCGTCTCCGGAGCTCCTGCTGCTCAGCACGCGTGGGGACGGCACAGACCTGCCCTCCCAACTTTCATACCAGCACCAAGCCGTGAGCCAGCGTGGAGCACCCACGCGTTGCCGGGGCTGGAAATGCCTCCTGACCTCACTCTGCTCCCTGGCAGGGAGCAGGGGGTCTGGCAGAGCAAGAGGAAGGTTTCTCCCTCTCCCCGGCTCCTCCAGGAGCCCAGCACCCGGCCCTGCGCACTGCAGCGTGGTGGGGAGCGCCCAGAGGAGGAGGATGGGGAAGATACGGGGTGCCAGGAGGGAGGAGAGGTGAGGGCCGCCCTGGCTCGGATCGCACCTCCGAATAAGCTGCCATTTCAGGAGAAATGCCCATGCTGCTGGTGTGATTTGCCAGCTGTAAGGCTGGCAGCTAACTGATGAACAGATGCTACAGTGTCATTTTCTTAATAGGAAAGACCTGGCTAAAACCAAAATAAAGATGCTTGAATACCAGTGACTCCATGGGAAACATATTTCCAGACTAACAATCATAAAAAGGTGAAACAGTGTTGTTGCCCACATCTTTTTTAAATAAGAAAGAGAATAACAGCAGTGCCCAGGTTCTCAGAGCTGAGATTTTTTAGGTTGTGGCTTTTTTTTTTTTTAAAAAAAACTATTACTGTCCATCAGGAGGACTGCAGGAGGCAATACAGGGTTAACAGTACAAGAAAACTGTGGATGGTGCCTGCACATGTGGGATTTCTGGCTTCATTTTGCCCTATCTTTAGCAAGGAGCATTAATTCCCCAGGCCACTCTTTGCACAGGCACAGCATATCAGTCTTACAGTAATTTTTAAAAGTTATCTTTGTCAGGGTGCATTGTATGCAAAAAAATCGCCAAACTCTCTCCAGTTCACCCTATGCAAAATGAAAACAAGGAATTACCTGCATCGTTGTTTTCAAAGAGCTCCCAGGTGCTGGAAAGCTGTAAAAAGCAAATTTCCTTCTCATAGGAATCATTTTTTCCCCTTGAAGCGGCATGTTGTTGGCTGTATGAGAGGTTGGCCTGAAGAGGCAACCTGAACGAGTGACCATGAATGAATGGATGGAAAAAAAGTCCTTTTCAAGGCACCCTGAGATCAGGGATCTCATTGTCAAGCAGGCCGGTGAAACAATATTGACCAGAGGAGCAAAGAGCTGCCTTTACAGAGCTCCGTGCTCCAGGTGGCACAACACAATTGCTCACCTCGGGGCAGCACCCAAGGGCTCGCTGGAAGGGGCCTCAGTTTGATGGATCCTCTGGAGAAATGACCATGGGAACCATCAGAGGGACCATCACGAGCTGCGATGCTCATTAATTGGCTCACCGCAGGAGGTCACAGCAGTTCCTTTCCTTGAAGTACAGTGGGGAAATAAATGTGACCCAGTAAAATGAAACAAGTTGTTTTTAAATATTAAAAAAGCAATGACTCTAGAGAACAGATACATAAAACTATCAAACTCACACTAAAACTGTTATGTAGTTTGCTCTAAGAAGCTGGTACCTTTTTAAAACCACTAAAACATTAGCATGTGACATCCCAGATGGTTGTTTTTCTTCCCCTTGTCTTTTATTCTGCCCTGAGCCTCTGAAGAGCACTCCTTTCCCGCCCCATTTTGTTTCCTATTTGTAAAGCTTTATACATTTCAGTTTTTCATCATCTTCTCAGATCATTATCTTATTTTTTCATCTTTCTTTTCAAGAAACTTCTTTTTTCCCCATCTGCCACCATCTTCAACATAATACTTCTCCCTTTAGGATTTCTTTTATCCTTCTCATCTTTACGCCTTTCACTTATTCTTCCCCAGACCCTTCATTCTTGCTTTTGCTTGTCAAAATTGTGCTTCTTCCTCCTTCATGGGGGAAGAAGTGGGAAGGTTGGGTGGATTTTTTTGCTACGAACACCCAGGAATGCTCCAATCAATACTTCGAAACCCTGCAGAGGAGAGTCTGCACGAGTCTTTCAACACTTTCACAATTCGCAACAGCAGTTAATGGAAGTCTGACTAATGCTTGAAAATCAGCAGCTTATTTTAAAGCGGTGCTATAGCTTCCCACCAATAACATTATCAGGCCTTCCCCAACAAGCTTTTATTTTTACCTGAGAGACTCTGCTCCATGCTTTGAAACCCTTGTAGCCCCGTAGCAACTTCTCTCTTTCTAAACCCCAAGTCACAGAGCAGGTGACGGACGCAGTCTCAGACACCCCAGATGCCTTTGGCTCTGGCTGGATTTCTGTTCAAATCGAAGGAAAGCCATATGGCTACCCCGCTCACAGAAAACCAGGTGTACCCAGGGAGATTTCAGAAGAGGGCAAATCTGGTTTAGCTGGAAGTGAGTGTACGTAAAACGTCTTCAAGCCTGAAAACCAGGGTCTATGGCTGCAGGCATCTGTCAGGAGAGCTCAGCCCTGCGGGCATTGCCACCCCGAGGGCATTCAGTGCCAGGGAAGGATACTGGGGGAAGGATCTAGACCCTCTTCACCCTTTCCCCATAGATGTGCCCTTGCTATTTATTTTGTTCCAAAAGGCATTTGCAATAGTAGTTTGGGGATCTTCTGACATTTCACTGACATTTCTTCAGGGCTTTTTGTAGCATGATTATTATTGTCATTAGGTACCCTCACGTGCTAATGCCTACGCCAGATTTAATTGTGTGCGTTCCAGCCTGGGGCCAGTTTTTGCTGTGAATTCTTAACAAGCACCCAACCTAGCGCCTCCATGGGCCTGTTTCAGTTGGACCTGTTCCCCTAGACAGATCACTTCAGAGGTCTGGAAAACCCTCTGCAGAGCTTGCAACAGATAAAATTGACTGTTCCTGACAAATCTACCATTTTTACTGTTTTCCATCTGCCTACCAAGACTGCCTCATTCTTCTGAAGTACCAAAGACCACTTAAAATGTGTCTAAAGCTTGATGCCAACTTCCTAGCCCTGCTTGCCAATTCAAAAAATCTGTTGCAAAATATATGTCAATACATTTATTCTCAGACTAAGGCAACCATGTATTACTTAAATGCTGGGATAATCCTAAATGAGATCAAGAGGCTGGTGCTGATAACAGAGTTTTCAGATACAAAACGGCTTCTGTGGCAAGTATCATTTCTAGCATGAGATATTTAAATCCTTTTCTTCTCTCGTTGAACGCAACAGGCCTGTTTCAGCAGGCTGGGCATGTTTCCTGGCTTGCTGACCGGATGGCAGCCGAAACTGGGCAATGGGTTGCTCAGGTATGAAATTCATGAAATCGGAAATCAAGGGCAGGAAGGTCTTGACACGAGCGATCTAGGCATGAATATCTGTTCTTGCTCCTTGAGCTTCCTGGTTAGCTTTTGCTTTTAAGGCTAAAGTTGTTTGGAAATCACTGTCTGTAGATTTTAGGTTTTTCTTCCCCACTGGTAAGACCTGAAGCTATTTGAGATGTTAAACAATTTGCGGCTTCTGAGCTTGGTTGTGGTGCTGGCTTTGTACAGATAAATATAGAACCTGTGGCATTTTCAAAAGCCATTTGGAACAGATCTTCAATACAAGCACTTTCAGCAGAGATTAAATACATTATTTGGGTTTTCTGCCTAAAAAAAAAAAAATCACTTAAAAAATTGGCAGAAATACCATTTTCTTCAAATGAAAAAGTTCTCTTTCCCCAAATTGAGGCTGGCAATTGGCAGCTCTTTACAAAGACACTTTTTTTTCCTTTCCTCTCTCCCTTCCCCTACTCCTTGATTTCAAAATAACCTTCAAGGCAAAAAAGCAGGACATAGCAATGTAAAAAAAAATAGAAACTGATTAAAATTTTTCACTCCTTGAACAGAACGCTTACATTTTAACTAACTGGTATCAGATAAAATGGTATCACATTCCTACACAAGAAGTTAACACATTGCAGGAAAGTGGACACATATGTTCCTCAAGGAATTCGCTATTCAGAAGTCCTACTGAAGAAATTGAAACACAATACAAATAAGGACCTTTATTAAAATCACTTAGAATATTATATGAAATTTAATATTGTATAATAGAGGTGCAAAACCCCTGATATTAACAGGACGTGATACATGTGAAGAGAGGACATTAATATACATATAAATAGAAAAGCTAAAATGTGTTTGACAGTGATATATTAAATGGCTACATAAATGTGACCATAATTAGGAGAATAGGTAGTTTTGTGTTCCTTAAGCAGTATCTTCTAAAGCAGTATACATAGTAAATTGCTTTTACCTCTAGTGTCTGCTTTCTTATGAGTAACAGGAGATGCGTAGGACTATTATAGGCACATGCAAAAGCAATGTAAAAGATATAAAAACAGAGGCAGAAGCCAGGGACTTATTTGTTCTTGGCTGCCAGAGGCTTACGGCTGATCTTCTTTGACTTGTCATTGTTCTTTTTTGGAGGTTCAGGATTCGCCTGCATGTGTCTGCCATAAAGACTGTAAGGAAATGAGACAAAGAATATTTGTGATATGACCATTAAACACAGGCTTTTACTCGGCAGCATGTTAAACAATGCATCTAGTTACTAGAAATAAGAAAAGGAAGGTCATTATATTTTTTTTTTCCTCAACACACTGAATTTCCTATTAGATCTCATGCTGCAGTCTATAATAATGTTTTTTGTGACTTATCAGGAGAGTAACATTGGGAAGAGCAGGCCTTTGGAGCAGTGAAGGAACAATCAGTTTTGCCTTCAGAAACTAGCAACCTTTATTCTGCAGTTATGGGATTAAGGCTCAGAAGGCTGCAAGGATGTGTATTCAAGCTGACAATGACAAAAATTGGGTTGAACTGGAGAGATAGAGTGCCCACTTAGAGCAAAGTGAGCATCATCCCTAACCAGAAAACCTGAGGGCTTGATAATGTGACAGAGAGCAATGGTGTCACACCCGCCTTTGCTGCTCACACATGATTGATAGTACTGGGACAGCTACCAACACATCAATGCCACATTAGTAAGTACCACTGATTAAATGTTGACAAAGTATCCTACAATTAAGATGGCTAGCATTCACAGCGAAGTTAAATAGACTACATGGCTGAGAGGATCTTGCTAAATATCACATAGTAATTAATAGATAATTTATGAGTAATCCTGAATAAACGAAATTAAAAACCTACCCAAAATAAACACAGCTCAAACTTAACTTCCCTTATTGACATAAAGTGCTTTTTGAAGACGTACTTTGCGGGGGTGTCAGCGTATCTAGAAGGGAACAGAGACGAGCTTTGTTTCTGCTCATTCAGCTGTATAAACACTGGCAATGTTGACGCCAATACTGAAATCCCTCTGAAAGGTGTCCCCCTGCTAATACTTCAGCCCGATGCTGGTGAGTGTCCACCCCAACCCCGTACTCGGCTTGGCCAGTCAAGTTGGACGCTAACTTCTACCACTGGATAGGAATTCTGCTACTGAAGAAGATAACGGCACCAGTTCCCACAAGAGCCTTCTTGTGTCACTGCCCCTCCACATTTTGGTGGACTTTGTCAAGAAACAGGACAGATTCAGGGGCTTGGGGTTGAGAAACTCTGAGTCTTCCTAGAATTGCCTTTTGATGTTGTCCTGGTTTTGGCTGGGATGGAGTTGATTTTCTTCCTATTAACTGGTATAGTGCTGTGTTTTGGATGTAGTGTGAGAATAATGTTGATGACACACTGATGTTTTGGTTGTTGCTAGGTATTGTTTACGCTAGTCAAGGACTTTTCATCTTCCCATGCCCTGCCAGATGTGCAGGGGGCTGGGAGGGAGTGTGGCCAGGGCGGCTGGCCCAGCTGGCCAATGGGCTATTCCATACCATATGACATCATGCTCAGCATATAAGGTTGGGTGAAGAAGAAGGAGGGGGGGGGCGTTCGGAGTGATGGCGTTTGTCTTCCCAAGTAACCGTTACGCGTGATGGAGCCCTGCTTTCCTGGCGATGGCTGAACACCTGCCTGCCGATGGGAAGTGGTGAATGAATTCCTTGTTTTGCTTTGCTTGCGTGCGCGGCTTTTGCTTTCCCTATTAAACTGTCTTTATCTCAACCCACGAGTTTTTCTCACTTTTACCCTTCTGATTCTCTCCCCCATCCCACCCGGCGGGGGGGGTGAGCGAGCGGCTGCGTGGTATTTGGCTGCTGCCAGGTTAAACCACGACAGATGTGTCAAAATCTGGATGGGTAGCTGTCAGCATTGTTGCCACAGAACCCGGGTCCTGCATTTTCATGTGTCTGGGGCACGCAGAAGGTCCCAGCTGTCACAGGCGAGCTGCACTGGTCCATCCCACACACCCTCGCATGCACTCTTCCCCGCTGCAGTCCGTGTATGTAGCCTGCATGCCTGTCCAGCCCTCGCTGCAAACAAGGAGCAGGTACAGATCCTTCTGCTACTTTTGCTTAGCCCTGTCGGGACAGACTTAGTTACTCATGATATGCTGTTGCTTATACAGAAAGCATGACCTGATACACAATTCTGCAGTGGGTATCACCCTGAGCGGGTATCTCAGAGAAAAGCAACTCTTTATTTACAGTGACCTCTTCTGCTTTGCAGGTTGAAACTAATTTCAGCAGAGGACAGGCCCTCCTTCTTCTACAGGGCCTGGTGGACTATGCAGTCAACCGTATGCAAGAGACATTGAACAAGGATCCAAACAGGTAGAAATACTCTTGAATTACTGTGCTATAAGGCATGGCCATGGAGGGGCTGTTTATGTCAGATACAGAGAGGTTTTAGCTAAGACATACATTGCTCTCTACAGCTTCCTGAGGAGGGGAAGTGGAGAGGGAGGTGCCGATCTCTTCTCCCTGGTATCCAGTGATAGGACGCGTGGGAATGGTTCAAAGTTGCACCAGGGGAGGTTTAGACTGGACATTCGGAAGCATTTCTTTACCGAGAGGGTGGTCAAACACTGGAACAGGCTTCCTCGAGAGGTGGTCGATGCCCCAAGCCTGTCAGTGTTTAAGAGGCATTTGGACAATGCCCCTAATAACATGGTTTAACTTGGTCAGCCCTGAATTGGTCAGGCAGTTGGACTAGATGATCATTGTAGGTCCCTTCCAACTGAAATATTCTGTTCTGTTCTAATTCTATTCTATTCTATTCTATTCTATTCTATTCTATTCTATTCTATTCTATTCTATTCTATTCTATTCTAATGTCAGGAGATTAAAAGCTACAACCTGCTCTGGCTTTATTTTGCTGTATCTGGAAGATACTTCAACCCTGAGGTTCCTGGACTGCAGAATGGGATTAGAGCTTCTCGTAGGGTGGGGTGGAGAGGCAGCGCTCGCTTTCACCTCCTCAGCAGGTGCCGTTTTACATGATGCTGCTCAACAGGCTTGCTGTCAAGGTGCACTGTACCCAAAACAGCCTTGCTCAAGGAAAATACAACTGTAAACTACGACATTACTTCACCTTACTGAAATTTTGTGTGTGCCATCACCTACTGTCAACAAGGGATCAGATGTCATTTCCTGATGAACGCAGAGAGCCTTGACCCTCCGTGATAACTGCATGCTTACTAATAGCTACAATACACATATTTTTCTTTTCATAAGAGGTACAGCCCCAACAGCACAAGGCTATATTTTATCCAAGTACACAGTATGCATACTAATCAAATATCCATCCTAAATAACTGTCCTGTTCTAGAAGGCGTTAAGTGAGTTGAGGGAGGGAAGATATGGAAGGAGATGTTTCGGTGTCAGGAAATACTATCATTGTGGAAGAGCACAGAAGTGTCATTCAAGGAGGTTGTCCCATCAGAAACCGATCCAAGGTAGAAAAAGTCAGGGAACAAGCAGCATCTTGTTCTGAATGACATGCAGTGCAGCATTTGAACCACTGTCAGCAATAATTCTGTAACTCTGAAAAGTTAGCAACAGAGAAGTGGAAATGCATGCTCAAATCTGTGAACAACAATAGTTAGTTAAATACTAAATTAACATTCAAGTTGTTTTTTGGCTCTAGAGAAATAACGCTACATTGGAGTAGAATGTGAGGTTTTTTCATATAATACGAAAGTCCCCATTTGGGACTTTAAGCACTGAATTAACAGAGAATCCACTGATCCACTGTACCTGAGCACAAAAAAATCTTCGTGGATGGGAACAGGAGTCCCCTGTCACTGTCCTGTCTTCCACCTCCTGCTGCTCCACAGCTCCTTTGCCCTGTTAGTGCCAACCCAGAGAGGACTGTAACAGCTTTAGTGGTCTTCAGGTGTTACATACCCTTTTTTTGCTCAGGTTGGTTTAGGCTCCACTTTTTTGCTTTGGAAACCTTATATGAATTTCCCTCTCAGATGACACTTCTGGCATTCATTCTGCCTCTCATTTCCTGCTTTCTCAGTCCAAATGTTCAAGATTGTGGACTGCCAGAGCTTAGATTAGTGAACTTTTTCTCAAGTAAAAGGGTGTGGTGGGAATTCTACCGACTACACGGGTGCTTTTGAAGTGCAGAAACTGAATATTGACAATTTTGAATGAACTTCAGAGTTCTGGTAAAGTCTACTGGGGCAACGCCTTTTGACTGCGAAATGAGGTCCAGTGGCCACTGCACGTGTTAAACAGCAAAAATCCCAATTGACCTGTAAGTACTTTTGGTAGCAGTTTTTCTTTGATATTTGCTCCTTACGACATTCAGTGCTATTGGTGCTCCAGCAATTCCCTCCGCCCCATGCAAATGTCATGTTAGTAGTAGTAGATGTGCATGAGTTGCAGACATCTGCAGCATTTTTACATCCTTTTTACTTACTCTTATATCCAACCACTTCTATCAGCATGTGCACCGAAGTTTCATCCAGGAAAATAATTATTGGGTTTGAAATAAGCAAATCAAATATATCTACTTAGGTTTCTCTGGCAAAATTTCAAGGAAGTTTCAGCTGCACATTGCTATCTCAACTGAAGATAAGTGCTTTACAATCTATCACAGTAGTCTGCTACGCAAAGAGCAAGGATCAGACGTATTTAGATTATACAAGCCTTCACAGACAGGGACTCTCTTGTGTTTGCACACATCAAATACAAGGAGACATATGGTGTCACAACAACGTTTAAATACAATAATGACTGCGATAATGCCTCTGGGGCAGAATTTGCCTTCTGTTACTCTAGGGAAAAAAGAATTCACAATTTTCAATGAACTTCTGGTACAACAACAGACACCAGTTTTATAGTTCCCAAGGAAAAAAAAAACCAAAAAAAAAACCAAAAGAAAAAAACTAATGGAGCTGATCTGCACAGAGAAGCAAGTATCTGAATTACACGAGAACCTATAACCCCTTGGCTGTAATAGATGTGGAGTTTACATATACAGTCCTTAATGATTTCGATACCTACTGGAAGGATACAGCCCCAGAAACCATAGCTTGCACATCACCGTCTGTCAGCCAAGCTGTAGTAACTAACTGCGTACATGCTCTTGCTCTGGCATCACTGCGAAGTCAAACATGTTAGGCAGAGACACTCGCACACCGTCCTCGGCAGCGGAGGTCAGCTTAAGACACGCACACAGACAGTTACGCAGCTCAGCTGACGGACGGTAATGTACTAGGAGTTGGCACCTTGACATATCGGTTTGTACAACTAGACCCTTAGCGGAGGCAGATGGTCTCCATAACAGACAAAGGAATATTGAGGCAGATTGCGGCTACTGTTTCAAGGCAGATTTGTGAGATAAGTGCTGATAATACATTTATGGCAGCACCTTCACACTTGATATTTTGGAATGTCACCTGTTCACGGGGCTGGTATAGCTCTGAGCAGGACATCACACACAGCTCGCAGATCGCAACCTCAGCTGAAGAATAAAATCTGGAGTGCAAATAAATATTTGAGATGTTTGGGTTTGCAGCAACAGTCAGAAACTAGTTATTATAACCACAGTTCACAAACTGCTGAACCTTTGTAGACTTAGCTGCTACAGTATTGCATGCAGCCTTCTCATTATGTTAAAGTGAAAGGGGAGATTAACTGCAAGACTGGAAATGCAGAAAGCCCTCAGAGATTTCCAGTTGCTTTCTTTCCTTGTATACATTTTTCAAAGCAAATATCTCTCATGAACGTAAATGTTTCTTTGTATGCAAATATAAACATAAACAAAATCTCCCTGCATTCTCTATCTGCCCCACTGGAAGTAACAAATGAAAGCACTATGGCTGCTGCAGCAAAACTAACAATATCAAGTGAGAAAGATGCTCATTAAACTTCATCATTCTGTCTACTTTAATGATGCTTTTACTTAATAAAAATTCCCCGAGCAGTTGCAAGGATATTAGGCAAGGTCTTTGGTTATGTATCAGGGGTCTAAGCTGTCACTAGCAAGCATGCAGTTCAGGAGGGGCATTCCCAAGAGGAAAGAGTGAATACAGCTTTCTTGTAATAAATTCAGAGAGAATCAATAACCACAGCCTGCCACATTACTTAAGCATTTAGGAAAGTAGGTGATCCTTCTAAATTAAACTACAAATTGCTAAATGTTGCAATTTACAGCATAAGATCAGATATGAAGCCTTGTAATTTGAAAGCATACAGTCTTGCTACCAAAATCTCTGAATTTAAAAAAGAACCATAGTTAAAATTCATAAAGTTCAAAAGAGCCACTTTCAAAAACCACCTTCAGCACAATTGCCTCGAATTTTTCTCTCTTGTACAACACAACACTCACTAGCTGAAGGCTACGTGCTCCCAGAGATGAAAAGAGTGAACTTGTGTAACTAGTGAGCTAGTGTACAGTGTCTGATGCACACATTGGTCTTCTTGAGTTTAAGCATTTTGAAAGAGGATTTCAAGAATGAGCCATAAGAAATACATTGCTCTCACTTTACGTCTGTAATAGACCTACGGGGTGAGTATGCAGAATGAAAAGGACGCGCACAGTTAAATGCAATCCTGGAGAGATGCTACCTCCAGGTATGTACTGTAATCTGAGAAACAAAGGTGAAACATTCCAGCGCTGCTCGCTTTTCCAAAAGCTCGAGCTCAGGTTCAGGCGGGTATCTAATGCTCAGACACAGCTTCAAATGTGGGTATTTACAACGACCTCAACAGGACGGTCCCCAGCCCCAGCTGCTGAAGCAGGAGAGGGGAAAGGCTGAATCAGTGGTGATATCACTAGAGACCCAATGCTGAAAGAAGTGCTTGCAAGACCGCTATCTGCTGGCTAGCCTGTGTTAGTTACAATTCTCAAGCACTTACTGCAAGATGCTTTTGCCCTGGCAATTTTGGCGTAGCTTATTGCTGCTTCTGGCATCCCCTCTGAGCGACTGAGACTGGCCTTCTCTCCTGTGGGAGCTGCTAACACATCGCCTCCTCAACCCACATCTTCTCCCAGGAAGGGGACAGATACTGGAGTTTAGTTTGCCAGTAATGTACCAGTGAAGGAAAATAGTGGGGTTAAAATTACTTTGCAAGTGTCACGTTATTTTGGTAATTTACCAATAATTTATTTTTATTCTCTGTGACATAAGTCAGATGATTTAAATTAACAGGAACATTGCATGGGTAAGTGAAACGAATATCTGGTTTCCTTGCACACTCGGATGGCAAGCTGAAGTTTTAGGATTCTTAATAAGGAAGAACAGACAAGAGTGACTCATTTTATTCAGCTAATTTTTTGCCCCTTGTTTGCGAATGCTCTGAAAGCAGATGGCAGCAGTGTCAGAGATGTTCATCATCTGAAGCTCTCTGCAAGTTTCTTCAAAAAACTCAGCTCTGGCTTGTCATCTGTCTGTGTACCAGCTCACTCCTCATGCTCCGAAATGGAGGCAGCGCTGGCCGGCTGAAGGGGACGGGCGCTGGCGGTGCGGCATGCCTGCGACGCTGCAAGAGCCTCTGGGCTACTAAACCTGCAGCTCTTAATGTGTTGTAAAACTGCTCCAGTATTTTTAGGTCTGTAACAGTTTGTCTTCCCCTATTGCCCACTCACACTCTGGTATGCCTAATACTTCCGACTGCCCCCAATCTCCGCACCCCAGAGCCCAGCCCCAAGACACTCCAAAGTGTAACAACCTGTGATATTTTTCCGTTCCCTTCACCTGTCCCAATAATCTTCATAACCCGAAGTTCCTGCAGAGTTTGTCCTGGCATCACCCTCCCTAATTCCCCCCAAGTCCTGCATTTCACCTTTCAAAGAGACTTTCTGCATCACCAGAAATCCCTAATCCCCTCAAGTGCTTTCTGGGGTCTTAGCCCCCAGAGGCACTCCGCAGGGGAGCTGATCACTTCTTCCCATCTTGGTTTAGCTCTTTTTTGTAGCTAGTTTCATTTTTTGGAGCCCTAATTAGATAAGAAGGAGAGGATTCAGTACAGGTGGAGAGGTAGGTATCCAAGCCCATGTTGCAGTCACTGGAGATCTGGCTAATGAAGCCAGTGGAGAAGAGAGCTTTTTGGGTGACCAAATACAAGTGTCTGCTGTGAGATGCCTGGTTGCTATACTCTGTTACAGATTTTCACCAACTACAGTGGACAGTGGGCAGCTGGTAGACACTCACACTTAGATATTTTAAAATGCTAGATGAAGGCCACCCAAAGCAACCACTCCCTCTCTGTTCCCACTTTGCACGCTCTCACAAGCTGTTAGCTACCTTACATTATAGACCCTGCTGAGTCACACAATCCAACGTTGACTTACTGCGAATTCCTGCCTAAAAACACTCCAAATCTCAATAAGCAAAAAAAAGTATTCTGCCAAAACTGTCCTGTAGCTCACTGTCTCAGCGACTGTGTAGAACATGCATCCTCTAAATTAAGCCCACCCATCCCATGTGTCTCCTGCTGGCCACTTCATCATTCAATTCCCCACAGGGCTCCCTTCTGCCGGATCCCTCAACCCCAGTCTTTCCCCTTCACATTTGCTGTGCCATATACCTGAAGAAGAGAGATTCAACTTCTACGTGTCATATTTCCCACCCTCTTTCCCTACAGGTTACTGTCAGAGATGGACCCTGACCAGATGGACCTCTGGCCTGAGCTCAGGAGCTCCCCGTGGTGCTCCTCACTACAGCATCATCAGTCCTGCCATGACAACTCAGGAGCGCAAACACGGCAGTTATAAAGGGAATACGGTCCAGACGGACGTATAAGGAGACACCTCAGGGGAGACGTGTCTGTGTGGGGAGATTTGAGCCAAGGTAACTATGATTTACAAACACCTGCTCTCCTATAGGGCAATTCCTGGGTAATTTTAATTCTGCCAGACACACTCACTCTTAAACTGGTTAATTTAATTCCTGCTTCACCGAACTCACCATCTTGCATGTTAAGGAGAACTAATTTTTTTTTTTCCAGAAAGGAATTCCAAATAGGTGTTAGGCATTTCTTTAATTAAATAAAGACAATAAAAGAAAGCCTTCTCCTCATATTCTCTGAGGCTAGCAGCCTTTTGAAGCAAGTACTTTAAATGAGAGGCTTGTTAGGGGAGCACAGCTGGAAGCTCATAGAAACCTAGCAAAAAAAAGAAGTCTTTTTTAAAGGAAAACATACAGGCCAAGATTTGCAAAACTGGCTAACGACTTTGCATACCCAACTTGAAAGACCTTACAAAAAATGTGGCTTTTGGCAGAGAGGGTTTTGAAAGCACATGGAACGCCAACATCTGCTTTCTGAAAATCAGACCTATCTCACACCCAAGGAGCCCAACACTGAAAATCTCAGTGTGAGACGAAGCCAGAGAGACACACAAGGGGATCTCCATGGAACTGTAACGAAGATGGAAAGGAGAGCAAGAAGTAAAAAGACTATTCAAGTGAGAAAGAAGTGTGTTCTGTTTACTGAAGTCATCTGTATCATCACAACCCTTGTCTTTATGTATTTGCAATTCCATGAGCATGCAGTACATAAATCATCAGTTTGCTCCATTTCACCAAACCGTGTTGTTGGGACCATATTCAGGGCCACCCGCCTGCTCTCAAACTAAGCCTGGACAGGCAGTGAACATGGTGCAGAAAACATACTGGCACACAGCACAGGCACCTTCCTGGAGCCAGCCGAACAGAGTCTTCTTCATTCTTATGTTATTTTAACGTTGTTGTCCACATGGAGTCCTTTGGGCTTAAGTAAACCAGTGCTCATTTTCCTTTTTGAATGCTACACTAAGGGGCTCGCTGCTCAGATAAATCCCCTTACATAATCTTTATTATTGATTTACTGCATGCATTTTGCTGTGCACCTAATTAACATTAAAAAACAGGAAAACAGAGGGTAAAAATAGCTAAGTGCAAGCCAAGGAACTTTCTTTAAGTTATTCTACATCTGGCAGGTATGTATTTCTTTTCCAGTAACTAGACAAAGTGTACCAATAAAATGTATAGAAGGGACTCTGGGGAAATACTGATACGCAGACTCTCTTTTTTCCTCTTTTTTTTTAAAGCAAAACTGAAGTGTCTGAGTTAATCTGAGCCTGCTCTGCTGCACACTGAGGATGACCGATTTCACTGGCAGTAGCAGCGAGAACATTCAGGGGACCGCAATTCTCCACACCCAGGGTTATATAGCTGCTGTGCTCTGCTGGGCTGGCTCACACGCCGCTCCCAGGGTGTCTACCTCCGTCATCCCCACCGGCTGCAGTGCTGGCTGCCTAACGGCTCCTCAAAATAGACACAAAGACCAAACAGTGACGAGGGACACACTCAACCAACTAACCCCCCTGAATCACCGCTCCGGAGACCCTCAAAGGTGAAAGACTAAGCCCCGGTCCCGCCGCACAACCCACCTGAGTGACCCAACACAAGAAACTCTTTCTGGAAGGCTGTGCAAGCTCTGGGGACCACTGCGTAAAGGGGGCATAGGACTTACTGTGGGATGCTTAGGGGGAGTCTTGGGATTGAGCAAAAGTATTTAAGGATTATACAGGATTTATGAGATGTTTAGGGGAAGGACCAAGAGAGTAGGGAGGGATCAAGGTGGATGAGAGAGAACAAGTGCAGGAAAATGGAGAGAGGATCAAGTGGGGAACAAACGAGGCCAACAGTGTGCAAGCAGGAGGCTGGTCAGCGCACTTGTTTGGCTAAACTCTGCGCCAAATCACCTCCACTTTGTCCTGCCTAAACCCTCTTTCTAACTGTTTTCTGTGTGAGTGTGCTCTGTTCTGACAGCAAGCATGCATGACCCATCAGCAAAGTTCAAGCCAGACTAGCTGGTTACTAGGATGGACCGAGTTCTGGATACTGGAGAGACCAAGGATCTGGGACCAGCTCCCAGGGAGACTGAGGAGCCGTAGGCTGGTAAGACTGGGTCTGGGGGCCTGATACTTGAAACATCAAGATCTGGGAGCCAGGTACCAGAGGGATCCCTGACATAGGGGTTTCCCTGAGCATTGACCTCTAGAAATGCAGTCTGGCTGTTGTTTGTCCTCTCTGTGTTTATGTGGCCATCTGTCCTCCCGTCATGCTAATCTGTTCATGGCTGTATGTGTATATACACGTGTATATACATGTTCTGAATTTGTGGTTAGCCTTGCTACTGGCAGGACAAGGGAACAGGGATATGGAGCAGCTGCTCACTGCCATCGGTGGAGGAAACCCCTGGCTCCTCCAGCCCCCTGGATTTAGCTGCTCAAAAGCACTACCATGAAAAAGGTGAAGAAATGAGGAAACACACTTCACCTTTTTGACACAAAGGACCACATCCGAGGTGCTACACATCACAGACAATCCAATTTCACCCAGTCACCTGAGTCGGCTTTGTTTGACTCCTGTCGGATATACTTTCCAGAAAGGCTGTTCCAAAGGAACCTTCTTGGATTGAATTTTTGAACATGCATAACAGGTCCATGCAAATATTGAATTTGCTATCTTCCTCATGAAATCTCTTTTCAGTTCCCAAATACAGCCCTTTCAACTATGCCCTGGCCAACACTGGCACAAACATGCCAATGATGTCAATCTTCCAGCCACTCTGATGAGTTGTGCTCCGACAGGTCCACATACAGGCAAAGGAGCAAGGAGATTCAAAGCCAATTTCAAAATCATTGTCACCATTCATGTTACTTCATTATGGAAGCAAAAAATTATAATACAGTGGCGCGGAAGACCAAAGATGGTCACACAGATACCATGTAATAAAATGATTCAGACCATTCACCCCATTTTCCAGCCAGTTTTGAACAAAGCATCACACCATTAATATTTGGCTAACAATTACTGGGTTTTAAGCAAATCTTTGGCGTTTCTCCATGGCTTTTACTGTGCCAACAGAGCTGTTCCAAAATCTTTTCAGGAGGGACCTATGTTATGCAGCAGCCAATAACCTTTATGGTAATGCTGCAATGAAAATGTTGCTTACTGTAATGAGCAGAGATCATAAGCTAAGCCCCCAGGTACCTTTCTATTATTTTTCATTACAGTCTTTCCGGGTTTGTTATGCTTCAAGGGTACTCAGGGAATTACACCAAACTAGGCTCACTGGTCAGCTCTTCATTACTGAGATCACACTGAAACCGAGCAATCAGCAAACTGCACCAGCTCCTGAGGTGACACGACACTAAGATTTGTTTGAATATTTATCATTTCTTTTTTAGCTTGTCCTCTTTCTTAAAGCTCTGTTCTGTAAAACAAACTTGCCTGCAGTTGGAGGTGGTTCTGAAAAAACAGGAAAATCACATAATATTTTTTCATGCCATTAACACCTTGAGCGAAGGGTTGGGCTTCCTTTCGTCTACCAGAAACAAACCGTGATGTACTCATGTTTTCCTGACAGCAGTGTTTTTCCTAGTGTTCCATAGTGCTGGATGAGCTGGGTGAGACAAGAAGTCTCACTTGCTGTGTGAATCCTTGTCCCTGCTCCATTGCAGATTTTTACATTGGCTTCCTTCCCTCTTGCAAAGCAAGAAGCTGACCACCCCTTTGGAAAACAGCAGCTACGCTGACATCAGTAGGTTCTGATGTCATCCAATCTGCACGACTTCCCAAGTTGCTTTCAGTGTCTTTCAAGGCCCACAGTGTGAAGAACATAGAGCCTTTTGAAAGGCTTTCTTCTCCCCTGATGTCCGTCAAGATGAAATGGCAACATAGTGTCAGCCTGATTTTGATTTCAACAAAATCAATACAAGTTTTGCTTCTGATTTCAGTGAGTGCAAGGTTTGGCCTTTAAGGTCACGCAACCTATTCCTGACAACTGAAAATCCACTAGTGCACACCGTGCAGCACGGGCTATCCTGGGAGATAGGTCTCTCATCACAGTCTTCCTCGAAATCAGGTACATTTCTTATTTTAGTTCTCTCCTGAACAGAGTGACTTGGGAAGTGCAAAGACCTCTAGATTACTTAAGAATTACAATAGAGGTTTCATAATAATTTGTGTTGTAATTAGTGTTATCAACTGAGGCATATCTTGGAAACTGCAAGAACAAACACGGCTTTACGATGTCAATCAAACAGCACGTTCTTTGTTATTTAAATCCTCTACACATGGCCATTATTATCCATGCAAGCAAACAGGCAAACTGCACTTGCAGTACAGCTCACAAGCCCCAAACTATACAGCAACATACGAACATCTAGGCTGGCTATGAACACTGGAGTGAAAATAATGTCTTCTCATCAAGTGCTAGTAATAGCCAGGGCCAATGAGTCACTCTGTAAACTTCTTAATGCACGCATTAACCAAAATAGTTTCTCTTACAAGGGAGGTGGGATTATACATACTGATATGATCTGGTTTTGCTGAACATCTTTTTGCTGTAGGTAGGCAGCACTCATCCTAAATCGTTGGTGCTTACATACGCTCATGAGTTAGGGGAACAAATATGGAACTTTTACTTAAAGGGACAAGAATTAGTTTACTCAATCATCAGACATTTGCAAACGGGAGACTTCAAGAGTGATGCAAAATAAACCAGTGCTTCCACCTGTTTCTGGGCAAGAGGAAAAGGAACATGGAGTTGAAACCACTTGCACTGAATCAGTCCAAGCGCCACGGTAGCAACGAAGGCAGAAAGAGTGCAACAACGGAGAGCCAAACCCCAAGCTGCAGTCTTGGAGGATAAACTGCAGGACATCTACTCCGCGTCTTCCTAGAAACATGTTGGAAAACACATTGCAGGGAGGGCAGACATGGTCCTTGGACTACTGTCCTTACTTTCTGGTTCCTCAACACACAAGCTACTAACATGTTTGCCAAATCCCAGCCTATGCACGTGAGGTAGCAAACAGGCACCCCCTTACTTGTGAAACTGTGCTAGTATTCCCCCAGCTCGCGGCATGGAGCGGATTTATGAGAAATGCAGGAGTGGGAAAAGCAAAGTGGCAAAAGATTTGTCAACAGCTCTCTGTCACCGAGAAAGCACTTCATTAGCCTGTCAATTGCACAGTGTCTAGGAGATACATTTATTGACAACTCACTGCCAATTGATCCAACTTCTATATAAAGCTCTTCTTATGCAATGAGCTTGCTGACTCACATGATCATGAGATCTATAGAGAACTAATAGCTGTACTAAGCCCCAAATTGCTCTAATTTCTAAACAAAATGAAACAAGAAGTCGTAAAATCCCACCAGCATCTCAACAGCTAGACCATATTCACTGCTTACAGCACAACATTTTAAAATGAGATTAATTTTTGATACACTTCATAGGTGGGGTATGAACTCCATGGTGAATAAAAGTCCTTATAGAAAACAGAGTTTTTCACTTCTATGGTCATTTGTGCTTATGGGATTACTTTTGAAATACAGGGAGTCTGCATTTTCTGTTTCCTCAACTTAGCATGGAAGTACCCAGTGATGTTCAATTCTGTATGCCAACCAACTGCTCTGTGCGGTCAGGTCCCTCAGCCTCTCATCGGGTTAGGATAACGCTGCGAATGGCTAATTGATCCTGCAGTGGCTTTAACAACTGGCAGTCACTTCACACAGCCAGCAGCATTCCTGCAGCGCGCACGCTCCTAACCCTTGCTTGCTTTGCTTTGTACTACTTGTTTTATCACTTCATGATAAGGCAGCGTCAAAGACAGCAGGAGTAACCTATTCCGGCATCTCCATCTGGCACTATATATCAGGCTTGTGCTGCTCTGGTGGATTAGTTTCAGATCCCTGTTGGCAGATCAAAGGCAGCAATAATAACCACAAATCAATCCCTCTTTAAGCCTAAACCATCTTCTCCCTCACATAGAATGCCTCATTTCTTCACCACCCCAGAGCCCTTATAAATACCAACTTTGCCTAGACACAACAGTTGTATGCAGATACTCAGGCCCTGGAGAATTTGGCGCTGTGTTTTCGGCTGCCTTCTCCTTATTCACTGACAAACAAAATGAGCAGCATCGGTAGAGAGGGGCTCATGTAGATTAAACACTTGAGTCTCCAAAAGTCAGAAAGTTGCTGGGTGCCAAAGTGAGGGCATACAGAGAAGATGGCTTGCTTCCCTCAGTCTCATCTCAGGTAATATATTTTCCAGCACCCATCGGTGAGACAGTGCTGTATTTTCACTGAAGCACCCAGCTACCAGCAGCTCACTGCTCAGTGCTCTAAGCTGACCAACAGATGTTTTCAGAGCACGTGTTCAGATACAGAATAGATGCATCTCCAGTTGAAGAACTGCACTGTGCACAGGTTGCTTTCTAATGGTGTTTCCAGACAGCTTACCCACTTGATTAGCACATGCTCTAGAAAATAGGGCTCACAAAGGGGACTCACGAGGTTCAAGATCCACACAGCAGCTCCAATATAGGGGGAACATCTGGTCCCTTTCGCAACGACTGTGCTTGCATTCTTGAGATTGCGCTTGAATTCTTGATGCTCACCTGTTAGGTCTTAGCTAAAGGCAGTGGGAGTTAAAATATGACTCAAAGGCTAGGTATCAGCTCTCTGCCTGGCTATGCTTTACTGTCAAAATGAATTTTTACTGCAAGAAAAGTAGCTTTTGTTTGCTCCCTCTCCGTAACACCTTCACAGTGACAAAGCTGTATTTACCATGATGTGGTTAGGCAGTTCCCTAGGACTCAACTCACCCAGAGATATTGTGGCCAAAAAAAAAACATCTGTGCCTTGGATTTTACAGGAGAACAGCTATTATGCTGTAAAAGATATACTTGCATGGGCAGTGAAGACATAAGCCTTTCCTCTTATTTTTCTTTCAGTCTTTCAGTCTTGTAACTTGCAGTTTCAACTGGGTCTCCAAAGAGACTACAACACCAGCTAGAATAGCAACAGTTCAACATTCCTACGTTCTTCCTAAAATGAAGCCCAGAGATAAATAGTGAAAATGTTAGCTGCTTAAAGATCTTCCAAAATTCTTAAGAAAAAATGAATCAAGTAAAGGCAAACAGCCATAAATCCTCTGGTGCCAACATCGCATACTAGTACAGTTTGCAAAGACCAGAAAGACCTAATATTTCAGGGTTTCCACATGAGGGCCCAAAGAACATTTTGTCCTAAAATTCTTTTGAATACAAATGTAAAGTACTTTGATCCTGATTTTTTCAGTATTCAATTAAGATACCGTTCCACTTGATCAACTGTTTATTACTGATATTTTTTTTACTATGCACACAAAACTAGAACATTGTCTCAACATATGGAAAATGTGGATAGTACATATTGCTCATAGCTGCACATAATTTTAAGAACTGCAACTGTACTATTTCTGGTTAATTTTTAAACTATGACAAAGATGCATGCTATTGAAGAAAAATGGCAAGCCTATAAAAAGCTACATGTGTTTGAGTCAATCAAGTATAAAGAGTATCATTTTTTCTTATAGTATGATACTTTTACATGCTAGTGTAAGTAGGAAGTCAGAAAGGTTAACCAAAGATCAAGAAAAAAAGACCACCCTCTTCTTCCCCCCTCCTACTACTGAGCTTAGAAAAATATCCTAAAAAGAAAAAAAAAATTATACTGGCAGTTTCTAAAACAGTTTAATAAACCTTGGGGAAGGCCTTAGTGTTGAATTTGCCTTCCTGGTAGTACCTAAAGCACTGCTACTAAAGCAATACAATAAAGTTTATGAACTCGTCTTTACTGCTGCATAATTTATCTTTGAGAAATGATACTATGGCAAACAACTGCTCTCTATGAATCTCTTTGGGGCTTCAGTGGACTGCAGTTTTTATCACAGCAAGTAAACTGGATCAAGATTGAACTCGAAACCAAAATATATGTAACATTTTTGTATTAATGAAAAATACTTAATTCAAAAGTTAAACACTACTATACTCAAGCAAGTGTTTTCTTATGTTCTACGTCAACTTCCCAACTAAGAGACTTTCTGAGATATTTTACATTGAAAATCAAAAGAAACAATTTCCAGAACCACTCATATTTCTTTCTATTCAAGAAAACGTCCCCGTTCTGTTTTATTAGTTTCCTGCCTAACAAAAAACAAATATATCCCTTCATAAAAAACCCCAACCCAACCCAACCCAACAAAACCAAATCCAAAACCACACTGCAAATTCAAAACAAACATAACTAAACCCCAGCAACCAAAGCCAAAGATACACCAACTTCACTTCTTCACCTGGTCTACTGCTTATGGTATGGTTTACTCAGACTACTTTCCAGAGCTGTAGTTACACTGCTCTAGAAAATGTTTATTTTTGGGGTGCATGCTTTCTGTCAGCTGACCAAGGTAACATGACTACGCAGCTGTTTGGTTACCAGATTTAATGTGATGGAGGCATGGGAAACCCTAGTCAGAGGAAAAAGGTAAAGGAAAGAAAACAGATCAATCCATTTTTGTAACTAAAAAAACCCACACAAATTAGATGGTATGAATCAGAAGGTACAACTACACAGAGGGACATGCATACACGTTGCGGAGAAAACTTTGTTGTCACTCAAAGCCCAGAAGCCCATGCAAAGCTGATGTGAAGAGTGGTGAGGAACAAGCACAATGGAAGGGAGACCCACAGAATAACGGTCAGCTCCGGTTTCATGCCAAGAAGGTATTAGATCAGTCTGTAGAACAGCTTCATAAGAAAACTGTCAGATATTCAGCGTAGCCTGGAAAAACAATTGTGCTGAGGGACTGATGACCTGTGAGTACAGTAGGGTAGTTTTCATCCCTGGATGTTACGATTGTTGGCTGAGTGGCATTTCTCCATGCGTTTGTCTATTACGTGATAATTTCAGGACGCTGTATTATTTGATGAATTCCAACATTTCAGGGAATGTTCTAGGCAATGGGCAATGTCATATAGATTTTGGTGAAAACAAGAAAACAAAAGGGGAAAGGTACCTATACGCACAGGATTTGTGACCTCTTGCAGTTAGTTAGTAGATGCAGCTGTTTCAGCCATCCAGGTCTATGGGTAATGACCTATAGATCAAAGAGCCAGTGGATGGCTGCCATCTCCTTTGCCAGCATTAATGATCCCCCCCTTTCCTCCATATCGTTGCAGCACTTGCTCCCAGTACAGTTTAGAAACGCTGACACCCAGAACAAATTGCCTCAGGGAGAGGAAGAAAAATAAGAGGAAGAGCTTGTGTCTTCACTGCCCATGCAAGTACATCTTTTACAGCATAATAGCTGTTCTCCCGTAAGATCCCAGGCACAGATGTTTTTTTTTTGGCTACAATATCTCTGGGTGAGTTGAGTCCTAGGGAACTGCCTTTCCGAGCTAGGGAGAGGAAGGAAGAGAGGAAGGAAGAGCTATGAGGGCAAAAGAGGGATGAAGAGACACACAAAGCTTCATGTATGGAAAAGCAGCTGACCTTTGCATGGGAAAAAAGAGGACCACACTGCTATATTGCAAGAAACACACAGGCAACTCTCACTTTGGTGAAGAAAGGGAGCATGGAGGGAATGAAGAAACAGATGAGCGTGCAGACTGTGTGAATTCAGGGAGCCCTTATGGTATAGAACAGAAGAACATGGGGGGCTCTTGACTGATGCAAGGAGCATATCCCCCAAATGCTGTGCAAGTTCTCCTTAGTCTATGTTTTTCAATACCATTACTTCAAGACCAAGATTCAGCATAAGCACAGACTGCAGCAGACCCTTCCCCGTTTAAACATACATGGTGCTTGTCACTTCTTCACATCCATCTTTCAGTCACATTAGCGCCATTAATGAAAAAATAAATGTTGCAAAAGGGAAGTATTAACATAGCCAGTGCCAAGGACATTAATTTTAAAAACGCTATTTACTTTGTATCAGAGCAGTCATCTATCTTGATCTTGAGCAGTTCTTAGCTTTACCCAGATTCTGATTCCATGCTATAGAGACAAACTCTGTCCTGACTCTCCTTCCTGACCATGATTCATTCACTTGACATCTTTAGTACTGTACCCACTTGATGGGCTTCATGTATTTAGTAAAAGACAGTAATTCTTATTTAAGCAAAAATGAGTTTTTTAATGCAAATCCTGGATAGTGACTTACCGTGAAGTATAGACACAATACAGCTCAAACTATCTGCTTGAAGAGAGAAGTCACCTGGCTCCAAACACAACAGTTGGCCTCATGCTCTGTGAGAAATTTGCAGCTCCATGAAGAGAGTGTGTAGGTCCCCAGTCTCCAGGGATAAGCACTAGGTCCCGTGAGCTGCTTACAATGTCACTCAGCGTCTGGCTTTGAAGATCCATGCTACATACTAACAGTGCAGCTGCAGGACCCTAGTGAAGAGACTCGTGCAGGTAACCCGCCTTCCTAATCTGTTCCCCTAAAAAACCAACCAGAGATGTCAACTTTGCATTTTCCCCGAATCAAGAGAAAAAACTATAGAGAGGACAAAACTAGTGCCGAAGCACAAGGAAAAGGTCAGCCCATGGCTACTCTTCACAGTTTGTTTGATTTGCCAAGAGAACTAGGCAGCCAGGGCAGGAAAGCCCGTGCAGCCTCCGGGACGCAAGGGTGGTGCTGTCAAAACACAGAGGACCTGGGAATTATCTCCATAGCAGCCACTGTTAGAATTAAAGCCAGTATTTTCAGGAACCAGAGAGGAAGCAGAAGCAATTACCCTGTCAGGAAATGTGCCAATAGATAACTTGGGAATAACCTGCGTATGTGAACACAAGGTGAGTTTATTTCCACCACCTCCCCATCCGTGCGAGCCATGACTTCAGTCACTCGCTGGCAGACGCCGGGCGACCTCGGTGCTCTCACGCACTCATACCACATTACTGCCCGTCTCCCCAGCGGGGCTCTTTGGCAGATGTCACATGCTAAGTTAGCATTACTGAAGCCCCAGCATTCCCTTCAAAACTCCTCTGTTCCCCCCTTTCTCGGTCACTATGGCAACGCCCATCATCCTGCAAACAGCACCAGCCGACTCGGGGCTCGCTCTGCACTCATTCATCTAAGCTGTTCTAAGAACTGCCTTTTTTCCCTGTGCAACATTTCTAAAAACCGAGTTTTACTCCCTGCTGATGTCCCCACATCATTGACACAGTTCCACCGCCCTGTGTCCAAACCCATGGCTGCCCCAAATGCGGTCCCACTCCGGACGCGGTAAAAGAGCCAAAATCAAAACCAAACACAGCACGTTGTGTGAGTATCTCTAAGCAGACTGGAGGCAGACTGAGGACCTTGTCGTGAAAATCCTGGTTCTTGTGAGCAGCTTTCCCTTTTAAAAGCTGTCCCTGCTAAGTAAAGGCATTGAAGATCAGCTGTAGATAGCCAAAATAAAAACAGTGAGGCAAGGACAAAACAGCAGGCTTTCCTTTGATCTAGATTTTTTCCAGGATACATCTTCCTTACTTGCTATTTTGTTTAATTGGGCTGTGACTGTATGTTAATATTCCTCATGTTACACCCATTCTGTATTTATGTTAATCCTGGCCTGGGAGAAACAACAAGATTTCATTTAACTTGATTCTGTTTTTACCGATTTTTTACTATATTCTTGAAATATTATTTCAGTACTGGCAACTTTAGATCAGATATTCTCACAGGCTTTTTAAATATTTTTTTTTATTTGGAAATTACTTTTAGTAAGGAGGGAAATACACTCGTGGTGAATTTTTTAATTCTGCCAGAACAATGAAGAACAGACCAGGGGTTCCCAGATTCAAGATAAAATAATCAGCACATAAAATAAAAACAGTTCCAAGGAAGAAAGACAATTTTTTGAAGGAATCTTCCATAATTTTTGCAAAAATTAGTTTAATAGTACTGCTATTTACATGTATGGGGACAAAAACCACACATGCTACAATGGGAGATCTGTAACTTCTCTCAATACATGGGAGAAAACAACATTTTCTTTCAGAAGGAAAAAGTCATTTTTGTTGAGGCAGTATATAATTTTCCACACACAAATGTGTTCATCCAAACCCAACCTACATGTCTCTGTACCTTATGCTCAAATTTTCTCTCACTGCATTCAATACATTAAGTGCTGCCTAACTCCCACCTCCTGAATTCAGCAAAAAAATCATTTTTTCCTTTAAAAAAAACACCCTTTGAAATAGAATGTATTCTTATTGTTATAGCCTACAAGTTAGAGGCTGAAAACAGCCATTAGTTAACAACCTACCCATTACCCTGTAAAGTATTAACAACGCATGAACCACTGCTGTAAGGAAATTGCCCAAAGAAAAGGGCAGGGCACACTCCCTGATCCACTCACTTCTGGAGAACAAAAATGTACGGGAGGGGTGGGTTTTACGTCTCAAAAAGCCTGGCTCCTTTATCGTCCCGTGCTGGCTAACCTATGCTAGCTGGCAAATGAAAGGGTGGGCCACAGCTCGGCCAAGGGTTTAGCATCCCTGCACTCACCCATGCATCTAGGTCAGCGTCTAGATCCTGGAAGCTCTGTACCTCTTCTGGAGCCACCCCACCACCCTAAGGACAAGGAGATACTTGAGATTACGCACCACCATACTTAGCACACTGAAGGCTGCGCACCCCTTATACGCTTGAGCTATCAAGTCAAAGTGTTTGCTAGTTACTGTATTAAAAGCGGGGAGGGGATGTACTGAAACTTGCACTTTTCTAGAAGCATGAGGAAAAGAGATGATCCAAAATTGCTCAGAATAATTTTAAAGCCTGATAGTTCAAGCTATGATCCCAAAATAATACGATTCAGAAAATTCAAAGTAGTCATAGAGTTTAGCAATACCATGGTATTAAAGGAAGTGTGGTCTACCCAAAGTAAACATGGTGAACCAAAATCAGACAAAGGAAACCCAGAGTCCTAAGAAGAGGACAAGCAAGAAAATACAAGTTGGTTGTGCCTTTGACATTTGTCCATCATCCCTCTCTCCCATGTACTGATTGGTAATGGGAGGAAAAGGCAGCCAATACCCTTTTATATCCTATCCTTTGATTATTTGGTGTCCTTGATTTCTGCTTTTACTAAATCCTCCATTTTTCTGCTCTTGCTGCACTTCCTCCTATCTCTTCCCTTTGCCTAATCAGCTGATTCTCCTCATTTATCTTCCCTGTTGAGAATCTTGGCTCTTCCCATTTCTCTTCCCTTTCCAGCTCATCAGCCTTCGCCTTCTTACTGGTCTTCCTCCTGTACCACTTTTATGCTATCTCTCTTCCTTTCCTTGTTTCTCATCATGTTATCACTTCTTTTTTTATATAGGATACTCATCTTTCCATCTGTGCTCCCTTTTTGCCTCTCAGGTGACTGGATCTGAATAGGAGTGACTCTGTTTTGAGACATTTAAGTAGGAAAATCAATGACTCCTCTTAGTATTTTCCTCAGCAGATGGACACACACTACACGGAGTGGATCTGCTATAATGGGTTTTAAGGTGTTTCCCTGGATCCCATATCATCGTTCAAAAAAACATTTTAAAAGTATTTAAAAAGGATTTTATATGAAACATTCCATATAAATCTTTATGGGAATTGCAGTAAGTTCAATTTTTTTCCTTAAAAAGTAGGCATGAAATAAAAGTTACTACTGACATCTGTCATATTTTAAGTTCCTTTATAAAATTTAGTAATGGCAGCAGCAGATGTAGCATAAAACACTGTGAAATGATCTCCTTAATAGAGCATCCTTTAAGGAAAGCAGCTTCATCATTGACAGTCATTTAGTAACACAGTAGGCAGCTTCCCAGAAGATATTTGCTGCTGTTATATTAGAGGTAATTAAACTATAAGGTGATTTATTTCTTTGCAGCCATGTAATTGAACTTTCTAAAGCCATTGATGATACCTTATGAAAGTATCAGCACATACAGAACATGATTATCCCCAGCAAAACCGTGTTTACAACACATAGAGCCACAAAAATTCTACAAAATGCCTTTTATTGGCAAAATATTAATATATTAAGCCACAAAGGACAGTGCACCGAGGGTAGAAATGCTGTCACCAAACGTATGTCTCTCCTTCACCCTTCTCCCAGCTCTCCCTTGCCTATGATTGACAGCGATTTTCTGAGAGTAGGCATTATCTCCAGGCAAGAAAATCCGTGTACATAAAAAATAGTTTTACATTAGTCCTATTGCAGCACTGTTGATTACTAAAGGAAACTGTAGGCAACAAAATACCTATATTTAAAAAAAAAATAATGTGTATTTAAGAGTGGGAAAAAACCCTTATGTACAGAAATTCAAAGGAGCATCAATGTCTCACATACTTTCCCCACCATATTAACTAATCCAGCAAAAAAGATCCTTGATATGTCATTTGCTGATTGATGAGCACAGAGAGCTGAGACCCGAGCACAGAATTTTATTGCTGAAGACATTTTCATCTGCAGCCAAATCACCAGGGAAACACTTTGTCAAACAACTTCATTCTGCAGGGAGACTTTGTGACAATATTGGCAACTTAAGAATTTGTTCTGGTTTTTCCGATAGCATCTACCTGTCCATGTTGAGAAACATTTACAGTAGCACTGCAATTCATGCAGATGTCCAGCTTGAGACCCGGGAACAAGTGGTTCACATTTCATTACAACAATATGTAAAAAATAGATGCTCACAAGCTCTATTTTTTTTAGTATCTATCTATTTATCTATATATAAACGATCCAGTGTATTTTTGGCAGAATTTAATATCAAACCCCTGTACTCTCATAATAACAACTGATCTTATATCGAGCATCTGCAGGGCTACGAATCGTTACTTGTATTCAAGAACTCAAGTACCTCTTTTACCCTTTTTTAACCTCTTTTACCCACCACCCCCCCCCAGGGGGGACTGAATCTAACAAAATGCTGCTAACTTTTATACCATCAGGTTAGGCAAGATGTTAGGCTTCCAGTAGCACACCATGCGTTCATATATCCACACTCTTATCCTCTTGCTGCTCCTGAAATTGCTAAGGAATCTGAGTCCTGCTGGTTGCCTCGAAACTTATTTTCTGTGTTGAACAAAATTCCCAGGTTTCACAATTTTTTACTGCAGTGACAGCAAAAGTGACCTACTATGAAATTTTCTCAGCTGAGTAATAGTTATTCGGTGTTCTCAATGGCTCAGCTGTGCTCTCCACAATGGGCTAAACCTGATAAATCCAGAAACAGGTAGCCCCAATCAGGATTTATGTATAAAATTGTACGTACAATTCCTTTGTCCATACATGAGCACAAGAAAACAAATGAATGGCCAAACAAGATGGTTAAGGCTAGCATGTGATGGAATGGGGGGAAGAGAAGAGCGTTACTGTTTCCCTGCAGACAAAGGCATAGTTTCAACTCAGTGGAAAAACAGCAACAAATTCCCAGCTTCAATCCAAGCTAACGATAAAACTCCAGTCCTTGCAGTCAATGGGGTTAGAGTTTCTCCTTGGGATTTTAGGGTTAAATCCTCTAAGCCTCATTGATAATTCTGCATCTGAAAATGGGGGCTTAAGCTGAATAATCGTAATTTTTCCCAGAGAAGTCTCCCTCGGTACTGCGATGCCATTTCACCCAGGCAATCTGCCAATGGCATTGTTCCACCAACTAATTTAAAGGACAGGGGATCAAGTGTTTAATACCAGCTGCCAGTCAGCTTGCAAATAAAAAGGCTCTCATCCAGCACTGAGCACTGATCCATTTCCACCATTCCTATTGCCACAGGATCCACTCAAACCCCTGCTGCTGCCCATCTTCCTGATGCTGGCCTTCGGAGATACATACAGAATTATGTTCTAAAAAAACCCACACCATGCCACAGGTATCGTAAGCAAAGATAACATGCTGAAATATGCTCTGAGCAGGTTACCACCAACTTCATTACCTTTTTTTAAGCTACGATACATTCAAATAGTTAGCTCTTATGAAACGTACTTCTCTGTGTCACCTACTCTTGTCTGAAACCCTCAGATCAAGTCCCACCTCACACAAATCACCCCCTTTGTTTCTAGATAAATTCTGGCAGGGATGAAGGCTGAATGACTTGGTGTGAGATTTTAAAATTGCAACTCTTCATACCTGTTGTTTCATTTGCTCTTTTTTCATAAAAGCTGAATTAAAAAAATCCCAACACATTCTTTCCTACACCATGAACAGCTTAATAAAAACAAGAGGGTGGGTCTTTCACTAGCTAAATTACTTTGTGAGTAGAACCACGTGCCTAACACCCTCATCTGAGACCATCTACACATCTTTCTAAATGACAGGTGTGCTCTTCTTACAAGGGACAAGTCCCCAGCGCTAAGCTGCTTTTGCAACGGCTGGTGAGGGGAGCGCCCAGCGCCCTGTTCACTTGTCCTCGGTGTGAAAGGTAGAAATGACTCCTCTGGGCCGGGTATCCTCGGTCTGACACGGCTGATCTTTTCCTAGCAGATCCCTTCTAAACACTTTTTTTCCTGGATCTCTGCTTTGTGATCTTTGGCTTGTTGATCTCTGGCTGGTTACTACAGCTTGAAAGTTCAAATGGCATGCAAATAGGTATAATCCAGAGAGCAATGTTCTTACACTCCAGAAAAGAGAGAGCACGAGGACAGGTTGACTGGACACCTTGCCTCACAGCTGGAAGAGGAAGTGCTTTTCCCTTTCTACCAGAGCGTACGAATACAGCTTGTTACAGGCACTGCTGCGTTAACGTGACAGGTTTACAACGCCTTAGCGTGCTCAGCAGTAATGATCTTTCAACATCCCTGTCAGATCAATGCACAACTTTCCTTACGGGAACACTGGTCAGGAGGGAACGTAACTTCGCAAAACAGCGTCCAAACCAGACGGCTCTACCAGGAGCTGCTGCAGTGAGAGACACGGGGCTGTTTGCAAAGTTCTTTGATCCAGCGTGCTGGAGGGATGCATCCCTGACCCTTCACAGACCACGCTGCAGCACAGCTTTTCCTTGTGTTACCTACGATCGTTGAGGATTTTGACCGAATGATCTAGATTTGTTGTAAGTCCTTTCCCGCCACTGGGCTGTAATTTTTGGCAAGTGTCTCTCCCCATCTGGTCTTTGTCCCTGGCAAACAGGAGACAGTGGGAGGCAGTTAAGGTATTGTCCTGAACATACTTTGACAAACTGCAAATGTAAAAAAATTATGTGACATCTCATCACCATAAAAACATGCTGTTTTTCACTCTCTCCTAAACATAAGTGTAGCTACACGTAGCTTCATCACGAAGACCTGTTAAAAAACAGAAACAAAACAAAACACCCAAGAAATGACAGCTCAGCTGTTACTGTTGGGTAACGACTCATTTCTTTCAGAGCCCGTACAGCAACTTCTTCATTTGAGACAACAAGGTGTTTGAGTGCAGGGGGGAGACGAGAAGGGTTTCGATCTTTCTTTTTAATTTTTTTTTAAACACTTCACTGTTACAATCTAACCTAGTGAAACTAAATTTCAATAACAATATATATGGTCTTTTTCTTTTATATTTAAGCAATTAAGTTTTAATCCTCTTGCTCTACTCAAGAGTAATAGCTGTGAACAGATTGCTATTAGTTGAAAGGGAGTTCAGAAGGCAATTATTTATAGTTACCTTAATCACAGATGCAGGCCATATAAATAAGAAATAATTTCTTATTTTGAAAGTATTATTTTTTGGACAGTGGAAAGTCTATCGCAAAATTTGGAAGTTGTTTCTCAAGGATCTTCATTTTTGCAGCTCAGAATTACTAACGTGAAAACCCCTTCTTTTCAAATGTCAAACACCAGGCACTAACATATGTGTCTGAGTCCCAAACGTGGCTTCACCAAAGCGACACTGCCTCTTTCAAACCTGCCTTCTCTAAGAGGAAAGACATTAATACCTGACCAAACCATGCTAACATTGCTCCACCTCAGGAAGCTGAACCCCAGCATCTCAAAGAGATGTCAGAAGACTGCTACTATGGACTTATTACCTAACAACAAGCTTTAGGGCACAAATGCTAGTCTAACCTAAAATACATCAGTTTAGTCGTAAAACAAGGCAGCTTTACAGTAACTCAACAGGCACGTACGCCGCCATTTAGTGCACACAATCTCTCAAAAATAATTTATCCTACTGATCTGTTTTAAAAGAAGCAAAAACCAGAGTGCTGGATGGCAAGAGCAGCCAGCACCAGGAGGAAATGAACAAAGCCAGTGCGGTCTCCTTGCCGGGGTCCCATCGCTGGGGGCAGTTACACAGTTAAGGTCATAACGGAGCAACTGCAAACGCTGCATTTTCAATCCTGCTTCAAAACTATTATTTAATCTCTAATATATTGCTGTCTCCAACTGAACACCAGAAATAGTATGAAATTAGGACTCAGTACTTATTCATGAGATCAAATTTAAGCAATTCTTCTTTTCAGGATTACAGGCTTGATTCTCCCCTCATTTGCTCGCACACAGAAGAGAAGTAATTCTGCTGAGGTCAATGTCAGTGCAAGAAAGGGACGAGCCATTCCTGTACTGAAAGGGAAGAAGCGACTCCCAGCCAAGGTAGCACAGACAACAGCAAGCAGTGAAGAAGCAGAGCTATGAGTTTCAGCTGCACAAGACTGCTGAGCCTTATGTTGTTGTATCTTTACTGTTATTCTTACTCATTAAAACCAGCTCGACTATGTTCTGGCATGCTGAGGATCAGACTTTTCTCTGAAGAACAGACAAAAATGTTTGAAGTGTGCTCTGTTTACATGCCATGGGGCTCATCCTTGCTAGGTGTAAGCTGGAACAGCACGATGGAGCTTTGACCTCTTATGTCAGTGGACAATCTCTCTATATAATTTTAAGAAGTTAAGAGACAGTGAATTTACAGTATATATGTTTTTAAGTTTTACCCTTTTCTTACATTCCAGAGTAAAAGATCTAGCCTTTGACATCAACTGTTAAGACTATACTCAAGAATTTCATGGGTGGACTGGCTATAGTGACAAACAAACAAGTCCACAGATGATTCGGAAATGTTACCGACAGAATCAAGTCACAGTGGGAACACATATAGTGTGCAAAGACACCAGCAGATTAGACTAAAATCCACTGAAATGACTGCAAGGAGATTTAAATTTAATTAACAGGATACAAGATTCAGATGGACAGACATGAACAAAAACAGACAAAATGAAACGAAACGCTGAAGGTACCTCCTTTCAACTGCAGAAAAGAACTGAAAAAAAAAAAAGGCCATGGATATTTTACAAGTATGAGTATTAATAACAGTTTCTATATTCCTTTTACTTTCCTGTGAGGGAACACTTTTTTCTGTTCTGACAGTGACAACTTCTTTGACAGACAAGAATACTCTTTAACTCCATAAGGTACCAACTTAAACTGCCTCTTAGGAAGGCTCACACATCGTTTGGGGAGTGCCAAACCTGAAAACCCCTATCAAAATCTTGACAACGAACACCACAGCCTCACACCTATTGGAAATCAGCCAGGCAGATGAAGGAACCACTATGTTTGCAAGAAATTTTATCCAGAAGTACAAAGCCAGGATGATAGCACAAAGAAACCTGTCAAGCTGGACAGACAATACGTTTCAGAATCGGAAGAGTGACACAGCAGGCAAGTCATGCCGAGCAGCGCAGCAAACAGCAGCAGCTGAACGGCCAGGACCACCATCGGGGATCTGCAAGTGAAGTAACACGTAGGTAACAACTCTTCCCCATACCTGCTCTCACTCTTCTCTGGGAATGACTAATTTTTAACTTGATGGGATCTGAAGAAATCCCGCCAGAACAGAAGAAACTTGTTTTGCAAAGTTTAAAATCCATTCCAGCTTTAAGGAAAGGAAAGCATGAGGAGGCCTGGATAATACAATAAAAAATGAATGGAGAACGCAGTTTTACCAGTCTCTATTCAGGAAGAATTAGCAACTTTGTCTTGTAAGACACTATGATCAAATGAGCTCTGACCTCAGAGGACACAGCTGACCTTGAGTATTAGATCTATCACTAAAACACTGTGATGCAACTAGGCAACTTTTTTTTTAATTAGCCATGCATCCCCAGAATATAGGATCTCACTTACCAACCATAAGCTGAAAAAAAGTTGGATACAGAAGGCCACACTGGGCCAGAGGATCCGTCACTGGAAAGATCCCTTTGAGACTGGATCTACGTAGTACGAAGAAGTATGCTGGAGCACCAACACATCTATCAGATGTAAGCAGCCTGTGAGCACTGAAGAATGTGAAGAGAGGTTCTCCTTCATGTTGTAAGCAGCCTGTGAGCACTGAAGAATGTGAAGAGAGGTTCTCCTTCATGTTGCATCTGCTTACTGAACTGCTGGGCTTTAAAACAACATCTCTCTTCTGCCTGGTTGGCCAGCCCACTCCCCAAAACACTCCACTGAAGCATGTTTCCCCTCCTCTGGGCGCCCATAACGTTCTCTTGGAATTGTCTTAGGGAATTTATCTTCGATGCTTTTCATCACTTCTTAAGTTCCCACCTCCTCTAATTTGGCAAGTCTGTGGTATTACGTTAAGGGACTTAAGGTTAAACTTAAAGGTTAAAAATGCAGCTTCTAAATTATCTGGATCATGCCTTGGCTGCTTGAAACTAAGCATCTTCTTCCTTGAGAATTACTTTTCTCTTTTGCTTGGATGCTACCAGCATGTAATAACCATCAGGAACACCTGTTGGGGAAACTAGCAACTGCCCCTCAAAAATGCAATGAAATTACTGCTCTTCTGCAAAGGGGATTTTCTAAAAGCTGGCTATTTAGTCTGCTTCCAGCCTGCACGAACACTCTTCTCCAGCAGCAAACACATGAATTTTTCTATATCAGGATCTCATCTGTTTCTCTGAAATTCCCCAATCAGTACATAAGAATGAGGTAATTTTTTAATCAAAAGCCTATTCTGTGAGCTGTCTGCCCTCAGGTCCATCTCATTCATCTCTCTGGACATGGGTTTCAGTTTTTTCCTCCAAAGAGGTTAACAGATTGCCGTAATTGGATGCCCCAAGAAAAGTGCTTCAAGCACCAGAACAGCTAGAAACAGAATCCAGCCCATGCTCTGACCAATGAAAGATTTCCCCCTTATTAAATATTGCTAACAATGTGTTTTAAGTACTTCAGGGAAAAGTATGATCTAAAGAGTTAATTCACTTTTATCTTGCTATGAGGAGTTCTTCCCTGGCATTCAGGCTAAAACTATTCATACTGCACTTGTAATAAGCTAAAAAAAAAAAAAAAATATTACTCCAACTAGTGTATTCATTTTATAAACATCTGTAGACTGTTACGATCCTGTAATTAACTTCCTCCCCTTACTGCATTACCAGCCACTACTACTGCCACAGAAGCACAGCTCCTCATGTGTCTTCTGCTTTATTTGCAAGCCTATCTCCTCAATTATTTTCTAAAATTACTTTACGAAAATGCACGAATAAGATGTCTTTACTGACCTCTAACCTCGTGAAATCTGTACTGTATTTTTCATCATTAAAAAAGCACACCTGGTTCTGCATTCTTTTGATGTTTTGTTTTGGGTTTTTTTAGGAGGATTGTAACAAGGTCACGAGGTATCTTACTGTAATTACAACAAGCAGAAAACAGAACAACTTTCAACTAATCATTCATAGTCAGTTAAAATGGACATGTCTGAACAACATGCAAAGCTATGTGAAGCGTCATCTTTTCAAAAGTATATTTCTGTAAGTGAAAAACCTCATCGAGTGTCACATACTCCATCACAATTAAGACTTCTTGAAGTTTCAATCTGAATATGCCTTATGCCTTTTAATTCTCAAAAGAGTTGAAATATCCATGTACAATTGGTGAATATTTATTGACAGTTAGCATAACATTAAATAACAAAACAAGGCTAAATATATATGTGCCATCCTCTGTGATGGCTGTGAAAAAGAAACTGTGTGAAAACCCCTCACTACCAAATCAGATTAGACTTTTCAGTATTATAAGCTAAACTGAAGCCCTCCCCATTTTAACAAAACTGAACATATAAACTCTGCACTGACAAAAACTCAATTGTTATCTATTGATACCACTCACAGATAAAAACGGTCCCTGGGATGGCCCAGCACCACACAACGGCAGAGTACAGGGAGTAAGTCCCACAGTACCCAACATGCTGAATCGAAGATGATACATCTGGACAATACCAGTTAAATCCATAAATATGGTGACTCACTGGAAGGATAATAAGATATCATCTCTTATTGAATTGGGATGTGCAATGATGGATACCCTAAAGAATGATGGATACGCTTCAGTTAGAGGGAGAATTTCTGCTAGACATAAGGATATCAGAGGCAGATCTGAAAAAAATATTTACAGCCTTCAGATGAAACACAAATATTATATCAAAAGCATTTGCTATATCACTTAACCCAGGCAAAGATATAAAAACACTTTTAACGTGTCATCTTTTAAAAGCAGGTCTTCCAGAAAAATCCAGTTACCCAAAATACGTTTCTTCTATTTCCTGATGCTAGAATTTTGAAGCAATGCATGAATCAAAATTGTTTCTAAGAAGTGGGGTTTTTCTTTTCCCTTTTTGTTTTTAGGGTTGGGACAGAGTAGCGAGGTGAAAAGGACAACAGACCCATTCATTAAATTGCACACACATACATATTCTTTTACATCCAGATTGTCAAGAAAGTAAAAAAAGATCACCGTCATCCAAGTGTGAATAAAAAAATGTAATTATATTGAAAGTTCCTGTTTTAAAGGCACCAGAATTACCTGTCACACCAGAGCACTGTTCTGTGGGTCTGAGGGACAGCTTTGAAAGGTGTTTGTCACCGAACCAATTCACACAGGAAAACCGTTTAAACTGGCAGCACCTACAATACAATTGGACTAAAAGGAAGAAATATTTGCTCAAAGTTTGAAGTGTGTAAGGCATAGAGACAGAAGATGGCAAAAAAGCTTTCTTAAAAATATTAGAGCAATCAGCTAGGACTGTTATATCAAGCACAGGGGAGAGCTCTCTAGGAGCAGAAGCACCAGTGAAGCATTTGTCCCACATTAAGCCCTGCTCCCAGTGACACTTCTGTGTGTTGTTATTTATGTGCTGAGAAATTCTTGCAGTGTGCCGAACTAAGGGTGCTTACTCGGGAGGAAAGACTTAACGACAAATGTTATTTCTGCACGAACACATCCTCCTTAAAAGCACTGTCTTTAAATCTAACTACAGATGTAATATACTTACTAGAAACTCCACTTGAAAACCTGTGATTTCCCAAAGCCTTGCTTTATGATTGCTCCTCTTCTCAGGAAATGTTTTTCAAAGGGTTCTAAAATAGCCTGGCGGCTTCCAACATAAAAACTAAACATATCTCCCAAAGCATCAAAAAATATAACCAATAGATAAAAACACTTCATCTGACTTTTAAAAATACTGTTGTTGGAGTTACAAATCTGGAAAACGTAAATAAGAACTGGGGCCACTAGGTGTTGTTAAAAGAAAACTATTTCATATCGTTATACGGTTGCTTTGAAGCTTCTATAACTCTGTCAAAATGGAGGTGAGAGATTTTATGGGTACAAGAAAAATATTTCTTAAGTTCTAAGTGTTTCAAAACTTGCGTAAAAAATCATGTCCATGCTGAACATATGTGAGAATGAGATGGATGAAGGCCCCCTACGTTATGTGAGGTGCAGACTACAGTTCCAGCAACTGTGCAATTTGATGACCAAGTCACCACCGTTACGCTGGGCTGTGAACTTACAGCTCATAAGCTGCTCCTGCAGGAGCTGCCCGCACGCGTCCTCCAGGCGTGCAGTAAATGGCTTTCACTGGAGGGGTAAAGCACCTTTGCCTCAGCACACAAGGGTGCGTTTCGGCAGGTCTCAGAGAACAGCTGGTACGCTAGAAGGTGGTGTGACCATGCATCTCACCCTTGCTCTAAGCCTCAGCACTGAAGAAAGGGCAGGGAAGCACACTTGTAGCAGCTGAGGTCTTAAAAATAGCTTCCAGCCCAAAAAGCTGAACTGGCCCTGAATTAATCCTAGGCTCTCAGGCAATGCAGCAGTTACAGAGCGACTCTATGTAGACCACGGGTCAGCAACCTTGCACAAGTGGTATGTCAGACTGCATGTATCTATCCCAAATCAGTAGAAACCCAAAGGTACCAGAAGACGCTGCATCTCAGAGAAAAACGGGGCTCTCCTTTTACCAGTAGTATCTATCCTCTGTGGAGGAACCAGCTCTTCTGAGATGACAGCTTGGTGGAGAGCAAGTGCCAGAGATGTTACTTGTCTGGGACACCTCTCAGCACACTACAACCGCTAGCTCCTCTTCTGCTAAATGCCACTACAACCGCTAGCTCCTCTTCTGCTAAATGCCACTTGAAGTACATGGCCCTCTTTGCAATTTACTCTTACACAGACTACGTCAAACAGACAGCTGACATAAAATGAAGAGGGCAAGAGGAAGAAGAATGCTCAGTCCCAAGTCTCAATGCATCTCCTCTTTGGTATACGTCACTCCCTCCTCCTGTCACCCACAGGTGACTTCTGCACAACCTTCTTCTAACTCACATCTTCCCTATACCACTGAATAATATCAGTTTTTCTGCCCACAGAGCTTTAGGTGGATCCATCTCCAATAACCTGAATATTACGCATTTACCCAGAACATGGGTAGTCTGGCTGCATGTAAGGAATGTCCAGGAGATTGAAATGCAGCTCCTTCCCAAAGGCAAAAATTGCGCCTGGGAGGTAACAGTGTAGCCAGATGCAGTGTCTGGGTCAGGTGATGGCATGTGTTATGGACTGCTACTCCTACATACATAGCAGATTTCTGTGTCAGTGCAGAGGCTGTTTATAAACTGCTCTGCAGATACATATTGTGACATCCCACCATTATCCAAATCAATGTGCCTGTTCCTCTCTGGTCCATGCACCCCAATTTCTTTTCTGTGGGAGTAACGGTGAAGGGGATATGAAGAGGAGCGGTCTTGCCTTGAGACAGCAGCAGAATGAAGCTGGGACGCACAGCTGGACAGGGGACTTGGAGGCCCAGGTATAAGATCCAGCACTTTCTCTGCCACGCTGGTCTGCTGCCATGGGCATGAAGCAATAGAGGAGATTCTTCACAAGCTAAGTGTTCGACTAGCTGCACGCTAAGCATTCACCCTTAATATACATATTTCTTAACGACCCTAGAAGCAAGAGGAACAGGATGTCACATGAAAAATTTCTTTGTACATGTTCCTTTGTTGTATTCTTTTAGCAGCAGTGTGTGCTATGGCCTGTAGGACTGGATGAGCCTTTTTTGATCCAGCACAACCATTCATTCCTGTGGCAGATCCTCTTCTCTTCTGGCAACCAGTTTTAGAGAATTCCTGAACTGGGGTCACACCTAGTGTATCTTATTTAACAGGACTTTCTTCCACCAGTTTGTCTAACTGCTTCTGAAGCAAGTTTATGCTATCTGTCTCTACAACTGAATGACATGTGATAAAAACCAAACCACCTCCTTCCTTCCTTTTGTTTGTTTTACATCTGTCCCAGATTATTTCTCATAATTCTTGGATTATCAGAAATACTGGGTAAAGTTCCTTATTCATCTGCATCATGCCACTTACTATTTTACAGCTCTCTAACACATCCTGGTTAATCATTTCCTTTCCAGAATGGAGAGTTCAAGTCTACTTCTGCACATTTGTGTTTCTTGTCTTATACTTCTCCATTGAATACACAGTTTTCCAGTATTAGTTATCTTAATTAATTTAAACGCCTTCCCTTCCTAACTACGTAAAGCCACCGAAAGCCTATAAGCTCTGAATCTGCAACCCTTCAACTACTTCTGCTACAAATCTGATCCAAAATTATAAATTTTGTTTTGTCACCCAACGGACTCATTTTTCACTGTTCTTTTCTATACGATTCCAGGCTGAAGAGGTTTTGTTATAGTTTTACAGATGTGTACTACGCAAATCACTTTTAGATACAGGTATGCATAATCTTAACCTAATAAATATTTTGAAAGTAACCGAATGAGAGAAATTGTTTTACAGGCTTCAACTGGCACAATGACTTCTAAGACAAAAACATTATTTTTATCATGACTGCTCACCTAGAATACAATTTCTGCCCAATGAAATCCAACAGAAAAAAGAAAGAATTAAGAGTTCTTTTTTTTTTCTTCTTCTAAATTAAACAAATCCTTATGTGTCACGATCTCCCTGCTGGGCCTTTCTAGGTCGTGCTGCCCTTTCACTCAGGAACAGACTGAAGCCTTTGCTGTGAAATAAACAAACAAAAAGTATTTCCCAGAGGAATAATTTTATCCCTCTCTAGATAAGTCTCCCCCGTGCCTTTACATTCCCATATTACTCTTGAAAGACACTGACAGCAGACTGAAGGCTCTGTCACACAAAAAATACATCTGCAGAGGACAGAAATTCAATCTTGTAACACTTCTTTCCGACCAGATAAAATTTTTGTAGACCCTCTCCTAAAATGGAAAGTGTTTTTCTCTTTCTAATCGGTTTCATCTTTTGGCAAAATGAGCCTCACAATTTAAAGGAGGATTGTGAACGAGATGGTTTATTGGAGAAGAAAATGATAGCTACTGGCTTTCTAACTGCCAGAAAAAAAGGAACAGAATTAAAACGTTAGCCATCCCCTACTGAACAGAAAGACTACAGGAGACTTTGCCAGAATATCTGCTAAGACTAAGGCCATAACTCTACCTTGTTAGAAGTTTTACAAATAAAATGAGAGAAAAGTGCGTCTGAAAGGGAAACTGCATTAGGTGGAAAACAGTGTTTTAGGCTGGATATAACACACTTCTGATGGTAGAATTTAACCAGTCCCATTGCAAGTGAAACACTTCAGTTAAGGACATGCAGAAATCCTGCTAGGGCTGTCCCAAAATACTCCTGTTCTGTAACAAGAGATCCAATATAAGACATTGGTACTTCAGAATTTGTACTGTTACTCTGAACATGCTTCACTAACAAATAAAACACTAAAGAAAAGTTGATAAATAATTAGCCTCTCTTTTTTACTTAAGGAAGGAGAAATACTACTGAGCAATAAAGAAAACCTGAAATTAAAAAAAAAAAAAACAAGATAATTACCAAAAGAACATCTCCCTCAGCAACACTGAAAACCAAGAGCAACAAAATACACACAGTTTTCCTATAGACAGCATATGTAAACGTTTTATTTTTTTATATATACTCATTTTACCAAGAACATTTCCAGGTTAAATAAAATAATGCTATTTGAAACAGTTTACATTTGAAATGTCTTTTTTTACTTTAAAATACCCTGACACGACAGTCAAGTTTTACAAGATGATAAAACGCAACTGTAATTGAGCAGAACTACTCTTCAGAGCATTTCTACAACTTCATCTTTGTGGCAACAATGCACCTAATGCTGAAGTCTGATAAACAATACTTATTTGGCCATCTCTTACTGTTTAAGGGGTTTAATAGTATTCTGTGTAGATAACTACATTACATGCAAATACTTTGCCATTTATTTTGGCGGTGATGTATACAGAGTTTACTGTCAGCCACAGCAAATGCAAATTTTTTTTTTAAAGGAAAACTACAATTGCTTATTGTTGAAGCCTGTATTTTACACCTTTTTGAGCATAAGCAGATAAATTTTCAGTGTCACTGTTGCTGAGATTTCCTGCTATTTTTATTTTCTACTGACAAAATATTCAAAGCTGACAAATGTTGTAGAACAGACATAGTTATTAAAAGCTTCAATTTACAGGAAATAGTGACAGTTTGCTTTTGCTGCTCATAAACCAAAAATCTAAGAGGTGTAAATAGAGGGAGGGTGGCAACAAAACACTTAGATAGTTCTTTAAATAATTCTACAACTAATGGTGATACAGAGTAACACACTTGCTTTCACTGTGTGCATCCAACATCATCAGGTTTATGGATCTTGAAACAGCCCTTTTAAATTTGGCTTATACAAAAAAACCCAGGTACCATATGCCTAAGTGAGCAAAAAGACCAAAAAGATAAAGTGTACCGGTATACTTAAGCACACCTCTTTGAACTGCTGGGCTTTGCTGTGAAATACCACCGCTCTTCTTTACTGAGGTGGTCCTTGTGTTTGATGAAGTGGTGTCTCTCACCTCTCTAGCTTTAGTCCCTAAAAAGGTAATTTCTCCTTCCTCGCTCCCCCACCATAAAATTTGGGTAGCAATTACTACTAAAGTTTTTCAACACTCAAAAAGTTTATATTTATCTTTCAACAACCATGTCAAATACTTTATTTCAGCACACAGCTCTCTGAATCAGATTAATTTTAAGCCCTTTTGTGCAACAGTGAGGTAGTTGTCCGAGATGATGAGGATCCCTGGGAGCATGGCACTCTCTCTGCTTAGAGATGGCTAGTCAGAAATATAAAACATTACTGGCATTAAATACTGAATTGCTGGCTGTATATCATGTAAATTAATAATATTATATGGTAGAGTATAAAGGATAAGGAAGGAAAGCATACCTGCCACTTCATGGTAAAGACTGGCAGAACTCAACTATGTCAAGGAGAGCTGTAGCACTTTGTATTTAGGATGTTCTGGCATTACTGCACTTGCCAGTGCACATGCTCTGCCCGACCTCCGCACCTGCACAAAAGCGGAGGCAGCCGGAACGTGTCGGACCTCATCTCACAAACGATCTACAGCAGGTCTGTGGATGGGCAGCATCCCCTGCATGATGGAGCTTAAGGTGTATGATCTCCACTAGCAAAGAGTACTAGCATAAGAAAAGGCGATTTACTGAGTGGCAGAAGTGAAATATGGAAGACTAAATCATCTTACCCAAGCGGAGATCATAAATGAACTTGTTGAGTAACTATTCTGTGATTGCAGTGTCCTACAACCCTAACCTGGCTAGTGTGCACAGTCAAACAAGTCTGACGGTACATTTAACTTTTTAAGAAATCTCCCTTTATTTCTTCCTCCTAAAACCTTTTTCACCGAGCAATTTTTTTTTCCACGTATTCAACTCTAACTCAAAAAAGGCCTTCCTGGGCTTGAAAACCTGTGTTAATAAGCCTGCATTTTGCACAATTGACACTAAGCAGTTTTGCGTAATTTTTCCTTTCACTGCACTGTGAACACTCCCAGCACAAAGCACAGCACACACTGCTTTGCTCTTAAAAATTCCTAAGAAGACTCATTTTCAGTACATCAGGTTTGCAGGAAAATATTTTGTACTTTAGTTATAATATGCATAGTAATTGCTCTGAAGACTGAAACAATAGATGTTTCAAACAAAACACCAAATCAGTTGTCGATTTCACTGGGGAAACCAATTTAAACACAGGTGTGGGTTCTGACCAATGCGAGTTGCAGCCTGTTTCAATAACTGTATACATACATACACCATCTGTATACCATGGAATGAATAAAAAGGAATACTTAATACATACCTTAATAAGAACAGCAATCTTAAAGTTATATGTTTGATGCATCAATTTTAATTTTATTTCTTACTTTCTCCTAGTTATCTTCTCAGCTCAAAAAAAAAATGTAATGTTGACTGACAAAACAGTGAAATTTTATTTATTTCAGCTTTTCACACCAAAATTTTTAAAGGTGACTTACAGAAGACAACCTTTCAGGCTTTGTCACTGCTTCCAAATAATCCCCAAAGGAAAAAACTTTTGAAAGCTACACTTGACAAGAGCAGAAAACAATCTCATAAGGTAGCAAGCATGCTGTGGCACGTTTCTCTACTTTAAATACTTATTTTTGCTTACTAAGCAACTTGAAACTTTTCTGTTCACATTCTTTCCTGACAAAGTTGTGTTTTCAGCTACATGAGAATATTGTAAAGGCTCTTAACTTTTGTTTTAAAGTAAACTTCTCTCCCTCTTCTATTTAAAGAGTCTTCAGGGTTAGGACAGAAAATTATTTTTTAAAAAAATCAGAAAATCTACTGTAATGTCTTATGTGTGGTTCACACCTTCCTCTAGCAAAACATACACTATAAAGCAACATGATGGGTCTGAAATAAGAGGACTACAGTTCCATGACAGAGGTTAAGATGATGGAGTCTTGCAATGAACTCTGCCCACTGAGAAAGTTGGAAGCAAACAGAACTTGAGTTCCAGATTTCATGTGGCCTTTAGAAACAGTTGCTGACCAAAATTTTGGTCAAGAATATTGGATGCAGGAGGAAACATAGTGACAAAGGCTGAGGAAAAGGCTGAGGTACTTAATGCCTTCTTTGCCTCAGTCTTTAATAGTAAGACCAGTTGTTCTCTGGGTACCCAGCCCGCTGAGCTGGAAGACAGGGATGGGGAGCAGAATGAAGCCCCCATAATCCAAGGGGAAACAGTTAGCGACCTGCTACACCACTTAGACACACACAAGTCTATAGGGCTGGATGGGATCCACCCAAGGGTACTGAGGGAGCTGGCAGAAGTGCTCACCAAGCCGCTTTCCACCATTTGTCAGCAGTCCTGGCTAGCCGGGGAAGTCCCAGTTGACTGGAGGTTAGCAAATATGACGCCCATCTACAAGAAGGGCCGGAAGGAGAATCCAGGGAACTACAGGCGTGTCAGTCTGACCTCGGTGCTGGGGAAGGTTACGGAGCAGATCACCTTGAGTGCCATCATGCAGCACGTACAGGATGCACAAGCAGGTGATCAGGCCCAGTCAGCATGGGTTTATGAAACGCAGGTCCTGCTTGACCAACCTGATCTTCTTCTATGACCAGGGGACCTGCTTAGTGGATGAGGGAAAAGCTGTGGATGTTTTTTACCTGGACTTTAGTAAAGCCTTCGACACTGTTTCCCACAGCATTCTCCTGGAGAAACTGGCTGCTCATGGCTTGGACGGGTGTACTATTTGCTGGGTTAAAAACTGGCTGGATGGCCGGGCCCAAAGAGTTGTGGTGAATGGAGTTAAATCCAGTTGGCAGCCGGTCACAAGTGGTGTTCCCCAGGGCTCAGTTTTGGGGCCAGTTCTGTTTAATGTCTTTATCAATGATCTGGACAAAGGTAATCAAGTGTTCAGTTTTGGGCCCCTCACTACAAGAAGGACATTGAACTGCTGGAGCATGTCCAGAGAAGGGCAACGAAGCTGGTGAAGGGTCTAGAGAACAAGTCCTATGAGGAACAGCTGAGGGAACTGGGGTTGTTTAGCCTGGAGAAGAGGAGGCTGAGGGGAGACCTCATCGCGCTCTACAACTACCTGAAAGGAGGTTGTAGTGAGGTGGGTGTTGGTCTCTTCTGCCAAGTAACAAGCGATGGGACGAGAGGAAATGGCCTCAAGTTGCGCCAGGGGAGGTTTAGGCTGGACATTAGGAAAAACTTCTTCACCAAAAGGGTTGTCGAGCACTGGAACAGGCTGCCCAGGGAAGTGGTTGAGTCACCCTCCCTGGAGGTATTTAAAAGACTGTAGATGTGGTGCTTAGGGACATGGTTGGTGGCGCAGCTAGAATATGTACTTAAAATAGGGCTGACAGAACAGCAGGCAGATTACTTCTCCCATGTCACATAAGACGCTTCCCCAGTGATGTGGTGGCATTTGCTGACCCTCTGTGGTTCTAGAGCTCATTCTACAGATCCAGTGCTTAGCAGTAATTCCCAATCATGCATTCCTGCAGCCAGTACTTTACACTCAGCTTTGTTGACCTGCAGGCTGGTTTTTTCAGGAGACAGTAGTGGCAGTAGTATTTATATTTCAAATGTTATTTTATTTCCCAAAATCATCAATGGTGGATTTTTTCTATTGTAACTCTGTCTCCTGTACTGTTATCTTCTCTTCAACTCTGCTAATCACTTTATCATGCTGTCATGTCTACAGAAAAAATACTTGTCTACTGTTCTCAAATACACAAGTTCCAAATTTTTCACAGGAATACTTTCTTATACAAATAAACTGCATGACTAAACAGTCAGCAGGCAAGTAGTACAATAAGTAGAAGAAAGAGAAAGAAAAACAATGTCTGATATAAACACTGACATACCTTGTCCCTGTTATTCATGGTATCATATCTCCATTTTTTTTTCCTTTATTCTTAGCTAGCAGCTGCTTATACTGCACCTCAGGACCAAGCAGTAGAAGGGAATGTGCTTCAACCTTTTGTACAGTAGAGCGACAACTTCTCCCAAACAAGCAGGAGTGGAGGAAAGAGGATCTGACTTGCACTATGAGATGGGGTTAAAGACGGCATCTAAGAAAACTCTGCTTCAGAGATCCGCTGAAACACCTGATTTCTCCTACAGCAATACTGGCTATTCTAGGAAAACCAGTCACTGCCTTCCTGTAAGTTTTCTTTACTCAGATTTGGCTCAAGAAAGAGGCTGAAGGCTTGAAAATGTTTTCGAGCATTCACGGTCATTCTGAAGAATCATTTTCCAGTGCAGATACTTACACTCTGATCTAGTAAAGTGCTAAAACTAATGCCCAGCAGGTGTAGGCATCTATAAGGGAATACATAGCTATTAAATTAATTATATAACAACTCTGATTCAGGTGCCCCGTGCAACAAGCATAGTACTGACAAAGAGGGAGTCAGAGCTCTAGAGGTGTAAAACTGTAATGAAATAAAACATAGGTTGGCTAATGGGAATAAAGTCTTGGGTGAATTAAGTTTTGTTGCAAAGCCTTGAAAATTCTTCCACCAGAAATCAAACAAATTTTGGGGCAATCAGGATCTGAATCCTGATGCTGTTTCCTTCACAACACTCTGAAGATCTGGCCATTCCCCACTGTCCAGATAGCAAAGAGCATAATTTCCTTCTGTATACGTCACTCCTCTCCAGTCCATATCAGAAGTTACCAAAAATAGTTTACCCTTCTTCACCGCATTATGTTCAATCTTCTGTTTCTCTCTAGTTGGTTCTGCCCAACTACAACTTGATACAAAAGGACCATTTTTTTTCCCCCATCAATCCCATTTTCTCTGCCCTATCAATGACGTTAGCTTTATTGTCCCATTTACCCATTTCCCACACAGCAAACTCCTGATGTTCTTCCACCAACCATGTATGGATGAATCTCTCCTGACATGCTATGGCAAGGAATTACCCCTTTATAATTCAACATTTTCAACGAGGTCCCATTTATATTGCGAAGCATCTAACCAGTTATCAAAAAAAATAAAATCATGAAATTATAAAGCACTTGGGAAATGTTTATTCCCTTTGACATTGTGTTGTCTTTCAGACTCCTCAGTTCTCATATACAAGACAGTTCCTGATCTTGAGTATTGTCCAGGACATTTGGTAGCATCCAAAATCTAATAATCATAACAGCAATAAAAGCAGTAACACATTTCAGATGCTGTCCTTAGAGATTTCATGTTCCAAAGGGTTCAGCCAATTAATGGAAAAATCAATGTTGCCAGTAATTGCTTTTAGAGTTGGTTGGTTCAACCACTTTGAATATCATGGTTATATTTCCACCCACTGGGTAAACAACCATGATAGAAAGCTCGTTTGCATGATTTTTAGAACACAGCAGCACAAACTGAAGTGATCTGCATGATTTGCAAGGCCTACAACATGATGGTTTTTTCAGTGCATGTGCCAACATTAAAAAAACCCTTTCTTGCAACTCAGTAGGGGAGTAGGGTATTAGGAAAAAAACACTAATAGAACCCTGTCTTTTTACCTATAACACATTTTGAACTTCTTCCACCACTTAGTCAACAAAATTAGCAATCAGTAGAAACCCTAAAGCGAGATGGATGGTTTAGTTACTGTCAGTAACATATTTCGGAGGTCTGTAACAAATAGCAGCATCAAATGAATAAATAATGTTCAAAGTCTAACAGCCGGCTTCCCTAACAGTGTGAAAATATGTAAATGTTACATCGCTTTACTCTTCAAACTGGCTCTCCTTTCATTCCTCAGAGACTCTTCTGTCAGAATAACAAGCTAAAAACAAAATATGAATGACAAGTGCACATACTTAGCTGATTGAGAACATAGATTCGAACAGTAACCATATTAATCTCGTCTCTCAAAGAGGCTGTGTGAATTCCAGGCAGAAATATTGATTTTGATCTAGTCTACTGCAGTGTAGATTGATAATCAGTGTTCAAAATCTATGTGGGAGTGCTTTCCTCCAAAACAGCAACTTCCAGCACTTTTCTTAGTTCAATTAGAACACCTGGAATTTTATACTTAAAACCCATTAACACTGTCAAAATCCTCTGCTATTTCTATACATCCTTAACAAACATCTGACTTGTGAACTTCCAGTATATACATAATCATAGCCTAAAGACATAAGAAAACTGTAAATGTTATCAGTGACTTTACTCTTGAACTGGATTTTTTCAGTGAAGCAAGTATTCATCATATTGAAGCAAATCCTTTCTTTAGTGCACTACTGTCATGCTGACTTGCCTCGCTGTAGTACTGCAGTGACATTATTACCCCTCGTATGTCCCCAACTCAGCTCAACAGTTCCACACCATCCTCACTGTCCTCTTCTGTATACTGTGCACCTGCCATCACACTACAAAATCCTAAACTCATTCCCAGTAATTCATCATTCCCTTTCCTGCACACCCCCCTGCCAATTCACAAACCATCTCACCAGACCAATGCTCCTGAAGCTGCTGTTTAGCACTTACAGGAGTAAGATGTGGTGGATTACTTGGTACACAGTGGCTCTCGGTTCCCATTGCTGTTCGTTTCTGCATGACGGTGCCCCATCTGGAAAGTTGTGGCTAGTCCAGCCACAATGGTGGTTCTTTGCCACTATCCCTATCTGTGTATTAGCAGAACAATTTGATCTTAAGTATAATAAATCCCATTCCCATGTTTGGCCCTCAATGAATCAAGAAGATCAGTTCAAACAGAAAAAAGACCCAGCAGCTAGTGAACTTCCAGAACTTGCTGGTACAGGAGACTCTGCTGGCAGACAGTCTCAGGAGCTTAAAAAAAGAATGAGATAAATTTGCTGACAACAGGTCTGTAAATCATAGAATAGAATCACAGAATCATTAAGGTTGCAAAAGACCTCTAAGATCATCGAGTCCAACCGTCAACCCAAGACCATCATGCCCACTACACCATGTCCCTAAGCGCCACATCTACACGTCTTTTAAATACTTCCAGGGATGGTGACTCAACCACTTCCCTGGGCAGCCTGTTCCAATGTTTAACCACTCTTTCAGAAAAGAAATTTTTCCCAATGTCCAATCTAAACCTCCCTTGGGTGCAACTTGAGGCCATTTCCTCTCATCCTATCGCTAGTTACTTGGCAGAAGAGACCAACACCCACCTCGCTACAACCTCCTTTCAGGTAGTTGTAGAGCGCGATGAGGTCTCCCCTCAGCCTCCTCTTCTCCAGGCTAAACAACCCCAGTTCCCTCAGCCGCCTCTCATAAGACTTGTGCTCCAGGCCCTTCACCAGCTTCGTTGCCCTTCTCTGGACATGATGCAGCAGCTCAATGTCCTTCTTGTAGTGAGGGGCCCAAAACTGAACACAGGATTCGAGGTGTGGCCTCACCAGTGCCGAGTACAGGGGCACGATCACTTCCCTAGTCCTGCTGGCCACACTATTTCTAATACAGGCCAGGATGCCATTGGCCGCCTTGGCCACCTGAGCACACTGCTGGCTCATGTTCAGCCGGCTGTCAACCAGCACCCCCAGGTCCTTTTCCTCTGGGCAGCTTTCCAGCCACTCTTCCCCAAGCCTGTAGCGTTGCCTGGGGTTGTTGTGGCCCAAGTGCAGGACCCGGCACTTGACCTTGTTGAACCTCATACAGTTGGCCTCGGCCCATCGATCCAGCCTGTCCAGGTCCCTCTGCAGAGCCTTCCTACCCTCCAGCAGATCAACACTCCCGCCCAACTTGGTGTCGTCTGCAAACTTACTGAGGGAGCACTTGATCCCCTCGTCCAGATCATTGATGAAGATATTGAACAAGACCGGCCCCAAAACTGAGCCCTGGGGAACACCGCTCGTGACCGGCCGCCATCTGGGTTTAACTCCATTCACCACAACTCTCTGGGCCCGGCCGTCCAGCCAGTTTTTTACCCAGCGAAGAGTGCACCTGTCTAGGCCGTGAGCCGCCAGCTTCTCTAGGAGAATGCCGTGGGAGACAGTGTCAAAGGCTTTACTGAAGTCCAGGTAGACCACATCCACAGCCTTTCCCTCATCCACTAGGCGGGTCACCTGGTCATAGAAGGAGATCAGGTTGGTCAAGCAGGACCTGCCTTCCATGAACTCATGCTGGCTGGGCCTGATCCCCTGGTTGTCCTGTACATACTTTGTGAGCGCCCTCAAGACTGAACTGCTCCATAACCTTCCCCGGCACCGAGGTCAGGCTGACAGGCCTGTAGTTTCCCGGATCCTCCTTCTGGCCCTTCTTGTAGATGATAGGTGATAAAAGGAAGAGTCAGGCATGTACTCTCCATCACCCCTAATACAGCACTGGATGCTGGGAGAGAACAAGTGGAAGGGACGGCGGGTAGCAGCCAGCCTTGTGTGTTCTCCCTAAACAGTATCTTCTACCACCTCTCAGGGGGAGGCTGCTGGGCTCGATGGGTCACGCGTCTAACACAAAGTCTTTTCTTATGTCCTTAGGATGCCCATTGTAGAACCTGGGAGCTGAAGCAGTCAAACCACAGGTAAGACTAGCCACAAATGAATGATGCTGTAAAGGTTTTATTCAGAAAAAAACCCAATGTATTTGTCCAAAAAGGTCAAGAATCATTATTTTATATCTAGTTATGAAAAGCTCTCAAGTTACTAAATGAAAACTGAAACATTTCATTTAGAAGTTTCACTGTGAGAGGTTAAGGAAGCAGTTGCCTAAACTCCAATTAGTGCCATATCCCGTGATTTTCACACACTAATTCACAAAGGCCCATTTTAATTAAAGGAAAAACGCCAGGTCACTTTTGTTGGCATCATTAGGTGGAAAAAACCCCCCACAACACCCAACAAACCAGCAGCAAAAAAAACCCCAGCAGGCATAAGCAGCTGTTTACCACTCTAATGCCATAAATAACAATTACATTAAATCAGACTTCAGGAACAAGGCCCAAAGTTTGAGCTCGTGTCGAGTCTTTATTGACTCGAAAAATTTCTGAGATTGTAATAGCAATAGCATTAAGCATTTCCGCTCAGTGGAGTAGGTTCACAGGAAAGGAAAGGGTATAATAAAATTGATGACAGTATCTCATTGGCTGCTGTTACAGAAGGACTGACCAAGGGTAGTTATTGGCCCAAATTGCCTATTATGTTGGTTAAAAAAAAGGCTGAAAAACTTTCAGCCTCCCCTGGTAAAATTGATGTCACATTGTTCTGAGAGGAAAAAGGGCTGTCTGCTCTCTGAAGGAGAAAAGAAAGGTTAAGCTTTCCAAGTTGTCCATCTTTCATCCCCAAAACAATTGTACTGACAGTAAACCTTTAGCCTGCCACTGCCCTGAAACCCACAGGTAGTAGGAAGTGTCACTGCTTGCAGAGACTTAGCAAAGAAATTAATACCACTGGTTCACTATCAGCCCATAAGCACAAACCCGTCCTGGTCTCTCAGTAGCTTCCAGCCAGTCTGCCTCTTTTTGTGCTGGACACCCAGAGAGAAACTCCTTCCAATTACAAAACTCCCAGAAAGTCCATCTTTTATCTACACTGCTTGTGCTGGCAGAACAGATGGGTGAGACTGTTTGGACAACCATGTGCTTCTCTTAAATTGCTGCCCAACTAGAGGTGTAAAATATTGGACTGCATACAGAGAAAATCTCTTTTCTAACTGTAGCACAAATTTTCACAGAGGGTTTGAGGCACTTCGTCACGTACTGCTCCATTGCCTGGCTGGGTCACCCCTCTCAAATCAGCACATAATTTGACATTTGCTGCTACCGGGCTGTAAAGTTTCAGAATCCAGTCACTTCAGGTATTTGTCTTGTCCACTTGCTATAGCAAAAACTTCTAGTAACCACTGTCTGGGAATTGATTTCTGTTATCGCATCACTTCGGAGAAGCACACCTGGATCTACAGACCATTATGACACAATACCCTTAGGTTGGGAAGAGGCATGGGGGTAATTTGTGAGAGGAGTTTTTGTTCGAGACATAATGAAGTTGAATAGTGCGTTTTCACTGTGATCCTAACTGCCTTGAACCACAGTATCACACTTTCTGCAGAGCAAAAAGACTTTTCACATGTTATTCTGCTGAAAAGTTAAAACAGAAGGCAGCCCCCAAAACCTGGTACAACAGTCCTACACATTTGAGCACAGGAATTAATGAACAAATTGCAGTACAGAAAGATATTTTACTTAGTCTATGTAAGGGTGAGCTCAGACAGAAAGTGGATAAATAGGCTGGCTAAAAAAAAAAATTCCTTGGATTTCTCCTTAAGGATACTTACACTTGGCCAGCAAATCCAGCTAGAAATCTCCCCAGAGAGATAAGGTAAAGCATGTGCAGTTGCATTTCCTTTCTTCTAGCTTTCCTTATTTCTCATTTTTTCCCATTTTATTTGCAGCATTACGCCTATGTGGAAGACCTTAATCTTGCAACAGAATTTCCCTGGAGCCCAAACAATTTTGATGCTTTGCAAAATCCTTTGATAAACAGAGAGATGCTGCACTTCTTTGGGAGCAGGGAGTGCACAGCTGGGACTGTGTCTTTCGTTTGAATGTAAAGCAATTGCGTACCTCAGGCATTCTACAGGCAAACCATGGTCATGGCAGCAGTGGTCACAAAGCGATTTGTTATGCAGATTTGTCATGGTTAGCTTTTCAACTATCGTGTTTTTTTCTTAAACTGTTTTCTGTTTAATTATAAATGGGAATCTGGGTGTATTCCAGCAAGACATGAAATAATGTATAAAAAGGGATTGTTCCTGTATTCCCACCAAGACGTATTTAATCAAATGGAAAGTGTCTGTCTGATGGTTTGCGCAGAACTTTATTAGCCTCTAATTGCTTTTGACAACTACTGGAAATAATGCTGCATCACCATGCAAATGGCAGTACAGTAACCCATTTCTAAGGTATTCACCATAAAGCAAAACATTCCAGCTACATTATCAGACTCCTTTGGCTTTCCACAATAAGCCCCAACCAACTTATAACTGTTCTACACTCCTAATGTGGAAGTGTTTTAAGTTAAATTTTTCTTTCTGAAAACTAAGCTTTTTCTTCTCATGCTCTTCCAAATTACCTAAAAAAAAAATACATGGTTGACAAAATAAGATACACAAGATGTATCACCTTGGGTTCTTTCTGGATATTGGTACAGGCAGACTTTTTTGTTTGAATTCTATTGGAAATAAAGATGTCTTACCTGCGTACACAAATTAGCCAATGGTTTGTAGAACAGCCACCAGATAAGGTAACTGTGACTATCTTATAGTCACTCCAACTGCATATCAGGTTGGTGGAAAGCCTTCCCATCCTGCATTTTTTTTTCCAGCAAAAGAGCCTTGTGCCCTGACAAAGCCGGGGGAAAGAGCTGTGAGGCACCATGCAGTCAGTAGGTATATAATTGATTTTTATAACTTTGCTGGGACATCTGTGGGGAAGGTTATAAAACTGCATTATGAACATGTTTCACCATCGTATGGTATCTTTAAAAGAAGGAATTTATAGTTGTAAGCTGGAGAATGGATAAGCACATAAAATTTAATTAAATGCATATTCTAACTTCTTTCAATGTATATCCCTTTTTCATCTAAATAAAACCCTTTTTTTAAAAAAAACAGCAAACAATTATATGTAGAAAATATGTATTGCTACTAAATCCTTTGAAAGTATTCTTCAATGTAAACTGTAAATACGTGTTTTTAAGAGATGCTGATAAGGGTTTTGGAAAATGCCCCATGGATCATTCTAAAATTTAGACAAATTTGCATTATAATGTCATGATAAAATGGTTCAGAAATGTATTGAAGCAAGACATAAGAATAGAGCAGTTCATCTAGGCAGCAACCATTTATGAATAATTTTAATAAATATGCAAAGACTACATTCTGCCACATAAAACAGCTAGTCAGCTGTAAACCTACAATACATTTTTAGGCTATAGTATGTGTATATCTAGAATTAAATAATTAATTACGACCCCCATGAATATAATAATTCGAATTCTGCAATATCTGCATTTTGCATCAGTTCCTCCTGTGATTCATTTTGATTATCTCAGTATTTTACCTATGAATATTATTTTTAAAAATTTATTTTTAGCACCATTTGTATTTTTATTTCGTGCCAACAGAATTCTACACTGCAATGCCCATTGTTTTCTAAATCTATCGTTCTTCCTGGAAAAGAATAAAATGGAACTGAGTTAATGGATGTATCTACTGAACAATACATAATTTGTAAGCACTAAACTAAATATATACAGGAATGTGGAGAATATTTATGGATAGATGTGTGCAGAAACACATACACCACAAACATATAAACTCACAACTTGTTAGAAGTCCACCTCTCTCCTTCTAGCAGAAACACAGAGGGTGTTTTAGCTTATCTTAATCCAGACTCCCTCCTTCTCCAATATGTATACTCATTAGTGCTCATGCATATATTCCCATGCCAATGTATGAATGTTTGAGTGAAAGTGGCCTTTCCGATTCCCAACTCCACCGTCTGTGAAATTTGTTTGTGGAAAGGAAGTTTTCGTGTGAGATATGTCCTGGTATTATCTAACATCACAAATCAAGCCTTTACAGGGAAAGAGGAATGACTAACATTCACCCTTGTTACAAGGGTCTCATCTTCTTACACGTAAGTGTTAATACCTTTTTCAATGAGAAAGTAATGAAAGCAACTCACACTACTGACTTTGTGAACATAGGTAAACCCGGCTCTAGTAAACCAAGTTTCAGAGGATTAAAACTAAACATTAAACATAATGAAGCAATGCAACTAAGTTTATGAATAGTTATCTAGATTACTGGGTACGTGAGTTGCCAAGCACAGGGAATATGAAGTTTTAATTACCATTCATAACACCATAAGCCACAGAACACCAGGCATTTATATGTCCATAGGTAAATGTTACTGAAAAAAATTATTATCAAGCAATGCAATATTTATAAAATTAAATCTTCAGAAAAAGGAGCAAGCATCAGTACTGCCATAATCCAATGGGAATCCAAACACACCAGTATGTAAAAGGAAGATGTTTATCTTTGCAAACTGAAGTGTCAAATATTTGTGAGTGCTCAGGTTACTGTCACTAGTCTAATAAAAGGCATCTGTGGGTTTCAAGTTGGTCCATAAGAACCTTTACCTGCAAACTCTCCTCCATAAAACAACATGGGATGTACAGATTATTGCAACTCTCAGACATGGATTTGCCACCTCCAAAGCTATGAATCTATGCAGTGAATCAATTGGAACTGATACACGACTATCAGCCAGATTTTGATCATAGGCATTGCTGAATCTTTAGGGCAATCTAGTTGGGAGTACGTCATCATATGAACAGGACTGTACTTAAGAGGAAAGCAGAACAAACCAACTTTTCCAGAAGAGATTAAAATCTCGTTTTGGCATGTGTCTACAGAATAGTCCCAAAACTGAAGCAAAGAGTAAACAAATTAATCAAAATCTAAATTGTGAAATGCCAGAAATGCCAGACTGAATTTCCAAGAATTTCACCCGACTTCAGAAAGAAACTATTTTGTTTCAATTCCCAGAGTAAAACTGCAATTAAAGCCAATCAACAAAGAAAGAAAAAGGAGTCAATATTACTAATTAAAAAAAATGCACAATGGCTTGGTGGAGAAATTTGCAGACAATATAGCATGATTTGATGTACCCATGTGTAAAACTGTTTTTGAACCATCTCTCCTAGTTACATCAAAAGTATCACACCAGAGACCACCTCAGATGCATCAGGTCAGGTACAGTAAGTATCCAAATACACTGAACAGAATTCATCCTCACTAGCTTCTAACAAAAATGCAGGGTACAAGAAACAACCTCATAAAAAAGAAAACATCACCTGTTCCTCAAGTTCTCTGTACTACTGCTTAGAGCAGCTCTTGACCCTTTCCATCAGTGGTGGGAAGGGGCTGTGGGATCCTGAACCTGAAAAGCAGGAACCCACCCTGTTTGAACTCTGTGTGCTGAAAAAAGGCTAGAACTTTATGCTTTTGTCCTATCTATGGCACTCGAGAAACTTCTAGTCAAGTTACGGAAAATGATGGCCTGGCCAGGTAGATTTTACACTGGGAATGAAGTGAATGGAGTTCCCAGTGAATGGAGCAAACAAACTGTGTGCTCTAATGCCAGTTTGTTATTGACTGTCTGATTTCTAACCAGCCATCTGAACTGCAGATTCTCCATGGTAAAATGGATATGTGTTTTTGTTTACTGTATATGCGTTCAGTAGCCTTGTATGACCTTTAGGAGCTTATGGCCCTAAACCAAAGTTACCTTGTGTTGAGATCCTTGAGAAGTCGTCACTGTATAGAAGTCACTAAAGCTATACATGAAATCTGCAACAGACACAGGACTAGGATTCTAACTTACACCTTGTCAGCTTCCTGATACCTCTCCAATTTATAGAAAGACTTGGATCTCAATCTCCCACTTCACTATTCATCCAACGGATGCTTCCAAACTTACTCTGGGAGTACTCTGAAATACATATGTATTTTAAGCAAGCCTCCTGAGACACTGTCCAAACCACAGCCTTTAATCCACAGTATTTAACAATTCTATTAACTGTAGTTTTATATATTCCACCACAAATCTGTCCTAAGCCTGGACCAGTCCAAACTCCAGTCTGCCTTAAAATCAAGACCAGAGATTAGTTCTTTCTATTCTGAATGCAAATGCTACTGAGCAACACCCGTATAAAAGGTACACAGATAGATGGTTAGTTATTTTGACATGTTAATGACAAATACACCAGCTTAGAACTTTCATATCTCATTATAGATTTGTCTCAAAAATAAAAAGAAGATAAAATCTACTCTTGAAGTAAGATTCACACAGATGAAACTGTAGGTAGGCTGGTAAAGACAGTTAAAGAAAATGTGAAGCTGCAGTCAGCTGTTAGCATTGATTACTGTATCTTATCATTAGTTTTAAAACCACCACACCTTTATAGCTATATCTAGAAGAGAAATAAGAGAACTATATCTAGTTTTCTTACACCTTACATACACCACTAAGTGAGCAACCCACAGCAACCATTTTCAGCCATAACTCACTTGAATTGGAATCAGACCAGGGAGATAAACTTTAAGAGCTACAAGACAACAGTGTTTCTGTAAGCCGTTCATCCCATAGACAGCCCTATTTTCAGTCATACTTAGGACTACAAACACAGAAAAAGACAATGCTGAAGTTAAATACATTTCTCCTGTAAAAGCACGCATCGGGTGGAAGAGGGAACAGTAAGGTTTCTTCTGTGTCGTTCACACTTCTGCATTGCTTGGTAGCCATCCAGAAACATCCTTTCAGGTTATTAACACAGAATAAATTAAATCTCCCTTCAGTTATTTTTTTATCAGGTAAAACATGAAAGCTAGCTACCAGAACTCCACTAATGAGACTTGCATATTTTCGGCATCACCAGATTCATGTGAAATACACAGGCTCTCAGGATTTTTTCCCTCCCCCTATTTTCTGCACACAGACAAATCCAAACTTCCCATTACTTCACCGATGTGGGAAGTTTTTATTTTTAAGTTCTTAAAAGCACTCCTCCTGTTCTCTTCATAGGGGGTTTGCTTCATTTGGTGCATGAAGTGAGTCGCGTAAGGACCCAGGTTCTCCTCCTCGTGCCTTTGGATGCACAGCTGAGGGGCTGATGTAACCAGCTCCTGCAACCTAAACTTACCCTGGCTGGGCTACCTCTTCTATAGCTGTGCTGGCAGTCAGGCACTGAGTTCAAGGAGGTAATTCAGACTAAAACTGCCAAAATAAGTGATTAGTTTCCAGCTGTATCAGCTCCCCAAATCCCCTCACTACGTGGTCACACGAGAGCCAGTGCTGGCCTGGGTGCACGGGTGGGAATGTACAGCCAGGGGTGGACGCACAGGGCTGGTGTCACTCGATTGCTTCGGCAGCGTACCACCCGTGGAGCAGTGGCCAAGGGCCCAGCCTTCCCCTCTGGGCCTCAAGAGCATGACTTAGTTTTTTGGTGAACTGTCTTGGTCCCTGAGGTGCCCCCTTGACTATAGGGACAACCTAAGGTGACTCTTTCGTCCTTCTCGCTTGACATGCCTATGTTTGAGTATGGAGATGAAGCCAAGCTCCATAAAACAATGCAATTTTCTGTTTTCATCATTCCTCAAACACTTGCCCTCCTCTGAGGACAGGGCTCCCAGCTTGCACATGGATTTTCCCACCAACACATTCACGCCAGGGAGCCAACAGCAGTTATCAGGGGCAGGTGAAGCCACCAGCCACACTCCCAGTGCTGTCACCAGTATGTTCTTGCCACACACCTGTGGCTACGTCCCCTTGCAGTCGAATGGGCCAGCCAGGCCAGGGAAGCCCATTGCTCGTGCACAGAGACTCAACCAATGCAAATGTTAAATGCAAGAGCGTTTTGGTAAGACGAGCATTTTGCTTTAACAAAAAGGTAGATTTGGGAAGTATTCAGCTCTGGCTTTACTTGGTTACAATGACAGCTACAAGAAGCATGACCGGGAAATTCTTCTTAAAATACCAAACAAGAAACACGTAATCTTTTCAGAAAGTAGAAAGATTACTGTATCAAATAAGACACTACAGGTTTAACTGGAACAAATATCAGAGCTCCTTATGCAACTAGATCAGAGACTGAAGAATATTCGGGGCATGCCAGTACTACTCGCAGCGTACTTCCATCCCACCCTACTCCTGAAGCGCACACGATCTACTGTAACTAACTATAAAAGTTTCAGATTTTAATTAAGGTTCTATATTACATTTTACATAGAAGTTTCATGCTTTACCAGAATGGTGCTAACATGAAATATACATACATATATATATAAAAAATGGAAGGAAGAAAAGTCTAGCACAAAAGGAAGCAGTTGTGTCACAGTGATGACTATTTTAATGAAAGTTAAACGAAACCTCTGACCCTAGCAGTAAATGCAATACACAAGGGTCAAAAAACATGTAGTCTTGAATGATCTTTTACATGCCACTTTGTTCATCCTATTAAGATGCTAGTTGTTTCTTTGATTTATCTGATAATAAATTTTTGATGACTAGTGAGTCTCATAAAAATTGCTCTGGTGCTGACTACATTGATTAATAAGCCCAAAGAATCGAAACTGTCAGAAATTCATGTGCAAGAGTAAATTACTGCCAAACATACATTAGATATTCCATAAAATATAGAATAAAAAAGGTTGATTTGGTAATTTTATCTTGCATCAATTTGCTTGATATAATTTATATTCAGGATCATCACTGTCAGTCCTTACATAGCTTTCCTTTTTTTAAAGTCAACATTAGAGTAAATCTAAATTTGGGACAGCCAAGAAATGAACAGGAGACAGAATATCAAATGCAATAATCAAAACTAATATTCAGAATTTAGCTTGGAAATTATATTCAGTTGAAAGGTGACTAAAAACCATCGTCTTAGAGTTGCAGCTTTTGTAAGTAAAATTAACTTGTATTCTAGGAGTCAAAACTGGCACGCATATATCCATGCCTAAATCCTATTCTTCCAAAACTGTGATATCTCCTTATTGGAGCCTTTGCATGTAGCAGGTTCTTGCAATGCATTTTTGAAGAGTCCTGGACTCTGTGGTCCCACTCTCTTTTCTTGGATAACTTCCAAAAACATTTAACATGCAGAAAGTCCCACAAAACTAGACGCTGGAACAGGCCAGAGGTAGGGATCTGGGTATACATATGAATAGGGATCAAATTTCTCCTTTTCCTGTCAAGGGGAACCATACTTACAGCCCTGAGTTTAGGATTTGCTCCATTTACTTCTGCATATTTACCATCATGTGACAGCATTTTGCTGCAAGATGTAGGATTGTAGGTTTGAAAACCTATCTGATTATAAATTTGTAAGTGGGCTTTATGGATAATGAAGAGGATTCAGGGAATCACTGTTCTCCATTCAGTGAAATAAATGCTGCTGTTTACATCTAGCACTGGAGCCAGCTTCTTAAAACATCTGTCAAAACTATGTAGAGGGCTAATATTCTTGCATTTATTATTATTGCTTTTGTGAAGCTAGAGCAATTGAAATGGTCAGTATCTTAAGTAATTCTATTTACTGTTTATGCTCCTGTATACTTCACTTTAGACTATAATTTCTTTCCCCAATTTCCCAAGTGTAATAAAGAAGAAAAACTACAGGATATTTTTTCCTGGGATATTTGATACTAGCTGATTTTCAGTATATCAGACTTTTAGGGTTAAATTATTAATGTGGTTGGGTACAGAATAGAAAAAAGCCATTGCAAAGCTGTAGTCAAAAGGACTCGCCTAAACAGGACCTAAATCTAACTATCTCCAGCTTTAAAAGTAGGACATTTCTTAGTTGGACAGAGGAAAGGGTTGAAATGCAGGACAGAGAAATCCTGTGTCATATGCAGTAGAAGCTCCTGATTTTCAGGTTATACTTTTCAAGAAAAAGTTAATTTTAATAACAAGAATTTAAAATAAAATCTGATCATAACCATTTTCAACGCTGTGCCTTAGGTATAAGGGGCTGTAAGAGTGCATATAAACCGAATGGCAGTAAATACCTGCTAAAATAAAATCAAGGCTTTTAGAAAAAGTTTATCAGAGCTTGCACTACAAGTGGCTCCAGCAAATTATACCAGAATCGTTCCCACCTCAGCCTTCCACTGGATAAACAGCTGAAAAAGGCAATCATAAAATTAGGGACACTTCTCTATCTAACTGATAGCCCTCACCAGGAAGGTAAAAAAATTGCTAAAGATCACACAAAACCCTCAAATAATGCGAGACTGAAATAAGAAACTGGAGTTCAATAAAAGCCACCATGTAATAAAACAGATATGACCACGTAGAGAATAGAAATTGCAGACGGTTCTGCTTGATTATAAAAGCGCCACTTTTTAATTTATCTCTCAAATAAAACCAGCAAATGTGTGCAGTAACTCTTCTTGTTTGGTTGTAAAGAACCAATCTGAAGAAGAAAACAAGAAAGCAAATCAACTGAATTTTGAAGATTACAAAGGGTTAACAGGCTTACCACTACTTACTGTTAGCTACAAGTTTACCAGACAACCCTTATTGCTACCAAACATGTTTTCCACATTAGTTCTCAATTAGTATTGTTTTGTCTGCCATTTCCTATTTATTCTTCTCCCTGTTGCAGTCTCGACGATTTTCTTTAAAATGCTCTATCCTTTTTGTTACCTACTGTAAAGTCCAAATTCTCCTTTCTGCAATATCCTCACAAAAAAAAAAGATTAGGTGAGAAACCTTCAGAGAACATCAGCCAAGTTTCTTAATTGCATGCATTTTGGACACGCTGCCTTTGGTTAGCAACAACACTACCCAGCAACGTTGAGAAAAACCCTTGAATCCATTGGAGATGAGGAGCTGGACCCCGCATGCCCACAGCAGCCAGAGCAGCAGAACACACTATTGGATGTGAGGCCTTAAAATTGTGGCAGTTCTGGTAAAGTCTAAAATCAGGCAATAGATCACCGTCTTTGTATACTAGGCATAATGTATTAAAAGCCATCACGGTTCATACAGTAACTTTCATACTGAGATGTTGCTCTAAAACACATTTTCCCAGAAACTATCCTGAAGCAATCAGAGGACAATAAGAGAAAATGAATCTGCTACTTTCCCTGGCAGCTTGCCCTAATATAAGCATTCTTTTACAAGGTTGTACCTTGCTTTCTTTTCTTGATCTGCTTTACTTCTGCTCTCAAATAATTTTGAGATATCTATATCTAAACACATTTTTAACATCCCTTTAAAACTACTGACACCAGAACTGAATTCAGTATCAGCCTCAGCTGATGTTCAAAGTAGTAACTTCCTACTCCTGTACTCACTAACCCAAGGCTTCTTTTAGGCCCTTCCGATACAGCACTGAACGGTGAGCTGACAGTGAACTTCAGTTATATTACATCTCCCAAAACATTTTTTCAGAGCCAATTGCTTTCTGGAAAGCAGTATTCACTCCTGTTTATCTCCTCCTGTAATCATAACCACAACACATGGTATATCCTGCATACCTTATTCACAGATAGGCAACTCTTCTTTGAGCTGCTTTAAAATACACTATGCACAGGCACAGTTCATTAAGTGATCCAGGACAGCCCATATTTTCTGTTGTCTTTCACCAACTTCTGTTTCTTTCACCAACTGTTGTCTTTCACCAAATTGTCATCTACAATTTTTAGTCAGAAACGACTGTATATTTGCTTCCAAGTTCTTCTTAGTGTTTTATTGAAATTATACAGTGCTCACTTTCTAATGAGAACATTGTGCAGCTGTACAAGCTAAATGCTTCACAAAATTCTATGTAGTTAAAGAGTTGCCTTGACCAACCAAATTTATAATGTTTCTTTAGGAAATAGTTCTTAAAATCATATTCATGCCTTAATTGTACGAATTATATTCATACTACAGTCACATTCTTTAAATCTTCACTAGTAGACCCCCACGTCTCTTCTTCACTATTTAACCCAAAATTGATGTCAGACATCTGACATCATGACATCTGGACATAATAACGCCGTTTGGTCTATTCGTCTTCCCTGATGTTGGAAGGATACTAGCACTTCTGTCACTTTTTGGCATTTCCCTGACACCACAATCTAATTAAGACTGAACTTTGGTGAGTCCAGACTCTGTCAGTCAAGTCTCCTAAACCTTCTGAGTGCATGTCGACCGGCCTGGAGGTTTAAAACCATTTCTCACAACAAAATGCTGGTCAGTTTTCTACTTAGTGGACTGAGAAATAACTCATCTTCCCTAAAAGATCATCCTCCTTGCACTGAACATACAACAGAAGCATAGCAGAACATGACTTTCCTTCCTTCATCATTATTAATAATCTGATTATCATAGTTCAGAAAAGGGTTCATTTAATATGTAGATTTATCATAATCAGATAGCCATAACCAGTCTTCCGATGACTAAGAGCCTAACATGATAGATCCCACTTTGGATCGGCCCTCTTTCCCACTGCACATACTTTATTCAATCCCACCTATCATTTTTCCTGCTCAGGGTGCCACTTGCCTGCAGCTGCACATCTCACACTTTGCTTGCTTGCTTAGACCCCAATCCGCCCTCTAGGCCAGGTGCTCGATTCTGCTTCTTACCAGTTTCTTTGACACACACATCCCTACCTGTTTCTCATTTTGGATTTTACCATAATTACTACTGATTTTTTACGCAGCTACTGATCTTGCTTTGCCCTATAGTTAGGTGCAATTTTGTCTTGTTTCCCTACTCAAATCCTATATCCCACTATCACTGTTTCCCTACCTTTGGTTTCATCAAGTCCTCAGCTGCTGTACTTTCCTCACTTCTTCATTCCAATTCTGCTTCTAACACAGCCCTAGACATCTGCCCCAGTGACTTAAGCCCTGGGTTATCATCCTTGACATGGTAAATGGATTACTGCATAATATTCTAAACTTTATAAGAAGTTCACATCAAAGAGAATGGTAATATCAGTAGTTAGACCAGTATTTATATGTGCAGTATCTATATCTGTCAGATACATCAGTGATAGCTTTGTTTTTATTACATATCCATCTTAGTAATATATAAACACAAATATACAGAGATACTGTTTTTCTTGTTTATCTTTCAACATGGGTTCCAGTTTGCTCTTTTTTAGGGAAGAGTTACACATTTGCATGTAAATGTTGTCTAAAGATGTCAGGACTCCGAGTCATCTGTTTTCTCTGTTGGAAATAATGTACTAATATATTTATCAATTTTTAAAATACAGCCAATAAATACAACATTTGGTTGGAATACGAATCAGTATTTTCATATAAAATATACAGCACCATGCTTTTGATAAAACAGAACAAAACGTAAAGGACATTTTTTTTTACTTTCCCCACATCAGGTTGATAAAAGATTTTTATTGGTTAATTAAAATTTTTTACTGGTACGTGATCGAAATGGGTGAACTGGGATTGTTAACACTTGTTTATTTCTTAGCTGTGATGGATCTTGCTTCCTGCCATCCTTCGAGGGAAGCTTAATTTGCCGTGAGTTCATCTTCACAGGAGATGCGGCATCTCAGAGCATGTCACCTAAGGTAGATCACTGAGGTCCTCCCTTTCCACTATCTTTACCCAGTCTTTGAAGCCACCCTAGAATACACGAGGTCACAGCTATCACTGGCATAGATAGTGCATCCACGTTAGGGGCCAAATGGTAAAGACGCCAGGCTAAAAAGTCACTGAAATATAGACGTGAGCTCCAGCAATGGACTGTTGGACACATAACAATGGACACATCCTATTTCTTGTACATGGCCTAGGACAACCACACTGTGCAAATGAGAAGGGAAAAGAAGTTCTTACTAAAGGTTCATCCTACGAGCACATGCACAAGACCAATCCCTCTAGGAAGAATGATAATACCTGTTCTAGAAGTGTAAGTATTTGTAGAGCTGAGCCCAAGAGAAAACTAATGCATGAAGCCTTCTATTCCACAAACTACCAAAGAATACTAGTGACAAAAGAAAAGAAAAATGAAGAAGGAAAATAGCATTTATTATGGCCTATTTTTCTTAGCAAGGCAGGGTAGACTCACACTATGCAAGTTCTTTACATCTTCATTGACCTCTGTGTGTCATAGAAACAGCTGAGGCATCTAATCATACTCCTTTGAACCAAATCTACATTAGACATTTAAAGCAACTGATCTGTGTTCCTCTCTATGATCTTTATTTCCCCCAGGGAGTCCAGAATACTCACCATTATAAAATACTTCTGAGATCATACTGTGCTCAATTAGGTTCTTTCTGGTATTGTTACAAGATTAGATAATGACTGGATAATACAAGTTATTTAATTTTACTTAGAGACAGCCAAAGAGAAGCATTCTCTCTATGTATCTGTTCAACCTAAGTGGAGAAAGGAATATTATGAAGGTTTTTATAACCCCAAATGAATTTTTCCTAATGAATATATAATAACAAGTAATTATTAGGTTATTAAAAATTTTCAGTAATTTTAAACTATTGCACAAAACTGCCATACATGTTTATTTAAACAAGTTATTAAATGCAAGAATATGCAAAAAAATCTTTTGCCTTATTTATATTAACAGACAACAGTTAATTGCACTGTACAGTTATCTAAATATATAGGGAAAATCAGGAGACATGAATACAGGAGCACAAAGGTCTGCTTGCATCACAGACATGCCGTCCTCTGCCACAAGCAATCACGTCATATACTTCTGCTCAAATTGATCAGTGCCCACTTTGAAACAAACAAGATTTTGGCCTTCATTTCTTCTGTCAGAAGGCTATTTCTATCAGAAGGTTATTACCTTGCTCCCTCAATAATTAGATGTCTTCCTTCAAATATACACCTGACCAGCTTGCTTGTATTTGTTCTTACGTTCATCATTTTTTTTATGCTTTAAATGAAGTCTCTTCCTCCCCTCTCAATGACAGGAATGATCTCTGTTATCAGTCTTTGCTTTGCTAAATAAACCAAATACCTTTTAAATCTCCTCTTGGCTCCTCATTCCTTTTATCATCCTACTATCCTTCCTCACTTTGCCTGTTCCTGCCTGAATTCATCTTTCATGAACATGACCACCAGAACTGTGTAGTATTTCCTTTTCTGTACTGGAAAATTTCCACTCTCTTAACGCAGCTCTGGCGATTGTGCTTCTCTTTCTCTTCCCCTCACTCCAGCATATCACACTTGTGGCTCACGGAAAATCTGTAACAATACATGCAAGCCTTCCTCTTCATTTGCTAATTCTTCCTGTGTGGCATGCTGATTCTCCTCTGTGCTGCTAGCTTTGTGTCATCAGCAAATGTCACTTAAATACCCCTGCTTTTTGTGCTAAAAAATTAAATTCTTGCAGGTCCAATGCTGCACAAGTAACACCATTCCAGGACAATCTCTCCTCCTATCAGTTCAGCCTGCTGATGCCTCCATCTCAACTGCTGGCAATTCCCACTTCCCCAGCATGCTTCCCAAAAACCAACACATGGATTTTTTAATTGTTTGACCTCTTTTCCACTCCTTGATAGGTGGTTTTACTGATCATCATCTTTACATCTTGGACAGCACCAATCACACAGCTGAAATTTTATAGGCTTAACAACTGTGGAGTAAGAACAGGAGATATTTCAGGATACTAATTGTATTCTAGTGCATTACTCTGAGTATCTTGCCAGTCTCCTCTAGTTAAAAATAAATGCTGAAATACTCTTCCATTAATATAACCCAGAAGAAGAATCTCTTACTTCATGACCTGTGTCTGCTGGCCTGAAAGTAGCTGCTACATAACAGTGGGGGTCCAGTACAACAATTCATTCTCAAGAAGAAAGCTGGGGCAGTCCTCTTCTCTAAAGAGGACTGAATCAAGAGTGGATTTTCCCAGACTGTCACGGCTGATAAAATGAGGTTTTTCAATTACAATGCTTAGCACAGAGCAGCCTGCCCAGGGAAACCTATGTTCCAATGCTGCCAAGCGATATATGCTCAGCACAGCATTTGTCAAACCATTTCCTCTGCTAAGAGTTAATGTGTCAGTCTTTAAAATGGCTTGCTCTTCTACCACCTTTCCTGATAGAAACGTGAAAAGTGCAACTTACTTCCTTTCGCAAAACATCTTGTCAAGACTCTTGACTCCAAATTGACTGCCTCATGGGGAAAACCTGCTTTCTAGAAACTTAACAAACAGTGACTGTTCCATCATAATTCTGCCTCACTGGAATAGGGAGGTCAAACAGGGAGACAACAATCATTAAATAAAGTGTTAAAAGGTGATTGCTGACAGCTTAAAAATGCTAGAAGTCTGAATGCTATCCTAAGCACTCAAGACCTAGCAAATTATTTGTTTTAGCTGAGATTACACTATCAGGTGATGATGACCGCAATAGACTCTGCTGTGATAAAAAAAAATCACTATCCTTTTTGTTACAAGAACAGGCAAAGAGCAAGTTTCACATGAAGATTGATCAAAAGCACATGATTAATGCCAGAAATGTACCCAAAGAGCAGCTTTCTGGATTAACTTTGCCATAAATGCCAGCAACCAAACCCACCCACTGGTACCAATTGCACATCTCAGCTTTAACTCATCTTAATCAAATCACTAATTATCTTACACTGATCCTGACGAGCATCACAGGATTTCAGTTCTTCATAGGAGCTTAATTCACTGTTTTCTTTCATTCACGTCTGTCTGCACTTGTCTAAGTACATCGTAACCACTAAATCATACAATCCATCATCTCTTTGTCAGTACCCTAGACAGAGAAGATCCTCTGAGAATATGCTTACAACATAAAGGTCACTTTGAAAGTTGACTAAAGGCATGAATAAAAAATAAAACATTTAGTTAAGCCCTTTGAGAAGAGGAGGTTGCCATTACCCTTTACTGTTTGAGCAAGTTCTTCAACTGCTTTTCAACACTATTGTGACACCACACGGTGAGTTTGATGGTAGCTTCTGAATATATGTGGAATCAAAGCCAAAATTCAGCTTACTAACTTAACTTTCAGAAAGATAGCACGGCAGTCAGAGATTAAGAATCATTATATACCTGGCAAACTGACCTATTTCCAAATGATGCTGTCACAGGATGATATGTGCAGTGGGCATATTTTAGCCAACAAAAGCTACCAAAGCGCCAAGAGCTGCTGAATTTCCTGTTAAGAATTAAGAGCCCCTCCACACACATTTTCTGCCACAATATATGGCCCATCTTTTTGTCAGCACAAGTCTTCCCTGAAAAATGAGCGTTGAAAAAAATCACCTGGCATCATTTTTCATGAAAGGTAAGGAAATGAAAGGAAATGAAAGAAGCTACAAAGTAAGAAGAGCTGATCTGAGTGTCCTACTGGCTAACACGCTTCTGAAGTAAAGTGCAATTCCAGTTTTATACTTGGTGCATAAGTACCATGTAAAACAGGAGTGTGAAAATGTAAAAGTATGCAAGACAAATGACATTTTATCTTTAGACATAATCATCCCTCATGGGTGCCATCCCTACTTACCAATTAATCATTAGAGCATGAATATCCTAAGACAAGGCTAAAAATGGGGTGTCATTTTTCATTAAATACGCTTGAAACAGCCAGTACATTTCACAAAGGAAAGAAGAGGTTTGTGATCTATTTGGTAGTGGCTTCACAAGTGAAACCTCACAGAATCTGAATGGAAATCTCCCATATTGACTGCAGCGTACAGTTATGGCTTATGCCAGCCATCAGTAGAAACCTCAAGGTTTAGTAATGTGACTGCAATGACTGCATTGCCAAGACTTACCGAGTGACCACTTCCTGGCTGAGATAACAGCAACTGAGTAAATATGATGTTCTAGTCATTGCAAACACAAAATAAACTGTATTAGCATAAACCCACTTAGTGAAACGTGACTTGTAAGCCCCTGAAACTTGGCACTTGTGATTGTATGAGCATACCCTCTCTGTCTTGGCTAGTATAAACAATGTTAGACTTGTAAGCAAAGTAAAATCAGTATTTCCAATCAGCCAGCAAAAGCAATGGGCACAGGGAGACAATTATCATCTCTGGAGCTCAAAATCCATCTACCATACAGATGCACACTTCCTGGTTTATGAAAGTACCTGAAAGTAAACTTACTGATCTGATTACCAGCTGCTAACGTATGTGAGCTGTTCTCTCTCCTCAGTGTTGCAAGTGAGGTTATCTAAGCAGCATTCTGTCCAATCATCCATTTAACTGTACTGCTTTGCCTCAGAGTAAAACTTAAGGCGGCTGGGCCTATCAAATGTTGCAAGTTATTTTTTTTTTTCTTTTGGCTGAATGATCCAAAAAAGCCCAAGAGATCAATTTTGCTTAGTTAGATATCTATAGACAAAATTAACTACATTCACATCTCAACCTTGTTATTTGCTTAATGAGAAAAAAGACACAGTACCTGGACATAGGCTCTGAAAAAAAAAGGAAGGTAGTGTATAGCTATTAGTGAGAAAGATCAAAATTTCATCACAAAAAGGAGTTTTCATTTCTTCTGTGTTCACAGATTATTTGCTTTTGTGCACAATAATGCTGCTAGACCTGTTACCTGGATTATGCTATTGCTTATGAGTTTTAACACCTAAAATCAAATGCGAACAGAAAAATGTCTGTAGCAGGTGGCATCCAAGTAATTCTCAGATAACATATTTAAAGGAAATTGGAAATAAAAAGGACAATTTTTTTCAGCAGGAAAATCCACAAACTCTCTTTATAGCACGTGAAACAAGTACAATCAAGAATGAAAAGAAGTTGCTACTGGGATTCTAACAAAATTATACAGGTATTTTTAATTTATGGTTTAAATATAAAATGGTTATATGCTGAATATAAAAAAGTGAATCTAATTATTAACATCTGCATGCATTTGGTTTTCACCACTAATCTTTAAAAATAATAACATTTTAACGGAATAAGCTTCTAAGATCAAAATAGAAGCCATGAATGAGCCATGGAAAGATTCTTTGATTTTATTTTTCCCCCCTATTAATGGTTAGAGTCTGATTTTGCTTACACTGTTAACTCTACAGGCTTCAAATATTTACTGTGGACAAAATCAGCCCATTAGACACTGTTACACCTCAGCAAAGAATGAGACAGCAAACATAATATGGCTAATTTAAAACAAAGAGCAATAGTTGAGGCAAGTGATGAATTACAGAACCTTTTATGTCAATTTTGATTGCAGAAGGAAAGTTGCCAGAGCAGCTTAATATATCCACAGTTATAAAATTTTTTTTTTTTAAATTATAGATATATAGCAACAGCTCCCTACCCCTCTAAACTGAACATGGGTCAAATTCTCAAAACTGCACTTCAGTCTTTGAAACTTTGCTGTCCTCACAGAGTTGTCCCTGTGAGAACTGTATGGGGGTCCCTAATCTACATTGCTCAGTAAATAGAAATACAAAATTGGCAATAAAAAAAATTACAAAACATTATCAAGAAATCCAGATGCAGCTACACAATGGACTGTGGGGAAGGGATGGTCTAAGGATATAGACAGCTGTTTCCCTACACTATGTCTGTAGACAGAGTACTACTGGAAAAGGGTGTTGCAGCCTACTTAAATCTATGAATAAATCTACCTTGAGAACACATATTACAGCATAAATATCTGGACACTTCTGAGACACACAATTTTTGTAACCACTCTCCCATCTGTGATCCTTTTCACTTAAATTCTGTAAATGAAGAATAGCCTACAAAAGCCATTGCTGGATCATTTAGTTTCATATAGAAATTTACATCTCGGTTACTTAATTGGAATCCCAAAACCTTCACTTGTGAATACTCTCCTTTGGTAACTGAGTTCAGACAGCTACTGTATAAAAAAATTGTCAGAACTGCTTCTAAATTATTAAAATGTTTTTTTTAAAATAAAGGGGAAATGCAAAAACTAACTTTCCAACCTAGAGGTTGTACTGTGTGTTGTACTACCTACTGCTCCTAGGAAGACAGCATCAAGGTTGTTGTCAGACATGTAAAAATAATTTCCCGTCTAAAGTTTTACTGTGGAATGGTAACATGGAAATTTTTACTGAAAAGAAATATTTCAGTTCAGTGAGTGATTAGAGACATCATTTCCTAAACAAATGCTTAGCATTTGTACATAGAATTTTGAATTAAAATGGAAAAGTCCCAACATGAGGTTTATTTTTTTCCAGTTACACTGTTGAAGAAAGTACTAGTATCTGTATTTGAATTATCAGGGTTATACCTTTTGTAAACCAGTCCAGTTCAAAACAGGTTTCAATTCGAGACATCTCTTTCAAAACGTAACAACCTGCATCCAAAAACGTTAACAAATACCTATTTCAATCTATAAAACCTTACTGTACATACTTAAAATTAGTACTTCTCAAAGGCTTGTAAAGCTTGCTCTTTTACATCTCTCATGTTACTTAATAGCTCTTAGAAATGAACAACAAATGCAGGACGATATCAAACAGTCTTTGTGCTTTCCTAACATGTCTAAATCACATTTATCTTCTTGTCAGCAAAATTCCTTAATATAAATGTACAGGTTTGCATATTTGCCCTGAATACCAAGCTACTGCATGGAAGGGTGTAGCTGATAACACTTTGCCAAACACACTACAGGAAAAAAAAAACAATACAGCTACAGTATATAAGTAATACTTACTATTTATATGTTTCTGAACGAATGTATTCAAAAACATGAGATACTCCCAGCTGGAACTGGTCAGCAATAGGGGTAACCCAAGGATTGTTCTCTGCTTTGAAGACTTGCTTTTGACCAGTCAAATCCAAATTACCTAAAAGGGATTAAACAAAACAGCATATGAAAAAAATTTGAAATATGAAAAATTTGAAAGAAATATCTTGCTGTGAATATGAAACTTCTCATTCGTTTCAGAGAGTACAACCATAATAAAAGCAAATATTTCAGTCTTAGCAGAGAGGAAAAGGAGGACATAGTAGTTCCCACTATGATGGATGCAGTTCCACCCTATTCATTTCACAGCTCTACTACATATTGCGCAACAGGATTGAACTCGGCCCAGTGCATATAATATCTATTCATCAAATTAGTTTTAAGTAGGGCTTAATAAGCACGTAGGTGTTGGGGTGTCCTTCTGCAGGCGAGTAAATTCACTCAGCATGGGCAGAATAACTGCAGTAGAACTTGGGGCTTCCTGATTCCTAACTCCAAACCTCCTAACTCTGTTGAGGCATTAAGTCTCGCGCAACTCGACCATTAAACATAATCTTCAGGGCTATGGGACAATTCAGCAAAGTATCCCTCTCCACCATGGCTTGCAGGAATGAAAGGAGAATGATGCTGTGGTAGGAGTTTGCTCTGCTGAAGCTTAGCATTGCAAGCATTTCTCAACCACTGCTGCAAGCGTAATGTCAAAAAGCGATGCCCAACAGGCTTTTTGCCTTCCCAGTGCCCAATGTGTTGTTTGTACTGAGATCCTACCACTGATCTGTGGTTATAGTTCTCTATACTGAGAAAAACAAACAAAAACCATCATTCTTGCAATGTGCCGGTTTCACCTATTCTGTTGACAGGAAGACTTGAGAGACCTATTAGGGGTTTGCTTGGGGTTTTTTTGTTTGTTCATTTTGTAAATATTTACCACCCAAAACCAAAACAGTACATGCTCTACTGAAACTCCTCATGACTATGGATACAACAAGCTGAATTCCAGGAAGGTCTAGCCATTGAAATATTTTCTTGTGTTCTTTAAATTAAAATAAGAAATCTGTGCTACCATTTTAAATTTATTTTTGTGAATTTTACAATGAAAAGAGGCCTACCTTCCCCTCAGAAATATGAAGTAACAAATAAAAAAATCTTTAACCAATCAAAACAAAACAAAAATTACAAGGTTTTGAAGACTGACTGAGCCAAGCTGCCACAGAAATCTGAAATCAACCTGATGTACTAGCTTTTCAAAATTAAAGGCGCTCATGTAAGCAGCATGAACACACATGCATGCTACGGGAGCTGCTGCAAGCCATGTGCTTGCTGGCCATTTCGGTTGCATGTTCTACATTACAGCTAATCCTTGACGCGTAAAAAGGGTTAACACAATTAGAGTAAAGACAGACCATTATACCATGTGAAAAGATGTCATGCATCTCATATCGGCCTATCAACAAGTTACCATTACCTTAGCAAGCTCGTCTGTCAGCTGTCTGAGGCCTGTTCTTTTGAAATAACAGCAGGCAGGGAGCATTTCACCCCTCTGACAGTCAGGCGGCAATTGCCCTCGCTGCCTCACGCTTCAGTGCGCCTTGTTAGGAGCCTCGCACCCGTCTCCTTTATTAAGGGACTCGGCAGCCCTGTTCTAACAAGGATCAGGAAGCAGGATTAAGTACTGTGACAAAGAGGACCTAATAAGCTAGAAACGGGTGTCTCTAAATCTATGCTGGCTCAAGGTGCAGGCTCACGTTGCTCACTATTCAGTTTTCAGGCGCAGGCCACGGGGGAAGCAAGCCAGCACTGTGATTAGCCATAACCCTCTGACCGGTGCTGCTACGAAGATCATGTATCACTCAGGGGCTTGCTTTGCAATTGCTAATTGGATTTTCCATTTTATTACCTGCAAAAAACCGCATACATTGCTCTCCAAAACTACCGATGCTGTAAGCACTCACTTGTAATTACAGCTCTGCAAGTACTGCATCAAGGTAAAATGATCAATCTGTGTACAACTAATAAAAATAGTTAAATTTGGGGAGGCAAGCTTGGCCCCATCATGGGTCAAATTCAATGTTGCTTACAGGAATAAGTCACACATTCCCAAAATCTCAATAGCCAGCATCTCAGCTGAATCCTCTCGTCCTGAGCTGTGTCAGAAATTTACCGTCCAGGGAACGCTGCCATATGTTTCCATCCCCGCAGTGCAGTGTGCCCACTTCCATTCCAAATACCACACGGCCCATTTAAATGTAAATTGTAATAAATACTATTCTACTAAAGCCAAAGAAATCTTACAGCAAAAAAGAGGAACTACTCAAGCAAAATGAACTGTAGGTCCCCATGCCAAAGTAATCATTTTCCTCCGCCTTCTGTTTTTCCTCAAAACACTGGGGGCAGGTACAGATATTACTTCTTACCTTCAGAGGGAAGGGGCTGGCAGAGGCCCTAGGGATAAAATTAATGTCATTAGAGAGAAAACCCGGGCACCCAAAAGTCCAGCATCTGCACTGAAATCCACCCCCTCCCTGCCCAGGACACCCCTCTGCGAGCCCGGCCGGCAGCAGCTCGCCTGGCAGCCCATCCCACCGGCTGCCTACGGCTGGAGCAAGAGGTCAGCTGCCACCTCACAGCCTGGGCTTTTAATTGAAGAATTTAATCAAGTGTTGTAGTGTGAAAAGGAACAAGCCGCCTGTCCTCATGGCAAGCACCAGGCAGAGAGCGGGTGCCCCTCCGCAGGGGAGCGAGGGAGGGCTGTCTCACAGAAAGCAGGAAGGACGGGGCACACGCCGCCTTACACTCCTCCCTGTTCAATACCGAAATTTCCATCTGGAAATGAAGGACACAAATGGGCAGCAAATTAAACAGGATAAGAAGTCACAGAGAGCCTGCCTCGCCTTATCAGCACTAGGGAGGAAACAAAGTCTAACACTCCTGCCATAAGGCAAGCCACTTGAGAACAAAGAAGCCGTATAATTAAAACTGAGACAGGATGAAAACATGTCACTCCTGCATAACCATTTATTGCTTGGGGACATACCCCGGTGTCCGTTCTGCGCTTAGAACTAAACCATGTGTGAAATGAGGGCTCACCTAATTCTTCTCCGACCACAGGACCTACAGGAGTCCCAAGCACAAGGCCAAACTCTCAGTAACATCTCAGGAACAGTACGTGCTGGGGTAACCAAACACCCGGGAGCCCGGCATGAACCCTTCTGCCCCAGTGCACCAAGATGAACCCAGCAGTGTGGAAGACATGATCAAACCCGCCTGAAGCAATGGCTCTGGTACCAGGCTCACTGCAGGAGTGCTGTGCAGCTGGACACCTTACAGATGTGTTCCTCTCCCCCCAACCCCCAACAGTCTCCTTGCCTAGACGTTTTATATGGCAGCACTGTGCTGAGAAATGCTGTTCCATCCCTGCAGCACTAGAGCCATGGGCCAGGGAAAGAGCCATGGCAGATGCGCCTTTATGCATATTGTCTAACAGCAGCATCAGCAGAACACTATCCCCAGGCCTTTAGGAAATTTATATACTGTTCTGCTACACGGATCACATCAAATCCTTCTGATATTTTTAGCAAGCAAAATACAAAATTGCCTCTAGTAAAAATCCAGTACTGAAGATTCAATCACAAAATATATTAGGGTTGGGGATTGCATTGGTCATTGCTGGTTTGTTCTTTCCATGTGTATCAGTCTATAAAAAAAAAAATGTGTTTATCATCTCTAAAATTTGGCGTAACTAGTAGACTAAAATTATATTTCTTCATAAGGAACTTAAGGTTCTTGCTATTTTGCCATACTGAAAGAGACCAGCTCCACCGAAATGCATTACAGTCACATGCATCTGGTAAGAGAAGAGGAGAAGGCTCTCCTTAAGACTAGTCAGCGCAGCCCCTTTCCTAGATCACAGAAATGTTTTTCAAATTATTTTTGAGCACTTTAAAAATTATTCTTATAAATAAATAACCAAAACTATATATCCCAGAACCCAGATGTAACATGCTTAAAGAACCTTCTAATTTCTGAGCCTGAAGAATACTTTTTTTAAGCTTTCTATCTTGAACAGACATAGATTTCCAAGTAGTAAGAACGCAAAGTGGATGTATGCTGCTACCAGTGAGCAGACACTGAAAAGAGAACAGAGTCTGGAAAAGAGAAGAGCAGAGATAAAGGTTTAACAGCTGACTGCTGTGGATGACCTGCACAGAATGACCAAAAGCCTTCTAAAAGGAGCCAGCTGTGTGGTCTTAGAAATACCTGATCCTGGCTTTTTTTTTTCCTGTCTCAGCACTTATTGTATCTAAAGATGATCCTGAACTATTAAGTTTGATTGGATCAGTGTGACTGAAATTCTGTGTTTAACCCACCTTAAGAACAAATTGTTCCTATGCCCAACTAGTAACCTGTGCAGACCTGAAAACTGTCTGCTGCCCAAATCTGTTAGCTGTCACTTGGAAGCTACAGTAAATAGATCTACACCAAAACAAACCCCTGAAAATTCAAGGACAGAAATCAAAGTATGCATATTTTTAATTTTCATGTATTCTAGCTTATGTCATCCATTGACTAAAAATACCATTTATCACTGCTTAAATTCAGAGCTCCCACAGCCATGGGTGGACAGAAGGGACATCTCGTATGACAGGGGGCACACCCCTGAGCAACATTAAATGGAAAAGGCAGCTACAGTTTCCCTGGACCTCCCTCAATAAATCTATCCTGCATTTGATCTAAAACATGTTAATTAATGTTTCTTGTTATTTTCCTTCAGTGCCGTTAAAATAAAAAGTGGTTTGTGTGAACATTCATATTTTGCTCAACTGCCTGCAAAGGTCAGAAAAGAGCTCATAAAAGCAAATAAAATGCTGCCTCCCGCAGACGTGTTTGCAGGAAGTGTCAGAGCCAGTGATAATGCTACCTATCACTTTGACCAAGGGTGTCTCCAGACTTCCGAGGCTCCTCCTGTCCATTAGATCTAGCCTGCAAGCACCTCTTATATGCAACTATAAGCTCCTCATCCTCTTGTGACGTATGATATACCAAGTGCATAATATTTACCCAATGTATGTATACTTAAGGTATAGTAAGGTATGACTTGTATACATAGGCATTAATTTAATTAATTAATTAATTAATTAAATACAAACAAAAGAAAACAGAATGAACACAAACCTGACTTGTCCTTTCCACTCAAATGCCCCCTGGCAACATTTTAAATACTTTCAAAAATTAAAAGGTGAAATAAAGTAATTAAACAACTCTGACATTTGAGAAGTGAACATTGGCATTCAGCATAAGAAACATGATCCTAGCTGTAAAATACCAGATCAACGCTTCTTTGTAATGGTTTAAATCCATCCCTAGTGGAGCTTCATTAAAATCAATGGAAATAATTTTTAGCCTGTATACTGTTGAGTTTCACATCTGCGTCCCGTTGATACACTGACTCACCTTCCAGCCTACACTCTACTGCACTGACCTCAAGGAGAGTCCTCAGGCTGTAACATATCCCTTTTAGCGATGCCTCTTAAGACTGCAATTTAAATGTTCTTTCTCTTTACAACCCAAAGGTCTTACTCTCTCACTGTCGTACATAAGGACAGGAGGAATGAAATTAGTTTTATTTCTTTATTTAGATATAAATACCCTTGAATCCTGTTTTATTAAAGGCTAAGTAAGGGATCAATCCACTACACTAAATTTAAACTTCAGTTATATGTAAAAATATGTCTGTCCTGGCTTGTTTTAGATTTGCTTTACACTACAGAGCTTATAATTTTTATTACTTTTGTGGCATGTGCTTTGTCTCCATAGAGAGATTGGTTTAAGCGTGGGGGTGGAAGAAATATCATGACTACTATGTCAGAAAATGATACCAAAGTAGTTAATTGTCAATGATGTCTTAAAATCTACATAAAAAAATGAAAATATGTACTGACTGCTATGCCACAAAGTGTTACCAAAAGCAAATTACTTTTACACCAGTCTTAAGCACATGTAAGATGTGGATCGGTAACTCGAATCATTCCTATAAACAAGTAAGATCATCTCTACTTTGAAGACCACTATCACTTTTGAAGGATTAGTAACAGAAGAGCATAGATTTCAGCAGTAGTTATAAAGAAGCAGTAAGACAACGGAGAGCGAAGACTTCTTGTACATAAGTGTGACTCAATCTTTTTGGAACCAGCAGAAATATTCACAGAAATATTCAGTATGATAAACAAATCTACAGCTCCATAGCATATGTCGAAAATACACATTTGCTTCTTGATGAGTTTTTATGCACTAAAAGAAAACAACTAGTAAATCTAAACCCAGGCTGAAGCACCTCCAAAAGATCCATCCCAGCAACACTTTTGCCCTCTCGCCCCTCCTTTCTTGTTCTGGAGAAGGTCTAACAGTATCACTTGGAGTCACCAGCACTTCAGAGAACCCCGAAACAGCATTTGTGGTGGTTTTACCTAACAGGGGAAAAGGTTCAAGCCTCAAATAACAAGAAGTCAGATTCAGTCCGTACAAATAAACCAAACAGATACTCCAGAGCATCCATCAGACAGAAGCAGGCTGGAAGTCTTCCTCTGACTGCCTTCCTGACCGCACAGACGGGAATGTCTGCAGCCTCACCTGTGAGCGTTAGACAGGAAGCCCCAGGGTAAGAGAAGGCTGAATGAGCAATCTGAAAGCCAAACACTGAAGCCTAAGCCCATCCTCAGTTTTACAATTATTTTCAGGGACAGAAAACAGGAGCGCAGATATTGTAACATCACACATTATTCTAGCAACTTCTTAGCTGTAAATGAGAATTTCCAATAATGAGTTCAGAGATTAGACCCCAACTTGAATGTTCACTTGAATACATCTAACAGTAGATCTCTGTGTCAGTTCAGTAACTGCAGAGTTTAACAAAGACATTTCAAACAGAAAACCGTCTGGTCTGAAAAACATCAGGAGATGGAGTCTCTGCCAGTGGTGTCTTGTTCAAATGGTTCACCACTGTTAAAATGCATTCTTTTTTTTCAGCCTTAGCTCTCAAACACTGCTGCTGCTTCTGCCCATCTACAAGGGAGAAAGATGACCTGTGTTTTCTTCTCGTGGAGTTAGTGAGGATCGGCAGCTAAGTCTTCTCTCACTCTTTCCTTTGATAGGTTAAATAAAGACTCTGATTATTCTGTGTGATCCCAAAATGGCTACTCCATTTGCTTCAACTCTTAGCAAAAGGACCACAGCTGAAATCAAGTAAAAGCAGACCAACTAAATCTTGAATTCTTTACCCTTGACATAAAGGTGAAGTGATACAGGGCAAACTGGTATTGCCTCAGCTACCACTATTACGATTCTATGGGAAGAGGATTTTACTCTCCAGCACTGTCCCACCTCAACCTTTCATAGAAGAAAGTTTAAAACAAAGTGAATTCAGTCCCGAGATATTTATATGAAATTCCAAGCATCATAGCAAAGGTCAGCCAGAATCATTATACTAAAGTATAATGGGGAGTCTGGCACGAGGAGACTTCCACTCCAGAATGTGCCAGGACTGAAGATGAAGCCTGGGAAAGACAACAGAATGGATGAAATGCTGAACCTCTCCCTTAAACCACATTTCAGGCATTAAGTACAGACAGAATATAGACCTACCCTGGCTGGGCAAACTCACATTTCCATACTCAGGTGTCAGGAGGAGTGGTTAACTCCCTGGGAACAAGGGGAGAGTCCTGGCAATTTCTACCATCACTCCACACAACAAACCTGACAGGACAACTAATAGAAAGAGTAAACAATATTAACATTCACAGATGAAAGCCACAAAACAGGAACTTAATCAATGCAGCACACAAGGCACTCCTAGCCAAACAACACTCTGCTAATGGCTTGTGCTTCCCCATGACAAATCACGCTGTTTCAACAGCCAAACTCCACCACACACACAGTCTTCAGGTACCAAGGCAACCAGCCCGGCCAATGCCGTCATGTGGGTAGCTAAGGGGAACGGCAGAAGAAATAGCGTTTTGACAAAAATCCAAGAAATTCCTTCAAAATGTTTCCTATATTCTTTCTAAAATTATTTCAGATTAAATTAAGTTCTCCCACATTCCTAATGAGACAGTTTACTAGAAGATCTACAAGTATTGCTAAGTTTCAACAATTTCTTTCTTTGAAAGGTAACACATTGTGCTGGAAATACCATTTCCTTCACTGCTCTGTGTAAAAAATGTCCGGCGCTGACCGGGATCTCGAGGGGCAAACCGACAGTCGCTGCTAAGTGTTGCCAGTCAAGAAACCCAAGAAACACACTACGTGGCAGACGGTTTTTGGAACAAAGGGAATTAACGTGATGTCAAAGTAGTTCAACATCAAAAACGTTTTAATGGCAGAGGAAGTATTACAGGCTTAGAGGATCAGCATCCCAATTTATTCTGAAATGTATAGCGCATTTTTTCCAACCTCAGAAACTCCCCTGGGATTCTCAATTACACAGGAATTGAACAGAGCATTCTCTCTTTGAAGAGTCCCTATCAGACCAAAATCTAGTTAATTTAAAAATATGAGTTCAAAAAGGATTCACTGTATTGCTTTTGCCCTGCACCTTTGAAACTTCCATTCAAACACAGGTTGACAAGTACTCAGAAGAGTGAAACCACTTTAAAGTACTATGAAACACGTAAAATGAACCAAATTTAACAACAAATGTAACACTTGCTCAGATTGGCTCTAATTACGGTACTCTTACCTACCACAGATCCAACAAAACAGATGAAATATTTGCTGACAGAAACATCATTATTATGCTGATGGTACTTATAATCAGAATACAGTCAACATTAGGAAAGCCTACACACACACTGTAGTCATCTGAGAAGCGACAGTAGGACTTGCATATTTTAAAAACTAATGTAAGATCAAATCTGAATCTTGGGAAGTTTGGCAAGGATTACAGCAGTGTAAGGAAATGAATGCCTGTGGTGTAAATCTAGATGACAGGCTATAGAAAACATCTTTCTGGGTATAATGGAACTACAGAGCTGTCATCTCTTCCCATACACCTTAACTCCCATCGAGTACTCTGTGGAATCAGCCTGGTTTCTAAACACATAAAAAGTGGTGGGTTTTGTTGTCGTCGTTTTTTTCGGTTTTTAACTTAAAATAAGCCTAAAATGAGAAACACAATTAGACTATTCACAAATTTTCAGAGATGCTTTTCTTACATAGATGATCTGTCCATGACCTATTTTGTTATGTACATTTTTCTATTATTCCTTAACTAACAACTGCTACATCAGTAGTCCTACAAAACAAAGTTATTTTATTTATCCACAGGGAAGTTTAGTAAAGCTCCTTATTTTCTCACACCACCTTTGCCTTAGTTCCAACAGCAGAAACAGGTAATTTTTTTAAAAATTGCAAGGTATCAATTAGTTGTTCCAGTGCTCAGAGCTGGTGTCTAGAGAGCCCCGGGATGTTCAGGCTTCCAACAAGCACCACAGACCTGTATTTGCAGGTGTGAGCAGCATTGCGTTATGACACAGGTAGAGTGCAGTTTATACTGAAATAAGAAAAGTTTGGCGTTTACATTAAGTATATTTAGAAAAGAAATATCTTTTGTGAAATAAGTGATTCCTATGTTTGCACATGCCTGTTATAATTATCTAAGTAAACTGCTATTTCGATTAGTATTAACTTGAACAAACAACTGCAGCAACTACTTTGTGTAATATAATATTCATTCACAAATTCTAGAGCCATTTCAAAAGCCTAAATTTTAAAATGTCTTCCTGTGATGGAAATACTGAAACTTTTGGCAGGATTCCTTGAACTTTCTATTTAAAGCCAATCCTTTATCCACAGAAGATAATTTAACTGTTCAAAACTAAAAAAATGACGGAAGAATTACTTAGCCATTCTGAGATACAGATTTAATTTACAAAATGTTTCACCCTCCTTAAAAAGGAACATGGCTACTTACCCTATCAAGTTTTTTTTTCTTTTTTAAAGAGCTTGAATTTTCTACTTTTCAAGTATGTACCTAACTTTACAGTTTTGATAGTGTCTCCCTTTACCTGAGGAAATTATTTGATAAACTAGAATAGCATTGAATAGTATATTTAAAAGCCATTGATGTCAACATTCAGTTTTAGAAAAAGAGGATGGTAATTAAAAATGCATCCTTAGAAACCACTGTTCTTGCCACAGGCATAAACATGAGTGAACTCTGTGTACATGCACACACACACGTGTACTGGCAGCAGGGTAACGAACACAGTCAATATTAGAATCTGGGTTTTAAAAATCACGCCATTTGTTTTCACATTGAAACCGCAAACCTACAGATAAGCTAGTTACATTCTCTGGGTGGCTATTTACATTTAGCTACAACTTTGTGAGTATTCTGCACCATATACTACTCTTACACTTCTGACTCCGCTAAGAAAATCTTTTATGTGGCACATATGGGTCCACCCAGATGACCATACAATGAACTTAAAACACCATCATTGATCTTACTAATTGCATCTGCCACTTTACATGGTTCTCGCTTCTACTCGGCTTTCTTTCCAAACACCGTTCCAATTGTTAAATGGTCAGAATACACAAAGTGACAGATTTAGTGCTTCCTTGGCAATTTATATAACTGACTGCAACTCCATTGTTGCAGTGAATCATGATTTATTTGTCTCACAATGCAGCACATAACCTTTTAAATGCTAGGGAAAAAAATGCCAGCGCTTCTTTAAAGTTTATATATGACTGCCCACCACCATTCCTCATGAACGGGGTTTCGAGAGACAAATGATAAAAACAAGCTGCAAATTCCACCCACCTACTCCCGGCCATTTCCTGCGTTCATCACTCACACGTACTGTATTTACAGACAAGCACCCTCACCCAGAGCACCAGTGCACTCTTCTAGACCCCTCTTTTCCTCCTGGGCAAGAATATTTTTCTTAAATTAGTGATAGGTATCCTCTGCTAAACACAGAAGAGGATAATACTGATCTCCCCCAGCCTTCTTACCAGTGCATGCCAGGCTCAATCACATCAGGTGAAATCAAGGGCAGACTGCAGGGTTTTATTTATTGGTATCTCTCTCCGTTCCAAAATTGCGATCCCAATGCCTGTCTGTGGCCTTTTCTCATACCTTACTCTCCATGCCTTCTTCTGCACGTATTTCCATTGCCTTTAAAAACCAGTTTAATGTACTCCTCCCCTTCTCCTCATTCAAATACACTGTTCTATTCTGGTGTTTATATTGTGCCCATCTCCCAGGTAAATGAGCATCTAATGACTCATTGCTGTCCACCAGTGCCCGAACTAAGCCAGCCAAAAGCCTTCAGCACCTTTAATTATGAAAGTGATAATAAGAGAGGAAAGATTGTTTACTTTAAATGGAACAGCACTACCTCCAACTAATGCAAATAGGACCTGCTCATTGAAAAAGCTATTTATCCAACATGCACAGCACAAAGTATTTGGATAGTTCTCCTTACATTATAATTCAATTTTAAAAATTTAGCAGGGAGAACTCAGACAGCAGATAAAATTGTTTTTCCCTCAGATGGCGACTATGGAATCAGCAGTCCATTCATGAGGGTGGAACACTCGCATACCACCTTTTCTTGGCAGACTAAAACTGTCTGCAAAGGGGCCTGCTTCTCTAAACTGTCGCGGTTTACAGAAGGGAAAACAGGGCTGCAGAGATGAAGTGACTTTTTCCAATCATTCAGCAGATTCATGCTTGCCTGTGGCCTGCTCCTACCTGGCCTCCAACAAGCCCTCCAAAGCCCAGCCTGGTGCTCCATTTACTAAACTCCACTCCCTAAAAGTTTGCCTATATGTTTAATAAGCAAGCAAGAACATTGCTTTGCACAGTAAATATGCTTGCAAGTTGCACAAGTTACAAATCTAGACTTCAGTGTAATGTTCTCTGGAAATATACCCCAAAATCTAAGCCATTTTAAGTATTTGATATAGTTCTAGTGCTACACATGGCATAGACTGCAACAGAAATTATGCCAACCAACCATGACTGAGGATCTTGGGTAAGACCATAAAATGAAGCATTGGTAAATTAATACATGAAGAGAAAAGGATAATTTATAGAATAGCAGTTGAATAATAAAGAATGGAGATGACAAGCACTTAAGCTGAGTCAATGCACCTCATCCTGATCAGGTGGGGCAAAATTACAAGTCCTTTCTCTACCAGATTGTAATATTGTTCTATAACACAAACAAATGTTAACTAAAAGGAGAAATGCTTCCCTTGGCCATCCTGAGTTTTGCAGGTCAGTGCAAAACAAACATCAAGAATTTTGTTTCAAATGTTTCCATTTGGTTTGGACAATGATGGTAAAACCATTTGAAGTGAATTTGCTGTTATGCTTGTAAGGCAGCAGCATGTTTAGAACATTTAATTAGCCACAGAAGGTGGTTAGACTCAGTGCAGCATTTAACTTCCACTTTCTGGAAAAAAACAAGGCTATAATTTAGGAAGCTACAGAAAAAGATACTACACGCTTCTGAAATGTTATTGCTGTTGAAAGAGACTTCATAAATAAATATGATTTTGACAAAAAGCTAAAGAAAGTATACCCATGTCAAGGAATAAACACCTGAAATTAAGGAAACGAGAGCAACTTCCATCTACCAGTGGCGAGGCAAAAAAAAATACTCAGCATCATATAGTCCACTAGATTGATAAAGGCAAAAAAAACATGGTGGGTAAACAAGTAAGAGTCAAAACAAACATCTTCCCCCACCTCATAGAAAAAAAGCAGACACTTTCCTTTGCTGTATAAAACGAAAAGCATACTATCATATTTATGCACACAGCTGCCCCATTCTCTAATGGGTCAAAGCAAGTTCTTATGACAACAAATAATTTTGCTTTACCATGCTAACTTCAGTCACTATCTTTCTGAGTTTTGGCAATTATTATTTGGAAGGTACTAGTAGAAGCAAAGAAGCTTCCCTATATAACAGTTCACAATAACAAGAAACAAGGAGTAAACCCTCTGTAACAGGTGTTTCAACAACAGGTAATTGATGCAGCTACATTATTCCCAACAAAAATATTTTATGACAATCTTTAAAAAAGATCTGAAACCAAATTCTGGCTCAAACAGGCACAACTTCTATTGAAGTTAATGCCCCTCACATAAAGCAGAATACTGCAATACAAATTCAGCAAAATCAATACTTAAGTTTCAAAGAAAAACTCTACCTTATAGGTTGAAAAAAGCCACTTGTAATCATATTTAAATGGCCAATATCACAAATTCAAAGTACATCAACCAGATCCACTGCTTTAAGTGAAAGAGCTGTCAACTCACTAAGAAAGGTAAGCTACTGAAATAGAAAAAAGAAAAATTCCTCTAATTTAGCTATATTTCACTCTAGTTGATCAAACTTCCATTTTTACAGGAACAGTCACAAAAAACCACTTATACTGCTGTCATTTTTGCTTAATATAATTTTGGTTGATCCAAATACTGTTCTCAAAACACAGCCAGAGACAAGAATAGCTTTGCAGACCCAACATTTATGATATGTTATATAAAACAAGATGCTATATACAAATTGGCAGTCAGGTGTACTAATACACAAGGCAAACGTAACATGTAAAAAACTAGTAAAACCAAACACACATCATCTTCTGGCCCCTCTGCATATCCAGTAGGAGTGAAAGTGAGTGTTTCTCTGGGGAAAGTAAATATTAGCAGCAATGACGACTTAAGCATAATCATTTCCTAGAGTTTAACAACTGGTTTCATTTCAGAGGGAACACAGTGCATAATTATCATTATTATTCAAATAAATAAATGATCATCCATAATCTTACCTAGTTCTGGGGGCAGCACAGTAAGACGATTTCCCTGGATATGAAGTTCCTTAAGCTGAGTGAGCTCACCAATTTCTTTTGGCAGTGATATCAGGTCATTGTCTCTAAGACTGAGCTAAGAGTGAATATAAAGTAGTCAGAACAATTTTCGGTTACTATAAAGCAGCCTAAAACAGAACTCTACTCCCTCTGCCCCCACCTTTCTCCTAAAAACTCAATTCTTCCAATTTATTTACAAGTGTCCACTGGTAAACAAGAAACAGTTCCAGGTGTAGTGGTCTATTCCTGCAAACATACCCAACTACTCCTCAAATTGACTAGATTCTATTCCTACAAGCGTTGCAAAAGTGAATTGATTTTCCAAGAATTTAGATAAATTACTTACTATCTGCAACTTTGTGAGCTTCCCAATATCTGGCGGCAGGATTTCAAAATCGTTGTCACTTAGATAGAGTGCACGCAGGGTGGCTGCAAATTAAATAGCAATATATAAACAGGGTGGCACATAACCCAACCATTTGAGGTCTAATCAATAAAAGGGAGTCAGGTTTGATTAATAACCCTGACTCGGTGAAAAGCCTTTGACATACCCAAGGCTCACAATAATAACAAGCAGGTTAAACTTAGATTTACTGGCCTATTGTATTGTTGGTGAGTTCAGGAAAACATCTGTATTCAAAAGGACTGGCACAATTAACAATTTCTGCAATAGTAGACTCTGGCAGGTTCTGGCATATAGTCTCAATGCTCAGCTGCCTGAATACAATCATTACTCTTTATTACCCCCGATTCTTATTCATTACATCAATTTGCATCCTAAACAAACATTAAAAAAGTCATCTGAGTTTTTTGGACAAATGCACATCTGTGTCTAAGAGACCTTGAAAGAGAGCAATACAGAAGGCTCAAATTGTATAATTTGTAATTTCCATGCTTAGTCTCTACGAAATTCACAGAAAAAGAGATGACCCAGCACAACCATGTAGCTTGCTATTATTGAACAAGCATACATGACAGTTTGAAAAAAAAAAATTGAAATGGAGACTCACAAAGAACTGTTGGGTGCAGCGGGAAGGAAGGTGGTCAGGTCAGCAAAACCTCTCCTCCCCACCAGAGAGGAGATCCCGTTTCTCTTACGCAGTTTACTCCTCCTCCTCTTTTCATTTAGTTATATGTGACCATTTTTAATAATGCCGACTTAAAAATTTCCCTCTGCCAGGTTACAATCACAAAGTCTCTCAGACAGCGGCACTCCTTCCTCTCCCCTCACCTGTCACTTTTGCTGCTAAATGCATTGATCCTGAAGTCGCTTCAGCATAGTACACTGAAAAGACCAGTAAGGTAGCAGAATCACTGAAATCCAGAAAGTGCCAGAATTCAAGTTGCTTAGGCAACCATAATGCAGCCCTTTTGCACATATGCATTACAATACCTTTATTTTAACTCTCTGAGCGTGTATTTTTAACATGTGCAAAGGTCAGCTTAGCTCTACCCTTCCTGTGCCAAGTTTTGTAACCTTCACATATTTTTTAAAATACTGGTCACTTAAACATCCACAAGCTGTTAAAACTATTTCAGCAATGAACTATCAGGAACACAATTGCTTCCAGAGCCAACACACAACAGCCGCCTTGTGAAACAGTTTACTTTCCCCTGAGGCTCGCAAGCTTCCACGAAGTTTTAACTGAATATGGGACTCAAGGAAATATTATTCAGAAGAAAACAAATATACCATTACTAACCAAGTCTCCTCGTGTCCAATGATGTCAGGTGACTGTGTATCAGTGATAAATACTGCTGAGCTATGTAGAAATATTCAAAAGATATTCAAAGAAAAACATAAATATCAGAAAAAAATTCTGTTGGAATTTGGTTTCCATCAAATAAATTTCAACTGCAGAAAGGAAAGCACTGTATCATGAAGATTTGTAGAGTTTTTACAAAAGTTTCTTACTCAGATAGAAGAAGTTTCCTGGTAGAGAATTTTCATTTAAGTTGTTGTAGGTCAAGTCAAGAACCTCCAGAGCTGGTAAAGAGCCAAATCCCCGTGGCAAGGTGTTTAACCTGTTCATGCTGCAGGTAAAGAGGAAAAAACAAAACATGACATCAGTACTCACTTCATCTGGTAGGCATAATACAGGCAACCAGAGTTTCATTTCTAAAAAATGTAATGTACACCAAAATTCCCTTTCGTTTTGTTTTGAAAAGAGCTTGATGCTACAAGATATTGAGCAAGTCTTTTGTGACGCAGACCTTTTTTGACGCAGACCTTTTTTAGCTCTCACTCTCATAAATATGCCCAAAACTTATGCACTCACAAGGGATCCCATCTGCTACACCTGTTGATTGAGGTGCCACAGTGCTATGCTCAGCTTAAAGTGTGCCACTGAGCAAGCTGGTCCTTGGTAGATGACCTATCTTCTAGCTAAACTACAAATTACCTCTTTGCACAGCATCTTTACCATCTGCCATTCCCCCATACCACATATTTTTTCAGCATGGTACCAAATACAACAAGAAGTACCTCACTGCACAGTATTTACGTTTAATTGATAATTGCTGCTCAAACCCCTCCTTAAGAACAGCAAATTTGTGTCACTAGATAACTATTGATGCACATGGAGCATGAGGTAAATAAAATGTCAGCCCTCTGATTGATGTGGCTTAGTCTAAATATAGCTCATTCAGCCAGTCTTTAAGGGTTTAGAATACCAGTTCCTACTGGCAAAAGCCAGAAGATGATGGGGTAAGCTAACAGGAGAAAAAGGTTTCTCTGATAACCTGGAGCAGACAAGCTACAGAAAACACAGTAACTTTTCTCTGACCTCAAAGGGCTTGAATGAGGGGATCCAGATAATCGCTAGAGCTGCTGCAACGACAAAGAAAGGCAAGGAGCTGGAGATGATATTCATGGCACCTTACTGTTGTGTACAAGCTAGAGCTCTGGCTGCTTGTCACAGGAACCGAAAAGAACTACCAGCCCAGTATTTATACTGTCCCTAGTGTACACACACCAAACACGTAGCTTGCCTGTGTAGATCTTGCTTCATTTGTCACCTGGGTTTGAAAGTGGAACACAGAAGACGGGCATCTTCAGGGAGAGCACGTACAGGTAGCTATTTTGAAGAACTGGATTTTATTCTTACGATGGAAAACAGTCATGACCTTTCACATGTTATCTCTAAACTTATTCTTAATTTGACTCTCCTTCTGACACAAAAGTGATAAATAGCAATAGCTACTACTGAAGTCAAGAGAAGATGTAATGTGAATTTATGGAGAGTGATGTAATGTTAAAACTATGAAAACTCAAGTCAAAAGTATTAACAAAGTTGGGTACCCAAAAATAATAACGACTTTTGGCTCTATTCTCTCGGGCCTTCCCTCCCCCCCCCATGCAATGTTTGTGAAACACTGTGCTACAGTATGTGATAAATACTATGAAAGACATCTACAGGACACTTAATAAGCCCATCTTCTAAAAGTCCTTTGGATGCTGAATTAAACACAGGAGCAGCTGCACCTCCAGACTAAGCATGATGACTACACGTGCAACATTTCTTTTACAGACTCTCAGGTACTAATCTCACTTTTCCTCTCCCACTTCTGCATAAACCATCCCCACCAGAACAAGAACCTTTAGAGATCAGCTCTCTGTAGCTAAATTCTGAATGAAATCGTCTTCCTCCTCATCCCTGATGAGAAGTCCTACCATGGACTTGCACCTATAGTATTACTGTTGCAGTAGTAGCTATTAAAATACAGAAGGGCATTCTCCACTATTGCTACTGCAGACTTGTCACTGCTTTTAAAACTGTTCTTCATATCAAATAGGACTAAAGAAAGCAGCTCCTTTTTTACTAGTAAAAAGAGTAAGTGCCCCTGATGGCCTTCCCTTTTGTAAGCAAGGAACAGGGAGAGAAAGCGTCTTCTTCCTATTGACAACAGGCAGAATGGTATCTATTCTTTGGCATGGAAAAAGAACCACCTGAAAGTCCCTGCCCCGGCCCTACAGAAGTTCAAAAATTGAGCTTGTGCCACAGAAACCATGCCACATCTGCCTTCCAAATTTTTTTTTTTTTAAAAGCTTTTGGTGCAGCAGCGCACCTTCCCTCTTCCCACCCCACTACTTGATCCTTCTGCACCAAAATCCTTCCAAAAATCATCTATGCTCTTATTCAAGCTTCCCCTCTTCCCCAGAGGGTTGTTTTGATGCCCTGTGTGTATACATGCACTGCAGATGATTAGAGGCTTTCTGGGCTCCCCCCACCACAGTCCCAAACTATTAGAGCAGAGCAATTTCCCCTTCACTGATTCCAATGACTTCTGAAGCAGAACCCATTTTGCAGAATTAAACCTGTGTCTGGAAGAATCTGGGTAAGGAGGGGATTAAGAAGGAAGAGCATTTCATCTACAAGATCTTGGACCACATGACACACGAAGGTGGCAACTGTGGTTCCAGACCTAAATGTCTGCTGGTCTTAACCCCAAGTGGCCTTTGTATTACATTAATAGAAAAAAATGTAGTGAAGACCAGTACTTGAATTACACAAACACTTGTCAATGCTTCAATCCATGGAAAGAGTCCAACTTCTTCCGCCCTCTATACACTGCAACACTTCTATATGCCATTCCAAAATACGGATTTTAACTCCCAAAGCATATAAAATGCTGCTTTTCAGAGAAAATATTCATTCATGATCAAATCCAGGTTCAAACAGATATTAGGGCATGCCAGAGATCTAAAGTGACCACATAAAGCCCAGAAAAGACAGATCACCATGAAAACATTTATTGGCATTCCAACAGTTCAGAATGCAATTCAATTATCAGCACTTCACAAAAGTACCCGAAGCAGGATACACAGAGCATAGACAAAGTCATTTGATATTTAAAATAGTAAAAAATCCTGTTTGATTACGGTGTTCAGAAGTTTGAATTTATAAAATACAAGCATTCTTTCTATGAGAAGCCTATAAAGCTAAAGCTCGCCCCTACTAGTGCTTTCCTAAGTAGTTTAATATGTCTAGTTAGTTTTGAGAAGGTTCTGTGCTTCACATTTATTTTCTTGATAATTCAAGAAAGCCTTTTTCAACTGTAGTCATTATAAAGTATCACCAACTCTACTGGAACATGGTATCTGAACACTTAACAGGAATGCCTCTGGCTCAAATTCAGTCAATACTAGCTCTTTGAATTAAACGCAGACCACATTTAAAGATTTGCTGCTTCTTTTACAGGTTTAACAGAAATTGAAATTTCTTTAATCCCAAATTTGGAACTTTGGAATTCAAGTCTTAAATTAACATGGAAAAATTAGTACTTGTTTGGGTTTTTTTTCTAATTTTTTTTTTTTAAAACAAAGCAGAACAGAAGATAGAACTGGCTCTTACACAGCAACCACAGAATTAAGAGACAGTTGCTAGGGAAGTAAAATTCAATAATTGCTTAGATGAATATGAGTTGCTGTTGCCCTTAAATGGTTATTAGTGTATCAGAGTGCTTGATCACTTAAGTATCTGATTATTCAGGACATTAGCTAAACACTCTGAAGCCGTAATTGCCAAGTTATCATCACAAACACTTTCAAAAAGAAACTTTAATAGCAACAAATAAGAAGTTCCAGTTTCAATTGCAACAATGTTTGACAGCACCTCTATTCCAGCAAATTTTTGCATTAAGATACGCACCCAAGATTCAGGTGTTTGAGCTTCTGGAGACTGCTAATCTGTGTAGGCAGCTCCTCAATCTGGTTGTTGAAAAAGTTGAGCACTTCTATGTTTCTCAGGTCCGCGATGTTTGCTGGCACAGCTGTGGAAAAGTTTTCACAGTGAGAGACTGCAATTAGAGCAAGCTACCTAGACTATAGATGCTCTGCTGTCTCCTGTCTTTTGCCCTCTTTGTACAGTGGCTGATGGTAGAAACAGCATCTAATAGCTATTGCAATAAAAGCAAAGTTTGTATCAAAAAAGTCTCCCATCTGGAATCTGTTCTCATTGCTGAGCGCAGTCACTTTGTACTCTTCAGAAATTACTACCAGTATTGTAAGGTATTTTGACTAACAAAGACCATTGCAGAGAGAATGCTCTCAGAGTAAAAAAGAGAAGCAGGGCTTCCTCTGTGTTCATGTGGCACACACAGGTCTCAAAGGAGCAGAGCTTAAGAGACTCAGATCATGTCATTATTTGAGTTGAAAAAAAAATGAATGATACAAGCAGTTACACTAAGGTAACAGTTTTATTAAGGGTCTTTAATAGCAATGATGAAATAAAAACTCATTTTTAGCGATGGCCTATTCTGCTTACTGCTTAAGTAATCTAGTATCCAAGTTTTTGTGCATTTAAGATTCAACAAAATTCACAAAAATTTAAGTTCAGCCCTAGAAGATGAACAGTTCAGCCACGCCCTCCCATGATTGAATAACTGATCAATACACATACATGTTTACATTGGATTAGCAACAAATCAATACCTGGTTATTATCTAGAAACATGAAAAATAAGGCAGTAGCACGATATGAATATGCTCCTCAGCTCCTCAGATGAGGTTAAAAAGCTAGTCAGATTTGCATCTTTCCACCCTTAAACTTAGTGAGATTTAAGCAGACAGCTGAGGTTTACATAAACAGAGGTTGGCAAATCACCTGCACTGAAGCTTGCACCTGTGTTCAATATTCACCTTGGTTCAGTCTCAACTTTGACTGCACATCTAAATAATAAGAAGTTTTTATGAGGCCATGATTTTCTTTTATTTGTTGGCATGAGGCAATCTCAGTCTTAAAATGGAGTCAATAATGTTTACAAAGCAGAACATTATAGTATGTCACATTTACTAGATTATAAGCCTAATTACATTGTGAAAAATAACAGGATCGCTAACAAACACTCTAATTACACTACATAAATATTACTGTTGAGGGTCATATTCATTGTAGGAGACTTTTAGCAGACTTTTTTTATAAAGTCATTAAGGCAAATCTGAACATTTAACAGCCCTCCTTTGTGGTATTTTCCAACTGGTCCTTGCATATCTCTCAGTCAATGATGGCAAGAGTTATGTGCCTTCAGAAAGTAGAGAGTAATGTACTACTACTGTTGTTTTAAATTATTCCCTAAAAGAAGTTAACTGAGGATTTTAATTGACAAAATTCAGCTGTTTCCAGCCTCAATATTTCACAGAACAATAATTACCACTATTAAAATGTTTTCCTTTCAGAAATTAGGCTTTATAATTTGACTTGGATGAGATGGCAAACCACGTTTCTGCCTTCTCAAACATATACTATGTTTACGCAAGACTAGGAATCAGAAGTACTAGCAAATACAGGTTTTCGTTTAGTCAAAGCCTAGACAATACAGAGACAAAATACAATTCTCCCGAAGTTACACTGTTGATGCAATTAATAAAAATTTGGTATGAAGGTTTCGGCCTTTTTGGCAGTGTAAGAGATTAGTCTCCTAGAAAAAACAGTGCAACTTAACATCACAAGTTATACTAAATGCAATGCAGAGCTCTGTTGCAGGAACACTGAAACGAGCCCGACATTCAGGAGGCCACACTTACCAAGCCTGCAGTCAGCTTGGCTGCCTATGTGTCAACTCCGTGTTTCAATTATTCAGGCTGAACGCCATCACAAGATGATAAAGAAATTAAGAAGCTATTATCCGAGACACTGAAAGTTCTCAAAGGCAACTAAAAAAGTCTATCTTACACCAGGGACAACACTATCACCACAAAGACAGGAAGCCCATGAAACTTTTTTGATCTTGCTGTGAGGCTGGACTACAGAAACCGTCAGACTACAGAGACAATTTGTTAGTGCTACTCTCATGCGAGGAAAATCAGCAATACCTGACATGCGCTTCAGTGTTGGTTAACGGGCACCTTAGATTTAGTCAGTACTACTCACAGTGGATTTAGTTACCTAATGACCTCTTGGATCATGGAGTAGCAGTAAAGCTGTTCTGCATCTGTGAACAGACCACAAGATGGAGACAAGTACCCTCCAAGCAGCCTGACAGAGTCCAAACAATAAGTGACATCAAAGCAAAAAGCTGGACACTGTTACTGAGCTACCTTGAACTAGCAACACTGATTTAGTGGATGTGTCCTTTCAAATACCTATCCAAACCAGCTTGTTTCCCCCTTAAGAATAAATGAACTCTTAAGCTTGTACCTCACTTCTGACTTAAGCTAGGAGACTGTGGAGAGATGAAGAATCATTTCAAGGAAGAAGGTAAACAGATGTCTTAATTTAAAAAAAAAAACCAACAACAAAAAAAAAACCCAAAAAACCAAAACCAAACCAAAACAAAAAACCACAAACTAGAAAAACAATCAGAAAAACCCCATGAAACTACCTGGAAAGAGATGACACCTAGACACCAAGATAGGAAGAAAATGGCTTCCAGAGATTTGTTCATGAAGATTACACTTGCACTGAAGATCACACCATCAAAAGAGAACCCTAGTTTCAATGGGTTATTACACAGCTGAAGTTCTCAAATTCTGCCTGCTCATCCCACTTGCAAACACAGGGCAAAAACTCAACCTCCATCGGCTAGTTTACCAGAGGTTTTTAATTTGGTTTTCTTTTGTCAGGGGACAGGTGTGAGTAAGTGTCCCTAGTGAACAATAGGAGTTGTGTCCTTGCACATGGTCCGCTAACTTTCTGATATATCTGTATAATTCCCACATACTGTATTTCATGTTGTGAATCACACTCAGGATACTTTATATCATTATTTTCTTCAAGCCATACTAAAAGCTGCATGGGTAAGCAGGCTGAAAAGAGAAAAAGGATAAAAATTTAGCAAAGGAGTTGGATGAAATACTTTGTGTCTCACCCTGTTAAATCAAAATAAAAAGCCCCAATCCACAATTGCATTTTTTGGCTTGGATGGAGGGGCTGGAGGTATTTCCTGAGAAGGAAAAACCAGAAGAGTAACTCAAGACCAGACTTGTGGGAGGGGAGAGAGGACTTTTTCCTGTAACAGTTTATTTTCTGGTTCAACAATTCAGATTCATTTGTAATATGAATGAATGCTCTCTTGGATTCAAAGAAAAACAGAAGACCAAAATTAACTCCTGTACTGGTCTTGTAGCTAAACTGCACAGGTTCAGTACCTTCAGGTCTAAAGATCAGCAGCGGTCAAGCAAGGTTGACTATGCATATAATGTTCTCTGTTCTGAACTTCACACGACTAAGTGAGTCCCGACTATCATCCCACTGTTACGTTGCAAAATTCTTTCCAGATATATAGCAGACTGCCAAATACCAAGAAATTCATGTTCTGGCAATACCGAATTCCACTCAAGTCACCTTCTCATGATGAGCGGTGAGAGTGAACTGTCAGCATCCTGATTCCGTTCACCCACGTATTTACAGTACGATCCACAGTGTCTTAACAACTCTTCTAAGACCATCTGCTGCCCAGTGTCATTAACAACTAAACTCCCCCTCAGCAAATGCTAGTAAAATTTGGCAGCCCACTGCTTTTGCATTCTCCTGTGAAGCTTCAGTCACATCATGAAGCCCCATTCATAGTAAGGCTCACTTCACAAGACCAGGAACGGTGTCCCTCCCCTTGTTCAATACTGGAAATCGCATACAGTGATTCACTATGACAGCTACAGACTTCACCTTGATTTCAAGAGCTTGGTTGAGAGCGAAAGAGAGGGTCTAGAGGCTGCATATCAAGGAATAAGAGGACTTTGTTCATGCTTCTGGAAATAAGGATTGGCAACTTGTTATACTTCAAAGCTTTTAAAAACAAATATGCTCTTTTTTGCCCTGAAGTTAGTGGCAATTCTTTAGGAACTAAAATATATTCTCATCAGAGCAGCCTTTCACTCAAGGCAAGTTATTAAATTTTATTCCTACATAAGCAGCAGCTGTTCAAAAGTTCTAATACAATTTCCAAAACATACAGAAGAAGGATTAAACATTACTATTCAATGCCTATATATAACTCCACACCTAAGGATCCTGGATCTGGACCTTAGTTCTCTCTCCACATCAAGAACCAGAAGCCAACACTAGACATCCGTCTTTACTAGAGGTCTGATGTTGCCCTCTGTTGGAGAACAGATACTGGGTTAGATGGACCTTTTATCTGAGACAGTTACGCAGAGAAACATGCTAAGAACATTTAAATCAGTTAAAGCAGCTTGGACTTACAAGTGCCTCAGATGTAACCCTTTCTCATAAAGCAGGTAGTTAAGTGGTTCTCATACCATTACTTATCACTGACATCTAGATCCAGCTCCTTTTCTACACAAAACCTCTGCAAAGGAGGAAGAACACAGAAGATGGAAGTGGACAAAAGGAGGTGCAGTTCCAGTCTGCCACTCTTTAGTCATTCATCTAGGTTTCAATACAATTCCTCTTGTGGTGGCAAAGCCCTTCATGCAGCTGAAAATGCACAGGCTTTCTGATAAGTGTCTATTTCTGCAAATGATCTCCAGGATTGTTTCTCTTAAATCTTCCGTGAAGCACTGGAAAACAACAGGAATCCTCACAACTTTAAAAAAACTCAGGTGTTTGCAAGATTAAGTCTCCATTTGCTTTTCAACTAAAAGATGAAATCTAGTCTGCTTTATTGTATTTAGTAGGTACTGACATTAAACCAAACATTTCTGAAGACACTCTTAATAAAAAAGACCCATATAAAAATCTACAAATTAAAACTAAAATAAAAAACATTTTAGACAAGGATGCTCAGATGAAAAACGTGACAAGAGTCAATAAACCACCCAATTGAACAAGTGAAACAATTTTGTAAAAATGTAAGTCTCCATGAGAGGAACAATGGTATGTAAACTGAGCTAAACATTTCAATTCATGTATACCTTAACATTGAACATTCAAAATAAACATTGTCCCACTGCTGCTTGGAAAACCATCTATAACACCTGCCTATTCATAAAACTGCACAAGTAAGTTTACAATCTCCTCAATAAATATGATTCAAAGGCTACAGAAAATCTCCCATTGAATTCAATGGATTTTGAATCAGACATCAAGTGAAATAAGAATTTTAATTATTTAAAACATGATTAGTTTCTTTGGCATTCATATCTTTAGAAACTTTAAACTGCAGAATCCCTGTTTTTTCCAGAATGTTTCTTTAGTTAATGAATTAATTTTGCAGTACCTAGGAACATAACGTTCAGTAGTACTCTATACCTTTACAGGTTCTAAGGGAATATTTATCCAGAAGAGCTATTAAAATGGCACTACTTGTCAGAGAAAAGATTTATAAGACTATGTCAGTTTCTCATTAAACTGTTCCACTTAAAAGGTGGTCAAGAGTCAATGCAGACCTTCAAGAGTGCTATCAGTCCATTGTAGATCCAAGGTAAGGTTTTCTTGCCAAAAGCAAGAACCTACTTCTTAAGCCTAAAGTAAAACCTGTGGGCTATACAATACAATAAACCCAGTTCTGCAGACTGTTGCTATTCCAGTTAGAGTCAACAGGAACTTTTCATGAGTAAGGATTCCTTAGAGTAAAGGTCATAAAGACATGAAATGTTACTCATATTTCATGGGGGAGGAAGACTTTAGAATACTAAATATATAATGCATTCTGTGCATCCAATATAACTGTACTCATAGAGCTGGAGCCATGTTTAGATTAATTTGACAAGGGTTCTGTTATACTGAGAGAGAAGCAGTCAGCTTCACCAAAATGAAAGAGGAATTAGCAGAGGGAGAACACAACAGTTTTAGTTTTAAATATTCATAGGCATGCTGATATCATACTTGGCAGTTAACTGGAGAGAATCCTTATCCCAAGTGAAGCATAACAGTTCTTAATTTACACGTTATGTAGTTCAAGTTTCCCCTTTTGCCCTCCCTCCGCTCTCTTCCAAAGGTGGATACTAACCTTCCTCACACTGAAAACATTAGAAACAAACTTGTCTCCTTAATCTTCAGCTCTTTCCAGAAACCAGCAGAGTTCGTTTCTGCAATTATCCACAGAAGCACTGCAGTTATGAAAATGTTCTTATGAGCATGTTTAAATTATACTATAGCTCACTGATGTGCTACTGTGCTAACAAAACAATTTATCAATAAACAGTTTTAATTTAGAAGCCAGAATCTAAGGAGAAGTGCTGTGAGCACAAGAAAGGCTGAGAAGAGACTGGGAATCAAGTGACATCTAGTGAAGACAAAGGACAAATCTGTTCTTCTCTGAGAAGAAAGCTTAAGGTGCACTTCAGAGTTTGAACAGAAATACTAGAAACCAGGGGCTGAAGTTAGGAAGGGATTATTAGGTTGAAAATAAATCACTTAACAGCAAAGAACTAGAATCACACCAAAATAGCTCACAAAAATCTGATGTTTGTTAGCCTTTTTACAGCAGTAAGGAACAGTACTGTTCAAGTGGGGATGGGTATAAAAATGTGGATATAAACATGCCCCTTCATTTCTACAAATTATTTTGAAGAAAACAGAGTATTAACCAAGCTTTTTGAGGTAGTGTGACATGCAAGTACTGTAGCGGACCACATCATCTTCAGCTTCAATAATTGTTTTGAGGAGTGCACAGTTCAGCCAAGATGCTTTGCTATCTTACTTTTATGTCAGGAGAAAAAAACCACGTGGTACACCATGCAAAAAATTGAAGAACACAGCCTACAACCCCTTGTTACAGGTCAGATCATCTGTATGTGCTGATATTTCAACAGCAGGGAATGGTTAAGAAAAATAACTTCTGCAGGACTAAAGAACTTTAGCTGATAGTGTTAAATTGAGATTTATTATTAGGCATCCACCAAATGCAATTGCAAATGGTCTCACTACATCTCAGTGAGTCTGCTTCAGGTGTTTAAGATGTTTAAGCATGATCTTCTCAGAGTTTCAGATTACTGCACAATAGCCAGCTTTAGTTCAATCACACCAGCTGAAGTTCAGCATATTCAGCTTCCCCTCCCTCAATATTCTCTTCACTTCAGCCTATTTAACATGCTTTCTGCAGTTTACAAGAGGGACTAACAAAAGATGCCCTAAGTATCAGGTCTTGAACAGATACTATAGGTTACCCCTCACAGGTCAAGGTCACTTCAGCCTCAGGAATACTGATCTACTCGTGTGCTTAGCAGTGCTTGTTTACAAAATCCTGCTTTCACTGTATCTAACAAATAGTCCATACTTTCAGTTCGCTTTATTGGACAGTATTAGCAGTTGACACTTTCTGTACCACTGAAATGTTTTTAAGAACTCCTGTAGGACTATTTTTCACTGCTGCTTGGATCAACTGACTCTTTCCCCCGTTCAGCATCACAGACTGCCATGCTGAGACTGCTTATCAAAGACACCAGTCTGGCCTCTACACACACACACAGGGAGAGGCTGCCATAAAAAACCTCACTGCTCGAAAGCAAAGTCAGCACATGTGTTTACACATGTTCTAATTCCAGCCCTCAGAGTTGGGCATGAATTAAACTCCCTCCTAGTTCGGGCTCCCTATACCCAGTACTTAAAGCCGCTTCTTTGAGTCTGCATGGCAGAGTCCTCCCTGCGACTCCACATCAGCTGATCCCAGGCTTCAGCTGACTAGGGACATGGTTTAGTGGGCATGGTGGTGTTGGGTTGACGGTTGGACTTGATGATCTTAGAGGTCTTTTCCAACCTTAATGATTCTATGATTCGATACATTTCATTTCCAGCTACAGCAGATACTCCTCCTAGACAAGAGAAACCACGTTACCATAAATTGCCCATCCTCAGATAAAAATCAGGAAATTATTTCACCCTAAGGGTTATTTCACTCTACAGTATTTTTGACGCAGGGCACCAATGGAAAGAGTAAGAGGCCAGATGGGGTGAGTGGTCTGAAAGGAAATGCTGTGTCATTATCCACTTCAAACCAACACACCTCATTACTAGAAGAACAAAAAGAATACACAGAAAATAGAGTACAAAACCAAGAATACAAAACTAAACCCAGTTTTCCCTCAACCTAGACCAAATCTACCTTTTCACCTCTGTCCTTCAATATTAGCAACAAAAAAATTCCACTCAGCTTGTTAGACAGTAAATTCTTTAAGATGATACAAAATTAAGCTCTTTAGTGAAGTGAGTTCACTAGCTTTGAAAATGCCAACTTCAAAATAGTCTATATCTGGCAAGAGGATTTCCAACAATTTTACATTACAACCTGTACATACACATGGAGAAAGATCATTTATATGGGGCTTCCACAAAAAAATTATAGTTATTTTAAAGCCACTGGGATATAAGTGAAGACACAAGATATTTGTACTAAAACTCGTCAGAAAACATTGAGACTTACAGAAAAGGAGTTAATATGTTTGCAGACGCCTTTTAATAAGAGAAGAACAGCAGCTTCTGAGGAACTATGTTCATAGAATCATAGAATAGTTTGGATTGGAAGGGACCTTTAAAGGTCACCTAGTCCAACCCCCCTGCCATGGGCAGGGACATCTTCAGTTAGATCAGGTTGCTCAGAACCCCGTCCAACCTTGAATGTTTCCAGGGATGGGGCATCTACCACCTCTCTGGGCAACCTGTTCTAGTGTTTCACCACCCCCATTGTAAAAAATTTCTTCCTTATACCTAGTCTAAATCTACCCTCTCTTAGTTTAAAACCATTCCCCCTTGTCCTGTTGCAACAGGCCTTGCTAAAAAGTCTGTCCCCATCTTTCTTATAAGTTCCCTTTAAGTACTGAAAGGCCACAATAAGGTCTTCCTGGAGCCTTCTCTTCTCCAGGCTGAATAACCCCAACTCTCTCAACCTTTCTTCATAGGAGAGGTGTTCCATCCCCTGATCATTTTCGTGGCCCTCCTCTTGACCCGCTCCAACAGGTCCATGTCTTTCTTGTGCTGAGGGCTCCAGAGCTGGACGCAGTGCTCCAGGTGGGGTCTCACCAGAGCAGAGTAGAGGGGCAGAATCACCTCCCTCGACCTGCTGGCCACGCTTCTTTTGATGCAGCCCATGATATGGTTGGCCTTCTGGGCTGCGAGCACACATTGTTGGCTCATGTCCAGCTTTTCATCCACCAGTACCCCCATGTTAAAGACAAATGATTTGTTTATAGTGCTGTATTTAGTATGTATGCTTACTTATGATGCAGAACTGACTTTGTTGCCATACAGCACAAACTTTGACAATTTAATTTATGCATAAATTGGGGTAGTTTCAGCATGCACTCTTTATACCATTACAGCACAAAACTCTTTCATAAATTTTTCTGCTTCATTCTCCCAAAGCTTCTTAAAACCAAAATTTGTATTATTTAAAGCTAAAATGCTCTACCATCTGTAGTTTGTCAGAACCAAAGGTTTGAGGTTTTTTCAGGGAGAAAAGAAAAAAGCTAACAAGGTATTTAATCTAAACATTTGTGCAGAACTCAGATGTCACAAATTTAGTAAGGCATATGCATAGGGATCTCTTTTTCCCTCCTTTTCACATCCCCCTGTGCACTGCATTCATAAAGATATTTCCCTTTAGAGATCCCTTCACCAGAAATGGGAAGTAAAAACAGATCAAAAATATATTACAAAAATGAAAGGCTTACAGTTAATTTAAAGCACCACTCCCAAGCACAGTTGAGAGGCCACTGTCAGGCAGAAGTCTTGTGCTTTGGAAACCCCAGTTTCACTACGCAGATAGCTTGCTTACACCATTTTGGGGTATATCATGTCAGTAAAACAGTGTGGAATGACTTACCAGAAGGAAGCAGAGGTAGAACCAAAGTAGAGGAGAATACAAGAAGCCATAAAGAGTAAAGAGTATATGGGCATCTAGTTCCCTCTAGAAGTCAGCAAGTTTGCTATATAAATAACCTGATACCAGGCAAAATGTGAAGTGTCAGACAATACCAGTGGGAGACACCATAACACATTTCAGCAGTCTGGAGAAGACAAAGCAGCTAGACTGGGAAGGAATTCAGGACAGACAGATGCAGTGTTGCTGTCTTTGGACCACCTCCAATACATCTAGGTATACACTACAGCCAGAAAGGTGACTTATAAAGGAGATGGCCTAATGTAAGGATGACATCAAGGGAACTTAGCAGCATATTAAATAAGATCAAGGATACCCTCAAGAGGGTTAGCAGTGATGAAGGGACAAGCTTCTGTGCTGGTCACGCACAGAGAGCAAAACAATTTGGAAGGAGATGGCAGAGCAAAGCAGCAGTAAGCTGTGTGAGCAGCAAAAAAAGGAGAAAAGTTTTGAACTGGGTAACTGCTCTGCTGGAAAAAGGCAAAATGCACAAGGATGATAAAGGGTGACCACGTGGCTGTCAAAGCAACATGATGAATAAGAGACAGCTATTCTGACAGGATCAGAAAGTTAACTCAAACAAAATTCAGGTGTGGAAATGGAAAGCAGCAGCAAAAAGCTAATGGATCACCTCACAAAAAGGAAAGGACTAAAGATGAGGAAAGGATTACACTTGAGGATCAAGGAAGCAGCAGTGGAAAGAGCAGAGGACAGTAAGGGACAGCAGCTCAGAGGAAAGGGAGAGGAGATCAGAGAACGCAACATCAGGTAATACAGGGGAGGTTTCAGAAAAAAAAAAAGTTGTTCCCAATCTCTTGTCATTCAGACATTTGATAATATTGGGCAAGGAATCAGAGCACAAGAGCAAAAGGGTAGAAAAATCGTCAGGAGCGAGCTATGAATAGCAGACAACTTTTGAGGACATTGAAAGGCAGCACAAGAATATGGTGAAGCTGGCGAGCACAGAATCACCTGAGGTTAAGGAGACTGAGGAGAATAGCAAAACTGAGGAGAATAGCAAAGCTAAGCTGCTGTTCACTACTACCTACCAGGCAGACTGAATTGCTGCGTGGAGCATAAGCTGCTTCCCACGAAAGAAACTGCTAAAGATACTCAAACAGTGACCTCTAATGGACAAATCATATAATACCAGTATTTCCACTGACTGCAGAAACACTCATGGACTCCAGGTACGACTGGATAATGACACAAAATCTATAATCTCTGAATAGATTCTCCAAATTATTACAGCATCAATTAATCAGGTAGGTAAGTCAAGTAACTGTTACAGTAGTTACAAGCCATCAAAAACTTACAGCATATACCAAAAATAACTGAAAATAAAACATGCCAACTTGGCAGCGCAATAGTTGCACACATACTGATGACCAGCGCTTGCACCTGTTGTCAATGCTGAAGTAACCTTTAACATCCCAGCCTGCTTTCCAGGTTTCACATCTTCCCCTCTGTACACTCCTGGGATGGACTACTGTTAACCTGAGCTTCTGAAAGCTCTTCAAGCACACAGGAATGATGCAATACAGGGATTTTATTCATTGAACCTCATCAGCATACCAAGTAAGGATATTAAGTGTGACCATACTAGGATGTGAAATTTTGTACACACTTTAAGTAGCTGAAGAATACCTTGAGTTAGCCTAGCTATGTAAAGTCTAGAAGTTTCAGTACCACTTCATACTTCACGGCAAAATAGTTCACAAAAGCTGCTCTGCAAGGAAAAAAAAAGTCAGGTAAGGCATAAGCCACAATATATATGCTCAAGCAGTCTTAGATGTTTCCTTTAAAAAAGGATGTTTCTCTGTTGCTAATTCTACTCCAGTTACTGCTCACTTGCAAATCTAGTGGCGTAAGGGGACCAAAAGGTGAAGCCTCATCTACCCTGCTGACTTCAGTTCAAGCCTGCAAAAGTACTTTTTTCGCAGTCAAAAGCAGCCATTTGGTGTGCTAGTGCAACAACTTTTTAAAAAAGCTAAGTCCTCAAGACAACGTGATACACAAACTTTATTCCCAGCTGGATACCCCACCCCTCCCCACTCATCTACTTTACACTCTGTCCCAGAACTCCAAATCATTTTGCTTGAAGTGACATGGGGCAAGTCCCACAGTAGAAAAGACAGCCGAGCTTGGCAATATGTCTTTCCTCTCCCTGACATCCCAGTATTCTGCAATTCCCAACAACTGTCCCCCAGAACTGTTATGAAACCACAAACTCTAGTTGAAGAGGTTTGAACAAAGTAGGACAAAATTTGATTTCAAGAACTTCTATGACAAATTCCTTAACACAACTTTCAGAAGCCTCATGACACTCCAAACCACTGGAAACGAAACACAGAGGAACACACAACTGGCACGGCCGCCCCAGCATCACCCATGGAGCAGAAATCTAAGAAGCAGCATGCTCGCTGGCCCTGCAAAACATGCAGATCTACACCAACACCCTAAGTTCACTTTCATCCTGCACCAGGGTGTCAGAAAGAGCAAGGGGCCAAGATTGCTGCGGAGTTCCATTTGAACTTGGGTGAAGCAGTCCTAAGTAGAAGTGCACAAAACAGTAGAATGGATACCCATAAAAATTATTACTGTTGCACAGATGTGGAAACAGTATTTGTGATTGACTAAAGTGATCAAGCATGGTTTCTACATAAGTATGTCCTGTGGCTCCAACTCCCTCCATACCCCTCCAGCACAGTTACCCTAATTCCCTACCACTATTCTTGTCCTATTAGCAATCCCACTGAGCAGGAGGTGAATGCCACTTTTATGTCCCCCAGCTCCCATCAAATGGCATAGAACAAAGACAACTTGGTCACATCCACCCAAATTAATCCTCCACACTGAAGGGCAGATCTCTATCATTCAGTCACTCATTTCCACAAATTTGAGGAACATTTGTCAGGACTTCTATTCCATTTATTTTGATGTTAGCCAATGGGTTCAAAAGACACCTGGGTCAGGATCAGACAACCTATGCAGGCTAATAGCATAAGCATGACTGTCTTTAATTTTGCTTCTCATTAAATCACTAAATGATGGAACAAAAAACTCCCAGTACAATATATGGAGACACTGGCTCATGTGTCTATATTAAGTTAAGAAAACCACAAATACTCACTTTCTCCCTCTGCTTTCAACTGGATTGTCACAGGAGACCCCAAAGTGGAATCACCCCAGGTTTGTCACTTACGCAGCAACTGGCTCAAAAAGACTGCCGAATCGGAGCTATTTAGCTTCCCCTAGAGTTTTGTTTCTGATTTTGAAGCACAAGAAGTTCTCATCAAGCAGCAAAGGACAGACTCAACTGTTTCAGAAGTTACCTGGAGTAGAAGTAGCCAGTTCAAGACTCCTCCATTAGCACACCACCAGACAGCTGAAAAAAATCCAGCCTAATATTCTCCAGAAAAAAAAGTGAATGTGGATTTGAGAACTTCTGATAATGAATGATTTACAGGCATGTAAATGCACAAGCACCAGCAGTATGAATGGCATACTAGAAATATTAACAAAAACCGTGCCACAAAAATATTCTAAGCAGTACAATGGATTTAATAGTGCGGTCCTCATACTTGCTAATGAAACTTTACTTACTTTTACTAGAGTTTGCTGGCAAAAATATGAACTATGGTTACATAAAAATATGCATATCCAGTTTTTACATGTATTTATTCTTCCAGATAGACATATTTACTCTAAACAGCAGAAAAAAACAGCACACAGAACACTCATTTAAATGGCAGAAAACTAGTAGAAGATGCTAATATGACCTTAGTGTAGCATGTCAAGTGTCACTGCCACCACTTTCCTAGTCATTTTAAGAACAATCTGCTAAGACAATTAATTACATAGCTTAAAAGATTAGGTCAACAGTGTCAAATATGAGAATATGAACTTGAAATTTAGCCTTTTAAAAATGTGTGCCGTCTATTTAAATGTCTACATCAACTTGTGAAAGAATAGTAACTTTCAGGCTTGATGAGTTATTTTTCAGAAGCAGTGGTTTACCTTCCCATAAAAGAAATCCAAACACAGCAATTAAAAAGGCTGACAGAATCCCTTGGCTAACACTTGCAGCCTGCTGACCTAAGGGCTACTTTAGAAGAAAGCAGTAAATAAAAGTTGAGATTTAATATAACACAATTTTAGAGTAGTGGCAATTCTTAAACTGGTATTTTGAAAACTAAACCTGCTTTAAACAAATGGTGTAGTCTGGATTTTTCTTGACTAAACATCCTTCTTGGAAACCTCTTATTACCACATCCTTTTCCTCCCCCAGTCAGGTCTACAGCTAAGACTCTTAATAGGACATAGGTTACTTACTTAGCTTTTAATTCTGGCGCTCGTGTGCAAGTATGTCACCCTCAGCAGGCTCAGTTCTCAGACAACCAAGTTTACCATGATTGAAGTCTCCTTGCAGGAGTTTCAGCCTGGCTTCTCTTCCTCAGAGCAAGGTAGATATCTGCTGCCTGCCCAGCCAGTTGCGTGTTCAGCTGAACTCACTCTTTAGCTACGTTTAAGATTCATAAGGTGTCACATGGAAGAGATAATTAAGTCCTTGGAAGTCTGTTAGTTTTCAAAAGTTGTAGGATTTTTACAAACCCCAGAGAAAGAATGGTCAAGTTTTCCAAGAGTAATGCTTACAACTCATTTCATCCTTGTGCCAGGTAAGCAGCCCAGGTAAGCAGTCATTCAGACAGATGATACTAGAGCAGATAATTGGCACCAGAGAGAAGTTCTGTCTGGCAGGACTAGGTACCCAACTTTCGATGAGTTGTCTGACCTTGTCACACAGGCAACAGAGTTGTGCAGAATGAACTGCTATCTCAAGGTGCCCACAACCCTCCAAAAGCTGCAGGGAAAGCTGAAGTGGTTGAATACATTTAACTGCCTAGCTTCTAGGCAGCTCAAGTTCAGAGACAGGCATCTGCTTGCAGTGACCTGAGGGAACACAAAAGCCACCAGCTGGGTGGCCCTGTAACCCAACTCCATCAGTGGCTGATAACAGATGCCAGACGGCAATATGCCCAAAGCAAGTTTACCATAATGCTTTCCCAAAACATTCTCTCAGCTTCCAGCTATTCGTAACTTCAGGACCTTCTCAACTAGAGGTAGAACTGCGTGCTCAATAGCAATGCTTACGGTTTTCCCTTCCTGAATTTGCCCCTGAATATACCCATCGGTCGTCATTACATGTTAGATGGCTGGAAATTCCTGGTCATATTTATAATTTGAGATTTCTTTGACTACTACTGCAAGGACAAAAACAAGTAGCAAGAGGCCAGTCTAGAGGACATTACACAATCAGAAGCAGGGCCTAGAATAACTAATTTGTACTTCCCACAGCCACTCACATAGTGCTCATATTTTTATTTATTTCCTACTACTACTTCAAACCCTTTAAGCTGTGCATTAGTACCCAATAAACTGCATCCAGAGAAGAAATATTTGTGTTAGAATCTAAGAATATTTTCATTTTTTCCTCATGCTTAATCCTCTGCAAATGCTTAAAGCCTTAAAGTGAGGTTTTTGTATTAATACATATATTTTAAGTAACACAATATCTTACAGCTCATGCAGCAAATAATTTAGAATTCAATAGGTTTTTGTTGGTTTTTTTAACCCTAGTCTTAATTTGTAAAGCTTTTCTTGGGTATAGCCCAAGCTGCTAGAGCACCTGCGCAGTCATCTCCCCAGCACCCCCCCTCTTTGGTGGTTCCATTCCCCTCCCCATTTCATGTAGTCTTAAAAAATTCAGTTCCAAAACGGAAGAACTTTCGAGATAGAAATCCAGTGGCACATGCAGAGAGCAGACAAGGACAAGCAGAACATCAACAAAACCAATTCTTCTTTTCAGAAGATGTACAGTAACAGGGATCAGATGAAACTCACTGCTTTTATTTCAACAACCAAGAAGCAGGAGTGTATGAACAAGACACTGATAGGTAAGCCTGAAGCATTCTCCTAAAAAGAAATAATTTCTTTGCCTTGCAAAAGCCAGTCTGATATCTGCCTCCACTAAATTAATTCTCACGTTTGTGCTGCTCTCATGACATGCTATTAACCAACACCTCACTTGAGGGCTTCTTTACTATGGGAAGTAGGATCCACAAGGCAGTGACTGAAGGTGGTATGTGCAGTACAAGCAAGAGACAACTTACACTCAAAAGATTTTTTTTGACAGAAGGAGACTGCTTGACTTTCATGCCTGAAGCTCACATTCAGTTGGCCTTGCTCACATATGTTTGGTTATAGATATAATGCAGTTGAGTTGTAATTTATTTTCACTTGCTTCAGTTAAATTAATTATCCGTCTACTAAAATGCAAACTGATTCATTTCTGATACAGTTTAAAAAAAAAAAAAAATCAAAAGTCCTCACCTAAACATAAGGACTTCAGAGCTGTGGTAGGGAATGAATTTTTGGCTGAACTAGTAACAAGACTAAGAACTACAGATTTTCCGGTAAGTGACAGATGTGTAATGACGTTGAAAAGGCACGTTGAACACAGCTGCTAAGTCACATCCTCAATCTCTTTATTTTTAACAAAGTGCTTCACTAAGAAGTACTCTTAACAGTGACATTGTGCTCTGTTAAAAAAAAAAATCAAACTAGCAGTGCCAGGTTTTCAATACTGCTCAACTGCCTGTAATGAAGTCCGAAAACAGGAGCATACTTACTGGTAAGCTTGTTGTGACTCAGAACCAGCTGTGTGATATGAGACAATGTAACTGCAAATGAAGAGAGAAAGTTAAGTCAGTTTATGGACATGGCAACCGAGAGTTTGTATCTATTTCAGCTAAAAAAGAGGCAAGTTATTCTCTCCACTCCAGTAACTCCAGATTCATACACACTGTTGCAAAACAAGACAAGCTCAAGACTTAAGGACGTACCCAGCCACTCCTCTGCCCCTTGAGTCACGTTTCTGTACCGCATCAAACACAACGTAAGCAGTAAGCGCTGGTGCCTCCCAGCAGAGGTCTGGTTCTGGACACACATAAACACCTTTTTCATTTCCACCCTTTGGATCATTCCCAAGGAAAACCTGTTAGGTACTCTAACATTTATCCCATTAGGAACACATGCCACAATTATACTTCCACATGTTCCCAGTTCATCATCTTCAAGTCACTGGTGGATTTAAGTCCCAAGTACCAATAGCTGTATTTACAACCTTGCACCCATAAAGCATAGTAGCAGATAAGCATCATTTTTGCGTGGCAAATGGTCAGATGACAACATGCAATATTTACTCAAATTAACTGAATGATCTGATTGATCAAAGCCCCTCAGATTCCACCTTATTGAACAAACGAGTGCAGGGCACGAGGCAGCTACAGAGACCAGCATTCCCCCTACACTTCATCCTCCTTTACATTTCTTCTTGCCTACTTCCACCCTCCACACCATTACTGCTTTCCCTAGAAGCTCCACAGTCTACAACCGACAAAATTATCTGATCAGAAAAATATGCTGAAATAATAAGAGAAGAAACTCACACCTTGAAGTAGTTCTCAAACATCTTCCTCCTCCCTCCTGTAAAAAGTTTGATATACTTTATTGAACTAGGAAAATTGAGAGATTTTCCTCCCCTAGACCTTTTTCCTTACTTCCAGGGTAGCCTCTTCAAAACAGCTCTAGAAACCACCCGGCTGCCTCTCCCAGGCCGCTGGGAAATTTTCCTGCCTGGAGGACAGCTGATAGTGGTCTGTCTCTCATCCCTCAGAGCTTTCCTCAAGCAACAAACATCACTAACATTAGCCCAGCGATAGCCCACAGGGGTCTTGCTGCCTTAGGGAACGAAGATATCCTGGTGAGCATGTGCGAAAACTGGCCATGCTAACCAATGCTTATGAAATTGCAAGTCGGAGGAGGCAGCTTACTGACATAGCAACCTGTTTCAGCTAACCCCTGGAAGCTCATGACTTACCACAGGCCAATATAACCTGTTAGCAGAATGAAAGCAGTCACTCAAAGGCAGAAACAGACTGGAAAGTTCAGTATGAAAAAACAAAAGCATCGCCAGAGTTCCCTGTGCAATTGCAGGTTGTGGAGGAAGGAAAGGCAGGGAGGAGAAAGGAAGAAACAGTGCACCCACCCTAAATTTCTCCTAAAATACGAGCGCTTTAAGTACTGCCTGCATCAGCCCATGAAGCAGAACAGGAGGACAGAGAACGAAGCCCACAGAAAGCCTGTAAGAGTACTGTATAAAAACCAGCACTAAAGGGCAGACAAGTGCAGCAGCCTCCATAAAGAGCTCTAAGCTTTAAAACATAAAAGGCACATCAGCATCTGAACCATAAGCAATCATTTATACTAGTGATTACTTACACGTAAAGCTAAATATATGAACTCAGTTTACACAAAGTAACTGAGAGAAGGTGCTGGGGATAAGTTACAAGCTTGTGAACAAATGCCTAAGTACTCCTTATCCAGCTTTTATTTCTCTTTGTCACAGCTATTAAAATATCTAAACCATGAGTGAAAGTCAACATTTTACAGGCCCTTGATATCCAGCCCTAACTAGTAAGAGCCCTGCCATCGGTAGGGCAACCCATCTGCTGGCATCCTGAGATGAGAAGTGCTCTAGCCTGACACCTCCAGCTCTAAGACAACCTCATCTAGATCACAGCCAGATCCAAACTGACATCACCAATGCCAGGAAAAAACATCTTTTCCTGCATTTAACTTAAGAAACCAAGTCATTCTAGAGCTCTGAGGCTCTGGCTAGGCTCACCAGCATCAACAAGAAATCAGCCTTGCTCCACTGTATTTCAAGAGAGTCAATGATTTTCCTACCAGGCAGTGGAGTTACCTACTCTGCCCTCACCTGTTTCCTCCCACCCCATTAGGAGAGTAATGGGTATCTTCTGCATCACAATTCAAACGGTTTGTGTGCCTATCCATGTAATCTCCTCCTGTCCAAGATGCCCCTTTTCCCCCATTAGTCAATATAGGAAAGGTCCAATTAGTCAAGTATAATATCTTCCCCAAGCCTCAGATGTTCAAATAAATCCTATGTGATCAAAAGGCAGGAAAAAGCACACAACGCACACCAAAGACTTCCACCAGCTTTGTACTCTCAGTCTGCTCACACCGAGAGTGGTGACATCCCCCAAAGCAACAAAAAAGGCAACATCCCGATATTACTTTGAAAAGAGCAAAGGTTTAGGCATCTGTGCTCTGGACTACTTCCAGCAGCATTTTAGCCATATCTAGACAAAAAGATTTTCAGTCTTGAAAGGTCCAAAGCTACTACCAGTTCGGAGACAAATTTGCAAGCATTTTAAGAAAGGGAGCCTAGATATAAAGTGGCATTTGGTCACTCCTTACAAGGAAGGGAATTTGCTGCCTTACATTAAACTGACCTGTGTGAAACAACCAGCCCCTGGAAATACCAGGTGTTTCAGTACACTGCCACTCGCCTACTCCTGTGAAAAGGACTGTCCTGGGGGATCAGCTGACTGTGGTTTTCCTCATCCTATATATAAAGTCAATTCTGCATGACAACTAAACTATCAACTCTTCTGATAAAGCCACCTGTCTTAAGCAACTAGTTAACATCCCCGAGTAACATCTAGAAGGCTGAAGGGGGCCTAGGGGGGCCATTTTGCTTTGGACGTACGCAGCTCAGGTAAGCATAACTAGCAGGACTCGCTGAGGATCACTCAACAGGTCAGACGATTCACCCGAGTGCCAGCCCCCTGAGATTCGAAGGGGACCGTGATGCCCACAGGGGAATTACTGTAACCTCTGCATGATGCCACCGGAGGAGCGCCTGGACGCTAAGCAGCAGCTCCTCGAGGACTGCAGACCCCAGATGCCTTGTTAACGTTACAGTAGTTAGCATACAGGCGATAAATTATTTTGATTTTGAGAATGCATCAAATATCCACACAGAAGTTTGAGGGTCAGGATACTACCGTTTGCTAAAACAATTTACTTGCACAGTAGTTACAAATTCTCATTATGGTCCCAGTCCCACTATTGCTTCAAAACGGAGTGGGTCAAGGGAAGAATATTTAAGCTCTTCCCCTTTGGCCCTAGTATCAAGCCTTTTCATATACTGCTGTCATGCACTGCAAGTTAGCTTGACATAAAATATTTAAACGACAAGACTTGACTTAATTTATTTTACAAAGGAAAAAAACCCAAACAGGAAAACTCCAGAGACCTTGCTGAACCAAGATAAGACATTTTCTGTCCCATCGGAGGAAGTTAATGCAGGATGAGCATTACAATATCGTACAAAATGACTTACAAGTAGCCTGCCCCTCCATCTTTTTTGGTTATTTTAGGAGCAGACAATTATATCAACACTAACTTTCTGATAAAAAATTCTAGCGCATGTTAATTCCTACCACACAGGCATGTACTTTATGTAAAATATGAATAGCTTACAGATGGAATGATAGTGAGTGCAAATTAACACTTTCAGAGTAAATAGGATTTCATCCAATATTCTTTCCCTGACAACAAGACTACAGAGCAGCAGATGTCTCAAGTTATTTGGGCAAAATAATTCCTTAATTCATAGCTTCCCCATATCAATCACTTAAAGATAAATAAATCAGAGATTAGAGACCGGTCCCTACTCCAAGAACAATTCCATAATTGTTGATGGCTGTCTAAAGTCCTACCAACAAATGCCCTAACCATCAGGCTAGGGAAAAGGCACATCATGCCCTACTTGCCGAATCCGATTGTTCACCCTACAGTACATCTATTAACGCTCTCTCCCATTACCTGTCAATATCTAGGTGCGTTGTAAACAAATATGATCTATTTATTTCACAATGGAATTTAAAAAAAAAACCCACCACATTAGAACACTTCCACAGGGCAAGACATTTTTTAAAACTATTTGTGTATGGATGCACAACTATAGTATAGATGTGCTCACAAATGGTTATACCATTTGCTTTATCGCATGCCAGAATAAGAAAAGCCTTTAAAGTTTAAAATTGTTTCACGTGGTCTTTGCATTAATATGAGGTGGTACAGAACACCTAGATCAAGGGATATTTTTAGTCTGAAATGAAATCTCTTTTCTACAGAACACCTTTGAAAAAAGTTTTCTCATACTACATTTCCAAAAGCCTTGAAAATTCAGACGCTCTGAAGGCCTGCAGCACAATTCTAGTTTGTACTTTAAGTCATTACTAGAAAACACAGAAGTGCCTGGATTCGAGGAATATTCCAAAAATAGAACTCAACTTGTAATGACATTAATGGACTCCTGAGCAAGCAGCAGTTCAGGGACTACTGAACTTTTCTTTGTGAATCTGAACACCACGTTATAAACTGATATAAGCTGATAACTCCACTCACCCTTTACGAAACACAAAAGCAGGAAGAGACGTAGAGGTTGCCAAGCTTCTAGGTCTAAGCTAGTTTAAGGCAGTTTCAGATACCGAGTGTCAATCTCCATCCAGACAGGAAAAGTATTTCATCTTGATTTGGAAAGAGACATTGGTATTTTCAGAGGCAAGTTTGGTCTGTTTTGTCTCTCCCACAGCTGCTACAGAGGGAGGAAGTCAAGGCAAAAGAAAATATGAGTGACTGCCCTGTATTGTAGCAAGTCATTCACTAGACTAGAAAGAGAAGCCAGAAGAGAACTCCACCCAAGTCAGGGCACATATTCCCCTTTCCCTTTTCTCCTCTCTGCCCTCATATAACACCAGTTTTCTATGATCACTTATGTTTTTTTTTTTTTTTAAATGATAAAAACAGGTCTGCACCTGAAGGAAGAGGATTGGCACACTGAGCAGATGCTACACGGTGCACTGCTTCCAAATCCTGGTGTCTGCATTAACTCTATGTGAATTAAGTTGAGCAAGCTTAAATACAAGTCCACTAGCCACTCTGCAGCAAGTACTCAAATATGCAGTGGGACAAGGCTTGGCCCTTTTCTTGAAAAATAACCAAGACTAGGGGGAGCAGCTTACTTTAAGAGTTACTGGGCACTGGGGGCAGGGTATTCACAACCATTAAATAATTACATGAGACAAAATCCCTATCAGGGGCTACTGAACACAGTAACTTAGGAGTATCCTCCAACCTAGTAAGTCCTTAAACCTCAAATGGCTGAAAACAGGGAAAACACCACCAAAATGTTTCTCCAATCTTAACTTAATCTTATGTTTATATCTGAACATGCCCTCATTAAAGACAAGAAGTTAGGAAAGAACAGTCACTGGGCATGAAGCATGATGGTTATTTTTAACAAAGATTTTTATTTCATGGAAAAAACAGTGTTTCTGAAAAGGCAAGCTTTAACACTGCACTGTATCAGAAAGATATCCAACACACCTAGAAGGGAAGGCACCAGGTCAGACTCATTTAGCTTCCCTGCCAGTTCTGAGAGCCAGAGAAACCCAAAACACCCAATCTATGCTAGGAATCGTCATCCACTAGGAGTCAGATGATAGAGTTAGAAAACAAGCAAGTTTAACATTTTCTCAAACCATTACCCAAAATTCAGAGGTAACACCTATTGATTACTTTTTTAAAGGCATATTTGGAGGAAATTATTCCTTCTCCAGACAGGGAGTGGCAAATACCTTGATGATTAAAAAAAAAAAACCAAAAACAAAAAAAAACCCCTACAACACACCCAACTTATAATGCCTTCTCTGCCAGAGTGCAGAGTAACTGAAAAAGCAAGGAGGTCTCAGTTAACTGAACAGAAACCAGTCATCATTTCCCCCTCCCCTAACTTCCATCTCAAATTGGAGAAGGCCCCCCAAATCCCCACACTAAAGCAAGTCACACGATGTGCACCAAGAGTATCTTCACATAGACTTGTCTGATGCAGTGTAACTAGGGTACCACGAGTCTGCACTTCACATAGTGAGCTCCCTGCCAAACAAGCTCCAGATACTTAATTAGCAACTTGGTATCAGGGACCACCTGTGGACCACAGCGTCGCACATTGTGGTCCCTTACCCTGCTTGCACAACAAACCCAAGACAGTCTTTGTACAAGAAAAGCTTTTTTTTTTTTACTTTACCATTACTGATGTACTTCAATATTATCTTTTTTTCCCCTGTCTGAAAGATCAAAGTTGGCTAATTAATTATGTGTCTTAGCGTTGATAAGTTTAATAGGCACCAAGTCTACTTAACAAAAGCAACAGTACTCTGTTGCTGCCCCATACTCTTATTGCATTAGTTTACCTGAAAGGGATAAGTTCTGAAAAATGGGTCTGTAGTTAATGCGAGCTAAACACCACTTTGTCTCAAACAACTGTTCATCCAACAGAAATACAGTGAAACTTTCTATTTAACATGAATTCATATAGACAGGCTTTACACTGTAATTTTTCTGAAATCCAACGCACAACTCAGAAGCAGGAAAAGAATCAGTGAAGGATGAAGACTTAAGTACAGGACCTAGTTCTGCAAAACTGTACTTCAGTCTTCATCCTTTACTGATGGGACTGAAGATACTTTGCTCTGCTCCTGAATCTGCAGACAATGGTGAGTTGATAGCGAGCCACACATTCCCCTGAACTCATTTCCATCGTGAACTCATTTCCATCATGTAAGAAGAGTTACATAAACTTGCTCCGGATTGCTATGAAGTTTAACAAACATAGCAAAGAGTTAAACCAGGATACAGTTAGAGTTTCAAGTACATGGGTTGTTTTAGGTTTTGCTTTTTTCTCATTACATCATGCATTCAGGAAAATTTCAGCCTGTGGCACACTACAGCCAGTCACAACTTTAACTTACTGCATATCAGCTGTACCATAACATCATATGCACTCTCAGCCAAAGCAAAAGCAAGGTAAAGTCACCTGCCTTGCTCTTCATTCATGAGTTCTCCAGAATGCTGTAGTTAATTTACAGCAAATGCAACACAGCAGAAACAACATACTGTCACAATTCTGGAAACACATGCAATATCCAAAGTATGATATTGCTGTACCTGTAAAACAGTATTACCTCACTCTCCTTCAGAGACCAGCCATGCCTAGCTGCAGGCTAATGTCACCCTATCCCTTTCACAAACCAGTGGAGATGCTACTTGGCTGGTGGTTTTGTTTCGGTAGCAGGAAGAGGCAAGGTCGGACAGGAGGTAAAGTCTCCCCATCACCCAAGTGCCAGAATGACCGCAGAGAGAGACAGGGAGCGCTTAGGGTTGCAGGCGGTGCACGGGCAGAGGTGATGGGAGAGATAAGCCGGAGTCCCCACGCCAATCTCGGTCCCTCCAGAGCAGTGGGACAGGGGCTCTCCGGAACACACCCGCGTGTGGTGATGGTGCTGTCGGGGGCTGGAAGCAGAGCATTTCCTCCTGCCCACGAATCCCTCCCCAAGCCCCCGACGCCCAAAGCTTCAGGACACCCCCAGCACAGAAGCGGCTCCGCTCGCCCTGCCAGCGCCGAGGGGCCGGGGCAGCAGCCGGGAGCGGGGTGGCCCGCACCGCCCCCGCACCGCGACCAGGGCCGGGCTGCGCCCCCGGCCGGCGGCGGCCCCGGCTGGCCCCGGGACAAATAAGGAAGTTTCCGCGCTCTCCCCGCCCGCCGCCGCCGGTACCTACAGAGGCCGGGCACGTCCAGCATGTTGGAGATGCCGCGGTCGCACATGTCCACCTCGGGCTGGTTCTTCTCCCTGCTCTCCTCCACGATCTTCTTCAGCGACTTGGACATGGTCTGGGCGGGGCAGAAACGGACACCGTGAGGCGGGGCGGGGGTGCCGACCGGGGGCGCCCGCCGGGACAGCGCGGGTACGGCTCCCCCCCTGAGGGGGCCGAGGGCGGCGAGCCCGCTCCGCTCCGCGCTGCCGGGGGGTCGCGTCCCGTCCCGTCCCGTCCCCCCGCGCCCGCCCCAGCCCCAGCCCAGCCCAGCGGAGCCCTGACAGGGATGCCGGCCGCCCTCCCGCCCCCGGGGGGAGGGACGGGCCCGCCGCTGCCCCCAGGGCGACTCGACTCACCGCGCGGCGCTGCGGCGGGACGGCGGTCGGTGGCGCGGAGGCGTCTCCCCGCGACTGCACACGCCCGCCACGCCCCATCGCACCGCCTCGCCGCCCCTGCTCTCGCGCGCAGGCGCGCTGCGGCCCTTTCCCTGGAGCAGGGGCGCTCCCCGCGCCTTCTAAGGCCGGCCGGCCGCCCGAGCGGTTCCACCCACGGCTGGGATGGTGTTGGACCAATCAGCGCGCCTCCTCCGTGCCGACTCTCTGGCCATTGGCTGGAGGCGCGGAAGGAAGGTTCGCTGGCCAATAAGCGCGTCCCCTAGGTGATAGCGGGTTTTAGGCCGCGAGCCCCCAGGGTTCCGCTTGCGCGAGTGCGGCTTTAGCGCACGCGCAGCGGTGGGGGCTGCTGGCTGCCGCGTGGCCCGCCCGGCCCCGAGTGCGGCCTTGGGCAGCCGCGTGCCACCGCCAGACTGCGGAAGTCGCCTGCCCGGTAGCGGAGTGCAGCCCTGAGAGAGGGGCTGCCCTGTGGTTTCCACCATGGCGCCAGGCACCGGGGGCGGAACTGGCACCTGAGGAGAGGAAACTTGGCTCCCGTAGTGCTGCTGCTCGGGTGGTGGCCCGTTTCCCAGCAGGGTCACTGGGGTGCTTGTACACCTGGATTGGTGAGGGAACTTGGGGTAACGCAGTGTCTGGGGTTAATCCGGCCTTTCCTGTTACAAGCCTCACGTGGTTACACAGCTGTCTTTTCAAAATACAATGTTAACACCCGTTTCCATTTCTTCAGCACTTGGAAGGCACTTCATAAACCTGAGGAGGTGGGTTGTGGCGGGTACGGCGCCATTTGCAGAGAAATGGGCATGCAGGTGCCCTTCCCACAGAGCGCTCTGAGCAGCGGCAGCTCCTCGTGCCCTGGCAGGGGTCTGGACAGCGGCAGGGCTGTGCTGGGGGCGGTTGGTCAGCTCTGTCCTGGAGCCTGGGAGCTCTGGCTCTGCCCAGTCAGCAACAGGAGGAAGGAGGAGCAGCAGGGCTATGGAGCTGGAAAGCTCAGGCTCCCTAGGAACTGGCCAAGTAGTGTTTCAGAGCACTCAGAAGTTTGGTAAAGGCTACCTAAGGCAAAAAAAAATGGGTTCAATGAAATCAGTGGTTTCCATTTTTTAAGGTTTCTTTGTGGCTTTTCTAGTCGGCTCGAGTTGCAAAATTAGTCACAAGGCTGGGCCTAGGTTCTGAGCACTTTTAATTGACCTTGACACCATGATGGAGTTACAGCCTTACTGCTTAGAATATATTTACATGAATAACATTGTTAATAGGAGTTTAGAAGCTCCTACTTACTGGCATTCAACAGATATGGAAGCTCAGAGCAATTAATGACTAAATCTATAAAATGACCTAAGGCCAGGCCACCCATTGAGAACCACAGCCTTGAATTTTGCATATACGCTCCCTATGCACTGCACGGTGTTACTTAGAAGCCTAAAAATAATATCCACAGAAACCAAGATGATGAATGGGAAGGTGCCCAAACCAGTAAAGGAGAAACATTGCTGGAGGTGTAACTTTAGCTTTTCCTTTTCTAGGAATGTAAGGATTTAATGCTGGGTTGCAGAATTGCAGCATGTTTATCCCTAAATGGTGTTTACTACCTGGAGTCCTTTGCTGAAGTTACAGGCTGCTTTCAGATCTTTCTTACAAAACACAGCTGGAAGAACTTCCTTGCATCTAGATTGCTCAGCAGAACACACAGTCATTCAGATGTACAAGACAATGATGTACAGTTCCTTTTTTTCTGCAGGTACATGAATCAGGATCCCTTTCCTGTCTAAGAAAATGCCCTGATTGCCACCAGTCAGTTGTCCCAAAGACATAGGTGCCAGCATGTCAACTGTTCTTATTTCATGGAGAACCATCGCAGGCTTCATTTAGTAGCAAAGACTTAGGCAGATTCATTGTCTATAAAATATAGTCCTAACTTGCTTATTCCAACAAACAGATAAAGTACACATGACTGTGACAAGATACTCACAAAACGCTGTCATCATGGCTGATGAGAAGCTCACCTGGCTTCTCACTGCCCCATTTATGCAGTGGCCAAAATGATAGTGTATTACATTGCATGTGGCCTGGATGTCCACCTTTTACCCTTACCGTAGAAGTATTTAATTACTCCCTGCTTAATAAACATATTGTCATTATTCCCTTTTGTCAGGGTGAGGTTTTTTTGGTACCATCCACCTAATTTCATTATCCTCTTGTGTAAATAGTTCATCTATCACTCACACCTTCTATGTGATCTACTTTGGTTCTTGCTTTAGCAAACCTTTCATCTGAGTAAAGGCACTAATCAATACCCTAGTCAGGTCTGCATTGGATTTGGCAAAGAGGAATCGCTGTCAAGCCTTCCTTTTAAAGCTTCTCAGCTCCTCGTGAAGCACTAAATATCAACTGGATGAGAAGGCGTGGGAAGGTAAGTACATGTGCCACACTATCCGAGGTCATTCCCCGATCTTGAAAACTTAATTTTCGGGTTATTCCATTAGCGGTCATGCTCACGAAGACTAATTTCCTGCAGAGGGCCTATGCCACTGCAGTAGCCCCATCTCCCCTCTCTTATCCCCTACCACCTCTTCCCAGTACATCTGGTTCTTCCGCAACGCCTTTGACCCCAAATATCCTCAGCTCGCTCTATACCCCCCCAGAGGGCTGGTCAGCCTGTGTCTGGGGACTGGGCAGCGGAGCCCTCCCCCCATCTACGGCGGTTGAGCTCACAGTGCAGGCTTCTCCAATTTAAGTCTCGCTGTACTACCCAGCTACAGATTTCTTACTTAGGAAACACCTGTAAAATATCTTTGATATCTGTCAGATTTGTTCTAAATTTGTCACTTGCTCTGTAAAGCAAATGCCTGCATTCTTTGCAGTGGCTGGCCTATGCCTTCTGTCCTTAGGATAGCAGGCTGAAGTAGGTGACTGAGGTAGAGGCATGGCCAGGATCGTATGGCAGAGCTGCAGCTGCCGTGTGGTGGCAGGAGGAGGGGGGAGTTGCTCCCTGCACCGGTTCCCCCCAGCCTGCTCCAGCGGGCAGCGAGCGCTGGACGTGCCTCCCGCTGGCTCCTCTCGCTCTGCTGGGGCAGCAAGGGGACGAGCGGCTCTGACGCTGCCCTTGCTCTGGCTGTCCTAGGTAGTCCTTCTAACCAAGGAAATGAGGTTTTACATTATTACTCTATTTTTATCCTTTTGTTTTTCCCCTCCAAGGAAAGCTATCATAACGGTCAACATTAATGCAGGTCAGTGTATCACCAAAACGATACAACAGCACCAGGCACCTGCAAAAACGGTTCTGTACTGCTAGGCACTGCTACTAAAAATTTATCCGTCAACATTACAGTAACTATGTGTGACAGCTGGCACACAATATTTATTTTGCTGATCTTTGCCTTATAAAAGCAAACTTCTAGAATTTGGCCTCTATTTTTATTATCAGCTAATAAATATTTTAAACATTTATTTGTTAGTAATCCTGTATTGTAGCTATTGTTGTTATTATGAACAGTAGTCAATGCTATGAATTTTTGTTACATTTCATTTTAATCAGGACTGCAGAATAATTCTGCCATTTTAGTTTGGCAGCTGACAAAAATATAATTACACTAAATATGCTAATTCTGATGCCTAGGACACTTACCTTGAGTTACTGTGGGAAACTGAGACACCTCCTCCTTTGCTTTATGAGCTGAGTGAAAACTGTTTTTCAGCCAAAATTGCTTTGTAAATTTAACTAAAATTAGCTAATGTTTTAAATTGACCAGCACCACAATTTCTAGCATTTTAGCTGTATATCTTCTCTCTCCTTTACTTCAAGTAACTATAGCCCCAATGATCTCATTCTAGAATTACTCCGCATTTATTGTTCATAAAGAATAGCCCCGCCACATGGGAAGGGCAATTAAAAAACACTGTTACGGACCTTTTAGTGCTTATTCTTCAAATCCTAGTCTTTGGAATGCTTACCATTCATATATAACTGTCTCGTAAAATATACTTTATATAAGAATAAATATATATAGTAACATGCAGAAGATTTACACGTAAGTTAAAAACATGCATGTTCATTATCCGTGTTTTGTCATTGACGGGGGAGGTTGTTTGCAGTCATGCAGGTATCGTAATATGGACACGCAGCATGCAGAACTATGACATTATCTATAAAATAGACAGCAATGTGCACAGACATAAAAGCAAAGATATTCATGCCAGTATTGTGAGATAAAGCCATAAATCTTATTAAACACAGATTTTGTTTTTTGAATTGTACACTGCAAAAAACACACAGAAGTTAATTCTTTTTAAATTATCTGTTTAGTTGTTCCTGTTTGCTTTTGCTGTGCATTCATTTTAAATGACTCCTTACCTTCCAAGACAGAAACATGGCTTAGCACCAGCTCTCTCCTCTAAGGACCTCCACTTTAATACTCCTGCAGTGGTATTTCTGTTGTGGTTCCTCATATAAAATGTTAGAGGACAGCAGTGGGTTACTTTGTTCCTGTTTTTTTAAAGAATGGGTTTGATAATTTACTCTAATTTTAGACTTTGACTATTTTTGGCGAGAGTCAGTTGGGCTAGATCAATTGAACCTTGTACCAGCAGCTTCATTCAACAGTCTTCATGAGCACAAATTCTCTGCTGGACTTTCATTTTTTTCTAAAGAACCTCATGCATTTTACTCATTTGTAAATAAAATTATGCGCAGGTATGGAGTATTTGTAACATTTAAAGATGCACCAAGCATTAGTTATTGTTAGATTAAAAAAAAAAAATCTTACAAATTTCTCTTCTTCCCGTTCATAGTGCTCCTGAGTCTTTTCTTCTGCAGAAGTTCAATGATTCCATAAAATTTCTTTGACATTGTGACAGAAAGTCATGCCGAGACCAAGTATTTATCATATCAAAAAATATCTGAAAACATTTAACCTGCTTTAAAGTGAAACATGCTTTTTCTCTTAGTGAAATGAATCTTTTTGAAGTACAAATTTCAGCAAACTCATCAGTTTAACTGCAGTTCCCCTCTAGAGCTTAAGGCCAAAGGTTGTGTTACCAGAATGGCCTCATGCACATCACAGGTCACCAGAGCGCATCTACATACTATTCACTAAAAGTCAACAGTAGGCCAGCCTCAGCGCGGCGAGCACGGGGACGGGGGTGTCCTCGGGGAACTCAACTTCGTGTCCATAAACTGTACGATGTGTGGCTGATACCAGTCTCAAAAAGCCACTAATTAACTTCATTCATTAAAACCATGTACAGGTTTGTATTGGTTGTCAGTTTATGCTCTGTCATACTCCCGACAAGGCCAAGGTTTAACCTGAGAACTCATTGTCCGTCAGGCCGTTCAAGAGAAATGAACGTACCGCAGAGCACTACCCACAGCGGCCGGGAGCTGTTTGGGGGAGACGTGCCCTTCGCTTTCACCTGTGGCTTCCAGCTGAGCTGCGCTCCAGGCTGCTGAAATGCAGAAAATGACAGTGTTCTCGCCAAGCCGATTGTTGCCTAAAATCTGATGCGTCCACGACCAGCCACCTAGCAGCAAGAGACAGCAGCCAGATCTTGAGGGGATTCTCTGCTCTGCACCGCCTGCACCAAGTCCACAGTCATTCATAGGAAGGACAAAACCACAATCGACATTCACAAAGCCCAGCGATGCAGCCGTCCACAAGGAAGAAATGAAGTCCTCCTGATCTCTGCAGGCAAACAGCCGAAGCCACGCTTGACTGTACTTGCAGTGTCTTACACACTGCTATCTTTAGAGCTTATTTTGTAGCTTTATCTCCAGGTGGTTCAGATGACTTTGTTTTCTTTACTGCTTGCTATCCTCTTTATGGGCTTTTTAAAACATTTTATGGACAAAGATTGTATTGTCCCTTGATTGCTAATATGAAATCAGTTTGGCGTGAGCAAAAGTTTTCCGGGCCAGTAATCTGAAAATGTTTAATTTGACTATATGGTCTTTTTATGTCTTCCCTTATTAGAGGAACTTTCTGTTCTGCCGGCAGCTCAGTAGGACATAGATGTCTCCTAGTTTAATCCAAATACAGATATTTCTCCTTTTTCGATGTTATACTTCAGCATGTTAGCAGGAGTAGCACCTGTACACAGGCTAGGTTTTTCTTGGTGCTTGGACAATTCTAAAATGCTGGCTTACATGTAATTCTGTTGGCCAGTGGGAGTTCATAGGTTTCTCTCTTTCTAACTTATTACCAGATCATTTTGAGTTGTACTTTATAGCTTGCCATCTACCTTTTTGCCCTTTTTGTCTGTTTTGTGTTTTCTACATTTTCTTTTAACCAGGATGGCTCCTCAGCCACTATGAAGTTTTGTATTTTTGTGGAATGATGGCTTTTTCGGCATTCACTGGCAAATCTTCAGAGAATTCCTAGATTTTGTTAAAACTGCCATTAACAGTTTAATGTCATTTCATAATTAATTATTACAGCAATCACGTAAAGGAATTACTTTCACTGTGACTGACTCTTTGTAATAGTTATGAAGTGAGAGTCCTCATGAGGCCCATGTTCCTCTGCTGCTATGTAAATTCCTCTTGCCTGCCCATCACGGGTGACATTCAGGAAATGAATTGGTCATTCGTTCTGGGTTGTGACAAAAAATGTTTCATGGTGGGAATCAGCATCCTCTGCAGACCCCGCCAACAACATTTTTTATGTATGATGTGTGTTAGCCTCGGGAAGGAACAAACTAATTCTAGTCACAAGTCAACTGATATTTTTATGTTTGCCCTATTCTGAAGTTATATCTGTGTTACAAATGTCTAGGAAGTTGCCTACAAGTTGACTAGGAAGATGAATTGGTTACTAAAAATCTCACAAGTTTTGCATAAATTCAGTTGTAAAATAGATTTTGAAGCTTAAAGATATAATTCAATAAATATAATCACAGGTATTTGTGTATATTGAACATGATCCTGACATAACTTCTTGATGTGATTAAGATTTAGTACCACAGCTCATCCTTACTGTGTTAAACCTCAGTGAATGCTTGAGTACTTATTCAGCTGGGTTCTTACACCCAATCCACAGTATTACAGAAAGTTCTTCAGCAAAGTTATGTGTGTAAATGGTAGCAGGACAGGGGCCATTTTTTAGCAATGTCTGATTTTATTGTAGTTTGAATAAAAATTTAGGTAACGCTTTCAAAGGTTCTTGGGACAAAAACACATAACTATAGAACTAACTAAAGACAACTTCATATCTTAGCTTCTCTTATCAACTTTATGTTGAATATTTTGTGTTTATGTTTTATCCTGGCTAATTCACTTCCTGTAGCATTAAATGTAAAACTTTTTTTGGCATATTTACTCAGAGCGTTTGAAATTATGTAGAAGAATATAAAAAATACGTTTCAAAAACCAGCATAACCTCATTTTCACAGTTGGGTAGGTAATAGTTTATTTTCAGTACAATGGGAGATCATATATTTTTGACAGAATTCTAAATTTGTAACAGCTACACTTACAGTGATTTTTAAAAGGCCTTACTTCAGTTGCAATTATCATAACCAAATTTCAAACTTATTTTATGATCGCAAGTCTCTTCAGTACAGCAAGGAACGGTAATATATTTCTTCTAGACAGCGCTCTAGCTCGTCCAGCTTAACTGGAATCCTGATGGTAAAGTCACATATTCAGCATGAAATTTTATATAGACTTGATGAGATGTAGCAGTAAATGGAGAGATGTTTGTATCCTAAAAGTAAAGACAAATGAAAAACTTTATAGAACACCAAGATCCTTTGGAAAAGCCAGTCAGAGAGTTAAAACTGAGGCACAGATCGGATCTGTGGAAGGGACCTCAGGTCTGTGCTAGATACTGCTTTTGCATTTCTCCCTCAAGGTATTACAAATGTTTAAATCACGAATACAACTAAATACAGAGCAAAATAGCTTGATGATGCCTCCCACTAGATGTCACTGTAAGGTCTGCATCGGAAGGCTTCTAAGGTGCCACAAGCCTTATGCCTTCACTTCCACTCATCTGTATGGAATTCGTGCCAGAATTGGGGAAACAATCCTAAATACAGAACAGTAAAGATACATTTTAACTGCTTACAGGGTCACAGACAGTAGGGAATACATACCATCCCACAGTATGGCCCGGCTGGGGGATAGCTGGCGTCTGGCCCGTTGTAAAGAATCAGATAGTTGCTACTGCAATCCCCTGGGTCATCGATGCTGATGAAATCAAAGTTCACTGTGACAATTTGTCCCTTGGGCACAGTAATGGCCCACTCACAGTCAGTGTTGTTGTGGTAAGTTGCAGGGTAGCTGGGACTAGCAAATGAGCCAGCGCTGCCGTATAATGTTCCTCCGCATCCTGGAAACAAACATTGTTAATTAGCTTAGAAGGCTTAGTTTCACAAGATACTACATGATGCTACATTAGCACAGTATTAGTAGTAGCACTGAAAGAGAGAGACGCTGGGAGCTGGAACAATGAATGTGGCTAAAAGAGCATCATTCCAATAAGAGACAAAACTGAGGCTCTAGCTTCAACAGCCTGAGAAGAATATGCAATGGGCATTAGACCATCGCTGGCTATTACAAATCAAAACACCCAAAACTCTTTGAAACAGGAACCAAAGTCTTAAGTCTGTGCCTTGGTCATTTCAGTTCCCAACTACTCAACTAGAGACAAATTCTCTTTGGCTGTTCTTTGGAATGAAAAGTAGTGAATCCTCATCTGATAGAAAAATACAGAGAACAACTCGAAAGTAGTCATATTAAGTAAACTAAAGGCCATTTATACCAAAATTCAATCTCCAACAGTGGGCAGAAGCAGATGCCCTGCAAGTTTATAGAGTAAGAGTAAGTATGTGCAGATCATGCCCCAGACTACTCTCACAGTCTCCAAAAATTTTCAGCTCACAGCTCCCAGAGATGGCATCTTTGTATTTAACAGTCTTTATCAGATGTCTTCCGTGAACTTGTTCAGGTAGCCCTCGAATCCATGTAAATTTGCAGCATCCGATGGGAAGGAGCTCCACAGCTTAACTGCATACTGGGTGAAGAACTGTTTTGTTTGGTTTGTTCTGAACCTACCACCTCCTGGCTTTATCTGATGGCCTCTAGTTCTTCTATGGGAAAAGTCAATGAACAGTTGATCACTATTTATCATGCATTATCACTGAATTTTATAGATCTCAGTAGTTTCTTAATCAGATTAAAAAGTCTCAGCACACCTCATACAGAAGCCATTTTTTGTGTTGAGCACTTAGTTATGCTGGCTTCTTTATAAGAGGAGGAGACCAGAACTGTGCACATCATTCAATTTGTGTGTGAACTATGGATTTACACAGTGGCTGTCTGTTTGTTCTCCCTTCCTTTCATAGAATCATAGAATCATAGAATCATACAGGTTGGAAAAGACCTCTAAGATCATCGTGTCCAACCGTCAACCCAACACACCATGTCCACTAAACCATGTCCCTAAGCGCCACATCTACACGTCTTTTAAATACTTCCAGGGATGGTGACTCCACCACTTCCCTGGGCAGTCTGTTCCAAGGCCTGACCACTCTTTCAGTAAAGAAATTTCTCCTAATGTCCAATCTAAACCTCCCTTGGCACAACTTGAGGCCATTTCCTCTCGTCCTATCGCTAGTTACTTGGGAGAAGACACCAACACCCTCCTCGCTACAACCTCCTTTCAGGTAGTTGTAGAGCGCAATAAGGTCTCCCCTCAGCCTCCTCTTCTCCAGACTAAACAACCCCAGTTCCCTCAGCCGCTCCTCATAAGACTTTCCCAACATAAGAATTTCCCAACAATTCCTAGCATTGTGCTAGCCTACCTGACTATTAGTGAGCTCTTGCTTTCATGGAACTATTTTACCCCCAAGATCTTGTTGCTGAGTACTAAAAGTCAACTCAGAGTACTAAAAGTCAACTCAGAGCCCATACTTTTGTAAGTAAAGTTAGGATTGTCTTTTTTTGCCCACGTTCTTCATCAACACTTCCCTACACTGAACTTATCTGCCTTTTCATCACCAAGCCACTCAATACTGTAAGGTTATTCTGCAGTGCTTTTCAGCTGGCCCTGAGCTTTCCTGCCTCCAGTAACTTAGTGTCATGAACAAACTATTACCAGCTATTCGCTGCCATTTCATAAGCCATTTATGAATATGCCTATGATGTAGTCACTACACAGCATTATAGTTAGGTTATTTTCTTGGGGCAAATTTCAGTCCTCTTCAGGCTTAGCAGTGCCTAGGTCTTAGGGCATATCACAACCGGACTATTAATGGAGTAGGCTGAGTCACCACCACCACCTGTGGATCCCAAGATAGAATCATAGAATCATAGAATCGTTAAGGTTGGAAAAAACCTCTAAGATCATCATGTCCAACCATCAACCCAACACACCATGCCCACTACACCATGTCCCTAAGGGCCTCATCTACACGTCTTTTGAATACTTCCAGGGATGGTGACTCCACCACTTCCCTGGGCAGCCTGTTCCAAGGCCTGATCACTCTTTCAGTAAAGAAATTTTTCCTAATGTTCAATCTAAACCTCCCTTGGCGCAACTTGAGGCCATTTCCTCTCGTCCTATCGCTAGTTACTTGGCAGAAGAGACCAACACCCACTTCGCTACAACCTCCTTTCAAGTAGTTGTAGAGCGCGATGAGGTCCCCCCTCAGCCTCCTCTTCTCCAGACTAAACAACCCCAGTTCCCTCAGCCGCCTCTCATAAGACTTGTGCTCCAGGCCCTTCACCAGCTTCGTTGCCCTCCTCTGGACACGCTCCAGCACCTCCATGTCCTTCTTGTAGTGAGGGACCCAAAACTGAACACAGGATTCGAGGTGCAGCCCCACCAGTGCCGAGTACAGGGGCACGATCACATCCCCACTCCTGCTGGCCACACTATTTCTAATACAGGCCAGGATGCTGTTGGCCTTCTTGGCCACCTGAGCACACGGCTGGCTCATGTTCAGCCGGCTGTCAACCAGCACCCCCAGGTCCTTTTCCTCCGGGCAGCTTTCCAGCCACTCTTCCCCAAGCCTGTAGCTTTGCATGGGGTTGTTGTGGCCCAAGTGCAGGACCCGGCACTTGGCCGTGTTGAACCTCATACAGTTGGCCTCAGCCCATCGATCCAGCCTGTCCAGGTCCCTCTGCAGAGCCTTCCTACCCTCCAGCAGATCAACACTCCCGCCCAGCTTGGTGTCGTCTGCAAACTGACTGAGGGAGCACTCGATCCCCTCATCCAGATCATTGATAAAGATATGGAACAGGACCGGCCCCAATACTGAGCCCTGGGGAACACTGCTCGTGACCGGCCGCCAACTGGATTTAACTCTGTTGACCACAACTCTCTGGGCTCGGCCGTCCAGCCAGTTTTTTACCCAGCGAAGAGTGCACCTGTCTAAGCCGTGAGCCGCCAGCTTCTCTAGGAGAATGCTGTGGGAGACAGTGTCAAAGGCTTTACTGAAGTCCAGGTAGACCACATCCACAGCCTTTCCCTCATCCACTAAGCGGGTCACCTGGTCATAGAAGGAGATCAGGTTGGTCAAGCAGGACCTGCCTTCCTTCCGTGCTGGCTGGGCCTGATCCCCTGGAAGACCTGATATCTTCTGACCTCTCAGTGAAAGAGGTAGATCTTCATCTTAAGTGGACTACATCCTCTGAGGTTGCTAAAGTCAACATTAGAGAGAGGGAGTTGCTTCCATCACATAAAATGGATCTTGCCCCACTGGTTTTCAGGAAAAACTACCTCTCTCCAGTGACTGAATAGGGTGGACTATGGGTGCTTGGGAAGATCTTCAGTGTTGCTGAGGCAGGACCCAAACTGAGCAGGCTAAATTCCACATTTTTGTGTTTTCCCTCTATGTAGAATTGCTAAGTGGAATGACTTTTAATTACAGTCTTACCACTTGATGATGAAGTCCAAGTAATTTCATATCCATCATGAGCCCCTGAAAAATCACTCTTGAAACGAAGGTAGACAACATGATTTTTGGGGAAGATGGGACTGGGCACAGTGTTTCCACAGAACCTGCCAAGTAGTGGTGATTGCACATCACTCCCATTTCTGACCTTCAAGGGACACAAAAAAACATTGTCAACATTAAATCCCTATGCCAGTTATACACCAGTACAATTATGCAGTGATGTAAGCACAAACCATGTAGTGACTTGCATGCATACCATCATTATCTTTTTAATACTATTATTTTTCCTACTATATATTCCTCTATAGAAGGAAAAAGAGATCATTAACCAGTCTGTCTGAGTTTTGTAAGTAATTGCACAGAACAAGTATCATCAGAAACAGGTAGCTAAATTTTATGGTGTGGTACATCTCCTGACTGAAAACATTACTTGACTAGTGGCTAAGATGCGCTTTTGCAATTCAAGCCCATGTTTCACTTTTCATAAGAAATGTTAATATTCCAGATGAAAAGATTAATTCTTTACCCTGCAGACCACTTTTTTCCCCTGGTCACATTAAGACACAGATCATATTACATAGCTCAGATTTAATCTGATGTTTTTTTCTCAGCTCCAATAATGCTGGTGCACAGATCCATTTCTTGAGACAGTAAAGAGGATATGAAAGGAGAACTAAATAATGATTCTGCCACAGACATCTGATTTTTGTCATCTGACCAGTGAATAGGGAAACATTCAACAAGCGTGGAAGGACAGAGTGAGGATTGTGTAGGAGGATATGCTTTTTATTGACACAAAGTACCTTTGCAAGTATCCTACACTTGTTACTAGAGCTCCTTTTTTTTTTAAAAGAAAAAATGCTTTTTTAGAAAAAAACATTCTTTTTAAGAAAAATATCAAGCAGATGGAATCTACTGCTGGAACGAAAGCACTCAGTTTTATGGCTTTCTGTTCATGCACAGATGTTAATATCGGATGAAAACTATCCCGGCTTGCTCTGTTAACTGGGTAACATCAACAAGAGCTAGGTAAAGATGAGCTAGCTGATAATGAAACTATTTATTCATTGGTTTTGGGCTTACTATAGTGTGTATTATTTAACCTCTTACTAGACATATGAGTACCTTTCACCATAAAACTGTAGCAATAAATTAGTCAGTTCAGCTCAGACTTCATCCAAGCTTATTAATATCCTTTGAATTCAGCAGATTTTGACACAGGTCCACAAAATGTGTATACTTGCTTGGTACCTCTAGGAAATCATGTGAACACTGGATGCTGTCTTCCAAACTGAAAGCATGGAAAAAGAGAGAAATTGTGTGATTCAGGGGAGCTCGTAGAATGATAGAACAGTCCATATTATTGGGGTGACGACCAGGCCAGCCAGGGCTCTTCAGGTAACCAAATGGTTGGTTATATTCTCTGCTGCAACCTTGAGACAGAAAACCAGAAATATGTAAGCATTTCAAATCTCTGTATTGCATTTCACTGTATGGAATAAACAAAGAGAATGGTAGGTAAATTTTTTAGACATTTCTTCAAGCTTACCTGTAGCTTGATAGGTAAATCTGACTCCATTGTTAATCATATATTCATCTGATTTGAAAGTCACAATGGCCGTGCGATCGTAAGAATAAAATTCAGGGATTAGAAAAGTTTCAGTGCCACAGAATCTATGGACTGATCCTTGGCTGTGCTGGAATTCAATACATGTCAAATGTTACTTAATGATATAATTCAGTTTTCTACTTACTGAACTTGAGGTGAATAAATCTCTCAACACTTTCTATACCAGTTATACAAACGCATTTTAAAGTTCTTGTGGAAATCACTTAATAATGTCTCAACATTTTATGTTCAATTATTATGAGAAACAAATCAAATGTAACAGGTATTTTCATGCTAAAGTAAGAAACAATGAAGAAGGTTTAGAATAATATAATGCAAGGGATATAAACAGGTTTTTTTCTGGTGCTTTTTACAAACACTCTTCTTGGCATGAATATTCATTTTTATTATGGTTCTTGGATGGGAGGAAGTACAATTAGTTTATGAAAACTTGCTGTTGGGCAGTATTTTCTGGGTGTTACGTTTGGCAGCTCTGTTACTTGGTGCAACTGTGAAAAATTGTGTAACGCTTAGCAGGTCTAATTCAATGTGTGCTTCCATGAAGTCTGTGTAGCAATTAACACGCCTTAAGTGCTTTGGATGTGCCCCTCACACAGAATCATCAATTAATCTATTGCCAAATGATGGGTTTCCCCTCTCTTTACAAAGAGTGAAAGGAGCTGAATGTGAATGGGGAACGGTATCAACTGTAAATTTCTTACTGCTGGCGAGTCCTGGAGCTCCAGGTAGTTCTGAGAGCAGTCCTGGCTGGGATGGAGGTGGAAGGCATCTACCACCACCCTGACTTGCTGCTGCGGAGGGGCATCAATGACCCAAGTACAGAGAGTAAACGGTGGATATTCATTTGGGAAGTTAGGAGACGTTGCAGTCAGGGATGCAGAAGTTGCATTATAAATTCCTCCACACAGTCCTGTGTAAAACAGTAATAATGCATCATAGAGTGAAAACCTTTCCAACTGGGGAAAAATATTTATTGAGCAAAACTATACTGGACAATATACTTTTGTATTTACCTGTGACTCTCTAGAAGGAAAAAAAAAATTGAGGAAAACACATGCTTCTGCTGTGTCATTGTATGTCATAAAACTCAAATAGATGTTTGTTCCCTATAGTATCAGCGTATTTGTTAACAGTGTGTGTTACTGGTTTGCACTCCAGACTGACAGCCACCCAGCAACCAGTCAAGACCGAAGAGAATTGCACTGGCCTGTAGCAGTGCTGATTTTAGCGTGCTTATAGATGCTGTGCTAAGAACTGTCTTTGCCCGTTCCTGAGCCCTATATCTAGAACAAATTTGGATGATTTATTATTCAAATATGCATTTCCACAAAAGAGTCACAACAATATATATACATACATATATACGTATACTTACGATCCACTGTGGCGTAGGTAGCATTGAAACCCTCCCTTTCCACAGAATTGTCTGTGATAAATGCCACAGTTAAGGAATTGTGGGTAGAAAGAAAAGGAGCTGGTGTTGTAGATCCACAGAATGTGCCAACTAAATTGGCATTTTCATTATATCCATCATAAACCTGAAATAAGAAAAGTATATAAGCCACTAACAGTTTAGGCACAATAAACAAATAAATAGAAATAAAATTCTCTGACCTCTCCTGACATTACAATTTCTTTTACTTGAAAGCACAGTAGGTGCTCTTGTGCTTTAACAGGATGTTCTTGAAGACTACAATTATTCACTGCCATATTAACTAATTCTGTCGGACATTGTAAATCTCATTATGGAACATTCTGGTCCTGTCTCAGCAAATCGATGAAAAATTTATTCTATTTTAAATTGGCATTCTGATTTCTTTTTTATATGTAATCTCAAAGCGCTTTTCAATGAGAAAGATTGATTTTATTCACCAAAATGTAGAATTCATTCCTACTTTCATTGAGCATCTCTAGTGCTCAACAGCATCTATAACACTCCTTCATGGATCTTGCTAAGCAGCATTCTGCTATCCTACGCTCATCTCCAAGAAAATAGCTTTCACAGGTAAGCATTGAGCGTCAAGACTTATTTATTCAAAATTTTATAAACTAAAGTCTTTTCAAGCAGTTGTGTGTGATAATGAATCTGCAAGTTTATTTTCAAAGTGCTTGAGTTTTGTTTTGTTTCTATTCTGTGAAATAAATACTCATTTATATAGGCAGTCTAAGACCAGAAGCATGTCCCCATAACAATGTTAAAACTCTTATTGGTTTCCAAAAAGGCAGGATGTCATCTGGAGTAGTAATCTAACCCAACAAAAAAATTGTAATTATATTAAACAATTTAATTTCTTCATAAGACCATTTTCTATTAATTAAGTTTTAGCCTCATGAAGAGGATAATAGATTGTATCTCACTGATATTTTCTTGTTAAAATACGCAGTTATCTTACTTTGACATAATCATATCGGCAAGCCTGAGCAGACTGTGCTTCAAGCACGAATGAGGTGAAGGTGAGGTTGATCAGTTTGTTCACAGGCGCAGTTATGATCCATACACATTCCAGATTTTTCTCATATCTTCTGGTCACATTGGAGACTGGAGAGCCAAAGCTGGAAGCTGAATTTGTCAAGTAACCACCACAGCCATTCTGAGGTCCTGTTGAAGAAGCAGAAGTTTTCTAAAAGCAATTCCTGGCATTTATTTAATCTTCATATCTTTAATGTCAATCCAGCAGCTTTTTCTGTGCTACAGAATTTTATTGTCCTGTCTCACAAGGACTATCTGAACAATTAAAAGGCTTTCAACACAAACAGCGTTAGACAGATACGAATCACAATTAGATTTGGTAGAGTGAATTAAGAAAGGCTCATGTCTTCTGTTGAATATAAAATCAGAATACACTCTGAAAATGTAGCAACAGATTTTTTAAAAGGGACTGTAAGAAGACAGAGGACAGAAATTAAATAGAAGAATAGTGGTTAGAAAGCCTTTTAATGTAATTCTTACTTGCTAGTAAGAGTACTTGGACAGTAGGGGGCACTGGGTTGTTGACTTTGAAAATCTGGTTAAAAATTAAGTTGCTTATTTTGGCAATACGACCTCTTTCTAGGGGGATTGAATTTGGCAGCCTGACACTGGGACCCAGACTCATACTCAGGAATCTAGCTAAAAGGAACTTCTGGAAGTGTTTTGCGTGGTGGGAACTTACAACCCTTCTGAAAAGCAGGCTGCTTTTCATTTGGATCCCACAGAGCTAAGTCCCTCACTGTAGTTACTCGCTGTGAAAATTTGAACTCTGTAATGTTTTCAGTCACATTGAGAGAAATTACTTTTGGAGAAAAGCAGTTATTAGAAGATCAGAACCCTTTTATTGTGTCTAATTACAAACAAGCAAAAAATACAGACTATCTGAAGGGATTATTTTTTTTTTTTTTACTTTTTTTTTTATATGGTTTGATTTCCAGAGGTTGGACTGGGCTAGTAAATCTGATCAATTCAACTTTATGCTTCCTTCCCCAATCTCTATGGGGTTTCCTGGCCACTTATTTAATTCAGGAATTCAAATAAAGTATGGTCCATACTCTTGCTTTGAGTCTGAGAGAGTTTTTGTAAACTGCACAGAGCAAAGCGGTAACTGCAAGCAGCCTGCTGTCTCCCACAGCGAATCCTTTTAGGAGAATTAGATAATAAAAGAAGCTACAGCTGTGGCTAAGCCACATGAGCAGAGTTTCAGAATTTCATCTGCGTGTGTAAAATATGCCTGTCTGGCTGCCACGCAGTGACTTAACCTTGACACACTGATATATTTCCAGTCATATAAAACTGCGCCCTACTTGAGCTACAGTATTACAAAAGATCACTCTGGTGAAAAATCAGCATCCAACTATCAGGATTGCGTCAGTAATCCGGGGTTGGAGACAGCCCTGTCTCGCAAGACTGTAATAGTTAAACCAGAGTGACTAAGGCTAAATGTCACCCTGCTCTACTAACTAAAGCCGGAAAAACCCCACCCTAAAAAGAAGTTTGCTTAAAACCAAAATCTTAATAACATGAGATTTAAGCTTCTGCTATAGCTAAAAATGAACAGAAGAAACTTATTACAAAGTGAAGAAGTCAAGAATTAATAGACTCTAGTCCAGTTTTGTGGGCTGTTAATGAAGTCAGAAACTTGGAAAAGTGTTAGTGTTCATTCCAATGCCACTGCAGAAGCTGAGAACAACAGTGGGGGAAAAGCGAGCAATAAATCACATTCTTACAAATAGTCTAGGAAGGAGGAAAATGTCAGACAGGAGGGTACCTGGGCCCTAAAAAGGCAGTTTCACTATATTTTTCTCTGGGTTCACCCTTCTGCATGATTTAATCAGTCCCCCTCATTGGAGCCACTTCTGCTCAGCATTTTGGACATACTACTCTGGACATACATGTCTACTAAACATAACCTTAAGCATATAATCATTAGGCATAGATCATAGTCTGATCATCCAGTCCTGCAATATTGAGTCTGTAGCAATATATGGGTCAGACACCTTACAAAGCTCCCCTTCACCCTTTTCAGGGTTAGAGTTGCAGAGATGCCAGTCAGAACAATGCAACAGGAATCAGTGAATTGCCACAGTCACGAAACAGGAAAGCTCTCAGTGCTGTTGGATTGTCCTTTTTTTGGATATAAAATGTCTCGACTTTTGGAATGGTGCGCTTCACTGCTAGCTGTGCAGCTATAAAGACAGCTCAGATGACAAAAAATACCGATGTGGGTAACCTGTGTGTGTACAGCACATAAAATGGACCCGACAGCGAGAGAAACAGCCAAATCCTCATTATCAGAAAATTAATTCTAGCTAGTATAGCCAGTAATAGCATCTAAGGGGAGATAAATAACTAAAAGTATGATTTACAGTTAATAAAGATGAGGTTTCATCATTGGCTTTCACAATGCTTAGCCTGCTCAGCCAAGGTTGAGTCAAATGCTTACAGGACAGTACGTTATAAATAATGGCTAGACTGGAAGCCAACCAGATATCAAGTAGCCCTGCATCAAGCCAAATAAAGAGCAGCCCTTGTTGAAAAATCTATCTTTGTGTTTTTCAGTACTAATCAACGTTACATCTGATTGCAGCCACTAAAAGTTACAGAATAGTGAAGCTGTGTAGATCTAGGGAACGCCCATGAGTAAATGAAGAACCAACTGCTTAACAGGAGGAAACTCACGCTAAGAGAAACACTATTGCACTGCATTTTAGCCAGGACACAACTCATAGTTTCAAAAATCAGCACCACTTCTGAATAGAAGGCCAAATAGTAGCCATCCAGACTGCTAGTGATCATTGATGGAATGATGTTTATCGTTAGCTAATACAGCCAGAAAAAATTGTAGCTAAAATTTAAGCAAAATGTGGGAAAACTAAGTGTCTTAGTGGCAAAACTAAGAAGTCTGTTAATTTGTAGAATAGCCTCCTAGATATTAAAAGCTAAACTTGATAAAAATAATGAGAAATGTGCCTTATAGAACAATTTGTGTGGGCAGATGGATTGACTACATGGCTTACTGTGTTGTTTCAGTCTCTGGTTTCTTACTTAAAATAAAAATCATAAGGTCATCATAAATCAGATTGCAATCTTGTCCTCATAAACAGCTTGCCAGAGAACACAAGTTATGAGACGAACTAGGGCACACACTGTCATCACTAATTGGTTTTGGTGGGAAGCATTAATGAAACTAAAAGGCTGAAGGACCATTCAGAAAAGAAGGAATTGAAGGTTCCCTACGGCAAATAAAAATAATTACAGCAGAGAGCAAGCACATGTTTCTCTGTTAAGAGTTACATCCTCTAGGTATGGAATGAAGATGAAGATGAATCTTTGAAGCTGCCTGCCTTTGAAGCACCGCCAGGGGTAAGGTTCATTTATACAGGTATGGATGCTACGAAAGGAAGCCTACTGAATAGTTTTAAATCTATCAGAAACAGCTAAACCAATGACGTTTCGAAACACAACAAACTAATTTTGCTGCCCTTCCCTTCTCACTAAATGAGCACCACAAACACCTACTAGAAGGCAGCAAAGTTCAAAGAACTGTTTTAGTTCTGCTTGAACAGTAATGAAAATTCTCTCCCAGATTTCTGAATCACATTTGGTCTCACCTAGAAGCATCCCTGGGAACTCTAGGCTTCTCTCTGATCTGAACTAAAAATCAGAATAAGCAAAGATTAAGTCTGCCAAGACTAATGCTTCTTTCCTGACGGGTCTTATTTCCAGTGCAGAGGAGCGGCTGGACTAATTGTGGCTGTAATAATTATCTCATAGCTTGTTTGGATCATGGCTTCAAACAGGAAGGCTCAGAAGGACATAGAGCTGGAGAGAGGAATCGTACTGTCGTATTTGTCTCATGGCTGATGTGAAGGTTGGTAAACCTTCACAAGTTGAGCTGTAGAGGTCAGTTCCCATGTTTGGCAATCACTGTACAGACACTGTGACTTCGCATGGCAGCAGGACCCTTGCAGCAGTGCCTACCCCGACCACAGTGCCTGCAACGTTTCAGGAGGAGACTTCCTGACTCTTTTTAGTCCTCAGCCTAGCCTTGACACAGAAGGGGTTTTTGACTGGTTTGATGTCCTGGCAATGGTTCCAGCAGTGACATTTAGGACTGTAAAGCCCCAGTCTTCTGTTTTAGCAGGATTTCACAAATGCTGTCAAACAACATTCATATTCTTAAGTTTTTAGACTATTGGCTGATCCCAAATATAACAGTCCAGACATGCTCTGTGCTAAGCCTGCCCTAGTTCTGCAAAACTGTGATGTATGTACCATCCTATCCATCTCCTCAATGCTCGTCTGAGAGACCAGAGGCAGACATGCAGTCTGGCCTCATTCTAATACTTTCTAATACTGCATTAGCATGCCTGTTGGCATCACAGCCACCCAGGCCTTTGCAGATCTCTCTTGCGATGTGAATAAGAAATGTCTCCTCACCCTTTGTTTGTGTGCACCGGAGAACAGATTTTCAGCTGAAGCAGACATTGACTTTAGTGAAGCTAAGACAATTCATGCCAGCAAAGTTTGCCCACAGTTGTGTGAAGTGCCTTTAATTTGAATATCCCATTGGCTTTTAACTGTTTAGTCACCTACAAAGTTATGTTTAATCACTGTTTCCGAAAATTATTTTTCACCTAATTTTTTCAGATCAGTTGGAAATTTCGTATTTAAAAGTCTACCTCTTTTCTTGTCTGTCCAGTTTGAGTATGCAAACCACTTCTATTTATTTTGCTTTGGGAGAAGAAATGTCACAGACATTAAATAACTGACATTTCTGAGAGGCATTCGTAGACTATCCCTTAACTTAACAGTTGTATTCTTTTCAGAGATATTGAAGCGATGTATTTCAAAACTGCAAGTGCTTTCTAAATTTAGTCATGACGCATATTTTTATATTTGAGCCCCAAAATACATTTAGAAACAGTTCAGGAATTGTGACTTATGAACATATATTCTGAGTTTGTTATGGATGTTCTGATTTTCAGAGACTATAATAAGATCAAGAAAAGATATTATTAGCCATGATTTATTCATTATTTTAACAGATTAAGCTAATCATAGTTAAGCCATGACAATGTAATGACTCTGAAATGTGTAATATTAATGTGTTATATATTTGGTAAAAAATCATATGAACCAAAAGCCCAAAGAAATTTTTGCAAGAAGACTTGTGAGTTTCAAGCATTTTGCTTCTCAGCTAGATCCTCTGCAGCACCAAAGTTTAAGTCCAGATTGGATATCTTGAGATAACCCCTGGAAACCAGTCCTAATGGGCTGTGAAATCTCTGCCAGGCACTGCTGCTTTTCCAAAGGCATGAGAAAACGCAACAGCATTCACATGCCACAGTCAAGGACACGTTCCTCTCAGATTTTTTTGTTGGAGGGAGAAAAATTTGCGGGAAACCTGAGATTCAGCCGTGCTGAGTCCTTTCCCACTTAACAGGCCATAACTGCTGTTGTCAGTACAGGTGCCTGGTGCCACCTACAGCAGGTGCTAACATTATTTACATAAATCAGTGCAATGAATTACTGCTGGTGGTGTAATAATTTAAAAATGACTCACAAAAAAACACCTAACCCTGACCTATGCAATAGAATAACCAAACCAGTATTTTACACCTTATATTGCCCATTCAGAACAGGGTTTTTTTTCAGCAATTCTGAACAATCCAAAAAACCTCTGCAGCAACAGCGCATGCTGAGCACTGCTGAAAATCTGCACCTAGAAACTGAATACAGAGTGAGCCAAGCTTTCAGTTTGCAGGGCAGAACTGGACTTAGAACTATATTATGCAAATTTTTTTGTTGATAAAATAAAATAGCATAAAAATTCTGTGAAAATTCTACTGGATCCATTTTTTAAAAGTACACTTTAATTTCATTAGGGGAGAGCATAACAGTAAACCCATTAGTGGTAGACACTTACTGTATTGTATTCCAAACAGGAAACAAGTAATTCAATACACAGCTAATAGAACAAGGGAAGACAAATACCTCCGGGTGATTTATCAGGTAAATTACAGATCATTTTGTCAGGAAGAAAAGCATAGAGGTTATAATTTATTTCTGTGATATGCATACTAGATTATTCATGTAAATTAACTCTTTTTCTGGTATACCAGAGAAGATGCCTTTTTCCAACTACTTTTCTTCTAAACCCTACTCGCTTATGCTTTTTTTTTCCTATGTAAAATGATTAATATTCATTCAGTAGAAATCCTCATTTGAATAGAAGGACAGAGGGATCCTTGAGGGAAAAACTGGGCAAACTGAGGACAATGCAGAGGACTTCACATTCCAGCAGTTTAATGATTGCCAAAGGTTTTGGAGGCATTTCTTCTGCCTTAGAGCCTACATCACTAATTTTCTCATTGTTGCCAGCCTATTCTTCTTGCCTGTCTATATCCATCTGGTTTTCCTTGTCTTGTGTTTAAATCATAATCTCTTTGTGACAGCAGATTGTTGCTTTATTCTGCCTGTGCAGTGCCTAGCACAGTGGAATCGTGGCCCATGAACTCGTAAGCCCCAAGGTAATGCAAACAAGGGACGACATTAGTATTAATGCAGTACACCATATTGCTCTTTCACAAAGTATAAATGTGAATTTCTCCTGCATGCTCACAAGAGATAGTATAAAAAAGGGGAGGGGAAAGAGCTGGCTACAGCTTGAAGGTGAGCAGGATTTAGGGCTGTAGAGAAAAAGCAACCAGTCTTCCTGCCTCCTCCATCCCACCTTCCCCACTGTCCCAACTCCGTTTCAGTTTTGCCTGTATTGTATGAAGAAAGCTCAGGAAGAGCTTTCTGACTCAACCCACTTATCTAACCATGTGTAACACTTTGCTTCTTGTAAAATCATGTGGCTTCCTCAGACATCTCCCATGAGCAGAACTGCCTTTCAGAAAACCCCTAGACCCTTCTCCAATGGTTTAGAATGTGATATATTTTTCATTACTGAGACAATGGGGCTATGTACACGAGCACAGAAAGCTGCCAAGCAAAAGTGATGTGCTGTTAATAAGGTCACAGCTACATCTCCTGACAGGGGTTGCTGACTTCTTAAAAATAAGAAAAAACCCCAACCCTTATATGTCTTCTCAGCCTTTGTATCATAAGCCTCGGAGGGATCACAAACTGGGATGAGAGGGTCACCCCACTACTGGATGGGAATAGGCAGAAGCTCCATTTATCACCAAAGCACAAAGTTCCTGCTATCACAGCAGGGATGGCAGAGGTATGTGCAGGCTCTGTCCCTGCCAGCCAGGGTCAGCTGAAAAGCTCAGGTCTCCCCTTAGAGCTGGAGAGATAATCGGGAGATCTTTGGACGAGCCACAAGCTCAGTACCTGCAGACCTCGTTCTTTGGGGAGAGATCTTGGCTCTCCTTCCTTTACAGAGACATCTCATGTAACCAGATGCCTTAAGCTGGTATTGATTTATCTCTTCTCATCCTTTTATTGATTGCCTAGAGGAGCACACACTTGCTGTGGAAAGGAAGTCTCATTTTACAGACTGAAAACAAAGGCAGAAAAAAGGTCAGTGGTAACTAAGGTAAGAGGAGTCTTTCTTTCCACAAATCTAACACTTGGAGCAGGCTGGGATCCTCAAGTCAGCCCAGTTCACCAGCTCAGCCTGAGAGCATGTCCAGTGATTCCAAAAATGAGGCCAATAAGTGTCCAAACTTAGCAGCAGAGACAGTGGAATTATAAACCCGCTGAACTGCACCAACAAAGGCCATATGTTCCCCTGCCTCAAAGGCATCATAACACAGAGTCGATTATGACAAAGAATGCTGCTTGTGAAATGTGCACTTAACATTATATTGCACAGCATACAGAGTAGCATGGTGAAAGAAAAGACATTTGGCAAAAAAGGTGAGATATTGCTGTACTGTCAAATTAATACTATTTCACACTTTCTGTTAGTCTCCCTTTTCTGACTAGTGGGGGGACCTTAAATATTCTAGTGGGTGTAGGATCAGTAATGTAAACAAATAGTTTTAATTAAAACAGAGCATGTTTTTCTGCAGAAATTTCAGGGTTTAACTCTTTGAATGCCTGGTTATCGTCAGTCTTGCTAGGCTTCTGTGAGTTTCCTACTTCATCTTGTCTCTTCCCTCCCACCACAATGGTTATAAGATGGACTCCCTACTAATAAAATTCACAAAAGAGAAAGAATGGATAACCCTGGATTTTGGCAGTAACCCTGAGAGAAGCCTGATCAGGAAAGAAATTGGAAGAGCTTGTGAGGAAAAGAAATAGTTTAGTTTGCTACAAATGAGTTTACTGTTTCTGCTCACTTTCCAATACATAATCAGGGTCACGCACAGCATTAAACAGAGAGCAATAATTACGTTATCCAGTTGTGCTTCCCTAGGGTAACTACAGAATAATGTGCTCATTGTCATCCAACAGAGGATGAGGCTTCTTGTTTTTTTACAGATACCATCTTCCTTATCCAAGACATTTATCATTATTAATTGTCATCTGATTGCACTTGTATTCTTACAAAACCACATGGGTTTTTATCTTTTGACAGACATGAGGGAGCTTCTCTAAAGCACCATTTAGAATAACAGGCTTTTAGATCTTCATGGTTTTATTCTCTTTCATTTGAAGCAGAAAACTCAGACCTCATAGCACAAAGATGTGTCATAGATTTTCCTGGCTCTATTTTTTAGATAAGTCAAACTGGAAAAGTTTATAGGACTGTGACACATGTTTTCCTTTTATAATATACTTTTCTACTTTTTGGCCATTCTGTACTAGCATGGGACTGTCAGGATTCTTCCTAACGGCTGTGTGGTTTAGTTCCTGTGGCTTGTTTCCCACAGCGGAGAAAGAAGACCTACCATTAAACATCTCACCACCATGGGCTCTTCATCATACAACCCACATCTCCACATGGCCATCTTTTCCAAGCAGCTCTATTGTTCCTGAGTAACTCCTGCAACATCACAACCTCCATTTCCTTGGGAGCCTGCACAAATGTCCCTCCAAAAATTAGCCTAATAGATGTCAAAGTTTATTCATAAAGGGCTTCTCCTCACTCTAGGAAACAATCAGGCTTGGTACTGACTTGAAGAGCTTGGCTTGTGTTCTGTTGTGTGCTTAAGCAGAATCTCTGGCAAGTTGCACAAATAAATCTAAAGTCAGTGGCTAAAAAAATTGACCCTATGCCAACAGGAAGAGCAAGAGCTTGGGGAGTTCCTGATGATCTCACCCTGGAAACATGAACCCAGGCTGCGGGGGATCTCTGACAACTGATACCTAACAGTTTAAAGACAACAACACGTGAAGCAGCATTATGTTACTTGAAATAAAAGTCCACAAGAGTGGTCTTAAAAGATTCTTGTAGCAATTACTTAGAGTAAAGCAAAGAAAGAGTTAATAATAGTAATGACCATGAGGTTCTGTGGGAATATTTTTCTTGGCAAAGCCTGTAGAACCAGTTATTTTCCTTATCTGTAAATACTTTCTCAGACTGTATCAAATGAGAAAGTCGCTGGCTAGTGGTTGGGAGGGGATTCAATGATTCAGCAGAAGACTATGTTTGTTCTGCCACAAAGGCCTTTCATTCTGATCTGTCTGAGTGCCAGCTTTGTAAGCTGGACAATTACTTCTTTCTAGATCACAAAAACATTGAGTTAATTACACAGGAAACTAGTAGTGATGACATGAAATCAATTTACATGTAATAATAATTTGTTGCCTATCATCCCTAAACAATTCAGATGTTAAAAAAAGGTAAAAAATTCCTTTTACATCTTGGTTTTAAAAATAGACTACTAGGCTTAAACCTTTTTTTAAGGCAATAATCAAGTTTTGCCCTGACTGTTGTGTCCATTAAAACATTTAACATCCAGTGCCTTCTTACTATGATCCTTATTTATGTTATGGCCAGCTAACCAGATTGATACCCAAAATCAGTAGAGATCACCACAGTGGTGCCTGTGGGGAACCCCAATCTTAACTGAACTTAACACTTTAGTTTTTAAAAAGGTGTGAGGTGAACTGCAAGGGAATGGAAATTGAGGATAGATGGAAAGGAGGCGTCTTTAGCGCACCACCAACCTTTGACTACAGAAGAATAAGAGTTCTCAGGTATTGCCAGATTTCCTCCAAAAGAGAGGCCTTTGGGTGCTGCTAAGCCTTCAGTCACCCAAGAACTGTCTGTGCCTTCAGAGAGGCAGGAAAAGGTTAGCAAAGAATAAAAGGAATCAGCTCAGAACTAAGGCTGGAACACAGGGACCCCATAAGCCTCCTATTTAGCTTAGTTCACTCAATTTTTACAAAATCAGAAACAGTCTTCTGCTTCCAGCACCCCTAGTGAGTGAGACCATAACTGCTCGTCACCAAAGGAAATTACTTACCAGCAGATTCTTGGGGTTATGAGTCTGATAATACTCTTACCTAAGGTCTCCCTGAAAGATGCTTTCCATCCCCTGTCTGCTCCAAAGAAGTCAGTGTTAAACACCAGGAACAAGTTATTACTGGAGCTCTTAATATTCGGAGGCAGTTCTGAGCCACAGAATTTCCCGAGAAGAGGAGCATGGGTGTCTGAGCCGTCATATATAGCCACATAATCTTTGTAGCAGGAGGGAGATATTTCAAGCTGGAAGCTGTTGAATCTGTAAAATACACTTGGAGATTTAGGTATCGCATGTTCATTTCTATTCCTGTGCTATGTGTGTTTTTAGTGCTTGAGGAAAGGTCCAAGTAATAGCAATGGCCAAAGCCATACACAGATAGATACCACAAAACATTTCTCTTCAGGAACAAGCAAGCAGAACTGTTAACTGCATGGCAAAAACACTCCAGCTAACCAGCCTCAAAGAAATAGTGACCCTCACCCACTGAGCCTCTTGCAAGGCAAGCTGTCAGCACACCTCAGCTTTCTGTGAAGCAGCAGATCTCCCCTGTGCAAACATACCCTCTCTCACTTCTGCAAATTGCTCAGCCTGCAATTTCCTTGGGCACGTGAGGGGCATGTAAAATGCAGGCTCAGAGTGCAGCCCAGCTAGGTCTTCCACTTAGCTGGGAAATGTTCTCTTAATTCACAATCAGCAAATACATGACAGAAGAATGTATCTATCTTTTAATTTCTCAGTGGCAAGATTTTGTGGCAGCCATATCTCTCTTTTAGGCAGGACAGCACACACTCAGAAGTATACTCTTTCTGGGTGGGTATTATTACTTGGTCTGTAAAGTGAGTACCAGTCCTCTAAAAGAATTATTTTTTTTCTTATATCAACTCACAAGAGTCTTAGAACTCCTCAAAGGCTGACAGAATTTAACTAAAAGCATGAGCTGCATTTCTTAGCCCTCTTGCTAACCAAAGTAGGAAGTTACAATTGTGGTGATGTTTTGCACATAACAAGTTACAGAGAAAGATGTAAGGAAGCCTGAAGTTGATTAAGGGGGCTTCAGTAGCCATTTCTCATTTTAGTTCAGCTTTCCCCCTTGGAAAAAGGAAAAATGGAGAGAAAATTGACAATAATAGCTGTCTTTAATTGGAATCGGAGACCTCCCTGCCCCCTTGATGACAAGCTGAACTTGGATTACATACTTGAGGGCCACTACTTTGCCATTTCCAACTGTGATGTAGTATGAGCAGTTCATGTTGTTGTGATAATCAAGAACTGAATGGGCCGGACTGCTGATAACACCAACAGAGCCATTGAAAATGCCACCACAAGCTGTAGGGGAAACAGAAAAAAAAGAGTGATTACTGTCTGAATACCAGCTTGGTCCTAATTCACATATTTCTTGCAGGAGCTCTTGTTAGTCCCCTTTTAGCCATAAGGAAAGAAAAGCCCTTGATAAATTAAGAGCAGTCTTCACTGTCATGCCTAAAACTGTTAAAGGCAGAGATGTATATCAAGTTGTGCTCTGCAGTGGAATACTAGAGGCAGTATTGAAGTAACAGGTTGTTACTATTCCATACCAAATGGCAATGGCTCCGTGTTTGTGTAGTAAAAGATTGTGCCTGATTTCAAGTGTGCTACAGTAGGACCAGGGAGCAGCGGAACGGGGCGGGTGCCCTGTGCAGCAGAGTGTCAGGTGTATCTGGAGGAACCCTGTACCTGTTCTAGCTTGCCATGAGAAACCTGGCTGATAAGTGGGCAAAGAAATTTCCTCATCCAAATCCTGGCCCCATGGAAGCCTCTGAAAGTTTGGCACTGACACAAAAGCAGCCACAATTGCACGCATAGCCCTGCCCCTGACTTTTCTGGAATAACTGTACACACAGTCTCATCATCCCTCCATCTCCTGTCAGGGTGGGGGTTTTACTGTAGCATTTGTTCTGTGCAGAAAGGCAGAGAGGAGTCCCCAGGTGTCACTAACCCTGGGGACTGTTCCCCACCTCGCCTTGTGCTGGGACTTGCCAGCAGTGGGGGGTGGCTGAGATGGAGGACTGCATACTTGCTCTCTCGCTGAGTAGCAAGTTAAACTCTGCAGCTGTGAACTAAAGGCACTGCTTGGCTTCTCAGGGTTTCAAACCATGGACGCTGATGAGGCCAGGATATGGCTAATGTTTGTTCCCAGCTTCAGTGCTTGAGGGAACAAAAACTATTATAAAACCAACTCTAATCTCCATTGTTAGCTTCAGCCTTTACTTTATAATCTTAACTTGGCAAAAAACGTTTCCCTGCGTCCTGTTGATAAATAGCTTAAAGCCATACACAGCTTTTCATGTTTTAAAGGACATGCCATTACCCTGGCCACGACCTGAACAAAGGCAGTCCCATACAGGGTGCCGCTGGATACAGAGCGCCTGGTTCCTCAGCCGCGCTCAGGCTGGCGGCCTGGAGCACTGGCAGATAAAGGACAGGAGCCGGGAGGATCAAGAATCAGCATTATTCTACACTAGGAGGAGGAAGCTTTTTTCATTTTTTTTCAGCAAACAATACAACTAGAGGGAAGAGGAATGTTAATTGCTACAATCTGCTTTATATACAACAACAAGCTAATAAGGCTGCAGTCATGTTTCTCAAATGTCAGAAGTCACAAGTCAGATAGCAGCAACTGACTTGAGTGAGTTATGAAGGTCTTTTCCATGAGTAACTGCACATTGTCATTTCTCAGTGGCCTCTGTCTTATCTGTATCAGGCCATTTATTTTATATAAAGAATTTAGCCTTATGCTTTTTGCTGTAGCTTTGAACATGAGGAATGCATTAAGGGAAATACCAAAGTTAAGAACTCACACTTTTCTCTGCAGATAGAAAATGAAATAGCTTTCAAAAATCAAAGTACTGTCTTTACAACTTAAACCTAGAAAATATTAAAATTGGTTTTGAAAATAAAATTAATCTTTTGGGATATTTATATTTGTGCAGATGTAAATTTTAAACTCAGTTGGAAACGTCTTTTTCTAATACTTCTAGTATTTCTAATTAGTATTTCTAATACTAATATTTCCTCTTTAAAAAAAAAGAGATCTCATGTGAATGCCAAAAAGTTTTGGTGAAATGTAGTTTTAGTATAACAGAATTAGACCATTCTCCTGTATGTTATAAAATCTTTTAAACGATCTCTCAGTTAAATAAACTGGTGATGTTTCTCCTTAAACATTGTAAAAAAAACCAAAAAAAACCAAAAAAACCAACCCTGCCAAAATGGGTTGCATTTCTTTTCTATAGCAAAGAAAAAGTGTTTCCATTCCTGACGTGGTCCCATGCAGTGTCTTGAAATGAGAATTGTGAGATAACACATCAGTCACTGGCAACACACACCAAACAGTCCCACATCCTGGTCATGAGAGCTCTTTTGGGCATGTGCAGAGGGAATATGAATCATCTACATCCATCTAAGGTATTCCCAAAATGAACTACAGCATTTCCTGCACTGAACCATTATCCAGCTGGAATATTTCCACCACCTAAAGCACAGGACAGTGGCTACTCACCAATTGCTCTGTATCTTGCCTGGAATCCAAAGCCTGCAATATGGGAGTCAGTGTAGAAGTTGAGCAGCATAGGTCCAAAGACACTGACTGGGGCAGGGAGCTCATTACCACAGAGGGTGAGGAGAGGATGCGGTGTAATCCTGGTCCCACTGTAGATGCTTACTCCATCATAAAGACAAATTCTGCTCAAGAGTGCTGGAGCTGCATGGACATATAATGCAGAAGTATTAGCAGCATATTTTCCATGTGATTGACTGAGCTGCAAGTATATAGACCTCACACAGGATAACAATTAAATTTTGTATTACTTTCCATTCCAGGATCTCTGGATCTCATTTGCTTGCTGAGGAAGCAAATGTCAATTTTTAACATGCAGAAAAACTGAGGCAGAAAAAGGCAAAGAGACCTTGTGTATGAGACATCAGACTGGTCTCATTCAACACATCCTATCATCTGGAAAAGGCTCCAGGCCCCTTGAGTTCTTGGGAGTTCATAGCTGAGTGAACACCATCTATGAGGAGATGAGAGGACCTGACAAAAGCGTGGATCTCCTCTGCAGATCAAAGCAATGCACTTTCTGTTACAGGCAGCCAACTACCTGGTATTTCTTTCCCCTGATGTAGAAGTCAGAACTCAGTGCAGGTAATTTTAAATCACTAAGAGTAAGAATTTTGGAAAATGAAAAAATAGTCTATACGCTAACTAACATGTTTCAGAGCTGACTTCTTTCTCTCTGAATTCCCTCAAACTTTGGAGTACCAAAACCCAGATTCTTCAGCTTGACTCAGGAGACAGAAAAATGTAAATTTAATCTTGCAGTTTGCCAGTGAAATGCTGTAACTGTGGCAGTCAGTGGAGATTTGGAGGTGACTGAGCAATAGGAAAAGAAACAATGATTTTCAGGAGCAATCTTCTTTAGGGGGCAAATCGGTACAGATACTAGGGTGCGTGAAAAGCTGCCCATTCAGAAGCACTAAGAAACAGAGAAATGGGGAATGTAGCATTCTACATTTTTTCCCCATTGGTTTTTAGCTTCTCATTTGCAGTTAGTTTTCTGGAGGATCAAGCCATCCTCTCTGACTCTCTGCCCTACCTTCCTGACTTTCCAGCCACCTCACCATTTGCAACCAGATTCGACTGAGATGAAAGATCTCAAATGAATTAAGTTCATATAAGTTTAATGAAGGTCAGTGGCTGAGTTAGAGTGCCAGAGGAATGTCCCCAAAGAATGACAAGCTGTGCTTTCAGCATAAGGGCTGTGAGTTCGAGCAGAGATCTGCTGAGCATCCTGGGAGCTCAGAGCCAGCTGGGAGCCGTGGGCATGGGGAGAAATTAGTGGTACCCAGGGTGATGCCGCCAAGGGATGTATGGTGGGAGCTAGAGGGGTTGGGTATCGTGTGGGAGCAAGAAGGGAGCCACATGGGTTATGCAAGGAAGCTGGATTAATGCTGTCGGTGAAAAACACAGTACACATCTACTGAAAACCAAGCTTTGTTAGTTGTTAGACTTATAGCACAACTTGGTGTTTTCTTTGTCTTTTTATTCATCATTTACAAGCGCAATGGAAGCAGAGGTGCCACATGTTTATTGAGGTTAAATTATCATGGTTAGCAATCCATTAGCAGCAATGGGGCTGTTACTTAAATTGCAAAAGATTAATCAGGAATTATCTGAATTTAACAGGAGAGACACTGAGTTTAGCATTGCAGAGGACTGATTCCTGCAGATTGTCCAGTCAAAACAAGCTGCTTCCTAGTGTCGTAGGAAACACGATGACTCGTATTGAACAGGATGACAAACAGGAATGGAGTGATAATTCTGTTTCACCAGAAAAACAGAGTCTTCCCAGCAGCCAGATATATTTTAGAACCTCTCTGGAGTTTTATTTTTAAAATTCTTTCTCTCTCAATAAAGACAATGTATTCTAACATGTTTTACAATTATGCCGATAGGGAAATATGGTACCAGTCTGACTCTAATAAGAGTAACTAAGCTGAAAACAACCAGCCATGTCAAATAACTGATTACACTATTAATTATAAAATAATTAATTAAAAATATTCTTCATGTCCTACTCTATTATGAGAATACTTGATAATGTGATACAATTAAAAAACATAATCAATTTTAAAATACAAAGAAATGAAAAAAAAGAAACAGAGACAAGTGCAATTTCAGAATGGAAAAGGTTTGAGAAAGCAACTCAGGTCCCTTTCTGGAAACACTTTGGAGAAAGGCATGAAGTGAAACAGATTTCTCAGCAAAGCAAAGGTCCACAATACCCGTCACTAGTTGTTTCGAACTGCTGCACTGGGAAGAATAAGATGGTTGACGTAGGATTGTGAGCAAAAGGCTTAATTTCCAGCTTTGAAACCTCATTGTTTGGGCCAATATCATTTTTCACCCATGCATCCTGGCAGGACTGATGATTGTTTGATCTTTATCCTGTAACTCATCACATGTTTACACTTTTCCTTAATTTCTCACCATACTAAAATGCATTATTCTGTCAATAATCCCCAGCCTCAGATTCCTCTATCCTATCTCCTCATGTCATACTTCCAGCCTCTACACTTTTCTAGACAAACTTCTGTCCCTTGCACTACAATGGAACAGCTTTCACGAGTCTCCAGAGATCTTTTCTTAGCCAGATGTCAGACCCACATCCTCTTTGAGCTGACAGGCACTTTCCACATAGTTAGCACTGTTTTTCTTCATAAGACTTGTCTACTAAGAGCTTTTGCTCTTCCTTTTAGTATTACTGTATTCTGCCTTCCAATTCATCCATGAGGATTCAATGAGACATCTTCTCTCCTGTCTTTCTCTCTTTATCTCCACATTAGCTCTGTGTAATCTCATTTGCAAGGACCGATACAACTACTATCTCTGTGCTGATGACCCCATAAGTCTACTTCCCTCCTCCAGGTCTCTTTCTGTTCAGACTAAAATCTTATTTCTGTCTCTCAACAAAACCATTCAATAGGAGAGCTTTTTTCCCCTTCCCATGCATGTTCTTTCTTTACAGCCTCATTATTTTGCCTGCTCTCATTAGGTCCGTGTCTATGATTGGGGTCTCTCTAGGTCTTCACATCCAGGCTAGATGTAAGTATTGTCAAGTGTTTCCAGTTATTATCTTTAAGATAAATTCATTTGTATCCTTCCACATACCTATGACTCTCACCCAAAAACCAGTGATTTTTCCAACATTTGTCTATTTTCTGAATTGCGTAGTAACAACTGAGAAAGCAGATAGAGAAGACTCCAAAATGAAGCTGTGACCCTATCTCAGATTGCAAAATTACAGTTGCATGTTTAAAATAAAAGGAGAAATAAACAGGCTATTAAAACATTTTTCAGGTCGACATGGTATCAACACAATGCAGTTGTTTTGTATAGACAGAGTATAAATACTACAGAATTCTAAAAGCAGATATTGCAGGAGGCCCCCATCCATTTCCCCTAATTTTCCCTGATTTGGAATTCAGACTTTATTGCATGTTATACTCGAAGAGTATTACAGCCATTTAATAATACACTACTCTAGCTGTCCTAGAGGTCTATTTGTAGGGATGTTAATCTGAATAAAGCCTATGAACAAAAGATGGATGTGATTAATTATTTCTTAGATAGCAAGTCTACTAAGATAGATAGATAATGGGTTTTGACTAATTCTAATACGTTAAATTTGTGTAGACCTTTGATCCAAGGTGGGAGGATAGATGGAAGAGAACATTTGTCGCTGCCACAGAAGTGGGGCTGAAAAAACAAACTCACCCCCATTTGTTTGGTTCTTTATAAAATAACCAAACACAACAATGTAGATGGTACTACAAGAAGCAAATGGCAACCTAAGCAGCATCATGAAACAGGCAAATCAAGAGAGGTTCTGTAACTGTATTCAGTTTGGCACAGGAAGAGACATTCTTTGGGCTGCAAGGAAATTACAGAGACTAAACCAAATTCCATTCAAAGGGTTAATCTTGCCTATGTTTTCCTGCCTAAGTGTTAAGTATCTTGTGTAGGCTATTGTCTATGGCTTCCTGTAATAGTCAATGGGTAATAAGAGTGAGAGAGGCCTTCATTCCACCTGTACAGCACATTTGCTTTTTAGTTTAAAGTACTATCTTTTTCATTTCATTATAGGAGAGGATAAGTCTAGATGATAAATCTAAATTAGATGTTTATTTTCATGGGCTCAAGGTCAGATAAAAATGATTTTTCTACCTACAAGGAAGCAGCCAATTTAAATTAAATTTTGATCACAAAATCAACAAATGCAGTTTCCTCCAGTTCTCTCTTGCTCTGTTATTGCTATATTTAGTGCTTAATATATATTTAATATATAGTACATGCATGTCATGTTCATTTGGTTCCATATACTGACATTGTATCACTACTGTGGGTTAACTGCCTCATTTGGAGTAATTCTTTATAATCAGAACAGGCGACTCATCATAATTGAAAACATAACTACTCTGCAGCAGAGAGCTGTGACTAACCCATGAAGCCATTCAATTTTGTACCAATGTGTCACTGCACTATAACCAATTACCTTCTGCCTTCTAATTTTCTGGAAAAAATATCTCAACCAGTTAAAGTCAATGAGATACGTATGCCTTACAGGCATTATTTTAGGTACTTCATTTCATTACTAAACAACCATGAAAAAAAAATTGGATTTCTTTTGAGAGGTCAAATAGGTAGTAAATTATGTTAATTGGACATGTAGCTAAACTTTAAAAACCCAATCTAGAACATCTGTACTAGTATGGTTAAGATTTTAAAGACCACACTCAGCAACAATCTAAGCAGGTGCAATGCTTCCTTGCATATGGAAAAGCTGGAAATGTTTTTAACAGATGCTGCCAAACATTGCTCTGCCTTTGCAAAAGAACTAAGGGAGTTCACGCTGGAAACCCTTAGGCACATGTGCTAAACATATTCAGTGGGACAGCTGAATACGTTTTCACTTATGCATGATAGTTTGCAAGATGGTGGTTTCAATCTTATTTCCAATTCAAACCCAGGCAATTTCTCTTTGCTACAGGGTTATATTTTAAGATTCTGTGAAAAATATTAATAATCAACTACTGGAGAGTGTCATACTTCCTCTTTTATAATCAGATCTTCTTTTGCTCTTATCCAAAGTTCTTTTCTTTCATGTGACTAAGGACTTTTAGTTTGTATAGCCTAAGGAAGCCTATAACAATAAAGGAGCAAATTGCCCTGCAAGAATATTTTTAGTATTTATTTAGGTCTATGTTTATTATTATGTCAGTATCACTTAACTCTTTGTTTTAACCTTCTTAATAATAAAAGCTTGAGTTAATTTATAGATTAACTGAATGCACAGACAGAATACAGATCAATAACATACTTATAGAGATGTCAAAATTGACATCATCTGATTCAGCCTAATGTTTAGTGTGTCTGCTGAATAATAATGTCTTCTACATGAAGAAATGATGTAATTTCTGTGGTTTACATTTCATTTAAAAAAAAACCTCTTAAAGTAGCAGTTTGTATTGGGAGATGAAAAAAATGTTTACGATAAAATCATAGTCAAATCAAATCTTTGTCTCAGATCTAAATTAAGTTTGGACCAGAATACTTTGGAATTCAAAACAGTTTGCAAACTTAAAAGGAAAATAAAGGAAGCCTATTTGCTGACTTTATGAGTTAGTCTGAAGAAAAATTCAAATTATGCAGCCCAGGTTAGTAAAAAATTACTCAAAAATCTCTTTGTCTAGGTGACTTCAAGGGAACCAAATTAAGATGGCCTCAAAATATGTGATGCCACCCAAGTAGTTTGGACATACTGATTCCTCTGTGTTATCATGACATCTCTACCCATAAAAATTTGATCCTATCAAAGTTGGGAAAGTTTTACCATTCACACCAATAGACCAGGATATTATACCTGTTATTTCTTAGCTAAATGCTGCCAAGTTTGAAAATCTCAAGAGTGACTTTTGTTGATGGGTATATACAGGGTAACAACTTTTATAGGTTTTCAGTTACTGTAGTCTTTCACCTAGTTTCACATTTATATGTTCATACATCCTTGTATAACACCTGAGTATATTTATATCCATTTTATCGGTTAGGGAAACAGAAGCACTGAAATGCAAAACAGCTGGCCTAAGATCAAAAAGATTATAAGACTCAATGGCAAAAAAAAGACAGGAACAAACACCCAAATTGGCCACAGTCACTCATACTCCAGCCGCTTGGGAAATTCCCAACATCATTGCTGCAAGATATTCAACGAGTGAGATCTATCTTCACTCTTCTGGAAGCCGTCAGTGACGTGAAACTGAACCGTGGAAACTATCTCTGTAAATGTTTGTCTGTAAATGATTTTCAGAATGGACCGGCAAATTAAACCATCAACCATTTTCTAAGATAGAAGACTGGTATATTTTTAAGAAAGAAGTTACACTTCATAATACATACTGAAATTATGAAGAACCAGTTACCTTCCAAGTGGAAAGTCTCAAACTCTAGAATCACCAGTGACTGTGGTCCCTGATCTATGATATAACTGCAGTTCAAGTTGTTATCATACTGACTAGGGTAGTTAGGAGAGACGATACGACCTGCAGGGCTGGTGAAATTTGCTCCGCATCCTGCGAACATAAATAAATAAAACACAGTTATAATCCAGGTGATGATAACATCATTCTGGTTTTGCAGTGAGAAAACCTATAATGTACACAAGGACCTCATCTATCCTTAAGAGGCTGGTCAAAAAAACAGGGAGAGTAGTATATATCATGATGGCAAAAGTAGGTCCTACACACAGACAGAGAGCAGTGGTTTTGGGAAACATAGGGCCTTCCTGCCTGCATCCTCACACAGTATCTTTGCATGTCTTGGGTAAGACCAGGCCATAACCCCTCAGCACACTGACCAGAAGGACACAGCACTGCCATTCTTATGGGTTTGGAGCCTGCACATTTCAAAATCCCTTAGTACATACAAATGTAGCTGAACTGGATGGGGGGTTATTGGGGCACATCAGCAGTTTAGCCTCATTTGAAAATGCCCATATTAGTCCAAATGGTACCATTTTTGCTTCATGCTTGACAGCCAGGAGGATGTCTGTTGTAGGGCTATCTCTGGGTTGCTTTGCTATACCCAGAGGCAGGAGAGGTTTATCTCAAGCACACAGAACTGTTCATTTTCATGGCGCTTCTTCTGATCCTAGTGATTTGCATGGACTTGGAGTTTCTCTTTATTTTAAGCTACAGGCTTAAAAGAGTGCAGTGCACAGTGAAATGCTGGTATAAGATTAGGAACAGCCATATGGAGCCTGTGATTGTCTCCACTAAGAGGTTGTTATTTGTTACTGACAACATTAGTGCAGACATTATAAAAACAAAAGCAGTTTCAGTTCAGAATTCTGTAAACTTCAATAGTGTCTTCCTCCAAGCACTTCATTTCTCACTGTTTTAATCTGAATCCAGTGAAGGGAAAGCGGTTTCCTTTGGCAGCATCCTACAAAAAAACCAAACAGCCGACAGCAATTGAGCACTACTTCCTACACTTCTGGTGGGTTTGACCATCACAAAGCACATGCCATGGTGAAAGAAATGGAGAGCCCACCCAAGAAATGCCACTTGAGCTACATGAAATGTAAATACAACAAAACAAAGCAAAGGCCAGGGCAGGTGGTGAGAATTCATTTTTTCTCCTGAGAGCAGTTTATGTGAAGGGCATGGGCTACACTATACACAGGAGGAATTACCACAGTTTCAGCATGTGCCTTGAAAAGAACAGAGAGAGAAATTCTAAAGGAGGAGCAGATCCTTCTTCCTTTTTAAGAAGATTATAGCTTTAACTTCCAAGCAGTTTAACTAAAGAGAAACAAATTCTCAAAATTTAAAGCCTATTCATTTCTTTTCGGCACACTGAAAAGGCAAAGGTGACTAACAATAACTACGAAGTTATAGCTGCATGGAGGATCTTTGGCAAGTCCAATACTGGAGCACACAGTAGCTCCATTGTGTTCAGTAAGGAAACTCTTGGTTTCAAAAGCAGGGCAGAGGCTTCAGTGCCTTGCTGAACTGAGTTTGAATTGCTGATCAAACTAATCCAAAATGGACTAATAGAGCAGCCACCTGGCTTTGATGTTACTTACTGCTTATGAAAGATGCAGAGAAACCTGGCCCAGGAGCATCCTGAGACTGAAATACTGTAGTTATCACATTGTTTGGAGCAACAACAGGATCAGGAGCTGAACTTCCACATCCTGTGGTTAACAAAGCTGCTGCTTCTTCATCATTTCCTCTCCACACCTGACAAGCCCAGATTGAAAAATGTTTAGTGCTTTCAAAGCCCAGGAACTGCATATGCAATTGTTCTTTCCATAGACTTAGGGCAGGATTCATCTCACACTGAATCTTAGAGATCTAAATCTGAGCTAATCACTCTCCATTCACTCTACAGTCAGTGGAGACAAAAAGACTTCTCCAAGGAGTGAATCATAGAATAACTTAGGGTGTCAGGGACCTTTGAAGGGCATCTGGAGGTCATTTGCTCAAACCTCTACTGATAGCAGAACCAACATAGATCAGGTCCAGGGAACCAGAGAAAAATATTTTATGCACATCATTACCTACCTCCATTTTGTCTCTGCTAACTTATCTCCATACACCCTATGAATATGAATATCTGTGTATACAATGAATTATTAAATGCAATCCTTATATTATTCATAAGTCAATAAAAAACAAAGCTGTCATGCTAGGCTAATGTAGAGGCATCAAACTGGAAGATCTGGATCCTTAATATCTAGTGTTGCTAATCAAAAATTATTCCCATTTTTGTAATGTTGCATTCACTTCTTCAATGACAAGTATCAAATATGTAGAGAGTTAACAAAAGAATATAATTCACAAAAAATATAATAAAGAAAAATACACAATTTTTAAAAATATTACTTCAACTGTACCAATAGCCAATTTAAGTTCAATCAAACCATGCATTCAAGAAGCACATGCAGGTTTAGGTAGGTATTTAAGTGAAACCTTCTTCAGGTAATTACTTAAACATGTACTTGAGGCTCACGGTTTAAGCACTGAATTTTAACACACATCTAAAATGAAACATAGGCATAAATGTTTGATGTTTCTGAGTGCTTAAATAATTTCCTGAATTGGGATGTTTATTGCCAAGGATTTAAAATGTCTCCTTAAGAAAAAAGAAAAAAAATTTTATTCTAATAATAGATTTATTTTTCATCGATGTGTTTGAACAGTTTTTTTACTGGTACTTTATATCAAAAACATATTAAAAACAAATAATATCTGTTTTTTAAAATAATGTGTTTGAAATAAGTCTAGTGGAACTAGGACAACCACATGAAATTGTGCTTGCTCTAAACAACCATCCTAGAAAGGGTTAGCCAAGGGTTAGTCTGTAAGTGTAGGCATATGAATAACCTCATTCATCTGGCCAGGTGTTTGAGGCAATGGATGCTCAAAGAATTAACATAAACAGTCCATGGCCTGGCCAAGATTTTGCAAAGTCACTATTGATTTTGGATTCCTCTTTTTTGGCTGCTCAGCTTAGAATGAATGGAAGAAACTTACACCTGTTCCACACTTTTTCATATCCAGACACTTTCATACATCTCAAATTGGACATTCAGAAACGGAGGTGGACATCACCAAAAATTTCAGATTTTTCTCTATGGAGAAAATCTCCAGTTGACATAGTTTTGACCATGTCATTCAGACAGTTTAGAAATTTTAAATTAAAGCACCTTCACTGGGTGGCATTAAGACTTTCATATTAGTGAAATTTATTGTAACATATTACATCAATTAATCAGAGGAGCAGGCTATGAAACAACAAATCTAATAGTATTTTTTCCCACAGCCTTAAGAAATGAGTGCAACTGTGGTTTGTAACTTAGTAGGTATAGATCAGATGTACAGCTGCTCAAGTCTTCCTACATGTTGTCAAATTATGTTTGCCCTTTATTTCAAGTGGGAGTTGTACTGCTGTGGAGAAAATGAGCACAAAACCACTGAACATATGCCAAATGCCTGAGAAAAAAATGACACTGAAAAATTCAAAGCATGTCCACTCCATTCTGTTGCTTTGAAAACAAGTGGCTCTTGACAACCTATGAAAGATAAGAATGCTATCTTTGTTTTTTGAGATAAAAAAAGAAGGATTAGTGCAACTTGGACAGTATAAAGAAGTTTTGTAGAATTATAGTGTCACATTCCTGTTTTTTTACTCACTGGAGTAATTGAAAAGGTCTTTTCATCACCCTATATTTTCTCACTATTTCCTGGTTCTGAAGACATATGTACTTTTTTCATATTTTTCATTTTTGGGGCAGCATGTAGGGTGATGGGACCCTGCTGGAGGTGGAACCTCAAGAACTGATAAAAATTAAAAATATATACAAGCCAGTTCTCAAGGCATACAGAAAATTGACTGTATTGGTACAAGGACTTCAGTTTATATTTCCTAAATTTTATGCCTTGACAATCCTAACCATGACATGATTGCAAAACAGGATTCTGGAATCATGACTTCTTAAAGCACTGCTCTGCTGATCTAATGCCAACAATTATTTTACCTTCACATAACTGCTCTGGCAACTTCCATTGCTATCTGGGATCTGGAAGTTACTGTGGAAGTTCATCTCCAAGTGTTTGCTTTCATGCGTAATGATGGTCCATGTGCATCTGGTGTTCACGGGAAAGTTTTGAGGCCAGTGAGGAGACTTGATCATACCATTATCTGAATGAATGATTCCACCACATCCTGAAAAAGATAGCAACAGGTGGGAGGAATGTTCAAATATTTCCTGTTGTGTAAGCTTTGAATGGCTGCTTGCTTCTGTGGCTGCAAGAGTGAGAGTGAAAAGCCATGACACCCATTCAAATTTCATTTACCCCTCTTTTGCTTTATTTTCCTTCTCTCACCCCTGTAGCAGGGAGGTAGCTACACTCTAGAGAAGATCTGTCTTCGTACTTCACTTTCTCTTCTTCACAAGCTCCTTCTCCTTGCCAGTTCATACGCTTTTGCTTTGGTCCATCTATACGCTGCTGACAATTAGGACTATTGCTCACATAGAGAGTAAGGGTCAGAAATACATTAATGAGGAGCTTCTCCTGAGACTTCCCACACCCCACAGCATGCACATCATGACTGACAGCCATTCAGAGAAGTACCCTGGGGAAAAAAAAAATCAATCTACTGCTAAATCCTTGTTTTTCTCACTCTGCAACATGTTAATAATGCAGTTCCACATGTGAATCTACTCAAGCTACATCCGTTTACCCAGGGCAAGATGGTGACTTCTCCTCCAGCCCAGGCAGCCCTGTGGATCTCAGTGGGATTATGGAGAGGGCTGAAAAACATGCCTTTAAAAATTGTTAACAGATTCATTTATAAGGGGGAATAGCTGGTCATGGCTCTGTGGCAGCTCTTGTTCTTATACATAATAAGTTTAGTTAATTTGAAACATACTCACAAATACCATGCCAAGAATTATTTACTCGGGCTATGCGTACAGTACTAGCAACCCATTATTATTTCAGCGATGATGTAGTAAAAGGATGAATAAAGAACAAAAAAAGCCTTACAACATTCTACTTTTTTTCCTCTTAATTAAAAAAATATATATTAGCTTTAAAAGGAAGGTTTTATTTTTCATTTTTCTATGTTAGATAGCAATTGAGTTTAGAAGGATATGAGGCCAAGTTTTGCTCACACATACAGAATGTAAACCCAGAGGTTCTCAGTGGACAAATGAGAAGAAAGCTTAGGAAAGGACACCAGGTATATAAAAAAAGAAATCTCCTTTCACAGAGAGAATACTGACTACGCACATTGCATATATATGCTAATGTCTACTACATCATTGAAGAGGGGTCCTCCTTGCACATGAAATTCCAGTGACAACAGAGAAAAGTGTCAAAAACCTGCTTGTGACAGCAAGCAGAGACTATTGATGTGTTTAAGATGACACTCCATCAACTGACTGTGTGAATACTGCTAGATCATTAACTGATGGAAAGCTGCTCATCATCAGCCAGAAGGTTTGCAGCTCGAGGTGACACTAGGGAACACATTGCCGGCTCTGTACTGAGGTAGGAAGACACAATGAATTCTGCACTGCCACCAGCCAGCATATCTACACTTGCCTTTAATCACTTCCTGAAGGACAGTGTGCAAATGGTGAGCTACCTTTTTTTTTTTTTTTAATCCTGAGAGATGATAATTTCAACAGAGGGAAGGTATCTTTTTAAAATATACCAATTCAATCCTGCGTGTGTACCACCTTCAAAAGTGTACCAATATCTCCACTAAAGTGGAAAAGTTTTAGGCTGTTGTCACATGTGCTCTTTGAGAAGTTCTGTCTGCCTCTCTGTTTTGAAACTGACCTCTTTCTAGTTTTAAGTTTTTAAACCAAATCAAACTGTGAAACAATTGTTATTCAAGAAATGAAATGTCTCATAGTCACTGACAATAGATACCACTGCTGGGAGGATAACGGGCATGGTATCAATTTACAGACATCAAGAAACTACCAGTGGGAGGCCTAAAAAGTACAAAATCAGTCCAAATTTGATTTCATTGTGTGAGATCAGACAACTCTGGTTTAATACTTGACTTTTTTATTGCTGGCTTCTCTCAGAAATGCTGAAGATGTTGGCATGTATTTCTTTTGTTCTTTAATGCAAACCTTATTAAAGAGGAGGAATCCTATTTCATTTTCTGGTTGAAAAGTGCTATATAGGCATGATGTACCGCTATGTTAGACCTGACAAAACCAGTATTTTTTCTCTTACCTAGAGATTCTGCTGTCCATGTTGCATAAAAACCACCTCCTTGAATAGAGTGATCAGAGTTAAAGATGATGACTAGCTTGCTGGAACCAGACTGAATAGTCCCAGGGGATGTGTTTCCACAATACTTTCCTATGACAGGAGACCCAGGAGAGCCACCATTCAGGATAGTAACAGAGTCCCACTTACAAAGTGAGTGATTTTCAACGTGGAAGGCTGTAAAAGTAAGCTGCAACACACAAAAGAGATATTCAGGAGCTAACACCAGCCACACCAGAGGAGGGGTTAGAGCAATTCCAGCCAAATCCCGTAGCCATCCCAGCACAATGATTTCTGGGTATGCTCAGAAATCCGACTCTCACTTCACTGTGATGCTTTCCTGCAAGTATAGCTTGGAGTCTTGCCACTCTAAGTAACAGTAGCTACTTACCATGAAAAAAGAAATGGAAGAGGAACACACAAGTTCAAGACTGGCACTATTGGAACTTAACCATATGTTTGAACCTAAGTATTTGCTTCAAAACGGTCTTAAATATGTGCAGGTGTTGAACCACTTTCCTGCTCTCAAGGCTTCTGGTCATGAAATCTGAAGTTGCACATTCAAATATAAGTAGCTATGTAAGCAGAAAGCCTTGGATTTTTTTTCTTCCTATTATTTTGAATCAGAATACTTAACAGTTGCTAAAAATAATGCTAGCTGCCATTAAATCTGAGAGAAACAGTTGCATGGTTGGTTCCTGTGGGCCTGGATGCAGCACTTAAATAGATTGGGTTGGGCAGGCAGCCTCTGAACCCTGTCTCCCTGCCACACTGATGCCATTTGTCCTTGGAGCGATATGCAAATGGGTGGGATTTCCAGTTCAAAGATTTAGATTGCTGATCCAGTAGCCTCCTGGATTTGTTGATGTTGAAATATTGATGTACGCTAATGACTGCCTTGCCCTTTTCCAATAAGTTTTTTTTGCCAGTTCCAGGATTGGGATCTTTGTAGAAAAGTTTAGCAAATACATAGTACTTCTTCCTGTAACTTTTGTGTATATTCATTTCCAGAAGAACTCTGCCTGAAGCAAAGACCAAATACAAATTTAGTTCAAGTGGTTTAAGTTTGGAACTTTACCAGCAACTGAAACTGGCAGCTTTTACTGGAAAAGGTTAGTCTGCCTTCACTGAGGGGGCTGCTACTCAGTCCTTTTAAAATAGAAATTTACTTCCATCTGATTAAGATTAGTTCTGCTTTAAACAAATTTGCGGATTAAAGAGAAGTTTTGTCTTCTGCTAAAATAATCCTGTATTCCCTGAAGTAAGTATCTAGACAGTGGTCAGAATATCATGCAGCAAAATAATTAGGACTATGGGTTTGCATTTCTAAGAAATACCTTGGTAGTTGTAAATAAGGAAAACATGATAGGGAAATTAATGAAAGACATTGCATATGAAAATCTGCAATATGTTTTTACAAAATTGCTTTTCAGATATTTTTCTGACCTGGACCTCAGATGTCATCGGTTGGACCTGTTCTCCAAAGGATCAGTCAAATAATTCAGTGAGTGAAATTCAGCACTCCTTCATCATAAAGGTACTTAAATTGGTCTCTCAGCACTTTGGGTCAAGGAGGTAGCACCTCAGGCAGCCCGTTAATAAGTTATTGAGAAATTAGAGTAGGATCTCATTGATGTAAATTGTACCAATATTATCTTCCAGACTAACCAGAAAGTAAATACGCAAGTAACTTTCTAGTGGCTTGTAATTTTTCTGCAGAGAAGAAAAAACTTCAGCCTCATGTTTATTCTTATGATAACGACAATATCCATGCACATCTAATAACATGAGTTATTTTAGTTTCCTAAACGTAGAAAGTCATTGGTTAAAGGAGAAGTTGGTGCTATGTTTTGAGGTCAAGTTAGACTAGGATCCTTCTGCTTTTCAGAAAGCACAATCTAGTTTGGTTGTGTTATCTTCGTTTCCCCCTCTTCCTTAGGTAAGGCTGATGGAGAGATATTTAATTCCTCCACATTTCTGATTTTCCAAATTGTCTCAAACCTGTTCCTCAAGATTCAGAGGGTGCTTCTCGCACTGCCAGCTGCACACACAATCATGGCATTGTGTTACTCACAGTGATGGTTTCACCTTCAGGGGCTTCCAACAACCAGGAGCAGCGATTCAGGTTGCTGTAAGGCTCTGGGTAGTTGGGACTTGAGATAACTCCCCTTTCACCTGACTGTATACCACCACAGGCTGAAGAAAAAAAGTAACATTTCAATACATTTTAGAAACTGAACACTATAAGCAAATGACTGAAAAATTATTCAGCTTGTAATAGTATTAAAGCATATTTATGTTGGACTGATACAGGGAAGGATGAACAATTTATCTGGGAAAATCCAAGTTTTAAAATCTTTGTCACTGAATAGTAAACGAACAGATGCAATGACCTTGAAACTTTGCATTTATTCTGATACTTAATATAGCTCTACAAAACCTTTGCCAGCTGACACTTACAGCTGCCTCCTCCACCTTATCTTCCATTTATTTATCTCAGACTCCTAAGCAAACTAGTGCCATTCTTGGACCAACACAATCAAGTCAAAAACTTGCTGATGTGTCTAGATAAGCACCAGGGCTAAATTCAGCTGTGACAGGAAGAATAGCTGTGTTGGCATGTAAATGGCAAAGTGGTGTAATTTGCACTGATATGGCTTTAAGTGGATTTCAAAATGAGTGCAAAGGTTCAACAGCAGAATGCATTTCAGCCATGCTAGCGCTCTGGAGGCCTATTTGAAGTAAGTCAAACTTGGCTGCTGTTACCTGTTACATCCCTATTCCCAAGAGCAACCAGCTGTTCTGAGTGTTGCACTGCATTGCAAAAACTCAAATGTGGTTTGGGGAATGGGAACAGTGAGGCGGAAAATAAATCTGAAAGTTCAATTGCTAGCATATGTTTGCTTTAGATGGATATAAATAGTGGCAGGCACTGTGTAGCTTTTGAGGACCTCTTTTTGAGAGTTGATCCCATAGTGTGTATTCTCAGTATCACCAAATGAATGGCAACATTCCCCAGAAGTGCCTCAGTCAGCAAGGGCAACAGTCTATCAAGCCATGTACCTTCAAACGTGTAATGGGCCAAGAATCCTTTATCTTCTGTGTTTTCATCGCTTACAAAGTGTACCCAGATCTGGGGGGCAGCTATGACTAGTGGCACAGATGGTGCTGCCTGACCACAAAGTCTGGCTATTAGCTCTCCATCAGCATCCCCTGAGTAAAGAAAGGAAAAAACCACACTTTTTGAATCCTAAAAGAGCTACAATATCATAGGAATACATCAAAGGAATACATAGGGCAAACATGCATTTCGTTTTGTTTTGACTAGAAAACAGAGAAAAGTACATATCACAATAACTGATTATTTGTTATCGGTATAGGTAGGGTGCTGCAGTTCATTGCTAGGATCTACATCTTGACAACGAGGAAGTTCTCTCCAAAGCTGTTTTAATGATCCTTTTAATATCTTGGGCTCCTTCTCTCCCCTCCCTGCCATCCTGTACACTTTCATTTTGTATGACCCATCAGACCCAAAACCACAGAAAGTGTCCCAAAACCGCAGATGTTTGGGGCAGAACAGTGGAAGATATGGCCCAAGGACCTGATCTCATGGAAGCCTATTGAGTCTCTTTGTTTGTGACATCCTCATTAAAGTCAACAGGAATTTTGAGTTTTCTACCATATAGGGATGTGCTTCATCCATGAACAAGCTGTCACTGCTGTATTAATAATGGGCATCTCTTTCCTAGGGAGCTCAACTTACTGTTCTCTGTATGGCAAAAAATGCCAGCACTTGCTCAAATCATTGAAACCTAAAAAGAAAGCACAACACAGGTTGTTGCACTTCTGTGACGCTGAATGTTTGCTCATGTTCGTGTAAGCTCTTATCCATCACATATTGGTAAAAGTATCAGTTTCTGTTTAGTACTGATATATTCTCAGGAGAAGGAAAATGAGTGTAATAGTGTTCCTCACGACATCCAGGCAATGCCATTCCTAAGTTTGCTTCTCTAATAACAGCAGGCTGCTGGTCTTAAAAGTCTCCATTCAAAAGCAACTCCTAACTCCATACAGAGTGGCAGGCTGTTCTTGTGAAGAAGGCAGTAGAGCAGGAGGGAGAAACTTTGGGCACTCTTCAAAGCCCTTTCACAGTTATTGCAAGTAACGTGGCTGAGTAACTTAATCTTTCTGTCATATATAGTGACACAACCACCATCTGAAATGCCTTGAAGCACAGGGATAAAAGGTGACCTATAATAAAATTCTATTAATGTAAATTACATAGAGAAATGCTAAAACCTGTCTTGTTAACATGCACTAAAAACGATACTGAGCTGTACAAGCAGAAGACGTTCATGATAAATTATAGTTTGGGAAAAAATAGTAATAACTACTTTGAGCATTAAAATGTGAAGTGTACTTTTTCTTTTTTGCACTTCTTACAAGGTGATTGACTATGTGACAGATGTGACCCAGGTTACTCAGTCTCTACAGTGGGAAAAGTGACACCAGTCACTGCTTTCATGAATGGTCAGCTGGCCAGAGATCTATACTGTTGATAAACAGAAAATGTAAAAGAAAGATTGTGCTGTAAGATTTGGTTCAAACTGAAGGGAATGGTCTGAAAGACAAAAGCAAGTGTCTTCCGCAAAAGCCAGAAGTTAGGACTATATTTCACTGTAGCGATATGCTCAGCTTTTTTACCATGTACAGACTACATGCACGTGCCTGATAATTTAATAACTTAATATAAACCCTTGCCCTAAGAAATACGAAATATTTATTTTATCTATTTAGATTAAATATTTCTCAGTGAATACACAAAGTCAGTTCTGCGCTTTTTTTTTCCATTCAGTACCATTAAGTGTGTTGTATGGGTAGCTCAAAAGAATTTTACACATCTCAGCTTCATTTGGGGTCTCTCCGGTAACTTACTGTGAATTGGACCTTCCCCCAAATTCACATCTGCTCTGTTGAGAGTCTTAAATAACACGTGCCTGAGTTTAATGATATTCTGCACTATTTACATCTCGGTGCTTGTTAAATGTTACTTGTCAGCATACACAGCTGAATTAGGGCATTCTGCCTTTGATATGACAGTGGTTGTGAAACAGAAGATCCATTAGTATGGCCAAAATGAACATTACTATTTAGATGAAAAAACTGTGTAGAGCAAAATAAGACTACGTTTTTTCTCTTTCCTTTGATTGTATTACCTGGAGGCCTGAGGTTCACAATAAAGTTAGAGTAGTGGGAACTGATGAGTAACAGACCAGATATATTTTATTATTTCTTTCTCTGAGTTTTCTTTCTATTATTTCCTAGCTCCGATGCATACGTGGGAGGGAATTGTTAGGCTATGCAGCTATGCATGCTTTGGCTCTACACAGGACAAACGGATGCTATACAATCAAGAGCTCTCTTTCAAATGAATGCAAATAAGGATGTAACAGATTCCTGCTCTCAACCCCACCACATCTTTCAGAAACAACTTCCTGGTAAATTAGAACCTGCTCGCGCTGGGACTCACAGATACAGCCTCTCAGTGAAGAAGACAGCTGGAGCTTTCATACTACGCTTGGCATTAGCTGAGCGACTTCCACATGACATTTCCAGTTGCTTGTTCTTACGGATAGCTAAAGTTGCTCAAAAATGCAGAGATATTACTGGTGCATTAATCCTGTGATTTTTTTCCTTTTAAATGCTTCAGTCTGTATATTGTGATGCAGTCTCACAGGAAATATGGATTTGTTTTTGGAGAATCATCTTATAGAGTACAAAAGCGGGGTTTGAAGTGGGTATGCAGCCCAGAGGCTATGAATAATTAATGCATTCTTTACTCCACTCCTGCTGTCCCTGGAGATATTTCAGGAGCAGGGAGAGAATGGGCTGTGGACCAAATAAATTGTATTGATGACTTCAACTTCTCCTGACTGCCATCTTTCAAGGGAGATTAAGTGAAATTTGTATTGTCCCTTGTAAAGAGAGAGTAAGGTGTGTGTTGCAGGCACCAGAACACTTTATCCCCTCAAAATACGTATCCAGTTTTCCATTTTCTCCCCTGAAAGAAAGGATGACCAAATCCATGCATCCATTGCTCTGGCAGTGAAATCCCACTCCTGGTCCAGGAGGCAACATGGAAGGCATGCATGTGAACACTCTCAAATGTGCAGATCCTACAACAATCACTCTCTGCAAATATATATGAACAAGATTTGGCACAAACACTGTTGCACAACTGGAATCTTGACAGGCTTATTCCATTCTCCTGCTGAACATACAAACCTATTTGTAACTCTAGGTAGTCATACTGGCAGTCCTGGTGATGTTCCAAGTGGAAATCCTCGAAAGAGATATATATGGATGAATTATAGTGGGAGGGGTTTTCAATGGTCCATTCACAGTTCAGGTTACTTGTGTAATTTTTGACACCATCATAACCAGGAGAAGAGAAATTCCCACCTGCATATCCCATCAGGGTTCCACCACAAACTGCAGAAACAAAATATAATTTATTTAAAAATAGTAATAATTCTTGTATGAAGAGAAATCTTGCCCCTGTTTATCCTGATATGCGCATGTCAGCAAGTCTATGTACTGATTAGATCAAAACTTTTTCCATCTTCTTCCTTTTTTATAATTTACTGCTGTGTAAAAGAGAATTCTTGCCTAGTATCCCAGAATCTATTGGCAAGTCTTTAAAAACACATGTGTAAAGCAAAGAAACAACAATTATTCATGGCATCAAATAAAATATTTCAGCAGCACCATCAATACAACAAGCATTATTTAACATTTTGATAAAATCCCACTGCAGCTCCAGGTCAGTATTGCTCAGCCCTACCCATTACCTAATTCTAGACTCAAGAGAAGATTTTTCTGGAACATACCCTCAAGAGCAGTACACTCATGCTAGTGCATCAAGTAGGATGCTTGAGGGGGGGAGTTGGAAAATCAAGTTCGAAAGACTCAGGGCTGTAGTAGTAAGGTTCTGCCAGCTGCCTCCTCTCTGGAGGCTGAGCTTGCAAAAGTAGGTTAGCTGCACTCTTTCACAAGTTACAATAAATTAATTACCCCCCTGAGTAATAAAGAAGCACTTGAATTATTCAAGCTGTCTATGGCACTATGTTTTTTGGATCTTTTCATGGAATAAGACTACTTCAGACCATCTCTTACTCAAGACTAAGTACAAAACCATAAATCAGTAGTGAGAATAAGGACTGTGATCCATAACAGAGATTGTTCTTTCCATTTGAAGTTTGACATAACAGGCACATGAAGTCCATAACTCCCAGAGATTCCCCATTTTTTCAAGTCCTTTCAACTAATTACAGATATATATCTACTCCCATCCAGAGACGTAAGAGAGAAAAAAAGGTATCAGAGATTTGTGTTCTGTTTAGGTCACTTTTTTGACATGTGCCAGTACTTTAGCTATGAAATGACTCACCAAATATCAATCACTTAATTCAAAAACACACACTACCTGCATCTTCACTAGATGTGTATGAGACACTGAAACCTCTGGTTGCACGGGACATATCTGTCACCAAAATGACTTTCATTGTGTTTCCAGAGGATTTCACCTCAGTGCCTGGATTTACCTCACCACACAGCTTGGCCAGCTGGGGAGAGTTCTGTCTGAGGCCATTGTAAACCTGTTGGGTCAAAATAAACTCTTATGAGATCAAAATACAGTCTTAGGAGCATCTCCTGTATCATTTAACAGTGCTTCACATCTTTAATACAAGGTTCATTGATGTCCCCTGCTCCATTGGGAGCAGGTTAGTTCCCAAATCTACTCAAAACCTTGGAACAAACTTCCATTGCCTTGAGTGGATGAGGCTCTGAAGTAAAATATAAAAAATACCTTGCTTATTTTGGCAAAACATAAACATATTCCCTCTCTCTCTCTTTTTTTCTTAAAACAGAAATTGAAACAGTTTGGGAAAAATACTGTATTTTAGCTCAATATTTATATCTTCAATCACTTAATAATACCAGCTATTGATCATATTCATTCCATTTCAAATGATGGTCTTTGTAGTCTTGTTAAAGCCAACATGAGCTTTATTAAAAATCTCTTCCAACATATTCAGTGCTGGTGGGCATTTTTTATTAATTCAAACATTTCACTTTTTGATGATCCAGATGTATTTTGCTCAGTTTCTTTCATACAGCCTTTAGCCTAGGAGTTAATTTCCTTCTTTCTACTACTATCTCAGCAGTGCAAGTGAGGCGGAAATGATGTTTCCCACTGAGATTTGGAATATGTTAGAGTGCTGAAGGCACAAAAGCTGGCAGGACAGATCTTCCTTTAAGAGATCATTACTTCATTAATCGATAAAAAGCCAGCTCCCCATGGTCTGTCTAAAGCATCTGTGAAGGAAAATAAGGGCAAGATCATCTACAAATGACAAGGGAGAGCTACTTCACCCCTCACACTTGTGCATGGGCTAGCTTCTGATCATAGTAAAGCTAATTCCTATGTTTGCACTGCTAATCTGAACAAATGTGAAACTAAACTAGATGTCCCATTCCTGCAATTTCATAGAGGAATTATATTTTTGAGGCATTTGTACACCTGACCAGGTCCTTTTCTGTGTGCCAGGTTTGATTTTTTTTTGCACTAAATAACCAATAATCTAAAATAACCATGATAAAATAATCAAAATCTATCTTTTTGGAGATGGAGGGTGATAAAGAGGTAGAATTTTCTGGGTTTTCCCTATCTTTCTTTCAGAATACGCAAGGTCCGACACAATAGTAGCCATCTGTTGCAATCTCTGGCTTTTTCTCTTTCTTTTTATTTTTTTTTTAATTGACAACAGTAAGTAACAACAGCAGTAACAACCTCCAAAGTCAAAAAAGACCTGGAACTGACTGATGGACTTTGTGTCCACAGAGAAGAAACAATGAAAGCTTTCAAAAATCCCAGAGTTTTTTTCCATAATTGATAAAGAGCCAATTCCAATGATTTCTTCAAGTCCTCCCCTCTGCCCGGACCATAATTTCAAAATTTCTCTACTCTAAAACAAGCAGATGAGTTTAGACACCCTACAGAGCTAACTTTCTCTCATTTACCTGTTTTCCCTGGATTAAATTATTTGTCTTAAAACCAGATGTAGACCTATAAATGACATTTCAGCTCTATTATGTCCATTAATGCTCCATAAAGGGATTAGGATTGGGCGCGCCTTCACGCCCAATACTCACAGCCACATAATCTGATGAGCACCTCCAGTGTTCTTCCGTTTTCATATCATTAAAGGTTAGAGTCACACGTCGGCCTTCTTCCACTGTGATCCTCCATTCACACACTCGATTATGTGGGTATAGGTTGGGATAGTTGGGTGAAGTAAATGTTCCAACAGGGGCAGAAAAATCCCCACCACATTCTGAAATACCCAAATATTTGAACACTTCTTAGAGTAAAGCATTGCTTATGGAGTTATAGCAAAAAAACCATTAATAATGCAAGAAAAAGAGATCCTGAGTGCTTGATTTGATATGCTTATCCTGTCCATATGTTTGTCTAAACAGCTAAGTTCCTGACAGTCTTTATCACTCAGCCATAAATGTACTAGAACATTAATTGACCATGGCAGCTCCTTTTAGTCTAGTTATTAATATTGCCTTCTCTGAAGGGCTTATGCCAGGCTTCAGAAGCCTGAGTGAGCCACAGGCTTTGATGTCAAGTGATACAATCCTTTCACTGTGGCAGGATTGAGGCATTTCTGCCTTTCAGATGACTGAGCAGAGCTACACAGAACGAGCAGGGTCTTAGAGTGGGTAATGATGAAGGATGTCTTTTTCCTCTGCTGGTTAAGAGGGAGAGAAAAAGCGTTCAGGGATTTTAAGCAACACTTTTTCAGTACAGTTATTTTGTGGTTTTCCTATCTTTGTTATGAATATCAAACTGTGCTCTGAGGAAAGAACACTAAAGGTCTTGGGTATAGAGTGCATTTTTTTTCTGAGACTAATGGAATAAATTTACCAGCTTACACTTGGTTTCCATTTAAAATACAGAGATATAGTTTAATGGAGTGCAGTGGGAGAGTTAGTCCCTTTCCTCACCCACACAGGCTCCTGCAGAACAGTCTAATCTGTGTATCCACCTGCATTAAATTTTTGCTAATAGAGTTTCTCTTCTATGGTTGCATAACAGGGTCCTGGGAATGGAATAACATTCTTTTGGAGTTTGTTTCCCCCTCTGTTATTTATTGCAGAAGCAAACACAACAAGTAAGGAAGCTTCCAGCTGAGCTTTTAAATGAGCTGGAAAGAGTTAAGAAGGGTTGGCAGGAGATTTTTCAAGATCACTACTGCAAAGAATTTCTTAAAAAGTAGCCATATTTTGGCAGGTCAAGCATTGTACGGGCACTAAAGAATGTGAAGGAGAAGTGTGAAGCAGGAATAGGTCTATGTCCTTAGTCCTGATCAGAGCAGCTCTTTGAAGTCATTGTGCTCAGGACAAGAGACAATGGGCACAAATTGAAACACATGAAATTCCATCTGAACATATGAAAACTGTTCTATAAACACTTTTTACTGTTAGGGTTGTTGAACACTGGAATAGGTTGTCCAGAGAGGTTTTGGAGTCTGTCCCTGGAGACATTCAAAACCCGACTGGCCACAGTCCTGGGCAACTTCCTCTACTTGACCCTACCTGAGCAGGGGATGTGGGCTAGCTCATCTCCAGAGGTCTCTTCTAACCTCAATGGCTCTGCAGTTCTGTCGTTCTGCTTAAAACCTATTGGTCAAAACCTATTTGTTTTAGGGAGATTTAAGAATACCACTCACCTTAGAGGGAATAACATAAAGGAAAATCACAGCATTTCTTTACCTTCCTCCTCATCAAGAGGGATGTGGGGAGAATATGTTAGGACATCCCTGGTCTGATTGCTGGAGAGAAAAGGTGTGGAACAGTATGCTTCATTGTGTAAGACCTATCACTGATGGCAACATCCATTATAGCAGGAGACTGCTTGCCTCTGAAAGTTTCAGCTCGGCTAAGTAGTGATCATAGAGCTTTATTCATACTTCCCCCAGAGTTTAAATTTAAGAGCAAATACACATCACTCCAAGAATAAGTGATCTACAATATATGCTGTACTAGTGCAATTATGGTCTGTGGTATATGTTGCTTCCCCAAAAGTAACTTGCAACCTTAGAAATCCAACCTTCAGTACTGGAATCAAAGCGCAGTCTGAATCCTCGGGCATTGACTGATCCATCAGTGACAAACTTGACATAAGCAAAACTGTCAGAGGTGTCCACAGCATCAGGGAGAGTATTACCACAGTACCTGCCCAACAAATTTCCTGCAAAAATCAAATACCAAAAGACAAATATATCAATATATTATTTATATTTATATTGAAGGATCACTTTCCAATTTAACCTGACAGGCAGGAGTAAACTAGTAAAATCAAGTTATTGCTGGGAAATATAAGGGGTTTGTTCGCCTTACTTTGCTGCTGCAAGGCAGACAGAAGCAAATACTATACATTGAAAAGGCTCACTTTGTTCCCAAAGGGAAATGCTTTCAGGAACCTTTGGTGAGGTTGCGTAGTAGTACTAGGGAAGGGAAGACAAACACTGAAATAATTCTCAGACCAGAAGTGTTGTATTCTCGGATCTCCACAAAGTCATTTGTGCACTCGGAGGAGTTTTGAATATCTAGGCCTTCTAGTCTGATGGTAAGATAGTGGCCCCTGGGACCCTGCAGGAACCATTCACACTGCAGGTTGTCTTGATAACGAAGCTCAGGATACCCCATGCTTTCAATGATGCCAGTTTGTCCTATCACTGTCCCGCCACAGGGAGCTGCAAAAGGAAGAACATTGCTTGGTTGACTGAAGGACCTCAGAAAGATGACCTTTCCCCTAAACAAGACTTAAAGCTAAGGCACATCTGACTTGTTCTCTAGCTGTGGTAATAAAATAGGAATTGCCTTCCAGTTAAAAATCTTCCACATTCTCCTTCTAATTCAACCAGTCCTAGTTTGTTTTGGCTTTTTTTGCACACCTGCTTCCATTGCAAGCGTCCATTCCTCCCTGTCATATCTCTTATTATTTTGAATAAACTCACAGATTTCAAGGTCTATCTCTAATGTCTACCCATGTCTATATTTACCAGAAAATCTTGGAAAGCTGTATCAGATAATTATAAAGAAATTTAGTTTGCTAAATGTGGATCTAGATTTTTTATGACTGACAAAAGTTGACTGCTGGTTTGGGCCTACAGCTATGGTTCAGACTCCTCTTCTCTTTCCTGCAGTCCCTTCCTGTTCACATTCCACTCCTTATGATGCCTTGGTAAGGAATCACTGCACAATTCGTGAAACAGCTATTTATTTTTAATTTTCTCTCTCTGAAAACTCATTTCTCAGTGGTACCTGCAAACAGAAATTCATAATACTAAGGCTTACAGCAAATAATATTCCCAGGTGGAATTTATTGGATTTTACAGTATATTCTGTGTGTCTGCCAGTTACAATCTTTTTGTGGAAATAACAGTTCTGTTGATACTGTCTGCTCTTCAGAGTGATTAGTGCTTTGTTCCAGGATGACTGGCATACAGCTGAGATACTGTAAATCTGTTATGGATAAATATAAATTATGGCTTCATCTACTAACTATTTTCTTGCAAGTTGCTTCAGTTTTCACATTCAGAAATATAATAGCACACTGTATTGGATTAGGTGTTTGAAATCTAACACAATCAACAAAATTCTGTATAAAGCAATATAGTCCACTACTTTGCCTTTGAGAAATTAACAGTCCTAGACTTTCCTGTATGAGTGACACTAACATAGTAGCTGCTATTCTTTGAAGATTATTAACATTATCAAACCCAAAAAAGTAGCATGTTTCTGAATTTGATCAAAGACTATTTTTTATTTAATGTTAAAACTTTGCTAGTGCTTTCTAATCCTGTTTTTGCAGCTTGAGGGCAAATAATTTTAAATTATTTCTTTTCCCAGCTGACAAATAATGGTTCTTACTGTTCGTTTCTTATTCAGTCCATTGTTGTGCTGCCCCTATTCATCTAGCAGCATTGTTATTATAGATTGATTTACATTTACAGAGAGAAGCTCCTAATTTGTTCTTCTTCTGCCAACTCTGAGCTGGTCTTTGCATTCCCCTTCAGGATTCTGCTCATGAAAGTGACACTAATTTTGCATGCTGAAAATCAAATCATGTTACATGACTTTATCCACATCGACCTTTTTTTTCTACTGCCCCTTTGATAATTGTCTTTGACAAGAGGTTATCCAGTCTTTGTTTCCACTGCTGCAGATCTATAAGCACTTTCTTATTCCTGTTTCCATAATTTTCACCTCTTCCTAGGTGCAGAACATGCTGATGTTAACCCATATGATGATTCTGATGCCTTAACTCTAACACTAATTGAAAGAGGCACATATCTGTCAGTCCACCTCATAGGCATGATTTAAGCTCTATTACAAAAGCCTGACACTTGAGACCAAAATCTTCTCTAAAATCAGAGAAATTGATAAATCCAAGCATTACCAATGGAGTATTTAGCATTGAATCCCACATGCGTGGCACTGCTGTCAGACTTGAACTTCAGGTACATGACAGCTCCTGAGGATCTCTGCAAGCCTGGCATCGAACCTCCACACAGCTTGGCAATGATGGGGGCAGTGGAGTCGGCACCGTTGCGTAGCTCCAGGTAACTGGAAGTGCAGCTAGAAGAGGAGAGAATTTTCTGTTCAATGTATAGCAATAATGGTTTGAAATCATTTCAGTACGTGCACAAAGCCATGAAGCTGTAGTGAATTAGATCAATTTCCATGCACTATGACCAGGACAGAATCAACAGGTTAATATTCAATGATAGTTATGTAATATTTGAATCAAAAGAAGTGCTAGAAATATTGAGAAAGATTCATCCCAAGCCCAGCCTATGATCAGATCAGATCTGACAGAAGCAAGTCCTAGGGAAGGATATGAACAGCACTGATAAAGTAGTTGTGACCATCTTTAATATGTATTTTTTAGCAGCATTCAGGTTCAGCAGATATTCCCTATTAAGTCTCATTGATGATTGTTGAACTAAGGAACAGATACAAAACAGATGAAGGGAATAAAATTCAATCTGGGGGCTTACTTAGGTGGGCTTAGAAAGACCCAAAATATCTTAACTAACAGCTTTGCCTTCAGAATGGTGCAGCATCCTGGGAAGCCAGAGAGAAAGGACACCTTCGGGATTCTCCATCCTGCATCATTTTTTCTGCACATGGTCTCACAGGCGTATAGTGGTCCAGCCCCAAATCAATGAAGTTACAGCTGGAAACTAGGCCTTGTTTTGTGCTTCAGGCAGGGGGTGCAAAACATGTAGACCCATTGCAAATCAGCAGACAGGCAATGGATGAAGAATACAAATTGTTCTGGTGGTAATCCATTGGACTTAAAACCATTGTGACTGAAAATCTGAATATGAAAGCACTAGAGGGCATAGATTTTACAGAAGGCACCTTTCTACCATAAATGCTTCCTCTCTGTCTGTTACATTCATCTCTATCATGCACTGCAAAGTCCTAGGAATGTATACCAGTGACTTGATAGCTTCAGTGATCTCTCGTGAAAATTTCCTAATCGCTTTTGATTGTAAATCTGGAAATGCACCCTGGGAGGAATTACAGAAAGTAACAGGGAAAGAAGAATCAGAATGGAGTCTCTGAAGAAACACAGGCAAAATAATGTGGATATATACTTTGGTGAAGGTTCAATGTAAAACTGATCTTCAAATTGCAGCTCTACTGCATGTCCGTTAGGAGCAGTTATGGTCCAGACACAGTCAGCATGCTGGGGATAATTGTTCGGATAGTTGGGGGAAGATGTATATCCACTGGGGTTGAAATCATTGATATAAATATTCCCTCCACAAGCTGGGAAAGAAAAGATCGCCAATAAAACACAACAACATGTTAAGGAAATGGGTGAGGCATCAAAGATTTGAGTCATCACTATATTCCAACATAGTTTCCTTTCGGTGTCGTATAGTTACATCAAAACCAAATTCATTTTACTGTTTATTGTGGGACAACATTTTAATGCAGTAGAATCCTATGTTCCTGTGCTCCTGCTTACCTAGCCCTCCTCATTTCCAAATGTTCAGGGCCCTGAATAAAACTGCTATTAGTTCTTCCTTGGATTGCTTCTAAACCAAGCAGGAAACATATTTCTTGCCTTGTTCCTACCCCAATTCCCAAGAGCTAGAAAGCCTACAAGTCAGACCCATCAATGCTTCTGTGAATTATTCCCTACTTCTGCTTCCCCAAAATTGAAATGTCTGTTTGAGACAATAATGAATATGTGTGAGGAATGCCAATCAGAGCAAACATAAGGATTTGTTCAGGTCCTTTTTCCTACAAAAATATCTTTATTTTGACCAGAACCTTTCTGTCAAACCCCCCCACTATGTTCTAGCAATACTGGTAAACACAGGGTTTTAGCCAAGTGTCCTAAATTGAAGTGGTAGAAATACTATTGTACAGTTTCACCCATTCCCTTCATGAATCCCCTATGGTAATGCTAAGAATGATTCTTTGTGGCAGCAGGGAAAAATAGGCAGAAAACCAGCACTTACAAATTTGAGTAGATTGACAGGTTGTTGTAGTTGTGTTTAGTTACACTTTAATAGGAGGCCTCCTGGTGTCCTAAGTGGCGTTTGTCATGAATACAGTGGAATAACTGCAAATGCCAAGTCCCTGATTTACCCCTGGAACCTGAGTCTCCATTTTCTTCATTCTTTCAAAAAATGTTAGCTCTGGCAGGGAATGTTATTTTCTCAGCTGAGAGAAAAACTTGTGAGAAATGTTATCACCTTTCTCAACACACAAGCCTAAATCATTCCTGACATAATTTATCACTTGCACTGGATACTATATGTTCAAAATAATGTTCTTGTTTCCGGGTTTTTTTTTCCTTTCCTGTACGAATTATGAACATCTCTTCCTAACTATAGATGCTACTTCCCCGCCAAAAGGTCCACCATAAGTTTGGGGTTTTTTTGCTTTGCTTTGTTTTGGGGCTTTTTCCCATGACCTGGAGCTGGCTCTCTTTAAAAAGGAGAAATTTGAGAGTAGGATCAGAAGTCATGCACTAAAGAAGGAAACAGGACATGTCTGCAGACATCTGATTTTACCAGGGTTGGGACTTAGAACAACAACCTCCTTTAAGAGGACAAACTCCAAGTTATATCTATTGAGTTGCAGAACTTACTTACATTTATTTCCTAGACTTACCTAGACTCTTAGCCTCGTACTTCAGTTTGAATCCTTGACCCTCATTCCTGCTGTCAGAAATGAAGTGGACAAACAGCTGATTGTCTGTGGTGTACATGGTAGAGATGGAGCTGCTTCCACAGAACCGTCCATTCCCTCTTCCAGGCACCAAAGGTGGGGCAGCATTATCTAGCCCATTCTTCAGCTAGAAGAGAAATTGCTAACGTCACTCAAGCAAACAGCTCAGGAATGTAAACTTTGAGCACCATCTCAAGGCTTCCAGCCGTGTGGGAAAACAAAAACCTAGTGATTAATTAATGCACAGCAATAAATAAGAGAGAGAGAGAGATAATCTCTGTGGTATTTCTCTTTGGTATTTCCACCCCCTGACCACCTGGGCTGCCTTTCTGACACTGAAATCTACAAGATTCAGTAGCTTTAATAGCTTTGAGGATTTGGTGACCTAGCCAATAACCTCACCTCTACGTAATCTCCAAGGCTGCAGGAAGTATCCTCACTCTTAACCTGGAAAGGCTGTTCAAAATGGACAGCAATGATAAATCCAGAGGTTACCACTACATGCCAGGAACAATTCAGATTAGGAGCATAGTCTTGAGGATAGTTGGGGGATGTTATCACACCCCTGCCTGTGTGCAAATAGCCTCCGCAACCTGAGAAAAAGGAGTTGAAGCAAAGAAGAAAACATTACTGTCAACTATTCACACATTCATTTAGAAAAAAATCCAGTCTCCTAAAAGGAATATGTGACGGGTAAAAGCAAATGTTGAAGCAAGTGTATGAAGAGTTGAGGGGCATAAAGCAATGCACACAATGAATGATCTCCCAAATACAAGCTAGTAGACTGTAAGATGACACACACCAAACATCTTGACAGTGAGACTCAGTTCTCAGACTTAACAGATGAGTAAGCAGGCAGCTATGCCAAGGACCTCCCATGGCATGAGCATATTGTTACACTGTCTGAGCACATTGCTTCTAGCCATGGACCAAACCACTGTCACCTACTCAAGCTGCCAGTCAGAAAAACTTCCCCTGGCTGCACATTGTTGTCCTAACACCTTCCTTGGTGCCTCAGCCCATTCAGGAATCTGTTATCATCCCTGGGTGCATGTGGGAGGAGTGCCACTGGAAATTGCTGACATTCCTGCTGGAACTTACATAGCTTTCTGCATCTGTCTCTCTCTGTTTTGTCTCTATGCTTTGAGTCATTTATTTCCCTCTCTCAGTTGAGCATTCTTTCACCCTTCAGCTAAGCTGTAACAGACTTAAGCATGCACTTTTCTTACTTCTGAAAAGTGACTGGTCTGGTTGAATCATGCTTTGTTGTATTATATCGCTGGGAAAACAGCAAATTTTACCTTTGCAGATTCAGACATTTATTAATGCATATTCATGAGATGTGAATAACTGGCCTGTGTGGTTAATTAGATTGACTGTAGACAGCTGTTAAAAATGTCAGACACTTTTCTGTCCTTACCCCATTGTTAGCAGCAAGGCAGACATTTATCTGGGGGAGAAGAGAAACAAATCTTACTTTTGTGATAAGAGGCATTAAACCCAGCTCCAGTGACACTTGCATCTGATATGAAGTGGATGAACATCGCCTCTCCGGTTGATCTTATTGGCCCAGGAGGTTCTCGTCCACACAGAGTAGCCAGCACTGGAGAAAGACTAGTGTCTCCTGAGATCAAAAGAAGAAACATTAGTGTTAAAACCAAATCAGTTCACATCTGCCTGTTGGTGGCTGTGGCTCACACTTCCAGGCAGGTGCTTTTCAAGATCTTTAACCCCTTACAGAATGAGAAATATTTTTATAGACCACCAAATATTTTGCTAGATTTTGGTAGTTTTATTTTAACTAGCAGAATGTCTCAGCATAGAGGAAGAATACTGATTTAGAGTGTGTTCCCACTGCTATCTAGATTGCTTAAGCTCAATGGACATGAGAATTCCAGGTACTAGGACCTTGGGTGTCTATTGCACGCTGTCAGCGTAGTGCAAGAATGGCTTCTCACCGTCTTGGATAATAAGTTTGTCATAGTTGCATGAGCTGTGAGATTCTATGTCTAGGGTTAGGATATTGAACTCTACAGTGGATCCAGGAGCTCTGATAAGCCACACACAGTCAGCAAAATTTCTGTAATTCATGGGCCAGCCTGGTGAGAAGAGGAAAGAAGGTGTTTCTTCAGTTGTTGCAGTCCCTCCGCATGCACCTGTCACGTACAAGAAGACAAAAATGAAAGCATCCTCTTTTTAAACTGAACACTCCCCTTGTGTAATTTAAAATGGCAGTCCTATCATTAAGCACAATGAGGGCACAGTGATGATGTGTGTAGTCACAGGAATGCATTTCTTCAAGCATTGCTTCAGTTTGGACCGGGAATACAAAACCTGAAAATCCTGACCTATAAGGATGTTCCTGTGCTACCTGGTGCAGCAATGATGTGACCTATTTTACCATGAGGAGTATCTAGCAAAAGACCTAAAAGCATCTACCACAGTTTAACACAGGTTGCACATCAGAAAGGAATGGTATATGCATAACCAAGAATACATAAACAATTTAGGCCCTGTTCAAATTGAAGTACTTTTCTTTCTTCACTTCTAAGTCTCTACTATAAGTTTAGATGAAGATGAAGTTCTTGCTGGGATATCTAGTGGCTCAGTGCTCCCCCAGCACATAAACCCATTACATACTGCTACTACCCTGCAGAGCCCCAGGGATTCTTAGTCCCTCTGTCCCCAGAAATCTGCCTTCAGATTTAGAAAGAAAACATTGCACTATGTCCTAGTTAGTCTTAACTTTCTCTTGTTGAATTTGCTCAGAGAAAATAAATAGTACAAGAAGCATATTCCCTCTCCCTTCAGGACCTATTTGTCAGAGGTACATGATCATACTGAGCGTATTCTCTTTATTTATGGATATGAGATGCATTATAGCAAAAGGTTTCATATCACATTGGCCAGTGATTTAAGAATGGTATTTCAAGACGGATACTTTTTCATGAAAGCATATAAAATGTTTAGGTTTCATGAAATACCTCTGTAAAGAAAAATTACCCTCTATCAACATGCTTATTTTTAAAACACTGTAAAACAGTATATCTGAGAGTCTCTAGAACTAATTTTTAAAAGCTATTAAAATGCTTAATTAAAATGTCAATGAAAGCTTTCCCTCCGTTAACAGACAGGGCTTTCTCTTGTGGTGAAGTTGGAGGTTTTTAACTAAAGCTCAGTATATCACTGGCTATATGACTTTTAACCATGCAATCCACTGAAAACCCACCTCTAGTAATGGTGCGTGTAACAGCAGAAGCATCCACTGCATACCACTCCAAAAGAAAGCCTTTTCCGGTCACAGATGAATCTGACTGAAACTGGATTGTCATTGAACTGCCAGAGGATGCAAAAGAAACAGGGTCTGCACCACAATATGTTGCAATAGGACGAGAATGAATGGTGGGCCCATCATAAACCTGTAGAGAGAAGAAAACGGTGCCGTTCTCACACCAGCAGATTTTCATCTGCCCCATACTCAGCAAGTTTCCATGGAGAAAATTAGCCTCTTTAAATGAGTGAGGGATCTTTCAGCAATTCCCAGTTAGAGAGAAACCTCTTTTACAAAAAATGGAACAAAATCTCCCTTTCTATTATATACTGTTAATTGTGAAGCTTTCACAGAAGAAGGATCTGAATGGGTCAAATTCAGCTCATTCCCCATCACAGGGCTGCTCTTTGGGGACATGGACTGGCCTTCCACATTAAAAAAGTCCACCAGTACAATCTTGTTCCTTGCTGAGGAAAAAACCAACATGATCTAAAGGAAAAAAAAGGCATTGTTTTTTATTTTTTTTCCCCCTTTTTCCCCCCTGAGGAACACACATATTTTAAATTCTATCAAATAAATATGCAATAATATTTTTTTAATTTTATATATTTATAAGCCAAAATCTTGGCTGGTTAAAAGATGCTTCTCTTTTGCCACCTTTCAAACCTATTTGTATTCTTGTCCTCTTCCTCACAGTAAAAAATGTCCAGTAGAGAAAGCTAGGAAATATTAAATAAACATTAACATTACATTGAATATCTGATCCTTGAGTCAAGTTAAAGGTCAGACTGATTCACACCCACTGAACGTCTAGCTGATTTAAGAGACTCATTTTGCTTTCAGAGGGACAGGCAAAGAAAGGCAGGCTGAGTTAGAAGAAAGAAGATACCATTAAAATCTGACATGAGATGAAGGAAAAAGTTATATTTCCTTTTTGAACTAATATTAAATTTGGATATCAGTGAATTAATAATGAATTGAATATACTGAATATATTGAACTAGTATTAACTTTCTTTTCCCAAACATGAAAGAAAAGGATAATTATTAAATCAGCTGGGTAAAAAAAACCCAACCAACCAACCAAAATAAAACAGACAAGAAGAGATTTACCTTATTTAGCTAAGTAGCTATGTTTAGCTAAGTTCAGAAAGAAGTGTTGCCTCTATTGCTTCATTTTGCTTAGTACCATGTGTGTTGTATTTTTTAGCCTGGTAAAAAGGCTAGATTGTATTACAGGAGAGTATGGAAAAACAATCCAACAGGAAGAAAGAGGTACCTTCCTACTGCCAACAGCAAATTATTGATCCAGAGAGCAAAGAAGGTGCAAGTAAAGGATTATTCCTGTAGGATTTTAAAATAACCTTATTTTTAGAGGCACTGAGATGTTACTGTCACTGTTGTCCTCAACTGAACCAGCACAGAGCAAAGCTCGATCCGGTATCTGACCTGAAATTCTTGGATTTGAAAATTCAGGATTGTACCATTGTGGACTTATTTTTAATAAGTTTCAAACTTACAGCTTGGAAATATCTGTTAGGGAGCCAAAGAGTGTGTAACCCTTCCTATAGCTAATAATTACTGAAAAGACAACATAGCAAAAAAAAAAGCCACATCCTCGGAAATTCTTCCCATTCCTCTTGTAGGTTTCTCTATTCAAAATTTTTATCAAAGTTAATTGAAATAAAATAACTTCTCACAATGAAATCACCTTTAGCTTGTCATAACGGCATCTGTGATGATTTTCAATATCCATCTGCAGGATACGGCCATGAATGACTTGTGAAGCATTAACGCTTATCCGCCACTGGTAATTGGAATTGTGAGGGTAACTTCTGGGCCACTGTGGTGAAGCTATTTGTCCTCTGTTTCCCACAATGTCATTTCCATACACTGAAAAATAAGAAAGAGACAACTAATGCCTCTTATTCACATAGATTAAAAGAAGCGTTGGGGGCCAGCCTGGAATATAGCTTTCATTTCAGCCCATCTGCCTTAATTTACTTAGGACTAGACAGCACTGTGAGGCATAGACTTGTGTTTCAGACAGTCCTAGGATGCACATCTAATTACTTTCTTTTTGTGAGGGATGCAGTGTGCCCTTATCTGAAGGAAATTACCCATTTGAGCTGTGTGCCCCTACATGTAGGAGAGGTAGGAAGATGGCACATCTAAATTCCCCCCTGACTCTGCCTACTTCATGCTCATTTCTTCCCAAGAAACATTAAATAATAAAATGATTTTTTTAAAAATGCCTTTGGGTGTTCTGGTGAAAAATGGTTCTGATTTGATTGAGCTCTGACCTATTGATAATGCCTTTTGAAAATGAGTAGTAAAAGTCTCCAAGTAAGGAAAAATATTAGAAGTTTAGCTTGCATAATCAGAATGGCTGTGGATGTTTAGCTTCAGCAGTCTGTTCATGCAGCAAGTCGGAGCTTGATGTTTGCAATGGTCCCTTGCAATTTTGGATCTATAAACTGGCATAATTTCCTTTTCTTCTAATTCTGCTCCCTGGTTGATGGCATTTAGATCCAAACCGGAAGATGGACACTGTCGTACTCAAAAAGCAAAATGGAAAGCTGGGAAAGAAACACTTTTTTCTTAATTTGTCAATTGCCTAATAAATGGGAACATAAACATTAAATGCCATTGCTTAATCTCAGGTAGCAAAGACATATGGTCAGATATTTTTAACTCTAACAGGCTACTGGTAAACTTGGGTTGCAATAAAATTTTTTATTATATAGCTCTTATTTGTATCTTTACATCCCAATACTGCTGAAAGAAGAATCTGAAAACCAGGTGATAAACCATTAGAAAACAGCCAATGAAATAGAGAACATTTTATTTTCTGTAATCCGTGAAGTTTTTTGCTTCTGGAAGGATAATATGATCAATTTGAAAAAAGTATATAAATGATAATTTAAAAAGATAGAATTTAATGTCTAATTCTTCTGATTATGTTACATACACACAAGTTCTGTTCTCGTATGTTTTAGAACATCCCTTTATATTCAGCAGATATTTTACAAAATACTTTTTAAGAGAATTCAGAGCTTTGCTGTCAATCAACAGGCATTTTCTAATAGGCTTTACAGGACCAAACGTTCACTTCTTTGAATAATTTTGGAAGTGTTATGAAAGAACAACAATTTTCAATTAAATATAATTTACTTACAGTGAGAGAATGTGGCCCTGAAGCCAACATCAGGGCCTGAGTTGTCTGAGACAAATTTGACCCACAGGATATGTCCAACAGTAGACGTATAATTTGAAGGCAAAGAGCTCCCGCAGAATCGTCCTGCCAGTGTGCCTGTATCGTTCCCTTCACGAATCTCCAGGTAATCTTTGGTGCAGCTGCTACTATCTTCTACCTGAAATGCTCTGTTTCAATAGCAGTAGAAGAGCATTAGCAGGCATATGACTGACACATACTTCAGAGTTTGCCCTGCCAGGCCACAAATCCCGCTGTAGCTCGTATCCTACTGTAACAGTTAAGAAGAGGCAGCAACAAAACCCTCCAGAACCCATAAGTCATTGCTCATTACCTGGCAGTGCTACTGATACAGGGCGCTCTCCTTTCTGGCCCCTTATTTTACAACAGAGCTTCAGCATCAAAGTTATAATTTTTCAAGAGTCCTCAAACCCTTGTAATATTTGTTGGTTCTCCAAAAACAACAACAACAACTAACAACAACGGAAAGCTCCTGATATATAAAACAGATTTTTTATATAAGCCCAGGTCAGACTATTTACTGGGTGCACATCTATTGGGTGCAGAGAATATTTTTAGCTTTACAAATCAGTTTGCAGCCCCTTCATATGTGTATTATTTCAGTACACTCTCTGGTGAGATAATAATTTCCAGAGGCCTAGATTCATTTGTAGTTAAAACCTCAGAGCTCAGAAATCCCTTAGCAGTTTCTCCAGAATTATAAAATATTACTGCTTCTCTGGCCTCTCTGAGTTTCACATAGCTGGGTGTGCAAAATAATAATAAGGATTACTATGAACTCTCCTAAACCAATTTTTACCTTAGAAAAGGAATGGGTAGTAATCAAATTATAAATTATTGCACCAAGCTGAATGCTACATATATTCTAAAAACCGTCATGTTATTCCAAATGAAGTGCTTTGATTCAATCCAATATACTTTCCAGAAGCAGGCTATGAATATATAGTAAAGATTCCAGAGAGTGCCTCTTATAGCCAATGGCCCAAATATTTATGCTTTCTGATTTTCTGGTAACAGCTCCTCCCTTCAGTCCTGAATATAGCCATATGTGTTCAGTGTACACATGCTGTGAAACGGTTCCAAACACTCATCTGGATACACTTCAGACTAATTTAAAGCTAATGCTCAAATTGCAAGACAGGCATTTCTGTTCAGACTGAGCTGAAGAAAATTAATGCCTCATGCCAACAAAACTTTATAAACCCCTAATATTAAATTAAATAAAATAAATACTGCTTTCTAACCCAATTATTCCATGCTTTCCAGTATTTTCAGCTTGCCTTTCAGCTATGTGTAACTGAAGAAAAAGAGTTTACATCTACTCAGTGTCACTTTATATAACTGAATGTATGTTCCACTGATAGTTTCTGCTTCACACTAGATTTCTGTTTTGGTCCTGAAAAGTTGTTATTCATTATTTTTTAGCAAATATTTTGGAAAATGTTTTCAGGCTGTAATACTTCTTCTCTGCTTCAGTGAGTAAAGGAGGAATAGAATGTCCTTTTTATTGAATCAGTACATGCCTAACAAATTGCACCTTATGCAGTTAGCATGTTACTGGGCAAATTTTCCTTTTGTCCTGATTAACTGTAAATGCACGTTTCAAAATTACTTTTCTTTTCCTGCTGATTCTTAATAAGCTTTGCAAAGGGTCAGTGCTTGCTTTCTTGGCAGCAGCCACTGTTTGATGCCGGGAAATGGAGAGGCTCAGAAATCCACGTCAGGGTAAAGAACAACCTAACGACCATAGTAAAGGACTCCACATTGTTCTATGGATCACACATGACTTTCCTGTCAGAAGTTTTCAAAGGGAAGTTACTTTGCTGAAGGGAAAACAAAATTCCTTCAGATAATCTCCTGGCCCCTGTTGTATCTCCACTGCTATAACTGTTGGAGAAATTTTGAAGAGTTTAATATAAATTTTAACACTACAATCTGTGGAGTATCTGGGCCCTTTATATTACTCAGCTATATAATAAATACTACAATGAATCTGGTAGTAAGGAAATAGTAGGAATTTCCTTTGTAAAGAAAAGGCAGAGCAATGCTAAATTTCCTCTTCTTGTTTATAAGCGAGTGAGAACTGGCTTCTTCAGCATCCCATGTTGCTCAAACAATAAATCACCTACTTATATAATGCTGTCTATGCCTTAATATAAGCAATGACTAAGACAGGAGGGCACTGATTGCAAGCTGCCACTAACCACTGCGGTGTTCTCTTTCCACGTTACTCTAAAAATATGTTTCAGCTTTATCAACTGGTAATTACATTTCCTAATAAACACAGAGCATCCTCCTTCAGGTCTGTTAAAGGGCTGAATAATAACCCCTGGCAATGCATTTACATGAAGGACAGCTGGAGCCGGTTGCCAGGGGAGCTGAGAATTGTCCAGACACACTCGGTGTTGAGCGGATATGGCTCGGGATAGCCAGGGCTGTTGAAAGCTCCTCTGTCCATGTGGAAAGTACCCCCGCAGGCTGCAACAAGAAGGAGACAGCAGAGGCTTGAGAAAGATGACCAAAAAAAATACCTTGAGAGAGCCAGAGCATTTGCTAATCAAGAAAGCATTTCTCCTTGTCTCCTTATTCTTTAGCTTGTTGATATACTTGCTGAGACCTTGGCCAAAAAGAGGGAGGGCAATAGGGGATTTTAAGAGAGGAATGTCAGAGAGACAAAGAGATACAGGATCTGTTCTTTTTCTTAAAAGTCAAAGGCATAAGGTAGCAACACCTGTGATATGGACTTACATGATGATGATGCAACATAGGTGGCATGGAAGCCCCTGGCAGTAATGTTGTTGTTGGAGATGAAATTCACCACCAAGGCATTACCAAAAGAAGTGATAGGATGTGGTATAGTAGTGCCACAGTAACGACCTGAAAGAGAACAAGCCAGAGAGAGAAAAAAGGAGTGTTCACCATGTAATTACTATTGCTAATTTAACATTTGGGGTTAATGCCTGACAGCAACCAGGAGTAACATTTGTTGCTTACAATTGCAGTTGTCAATTCAATCTACATAAAAATGAAATACTCCATTTCATTAGCACAGAACTCAACTCCGGTGGCAATTTTTTTAAACAGAGGAATGACCTCCTGCACTCCAGACACCCAGTCACTGGCTATTCTGTCATTGAGCTCCTTTGTGTTCACTCTATCCAGAAATTACAGCCTAATTGAAAAAAAAAAATCCCATCAAATATATCTGACAGTATTTTCCATTTCACTCAATTGGTTTCTGATGAAAAAAACAAGAGACAAATAACAGACCAGTTCTTCTGTAATGGATTGTAACATGGGGATTAGGAATATGAATCATGATCTATCAGAAAGGCATCTGACAGCAAAAAGAAAGACAGCAGCTAGTATCCTGGTCTTTTTGCCAACTGAAAGCCAAGGGCAGGAGACCAAAAAATGAATTCTGTCTTAGTTACAAACCATTTAAATTGAGTGCAGCCCCACTCCTGACAAAGGAGCATATACAAAAGTAGAGTAAGGGAGAGCATAATCAGGCACAGATATTCCAAATTTCCCAGAAAGGAATTTGAGGCAACCCTGGGGATGTGAGGGGAGTCAGGACCACCCTGTGGCCAGGGCTCTCTTATGGCCTCCTGGCAGCATAAGCACTGAATTTTGCTGTTCCAGGCTGCTCCTGCCACTTGAAAGTGATGGCTCTGGACAGAGATGTTGGGAGAAAGCTGTAGAAAATTCAGGAACAAGCAGAAAATCAGGCTTTCTAGGGCTTGAGGAAAATCCATTTTCTGGTCCCAAAAATCTGCATCTTTCTTCACCTATGTTTAGTGTCGACTGTGCTTATGAGTGTGGGCTACATTATGTTTTTGTACAGTTAACTGGGAATTCAGTTTAAACTGAATTGCTTGGTTGCCAATATTGCCCAGCTGAGGAGGAAGGAAAAGGCAGCTGGAGTCAACTCCAAACTGCAGGTTAGTAGGAATACAGTCAGAGCCTGGGAGGACTGTGCCATTCACACTGAAGACTTATCCTCCATTCCCGGTCTCCTCTGGCCAGAGTGGCCAAGGAACTTTCTTTATCAGAGAAAATCCATGAAGCAGGAGGACTCTCACAGAAAACCTTCTCCTGCTTACCTTGGGTGTAGTTCTATATATGAAATAAGCAAGGAAAAGGTACAATACCTTGAAGAGGAGCCTCGTAGTTATTCCCATCCAAAATCTCCACAAAATCCGTTGTACAGTTTTGTCTATTATTTTCAATATCAAAGTCAGTGAATGAGAGTGTGATGTGGTTGACTGGCAACAGCAAAGAGTAAAAACTTAAAAAGAAGTTCGGCATTTCACAAAGAAATAATTACATGTAAACAAATGTACCATCTTTTCTTTTCTCCCCTGAAGTCAATCAGTCCCCATAAAGCATAACATCTGAAGTAGTATATTCCCTGATATGTGGAGTGAATTTGATGGAAGTGCATTAATCCTTACTGCAAAGGCCCTGGTAAATCTCTTCCTATTTCAGTACTTTCTAGTACAACCGACATTAGAAGCATAGGATTTAACACATACACATGAATCTAAATTTCCTAGTACCCGAATAGCTTCATTATACACTGAAAATGGCAGTAAATACAACATGGAAAATCTACACACATTCAGAAAAAAAATTATCTCTACACATCCATGACCTTCTGTCCCTTTGTGATCTATACCACAGATCCGGACAAAATGTGAATTGATGCTGTCCTGCTCCAGCTTAGGAAGGGCTGGTTCTTTCATCGTTTTGTAACGTTCCACATACATCAGTTGGACTGGTTAAAGGATCATTAACTACCCTCGGCTATATTTGTACGGGATTGGATTTTCCACACCCTTGGACTGCAGGCTACATCCTGAAAAAGAGCACTTCTGACTCAGGGTATTTTTGACTCTCCGATTGCTCTTGCTTGTCTGATATGAAAAAAGGTGAAGTCACAACTGGAAGAAGAGAGGCTGTCCTCAACACCAGTCTGTGACAGTAGTCACTCCTGGCCTTAGAGTTCCTATGCAGTTCGAGCGGGTCAGAAAAAGTCTCACGATTTAGGTAATAACTAAGTTTTCTCCCACATTGACCAAGCCTGAATTTGACACAAATATTTTGCTTCTCACTGGGCTACAATTAATTAGCTAGAATAAGCTGAAATGACAGACATGGACCCAGGCGCTGCATTCAGCAGGGTGCCACTGACTGGCATTCAGCTGCATAGTCTGCCTGTTCGGCATGCTTTTGTGTCCTGTCGGGTCAATCAATTACCGCTATCAATGCAGGTCCTCAGGATACAAAGCAAAAAGGAAAAACACAGTGGGTGGCAAGAGCAGGAGACCTGTTTGCCTTCTCAGTAAAAGCAGAGCTTTTTAGCCATTGGCTAAATCTATTGTATATGGCTATTGCATATGGCTATGCCCTGTCATGCTGTGTGACTGGCATAATGAAGCCTCGTGTACCTGTAACGTGTGGTATGTGGTGGTCCTGGCGGTAAGTGGAGGAAGTCACTACATACACAGGCTACTTCTTATGCAGCATTTTTCTGGTCTGTCATACTGATGTAATTCAGGAGACAACAGTTATGTATGAGTTTTCAACCTGGATCCAGGAAAAGATTGTCTTTAAAAATAAATGCTGTGTAGGTGAGGAACAGCTTTGACGATGTCCCTTTCATGTATTTGTATAAGAACCTATGCTAAAAAAAAAGTATTGCTTATCTCCTGATTTTTGTTCCGGTGTTTTCTTTGGCAAATTGGTTTTCATTTTATAACTTAGCAAAATAAACTATAAATGTGGTTGGAACATTCTATGATTTTAACAACAATGGCTAAATATCAGATGAACAACTGAAGTTCAGTAGTTGCTATTAAAAATAAACATTTATTTTAAATGATGTTACCAGGATACTATTACCCAATTGTAAATATTTTTTAGGAATCTTATACAATGTAAAGGTAATACTGGGTATTAAAGGTAATACTGGTATCTGATGGAAAATATTTGGTGCTTTATTATCAATCATAAATCTGTCTAAAATTAGGAACGTTTGAGAGTGTATCTATGCACATAAGACCACTTTATTTATATTTTTTTTATTTGAAATTGAAATTCCTCTGTACCTTTTCTCATTATTTAATTAAAATTTCTTTTTTTTTATGTTAACAGCATAGATTTGATCTAACACAACTCTAGCTTGAAAAGTCCAGGCCAAAATAAGATCGGCTAAATACAAGTACTTTAATTATATATAAGCCATTAGATTTTCTCACAGATGAATCCAACTTCACAGAGTATTCAGCACCTCACTTAAAATTGCAACACTTGTGTCAGAGTAAATCAGCTAAAATGACAAAGTTGTAAACTGTTTTCCTCACTATGCACTAAATCTTTTACAGTGAAATCTGACTTAGGACAGATTAGGAGAGCCACACACTCCAACTACCAGGATGCAGAACTTCCTAGAGAAATAAGGGAGGAATTTTGTATTGTTATTACAGAAAAGAAGATGAGGATGTTAGTCATCCCAGCTAACTATAAAAGATGTTTTTACTTACATGGTTCCTGAGCCTGAATAATCCAGCTGCAGTTCTGATTGTTTGGGTATTTGGCAGGATACAGAGGAGAGGAAATTGCTGCCCCAACTGAATCTGACTCTATGAAACTTCCGCATGCTTTAGAATGAAAGACATACAGACACACATACACACATAGATATTTATATACAAAAAACATGTCTTAAATTCTGTAGTGAAAACGAATGCATAAAATGTAACATGCTACATCTATGTGAAATGAGGATAAAATTCCTGACAGTAATTTATCAGAAAAAGAGACTTAAGGACTAGCTCCGAGCACCAGGTGTACTTTCATGACCTGGATCCACAGGCCATGCTACACCAGGCTGACCATCTAAGAGAAGCCAAACTGACGTGGGAACAGACCTCATATTCATCAGCTCCTCATAGCCCAGAAGAGCAATCTTGGGGCCAAAATAACTTGGTTTCAGGGTAGTGCAATCATACACCCATTTCTCTGATCATGTGCCTGTGTTGGCAACTAGGAAGGAAAAAATCATAAGAAACACTCCAGAACCTTCCAATGTCCAATGATGGCATCACATTGCATTGGCATGATCCTCTTGCGAGCTGCGTCAAGAAAACTGCAGTCCTGTGAAATGTTGCACATATGCAAGAGCTTGGCTGATTGCGTAACTTTGGCTGAGTGCTGCCATGCCTCATTTCTAAGCATACTGACTCATCATAAAACCCCCAGATCTGAGTTTAACACACAGCTGCTTTAAACAGCAGGGTGGGGAGTTAGGTACCAAAGACTGAGATTCATTTATCATGCTGTGCTGCCTAAACCGTCCAGCAGGGTTTTCACAGGAAGAGGGAAGCTGGGTTGCCTACATCCTAGGTAGGGAGCACTTGCTCACCAGGCATGTTTTGTGCAGAGCCTAATCCAGTAAATGTGCTCTGAGAATCTTTAACAGATTAGGCTTTCATAGCTGTTCGTCAGAAATGCCTAATTAGGTATCTAACTAGTACTTCAATAACTGGGGTTCCTGAGATTTTTGCTGATGCAAATTCCTCCTTTTCTTTATAATTATTCACAATATTTTCAAAGAAAAAAAAAAACTTCTGGGAAAAGTACTAATTTATAGTGAAAAAAGTCCTAAGAAGAAAATGAGAGAAAGGGATTTTCTCTGCAAAAACTAAATGGCTATATCTTGGGGAAAAATGTTTCCAATGTTATTGTGAAAAAAAGAAAGAAAATCACCAATCGTCAAATAGTATGCAATTTCTTGAAAAATTCTGCCCAGTTGGTGTTATTTTTCATTAAAAAAGAAACCATGTAAAATAACAATTAGTCCTCCACAAATTGGATAGTTGATGTTTGGCAGGGTTTGCAGGCCTGAATCCATGGACTTCATCAACAGCACCACATAGAATTCTTTTACAGCTTTTCAGATTCATGCGCATGGATAGACATATAAAATGTTATTTTGTCACTAGGTCTGTGGAAACCGCCAGTTGCACATTTTTCTCAGGACAGTTATGGGTAGCTAACCCTCTAGGGAGGAGGAATAAGAGGCAGCTGATGTGTGCTAGATGCCTTGCTATAAAAAGTAAATTTTTTCCCCAATCAAAGAATCTAAGATGGCCATTAGATTTTAAATTCTTTAATCTATAATTTGGAGAAATTCAGTCCTGTTAAAGATACACACTGGTATGCTGCATGTATAGAAACAATACTTCCCGTTATCAGCAGTGCTAAAAGATTGTGTCTAATACAAACAAACTGGTGATTAGATAAATGTGCATTAATGTAAATGACAAAATTACTTTCAGTAAAGCGAGCGCTGAAGCCCCTGTGCTGGATGGTTGTATCAGAGCGCAGTCGGATGTACATCAGATTTTTGGAGGATGTGACAGGAGGAGGAGGCTGTGTTCCACAGAGTTTTCTAAGAAGTGGTGCTTCATTGCTAGAACCATCAAATACCTGTTATGAGAAGATCAAATGAAGTATTTGGTTTCAATAGGAGTATTGAGAAGACTTTTATTTCATTCCCTGTCTTATGTTTCATACATTTTGATCCTGATACAGCCCTGGTATAAGCAGTGCAAACAAACTATGCATTGCCTATCTTAATTCTGTGGCCATTTCCAAAAAATGCATGTATTTCAGGCTGAAGCTACTGTAGCTTTTATAAGAAAAATGCATCAAGTAACCATCTTCCTCTATGTGTATCTGGTATGGAAGCAATTCTCCTTTAACAATCCAGATACCCCCATACATTTATTGTTTTCTGTTAATGGCTAACATGAGTTCCCGTGTAGTTTTTATTCAGTTAAACCCTACATCTTGCCTCAGTAAAGACTTCTAGATTGGCCCTAACATGCAACTAGAGCACCAGTGGGAGCTATGACTGTGTATAAAAAGAGAAGACACTAGAATTATGGTTTCAGATACATGTACCTAGCACCAAGGATCAGAGTCCATATATCTATGACTTAGCTTTAGGGTGCTGAATTACACACATATACATGAAGTGTTATTTAAGCAGAAGGTAAAGAAAAGTAAAAAAAAAGAGAGGAAGAAAGTAAAAATGTGTTTACAAAACTTCACTTTTAATTTTACCATAAATGCCTTCCCTCTCATTTTTCCCCTCACAGTTGATAATTCTGTTTCCTTCCTCTCTGTTTCACAATCAGGAAGAGAAGGATAGTGAAGTTAAAACCAATGAGTTTCTAGCTTAAGCAACACCAAAATTATAACAAGAGAAACCACAGAGAGGGGAAAATGGCCACAGTCTTAGATTCTCCCACTAATCTATCCGAGCACTCCAGCAGACGTGATTTGTTTCTGCTGTGTTTGGAGCCATAGGCCAGTCTCAGAGCCCTTGTGCCTGGTTTCAGAAGTGACGAGCACTGGAGCCATAAGCACAGTTGCATGACCCACACAGGAAGAGCCTCTGGGCGACTGGGCAGCAACAAGAGTTGAATTCAGTTCCTGTTTCAGCATTAACATCCTGTATTACCATAGGCACTTCATTTAGAATAACCTGTGACTCAGCTTCCTATAGCAAAATGGAGAAAAATATGGATAAAAATATGGATAGGAGGACTGGAAGATATTCAGGTGCTAGGATGTTAAAAGCTATATAAAAGCCGGCTTTGCGCAAAATAATGCCATTGGGTTAGAAGAAATTTATTTCTTATTGAGATTGTCATCTTTTACTTCAAAATGCCTCAAATTCCAGCAAGCCTGTGCAATGGAGCACTGATGAATTAAAAATTTCTAACTAGACTGTATAACACAATGCAATGTTTCTGCCTCCAGTATTCAAAGGCCTTTGAGCACATTAGTGAAAAAAAAATATAAAAACAGTGGGTGAGAGAAAGGTGACCTGTCTCAAATAAACCTCGGAGCTGAGAAAAAAAGGACAAAAATCCTGCTTAATCCACTGACATACTCTACATAGCCAATGCTGTATTCATGAATTAAACATTTGCCTTTGGGCCTATACACTAGCTATCTGTGTAGGACCTTGTGACAGAGTATTAAGTGTACTGCAATATCTGTAAAAATGAGTACCTGGCAAAAAGACCCAAAATATCCATCCATTCAACCTTTTCTTCTCTCTTGGCATCCTGCCACAATCAGCCCTTTAATACATAGTGTGCAGTATTCATTTTTCCTCTGCACATATATTCTGTATATAAATCAAACTGCCTGAAGTTAAAAACCACAAAGCATGGAATGTGAAAAAAAGTAACGACTACAAAATAACCCTTAGGAATTAAGATACTGCCTTTCCCTAGACAGTAGTGAGAGGATTTTGTCTGAATGTTAGAACTGAGAATAATCATTGCATTGACAGGGCATAGAGAGAGGGCCTGGCTACAGTTCACGTAAACTGCTGGTTTTGATGGATCTGTGCCACCCTGCACAGCTGAGGATATGACCATTGACACATGGACTATTGTGAGACTCTAGTAGTTGAGCTTTCTCACTTGGGAAGATATTAAGGATGACTAACATAAGAGACTAAGTAGGCATTTCATTCCAAGAGTTTTCTGGAATAAAGAAGTCTTTTTGTGGTAATACAGGGAGAAGAGCATGAAGTCAGAGGAATGTTTTCTAAATCAAGTGTATTTGCTGTTTCTGGACAGCTTGCTTGAAGAATAGTACTGTCTCCTCTTTCAGAAACCCAGAAATTATTCCTAGCCTTTTCACTTGCTAAAAATCTGATTCTAGCAACCGTTCAGCATAAGCATTAGTGAGATACAGCAGCAACTCTTAGGAGTTATGGCAGCTACAAGTTAAGCAGGAACAGTTACACATGGATATTTTATGGCTGCATCATTTTTGCTCACCTGCTATTTATTACCTTAAACTATTTTATAGGGAGGATTTCAGTCTTGAATCTAGATCAGAAGCCACAATATTCGCACACTAGTTCAGGAAAGAGTTGTGTCTCTCTGCAGCTTCTTAAAGTTATTTTGAAAACATCTGAGAAATGCATTTCTGTGGCTGCATGAGGAAAGGAAAATGATGCATCTGCTTACTTAAAAGCCAAGTTTTCAGTTGCACTAGCAGCAATTTGCTCTTCTCTTCCCTTTCCACAATGAACATAACTGAGTGACTCATTGCCCTCTTGTTCAAATGTGTCCTGCATTTTGCAAAAGCACATAACAAAAAGAAGATAATTTTTGAGTTTGAGCCATAAAAACTCCACATATTTCTAGCTGTCCTCTCTTGGAAGATCCTCTTTGCCAGCACCTGGAATAAATGAAGTCATACCTCCTCTCTAGCTCCCAGAGGCTTACATTTCTACATTTCTGTGTACTACTTGTTATACTGCAACAGGAAAGAAAAATAACATTTGCTTAATCAAAGCCACTGAAAAGAACAAACTATTTCTCCCTCCCCTTTTCAGTGCCTTGTGCTACAAGCACTGCCTTCCCAGCCACATCCTCCTTGAGTCTCCAGATACTTGAAACTCTTGCTGACCTGCACTCCTGGTGTAGCATCAGATACAATACTGGTTAAACACATGGGCAAAAAATCCAGGAAATAGTGCATTCACTATTTCTTTCTCTCTATTTTCCTTCAAAGAAACAAATTTCTTTGTTGTAAGACACACTCTCCAGATAGAAATGGGCTGGTACACAAAGAGAAATTAAAAATTTATTCCTTATGTATGGTGACAGTGACAGCATAAAGCCTTCTCAAAGATCTTATGCTTTCTATAGAATATAACCAAGTTATATTTGAGATCAGAGAAAGTAAAGGCTATACATCCTCATTTAGCAGATGAAGAGATGTTCATCTTTTCTGCAATCAGATAAGGTACAGAACTGAGGCACAGAAATTGAGGAATCAACTAAATTTAGGCAGCAAGGTGAATGAAGAATGTGCTTTTTGGTGGCCTGGACTGCTCTCTGCACACTCTATCCATTGACTCTAGAGGGAGCTCAGAGCAGTTACACCACAGGTTACCGTTACAGGCTTAGAATTCTTTTGGCTGAACCTAAACTTGTGCTCAGATTCACATGTGAAATCATTGAGTAGGACTGAAAAATGCACTGGGCTTTTTGGAGTTGCAGCATAGCCAAGAAGCAGCAGACATGAGTATTTTCAGTCCCTCCATTTTGCTCACATAACAAATGTGCAATGGAAAACATTGCAGGAAAAAAATACATTTTCATGTGTTCCCCATAGAAAGGAATTTACGGTAGAAATATTAAAAAAAATAATAATCTCGAGTCATAATGCAGGGAAAAATGACTGGGTCTAGAAGGGAAAGGATGAAGGAAAAGGCCGTTGGTATACTCAAGGGTGGAGGGGAGCCCCAGGAGAACTCACAGAGCAAATAAAATCCATAAAGATAAATAAAAATTTAAGAAATAAAAAAGGACAGAACCACTGTGTTACTCATACACAGTAGTTGTTCCTATATTAGAGAGAGAAAAACCCCACCAGCTTCCTTAGCTGCCTTATTTTCCATTTCCGCAGCTTTTGGAATGGAATTCCTAAACCACTCACAGTCATACATCTACTTATATATTTCCAGGCACTCTCTGTCTCCTCACTCTGTTCTCCTATTGCCATGTGAGGCATATAATAAGTCTTGGAAGGAGATGAACACAAATCACATCCAGGTGTTGGTAACAAGTGATTTTCTGCTTATTGGCATACCAGATAGAGAAAGAAACCCCATCCACTCCTTTCTTGCCCTGCTGGTCCCCCTACATTAGCACTGAAGAGCTCTTCTCTACCTCATATGCCAGAGTCTCAGAGCCCTTCATTATCTCTTGGCTTCAAATCAGGATTCTCCCTCATCCATTTTCAAACCACCTTCCATTTGGTAGGCAGTTACTGATGCCTGCATTAAATTTAAATCTCCCTCCCTGCTCACATTGCTGCTTCGGTTGTGTTTACACAGCTGGGGCTGATGGGCAACTTCCTCCACCACCACCCCCTAAAAAACCAAAAAGCAGAAGCAACCAACAGATACTCATATGGCAATAGAGGAAAAGGGGTGTCACTGCACTGCAATGGTCTGCAAACTCCACTCACGCAAAAAGCCACAGCCATCTCCCCTGCCAGCTGAAGGACTGATGCCTTTCAGTGATTAAAAACCCAGTACCTGTATCTGGCCTATAAAGGTAACGGGAGTTGTGCCTGTAACTGCAAGGAGCTCATGGAGCTGAGTGCTCTACAAAGTGTTTAGATAGGTACTTATATCCGTTGGCATCAGGTTTAAAAGAGAAACTTTTTTATCAGGTCTTTTCAGAATTTAGTCCTTAATTTGTGAAATTTTTTTGGCATTTTTACCAGTACTGCCATTTCAGATAGCCTGTGTTTCTGTCAGGCAATCTGATTTTCTACTCCTGTGTGATATCACAGAAGACTTGGAATTTTTTCCAATAGATTTTCCCTTTCAATGATCCCCCTGATGTAGTTAAACAATTTAAATAGAAAGACATAACCATATTTCCCTATGTTTCAGAACCAGAAAAAACTGAACAGACATTGTACAAAGATACTGTGGCCAAATGAAATCTTCAGTTCTGCTCAGCAAAATGGGGACACATTTCTTTTTTTCTGGTTCAGTACAAAAAAGCTTTACAAGGCAATGCTGTTAAAACTGATGCTGTTTTCAAGAGAGTCTCAGTTCCTGCCAAATTGAGTTCTCTGTGAATGACAGTTTATCAAGGAGAGGAAAGCTGGATTTTGGGCTACAGCCAGTGTGCTTTATCCGACTAGTACTGATCACACATGCCTTTGTACTGAGTGAAGTGCAATCTGACATCAAAGGTCGGGATTTCATGTCCCTGCTCCCAAAAGGCCAAGGGGAGACGTGGGGAGTTCTTCGTTGTCGTGCACTGATTGAGCAGCAAGTTGAATTTCTGTGACATCAACAAAAGCTCACAAACCAACAGCAATGTGAAGCTTTTAAGAGCGCAGCAGCTCTAATGAAGCAATTAGACAGCTGAGGAGCACCTGAATACACAGTGCGTACATAAAGAAAACCAGCCAGCCACAGTGCCCTCTGGATGTAGACCTCCCTCTCTCCTGAGTTTGTAACAGAGTGTGGGCAATCTATTATATATGTGGGCAGTCCATCTTATGGCTTGGAGCAAACTGCACTGTAAATGGGAAAGGGTGTCGTAATAACAGCCATCTATGTATGAGGTTATTCCTGCAGTGCTAACTACAACTCACACCACCAAAATGAAAAACGTGGTGCAGCATGCACTGTTTCAAGAAAAGATCCTTCCAGATATAAGTGGGAGCCTGGAAGAATGCAGAAATGCATTTGTGAAGCCTGTTTCATTGGCGAAGTGAAGGGAACTAGATCATAACTATTTAGCTGTAAATGTAAGACTTAGCTCATCAGTGAATAAATATGACTATGCAACTACCAGCTTACTATGCAGCCTAGGTTGCAGAGTAAGCTTCCTCTTTTGCTAGCTTTTCACCAGACTCATTAAGGAAACTTTTGAAATTGCTATTGTTACTTACTGCAACATTGTCATATTTACACGAATGGTGATTTTCAATGTCAAAATCCGTGAAGTTCAATAGGACTCTGTGGCTGTAGTCAACTTGGATAACCCAAGAACAATCTGTGTTGTTATTATAAGGTTGAGGATAGTTTGGAGAATGGATTTCCCCACTGGTAGCTTGGAAAACACCACCACAGCCTGAAAAAGAAAAATCAGTTTTAATCACAAGCTCTGTTATGCTTAGCGAGATTCCACCTCTATTTTTAAACTAAGGGAAGAACACCTCCATCTTTATATTTTCTACATTAAACTTTTGTAAGATGAGTGCTCCAAATGTTGAAGTTTCCTGCTGCAACAAAAATAAATGGAAATTACTATCAGGAAAATATAATATTATCATTATTGGTGAATATGCAACAGCAATGCTTGTGAGTAATGTTTCTTTCTAGCCCCAGGCTGGTAGTAGATGTCGTAAAGGCTGAAGCATTAGTACTGGTATACTTCTATCCTAGATATTGTAAAAGCAATCAATAATACCATTCATATGAATGCCACAGACCTACCACACTGCGAAAGCAATGACTAGGCCTAGCTGAGCATAGGGGTGAGAAAACCATTTCTGAAAATAACAAGACAGCTAGGAGCTCCACTTTACCCATGAGCAGTAAAATAATTGCAAGCCTCAAGTTTCTACTTCTCTGCTCATGCAGTTGAGGGCTTCCTGAAGACTCTAGGTATTTCTGACCGGAACAGCTCCAGTGCTCATGAATATCTAAATAGCCAGGAATGATGCATCCTGTGCAGGAAGTGCCAGGGCTTTCAACAGGACTAACAAACAAACAGACTTTTATATGTTGTAAAGGGACAGAGGAGGGTGAGAGAAAGATATCGCGGCTGCAGTAGATGGAGGCAGCCTGCTGGAAGGATAAAAACTATACTGTTATTGCGTTCTGGTGAGCGGGTATTTTAGAGGCTAGAGGGGGGTTGGAGTAGAACAGGCAAGATGCTGTAAAGGGATGAGAAAGCTTCAGGGGGGGCAAGTAGAAAAAATAAGCCGCCAGATCTTGGAAGGGGATTAATTCAAAGGACTATTGTAGACTTCTTTTATTCAAAAAAACTCTTGTGCCTTTCTCATAAAACTTGTGAGAATGGACAAGTATAAACCTTGACAAACTAATGAATCAGTGTGTTTAATCAAGCAAAACTGCAAGAATTAAAATCTGCCTCTCCTCAATTTTCATTGCAATTATTTTCTGATAATTAGCCTTTTCATAAGAACTCCCATGTAGAGACATGTGGTTGGGTCTTTTAAGCATGCCTCTTCTTTTACTGATTACCAGTAAGGCTTTGAACAAATAATCACATGCGGGATGGATGAACCTTATAGAGTTCAAGTATTTACTAATCGCTCCAAATATTTTTGGAGTCTGCTGAGTTCTCCAAGTTAAGCCACATTCTCAGATATTTTTCACTTCACAGTTTTAAACCAAAAGCATCATTCAGCTAATAAAGAACTCTGTGTGGATGAGTGGGTGGGGAGAACTGCCAGCATGCAAAAGTTCTTTTCTGATTACAGTGATGTCTTGATTAATTATGTAAAGAAGAAACCCCAACAAGGTAGACTGTTACAAAATACATAAATAGGCCTAGATTTCACATAGTCAGACAATTTTTAACTCTGTGTTTTTCAGCATCTCTTAGTGTTACCAAATCCAGTAACACCCAAATTCTCCTTCAGTTTTCAGTCTTATGCTGTTTGACTACTTTAAATGCTTGCATGGCTGATCCACGATTCTCAGACTTCCTGAATTTCTCCTAGTATTAATCAGTATACTCACCACCCAGATTTTCTTGCCAGGAGGCATTAAAACCTTTCCCTGTCAATGCTGCATCTGTCTTGAAATGGACAATGGCTGAATTGCCAGTAGTAGAGACACGCAGTGGGTTCTGTGCTGATCTTGAAACACACAGCCGGGCTAGTCTAGGAGAGAGGAAATCAGGGCCACCATAGACCTAGGAATGGAAGAAACACTATCAGAGTTTTTCAAAGAGACCATCCGCCACACAGAATACATGAGAACCGTTCAGCTAGGAGAAAAAAAAATCTGTAAGTATTGAAAGTGATTCCACATTTTGAAGTGTAAAGTAGCTAATAAAGTTATTTTCTGTGCAGGTTTACTTGGTATCTGAAACCTGGAGCAAGTATGAAATTCTAGATGATTTCAAAACAGCCTTGCATTAAATAAGAATTTTCTGCTTTGGGGACTTTGCCACATTCTTCTTCCCCCATCCTTCCAGGGTTAGCACCTTGTTTCTGTGGGAATATAAAACCAGATTTTTTTGTGTGCTTGTGCAAACAAACTGTATCTCTTTGCAGCAACTTGTGCTGATATTTTATACTTTTATGTTTAAAGGCACAGTTAAGACTGATTATTAAATTGGGGCTAGATTTCATCACTCTTTCTGATAAAACAAAAAAAATGCAGTTTTATTGACTTCAGTGGCAGAATCAACATTCAAACTATGGGATTTTGGGCAAGTAAACTACATTTTAATAATACTCTTTGGAAACAAGGATATATATCATACATATTTCCCACAGAAGACAGGTTTTGACTTTTAAGAGTAATTATTTCCTACTTGGAAGAGTGTGCTTCAGGCAGTTATAAACCAGAAAACCACCATTCTTTTAAACATCATCAGAAGTATTGTGTACTTTATGATGCATTTTTAAACCAATTATGTGAATTAGGTGGCAGTGCTGAAGCCTTGTTAATCCTGTTTCTTGTTTTCCAAAAGGGATGTGGAATTTTAGTTTGAGCCCATTTATAAATGGTGGAACTGGCTCACCTTACTTAGTCTTCCCTCTCTGTGAAGAAAATACACATGCTGAAGTGCAATTTTCAAAATCAGACGTGATTTTGGTGCCTAGTGCCTTCAATGATTGAATTTTTTTGGCTTCTTAGAATCATAGAGTCATAGAATAGTTTGGGTTGGAAGGGACCTTTAAAGGTCATCTAGTCCAACCCATGGGCAGGGACATCTTCAACTAGATCAGGTTGCTCAGAGCCCCACCCAACCTGACCTTGAATGTTTCCAGGGATGGGGCATCTACCACCTCTCCGGGCAACCTGTTCCAGTGTTTCACCACCCTCCTTGTAAAAAATTTCTTCCTTGTATCTAGTCTAAATCTACCCTCTCTTAGTTTAAAACCATTCCCCCTTGTTCTGTCGCAACAGACCCTGCTAAAAAGTCTGTCCCCATCTTTCTTACAAGCCCCCTTTAAGTACTGAAAGGCTGCAATAAGGTCTTCCTGGAGCCTTCTCTTCTCCAGGCTGAACAACCCCAACTCTCTCAGCCTTTCTTCATAGGAGAGAATGAAGAATCCCCTGATCATTTTTGTGGCTCTCCTCTGGACCTGCTCCAACAGGTCCATGTCTTTCCTATGCTGAGGGCTTCTTGCATGCTAATTAAATGCCACCTGATATTAAGGGTCTCCTGCCTTCCATTGGCATGTCCCTGGTAGGACAGCAGCTGCAAAAGTCAGCTTGACAATAACCTCAAATGTGAAAACTGTTAAAGAGATACACCAAATAGAGAGTGTGCTATTGTCTTTCAACAACTGAAGCAATAGATAGATTCTCATTGTATCAGCATTTATTATGTATAAATCCTAAAGCTAAACTAGAGAATGGCAAGCTCTAACAACAAAACCAGGGAATAGGAAGATAAGGCAACGAATCCCATCAAGATTTTCCCACCAGTAGCATCTCAAGTCTGCTGCAATATTTTATTAGTCTGGTAAACATCAAAAAGGTCTCAAAAGCAATCCATGAATCTCTCTCAGAAAGTGGCAGTACTATAAGAACCAACATTCTATATGGCCCTTTTGCCTCTGATTCCTTCTAGATGAGGGGAAACTTAATATTTTAATAAGCTCTGCCAGATACTTTTTAACTTCAGAAGTAGTTTGGGTTCTGTCCAAGCTAAATATCTGAGCAAGTCTTACAAATAGCTGAGCTAGTCCCACCACCTTCAGGGCTAAGTGTAGTGTATTGCTACATAATTTGATTGATCGTGTGCTCACTAACTGCTCATGGTGCCTGACACTGCTCTGCAATTAGAGGTATAAGGGAAAGAACTTTTTTTTTAAACTGGAAAAAATATTCAGTGACTCCAGGATAATGTGAGACCTCAGAAGCTGAAGTCTGCATCCCCAGAAGAAACAATGAATTAATTTTTTTATAAACATCATAGTCTGTTAGATGTTCAGAAGACTGTATTTTGTTTTAGTGGCTGATTACACAGGCTTAATAGCTTAAACATTTCAATTTTGACTGAGACAGCACTTTTTTGCATTCTGCAGGGAGGCTGCATGACTTGAATGGAAAATGGTTCCTCTGTTCAATCGATCGTCTCAAGGCATTCAAGAGAAGTCAGAATGGATGTAATCACAGCTCAGATTAAGAATCTGTAATGAAGCAGTCACAGTCTGGGGAAGAAGCATGTTTGTCCGCTGGAAGCTCAGTGTCTCCAGCAAAATCTTACTGCTTGGATGCTTGTGAGCCCAAGGACAGCTGCATTTGTCAGAAGTCTCTTCAAAATGTGGATTTTAAAATGTGTTTGTGGTATACTCCCTGAGTCAGAGCCACAGCATGGGATCTAGCAGGAACACATGCTCTTAATCATCTAAACCAGCCCAAAGAAGCTATGTGGCAGAGGAAACAGCAGGAGTTTCTAATATGCATCTAATAAGCATCACAGACCAGCCTCTCACATCATCCCTGGTGCTCCCTGGGGCCATCTGCACACCACAGGCAAGGGGACCAAACCCAGCTCTGACATAAACCCTGCTGATTTCTGTAGTATTACCTCAGAAATGATCTTGGCCCAAGCTGAACACTTATAGTTGGCCTGTTGGAAGAGAATTAAGGATGGGGAAGAAATATTGATGGAAATTTAAGGTTGTGGGTCTCCTTTACATTGTTAACTGTTCAGCAATGGCCTTCTGCACAGTTTCAAAATAAAAAGCACGGTCAAAGGCATGATCTTTGCAGTTAGGAGTGTATTTTCTTTTCTCCTTTATGCCAGTTCAGTTAATCAGATGCTTTCACAAGGGCTGGAACAAAACCAAGTTAGAATGTTTCCATGACAAAAAACAATAAAATGTTACTTTTGGCTACATAGAGGAAAACCAACAGTTACCACATGAAAAAAGAAGAGGGAAAAGAGAATAGATGGAAAGAATGAATTCCAGGGTGTGGTTCACAAAGAGTCACAGGATGTCTGAGCTGCAAACAGATAAAAATAAAAATAAAAACATCCAGTTTGACCAGAGCACCTGATCCAGAGATAAAATGATGTTGGATGGCATAGAGGGGATGCAGGACACTGCCATAAAGCCCATGGTTTTAGTCTGTTCTTATCATTTGCTTCTGCCCCGTTAGATCCATTTATTGTTAACAGTCAGCATTCCAGAGTTATTAGCAACAGAAAGCTGTTTTTATGTGGTTGGTCACCCTCATGACACAGATTTTCTGGGAATAAAACTGATCCCTCTTCAGATATAACTGCCAGCAAAGAGAGAGCCCAGCTTTGAGAGAGAATTAAGAATTATGGTAATACTTGATGTTTCTTTATATTTAAATGAGAAGACCAGGACATCTAATAAAGACTTGGAAGTGCAATAGATTGACAGGGTTCCTTCCTTTTCACCTCAGAGCTACTTCTTGCTGTGGCAGAATGTATTTATAGTTTACAAAAATCTGGCCCATGTTAAAGAAAAGATGTCATAATTTAACAAAGCAGGCATGGTCATTTTTCTCTATGTATGTATTTTCAATAGAAGCCATTTAAAAAATATTTTTAACTCTTTCATTGTGTCCAACATGATGGCTTCTATTTCCATGAAAAATTTCTAGAAAACATCTTTAAGAACAACTTCAAATTTTCTTCCGGATGTTTGTAAAAGGAATGGAATCTGATGGGGAAGAGAGAAAGACAGAGTGCAGCAGTGTCGTAAAAGAAATGAGGAGGAGGATTAAAGGAGAATGTGTCAAATGCTTGAGCGTGCAGAAGCCACGTAACTATTATTGCGCAGTCTTGGTGAAACATATGGCGGGACTGGGATACTGACATGGAAGGGACAGCTTGTTTAGGAGGCATTGTCAAAGGAAAGGGAAAGGAGACAGTTGCTGCATTTTACAAGAACAAATATGCTTCATAAAAATGTGCAAGAGAGAAATATTCAAGAAATCATCGTATAAAAATGAAGTTAGCAGCAAAAGGGCTGCAATGGGAAAGATCTCTTAGAATTTTCCTACAATTCTCTGCCAGGTCAAAGGGGTGAGGGTGTTTCTAAGCAAAAGCTAAATGCATCCAGGTGAGCAAGTTCTGTGATTACTAGGGAATTTTTATTACAAGGTAATACGTTTTGGAAAAGCAACAGAAAAGAACATAATTTATTGCAACATTCTAAAGACAGCTTCTTATTTCAGAGACTAGAGAGAGTTAATGGGACAGGGAGGGACAGTAGGGTGCAGAGCTACTTTAGTACTGATTTTGACTTCCTATTAAAACTGGAAAGTTATTTGGCTTGAAAGAAAACAGGAAGCGGTAGAACTCACTATTCAGAGATAAGGAAAAAGTGAAATCAGGAGAATAACTATGAGAAAAAGCAGACTTCAAAACCCAAAGAATTGGTTCACAGGATACTCTTGGGAAGATAATGTGAGAGTGAACGAAGTTTGGAACCTTACTGATCACTGAAACATACTGTGTCAAAGGCAAACCAGGAACCCCTTTTTTTCTAACACTTTTCAAACTTCTCTGTGTGTGGTTTTCAGCCTGGACATATGTCAACAACTACAGGAAAAAAGATTACAAGATAGAGCAGCTCCTGAAAATGGTTAACCACGTTCTTTTTTTTCCCCACTGAATCTGAGTCATCATTTATTCTGTGCATACTATATCAATCATGCTGTGAATGTGTAATTTTATAACAAAAGCGAGAATGTATGTATGTGGCAAGGTATCTAAAGCTCCACCAAATGCCTGCAGTTTGGCAAGGGAAGCTGTTCCCTGCCAGGCAGAACTTTCGATCTTGCACTAAGACATGAACCAATTTTCTCCAATAAGTTGATTTACATTAGGTTATCTGTCAGCTGATCAGAGACAGGTGTTGGGAACTGGATGAGCCAAGGTCAGGAGACAAGGAACTCAGAGGCATGCCAATTCTGAGGGCAGGAAGGTGGGGAAGTTCAAACAGCAAGGTGGGCATCTGTGCTGATGAATGACTAAGACTGGAAAGAAGTAAAGCATAGCAGCTAAGCTTGAAATGGTGAAGAAAGAAAATCCAAAACCTAAGATGAATACCTTGCTTAGAGACACAGAGCAGCAAACTGTAGGATCCTCTTAAACAACTTTTTTAAGCAATTTGTGTCCAGCAACCCACTCATTGGTTTCAGGCCAGCCCCCCCACTAGTCAAAAAGTTGTCAAGCAAATGGTTGCCAGCCATCTGTACTCTTACTGGATGCCGATAGGTCCTGGGTGACCACCTGCAGATGTAGGCACTGTCCTTGCACTATTCAAGAAATGGTCAACCACAGCAGACTTAGGTTTTGGGCTCTTTAATGGATTCTTCTGGGCAACAGAGGCATAACTGAAGCTTACAGGCAGATTAGCTTCAATCTAGTCATTTTAGGCACAAACAACAATGAAGCTGCAATACAACAGACTTCATCAATACCCAACCAGCCAACACGGGTCACCTACTCACAGGCACTGGTGTCAGCAACGTGACATACAGTCATACTTGCCAATGCTACTGCTGGAGAATTCATGGAACAACAACTTCCTTATACCCAAATCCTACAGAAGTCCCAAAGTCAATAGGATACTCAAAGTACAGTGTCCATTTGGTCAAGACTTCCACTTCATTGCTAAGCTAGAGAAGCCTGTTTCAGAGCCAGAAAGCTGGAGTTAAGTTATACATCTCTTCTACTCATACAAATGCTTAGCAATCATCTATCTGGCAACTGTATATTTAGAACCCGCTTTGGGATGTGGATTAAGTCTTCCAGGAATATTGCTGATGAGTGTGCACTGAGGACCATAGGCTGGAGAAAGCAAAGCTACAAAGGTAAGAATAGGCAGCAGTGAGTATGTGTACGTGCTGGATAGCAAGCTGTCTAGCTGTATGCCAATCACACATCACGTTACCCAGGAGAAGAGGAGAAAAAAGGCCCCAGTGGAGTGGTACAGAACTCTTAATCGATCTTTTGGGTTCATTACAAAAACATTCAAATGTCACCCATGTATTAATATTGAAAGACCCAACAACCATACCTCCATTAGTGATCTCAAATGTCTTTAGTGAAAGCGATCTAGCAAGTCTATACTTCTAAAGAATTTCTTCCTGAAATTACTTCCTATCCCTTCTTCCTGCACTGGAAGTCTATTCAAATCTGTTAGCTGGGATTGGTCACCTGGCTGCTTCCCAACACGAGCACAAAAATATCATATATAACAGGACCATCCAGTCTTATGGGTGTCTTAAAGGTCAGTAAACCCTTAGAGAGGTCCTTTTTCTCCTTGTTCCAGTATGCTGACTAGGACACTGCCACTTCTTTTATTCTTTTTTCTGGGTACAAAGATTCTTCACAGTTTTCAGCACTCAGGGTTATAAACCTCCCCACTTCCTTGGAATGTCCTACACAAAGTCTCACCTTAGTTATCCCCCCAGTGATCCATTATCTTCCTTTACATCAGGAAATTTTATCTCCATGGTACAGCACCCTACACTTAGTTCTTTGTAAAAGGTGGACTTTTTAAGACTCAGTTTTTCAAGGCAGTTTTGTCTCTTGTTAGGAAGTGGAAAGTGCCTAGCATCATTATGGATTAAGGTACACAGACACCAAAGGCATAAAAGCAAAAAATAATAAGAGCATTGTGGCTTCTGTGACAACATCCGTGGAACATAACTGTAACCGCAGCAGAAATGGGAAATTGCAGTAGAATTGTTTGTTCTGCTCCTGCAGTTCTTGGGATTATCTGCTCCAGACAGAAAAGCATGTAACTTGTGTATTTTTGAGGAGTAAATCTAATGCTCTTACCTCCAAAACATCATAGTTGCAGTTTGGGTGATATTCAATGTCGAATTCCTGAATGGTGAGTTGAATGCTGCTACCAGGCACTGTGTGAATGTACCAGATGCATTCCCTATTGCTTGGGTATCTGTTGGGGTAGCCAGGGCTGTGAAATGAACCAGAAGGGCCAGAGAGTTCTCCTCCACAACCTGACAACACAGCAAAGCAGGCCATCAGTGAAGGACCTCTGGAAAAACTCACTGACAGCTCTGCAATGAAGACAGGTATTAGGACCCATTTAATGCACAAATGTGTACACTGGACTTGAGGGTCTGCTCTATCACAGGGGACCGAGGTCTAGCAGGGAAGAGAAACTCAGGAACGGCAGGCTGGACTTGCTGGCACTGCCCATGCAGCAAGCACTTCACCTCCTGTTTTGGCATGTTTCTCACCGTACCTCAGCATCTGCTTTGACAGCTGAAGAAACTGAGACACAAAGCAAAAAAAGTGACATTTTTTGTATTGGCCTCTGACTTTGATCTGTTCTAGAAAGCTGAATCAGATCCATCCTCAGCTGTTACTGACCTCAACTAATACACAAAGTTATCATGGGGAGGGCTTCCTATTGTTGTAAAAATGCCATTTCCCACTGCTTTAGAAATCATAAAATTAAAGACAATGCAATTTCCCTCAGCCCACTGAGCATGATTACAAGCTGCCAAGTCACAGTGGATAAACTGGCTTTCTGACATTTGGTGGATTTAATGTTCTTTTATATTGAATTGTAACTGTGCAATTGTAAGACATGCCATGTTTGAAAAGTTATGTATTTTCTTTTCAGATAAGAAATTATTGTCCTAACCTCATTCCCCAGCCCCTTGGGTGATCAAGTTCTTGCATATTATGAGCTAGATTTGAAAAAAAAAAAAGATCCAAAACAATGCATCAAATGCAGGCCCTGATTTGACAGCAGAAAGCGGCTGGATACCTGAGACTGCAGTTTTATCATTGTTTTATGGAGATGTGGCAACTGCTGCCCTCGCCTCCTTTTGTTGAGTTCCTGGGAAGAAATCTCCCTGACCCAGTCCCCGGGGTGCAGGTGTCAGCAGGGTGGGAAGGCACAACAGCCCTTCCCAGCCTCAGGGCAGATTTAGATAAGCTACATTCATGGTAAAACCTCACCTTTAGAGAAGCCAGTAAGGTGGCTGGTGTATCTATCACATGCAGAAAGCAAGGGAATTGTGTGTTTGATCTGATTTTACATGTGTGTCGCTCTGCCTTGCAGCAGCATTTTTTTTCCTCTCTACATTACAAGCCCTCAAGTGCTTCATTTAGGCATGAGCTAATCTTTTGCTCACACGGCTTTTACGGGTCACTCGAGCTTTGTAAGTAAAGCCCACACTCCATCAATCTCTTTGGCTTCATCTCCAGAGGGAAGGTCCTGTCACATAGCAAAAAAGCCCCAAAATATTTAATAAAACCATCTAACAAACCATGAAGTGTATATTCCCAGAGGCAAATACTGCGGTATGTCAGAAGTGATAAATAGCATCTGTATCAGAACTTTTAGTTATAGGAGATATTTTATAACATAAAACAAATAAACTATCCCTCTGACCTGCTCAACTAATCCACACAGATGTGTAAAACTCCCCTAATCTCTAACAAGTCTATGCATAATTTGCAACTCGAACGAGGTATCTTTGGCCATTGCTCTGCTTAACACTTTTTTTTTTCTTCAGGAAGCTATAAATCAAGATCTACAATTAAATGCAAATACTTTCCTCAACACCTTCTGTGGCAAACTTGTGGTTATTGAAGGGTGGCTGCTGAGCCCCAGAAGCATTTGCCATTATCTCTACCATGGAGTCTTTCAGCTCCTCACTGAAAACCTGAGTTTGGCTTTGCCACAGTTGGCTCTAGGACTTCTAGGACTGCAAAACACAAATCTATGAGAGGAAAGAGCAGCAGGTCTGAAAGGAGCAAAGCACTAAGAAGCTATTTTAAACTGAAAAAGAGCCATCTAAATGTGGATGTGAGGAAGACATCAAGTCTCCAGCCATGCCAGCAATGTAACACAGATCTCTGTCAGTCCATCACTCACTACTCACTGGAAAACCACCTTTCAAACACAAGAATTCCCACAATTGAACAATAGTTAGTTATAACCCAGGAAAGCCTTTACATAGGTGAGGTTGACCTCACAGGTGAATTGGCACAGGCTTAGTTCTCCCTTTTTCCCCACCCTGCTGAACACGATGCTCCATAATCCTGAGGTGGTTTGCCCTGCAGCCACAAAGCTACATTGTCAAGCTACCGGATGTCTCAAGCAAGGAGTAAAAGAAGCTTTTAAGTGTATTTGAAACCAATCCTGCCTTCAGTCCCTCTGGAGAGAGAAACACAACAGAAAAAGCTAGTGCACTTCCGTGAGGTGGGTAAATGTTAAACCCCTGAAACTTTGATATCCATGAACATTTCAGCAGAGAGACAGAGAGGAAGAAAGCTTCGGGGTAACCCACCATCCCTTTTTTTTCCCCAGTGCCATCAGAAGATGGCCTAATTTTCCTCAAAAGAAACCAGATCGTTGGGTTTTTACAACTGGAGAAAAAGGGGGAGGGAGCCTTACAGCTGAATTTGCAGGGTGAGTTACTCTCTTTTCCCTCAGCAGCAGGAATGACACGGCCGCTGAGGACAGACTTCAGGAGGGGAAACCCGCCTTGCCAGCTTGGGAAACAGAAAGATTTCTCAAACAGACTTGATGGCTCCGCTCCTGAGGGGGTGGGAACGGGGAGGCAGGGGAGTTTCAGCAGGCAAGAACAAAGCCAATTGCTATTTATCTCAGCCTGAAGAAAGCTGGGAACATTTTAAAACTAAACAGGCAGTTATGACTCAGCTTCTCCTACTAAGAGTTTCCTGATAGCCACAAAGGCATGTTTTTTATTTAAACCCGAAATGGCTCAGATGAGTGGAAAGCTTGTGTGCTGCGCTTTGAGGCACAGACATTTCTTTCTATGCAACCCTTGCAGGTAGCATTCAGATTACTCACACTCCCTCTCCAGAGTGGTTTATATTTTCTCTGAGCTCAATCGATATTCTCTGGATGAGGTATGTGAAGCACATGAATAAGAACGTCAAACTGTTGTTAATGTGCCATTTCTTTTCTTCCAACTACAAATGTTCCCAGAAACGGCTTTTTGTTCAAAGAGAAGTGATTCTTTTCAAGTGCTCCAGTAAAATGGAGGTAAAGTTTAGATCTCTGTGATTCATTTCTTATAATGAATGTGCTGAACTAATGTTGCCAATCATTTATTAATTGTTTGCAAACAGATTGGAAATTGCTTGAGTTTATGCCTAAGTATTCACTGACTAATAGCTGAAAAAAGGACTCACTGATCTTTGCAAATATGTGAACTTCACACCTGAACTGTTTTGACTGACCTGCATATGGAAGCAGAAACCTCCGTATCACAGCAGAAACATAATCTCTGAACTCTGCTGCCAACTGGCAGAAAGTCTATATATTATGTTTCTGCTCTTATATAGATGAGGTAAGAATCAATTCTGTTGTGCTGCTTTGAAAATATAGATGCTAGATTATTTTAACAAAATATTTACAGAAATACTTAAGAGATCAAAACAAATGTTCCTGCCTTTAAACTCATTTGCTACATCTATGGAACACTAAAATGAGAAAAATAATGATAGAAAAACTTTTTGAAATGCTTACAAACGTTGTATGTGAAAGATTTGCCCAGCCTTAGAACAAAAAAAAAAAACAATTGTCCAGGAATACTGTTTCAAAATGAGAAGCAAACTTTGATTCACCAACTTTGCTTCTTATATTTCAGTTCCTGGAACATTACGGGTCCTTACTATTCACAAACTTTTTGTCTTGAATATTTTAAAAAGGTGAATTTAGAATTTGATCCCTGATTTATTCAGTGTCTTCCCCATTTTCATTAGCCACAAAATTCTTGAAGCATTATCCCTTTCTTTGGTTGGATCATAGATACAAGCCTTCAAGGAAAACTAAACTGCGAGTATTTTTCATATCATTTGTGTATTACCTATGAAGACAGATTCCCTGCCTTAAGATGCTTATACTAGGCTTTGAAATCTGCCTTGGCAGATATTTAAAATAATCAGAAAAGATATCATACAAATTACATTCATATAAATGCTGTTCAGGCTGAAGATGTAGATGCAGATGCATATTTATTTACATACATATATGAATATATGTGAATATATGTATGGATTTTGCATTTAAAAGGAAAACTTCAGGAGAAATGCCAGTCCTGTTTTTCTGAAGCATGCATTTGTATGTACCGTATCCTTTTCCCATTTTTTGAGCAAGCTAAGAAATACATTTTTATTTAACCTGGAATGCAATTTCCATACAAAAGTAGCCTTGCTACTTTATTGAGATATTGAAATAGGAAAAGTTTAAATGATGATGTAATCATCTCAGCTAATTAAACTTCTTCCATCTCTGGCATCACCATTAAATGAATACAAACCTTCTCCCAGTGTTTACATTTGTCTGCAAACATCAGATTAGAGTTTGCTTCTATTCAAATAAATGGAATTTGTGCTATTTATGGCAACAAAGTAAAAAAGATTTGGTCTTTAGGGGTAAATAAAAATGAGGACGCAGTACCTATAAATCACTCGTGACTTCAACTCTCACTGAAATAATAGTGAATAATCTGAAACTATTCTGTTCCTAGTGAAACATCTTTAGAAGTTTTTCTCAGCACAGAAATACACGGTCTTGCTGTATGTGGATAGCTGTACAGACAGCTGCACTGTGGAAAAGTTTCTTGCAGCTGAACTGCATACGGCATATGCTCAGTTTGTGCAGACCTCCTTGCAGTCATTTTGGAAACTTCAGCCCTGCAGTTAAACTGAGAAAAAAACAGGGAGGGGAGATGATACTCTTTCAGTAGTGTAAAGGTCCAGGAATTCCCTTGAAAAATACTTAAAACAACTATCTAACCTGGTGTTAGTTGCTAGGAAATCAGTCAACAAATAGAAAGCTCAGGAAACGTATATTTGGTGTCTTTGCTTTCCTCTGGCTAAAATCTATGAAGATTGAAGATTGTGCAAGGGATGATTTATAGATGTCTTTCCATATTACTGCCTGTCTGGTTAGCAGATGGTGTTCATTAACCAAAGAAGAATCCCTATTCTCATAAATAATTATAGCTGAATAGAGAAGTAGTGATCTGTGGAAACCTCTATTATTTGCAAGGTTTTCAGATTTATTCATGGCTATGTTTTAGCCACATGCTAGAAAAATCCCTTCCATAAAGTTTAAAGTGAACCGGCACTGTTCCTGTAAAATCGGAGTTAGGGAAATGAAAGGATTCAGAGTTGTTCCATTTGTTGTGCTCATGGTGAATATTTCAGTAAATGTTAACTGACTCTAGCTGCAAGAAGCATGTAGTATGAACATTTGCCTGTACTACACTAATACTTGCATGAAGTATAACTTGGATTTGATTCTGAAATCTTTTGCTCTCTTGAGTAGGTTTAATTCATAGAATATTATCCAATGGAGCAAGTGGGATAATTTTTGTGATGAGTATTTATGCAAAAGAGTAAAGATTCAAGTGAGAAACTGTGGTTTTTTTCTTCTTTCTGATTTGTTAATCACTTCTGTAGCTTTGATTATTATTGTTTTATCAGTCTTCTGAACTCTGGAATTTTCTTCAACATGTTCCAATCTGAAATCAGTAAGATGGATAATAAATAAAGATAGACTACTGGGACCCAGACACCTAAAGGCAAATTTAGGCATTTAAACAGGAGCTGAATCCTCCAAGATACTGAATGGCCACAGTTCCCATATCAGCTGCCAGTATTCAGTGTTAAAAAAAAGTCATTTTCTAGCTCTCAGACATGAACTGAACAGTTCAGCAACAAGCATTTTAAGAAAATTTTGGCCCTCATTCTTATATATTAGTTTGGGGGGGTGGGGGGAGGTCCAGTTTGCTGAAGAAACAGAAATGAAGTCATCCTTAGCTCTCATAGAGAACATGTCTGTGTTTTTAACGGCCAGACTGCAATACAAAAAGCCAGCTCTGAACATGGTATTACCCACAACTCAAAACAACTGCTCAGGACTTCAAAAGATCAGACCCTGTGCATCCTTAGACTTAATGTGACAGAAAGACACTGAAAAGGAATAGTCATTTTTGAAAACTGAACAAATGGCAATTTGTCAAAGGCTGCACGAGAAATCAACAACACAGTTATGATTCAGGCTTATGAAATCTGGGCCTCAGCTCCCTCATTGACCTGCAATGCAATATTATCTCCAGCAATCCTAACGGATGCCTGGCAAATGTCTGCAGTGAATGACTTCTGCATCCTAATCTAATCTGTTTCTGTTATGCTTCCCTGAAGAACTAACAAACTATTTCACATTTTACCTGGCACATATACTGAAAACCCCAGTCTTTAGTTATTGTATGCCTTTTAATAGTTTTCATCTTCTGAAAATACAGATCCAGAGTAATGAAAACTTCTCTTGTCATGAATCAAGTGGCTTTCTCCACACCCTGTCCATCAATCATTTCTTAGGGAAATCCAACAGAAAGAAGATGATGGTGAAGGAAAAGAGCAATACAATACTTTGGGGCTACATAATTCTTTCTCAATAGTGTGCTTTGCTTCTTTTTTAATGGGGGAATTAATGTGTCACAGAAAACAGAATACTGGGCGCAAATTTTGACTATGCTGAGAAGGCCACTTGAATTTATAAGCTCTCCCGACAATCAAGTAGCCTAATGAGTAAGCTTCCAATGAAATGAGATGTATATATAAAGCAAGCAGCTCCTACATGCACATTGCTTAATAAGGTAAGTGACGGGTCTAGGAAATATGTGTCTTCTCAGATAGTGACAGTTGTCACTGGTGTAATTTTGCACTGAGAGACCTTTGGCCTTTTGGCCTTCTGATTTTTTTTTTTTTAAGGAAAGCCATTCAATTGGCATGCCGTCTTTGCAACATCCAGACTGTTACCAAGAGTTTGGTCTTTCTCAAAAGGCCCAAATATGCCCCAAAATATATCTGCCTGTACTAAGCTTCCTAATAAACAGCAGAAGTGGAATGAGCACTTTGTAAATTCAAGCTTTCCTCTGGTGAATAAGCCTCTTGAGGCCTTGGCTGCAGAAGAAAACATTGCTGATTTAGCCAAATCAGTTGTAAATCCAGCTTCAACAATGAAAGCTCCTTAGATGAACCATGTTATTTCAGAACCAAAATCACTTTTAAAGTTAATTCTTTGCACTCAGCTTTCCATCCAAGTTAAAATTATATAGGATGCTTTTAAGCACAAATAACAGCATTCTCCTAAGATCAGTTACTAATTCTGCCTTTGGGAAAGCCTAAAGACTGGGTTTCCTTCAGCAACCCAGATTTGCAACTCGGCAACTGAAAAGCGGCGGCTTAGCAACTGGAAAGATCAGATGCAAATGTTTTAAATCAAAACGCTTCAAATTTGTGTTGTGTGTGGCAGCAGGAGCTCTTCACACCAGTTATCAATGAGGTAAGCTTTTGGCTTTTTGTGATCACCTCATAATCGCAAGCAAAGCTGCTGGAAAGAGTGTCTGAACTGAACTGTATCAGGCATGTGGTGGCAAATATAAGTGCTGCTCTCTTTTATCACCAAAGCATGTGAATGTCCTTGATATATACCTCATAGATGCTTCACAACTGCCAGTTAAGAAGCACATGGACAGCCTAAGAAATAGTTCATAGCAGCTTGAACTCTAGAGCACACATTTGTCACTTGAGCAGAAGTAAAAGCTCTTCTCTCAGCAATATATAGAGCCTTGTTATTTTCTTGTCAGGTGAGACGTTACCAGATCCAGGTTTAGATTCTCTTAGGGATTTGCCCTCAGGAAAGAGGGGACCTGAATGCTTCACTCTGAAATACCCAACTCAAAGCTGCGTTTCCTGATGAGTTCCCCTAGACTAAGGGACTTTCTCCACTGAGCTTTTTTGCGCTTCTGAAAGATTTTCAGTAGGGAGAAGCAAATATAGCACCCCGACCATGGGAACATATCTAATTTTATCCAGACTAGGGCAACAGTATATGCCCAGACAACGTAGCCACCAAGGGTAAGAGGAATACCCATATTTGTGCATGACACCAATTGAGAAAAAAAAAGAAGTGCCTGCAATGAACAAAAAGAAGATGACTGTGGTGAGCTCTGGAGGAACTTGCACTCATATTACAGGCTGTCAGGAGTCACAGCTGTGACGTTCGAAGACAGCAATGACATTCCCTAGAAGCCAGCGCTATCTGAACCCACAGATCCTGCTCTGCTGCTCAGATACAGCCCCATATTAGAAGTCTGGGCCCTGTGCAGCGTTGGGCTGCAGTTTAGTGTCCAGGAGCTAACAGAGGGGCAATGCCGGCTGACTCAGAAGTGAATGTATCCGTGCAAAAAAGGAGTGCAGGGGGGTGGGAGAGGGCTGGAGAGTCCAGGAAATGCTTGGGAGGGGATGTGTAGCGAAAGTGCAAGAGTGCTTACCACACAGGCAGGTTCTGGAAAGCTTTGAGAGCTTTAGAAAAGAAAGTTAACCCAGCACCATGGCTACTGTATGGAGCTGATGTCATCTGGCTGTGCATAAAAGCCTCCACTTTTTCTTCTTTTGTGCAGTCCTAGAATGACATCACCTCAAAGCACAAGAACGTACCTTTGTGCTGTGGCACTTCCCCTGCTGGCTCCTGCCACACATCTCACTCCTCCCGCATACGTCCCTCCTTTGCCCAGAAACACTCCTTGACCTCCGCTGAATGCACAATACCGCTGTCTAGTTGACGAAAGCCCTTTGGGAGCCCGCAGTCTGTGGTAGTGCAGAGGAGCTCCTATTCAAACAATGTATAGCATGCCGTACACCTCAGCAACCCATGGTGGGGCCTCTGCAGCCGATTTCAGCTGCTTTACAATGCTGTCAAAGCTGAATGGTGTGAACTGATTAGACAGACAGGGCAACTGTGGCAATTTAATTATTTTCGAGGTTGGATCCTCTTTGATGGGATGTACAATGGCACGATTTAATCTTGTTACACTCCAATATTGCTGTTAAATAAGCAGAGTGAAAAAGTTGCATTTGTATCCTCACTTATGAAGAAACTGCAAACATAGTTTGCAGTTGTACAGTCATTAACAGATTTGTTTATAATTGGCGTGCATGCTTGCCTACTTAATGAGGCCTGTGACGGTCTTGTGACATGCAAGAACATGAGAAAAAACACCCAAAGCACATCCTGGCCAATGTTATTTCATGCAGTGAAGGAGGGTGGGGGGCAGCTGGAAGTGAACGCGCTACCCAAGAAAACAAGCACCATTAAATAAAACTAGAGAGAAGCCTGCACAGAAAACACAAGTCTACAGGAATGGGGCAAACTGAGGGCTGAGTGTTTCCCATTAGAAAGCCCAAGTCACCCACGGTTCCCCTGTAATAGCATACATCTCCTGTTCAGTACAGAAATTCTGCAATGCCCCTCGTCCCTGTGCCTATTCCTGCAAACAAAAGCATATTTCACTAACAGCTGTCAGTCTCTGATCAGATGATCTTCGAAGGTGTGCATGTGCAGAAACATCCACTGGGAAAGTATTTGAGGAATTATAAGGAAATGCAATGTTTTTAGAGCTGTAAGAGGTTATTTCTACTTAGCTGACATAGGGTGGCATAAGCTGGAACTCCATTACACATACAGGGAAGAAGAAAACAAGCCTTCCCAGAGGAAACCTGGGTAACTTACCATTAACATGCCACAGCATCTGGAACCCACTTCTAGCGTTCAGTCCATCAGAATAGAACACCACATGAAGGCTGGTCCCTGTAGTGCTCCCTGCCAGTGGAAGAGACTGTCCACAGAAAGTGCCTATCAGGTTGGATTGTACATCAGGACCATCATAAAGCTGAAATAAAACAAAAAATATCCCAGTGAGTAGAAAGCAGCTCCCCAATTCTTAATGTTTTGTACAGGATGTCAAAGAAAAAGCAGTGAGACTTCTTGCACTGGCCACCTTTGCACAGCAATATAAGCTCTGGGGAGCATGGAAAGATTTGGATTAAATGATGAGCAAATATAACTGCAATATGTCTTTAAACCTGACTGCACACTGTGTACAGTAGGAAGGTTTTGCTGTTTCTGTTTTGGTGTGTATTGGGGGTTGCTGGGGAAGAAGATAAAGGGCAAATGGCAATGAACTGAAACAGAAAAAAAAAGGGGATGTCACGGATCTGATTTGACTGTGTATCTAACATGCTTAGTGCTTCCAAACCCCTCGGTGACAACTCTGTTTACATCTTCATTTCTTTAAGACTGCACTCAGGTGATTTCAGGACTGACTGAACTTGTGATGGAGAAAACCAAGCAGTCAGCATTACCAGGGCCTCCCAGAGTAGTGAGGACAAACTGAAAACCAAAAGCAAAGTAAATCCCCCAACAGCACAAGGCAAACTTCACAAGTGTTTATTTATTGTTTTGTGATCTTATACTAGTGTCCTGCTTTGGAGGAGAAGTGGACTGAGTCATGCTTTCTGAACTTTTGTACTTAGAAACAGTTCATGTTTGATCTCCTAGTCATATTCTACGTGATGGTATTTTGACAGTCAGTATGTTGGCAGATGTGGCCAACCTGAAAATCTTTCTGTTCACCAAACACAGATGAGAAATTCTCCATCCTACTCTTAAAACATCACCACTAAAAAAAAAAACAACCAAAAAAACAACCCAAACAAATAAAATGCTAAGGAAATATTCCGGTATTTAAATCTTGAAATCTGAACTTAGTCATATACTCACATTTAAATGAAAACACTTAATATATGTTTTGATGGGGCGATAGTGGATGCTTAGAGCTTTTAAGCTGGACATTAGTTGTCTCCAAACAGGCTTAAAGGGTCTTTCAAATCCAAGTTTTGCAACTTTTTTCAAATCCAGTAAATCACATTGAATATACATCTATGTTCCTCACAAAATATCCCAATGCTCAGTGTCATTTTTCGGGGGTGAGATGTATAATTTTTGAAAAACTGGTAAAAAGGAGACATTTTAGCTAAATTGCCTTTGACTTATGATACCAGATTGCCTGTTGTCAAGTTAGGAGTTGCTTTATTATTTCTACTGTTGTTACTATGATTCTTAAAGTTTAGAAAAACAGCAACCCTTGTGCTTTTTTATCACTTTGCCACAGTTCATCTGATCTTCTGTCTCACAGAGCATATCTTCCTAACACAACAGCAAATTACTGGCACAGAAACCATGTCTGAACATTCTCATTGTGAATTTTTGGCATGCTTCCTTTCAGAATTTCAGCAAAAACTTTTCTCTGTTCTGAAGCCATCACCGTAAAGTTCTCTCTGTGCAAAGAATCAAATCTATGATCTCTAGAAAAACAGCTAAGGTTTATTTATCTTTGCTTTCCATTCAAATCTCTTTTCCAAATATCTCTGATTCCACCAAGAATTCTTCTACACTCAACACCCCTAGTATGGAAGTATGATATTACAGTAAATATTGATTAACCATGCTAGCTACTAACTTTTGCACATGTTTTCTAGCAGACTCACATATGGGAATGAGTAATTAAACCCTCAGTTTTTCTCTTCAAGATGTTGGTCTTACAGAACCTTCAGAAATCTTGTTGATTTAAGACATAGTTGGGGCCAAGAAATCTACTCAAATGGTTTCAAATCCTCAAGCAGACAGTCTAGTTTTAATGTCTTTTTTTTAATAAAAAATAAATTGGATGTAGTTCAGCCAGAAGTTAAGGACAAATTGCAGGAATAATTCTATGGTAATATTCCAAGGCTTATTTTATGGCTGGTAACCCTGAATCTTTTTGGTTTTCAATCCTCTAATGCAATGAAAGGCTCAGAGCATAAGAACTTGTGTGTTGGAACTTGAGAACTATCACTCCATTTGGTATGATTCCTCTAGGTGAAATCAGAAAAGCTTGAAAGTTTCTAATTGCAGACCCATTGCTGGTAGTTCTTGCAAAGCCTTGATCAGATGTATTTCATAATAGATATGAAATTGTCATAAAGATTAGATGTTAAGAAGTTGAACATCCATCTGTATTCTTCCCAAATGTAAAGCTTGAAGGACCGCCTGACAGACAGATGAGCTGTCCTATGCCCAGCATTACAGTTATGACCTTCCTCCAAGCCAGGCTGAGCGCTTTACATATTCTTTTATGGCTTAAGTTCAGCAAAATGAAATAAAGTCAGATCCAATTAGATTTTTTAGTAGAACTACTTCCTTTGACAGCTTTGTGGTATATACTGCTCATATTTCTGTGGCTTCAAGCCATGGAAACCTTACACCAGAAAAATATGAATGGGGAAGAATGAATCAATGTGGAGATCATGAATCTGTGCTCTGAATAGAAGCAAAAACTGTGTTAAGATACATATTCAACGATCAGCCGTTAGCTTTAGTGATTACAAATGAGAAAGCATTCTAAAGAACTATGGACTAAATCATACCCAGAAACTTTCAAATCCAAACAAAAAAAACCCAACCTTCGTGAGTCTCCTGCAACGTTGATTCATCAAGGGAGTGTTATTTTTATCTAAGACAGCGAATGTCACATTTCTATGTAATTTCCGCAGAAAACACGCTGTCAGTTTTTCGAGACACAAAGAATGGTTACTATGGCAATCCCTTCATGCCGCGCTGCCCCGTGGGTCTGGGTTCAGAGCAGAGTTTCGCAGGAAATTCGAGTGCCTGGCCAGCTGTAACTCATTGACAGAGGCAGAGCGTGACTGCTAGAATTACAGCAGGGTTTTTCGAGCCATCTTTCACTTCTAAATGAAGGGAACAGCTGTGTGTTTTCACCGGGCATTTTGAACTTCTCAAACCCCATTTTGCTCTCAAACAAATACAGGCAAGTGAAACTGAAGCTGAACGCAGATCTCATGAACCACAATTTCTCTTCTGATCTCTGATACAGTGTTTCTTGTTTAAGGGCCTGCTTTGTCAGCTGTGCTATCCTAAACTGCTGCAAATTGAGGGAAGGTTCTTCCCCAGGCTATATGAGGCAAGGTACTCCCTTGGTCTATGCAAGACAATTGAATTTTGAGGCAGTTTATTAGCCGCTCTGGTACCATACTTACTCTAGGAACTGGGGATTGGGCTCCCTCCCAGCTACTCATTGGGAAGAAAGCACTTGCTCCCTTTCTGTGTAGATACTTGTTTTGTAATTTATTTGTTTGTTCAGACCTTTTAGAAAAAGGTCTATCAGAAAATCCAAGGGCTTCATAATGATTTTGGCAGACAATCCAACAGGCAAAACATGCAAACAGCTGCAACACATGTTCAGATCCTTAGCCCCCCCTCTTTAACTGAAGCAATTGTCCAGCAGCTCCCGGAGTGCTCCATTTCATCAGCCTGCACCCCGGCACCAGGCCCAGGCGGGGATGCAGTACATTCAGACAAATTATTAGGAATGGGCTCAATAACTGTTACAAGAAACTCCTTATCAGGCTGCCCAGGAGCAAGCGTATAGGCTGACACAAAAGTAAAAAGGGGAGGTACTAGCTCTATAAGGGATGAATCAAGCTGTGAGACTGCCCTACAGCAAAGTGGCAGCTGAAAACCATCTGCTGTACATTGGAGTGGGGCTGGGACAGCAGGACTAGCCTAGGCTGCAGGAAGGGTTCGGCTTGGATAGCTGTCCCAGAGGAGACACCATGGTCACCAGTATTACATTTTGGCTTTTCTGACTCTTCAGCCTGGAAATATGTCACTGACACCAGTAAAGATGCTCTGGAGGCCACAGCTGTTCAAATCTCTTTGGAGGAGCAAAGCAAAGCAGCATGACCTGTGTCACAGAGAAGCTCATTGCCAGAACTGGAGCTATGGCTCAAGGACGGACCTGACCGGAAAATTGAGTTTCTGCTGCGTGGAAAGAAATAAAGATCTCAAAAAAATGGGAGGAAGGAATCTTTGAACATGTTCCATTTGGGCATACTCGAAGCAGGGACATTTTTCTAGCCAAGCACCTTGTCAAGCTTATTCCTTCTTGCAAAGTGAGACTGACAGGACCCTTCCAGACAGGTAGTGGGACTCCATCTGTTCAGTTTTCCTGGCAGGAAACTGATTTTTTTTTTTAGGGCAAAATTTCAGTTTTCTCTTGGAGAACTTAACTTCTGTGAAAAGACACATTTTTTCATGAGGAAAATCATTATAAAGGAAAACTCCCAGTCTAACCTGCTCTGGAAAAAAACTGCTTGCGTAATTAGTTAGGCACAACATGTAGTCTCGAACCAGAGATGACGGAGTCTTCAAAGACAAACTTTCAGTTTCATATGAGGGGAAAATCCGTCCTATGAATACTGACAGTTCTGATTTTTATAGTACTTCTGTTATCAGATGTCATTAATTCATTATATAATTATAAGTAATTATATCAATAATTGTCTCAATTTGAGTCTTGAAACAAATTGTTTGCAGTCCGAAAGCCTTTTTACAGGGACCAGCAGCAACAGCCCTGTATTTGCAGAACTCAGGAAAGGAGGTTGCGCCTTGGATCAGACCAGCATAGCTGTGAGTGGCCCACCCATTGCCAGTGGGGACATCCTCCAAGAGCTATTCTGACACACACAAGTATCCCTTTCCTCTTGCAAGTGGAAAACCTGATGTCAGATTGATTTGACTGATCTAAACACTAGAGGCAATGACTACAGGTATCTGAGCAGCTCTTCCTGAATGGATCATTTTTTGAAAAGGAAATTCTGATGGCATCGCAACAAATATGTTACCAGAAAACAAAATGAAGCAAAAACCAGACAATATAATCAACATCCAAGTAAAAGAATGCACTCCAAAGTGAGATCACCATTAATTGTTAAAGCAAGAATTAATACAAATAAAAATAATCCATTTCCAAGCAACACATTTCCTTCTAGAAGAACTAGAGTGCAAGCTTAAGAACCTGCAGGTCTGTCAGCCAGAATAAAAAACGTCAAACTAAAGCTCCAGGATGTGGCACGTTGCACCAGCTTAGTGCCACGGTGACATACTTTTCATAGAAACAAAGGCAGCTTAACACTTTGAGCGATTTACTGTGTGGAGCCTTGTTATTTCTGCACAAACAGGAGAACAAAATAAGGTTATGTTTGTGCTTGCATGATGAGAAGTGTTTGCAATTGCCACTAGAAAAAAGCCCTCCTTAAGAACTCATTCTGAATAATGTTTTAATATGATTATTTAAATATGTTTATGCCCTAGATGACCTTTGATAAAACTCCTTGCTCTGACCACCGTAGGCAACTTTCTTGTCTCCACACAATGACACACTTTCACTAATTAACTATTTTATTCCATAGTACAATGGAGTTTGACATCGTGCATCACTAGACATACAGGCACACTGGTTAATCTTGCTGGGATTTATCTAACATATGGAAATGTATAAATGTCTAGTTTTTTAATAGTAAGAGTTGTATCTGAGTCTATGTTTTGTCTCGTAACCTGAGCCTGAAATACTCAGAGCCCTTTGAAATTTTCAGGAAAAGTTAAATTCCACATTGGACTGCAATGATATTTTTTAAAAAGAATTTTTCATCTTTTACATTACCACTTACTACCTTCTCAAAGAGAACAAGAATTTCTAACTACAGGCAAATCTGCTCATTCCTGTCTTTCTAGGAAAGGTTTATTTCTGCAAATGATATAAAAATAATGATTTTCTTTAGTAAGGTTCTGGATTTATTGTAAGAATGTAAGAAATGCAGGGTGTATCTTTGGATGAAATTTTAAAAATGTTTTAGATATAGGAGTAGGAAACAACTGCTGTTTAAGAAAGGAATGCCTAGGAGACATCCACCTAGTCGGTCAACCCTAAGACCTGTACTTAAAACCTTACTTGTTCAGCATGATATTTTAAATCCCCAAGCCTGTATTAGGAAAGCACCTCCACCTAATCACCATGCTGTCTGGATGGAGAAGGTCCCAGGCACCTGCAACAGGGCAGTCCTGGAGTCTCACCCATGCATGCCGGACAGAGCAGGCTGAGTCAAAAGCAAGGCAGTCCAGTGCAGAAGTGCCTCCAAAAAGCCTGCCTTTCTGCTAACCACTGCGAGTGCTTCGACATCAAATCATCGCTCCATTGCCTGGGGCAAACCCAGGCTGCCCTGGTGTCCTGTTCCTGACCCCGTGCCTCTCCCTGAGGTACAGGCAGAGGTTTGCTGTCATGGCCAGCATCCAAACAGGTCCCTGAAATGTCTCTCCTGCCTTTGCCGACCAAGGGGCTGCTTGGGGATCCATGCCCTTGTGGTAGTGGGATCACACATACCTGGTCACAAGGCTGCAGCTATTTTGGTAGAGTGTTTGCTTTCCTCAATACCTCAGAAATTGAGGCGGTTCCTCTGCAGCAAGAATCCACTCATGGTGGAGGTAGCAGGACTACTTTTGAGCTTGGAACAGTAATATTTCTAAAGTTATTCTTCAGCAGAAAGCTGCTACTGTGGAAAAAGCTCCTTAGAAAGAAACAGAGCTGCGCCTAGGGACACAGCAATTGGGGAGGATGGAGAAGGTGAAAAGCCCAGGGGCTTTTGCAGCGCCACTGACTTGCATACAGGGCTGAGTGCTGCTCCTCATGTGCTTTGCCAGCCCAGATGAACTGAACTGCCAGTGCAAGCAACATCACACTGACACCGTCAGAGCTAGAGAGGGCAGGATCCTTTCTGGGAATCCCCCCATTTGAGAAAATTTGCATCATGTATGACTATGGCAACTGAGAAGAGCTGCAGCTTGGTCTCAGCAAATGAAGATGGGAGAAAAGGGAAATATTCCTGCCTCTTAGGCTTTCAGGAAAGCAAAACGGCCTGCTCATGGGAACAACGGGCAGGGGAGGGACAAGACCTTCCTCAATGTCCGGTGTGGTTTTCTTTGAGCCATCTGGGGGCTTCCCTTTGATGAGAGGAAGCTTTGACCAATTCAGATGGGGTTTCTCCAGCCACCATGTAATTTCGTATCGTGATGCCTGTGCTGAGTGGGATAAGCCACTTAATTGCACAGCCAGTCTCACAGATGCTGGCCAGGCTTTCCAGCAAAATTTGGAATACAGAAGAACAGAGGAGAGAAGAATCCAGCTGCAACTATATGAGTCCCAAATGCCCTTTGCCCAACAAGGGGCATGCACACTACCATCATATGGTAGTATTTCACAGTCACTTCATTGTACAGTGCTTTTTCCTGAAGGTACAGGCAGTCACATTGCTCTGAGCTGGCAGGGCGTGGAAAACATTGAGTGCATGAAGGTCTGACTCATTTTGTGAGTCCAAGAGCAGAGTCTGTGCTGGCTTCACTCGTGCTTCTTGTCACTTGAGGTTTCTGTAGGCACCATGCAACCCTTTCATCACTGACAAATTTAGCTGTCTTGAGGGGTGGGGGGTTTTGTGTGTGCATTTGTACATCTGCTTCTAAGTAACCTTTCAAACAGCAAAGACGAAGTGTACTTTGATTCTGGAAATGCAGGCAATTGGGAAAACAAAAATCTGAGCCCTGAGCCAGTCTTGTGTAGGGTGGGCAGCTTTTGGCCCAACACTCTCCTTCTGAGTATCCAGATCTCGCATTGAAAATCAGTGCAGGGGTTAAGATTTCCTTGTGCACCAATGGTGAAGTCTGTCACAGAAACCCAAGGAGAATTATAGCTTTTATCTTTACAGTCTTACACTGAAGGACTTCTTGTGGAGGCCCATAAACCCCTGAAGGAATTCAGGGATGGGCTGGCGTGCTGCCAGCTTGCATGGTAATACGTTAATGGATACCACTGCAGTCCGGCCAGCAGGCTGTAATTTGATGTCTGTGTGCAGAACTTGGATGGGTATATTTAATATATTATCTGCTTCCCCAGGGTGATGTACTACCGGTGACATTTTGTAAATCAATGCATGTCCATAAGCAAAGCCATTCTCTGTGCTTGGAGAATTCCTGCAGCACTTTAAAAAGACACACTCATAAATAAAATGTAATAATGTTAATCTCCTAATATGGTTTAAGCATATTTACTAATTACAAGTACAAAAGAGAGTAAAACTAGAAATACTTTTTTTTTTCCCCTGTGATAAACTCATAAAAAAGAGGATGACCAGTTGAGTGCAAGCAACAATTATCTAATGCAGTATTCCCAGATGGAGAAAAAGGATATTATGGCACATCCCTGGAATGCTACTGTGGTTTAAAAAAGAAAAAAAAAAAGACATATCCTGTTACCATCAGAAGGAAATTAAACAGTTCTCGGGAGCAGATGCCATATTAATTACTGTACTCAGTTGATAATATTCCACAAATAAGGGTGCAATGGTGTTTTAGCCACCCTGAGCCTAATTGCTGAAAGAGTCTGGACTGCTTAAGTACACTGGCAGTAAGCAAGCAAGGAAGTGCTTTATTCCAAAGAGGAACTCTGTCCTGCCCTGCACTAGAAGGAAGGCTACTGTTGTTATCAGGCAGTGATTTGCCCCCATAAGATGTTCTTTGGCATTAACCCAATGGTAATTCCATCCTTGCCACTAGACTAACGTGCTGCCCAGACCAAAGGGGTGAGACTCAAACAGAGAGCTCTGAAACTTGTCTTGCTGCATGACACAATTTTACTATCTGCTTAGCAGGCTGGCGGTATCTTGCAAAAGACTGGGCAAGGTCTTCCCTGTACTTATTAAAAGCAGATGTTAAACAGACTGGACTTCAAGAGACGGTTGCACTTTCTAAGCAGAAGAACGTAAAGGGAGATTGTCACTGAAGGACAGAAAGATTAATGGTTTTCAAATGATATTTTTCTTGGATAAGAAAGGAGTAAATTTCAGTCCTACTGCAAGGTTCTGATCTTCAGGGCAATAACATGACATTCTCCTTACTTATAAAATAGCTTTGCCCCTGTGGAGATTATGTTCTGTCATACTAAATAAGAAGATGGGGAGTTAAATATATGCTTGTTCAGCTAATAACCTGATGAATGTAGAGGAAGGATGGCATTTCTCTGTCATTGTCTGTAATATCTCACTGGCTACAGCCTGATGATTCCTCTAGAAAGACTAATGTTAGGTTATTACGCCAAGCCACAGCACGCAATATAATTTAAAGACCATCCAATCTAATTAGTTAGTGCAGCATCACTAGGAAACAGTCTGCTATTTGGTATGCCTTGTATCATATCATTGCCACTTCTGTACATGTCTTTATCACAAGCAATTAATCTCATATTCTTGAAATTTTGCTGTAAAACTCCTTCCAAAATGTCACACATCCTGTGAGCATTACTAGCAATGAGCCAACATCCTCTGACAGGCCATGAAACACTGCACATTGCTTATTTGCTGATAAAGTGCTCATATGAGATTCATGTTAGAGACTGACATTATAAAAAACTGCAGTTTTGCCTCCTTCCCACACTGCCCCTTCTCAATTTCTGGCACGTATGCACAGAGGCAGAAAATTGCCACCAAATCAGAAGAACGGGGCTTTTTCCTTCCTACTTGACACAGGTATAAATAGTTATACGTGCTGAAGCAGCGGAGATGCAGGCCCTGCCCAGGCCAGACCGAGTCAGAGTCACTCAAGGCTCCCTGCGGAGATGGAATGCTGCTCGCCATGAGTAACACCAGCCAGCTGTTGCAAACTCCGGTCTCACTCACAAGAAGCATCCCATGATCAAAGGAGAAAAGGAAATAGGTAACGCAATACATGGCTGACTTCTCATTGTACAGCTGTGACTGCATTTCACTCTGGGACAGCCACACACTGTACTTGCACTTATTTACTTACTCTTTGGACATCTAACTATCTTTTTCCTTGTCCTGTATTCGAAACAGTTATTTGCTCCAGGTGATGATAATATCTTCGACTAGGAATACCTGTATCTAGAAACTTTTGGTTTTGTCATTATTCTACATATTTAATTTCTGACTCAGACGTGGACTAAGCCAGGGAGCAAATAGCAATCAGACTGAATTAGTCACGAGGCAAAATGCTCTTCCTGTATAATACATGTGGATTTGGGTCAGAAGTGTAAGTCATAATCAACACGAAGCTGAAGAACAGGCCCTTTTCCAATATGGAGACTGGGACCAAAACCACAGTGTCCAGTGGGCCAGGTCCAGCAGTACTCGGGAATGCAGCTTGCCCAGTCTAGCTGTCCCCACCCACCAAGCACCATGATTTTCTCCTTCAGAATTCAGAAAGATTTCCAAAAAATCAGAGGTCTAGTTTGAGACATTTCCAATGTCATAAAAATATGCCCACATGCATTAAATATGTTTCTCCCACTGATTTTTCAAAGCAACTCTGTTATTTTTTCTTTTTCTTTTTTTGCAACTGCCATTTCTTGATTGTACTCTGCTCAGGCAGGTCAGCTCTCTGCCATAACATCTCTGCAACACTTAATCTTGTCCTTCTCCGTCACAGACCATTTTCTCTTACTCCCTCTACCACCAAAACTATGATCATCACCTAATCCCATCCAACAGCTAACTCTTATCCTTCCCATCCCCAGCCTCCCAGCAAGTAGCAGCAAATATTGTCACCAAGCCTGCCATCTGCTAGCTGCCATGGAGTACCAGGCTGCTACTGTCAGGGCTGCCACAGAGCTGAGAAGACAAGTAGGGTGTTGCTGTCTGTGGCAAGGGGCTGAGGTGGGAGAGCTGCTGCCACCAAACCCAAAAGGAGATGGCAAAAGGGGCACCTAAAACCTCCTGGGGAAAAAGAGCACCTGATCAGCACCAGTGGCCACTCCAGTTTGTGAGTGCAGCTACATGAAAACTGAGCAGCAGCTTCCCATTTCCTCCAAGAAAACAGTGAAGGGCTCTGGCACATGGTCAATGCATCACCCACTTGGACTCCAGTGAACAGGATTATACCTTTATTTTCCCAGTGTTATACTCAGCCAGGGCATCAGAGCTTTCCCCTTTTAGGCCTCTAAGCCATAAAAGAATCTCAAAACTAGCATGTGGCAGAAAAGTAATTTATCTTAGCTGAACAGTTATGAGTCGGGGTTTTTTTTTATCAACCTTTTTTCCAATTTGCAGTGGCGTCAGACTCCACATGGATTTCAGACAGAAAAGTCCCAAATATCTGCAGTCTGCTTAGAAAGTGAACTGCGCACTTGTTCCAGATGATTCCCCCTTTCCCCTACACCACAGAGCACTCACAGCCTTGCCAAAATGCTCCCCTTTCGCAAGACGCAGGGTGGGAGCAAACATTATTCAGTTCCCTGGCTGTTTCAACCTTATTCTCTTTTTTACACTATGGCACATATTTGTGCAGCATGCAACAACCAAATGAGAACATCTTTTCCAAGTGGTATTTCTTAATGGCATTTGGAGAAAGACTTGTAAGTAATTCACTTGAATTGCAAATTAAAGCCTCCTTAACACACTTCCATGACTCTCTTTTTCCCTTGCATTTTCCTTTTTACGCCTCTTTCAGTCTGTGTTTTCTTTGATTGGAAGCACTGAAAAATTGTTAAAACAAAGAGTGCAAGTACTTTTCTGCTCCCTGTCTCCTCACTCCCTCCGATATGTTTTATTTCTGTTCTTTTAAGTGCTTTGGATCAGGTCCTTGCCTCTGGCACTATTCCTCCAGCCTTGACTTACATCTAGAATAGCATCTTCTGGCAAGTCTCTTGCTCCTCACTGGCTGGCTACTGTGTGCAGGGCTCCTGCTTTTCATGGATCAAGGGCTTAGGCATCTTGAGACTAGCACTGGCCTCTCCACTTGGCTCCAATGTTTCCTTTTCAGCCTCCTCACAAAAATGAACCAGGGTTTAATAGTTAGTTCTCAATACAGTGCTCCCTTGTTTATTTTCTTCACATGTCTATTCTTTCTTTCCATTCCTGGCCACAAAGAGAAGAAAGCTGGAAGAACACCACTTTTGCCAGTTTATTACCAATTTTGAGCTGTGAAAGCTGGCATAGTAAGGAGGTAGAGGGAACAAGGGAGGACATCTAGAGAGAACAGATTAGCCGGTCACCAGGCCTGTTGCTGCACCTTCTGCAAGAAGTGTAAGTAAGTATCCCCAGGAATGTGGGCACTATTCCTCTCCTTGGCTGTAAGTAGCCTTCCTAACACTTCTCTAAATTTCAATTCCTCTTGTGCAAAACCTAAGTAGAGCACAGGGTCTACATGCTGGCACCCTGTACAAGGGTGAGATCTGAAGGATGGATTAGTTCAGCAAAAGAGCGAAATTGTAGGCAGGATATTATAATCCTCAGTATAGCAGTGGTCATGACTACACTCTACTTCCCACAGTACCAAGTACAAAACTGAGAGAAAATATCTTTTCAGTTGTCCTAGAAATAAAATTTTTCAGGAAATTAAAATAAAGGGTACTTGGCTTTAGATTGACTGGATGGTTTTATTTGGCTAAAAATTTCTCTCTTTTTTTTGTGAGTAAACTCCGTTTCTTTCAGTCCCTTTAAAGAAGCAGATTAATTATGAAAATGAAAATATAAACAGCAGACATAGCAACCCTCCCTTTAAAAATGTAGATATAACACATTTTAAAGTTTTTGAACATTCCCGACTCCTTCTCAGATAAAAACATTCATTTGGACTTAATACTTGATTTTTAATGGCTAAATTTAGATAAGAGAAATTTCCCCTTCTGGTCTTCTGCATCCTTATGTTCTTCTTTATTGGAGAAGACCTGATTTTTCTTGTTTCTAGAATCTAGGTACATACCTTCAAGAAGTCACGGTCACAGTCAGATCCATCTTCTAAATCAAAGGCTGTGAAGCTATAGTTGAGTGTGTTCCCCTTTGTAGTTTGGATAGTCCAGTGGCAGTGCTCATTTAATGGGTAATTATTTGGATAATTTAAACTTTCCAATATGCCATGGCTACGATTAACAGTGAGAACTTCATGGCAAACTGAAAAAAAAAGTGATAATAAATTATATTTGTGCAGCGCTTATTAACCCAGTATCTCAAAAAATTACTAATTGAAGTTACTGATAGCATTACAAGGTGAGAAATGTTTTTATTCATAGATTAGAGAAATCATGCAGAAAGAGAATTGTGACCTATTGAAGAACATATTACCTATGTTGCAAACAAAATCCAGACTTTCCAAACTTGAATCCTTCAGTTCTATTATGTCCTCCTTTTCTGACACTTGCAGACTCATCAGTATATGTATTACATATATTTTTGGCAGTTTTCTTTATTCTAAATACATGGTTATTCCTGAAACATGTTTTCTTCTTTTTTTTTTTTAACTAATAATAGAAATTTGCCCTGTCATTTGAAATAATTTGGGGAGGGTGCTCAACAAAGATTGACTAATGGATTAAAATGGTTTATTTCAGCAAACTAAAAAAAAAAATTATAACCCCTGGCTAAAACAACAAATGGAAAGCACACTACTGTATTGGATTTTCTAGCTCCAGGAACTGGAAGTGATCATGAAATTCTTTAAAAAGGAGCCATGATTTTCCTCATGAATCATCCAATAACATCCTAGCATAAGAAATGGACACTCACATGGAATAATGAGAGCTTTCCTTGAAGTGCAGAGAAAATGAAAAAGAAACTGAACTAGATAAAGAGTGACGTTACAATTACAGCATTAGATCAGTGAGTCTCATTTTCCTGTATCCAACTTTCATTAAAGACAGAAAATATCAATGTGGGCAATCCCTCACCTGGAGATAGCATACAATGTGTATCGCGAGCGGAGAAGTGGGCAGGAGGCGGGGAGCAGGACAGACTGTTTGCTTTGTACAGCAAATCTTCAGTGTTTGAAGAGCAGAAATAGGTGAGATTCACTTGCAAAACTCGTCTGTCACTAGGGATAATACACCTACCTCCTGCAAATTTTTTTTATTCTTTCCAAATGATTTACAGAGCAGCAAGGTCTGTGTTTTTAGGACTTCAAAATGCTCAGGATATAGCTGAAGGTCAGGGTCAGGTGGAGTGGAGCTTGTCTGCAAAGCTACACTGAAGCATACAACTGTTTGAAAGGACAGGATGAAGAGCACAAAATGGATTTTGAAGAATGCAAGTCGGGTTAAAGCTGCTACCCCCTGCCATCAAGATTTTATTAGAAACATATCGGACACAAAGATGCCTTTGAATGTTAACTTGATACCATGTTTTCTTTTGCAATGTTTTCCAATTCATCATTACATTTCTTTCATGTACACATACAGATGCATCTGGCATCTAAGTATCCTTATTTTATACCACTATTTCCTACATAATTTTAGCTTTTGGGCAGGTCGTTGAAAGCTTTCACTGATGCATCTTCAGGAATTAAATATGAATGTAAAGTGTAGATCACATTATCTGATAGCTCAGGTTCTACGTCTGAGTGCTTTGAAAGTGCTCTTTCTGTTTAATTAATGAAAGCGGGAGGAACCCTTTTCTAATATATTGTCTTGACTTTGCAGTCTGAAAAGTACATAGTAGATATATCTTTAAGGAATGAGGGAATGAGGGAGCCAAAGCTCCCTCACTCTTCTAATTATTGTACGTGCCATGTGTGGATGAATAGCTTTGGTTTTTTCGTAATCCATTTACTATTGTCCAAACCTAGGACAACTTAATGTCTATAAACCTACAGCAATATCTATCAATTGGGCATGTCATATTTAGATGCTTGCAAATAATTTTGTATGTGGTGAAATTCCATATCTTCCAATGTGCATTCAACCATATATGCTAGTGTATAAAGAGAAAAGTAAACACTGGGACGATAGTCAAGGTTATGACTGGGAACAAAATAACTAATTTGTTATGTATCTTCTTGGACTTTTCTCCAAATGTTATTATTCTGATATTTCTGGGGTAGAACTATTTTAAAAAAAAAAATGTTTGAAAGAAAAATGTGACCCTTACCATAAGATATAAAAAATGAAACTTTTTGAAGTGTTCCAGGTAGGCTAAATGATCCTAAGCACCCACAATGATCCAGGATGGCTTATCCTTTGCCATCCTGCCTCACAAGCAGATAGAAGAGCAGAGAAGCTTTTTCTATCTGCCTTCTCTGTTAAAAAGTCAGGAGACTGTGTGAGCAGAAGAGCAAGAACAGTCCAATCTACCCTGTTACGGACTTCCAGCACTTGTTATTCTGAGTAAATCTGGAGTGGTAAGTGCCGCTGGTGCAGGTAATAGAAGCAGAGCCACCTCACCAGCTTTCTTCTAAGGAGGAGATAATCTCCATCACGGGTAGATGAGCAGATAATTTTTAGCTCTCTGTGTTCTGTGACTGTAGCAGACTAGAGAATCTGGGTCAATAATATGCTCTACACATTGTCCTCTACTCATGAATAGGTAAGATCATGGGCTGCAAGAAGCACTTTCGGGAACAAGCTGAACTGTAGAAACATGTTCTTCTCAACTTCTTTTACTTACTTACCCTGTTTGTATTTAGCTAAAAACCCTCCACCTCGCAGACTGTTATCTGTTCTTAGTTTTACATACATGCTGTCTCCACTGGAATGGATGGGTTGTGGTATCTGATTCCCACAAAATTTACCTAGCTGTTTACCATTACTGCTGTTGCCATCATACACCTTAAAAAAAAAAAAAAAAAGAATTTAATAAAGCTGATGGCATTACAAATCCAAGTAATTCCCCCCTGACAAATGTCTGCTTAGGGAATTATTACTGGGTATATAAGAGGTTAAATTCTATTTCTGCTCAGAGGAAGCCTGACAGGCATTTCAAAAACAAGCAATTCAGTGGAAAAACAGGAAGCCAGTAACCGAATACTGGTGGGTTTTGAGGGGCTTACTCACCAAGAGAGGAAAACTGAACTCCATTTCAAATCTATTAAAAATATTCAAATAATTTATGCAACAATTCAAATATGAAATTTGGGATTAACAATAGGGCTACTGACACTGTTGTGCCTTTTTCTTTGTAATTTACTAAGAGAGCATACTAAGGCCTTGGTCCAAAACACAGCAAATTTAAAAGATATAGACAGATTCTTGTTTCAGTAGCCTTTCTATCTAGGCATAAATGCTTTTCTTACCAGCAGCTACACAGACACTGCTACCTTACCTCTCACTGCTCTGTGATATGGAGGGAGCATGTCAGCATGGAGATTTCCTATTCTGGGTCTGTTCAATTACGAACATTTGAAGACCAGGGCCATGTGTTTTTCCTCGCCTGTGCACTCATCATACTCAGCTCCCTCCTATGGAGCAAAGTGTCACAGGGTACATACCGCAAGGTAATCGAAGTTGCACTTTGGGTGATACTCTAGATGGAACTGTTCAAACTGGATTTCGAATGGGGTTCCTCGGTTTCCTCTGAGCAACCAGTAGCACTCTGAATTGTGGTAATATGGCATTGGGTAGTTGGGAGACATGAAGATACCAGAAGCTGTCATCAAAGTCCCACCACAACCTGAAAATGGCAAAGAAACCAAACCAACATTTAACATCTAGAAGAGAGAATTAGGCATGATGTGTGAAATTCATGTACTGTGAGATACCTGTGTGAGATTCAGATTCACTACTGACCTCCTTCACATGCCCTGAACATCTTCAGTGATGCCCCAAAAATCTGCATTTAGCCAACAGTGTTGTAAGAAGAAAAGAGCCCATAGCACCTAGAAATATTAACTATCTAATTTGAAGAGTGCTCTGATAGATAGTTAATCTTCAAATAGAAACCTCCCCATTAAATTCTTGGTTACTGCTTTCCTAAACGTATGAGAAAGTTGATGCTACATTATATCTGGGGAATAGTACATCCTTCCCTATGGAGAAAAAGAAAGCCCAAGGATCAAGAAAGTTGTATCTTTGATCTTAACAACATGAATATATGTTGCTATATAATTAGCAGACAGATTTTAGAAGGTGGAAAGCAGAAAAGATGTGGGGGAAAAGGTGAGAAATTAAATACAAATGAAAGATCAAGAATGAAATGTGTAAAATGGTTTTATATCTGATGAGGTCATTTTACCTGCTGATGTACCATCCCACTCTGCTGAAAATCCCTGTCTTGTGCCAAATATGTCACTTAAAAACTTTATCCACAGCTTGTTACCATGAGAGATTATAACGGGAGGTAGGTCTGTACCACAGTATTTTCCCAGAGGAGGGGAAGTTTCATAACCTCCATCTCTAGAATGATAGAAAAGAAAAACCTTGGGTCAAAGAGAGAAACCATGAGAAAGGTTAAGAAATCAAAAATCTTGGGATTCTTTCGGGCCTGGGAAAGATTAATCCTAACTCTTCATCTTCCACAGCAATACAGCTACCAAATACTGGAGGAGTCCTTCCTGCAGTAAGGAGTCCTACCACAAGCACCTGCTTGCTGGGTATGTCCACTCTCTCAGCTCAGCAGCCTGTCCCAGAGTCTGTCAATACAATGACAGACTCAAGAAGTGTCTCAAATAGGCTTGATGCTGCAAAGGCAGGACCTTCTATGCATAATCATTGGTGTAACCAAAGGTAATCTTCTAATTTGAAGAAATAAGTTTGCTCATTTCTCACTGTTTAGCCTTGTACAAAACCAGATGACCTATTAAAAAAAACATGTTTATTTGACACCACACAAATGAGAACCCATTTCTCAGAACTGATATGATGCATGTTTTGAAATATTTTCTTAGCCTTCAGAGTTGTTTCTACAACCACTTATTTCCCATTTTTAAAATATGTAATATTTTCAGTAATATTTCTAATACTGTAATCAGGATGCACATGTAATGTTCTGTTTTGCTACCCGCACATATCTTATGGGAATAAAAAAGATGGTGACAACCTGCTTATCAATTGCTTCCTAACCTTATCTTTAAGCACTTTCATATTACAAATACCCCACAGGTCATTAGGACAATAATAAATACATTTATATCTATATATGGGTGTGATCTTGATATAACGCTTTTTAAGTGGACAGTAATACTTTCAATTACATTTTCACAGGTTTATACGTGCTTTTGAGAGAAATTTCTACTTAGACCTTGCCATTCTGTTTTCTTGTCATCCTCCCAGCTTAAATTGCTTGCCGCTGTCTCAGGTTACTGGCAGTTGAAGAACTGTGCCAGAACCTCCCCTCGCTTGCATCTCGGCCTCTGCAGCTGTGGTCAGATGAACAGTTTTCTTAGTTGACTGAATGCAATTTATCAGAGGACACCTCAGGACAAGAAACCAGAGTGGCACCTCATCTAAGACTTATCTAGCTACCCCATTTAATGGTATCAGGTTTGATGAGACACTCTGGAAATCCAGTTATGGCAGCAGAAATGTGCTGAGTTGCACTTAGCAATGTTCTGGCCATATCTTAAAACCTGTTTAATGCTGCTGAGCTCTTCACACAGACCACAGAGTTAGATTTATGCAATAAATGAATGCTTTCAGTTCTCGAGATGAAAAAGTGAAAAAAAACCCTGTTATAATTCAGGTCTACCCCAAATTAAGGTGTTAACTGTTAACATAAAGTTAGGTTAAATTTAATCTCAGATTGTTGTTTTAAAATGAAAAAATGAAACACTTTTTACTTCTTAGAAAATATTGAAAAAGCCTTTCAGTTTTTCGTAACTTTCTCCAGTTTGCAAGTACAGCTGAAAACAACCAGCTAATTCAGCAGGAATTCAGAATCTCAATACTGCAACTTCAGCAAGCAGCTTTTTGTTTGGTTCTAAAAAATAAGACACTAGTTACAGAGGAATAACCCATACAGGATATCTGGTGTAATGTTCAGAATGAGTTTTATCATGGTGCTTATTGAGGTCATGGAAACTCATAGCATGCTCAGAGTGAAAAACCACGCTGGTGTTCTGCAGATATGGTTCACCTAGACAGCTGGCTCAAGAGGACAAAAATGGGTGCACTGACACTGCAAAGTGCAAATCCCATACAGCAACACAGCAGAAAGAACATGTACTCGGTGCAGCTGTATTGTAAGCATGTAGCTAACCTTCCTGCAAATATTACTTTCTTCTACCTGTCTCTGTCCTGTAAAATTTACTAGAAATCACCATGCTTATATCCTAATTTTAATGGTGATGTCAGTATAGACAAATATCGCAGATTATGTACATGTTCCTAGTGCTGCATCATAGAATAGCTGCTGTTTAAAGATGATAAACATAAAACAGAATATGTCACAAAACAGGCAATAAAACTCTTTGTTTCTGCACTAAGAAAAACAACCAGAACGCAGTGCATGGGAACACAGTCCACATACTCCACTTGCTCTGAGAACAGGAATTGACCAAGTGGGAAAGCCGACAATGAAGCAGGATGGGAGGAAGAAAAGGTAGCTTTTAAAGTTCTCTCATAAGTCCTCTTCCCACATCGACAGCACAGGTGTATATCTAAAACTATAGCTTCTGAACATGCCTAAGTGGAGCTGGATAACTTCCATGGTTATCAGTAATAAGGACACGAGAAATAATTAGGCTTGCCTGATTTCTACATAATCCTCTGTACAGCGTTTATTCCCTTGCAAGGTGAAGTTGGTGAAGCGCAGCACAATCTGTCTGTTTATTCCCACTGTGATGGTGTATATGCACTCTGTCCGGACAGGGTAGTTATTGGGATAGTTTGGAGATGTTAGCACACCAGTTTCAGTACTGTAGTTGTGTGAGCACACTTTAAAAAGAAAAGAAACAAGTAGGAATTAATTTAATACGTATGCTAAATTAACAGGAAATTTCTATTTCCAACAGACAGAGGAGCAAACATCCTGTGCTCCTGTGCATTATAACTCTTCCTGGACACATCTTACTGCTGAATATCATCACTATAAACTAAAACCAGAATCCAGCTTTTTCATGAGATTTCTTATATTTGAGCTGATTTGTTCAGCTTTTACCAGAACACTGTGTCTGTAATAAATAGGCAAGGTAAGAGTAGTTCCAGCTGCCTAAAGTTGGCTTTGACCTAAAACGCAGCTAAGCAGAGAAAGGAAACTGAAAGGGACGTCTTAATCAACACAAAAGGTACGATTCCTGAATTTCTGAAAAGCAGTGGTGGTGGAAACCGAATACAGTCTCTAGCTACGAGGAGATTCTATATTGTTCGCAGGCATTTCCCATGATCAAACCTGGGAGATGGGGATTTTATATCTAAATTTCTTTTCCCATTTTCTGGGTCATAAGTGACAATTAGCTGGAAAATAGTATAATCCTTAGATTGTGAAGACAAAACAGTTCTACTTAAGGTCTTATACTAAAATCAGCTACACCATTCTTCTGTGAGCACTGTAGAAGCATCTTGGTATTATAAACTGCAAAGAAGAAAATAGTGTGGACTAATGCTGAGCCAGAACCTGAGCAATAATTAAAAAGAAGCTCTTTTGAAAGCACAGACATAAGAACTAGGAATAAAAATATCTGCTATACAGTGGTACATGAGACTTATTTTGGAAAGAACAATTGTCGTGTATTAGTTGATCACAATCTAAGCAAGGTTTGTGATCTGGCTGCAAAAAGGGCAAAAAGAAGTGTCATCCATGTCAGACGTTTTCAGTCGAAACAGGGAATCTTGATGCCACTGCACGAGGTAATGGTGACATGTCACCTGGAAAAATGTGGATAACCATGGTCACTGGTGTTTTGGAAATCAAATGAGAACAAGCAAGATAGAGGTTGTGGAGATAGTGGGAAATTAGTAGATTAGCAGGCAAGAGACACTAGAAAAGCTTAAATTGTTTAGCTTAGCAAGCACAGGGGAAAAAGACAGAGATAAACATCATGAAGCATGAAGAAAATAAAAATAGAATAGACTTTCAATGACAGTACAAGCTCTGAAGTTAGAAACTGTCCATGAATACAGATACACAGAAATTAGGAGAAAGTTTCTATCAGGAAGTGAGTTTCTAGAGCAATCATCCAACCAACATAACAGATACAGAAAGGGGAAAAAAGTCCACTGTTTTTTAAGATACCGTTTGATTAATAAAATTAAGAAGGGGATCACACTATGCAGCTCTTGGCAAAAAACAAAAGAGGGGGAGGTGTAAAATTGTGGGCTGTATTTGATGACCCTGGAGGCTCATTCTGGTTCTTCATTCCCCTGCTTCAGGTCCTACAGGTTGCAAATATAAGAAATGAAAGTAGATTTCTTAAATACTTTCTATCAAATAGGCAGGGTTAGACTAATTATAAAGTATAACTGAAAGAGCAAGCAAAATATTATGATTAACTTTATACTCATTTAAGCTGGTTTCCATAGATCTCTGAAACCTGTTTTCTAACATAGCACAGCTGCAGTGTAGTAATACTTGTGCTTAATGCTTCAATATGCATAATAATTTAGGGGGAAGGGATGAAATTACAGTTCAGGCCCTCCATGTCTAAGGTTGGTCATTTCCATGTCTGTTCTCCAGCCATTCTAACTACTAAAATGCTTTTGCTTTTAATGGTGGCTTTTTTAATGATGGTTTTTTGCATTCTTAGTCACATGGAAGGCCTCTGTTGAAAATGTTTTCTGTGGGATAAATACCCCCAAAGCTAGCTACCAGACTTATGTTCCTCATTCATCACAAGAACAAAGAAACGTGACACAGAAACAGGCCAATAATTTTCTGCCATTGGGTTGTACTTTGGTATTGACAAGTCAAAAAGGTTCCATGCACTAGTTAACATAAAATCATGATCTATTAAAGTCTTTATCTAGAATTTTAGTCATTTGTGTGTTTCATCACAGATATGTTCTAATGTATGCATATAACAATCAGGTTAGTCCTGGTCACCTTAAAAACGTTGTGCTGCTGTATAAATCCTTATAATGCCCTTGCTGTGCTGCCAGCTCCCATGGTGTTTCATAAATCATAAATCCCAGATCCTTAATTCATGCAATTTCTTGAGAACCCTGTCTGCAGGGTTAGAAATCTGACTTAGAAATATGACCCAAGTTTTTCCTAATGGCTTATTACACAAAAAGCAATAAAAAATTAAAATTAAAATTAATATGTGTGCATATTTATCAGCTTACTTATTTTAAGTAATTATTTTCTCCTGATTTTGGAAGGATGGGTGCCTGACTCATGCACATTTAACGGTTAGAGGAATTGCGATACTGCCATTCCTTATTCACTGAGGCTGAGACCATGAATATTAGATTTTAGCCTGAAGAATATTAAAATTGATGTACTAGATAAGGGCCCTTAGGGTAAAATTAGCAACACGGAAGCCAAAATATTTTTATCAGTCCTTTTAAGAACAATTTCCACAGAGTTGTCCAGGTTCCTTCCCTCATCAAAGATTGCTTTCTTGGGAGTAATCCATACAGAAACTCATATCCCAAGTGTGCTATTTTAAACTGGATGCTGTATACTGCTCTACACTTCACATAACAATCTTCTTTATGAGCTAAGAAGGATAAATACAGAAGGTGGAACAGTGACTGCCTTAGAAATGTCAAACTTCTGGCTACAGTGAAATAAATCCAAGTGTAGACTAAGCATATGCTGCTACGAGGATTAGGGAAAGCATAAATGAACCCATGTTTTTTGACAGCCAACTCTCTTCTGGTAACTGGATTCATTTGCTGTGTTCTACTTTCAGCAGGAGAGCTGGCACTCCCCTTTTGCACTCACACAGCATTTGGGGTGTGTGCTTGGGCAGTAATAGTTCCTTCAGTGAAAACTGTTAGCAAAGTTAGCACGAAAAAAGTACTTTGACTCCTTTGCCAAAGTTCAGAATGCAGTCTAATGCCATACTGTGATTATTATATGCCTGGAAAAAATACTAATTCAGTTTAGTTTGAAGACACTTATCACAGCTCGTGGAAAACAGAAGAAGGAGGCAATTGTCGAGGACAATCGCACATTTTGCTTTGCCAGTGTGTGAGGTTTGAAAGCTATTCAATCTGCTTTCTGATTTTGGTACTGAATGTATTTGCTCTTCTGAAAAAAATGCCATAAATGGCAGTAACCCACTATAATAGCCAACAGCAGTGAAAAATGCCAGCTTTTGTACGACTCACTCATGCAATCATGCCTACTGCAGAAAATTATATCCATGTTTTTTTCCATAAAGAGATATTCATCAGTTGCCGCAATTCTAATCAATCAAAAATAAAACTATAGTGTCGTATGTAAAATGGCAGTTTTCTTTCAACCTCACTCTGCCAAAGGAAAACTGGGATCCCTAATAATTAGGCTTGTTTAGAAAAAAAAGGAAGAAACTATCACATGAAGTATATGCCTCTCCACAAGAAACGGAAAAGCACATCTGCACTCCAGGGCCTTTTGTTACTGCAGCTGGCAGATGCTAACAGGCTTAATTTTTACCAAGAAGGCACACAAAGGTCCTTTGTACCGTTTCAGACCCAAACTCCTTAGAAACACTGGGTACAGCTGTTCAAAAAGAATCTCTGACTCTCTTCTGCTGATTTACATATAAACACACAAACTATAGAGTCATATACATGTATCTAGGCATATATAGGCAGACTAATGCCCTGATCAAACATAACCAAGTTACAGTGGCCTAACAAGTGTCAGTTGCCAGCTGATTGAGCCTTTTTCCTGAGACTCAGGATGAGCTGAGCAGATGCCCAAGATGCATGCAGGACTTCAGCTTTTTTTTCTGTCTTAGCTCAGGCTTGTTCAACCATGCCCTGTATCTCTGCACACACATATTTGTCAGATACTGCCTTCCATTCCTGTCTTTGCTCATTCAGCTGAAGAGAAAAGCCAGGCAACATCCTCCTAATAATTACTGGGTTCAGTCAGCAAGATGGGAACTGAGATCTCAACTTGTACTCAGCTATCAACAAAGACGACACACAACTCTATACATCACCTTCAGGTGCACTTTTAAGTCCATGGGTTCACAAATGTTTTTCTTTCTTTCTTCATCCTTCTCAAACTCTGACTTCTCCAGTCAGTCATTGTCAGCTAACTTATACCACACAATGAAGCTCTTTAAAACCAAGTTACCCCTCTTGATAAATAATATCATCCACAATTCAGGATGATAAGGAGGAAAAATCTTATCTTTCACCAAAGCCAGAGAAAGACCAGGAATAAAAACTCTACCAGGAAGGGAATCTGCTAAAAACCTTGTTGGCTGACTTTTCTTAGCAGAAAGGATGAGATGAAGCCTCTTTAATGAAACAAACAAATAGAGAAAAAAAAAAAAAAGAAAAAAGTCCCCCCCCCCAAACCCGAATTCAAAGTAAAACAAATAAATTCCTACTTACATGTGAAGAAGTTGAGGACAATAAAATACATACACTCACTCTAGCGCTATTCCTGTTGAAAAATTGTGGCCTGGATCTTTCAAGGCCCTGAGCAATGCTTCCATGAAAGACTGAGCCCTTACAAAGATCTTTCAATAATTTTACATGGGTTCTTTGTGGTGTGGTCAGCCAAGATGGGCAAAAGAAAACCCTAAAATCTATCATAACACTTAGATGGCTGTAGTGACATTCGTCTATCTAGTATTTGAGACCTGGGCTCTAGGAAATAAATCCAAATATTACTTTGCTTTCCATGTGACTTTCCCCTTTAAAAGACAAAAAGATGGCCAAGAACTAAGCATCCGAGGTACAGATAGTTTAAGTGGGCAATATACATTTTAAACAACTGAGTATCACATACGCATATTTGACTGAAGGATTTCCATTTGTATTCCTGCCATATGAGCTATTCACATTTACCAGCTGGCAGACTGCTAAAACAATTGTTTGCACTTTATGGACCATGGCCATGGCTGTATCTTGTGGCATTCAAATCTTTCGACGAGGAAATATAGCTTTGCCATTATTTTCAGGCTACTTTTCAACTAATTAATATATCACAGATAAATCATGCTAACAAAAACATTGTTTGCCAAGATGCATGGAGAAGGAAATTAGTTTTGTTTTACATAAAAACATTTTTTTCACTCCTACTTAACCTTTTTTTTTTACTCCTATTTATTCTTTTTTTTTTCATGATAATCTTGTCCATCTTTTCAATAGCTCATTCTCTGTAAAATAACTCCAGGCAAAAGCCTATTGAAACATTTAATATGAACCAGAACAGCTTTGACCAGTTCTAATATTGGTTATGCTCTAGCTGGCTAAGAAAACAGAGCTCAAAAGTATGAAGGATTCTTACTGCACAAGAAACATTATTAGAACCATATTTTCCTTAGCAAAAAAAATGAAAACAGGCAGCAGATGTAAAGAAAAAAAATATCCATAGCTTTGGTAAATCTCTCAGATATGATTATGCTCAGCAATTTGCTACCTTAGTGTAACTGGATATACATAAGATGAATATCAGGCCTAAACTTCTCACAGTGGGAAAACTAAACTTGATATGATTTCAGGGAAGTGGGGAGTTGCTTCTCACAGCAAAGTCCACATACACACATGTGTTTGCCTTCTCTCAGGCCATATCAGCTTCAAAACACTTTATTCTTAATCAAAAATGAATGTTAGCAATGCAGTATTTTTGACAGCTATGCTTGTGCTGGGACCAAAAGAAACAAATCTCTGTAACGAAAACAGATCACAGTTTCAACTTCTCTATAGGGTTATTACTCTCAGTTTCAGTGGTTATCTGCTCCTTTGCCATAGTTATGCAAACTATAGTGGTTGAAGTTAAAAAGCATTTATTCTAGAGATCATAGTTCTAGGCCTGAGTGAGAATAAATTGAGAATAGGCCTAGTTTAGCTGAAGAGTGGTAAAGATATCTGTGTTAATTATGGGGAAAGAAAATCATACCTGTTGTTTAGAGTTTGGATTAAGATACTATATAGTTCTTATTTCATATAAACATTTTATACAGTTTCTAGTTGCTAATAGTATTAAAGAGAAGATAGTCTTGCATTTTTAAGGCATAATTTGAAACCGTTCCAGGGATAGTAAAGTTTGAACTTCACATGATGCTTAGGATGCACAGTGCTTTGGATGAAAGATGAGAAAATCCTACCATCATGGTGGTGGTAAAGGAGGGGAATATGGAAGAGAGGAGACAGAGTAGTGAAGCTGGACAGAAAATCTTGGGATTCATCAGCAATGAGATACCTAACAAAATCAGAGAAATAGATAGGGTTACCCAGAGACAGAAATGTAGATTAATGTTGAGTAAAGAATATTTTGATCTTCATGAACTGTGAGAAGAGCTATTATAAGAACAGTTAGGAAGGAATCAAGTCTACCCATGAAACACTAATTTGTGGTAAAGAAAAAGAAAAAAATCACATTAACAAGCAACAATCACATTTACAGAAGTTACAGTTGGCAGCTGCAAAAACAGGCCCACAAAAGACTTTCTTTATGAAGCTGATAATGTCACAATTTCTTACTAGTAATAACTCAAGTTTTCAAACTACAGAGTCTTTCTTGGAAATATTTTTCAAAGTAGAACTTGGGGTTTGGCCTATTATTTTCTAACAAACAGAAATTTCCTCCTTGGAATAGTTCTCATTAAATCTTAATTGTTTTTACTGGCTTTTTGGTTTCCATGCCAGATAATTCAAGTATGAATGAAGGCAGATGAGAACATGGATTATTTGGATTTATAAGTTATCTGGTAGTGAATAAAAATAGAGTGGCAAAATCTGTACTTGTCTCGCCTACACACATGCTTGAGAGATGAAATAATAGCCAAATTTTCCAAGCTCTCACCATGAAAACAGTTATTTTTCACAAGGTAGAAATTGGAAATTTTGCTGGTTTTAAACAGGTTGGAGAAACTCAGAAAGTAGGAAAAATAAAATTATGAAAGAAACTAAGAGCAAACAATGAGCAGCCATGGGTAGTTTATGGCTACATAGATGAGTACTATGAATTTCTGGTATTCATCTAATAAATCCCTTGCGACCTGCACTCACACAAACCAGCTAGAAACTGGTTAATGATGGATAGACAAATAACCCAGCTACAAATGTATTCTCATTTTTACTTTTTTTCATTGTCCCACTCCACCTCTTCTGTGGTTTAATTCTGCTAGTCAGAACCTGTCCCTCTACCCACATAAATCCTCTTCTACTACAGATCTGTGTTTAGCAGTGAGGGGAGCAATAGCAGACCCTTGTCTATTGGGTTTATGAAACTGTCAGTTACAGTCTTTCACCAAGAGGCTGCTTTTTCAAGTGCAGTCACTGCTAAAACACTCTCAGTGCTGGAGAGATGTGCAAAACGTGGATCAAGTATGGTGGGTTCAGCATAGCTTGAAAACACAGATGTGCCCCCACCCTGGAAAACCTTCAAATCAGTTAGAATTCAGAGTAATTTCTCAGTTTTCCTCTGCTTTAGAGAACTAAGGGAATGAACGGTCATTCTTCTCTTCAGTAGTCTTTACCCCACTGCTGTATGTCTTGGCCCCTTAAAAGGAGATACTTAAAGAACAGATTTAAGGCATAACAGGAGCCTTCAACTCTTCTGGAGACAGAAACATTGCACTCTGTTGTAATGAAAAAAACAGCTTGTGCTTTCAAGTTGTTTTGCTGCTTTATCAAATTTCATCCTATATTACCTTTCTCTGCCCATCATCAATATTGCACCTTAACGGGCACTAAATTAATTTTTATGGCACCTGAGAGTCTCCCATTCAAGTGAGTTGTCCACAATTGCTAAGCTTCCTAGATCACACTTACTCAGCTCAGAACGGACAAAGTAAATTCAGAAAATACTTTTCCTAAATAATTCATGCAGTTCTGCCATTTCAGCTCTTACTGGCTTTTTAAAGAAAACAGCAGTGTCGCTTACAGAAATTGCTTTCTGCTTTCCTAGGGAGGAAAAAGCTTGTGAATAAAGCAGGATAAATAAGAAGGGATAGAGGAGGCACCAGGCAGTCTTCTGTTAACACAGAAAATAATGTTTCTGTTTCTTGTAGTGGTTATTTACAGTGACAGCAGAAAACATTTAATTTGCATAATTAACAGGCTGACATATTACCTTTTGATGCATCCAGGGAGATATAATTAATTGAGAAGCCCTCAGATGCAATGCTGTCATCAGTCACGAAGTACAACATCATCATGTTGCCACCACTAGTGAGAGATGGTGGAATTGATCTTCCACAGTACCTGCAGCAAAAAGATGCCCCAAATTGAATGGCAGTACTTTATGAAGCGTCTGTATTACTGGAAGAGTATTCAGCTTTCCTGAGAAGTTCGAACAGCTACACATACACAAATCTTTCCTTTGCATGATACTGATCCCAGCCATAGACCCTGTATCATGGCACTGAATATCACACTACATGTACAAGGGTACAAATCTAACTTGTGTGGCAAAGTCAGAGGAGAAACTGTTCATCAAGTTGCCAAATTCTTATTGAAATTATTCTATGCTGTACCTACAACATACTCTTTTGTAGGAGTCAGAGTGGCTGGCCAAAGACTAAGGTTGCAAAATGCTCTCCATTATAACATGAGAGTCATTTGCTCCATATTTTCCAAAATACTGCCATGTCAGCCAACTACTTTACAGTCTGTAGCTGCAGCTGGATACTCAAGTAGTTCAGATGTTCTTGAATTCTAGGACGGCAAGAAAACCCTGTATATACCCCAACTGGGGTGAAGGGGACTGGGAAAAAAAGAAAAGATTCTTCCCTAAGATAAAATCACTTAGCAGGAGAAAGTGAAAATAAAATCCTATAAAATGTAGACTTTGGTTTAGTTTTTGCTGAGATCCAAATGCACAATCTTTTAAGTAATCTTTCTTTCACTTCTGCAAGTGTTTCAAATCATGTCTTTTCCTGGGCATATTAATGCTTTTGAACTTATTTCCCACAAATTAAAATGTTATTGGAGCTGGAAAATGCCAGTTATTGAAACCTGTCCTTAAAAAAGCTGTCCTCTTGACACAAGTTAGTTTCTCCCAGTATAATATTTATTAAATGTGGTTCTCATTCCATGGTCAAAGAAAGCAAGCTGCCTTTACTATGCTAGGCAGTGAAATTGCTGATATTGTTTCTGTAATGCAGAGAAATTAATCTATACACAAAATTTAAGGAAGCTAATTGGATGTCAACATCTATAGAATAGTGCTCACTCTACAGTAATTCAGCTCTGCAGGCTAATGGACATATTCACCTTCCCAATTTTTGCACAGTGCTGTTGTCATATATTTCAAGATAATCCTTTCTGCAACTATAATCAAATGCCAGGTTAAATGAAGTGAATGTCAGGCGGATAAGGTAGCCGGGTTGAATGTTGATAGTCCAGGTACACTTAATACCATGTGGGTAGACATCTGGGTGGCCAGGACTTGTAATGGTTCCTTCTGGTGCAGTGAGAGTCTCTCCACATACTGTAGAGATTTAAAACATCAGGTTAAATGATCTGTTTATAAAAAAGTTAGGCACTTATGAAATTGGTTACTTTTCTTTCTGAAATTTCATAGTCATTTTTTCCTTGATGCATACTACACAATAACTGATTCAGAATGTATCTCTCATTACACCATCATAAAACTTGATGGCCAGTTGTTTTCAGTGTGCAGGAAAATTTGGAAAGTCCCAACACTCTACACAGAAAACAAGAAAAAAATCCTTACCTGTATCTAATGGCCAGTACTCAGCTCTGAAGCCAAGGTTGGTAAGAGAGGAAGCTCTGAATTTGATATAGAGATTGTTCCGTGTAGATTGCACTCTAGACGGTACAGCTGTACCACAGTATTTCTCCAAAAGAGGAGAGTCTGTGTTGTTGCCATCTCTGACCTGAAGAACAGTTTATTCAAAATATCCATACAAATTTCTATTATGTTCAAGTTGTAAGTATGCATGAATTCATAAGAATCATATAAAAGAGATCCTTAGTAAATCAAACCCTACCCTTTCTTCAGCATGGTTTCTACTACAGGCACATACAATGCAACCTTATGACTGCCAGAGAAGCACTCTCCCACCCAAAGCATATCAGATGGAGAAAATCTGAAATCTTTCACCCTCAACAGTAAGTGGCACATAAACCTCCAAAACCAGGTCTGTCTAGGTTTGGGATCCCATTAGGAACCTGGAAAAGCTTTTATAACTGCTGTAAGAAGTGCTTGCCTGTCAAGCAGTTCTGCTTTGGTGGAGATGAGTATGAGAAGAAACAGAGAGATAAGAATCTATCTACTATTCATAGTATATGAATTATTATTCTTTACCTCAATGTAGTCTGAGTCACAAGTGGTTGTATTTCCAATGTCAAAGTCGATAAAGTTAAGAATCACTACTTTGCTAGCTGGCTGGGAGATGATCCACTCACAGGTCTTTGGGTGAGGGGACATCCTGGGGTAGTAAGGTGAATGGATAGTGCCTGCTCCAGACAAGGAGCCTCCACAGGCTGCCAAGAGACACCAAGAAGCAGTACTTGTGATGAATGGTTTCAAGGAATGTATAATGTGATGGCTATCAAATATCACTATGAAATTATAAGAAAACCACCCCTAAAAACCTATCATCTTACAGCATCTACTACAGATCATCCAAGTAGTGTTAAGAAGGTATTTAAAAGAACATATTGCTATAAGTATAGCATAAACTATCTAACTGTGCCCATGAAAACTAATGGATTTGACTCATTTGTTTCACAGACACAGACAGATTTGTTGATGATTAAGAACTAAAAGATAGGAAAAAGAAAGTAAGAAGATTTAGGCAGAATTATAGCTGTATCATCTTTGGTATGTTAGCGGTAAGTGATTTATCACTAATAGAAGCAATGCAGCTTCATTTCCAAGCACGCTAGGAGTGCCTACAACAGACCTACTGCAGACATCATCTTAGAATTTCTAAAAGTAGCAGTTTTGTCTTAAGTTTGTCTTAAACCCATTATATAGATAATATAGCACAGAAATGACTGAAAGTGTCCAAATTAGAGATCACTTCACTGTGCAAGTCACCAGTTCCTCTTACCAACTTGATAAATGGCCCGGAAGCTAGCCCTTTGCACAGAAGCATCAGACTTGAACTTGATCCAGAGACTGTTGCTGGTAGAAGTGATTGGAGACATGAGTGTACTATGACAGAATTTGCTAATAAGAGAAGACATCTCACTGTCACCGTTTCGAACCTAGTCGTCGAAAAGAAAAAAAAAAGGTCAGATCATAAAAGCGTTGGGATGATACCTGGATAAAATTATAATCTCACAAGAGCTGCTAACAGGAGTAACTATTTTACTTATTTCTAAGAGGGGAAAAGAGCCATCACAGTAATTGGCACAAGCACATGATTTACAAGAGCTCAAAGGAAGGACTGGATGATCAACACAGAAGACACACACATACTACTGTCACAGGACATTAGGATGAAACAGATCTTCTCTATGAACCGCAGCTTTAGTACAATATGCTTCCAAAAGTGACACCTTTAGTATGTGTCCTGGTTTCAGCTGGGATTAACTGGTATAGTGCTGTGTTTTGGATTTAGTACGAGAATAATGTTGATAACACACTGGTGTTTTAGTTGTTGCTAAGTAGTGTTTACGCTAGTGAAGGACTTTTCAGCTTCCCATGCTCTGCCAGGTGCACAAGAAGCTGGGAGGGAGCATAGCCAGGACAGCTGACCCAAACTGGCCAACAGGGTATTCCATACCATATGATGTCATGCTCAGTATATAAAACTGAGGGAAGAAGAAGGAAGGGGGGGGACGATCAGAGTGATGATATTTGTCTTCCCAAGTAACCGTTACGTGTGATGGAGCCCTGCTTTCCTAGAGATGACTGAACACCTGCCTGCCAATGGGAATTAGTGAATTAATTCCTTGTTTTGCTTCACTTGTGTGTGTGGCTTTTGCTTTACCTATTAAACTGTCCTTATCTCAACCCACGAGTTTTCTCACTTTCACCCTTCTGATTCTCTGCCCCATCCCGCTGTGGGGGGAGTGAGCGAGCAGCTGCATGGTGCTTAGTTGCCAGCTGGGGTTAAAACACAACAGTATGAAAGAGACAGGTAAGGTGCTCACCAGTGAGAGCTATGAAATTTTTGCCTGCACTAAAATCTGCTGGGGAAAAAAGGGGTATTTGTGGTTTTCTTGCTCTGGCTATGAACCTTCTAGGGATTTTTCAATGGCACTTCTCCAGAACAAGCACATGTTCCATCACACCCATACATCAATGCAGCCAGACAGCTCACTAACAGGAGATGCAACTCTGAGTCCCTAAAGCACTAAAAAGGTATGCTGACATTTTCCATTACTTTAACTGAAGGGTCCAATGCATGATAATGAAAATTAAGCTAGATCAGGGAATCACTTCCAGCTTTTACCTTCTGCACTGCCACTCTATTGCCTCAATCAATTTGCTAATCAAAGGAGAAATGTATCTTATGTGTTTTCCCAGAAGTTGATTATAAATCCTGACTAGAAGGGAAAGAGGTATTTGCACCTCCGAACTTCAGGCCCTGAGCCCACAGTCTGTGAGTAACAAAAGGTGCATCCAGGAAACCAGGCAGAGTACTGGTATAAGCCAAGGAGCTCTGAACACCCTCTGAAGTGTCGGATCGATGGGCTGAGGCCAACTGTATGAGGTTCAACAAGGCCAAGTGCCGGGTCCTGCACTTGGGTCACAACAACCCCATGCAATGCTACAGGCTTGGGGAAGAGTGGCTGGAAAGCTGCCCAGAGGAAAAGGACCTGGGGGTGCTGGTCGACAGCCGGCTGAACATGAGCCGGCAGTGTGCCCGGGTGGCCAAGAAAGCCAACGGCATCCTGGTCTGTATTAGAAACAGTGTGGCCAGCAGGAGTAGGGAGGTGATCGTGCCCCTGTACTCGGCACTGGTGAGGCCACACCTCGAATACTGTGTTCAGTTTTGGGCCCCTCGCTACAAGAAAGACATTGAGGTGCTGCAGCGTGTCCAGAGGAGGGCAACGAAGCTGGTGAAGGGCCTGGAGCACAAGTCTTATGAGGAGCGGCTGCGGGAACTGGGACTGTTTAGTCTGGAGAAGAGGAGGCTGAGGGGAGACCTTATTGCTCTCTACAACTACCTGAGAGGAGGTTGTAGCGAGGTTGGTGTTGGTCTCTTCTGCCAAGTAACAAGCGATAGGACAAGAGGAAATGGCTTCAAGTTGCACCAAGGGAGGTTTAGATTGGACATTAGAAAGAACTTCTTTACTGAAAGAGTGGTTAAACATTGGAACAGGCTGCCCAGGGAAGTGGGCACCATCCCTGGAGGTATTTAAAAGACGTGTAGATGAGGTGCTTAGGGACATGGTTTAGTGGGCATGGTGGTATTGGGTTGATGGTTGGACTCAATGATCTTAGAGGTCTTTTCCAACCTTAATGATTCTATGATTCCATGAAGTGCCTATCTCATTCCAAGAGGGCAGTCAACAAGCTGAGGTCCAAAAAACAGGTCCTCTGCTATTTGCCCAGGCAAAAAATGCAATTTTTCTCCCAAAGATTCTCCTGAAAACAAAACAGTACTTTTCTGCTGTAAAAGTGGTGGTAGCTCACGTAGCTAGAGCTCTTTTTAAATGCACCTATATGCTGTTGACCCCAAAAACTCATTCCAGTGAAATCATTGGCAAAGGCAGGGACATCCAGTTTTCAGGTCCCCTCTCATCACCTCTTCTTTCCTCCTCAGCTGTATTCCTCCATGGGCTGGGAGAGAAGGCAGGGAACCCTCATCGGTGCCTTGGTGAGCAGGCAGTGGCTGGCCTGCTTGCCCAGCTTTGGCAATCTCAAGTTGGTGAGATGGCTTTCTGACTAACAGATATTTTAAATTTCCCTGTAACTTCAGTTTAAGGTGACAGAATTATTCTGGATTTACAGCAGAGCAACTGAGATCAGATTTTGTGCCAGAATATTTAGAAAAACTTTGGACAGCAGTGAAAGTTTCCAGAACTATAGTTCACAGGAGTTTACATTTTTTCTTGAGCTGATTCTCCTTACATTTTTGGTTTATAAAGCCCAGTGAGTAGTGATAAAAATAACAGGTTCTCTAAACCATGTGAGTAATGTCTCCTATTGCCAGTTAGGATGGCATGGAAAAGGAGCTGTCTTGGCTAACATCTTACCTCTGCAGCACCATGTCACAGTCTTCCTTAAATAAGTTTTATTGTCTCTAGTTTCTTACTGCAGATCCCTGGCCCCAGGCTGTTCCTTCCTTAGTAAGAGACTAAATATCCCTCCCTGAGCAAGTGCCTGTGAGCTGTGTCTGATCCCTGTGGAAACTCTGCAGGTTTCCTGGTATCGCCAGGGATGGAATAATCTGCACCTTTTCAAAGTGACAAAACAATTGTCGGAGAGTGACTTTTAAAGTAACTTAAACACCCAAAAGCTATCTCTTAGCTGAACTTCATTATAAAACCCAGTGAGACTGTCATTTTAGAAAAGCCTATGTGGAAAATCAGGCCTTGATAAAAGGGCACAGTGCTTTAGTCGTATTGACTGTCCCAGTCAGAAAATGTCGGTCCTGTTTCTCTGCTCTGGGCTAAGCTACCAAGCGAGAGGGCAGGAAGAAGAGGAGGACAGAAACACAGGGAAACTGAACAGCTTGTGACTGATCAGCAAACAGCGAGGTAAATGCCTTGCTGAACTAATACAAACTGATTGCGTTCAACAGAAATGTTTTTGTTTCTTTGGCTGCTGTGAATTTAGCTGCTGTTCTGCCAGCAATTAGGCAAGAGGAGTACCAGGCCAAACAAACAAAAGCTGTCTGTTTTCATTAAACACACTTCCCCTCTCATTTCAGAAATTAATTATACTTCATTCCAAACAAAGTCCGTGAATTAGAGGAGAAGGGAAGGGAACGATGTCAGCACAATAACATCTTTTAAAAACAGATTAACTACATGGAGCTCACAGGGGCCGATTCCTCGCTCGGTCAAGAAGAGATTAAGCACAAAACCAAACTCCACTGCCACGTAACCACGTAGCCGGCAGTGCAGGGCCCTGCGCTGGGGCCGCAGGGCTTGCTCCTACCTGCTTCAGCTGTGGCGGCACCTTCACTAATCAACCGGGTGTCTGTGCCCAGTTTGTTTTACTTCTGTTTACCTCTGTGCTGTACAGCCACAGTTTTATACAGATAGCAGTACCCAGCAGTCATTCCATGTAGGATGAGGTATTTATGACTGTATGAAGAAATACAGGCCGGACAGCAGGCGCCTTGAGACGTGGCGAGTTGGGGCGCGGTGCAGAGGAGAACAGGGACGGGGTGACAGGAGAAGGGGCACAGGCCTAACCGACATAAAGAGCTTGTCAGGCCCTGAGGGCACCACCAGGACTCACCGGCCCAGCCGTGCCTCCCCTGGGGCTTCCGCACCCCACCCGTGGCCCAGGACCCCACGTCAGCCCCCCAGGGCTGTGAGTCCCTGCCCCAGCGACACTGCAGCAGGGCTGGTCTCCAGCTCCCCACAGACCTACCCCGCCCCGCCATGGGTTCTGCTGAGCCAGCCCCACCCGCAGGTCCACATCCCAACCTGACCTTGGCCCATCCCTGTCCCCAGGATGCCTGGGGCTGCCCTGCTCCCTGGCCGGGGCAGTGGGACGGGCCTTGACTGTGAGGCCTTGCTCTGCCCCTCCGGGGAGCCCCCACGGGCCCCGGCACCCCCGTGCGCAGCACCGTGCCAAACCTCACCTGCGGTCAGTTAGAGAAACGCAGACCTGGAGCTGGACAAAACTGGGGTGAGGGATAACAAACAAAATGAAGAAGTGGTACCTAGTGTACTTAAAAGGCACATGGTAGTAGTAAATTCAGATGTAACATGAAGCTGCAGACCAATGAAGAGAGAGCTAGGTGTAAAAGCAAACATAAAAAATCGCCTCAAGTGGATCCCAGTTAGTATCAACATTACTATTGTATTATTATTATATTTTCCATATACAAATGTTCTAACTGTACTATTATTTTTTCTATAATAATTAGATTTAGACTAATAACAATTCTTGAACTAGACTTGTAAGATTTCAGTTATGCTCACAATAAACTCCTGGCTTTACATATATATACCTGTACATACGTATGGATATATAAATATATATATGGTGTTCTTCCTTTTTGTGCCAGAACAAGATTTTCCATATAATACCATGACGCCAGAAAATGCTGCATAGTGGCTATGGCATTATTTCTATTTTTTCTGCATTTGGCATGCATTTACCAAAGGTCCAAACTCTACCTTAATCATGTACAGCCGATTAAGAATTAGTGTTAAGCTAGACAGATTTTCTTGTTTTCTTATCTTTGCTCCATTCCAAATGTACAGTCCTGCGCTTTTAGCGCCTGTGACTTTTGGACCCTAATAAATTGGTATACTTAGTCCTTTGATTAACACCTATTTCTGCAGTGGCCCTTGGGACAGAAATTATACAGCATGGTTTTGTACACACATGTAATCAACCTTTCATATCAACTGATTAAGAGAAGTCACCTCAATATAATTCGATGAACAACCAGTGTGACTCTCCAGCTCCATATGGGTGAAGTTGAGGTATATTTTTTCATCCTCTGGCTGTCTGATAATGTAGATACATTGTCGATTGTTGATATAAGGGTTAGGCCAGAAAGGGGATGTGATAACCCCTTCACTATCCGTGTAATTTCCTCCACAACTTGGATCTGCTATATTAAGAAAAAAATATATCGAGATACTCATAAGCATGGTAACTCTTTCAGTTTAGGATGCCTCTGTACAATGGCTGCAAATCAAAGAGGATTTCTGTATTATTAAATAGCAAGTGTTAATTACATCCATTCATACGTTGTTGGCTATATCTTGGGAACGTCACAGATCAACCTTTAGTGCTGAATTTTACTTACCAGTAGATGTTGTATAGAGAATGTGGAAGCCTTTATCAGTAACCAAGTCATCAGAGTGAAAGTGAATCCATGCATACGGACCAGTGGTTTGGAGTGGGGGTGGAGATACAGTGCTACAGTATTTACCAAGGACAGGGTCTTGTGGAAGAAGACCATCTCGAATCTAGACAGAATGATAGATCAGCATTTCGAATTATTAGATGCGTGCCAACTGTGAACAGTACCAACACTCTTAAAGTTATCTCGGGGACCCCAGGAGATATTGCAGATGGTGGGTGGAGGGAAAGCGCATAGGAAGTTTCCTCCAAACACACAGGAACCAAGAAACAGACCCACCAGCATAGCTGTGATGGTGCTCCTAGGAGAGTCATCAAGGGTTTCATGAAAGGGAAAAAAAGTATCAGGAGATCTACTGTTGAACTGTTTTCCTGAAATCATGCCCTGCATTGCACAATTTTGGAGAACACGCTATTCCAAAACAGCTTCTCATTTCCATGACTGCGTATTGGTGAATTCTGTAACCATTACTTTGCACTTGAGAAAAAGCCCTAAGCTCACACATCAAGTCATGGACTGTACTATGATATGAGTCTATTAATCTTACATCCCTTTCCCTAATAGTTTACCTTAAGCTGATTAATTCTCTGTGGGTTGACATTTGACAAGGAGTTTGGAGACTGAACTTTGTAAGAAAGTGAAAGCTTCCCACCAGGTATTTGGCCTGAATCCTGTCCTCTTTAGTCACAAGACTTCCACTGACTTCAGTGGAGCAGGATCTCATCCCCTTTCTGTTACACTGCCTGTGTACACTGATTGTGCATTCATAGCTGGAATAGGTAAGTACGAATGAACATTTCAGCCCAGGATTTAATTTTCAAACAGTCCCCTTCTGTACATACAAAAAGTTTTGAAATATCTTGTTTTGCAATAACATAGCCATAAAATGTTGTCATAATCCACAATTACACTTTACCTCTAAATGGTCATAATTGCAGTTTTCATGGTGTTCTAGGCTTAGTGTGCCAAAAGCAAATGTGATGAGGAGGCCAGGACTGGTTGAGATGGTCCAGAAACAGTCTCTGTTTACAGGATAGTTACCAGGGTATCCTGGAGAGCTTATTGAGCCGTAAGTACCCGTCAGCTCACCACCACATTCTAACAGAAAAGAAACATGGAAGAACACAGACTTAAACACCACATGTGAGGTCAGAAGACAAATTCTCCTGTAGTGTCAAAACTAGGTACCACTTTGGGATCCAGAATAAATTCAAAGCCAAAGATCAAGCCAAATAAACCAACAAGTCACTTCTTTCTTTAAATTTTACAATTAATTCTGCAACTCAATTATAAAAGCAGAACTCCAAGTATTTCCTGATTTGCACAGTAAAAGATTCTTTCCCATTTATGATGGAAATATCTTTAGGAGAATGATCAAAAGCACTGTGTTTTGGATTGGATTTACAAAATTAATCTGAATTTCTGTACTTTGTAAATAGTCTCCACGTTTTATCCTAGCACACGACTGTTTTCATTTTAAAAAAATGTTAATTACAGGGAAGGCTGTTTTATATACCTGTAATAAAAAAAGCATCCCTCTCAGCGTAACAGTTGGGAATGGTAGGGGTAACTTGTATGTTATACCTAAGGAATAGCTAGTTTAGTCACATCTATACCTCTCTCCCTCTTTGCTTTTTTTGTTTTTTTTTTTTTCCCAAAAGATCTGTTTTCAGTTTTCAGTACCCATATTTGTCAATTAGTAATTACCTGTCTAATAATGTCAATCGAAAGAAAAAAAAAAAACACCAAAAATCACACTAAAACATTTCAATAAATATTTCTGGAATTAAAGAAACTGTCCCCCCCTGAATTTTCTATACTTTTTTTACTCTATGGTTCTTTCAAGACACAACCCAAAGCACAATTTTGTTTCTAGATAATACACAGAACGTTGAAGTGAGCTTGATGTTGCACAAGATAATTTGGGGTTTATCTCTGGAAATGCACTGCCAGGCCTCCTGGAAGAATCACGCAAGTGGTGTTACCAAGAATTCAGGCAGAAACGTACAGCAAATCATACCAAAAAGCTCACAGATAATTTAAAATCAAATTCCCAACAATCTATTATGTTTGGAAAGCATGGTTCAAACTCTTTAGCCTCTTGTAAATTGTCAATGGCAAAAAAAGGTAACTTGCTTGCTCAAAGTACTAGATACTTCTGTGGGAAAAGAGAACTAATCAGAAGAACGGCATCTCCAGGAACACATGCTCTTTGGGGGATTCCTCACAGGAGGTATAAAACAGCCTTAAAAAATAACAGAAAGTTATTCATGCAGAGGTTTAGGGTTGGAGTTTAAATATTTTAAAGTGACATATATGTCTACGCTTCAGCCTCACTCCCTAGTAAAATACTGTCCTACGGCTCCTAACATTTCCTAATCAAAGGAAACAAGTCATCCATTTTGCTCCAAAGCCATGAAGATGCTAAATTACTTGACATTTCATCAAACTTACCAGGATCCCGAGATTCCCACTGAACAGTAAAACCTCCAGCCATAACGGTCTGGTTTGAGTAGAACCAAAAATACAGGGAGTTGTGGGAACTGAAAAGCTCTGCAGGAGGTGAGGAGCCACAGTATTTTCCCAGCATGTGCATTGACGCTGAAGGCCCATCATGGATTTGAAGGAAATCAGAGTTACACTCATTACTTGCCTCCAGTTGGAAGAATGGGAAGATAATACGCAGAATCTAACAGGAAGTAACAAAACAAGAAATCTCTTTTTTTCCATCTGCTGAGACTCTGTTTATGCAGTAACTCTGTATAGAGCAGATATATGTGTTCATGCAACCATGAGAATCTACAAGCTTGGAGCCATTATGCCATATCCTGAAAAGTTCCAGGACAGAAGAAGATATTATAGAATCTTAAGGGCCAAAAGGAAAGAGAGGATAGATAGGAAAGAATTTGGACAGGGAAGTTTTCTGGAAAAAGCATTATTTCTACAAACTAATAATTGAGACCATTTGCCTGTGTCTGTTATATATGTGAAATACATATATGTATATATTTCAAGCCATGTGAAAGGCTTTAAATACAGTATAAAACACTTTATTCCAGGTTTCCCATGCAGTTTTCTCATCAGATAATTAACACTTCTCATCCATTGCTGTGGTTGAAATATTGTCATGGGAGTTAAAAAAATGAAATCATCTTTTTTTGCACGTATAAAATCAGTATTTCATAAGCCCACCCTAGATACTTAGTGATATACACAGCTTTATGTATGTTCAGATTCCACACTGATGTGCTTTAATATAGCTCTGCTGAAGACAGTAGTGGCTCTCAGGCTTAAAGCTGAGGATACGTCACATACATATATATAATGCTCTATAAAACACTAACAACCGCTGGTTTATAAAACTATTTAATTCATTCCATTAAATGTCAAAAATAGATCAAGTAAGAAGCCCCATGCTAAAGTGTGAAGTAACATATTTTGTAGTTGTTGTTTATAAAACAAGTGGAATTGTTAGTTGCAGATCAGAATATACATTTGAGTGTAACATTTAAAAATTAATCCTTAAAAAAATTCAAATGTGGTTATTACACAAAGCCGCAATTCATATTGACGATATGAATTCAGCATTCCACATTTCTTGCGCTCAGAAATTAGAAACATGAAATTGTTCTGGGGTCACTTAGCTCACGAACCAACTGCAGAGCCCATCAGAGCACAGCTTTTCTCATGCAGCTATTCACAGATCACATTCTAAAGCAATGTAAAACAGGCACCTTCTCTAGCTGGTGGTAGGTGAATAAATTCTAACCCTCAGCTGCACAGGAAAAACCTTGAAAACGTAACCCAGGCAAATTCTTAGGCTAAGGAGCCTAAGGCTTGTAAGGATCTGAAACTTACTCTGTTTGAAAAACTATTTATTCTGAGGGGATTGGATCACAATATTGGAATATGTGGCATGAAGATGGTCACGTTTGCTCTGATGAGCTGAGGGGTCCTGCAGAGTGAGGGTTTCTTTAACCTGAAGTCTATTTTACCTTGTTGGGATTAGTTTGAATAACCCAAGCGCAGCTGACCCCACTACTGTACTGCTGGCTGTTTGGATTGTTAGGGTAACTGAAAGTCCCCCTGGAGCCTGAGAGGTATCCTCCACAAGCTGCAGAGAGAGAAAATTACATAGATTAATTTGTGCTATCTCTATACAGACTTAAACAAAACGTAACTTTTTTGCATAGCTTTAGCTTCCTAAACATTTAAAACAAGGGTAAAAGATACTTCTATAAAAGGGTCTTCGGGATTTCCTCTGAAGTGGAATAATGTCACAAAAAATGAGCAAAATTACTCCCTGAGAGAAAAGCAGTTCCTGGAAAACGAACAAAGATTTTCAGCTGGAATATGTGAATACTGCCAAAAGATGTTGATTCTGCCTCAGGAAAATGTCCGTAAAGTTGTTTGTTTCCAGAAGGCTACCTCCAGATTGAATGTTTAAATTTTTCACTTACAATGAAATAACATTTTGAAGCTAACATGATGTAAAATTGTCTTTCTCAGTAGTGGTGCATCATAGAAGTTACCTTTCAAATGTTTTATTGTCCTATTTATTCTTTTTGGTTGGATTTCTGGGCCTGATATTACCTCTCATGATATACTGTGGTCTCTTCTCTCACTGAGCCATTCAATGAATGGGAGCTGTGAACTGGGAATCCTGAACAGCTACAGAAAAATATGTCCATAAAGCACCCAAAATCCAATGTATATATAGCTACAGTGTACAACAAGCAGCTGTAGTTTAACATAGAACTGATGCTAAAGAAATACTCAGTTCTCAGCAAACTGAAGTATTTTGTTTCACAGAGTGGTAAAAAGAATATAATTTTGTTTGAAGTGTCCATCTAAAACATCTCACCATTTCTCAACCAGATTCAGAATTATCATGTCATAGAATGTATTATTTTTCCCTTGATTAGGAACTAAACCAAAAGTTGATACATTATAATTTCTCACTGAATAAAAACTGGTTCTGTCCCTTCTATTATGCATGGTTAAAAATAAATTTTTTTTCCACATGTGCTTAATAATAAAAAATTACTGTTTTTAAGGATATTTAAGGAAAATAGGAAAGAGCCTGAAGTAGCTCTAAAATAGAGCAGATTTCACAGGGGCTTAGTGAAAGTTTTACATTCTGTATTCTGCGATAAATTAATCTGCTTTCTTCACAGCAACCTGCAATAAATATGAGCCATCTGACAGATGGTTGCCACAGGGACGCTGACTGGAATGCTATCCTGACCTTGTTTAATTAAAATTAATGGCAAAAAAATCCCAAACAAACCGAAAAATTGATATTAAGAAGAAATGTTAAAGGCAAGACCAAGGTCTATAAAACTCAGAGTCCCTCATTTTCATGGATAACATTTCTTTCGTTAAATCTCTGTTGGAAAACATTTTTTGGCTTTTTGTCTTGACTAAAAATGTCAGGACCTCTCAGCTTCTCAACAAATGAAATAGTATGCACAAAAGAGAAACATTAATATATTCTCTTGTAAATCTGTTCTCCTTATATTGGATCCTCTTTCCCAACCAGCTTACGAGACCACTTTCTCAGGAACAGAGATCTGATTTTAGGATGTCTGGCGTCTAGTCAAGGCCAGTGGGCCTGCAGATCAACTTCATTGTTAAGCTCCTACTGCTAAACAAAGCAGTTATAATAAAACCTCATGGAAAACTCTGACTTCAAAGCACTTTGGATTGGGACCTGTAATCCACCGAGAAGAGGCCTGTTTTCTTCCATCATAACTTGGTTCTTATTCACATATTAATCATATACACCAAGCATCTACTCGTTGAAGCCTGGTGGCCCATTTCTCCTGGGGAGGAGGTCCTGGCTGTACCTTGCTGGGCAGTCTGGCACTGTGGTCCTGTCCAGGCGCCGGTGCACTCACAGGAGTAGCCGTTGACCCCATCGGTGCAGCTCCCCCCGTTCTGGCACGGGTTGCTAATGCATTCGTCAATGTTCTCCGTACAGTTAGGGCCTGTCCAGCCCGCATTACACAGGCAGAAGTATCCAGAGATCATCGCCTACAGGAATAAGCAAATGCAATAAACTTAATGAGCATGGATCACTAAAGGAATCAATATAGTCGGCAGAAAGACTGATATTTACATTTATTTTATGTGGAGATATCAGAGCAAAGAAATAAAAGCTTCGGAATTTAATGGCCTTGATGGTCACTGGTGAACACCAAAATAAACCTAAAGCCTAATCAGATTATCTAGCTCTTTGCTTTTTCTATTAAGTTATTTCTTTGCAGGGTTCTTTCAGATTACTTTCTAAAAAGTGAAAATCTGTATTCATTTAGCCATTCAGAAAACTGTTTGCTTGGCTTTGAGATGATCACCCTAGAAACAAGTCAGTCATATTATCTAAACCTTATAAATAGCAAGTCAAGATAACAGTGGTTTATAAATCATTTCTCTCAAGCCTGTTCTCTGGGAAGTCTGCACTGCAGTTATGTGGGCTGACAACTTTCATTTTCACCCTGAGGGATGTTAAATAGAAAAAATTTCATTGCCTTCTCTGCATTATTCCTTATTCTGTATGTCTCTTTTCCATTTCTTTTGTCTCAACCTTTACCACTTCTCCTTATAATCAAGTTTTTCCATATCTCTAACTGCTTCAATTTTGTATGTCCTCTTTCAAATATAGCTGGCCAAATATAGCTCTGCTGTTCCTCTATTTTATAAGATGCTTTTGTAGTCCCATTACTGAAGTATCCGACTTTGTAGCCATGATCGCCTATGGTTGTATATGAGGATATATTTAGGGGAAGACTTTAATAGACTGACTAAAATAAATAGATTCTAAATAGTCAGAAAAAGTAGATTAGATCTGGGCATATCCATATAAACAGCCTGAGACTCCAGGGGGACTCTCACAAGATCAGCCTAGGAACACATAACTAACTGTACTGGATATTAACAGTCTGAAGGTCAGCAGAGGTACTTGATTTTGTTATCATGGGTAATTCCTCCATGATCCAAGGTGGTAAATTACTGTCCCACTGGGGACAGCCATTCATCAGTTCTCCCCCACCAGCGCCAGCATCCCATCGCTAGCCTGGGGTATCAGCTACAACCTCCCAGGTTATTAGTGCCAAGATTGCTGCCTCTACTTCAAACACAAGGAAATGAAACTCACTTTGTTTTCCCCAGGTATAGCCGTTGATCTCCCACTCCCCGCTGACCTTGCCTCATTACCTTTAGCATGTCTGCACTCAGCTTTCAGTCTCACCAGCCTCGCTGTTGTTACTGGTTATAACCACAAAACGTTGTCACTAACTGCGAGGAGCCCAGCACTTACCAAGCACTGCCCATTTGCACAAGGGTTTTGCAGCTGACAGATATCACTGAGAGGAGAGCACCCGTTTGGCCCATATCCGCTTCCAGTGTACCCAGATGTGCAGGAACAAAACGGCATTGGCCCTTGGGAGATGAGACAAGATAAAGAAAACAATTCGGTCCTTGTTACAACGACAATACCAATGACAGCAAAGGTCCTTGACATTTTGAAGCAGAGCCTTTATATAATTCTAACTTATTTGATCTTTTGATACCTTCCCTGGTCAGTGTCCAGTTTGACCATGGAAAGATCCCTAGTGTTGCTTTGCTATGGGTACCTGAGAGTCCAAGGTCACCCTTCGTGGGAAGTGGTGGGAGTAGTCAAAGGAGAAGTATGAAAAGGAAGAAGAATAGTAAAAGCAGATGAAATTGGAAAACTGCATCAAAGAGAAATGGTGAAGGTCTCCACATTTTTATGATGAAATCTGCTCTTTGGTGGAGCCTAAATCTATTTCTGTCAGTGCTTGTGGAAAGGCCTGCTGGCTTCAGCTAACCTGCCTCTAAACTCCTTTGGGTGAGGCAAAACTGACTGCGGAGAAGGGGCTGCAATCTCAATATGTTGCTACAAAGTGGGTTCAGCCTAACCAAACCCGCCTTTGAGATTCACACCGGTATTACTTACAGTCTTTAAGAGAGCATCGTACCTGGAGCTGAGGTACAAGTAGCCAAAGGATGGCACCCTCCGTTATTTATTGAGCAGATATCAACCTGCGTACATGTTTGTCCATCTCCCTCATAACCTGTTCAGAAGTAAATCTCAGTTAGTCTGTAACAAACTATGTTCTGTGAGAATCAACAGCAAAACAATCACCTGGTGAGAAAAAGACTAATTTATGGTGTAAAATCAGTCTTCTGCAGTTAAAAAGAAAAAGTTGAGATAGCCGCTGAAGTAGAACCTGGCATATTTATTGTGGTTCCTACATCGCAGGGATGGATTCTGATTGTAACTAAATCCTCCCGTGATTTTAGAAAAAAGATATATTAGTGCTAGCCAAATATCGGTGATGTCAGTGAGGCCATAGAAGCTGAGCTCTCTCAGCCACCATGTGCTGCCCCCACTACGCATCTGCACCCAGCCAGCCCCGACCACCTCCAGGCTTCCCGCTGGACACCAGAGCTGCCCTTGGGTCTCAAACACAACATCCAGCTCCTCTCGGGAGGCTCAGCAGGACCAAAGCACTGCAGCACAACTCTGCACAGCCAGAGCTGAGGTCCACTGCACCACATCCACGTCTCTGAGGCCACGTTTTCAGCATGGTGATAGCCCTTCAGCGCTCAGTAACTGTAGTCTATTGCCATTTAAATCGCAATTGAAAGGTCAAAATTAGAAACACTTTTTCCTGCTAGTTTTTCTAGTATTGATAGCTTTTCAGAAAGCATTTTAAATCATAAACCACAAATTATAAAGATGTAAGTCACGACTTCCACTGCTTGACCTGTACTGCAATGGAAACACTGCCTTCTTAGACAGCATTCAGAGCGTGACAATTATCAAGGCTTTTTTTAAGACAGACAATACAGGTGATTTATGGCACAGAGGATACTCTTTCAATTAATACCGACAATGAAATTACTATCATAATTACGCTATCCTCGTTCCCTATTAATGATCTTATAAAGGAAGTACTTCATCAAATCAAGGCTCTAACACTGAAAAGGGCTACCTGGTACAAGAGAAACACATTTCAGAGGATCATCATTAGAGACATACTCTACAAAATGTTCATTAATAGCTGAAGCAATTTGAATGGACTTGGACTCTGCATTCTATATTACAGTATTGCTTTGTGTATGTGACACTTCTTTATATAAAACCAATCTTCAGCTTCTTAAGTCTACCATAAAACAGCCTCAAATATGTTGAATCTTCATCTTTTAAGCCTTTCCATAGTTTTATCAACACAAAAATCCATTTTACCTGGTGGACAGAGCCCACAGTGGAAGGAGCCCATTGTGTTGATACATTGAACTATCGGTGCTGTTGAGCAGCCTCCATTATTACTTTCACATTCATCAATGTCTTGGCAACTGTAGCCATTTCCTTGCCAGCCTAAAAAGAAGCACAGGAAAGACACTAAAATGGAAAATGCCTGGCCTTTTCATTTTCTTCTTTGACCAGATCTTTTCATAGAGCAGAAAAACATGACTTTTGAATTTCACTTCATTAACAAAAGAGAAGCCCTGTCCCTCTCATAATTGATGAAAATTAATACTGGTCTGCAAAATAGGTTACAAACACAATAGAGTGGAGATGTGTGTGCAAGAACGTTTTATTTTAACTGTATTCTGGATATTCCAGAATCAAACACACTTTAACCTAAAGAGGAGGCAGTTCTGGTCTAGTGCACACATGTACAATTTGCAGCAAAGCTTTATCATAACTCTGGTTAAATACTTCCAATGCTCCTCCTATACACAACACCTCCCCAACTCAGGAAGAGGAATCATAGGTTATATGGCTTGAGGGGACAATTAGATTTTTATATTGCCTTAGGGCAGTGAGCGTAAGGATATGAAAGTACCTCGGACCTATTACATGAAGGTAATAGGACATGATGGACATGAAGGTACCTATGGACATGAGGGTACATCAGACCTATTTAGATGCTCAGTTTAGGATGGGATAAATCATGCGTTAGACCCCACTGCCTGCGTTATCTAGATAAGACGTAACATGCAGGAATTTATTCTCTAGAATACAGACCAAAGCATTTCATGGAGTTACTGTCACCTGGATCCTGTGTCTGTGCTTGTGACATACAGGCAGTACTACCTACTGCCACCCCTTCCCACCTGAGAGCGTGGAAGGACGTGATACCTGTGGGGCAGGGACCACATAAGTAGGAGCCTGGTGTGTTGTGGCACTGCACGAGCGGATTCTGTGAACACGGACGATTAGGGAGGCTGCATTCATCTATATCAGCACTGCAGGCAGGGCTGCCAGGAGGGGACATCCAGCCAATGTCACAGATACAGCGGTACTTGGGCTGCCACAGCAAACATCACATTACATATTTAAGACAGTTAGAACAGTCAAGAAAAGGGCAGGAGGAGCTCATTTTATAAAATGTCTTTTAAACTATAGCAAGAAAGCTTTCAGAGCATTACATGGTTTGCACATTCTGTTTTATAAGTTGCTTCAGTAGTTTTCTCAGTCTATTTCTTCCTCTGAATTTACCTATTTAGATTATGGAAACGACAACAGGCTCATTCATTACATTCATAAAAGAAACCTGTAATTTACCCCGAAGTTCCCAGAGAAAATGAACAGCAATTATGAGCTGTGCATAAACATAATTAAAAGTCATCAACTTGCTTTGTAACCAAGGTAAACAGATCAGTGTAAGCAACCTGAAATCAGCTTGGCTGTTTTCTTTTAAGCAAACTGTTCAGTAGTCTGTGCAATGTGCAGCGCTGACATTAAATTGCAAATATATGTTTTCTTTGAGGAAAACAGTTTTCTCTCTAGTAAACTTTACTAATGGCCAGATTTCAGCATTTATCTAGCTTTGGTCCAATTAAAGCTAATGGGAGCTGTATTGTTGGCTGTCACAGGAGCAGACACTGTTAAGCCAACACTGATCCCTTTTGAAAAGCTTTCTCCACAAAAAATGGGCAGAAAACAAGTGATGAGTTGTGAAAACTTTTACAAATTGAGTAAAGAAATGATTTTATAGCATAGCACGAAGAATATGTGGTGTGTCTGGAATGGTGCATGGGTGTATAGGAGTGTTAAGGAGCACAGGCTTGGCCGGGTGGTTTTGGAGGGCTGCTCTGAGTGGAAAGAGCCAAAGCTGGCATGTTCCATACGTCCCTTTGGAGTGAACACCCTGTACCCAGATTCTCTCCCAAAAACAATGAGCTGGCTTGCTCCAGAAGACCGTTCAAGTCCATGCTAGCATCCACCCAGTGCAGATGCTTGGAGAGCTTGGGCCTGGAGTCAGAGACCAAGTCCAGCTGACAGTGAGGAGCACCAAAGATGAGCAGCAGCCACCCAGCCGCTATGCAGCCCTGGCAGCTCCCAGGCCGCTGACAATAACGTTCCACAGGTATGCCTTTTCCCAAGAAAAACAAGATTCATGATGTTTGTCCTTCTTAATCATTTAAGTAATAAAATATTCTAGCAACTTAGAACTCCCCAAATAATGAACAGTAAGAATATTATGCTTCAAATAAGACTTTCACTTATTCAAAGAATATTCCCAAGCTCCCTATGGATGTAGTAGTAGATCTGATACTGTCACAAGTACCTTTAACAAGACACAAGGCATTTTCAATTTTTTCTGGTGTCCTTGGGACAACAGAAAGTGTAGGTTATGTTGAACAGTGGCATTTCTTGCTGTTTTTCAGCAGCAGTGTGTGCTACACAGTTTTGTGGTGCTCAGCATTATTTGTTGCTTATTCATGCTGTGTTGTATAATGAGACTTATACATTGTTCCTTACCTTGTTGGGCTGATCCCTCTCTGCATCTATGCAGACGCCGTGCCCACAGAGCATCTCAGATCCTCTCTGGCAGTCATCAAACTTCGAGGCACAGCGAGGCCCATAGGTTTCCGGAGTACAGGAGCAGCTAATTGTGAAAGCAGACAGTAAAACCAAAATGTTGTCTTTATATAGCTTAAAGATCACATATTGTCATAGCAAGAGACCATTCCCCACTCTTTTATTTATATGGTGTTCCTCATGAAATCCATCTATTTAGCTATACTGACAATCCCATTAATAATCGTGCACAGAGGCAAGGCTTTTGTTCAGCAGAGGCTCAAGAATCACGTGGGACTTGTGCATATCCATGACTGTCTGACCCTATGGGAGAATCCACAGCTTTTTGTTACATTCATAAGTGCAAATCCAGAAAAAACGTGAGACTTCAATAGAACATGAGCCTGGAAATCCCACTTCGGTCAGAGAGCACCTAAAGTTTGTGTTTCACTTTATGACATTCATATGATGCCAAGTGCCTGAAACCCTACCTCTAGCAACACGGAGCGCAATACCTTCACGCCCACACCTCAACACGTGGCAGCTGCTGTCTCAGCAGCAGCCCAGCTTTCAAGTAAGTGTGGTGGGCAGGAGGAGGCATTTGGGGCTGCTGGAGTGGAAGAACAGAGTAGTGGCTGAAGGAAGGCATTCTACAGGGGAGATCTGGCTTGCAAGCTGCCAGCTGCATCACGTTGTTATTTATAGGGCACACATAAGTCACAGCACTGTATGTACGCAGTGGAACTGAAATTGGGACCTTCTAAGCCATCGGGTAATGTTTTCCTTTTCTCTGGCCCTTTATTTCCACATAGGTCAAACCTGAGGCTCTGAAATACAACTGAAAGGGACCTAAACCTACAGAAAGCCTCCTATCAGATCACTAGCTTTTTATTAAGATGACAGTGAGACACTTATTTGGATGCAAGTTATATGCTGCGATGTCTGCTGATGTCTGCTCCTCACAGAGACATATGGCAGGTACACACCCTTCTTGGATTGCTTTTAAGCTGGCTAACAAAAAATAATCTATAAAAGCATTTATCTGCAGAATTTGAATCAGGGTATTGCAGTGCAGCTGATCTGGACCTTGGAGCAATTATTAATAAGCTGCTACTGTCCCTGCCACAGTGTCACATGCTCAGTTGAAATAGCAGTCTGATAAGCCAACTGCAGGTAACTAAATGCTGCACCCAGAACAAGCAACCCACATGAACTTAGGCTTAAAAAACCCACAATACCTTAATGCTTAACTGCAGTCTGCCATACTGTAAGACAGCATGTTCATTATTGTAAGAGACGGCAGATAGACCAATGCCATCTTGCCAGTGCAGTAGCTCAACCTGGGCAAGCACAGAGCAACAGGGTCAGGGAACCAGATCACCTTTATATGTTCAAAGTACATTCAGAGCTTCACGTTTGACTCCAAAGGACACAGCAAGGCAATACGGCCGGCTCCAAAGGAGGAGGACAATGGCACTGTCTCCTACCTAGTCTGGCAAAGATTAATCCGCTAGCCATCTGAAGTTGCTCAGAGAACAGCTTCAAGAAGTAGGTCACACTGCAAGGAGCTTCAGCCAAATTGCAACGCACTGCTGCTCAGCACTGCCCTGGTTCTCTCCCTTTGCTGACGGCATGTTGAGACGAGGCCCCCGTTATTTTGGTCCTGACACAAAAGTCTGATAGACCTGGGAACCCTCACAGCCTTTCATCCAACTGATGCAATGTCCCACTAAAGTCCTGATTCAGGAAGGCGTTTCCTGGATACCTGCTTTTTCCTCATACTTCTGTGCTTTCCCAAATTACAGCTCGAAGCATGCAGGTTAAGAATCTGAACAGGGACTGAAGACTGCATTATGCTCCATTTCACGGTACCTAACCTAGTACTGCCCTTCATCTGGTGTTATATCTGGGGGCCTATGGAAAGTTAAATATCACCCTTTTCTTTACCCGCAGTCCGCACTGGTGTATATACCGACACCAGAGCAGGAGTGGGGTGACCTGGGTTGCCGGGTCCCAGAAAATTTAGCAGCAATGTTCTCACAGCTGTTGAAAAGAGCTATGTCACGCTCTACCTGGGGAGGGATTTCGCATCTGGGGAGCACTCAGAAATAAGTAAGACAGTATATGAAGGGAGACTGTGAGACAGTACAATGGGGTTGGGGAAAGGACTAAACAATAGTCCTGAGGGCGTAATGCAAAAGCAGTAATATTAAGATTTGGATGACTTATGAAGAGGTCTTAGTTCATTTTAGGAAGCACTGATTCAGCAAGAATTACATTGGGGAAGAAACTTACAGGAATCATGACTGTACTAGCACAATGACAACACTTGAGAGAAAGGCAGAGGGTTTGTCCTCTCGAACCTTAATTTAGTCACACACCTGTACACCACATCTCTGAGCACAGTAAGAAAGAAGTAAAGGCAGGCTACTTCGTGGGAGGTTTCCTTGACAAATGTCTGTACTGGGGACAGCTGCAGGCAAGCTAGAAACAGCCTTTAAAATCAAAGAAAAGCTGACAGGAAGCATCACGTACCAGTGACACCTCAGCAGGCTCTGTGTTAACGCTGAAGTGTGAGGAGCACTGCGGGAGAACTTCCCTTGTCTGAGGCTCTTCCAAGAACTGACAAAGCACTATAAGCCAGTCTTACGCCGAGCAAATATTTGTGGGGGCTGAGATTTTCATGCAGAAACAAGGGACAAAATGCTTTGCAGAAAGCTGTGGCATGCTTTCCAGCCTGCTTGTTCCCATTGCACAGGGATAGCTTTGTATTATATCTGAAAGTTATTTATTTACCAGATTGTTTGACATTTTGGAAAATAAGACATAGAACGTTCAGGCTGGCTTGCCCTGTAAACAAGAGCATGTCTCCTAAGGAGCTGGGCACCGCCAGAGAAGGATATGCTCCAGGGACCTCAAGTCTAGGGGGGCCCGCACACAGGCAGCCCCGGCACCCTCCTGGCCAGCCGCCTGCAGACAGCACTTCTCCTCCCTTTCTGCCTGGCAGCCCTGTGCATTGCCTGCTCTGCTGCAGCCTCAGCCGTGCCTGTATTTCTGGAGGGGGTGAAGGCATTTCTCAGAGTTATGCGGTAGGCTGGGAATGCCAGTGATCAAGCGTGCCCATATATTCAGGAGGTTTCCAACAACTCAAAGCCTTTGCTGGGCCAAAGCTGTTCACCTCCTTCATCTCCTCACTCCCTTTGGTCTCAAGGGGTAGGCGATAACGGAGGGCTGATAACGTGGCTGTGCTAGGTGGGCACGTTGGCGAGTGCTGATTACAGACCAGCACGCCGCATCTCACCGCCCCATCTACATCCCAAGGTGCAAGCATCTGCACCTACAACAGAGGCCGGGTCACTGGAGCCCGTCTCCAATTTGCAGCCTTCTTCCCCAGCATGGCTGTGTGATAAATCTGGTTCTCGCTGCTCTTCTTGTGTCAAAGCAGGCAATGGCTTTGGAGGGCCTTCTGTGTCTGCGGTGGGCTCGGTGTACGGTGTATTAAGGATTTTATATTCTCTCAGACTGCAAGGGATTATAGTGCATAGATACTAAACAGACTTATTCCTAGAACTTGTACTGGAGGTGTGATACGGGGTTCAAAAATAGCAGAGTATTTTATATAGGATTTTTGTGTCTGGTTTTGAAAAGTTACCTGTAGCTGCCTGGTGTGTTCACACAAGTGGCTCCATTCTGGCAGCCTAACGCTGTTCCAGCATAAATCTGGCATTCATTAACATCCACTGAACACAGGAGGCCCTAAGATGAAATGGAAAACTGGTTTATTTTCCAAATAACTGAGAAATGAAGCAAACCATGGAGCCAATGTTTAATATAGTTTCCAAAGATATACAAACCATGGGCTGCTATCAACACAGCTTCCCTTATGAAACATTATAACAAAACTCTGTTTTTCAGCTGTGTTTTTGTGACCCTGGTTATCAGTCAGATGGGGGATAAAATATTTCAGATGTTTGTAGAAAGCATATGGAAAGCATAGTACTGTCATCCTCCCTACTTTCCAACTTGCTAGCAAAAGGCTCAGAAAACTTTCTTTCAAACTCTTTCTGTCAGGAGATGCTGTTTTATTAAGACTGAAAGCACAGCAGTTCTGACCCAAATCTTGCTGGGACAACTTTCAGGATGAGAGCCTTTGAGAAAAAGATACAACTTTTCCATCTCTAGTGTCTGTAACAGCACCATTCAAGCCTTTGCCAGTAAAGTCTTTGGATTTAAAAAACCCAGAATGGGATTGATTACTTGTACCCCCATTTGTCTTATCTGTTTGAGCTTGAATAAATATCCTTCCCTTCCCCCGTTCTCTCTCTATCGTTGCGCAAGATCAACAGCAAGGCATGCGGTGCAGTTCACTGCTCAGCAAAAAACCAAAGACTAATTCTCTGCTGTGGGAACTGCCAAACACCACTGACTCCATGGGCCATCGCCCGCGTATAGCAGTGCAGGGTCCGGCTCAACGGTTTGGGCTTCGGTTTTTTGCTATATATTGATATTGCTGAGAAGCAAATGTGTTGCCCTTCAACCAAACGATGAGTGTGATACTGTTGCTTTGCTGTTCAGTGTATCTCTGATTTACTCTTCACTGGGTAAAAAACTGGCTGGACGGCCGAGCCCAGAGAGTTGTGGTGAACGGAGTTAAATCCAGTTGGCGGCCGGTCACGAGCGGTGTTCCCCAGGGCTCAGTTCTGGGGCTGGTCCTGTTCAATATCTTTATCAATGATCTGGATGAGGGGATCGAGTGCTCCCTCAGTAAATTTGCAGATGACACCGAGTTGGGTGGGAGTGTTGATCTGCTGGAGGGTAGGAAGGCTCTGCAGAGGGACCTGGACAGGCTGGATCGATGGGCTGAGGCCAACTGTATGAGGTTCAACAAGGCCAAGTGCCGGGTCCTGCACTTCGGCCACAACAACCCCAGGCAACGCTACAGGCTTGGGGAAGAGTGGCTGGAAAGCTGCCCAGAGGAAAAGGACCTGGGGGTGCTGGTTGACAGCCGGCTGAACATGAGCCGGCAGTGTGCCCAGGTGGCCAAGAAGGCCAACGGCATCCTGGCCTGTATCAGAAATAGTGTGGCCAGCAGGAGCAGGGAGGTGATCGTGCCCCTGTACTCGGCACTGGTGAGGCCGCACCTCGAATACTGTGTTCAGTTCTGGGCCCCTCACTACAAGAAGGACATGGAGGTGCTGGAGCGTGTCCAGAGGAGGGCAACGAAGCTGGTGAAGGGCCTGGAGCACAAGTCTTATGAGGAGCAGCTGAGGGAACTGGGGTTGTTTAGTCTGGAGAAGAGGAGGCTGAGGGGAGACCTTATTGCGCTCTACAACTACCTGAAAGGAGGTTGTAGAGAGGTTGGTGTTGGTCTCTTCTGCCAAGTAACTAGCGATAGGACGAGAGGAAATGGCCTCAAGTTGCACCAAGGGAGGTTTAGATTGGACATTAGGAGAAATTTCTTTACTGAAAGAGTGGTCAGGCCTTGGAACAGACTGCCCAGGGAAGTGGTGGAGTCACCATCCCTGGAGGTATTTAAAAGACGTGTAGATGAGGCCCTTAGGGACATGGTTTAGTGGGCATGGTGTGTTGGGTTGACGGTTGGACACGATGATCTTAGAGGTCTTTTCCAACCTGTATGATTCTATGATTCTATGATCTCACTCTGTCCTGGGCAACCTTAAAATGCTACGCTTCATCACAATTACACTAGGCCAGGTGCATCCTTACAGTTAAAATACACGCTCTGTATTCAAGGTGGCTAAAGACTCACCTGCCAGTTGCTGGGACAGAGGCAAAAGAAACCATCCACCGAGTCTACACAGGTCCCTGAGTTCTCACAGGGGTTACTACTGCAGGCTTTCCTCTGGATAGCCTGAAACCCAGAAAATGAGCAGAAAATTAGGTTCCTGCTTACCTGGTGTTCCATTAGCATTTATTTTCAAGACAAACCTTTTTTTTTCTTTTTTTTTTTTTCCCCATTCTTTCTTGGGTTCCCCTCCCCGCTTTTTTTCAGCGGGGCTGGTTTGTAAAGGTTTTGAGCTGTTTCGCTTATCCCTGTACAAAATAATGACTAATATGACTGGTCTTACACAGGATGGCCGGCTGCAAGCACTGGGTGAGAAAAGCCCTGTAAGAAGTAAGTATTAATAGAGACTGTTCTTCAGCAGCAGACTGTGAGTCTAGATGGAGGGTTATCTTGCCTTCCCAATTCCATGGGTGACTCATCTGACAACTGCTTTTACTGGCAGCTCTAGCTGTGGCTTGTCACAAGCTCAGTGGAGAAGCAGGTGACAGTTGAAAATTAGCTATTTCCAGTACAATCTAAAATCCAGTTTGAATTCTCCAGTCTTTGTCTTGACAGATTAGTAAAGGAAAGGTTTACTTCTCCTTGGTATCTAGTTGTTGTTCTTGAGTCTACAACTGTTTTTCCTTTAAGGAATGCAGGCTCCTACACAGTTTATATTTTGTAAGAAGGCATTTCACCTTCTCCACAAATCTTGGCTTTTTTTTACCTCCTGTTACCAAAAAAAGTTTTCCTGAGTAATGCATGAGAGGAAAGAAATCATTTAGCTATTTAATCATTGTAACCTCACTTTATTTACTTGGGGCTGGGTTTTTCTTTTTTGATGTCTAGTTTGCTTCCCATTTACTCACCTGCTCTAAGCTTTGAAGTTTGTTGTCAAGACTCACGATCTGCAAGAGAAATGCAAATTACATTGTGCTTGGTATGAGAGTGGCCACAGAGGTACGGGCTGGATGCCAGTAGGCTAACAAAATATTTTCTTTTGAGAAAAGAGAATAGCTGGTATGTGAAACCAGGTGACAATCATGTTCAAATCTGGCCCCATTCACTGGGATCTGGGTATTTTAGGCCGTTTAGAAAACAACAGCTTAAATATGTCCCACTTTGGCTCCAAAAAGCAAGACTCAGTCTTGTGAGTGTATTCAGGTGCTCAACATTGAGAATGTGAATATTCCAGCCGGACTGTTCGGATGCTCGCGTGCATGCGAAGGACGGAGGTCTGAGACAGTACACCAAAAGCCAAGAAAAGATTCACCGTATCTCAGTGGGTTATAACCACAAACAGCAAGCTGAAACTGAATCGGGGAATATGATGGATATGTATTAGCACAATTTCCCTAAAGGGAGGTCTCTCAGCCTATAAAATAATAAGGCGCTTATGGCAACACTGTAACAAAAGACACTTAAACCAAGTCAGGCAAAGGTTTCAAAATCTTATGTTGGAGAAAAATCTTCAGTAGCAGGGAAGAGACAAAACTACTGCATAGGTCTTTTCTTTCTACTGCAAACCCCTGTAGCCCATTTCACCTATGGAATGGAATGTCTGTGTAACTGCTGTAAGAACATATATGGTCCATTTCCTGAATTTAGTGGGTTTTCACTTCCATAAATATTTGAGGATATAGCCCATGGAGATGTTGACAGCGAACAAAAGAAGAAGCCTGGTAACTGGAAGTTATGGGATTACAGGAATATTTCCATTGTCTCCAGAGTTACTGAATAAGTATCTCAACATTAAACACAGACTCTGAGCTGGTGTTAAACATGGACTCTGCCCCAGTTCCCTGAACTGGAGTCCAGAAATACTAAAACGAATCAGGTAATGATGTTAATCTGAGGAATGGAAAACTGGGAACGCTGGACAAGGATAACACAAGGGTATGGCTCACCTTGGAGGTCAGCAGAGCAACTTGCTGGGACACGTTCTGAGAGGCACCATTGGCTTTTTTAAGTTCTTGAATCTCTGCGTTACTTTCTCTCACCTAAATTTAAACAACAGAGATAATGTGAAACAAGCTTGGCTTTTTCAAAAGCTTACAAATGTAAACAAGCTTTGCTTTTTCAAAAGCTCAGAAAAGTTTCGTTCTTGCTTAACTTTACTATTATGAAGTCCACTTAAATACAGAGGGCTCTGTTACATACACAATTTAATCTTTTAATTATTTTCTGCAATGGCATGATTACTTTACAAGTCTGCAATAGCTTACTTTCATATTAGAGTGCTGACAGATAGTATAAAATAACAATCATACAAAACACATCAAACATTTGCTAAGACAAATTCTGAAGACAATTAAACTATTAATGTGCAAAACCGAAAATGAAAAAATATTAAGGAAAAGTAACTATATCACCTGACTAAAAAGTTCTGCAAGGTCTTCTTCATTAATTTTTATTTTCCCCAGTGGTCCAGTTCTAAATTCAATATTTTTGCTGGAGCCAGCATGGAACACTAAATTACCCTGCACTGAGGACAAACGGGGCCTGTTGTATTATGGAAAAAACAAAGAGATTATTTAGTTACACATATCTGCCAAAGAGTATGTAAAAAAGAGCTGCAGTAAAGCCATTCGGTTCCCATTACTGGCACTTAGAAGCCACCATATGAACAAATGTATTTGCAAGCAATGGTACTTACTGCTCATCATAAATGGTTCTTTTCTGCCTCTTTTTTTCATAGTGGTTTGATTCACAGCTCAATCCAGTAAGTAATAATAACGCAACTAAAAGCCCAGGAGCAGGAGCAGCCCAAAGCATTGCTCTCCTCCAGCCGTCCTGCGTTTGAAGTGAAACCTCCAGTGCTGAATTGTACTGCTGTGAGCCCAGGTGCCCTTTGCTCTCACACAGCTCTCTATTCACAAGGCGCCCATTCTGCTGTCTTGTCTTGCAAGGGTGAACTTTATCTCAGGTATCTTAATTAAAGATTGACAAAATCCTCCAGACATTAAATGCATTTTTCTCTTTTTGTCTTTTGGTTTCAGGAGCTTTGAAAGATCATTAATTGAAATCTGCCTGTATTTTATCATTATGTCTTCGACCTTTGTACAGCCGAGCACCCCTGTGTCTCAGAGCACCTGGTAATCTGCAGCTGGCTACCGCAGGCACGGCTCGCTCTCCCCACGTGCTGCACCACATGGGCGAAGGAAAGATTATATGGCAGCGCTGAAGGATCTAGATTGTTACCAAAAAAAAAAACAACCCTAAACCTCACGTATAAAACCCACAGTGGCTGGCAAGGAATATTTGTATTGAAAGAGAAACTTCCAGCCAGTAATTCTTTGGGCAGATGACACAAACAAGTTAGCAGTACCAAACAGCATGCCATGGATTACAACAGCAAAATACAGTTTTAACCAAATATGGTTGCTCTGACTCAAGGATGACTCAGTCCCCAGATGCTGGAGAGACGATTACACACCAAGGGGACTGCATTTTGTTTGGCATGTGTAGGCTGTCTTCATTGCACACACTAGGGCTCCCAAATTCAGGGCCAGCCATAGACAATGCAGGAGACCAAGAAAGAATTCAAAGGAAGCTCAAAAGTAATCAAAAAATGCAAATTAATATGTTCTAAGAGCCAAAATTTGAATCTTGACTCCATCTTCCTCTACCCTTCAGCAGTACCTCGCAGCCTTCTCAAAAGAAGCGTCCCACCCAGGTGCTTGTCAGCACTTGCCTCTCAGGCCCAGGCTGTTGCTGCTGGAAGCCATGGCAGAATCCACATCCCACCTCCCCTTTGCTTGTGCCAGAGTCTCCATATTCCCCTTGCACAAGACCTTGCTGCGCTTTCCTCTCCCTGTTTAGGGGAGTTTTCTGTATCTTTTCCTTCCTCATGCTAGGAGCTACCTGAACCTCCAGGCCCACCACCATTCCTTTTTGTTTAGTAGATAACTCATTCAGGTTGCTCACATTTCAGAACTCTACTGAGAAGAAAAGAGTAGCAACAGTTGTAACTGCTCTTGCAGTAGCCACTGTTCACTGATCCTTTAAGCCCCAGACCTTCCTGGAGGCCATGGAGCTCCTGCGCTTCCTAACCCTGCCCAGCCTTCCTTTCTGCTCCAGTTTGCACCTCTCACCCACAGAGGTCCCGCAGATATGCGGGACATGCCCTGGAGCTGGGGGATTGAATGAACTCTACAGCTTTCACAGAAATGTTACGAGGTCAAAACACCCTGGGAAGACATTGGATGTGGCCACAAAAAGTATTAATGTCAGCTCAAAAAGAGACAGAGGTGGACTGTGGAAATGAGTGTGAAGCCAGGACAGTTAATGTTTCTGGTGCTGCCCCAGATAACAACTTGATCCTTACGATGAATAACTATAATTCTTTATATCAGCTGCATCCCACCACCTCTGCTATTTTCTGTTGTTTGCATAAGAACTAGATTTTTATCATGTTTTATTATCCGTGTTTTTAGAAACTTATCTCAGAATTCAGAACAGCGTGAGCCTGCAGACCATCTTTCTTGTGCTCACACAGACGGTGATGCAGGTAACCCAACAGTCACTGCTGCTGCCGAGAGGTCTGCAAGGGCAGAGGTGAAGCTCCCCCTGAACCCATGGAGGAGAGCCCATCCCATGTGCCTCCTGGTGCAGGAGCAGCAGCTCAGCTCTCTGGAGATTCACCTGCTCCACAGCAGCCTGTGGCCTCAAGGAGACCGAGTCTATCAGCTCTTGCTGCCAGAACAGAGGAACATGAGGAGGAAGCCCCATCTGCTTCCTAGGGGAAGTGTTTACATGAAAATAGAGAATTGTATCCTCAGTTGTTGAAAACTATCACTGCTCCATTCAATCCAAATGAGTTACGGTATTTTACACCAACTGAGGATCTGTCCTCGCACATTTTTTTATTTCCTATTCTGCTCTTTGCTCTGACACCTCTGTTCACAAATAGGACAGCATAGATAAATTATCGACGTCTCTGCCTAGTCGACAGGACACCTTCTGCCTCTGGGTGTCCTGGTACTGTCCATTAAACTAGTGCTCACTAACATTCTTCATGTCAGTTCTGATGTCTGTCTGGGGTTTTTTGCTCTTTTTGTTTTAACAGTCTACTGAGTTTTTATAACTGTCAGTTGGGTGTCAACTTGAAGAAACTACAGGCCAACTAAACCTGCACTTCCTAGCAAGCTGGTTGAATGTATGCATACCTCAGGGACTTTCTAGCACAAAGTCCATTGTGTGCTGACAGTTTTCAGCCTGGACTTCGGCTGTGACCCACAAAATCCTTCCTTTTCTCTATTCATTTCTTTTGCATACTGAGTATGCATTGCCCCTCTCTGCGGCCTGTCAATCTTTGATTCAAGCTTCCCTTTCCAACTAATTAACTCCAACATACCAAATGACCAATGAGCAATAAACCACAGAGGATGGGGAGAAAGCTGCTAATGCAAGGAGGAAGAAGAAATAACTCTTTTCACCTTCTTTTCATGCAGGCTTTACAGCTTAGAAAATGGTTGACCTGAAGACCAGGTGACTTTGACTATGCACTGATTATAGGATGGAAAGAGAGCTCTGGACATCTATCTAAACCTTACATGACACACTATTTTCCATTTCATTAGACCTTCCAGATTTTAGTTAATTTACTCTCTATTCCTAGTGAATGCACCTTAGGCTGGCCAAGTTGGGAAATCTATAAACCATCTTAAGTAGAAAAATAGGACCACACCTTTTAATTTTACTGAAATGTATTGGATTGAGACATCATTTCTGGAGGAACAGAATGGAAACCCTGCAAGTATCTGGCATAAGAATAGGGGCTGTTCTTCCTAACAAGGAGAGCTGGCATGAACCCCTCCTCCGGGGACAGATCGTTCGTTGTCACTGACATTACGGCTGAGGAAACACCTCTAAAGAGTATAAGTTGTGCACAGACTTGGCAGGAAGTAATGGAGCATTTGTCTCTGTCTAATTCTGGTTGAAGTTCATCCCGTAATAGCAGGGACTACAACTTACCACCATCTTGCGTAGCTGTGTGGAATGAAATGATGGCATCCCTCTACTTCTCCAGCAGTATGTGCCTGCAATGCAAAGATGCTGCTGTAGAAGACAAGAGTTGACTCAGATTACGGCCAAAAATATCATACGCATTAATTGCACCTAGGAAGTCAACTCAGGTGCAGAGACATGACACGAGTCTGTGACAACGCTCTCTTTTTATATGGGGGAAGGGTGTGAATCCCCTGGCTAATTTTTTAATGGAAGACTAACAAAGAATCCTTTATTTTGTTCTATAGATGCAAAAAAGATCCCTGCTATTCAATGTTATGACTCAAATATTTGCAAATAATTATAAATCCAGCCCTGTTGCTGGTTTAATCCCGAGTAGTGCACATTTACCCGAGTTTCCCCTCAGCTGAGGTCATGTCTCCCAGTACTTCCATCTTCACTTCCCTGGACTCTCTTTCGTCTTTCCTCTTTCTAATAATATTCCAGTGTTCAGAAGTGCACACAACATATGAAGCAGCACTGTTACCTCCATGGTACAAATGTGCAAAATTGCTGCTGTGAACAATGCTCCGTATCGAATTCAGCACTTTCGGTGCGTCCCTATAGCTCTGAGACAACAACCACTAAGCTGGTATTAGGCCCTATACAGAGGATCAACAACCACAAGGTTTACATCAAAAAGGGGTGACTGAAAAATATTGTTCCTCTTTCTGTCCCTTACCTATAACCAGCCATCATCGCTTCCTTCCTTCTCTTTACTTGTGTCTGGAGTTTTGTGGCCGCAGCACCTTCCCCAGGGGCTGCAGCAGCTGCAAGGCTCCATTTCCCACACCACTCCTTAAGGATTTCTTTTACGTCTCAGCATACTGCCCTCGGACACCTGTTTAAGATTTTGCTCCCTCAACACAGTTGATTAAGTTAATAAGTTACCTGCTGATGAAGTTAAACTAACTGGCCAGGAAATCCAGGTTTTTCAGTTTTTAATAGCAAATAACAGAGAGATGAGTTTTGATTTAGTTAGCTACTTCAGCTGGAATTGATCTACTGTCCCAATTCTCCCTGGGTTCCTTTATCACAGTGAAGGCAGTTATAACATATATTAGTTTTTTATTTTCATTATGAGACTCGTATTTTGGTTCCTCCGTCTTTCTGATTTTTTTTCCTACATATGTTGTTTCTACAGATCACCAACCACTTTGATGCTTCCTATTTTCTGTTTCATGCTTTTTGGAAATTAGGTTCATGAAAAGTTTCCAGTCAGTTACATTGGCTTTGTTCTTTTCTATTGATTATTCCAGTCCTTTTAGCACATTCCAATTGCTTTAATGTACACTGGTTATTTTTAGGGACTTCCATTTGCACAGTCACCCTTCTCCACTAATAACCCTACAGCCATGAATGGACCTGGCTGCACAACCTCTCTCAGATTCGTTCTGTTCTGCACTGTCGGCTTTACCGAGAGGCTTAGATCTGAGACAAGGCCATAAATCATTTGCTGTGTATTGATGCTGTGATTACAAATATTGGCATTCTGTCACCATACAAATATAAGGAAGTAAGAGTGGTCATACTGGGTTAGAAAAAGATCCATCTAGGTCAGTACCCTGTCTCCAACAGTGGCCAAGAGCAGATAGGAAATGAAAGGTACACGAAGGGGCAAGCACATACGCTACCTCTCCTAGGTACTCTCTTGGCCTCCATTTATTTTCAGCTTGGGGACTTCTTCAGCCCAAAGTCTACTTACTCAGTACTCTCAAAGGATTTTTCTTCCATGAACTTGTGCAGTCTTCTCCTGAACTCTTCCCCATGCTTCACCTTACAACACACATACAATGAATGAGTAACGCCACATGGTAAGTAAGATCAACATACAGTCAAAATGCCACTCAGAAATACTAATTCTGAGTAGAATCCCATTTTTAAGTATAATATTTATAACCAGAATGGGATTAGTTTCTTTTTTTAAATACATACAGGGCAAATATTTGAACTAATCAAGACTATTTATTACTGTCTAGGTATGAGAAAAAATATTAGCACCATCAATGTGCTTTGCTTCCAAATGCCAGGTTGTAATTTAAAAATGTTTGAGTTACAATAGCCCAGCGCATGGACAAAAGCAGAAGACAAACATGCTCTCAATGAAGCTGGGATTTCAGGATGTGTTCCTGTGTTTAAAATCAGAGAGGCTCCCCACTGGAGATGTCAGGGACTTCTTTGCTGCAGAGTTTTCTGAATCCCAGTGAAGGGTACCCAGCCAGAGCGGCCACCTGGAATTCCCTCCAACACCACTCTCTCACTAAAAGTGGTGCATTCCACTCAATTTTGGCCTCTCCAACTCTGCTTCTTGCTTCATCAGAACTTTTACCAAAAGATCCCTTGTCCGTGCTTCCTCCCACTGTCAAAAGGACCAGGTGGAGGAAAATCAAAGAGAACAACTCAGTTGTCTTGTCTTCACAGGCGGCTGCCTGGTCATCTAAGGCCACATATTTCTTTTCTTCAAGAGCTATATAAATTCCCCAACCCTTGTAATCAAATAAAGATAAAAATAACACAAATCTCTTCATTATCTTCACAATAACATCTGAATTGACATACTATCACTACTCAATACTTCATTTTCCCTGGCGTCTTGGATATCAGTTATCTATTCAAACAAGTTGTTACTAAACAAGCATAAACTTCCCCTAATGAGGCTGTAACACTAGAATACTCATGTTTGCACAGGCAAAAGGAAAACGGTTACTGGAATTCACTTCGGGCTCTATGCCTACTTTCTTATACTTTCACGTTATTTTTCCTCAGATATTTCTTTGACCATTTCTACTTTATACACTATTTATATACGACTGCCCAGAAGTGCCTAGTGTTCTTAACCAATTATTACTTTGTCTCCTCCAAATCCTTACTAATATGGCATATTCTTTAAACACCAAGCAGAAAAAAATACACAGCGCACATATGTGGTTTCAAGTATCTAAGAGGCAAAATATATTAAAGTGCTAAGGCAAAGAAATATAATTCAGTATTTATACAATAAGCCAACAGAGTTAAACTTCAGTATGAATAGCAAGCAAATAGAACAGAGAAATCAAAGGGTGAGCTGAGAATGAATATTTGCTCAATTTTCTATTTATTTTAGAAACATGTGACAACTGCTAAAACAGAATTGTACAGTCATCGAAGCATTGGACCTGTTCAGATTTCTATTGAGATGTCTCTTTAGAAAACAAAATGGGCTTACCCATGACTAAGTTTAAGACATACGACAATGTTATCACAGAACAATGTTTTTCCAGCCTGTAACACACAGATTCCTGACGATCCTTATACTTGTCCTAAGAGGGTCAGCAAAAGGTGAGATAAAAATGCCTGTGGGCAGGAGCCTTACGTTCACTGCACGGAAGGATGCACGTCCACTGGAAAATTTTGAGCTCATGCATCAAAAAATATTCAAAGCCACTGCATTAAACAAATGGTATTTTAGTAACTTCACCGCTACACAGGTTTTTTCATGAGTATAGGGAATCCCTAGGTTAACTCAGATAAAAACAAGCTTATGTAGGTAAGACATTCTGTAAGGCAACCAGCAGGCTTCAAAAATGACTGCATAAATATGACACCACCAAATATGACATTCTTTTCCTCAGTGGAGCTTCTCGAGTTTGAGGGAATGCAACCACATCATCTCGCTCAGATAATGAAATGTGTTTCAGATGCGCAGAATAAGCGAGTTACAAAACCAAAAATTAGATTCTGGAAATCTCCCTCCATTTCCAGAGCTGTCTTCCAGGCTTCACTCATTTACCTTTCAGCTGCTTTTGTAATCACATTTCATTGCTGTGAAAATGCTTAAGCTGAAGTTGCAAAGTGCAGCACTGATGTAGGCCGCAAAGCACTCATGATTAGGAGACTGCTCGGAAAAGGACGCAACGTGATCATCAAGTGAGGTCAAGCAGGTGCAACCCAACAGAGCTCAGTAAACGAGTCTATTAATGACAAACAGATGGGATAAGAAGCAGCCACTCAATTTAGCTGCGCTGCTATTACAGGGTTAGCAGGGGTAAAATACACAAATACATATTTACAACTCTGAAATTTGTTCTTTCAAAATATCTCCTTCAGAAACAGCTCTGACTGGCAAACAGATTTCAGTCTTCACAATCACATTGAACTAAAATGCACCGTCAACATGTATCAGGCTGTATTGCTACATCTGTTTTAGATGCAGCTAGATAACTTTCAATTTACACTTTAATACTGCTTGCTTATGAGTAGCATATAAATCATTAAAACATGTTTTACAGATTAAGGAATTGAAAACAAATTGAAAATTGTTAATAGTAATAATTTGCCAAATATTATTAGTGAGGCAAAATGAACAGACTATTTACATGGTTTAGCAGAAAGAAATTCCAATTTATACATAAAATTGATCTCCTTTGTTTTCATTTCAATGTTTGGATCATGTTAGATAGCAACAGATCTTCCTATTATCATGTTTCTCCCAAGAACAAGACCATACAGCTACTAGTTATTGATCTGGCTGATAAATCAATAACAACCATGTAAACAGGTAACTATGGTTCATAACACTGTCAAAACCACACTTGCTCTTTGCAGTTTAATAGTAGAAACAGCCTAACATTAGTCTAGTACTTTTTTGCCATTACAGTACTACAAGAGACCAGGTAAAGATAGAGGCCAACCTCATCCTTCTCTAGAGCCTAGGCCAGAGCTCTTTTAGGAGAATCCGTTTCCATTTCTCTTTTATAGCTGGAACAACCCAAGCGGTCCAAATGCTCTTAGGGAGTAAGACAGGCTGAAGTAGGTCAACCCAAGCTTTTCCTGGTTTAACAGTCTAGAAGCAGCATGCAAATCAAGACTGAAGAAGAAATACACAAGGAGTCAGCGTAAGATAAACTACGGCACAAAATAACAATACCAAGCTCATTTTCTTTTTCAGGAGGACTACGGCAGATGAGAACAGCTGCAGTATCTCTACAGCAGCTCTGTTCTCTACAGTCTTTAGTCTCTCCTGCATTACCAAGTCTAGATGCAATACTGTTCCTATGTCATTCCATAGGAAAAAAAAAAACACCAGTCTTTTTCAGGATTGGCAGCTTTGACAACTTACTGCTTTGGTGCACAGGAACTATGACCAATCTAAGAAATCCTTCAGTTTTGTGACACACCAGCTCCCTAGTGGATGCTTACTAAGTGTCACCTCGCCTCTTCCTCCCTCAAGCTGTTTTTTCTCTGGATACCAATATAATATTACCTATAAGGAAAAACAACAACTGGAACATGTGCTTCTTTAGGCGGCTTTCAGTTTACCCATAATTTTCTCTGTTGTTTCGGAGATATTAAACTCACAATACTTGATGATTAAAAAAACATTCAGTCCAGCTCTACGAGATGGTGTACAGCTGTCTCTGTATGGCCATATGCAGTGGTTTCATCCCAACATACACTCCTGATCCTAGTACTACTATTAAGTTTTGTGAATCAATCTTCAGAAGCCCATATAGTCTTTCTCCAGTTCTTGTGCCATAGGAACCTAGACATGGAACTTTTAATTTTTTTTGTCTTTTATATGTAGGTCTTTGGTAGGAGCAATGATCTTATCCTGAGTAATGTAAGTGAGAACAGAAAGAGACAAGTTATTGTCAGGGTTGTGATAATCCTGAAATATTTTTATTCAGCTGCACCTAAACAAATCATTCCAGACAGATACAGTTGGATTCCAGAAACCTACAAGTATTTAGAGAGGATGAGACAACCATAAACTAAGGATGACACTGTGTCTTCTTAAAAATTGTATACAAAATACTGAATTTAATAGTTTCATTAGCTACAAAAAACCACATCAAAATCTCAGATCATATATACAATAGATCTTTTAAGAATGGATCACTGATATTTACAGATGAAAACATTTTACATGTAGAACTTGGTCTCTGCTCTTAATTAAAACAGCTGTGGCATTTGCAGCCTTTTTATACTGTACTAAGAAGATGGTTTTAAGATAAAATAAAATAGTCTTATCCATTCTCAACGAGGTACATGTAAATGCTGCTCTTTTTCTCATTTTGCAAACTAAAAAGGACATTTAAATACAGCAATTAAGTCCTGGAAACTTCCATTTAAATAAAACACCTCTACAGTGCAAATCCACCATAAAAGCAAGGTATTAAAAGTATGTCAGAACTGTTCAGCAAAATGTCTGGACAGATATTTCGGTAAGCTATGATTTTTGTTCAGCTGCCATCAGCTCTCTCTTGAAAGATGGAAGTATTTTCTGTCACCAGTCCGTACTCATCAGATTCAGGTTCTAAATTATCCAAGTAGAATGGAGATCAATTTTGCCACTACATGTACATTGAGGCTGTTTCCCAGAAGACGGTAGCATTGCTTTATTGTTATTTTGTCAGGAAAGCCTAAAACAAAAACATATAGTGCAACATCATTAGTCTAGGTTTGTTCCTAGCTTTTAGTCTACTGCTTTTTCCCCATGAACAGTTCTTAATGCAGTTATCACAGGCTGCAGCAAGGTTCACTCCCCCCTAAAATTCACAAAGTTACAAAAATAATTCCCAACCAGTTCATTGGATTTGGATCGATTCTTCCATTAGCAGTACTGCCATCCCTAACGTTTAACAAGAAGCCTCAAAACATTGCTCTATTGTGTAACTAATGCCGATCTACCTTCTCTTCATATAGCATCCAGCAGTCCCAGGGAGGGGCAGCAGCATCTAAAACACTGCACAACCACTACTCCAGAGAACATCCAGAGAGGAACGTGGCCACGACAGAAAGAAAATGTGATGATTCTGCAGATGAACTAAACTGCATTTCTCAATAAGCTTTATATTGTACTTCCAATCTGAGTCTCTCTAACCAGTTGAGGCCAATCACAGGAGTCTCTCAGTGCAATATACCACCAGTACAGATTAAGCTATGAGCAAGGCTTATTCAGTGAGTGATCAAGCAGCTGAACAATTTCCCATGTAATTCAATGCTGACCCTGTCAAATGCACTCAGAAATACAGACAGCATCTGAAATGTCCTTCACAGGGTAAGTGCATGGACTGGCAGAAAGAAGGAAAGCCCAGAAAAAATTAAACCGGTCCAGGTATTGTGAAAGGGCTGTGTTGTGTATTGAGCGTACAAAGGTGACCAAGCTTCTGAGAATGAAGAAGTTGCCACCAGCCAGCTGTCTGCTTTAACTGTCCTTTCTTGCACCCTTAGCTTACCCCAGCTGTGAGCTAAAGCGCATTTGCTTCAACTTGAGTGGAAGATGAACAGCAGTGGTGATTCAACCTTTAGGGTCATTTGCTAAGCTGCTGAAACTTGATCACATCCAATTATTTGATCATTCCCCAAGAAGAAAACCTAACTTGGCGCCCAAGGTCATCACCAGCCAGATTAGCTTTGATGCATAAACACGTTGTCTGTGCAAGTAGTGATACATATGCTCTGAAGTTTTCACAGCACTTCAGAAAAATCCTCTTCCAGGGATTGCTCAGGAGAGAACATGGTTGAACAGCTGCTGAGCCAAGGGTGGAAAGCTGAGGAGGAGGTGTCTGGGAGGAGTTGTTCCATCCTTCTCTGCCAGTTATTAATGCCTCAAACGTGGACTGCTTTGGTAAACACATCTTCTGCCAGCTCCATCCACTCTGCCCAGCTTCTGGCATTCACATTTGGGCAACCGTTCTTCCCTCTTTGGAACAATCACTTGCACTACCCCACACACTTCCTTAGATGGAGTTTTCACATTAAATCACTGAATAAGGTACAGAATCTACACATTTTAAAAGAGTATATAAAAATAAATATGTATTTATCCACACACACACATGCACATGCACTTATAGCGCAAGAAGCTTATCTGAACCCAGTAAATTTCAGAGTTTCTCCTTCTGCCTCTTGGCAACTGAAAGCCTGAATTAATTTTCAGGGCTCACTCTTTCCTTTCTTCCAAGCCTCCTCCATCTGCCTGTTAACATTATCTTGTACCTTCTATCTTCTTGGCTCAAGAGTAGCCTGCATCAGAAGGACAGATTTAACAACTCATAGTACGCTGGCACTTGCTGCACAGCTCTCACTGTATTGTTTAGGTCATGCATGCTACTTGATGATGTTGCGGTCTTGGCAACATGCACTACCACATTGTGGTGGCTTTCCACTGCGCTGCCGTTTGTTTCCTCATAGCTTACATACATCACTAACAGGAAAAATGGAAAAGGCATCCTGACATCACCCTCATGAAAGCAGGTCACAGGTGCAAGAATGCTCCCATCACTTTTAATGATAATGTTGTGGGACCCACAGTAGTGACTAAGACAAACGACTGCAGTATTTCATTGACATATAGTGCAATTACTATTTACACATTTAGATGTTAAAAGCACAAATAAATCTGTTAATGTTAAGAACGAACAATGATTTTAACTCTGGGCCTCACGTATTGGAAAAGGCCATCAATTTGTTAAAATATAGAACCATTTAGACAGAGACATGTTTCTTCTGATAATACTGTAGCTGCAGCTAGTAACAGCATCTGTTACAAGGCTTCCTGACATTCTCTTCACTTCATTTTCAGTTTATAGTTTTCTAACTCTTTAGCTTCTTGGACCAACAACATATTTGCAGTGGGTACATCTCCAAGCTTTCTGTTGTTGAAAACTTCAGCCCGAATGTTGCTGTCACTACAGAACACAAGTGCAGAGAAATTATGGCACATTTCTCTCTGAAAATACCAGACTTCACAATAATGACTTGAAATTTAACATGGGAGAAATGCTGTCAGGGAAACACTCTCTGCTGTAGCCATAAATATAGCAACTTTCAAAAAAGACCATAGCTTGCAAATCCTCAAAAGAAACTTAAGACTACAGTACCTAATTCACCACAGATTTCAATCAGCCTAGAGCTGAGGAACACTTTTTTTTAAGTACAAAGTGGGAAATTTCTTAGATTAAACACAAAGGAAAGAAATGTCAGACTTGTGACTCAGCGCACTGGGAAAAGCTTGTTCTGCCTATGAATCAGGAGTATACGCGAGAGGAAGCCACTGGTTGAGAGAGGCTTGTTTCATGTGTTGTGGAAGTTGGAAAAGTAGTATAGTGAGGCAGGGAACTGCAAGAACTGTAAAGAAGGTCCCACGATTAAGGCAGAAGGCTACTGCCCTCTGAGAGGTGGAATCTGTCCCTGTCCCCCCCTCCGCAGTTCCCAGGTGACAAAAGACAAGTTTGGTAAACGAGCACTTCGTAGATGGTGATGATCTGGATGGTCCTCAAATTCAGAAGCCTGACTTGTCTTGAGAGTTCAGTTCTGGTTTGCAAAAATATTGAAACTCACAGCTGTCCCTGAAGGTGAGCTCTGAACTGAGAAAGCATGGTATCATTACAAGCACTCTGAAATAGTAAAGGTCAGGTTTCACAGACTGATCCCTCTAAATTAATGGAGTCTTCCAAACATAAATATCTCCATTGTCTCAGTTCTCCCTCTGTAAAATACAAGCAATATTAACCCTACTACACCTTTCAGTTATGTTGCAAAGACTGATTTAACATTTGGAAAACACAAGCTGTATTTTAAAAAGAAGAGAAAATGGGCATTTCTGTGCTCAAAAGAGATCTTGAACACCGTGATAAACCTATACAAGCCCAATCCAGCCCTGTTTAGCTCAGGTTCCTTTACATCAGCCTACATCAATATGGAACAGAGCTGTACTAAGAAAAACGCTGTCTGCAAAAAGAACAAATCTATTAAAGAAGAGAGGCTATGAAAAAATCCTGCATGTCAGCATGTAACTCAACATAGCACACTCCTGCAAATACTCTTAAACAAGTAAGCTTAGTGCTGGCAACTCTAACGTTTGACTTTGCAACCTCAATAATGTTCTTTGAATGTAGTAATTTTGAATATAACTAATAAATGAGAAAACAAACTAAAACTGCAAAAGAAATGAATATATAAAAACTATTAGCACTCCTCAGAACTCTAAGTCACTGAGGAAGCCGAAGAAAAATATAGCAAATTACTCAAGGTCAGTGGTATCTTATTCTATGGATGCTTGTGTTGCTGAAAGACAGTAAATTGATCTGATGTGACGGCTGCAGGTCAAGCTCCTTCGCAGGTAGTAACAGCTACACTTTCTTGCCTGTCTTTCTTTACAAGGGGAATTCTGGTGAATTTATTTCAGGCTTAATTCTGGTTGACCTGTGTCCAACATACTGGTATTGCTGAGTCTTGTTCCTTGACTCCCTCTTCTCTACAAAAACAGAAAATGAAGTAATGGACCAAGGGCTAGGACTGCCTTTTCTAGAAAATAGAGATGAGTTAAAAGATCATTAACTGAAGAGTTTGATTACTCCTGAACAAAGAAATATCTGTATCTTCTGAGATTCTCTTTCTGTCATCAGCTGCAAATGTGCGGAAGGGAGAAATCAAGCCGCTCAAACACTGAGAACCACTAACAGACCTCCTAAACTGGCAGGATATGTTAACTTACCACAGTTGTGAGTAATGCTGGCTGCTGAGTAAGTAAATAGTTTCAATGTTAAACAAAGGTATTCCTTCATTGCCATTCAGTAATAGAGCATTTTCTCATGCCAAAACTTTTTTCTTAGTTTATGAAGATAAACGTAACCACAGAAACTGGCTCTTATAAATATAAAAAACTATGGACATTCAGAGAAATTCAGAGTTAGCCAAATAACAAGAATCAATCCTAAGAATTCAGCAGTCTAAAAAAAACCCACAAAATAAAAAGCGATTAGTCCCCAGTAAAAAAACATTATTGGCATTTCTGAAGAATGATGTAGAAATGGGTACTTTGCAGCACATACCAAATTCCAGAGGGAATCCATGAAGATTTGCTATTTCTCTTGGGGTAAAGTACCTCAGTTTTAGTGTTGACAATTTCATAAGCTTCTCTTCTTCTGGTAACTCCTCAATGCGTTTAAACACTGATTCAAGCTATGAAGAATATCCAAAACAACAGGTATCACTGCTGCAGGCCAAATATGTAAAATTTAACACTCACATCTTAACAGAATATTTCTTTGATTATCAGAGTGCCAAAGAAAATAGTGTGTTTTGCCTGAAAGTATGATTGATGTTGTATTTTTGCAGCCAGTATCTCAACACATAGACTTGCAAGAAAGAAATCAATGTTGCCATGAGGGCATTCATCATTTCTTCCTCCAGTTACAAGCTACACCAATACTTAAGAGGCAATCAAAGAACTATAAACATTTGTTAATGACAGGATAGTGACTTAATATAACTCAGTAGCAGACCATCCACGCAAATTAAGCTGTATGGATCTAGCTGTTCTAAAACATTCGCTTTGACATAATCCTGAGTTCCAAAGCTGCATTCTTCTTATGCTTAGAAATGCCACATAATACTAGTGAACAGCACAGAAGTGCAGGAGGCGGTGCTTGTGTACACAACAGGCTTTGTGAAAAGTATCTTGGAATGATGATTCACCAATACATTTATTTTTACCTTCCCCAATGCCAAAACATCACTTTGTGGTGAACTCAGTATCAACAGTAGAACTTTTCAAAATACTACATCTTCCCAGATAAATAATACTTTTGAAATTCAAACATGCTAAACATTTGAAAATATTCATTGGATAATCTGTGTATAAAAAATGGCCCTACATTCACGACACTGTACTGTAGTTTATCCATAGAATTAGTAATTTTTAATGTTTTCACATACCCCTGTGAAACCTCTGTATGACACTACAGATAATAAAATAATAGCTACTCATAATCTCCACAGAGAGAGGCACACATATAATCTTGATTTAAACAAACTGTTGTTTAGGAATGTGAAGTAAATCAATTGGAAACTCAGATGCCATGAAATTTTAGTTTTAAAAGCTTTTTTGTTATAATATTCAGAATAACAAAGCAGAAGACAGGAAAAAAAAAACTTTTAAAACAAGTAATTCTCATATGTTAGTCTACTCATTCTTACCTGTACATCTACTGCTGTCTGCAGAACTGAGCCTGTCCCTTCTACATAGTGTCCATACCTTGACAACAACAATTAACAATCTTAAATTAATATTTTCATTGGACCTCATAGTACTGACAACTGCAAAGATGCAGGGAGGTTACTTAGGTTCCTTTGCTTTGATGAACAAATCGCCTCCTGGATAGATAAAGCAAAAGGCCTTGTTATTAACAATGTTAACCCTTGGAGTGCAGTAGCCTCTAAACACGCTCTCTGGGGATGAGTCTGCAATCAACGCACAAGGGTTTATCCACACTAATGCCTTATATAAGGCAACCAGGCAACTATACAAGGCCAAGGAATTCAAGCATAGCATCATCAGAAAGGGTCATCTACATTGCACAAGCCAATTTTACATTAAGGGAAAATGTTTTAAAGGCCAAATGGCCCCAGGGGTTCAAATCGGCTCTCTGTATTCAAAGAAGGACAATTAGTGTGAGCCTTCAGCTTTTATATCAATCCATTAGGAACAAAGTGGTTCAGTCAGGTTTAACTTTTGGTTGCTTGTGGATTTTCCATAGAGGGAAGGGATGGGGGATGGCCAGGCACCTATGCAGAGCAGTAGAAGAAAGAAAGAAAAAGAAGAAAGACAGAAAAAAATTAAATCCAACTAAACAGTAAGCAAACTTACATTCTAAAACCATATGATAGCTTTTTTGGATGCTTTGTGGTTGATTGCATAACAACATATTTACTCTGTAGTCTCTTCCAGGCTATCATTTAAACGTAATTATGGGCTTTCAGAAACATGCTCTGCTGGTCTAACTATGATAGTATTTGAACATCCTGAACAGAAAGAGACTGAGTCAAGTCAACAGATGGCTTTTGCACAGTGGAAGAGCTTCAGAAGATCCCCTGCATTAAAGCGATGTGGTCTGCATCAACCATTAACAGATACTATTCTCTAGTTTTATCTGTGCATCTGTAAAGTCAGTTGCAAAGGTCTTTTGCTCCATTTGGCGCCCATTCTAAAGGAAGGCGCTGGAACAATTTTTGTTTCAAGCCTTTCTAATTCCACAATGAATAATGGAATAGTCTCCCTTCAGCACAGACACAATGACCCAATACGGCACAATCTTGAGAATTTCTTCTTCAGTCAGAAAAGCTTGCGAGTAGTTCTGCCAATATCAGTGAGAGCAACACTCATTTTAAAATCAAAGATTTTGCAAATCTTCCTTAGGATCCAAACAAAAGGCCCTAAATACTGATACAGATTAAAAACACATGGAATCGAACCGTGTTGTAAACACATCACCTTTAATTGGTTAGTTGCATTCTGAAAATTCCCTAATACCACGTTTAACAATGTAACACACATAGAACTGAGGAATCCTGATCTTCTTATGTAGCATCTGATCGTATTTCAGATGAATGTATCTGAGCCAAAATAAATAAATGAGGATAAATTTCAAGTGGTATTTTAGAGTTTTATTGCGGGAAAAGAATCTTTTAATAGGATCCATGTTATATAAAATACTCCAGTCTAAAAAATTGGCACTAGAGTACAGAACTCCTCACAAAAAAAATCCAGTTGGTGTAAAAGTGGTTTGGGGGCGGGGGGGGGGGTTGATTTTTTAACACAAATGTGGGCAGATGGCCAATGTTAGCTGGATTGTTATTAATTATTATTGCAGCTGCTGACTACAGAAAAATTAACATTCCTACCTTAGACTCAGAACATAATTAAAGACGGGATTTTTTGCCACAGTAAAAAATGATGCATTGATTTTCTGACATTTGATTACCAGTTATAATGAAAGAATCTGGCTTAAGAAATTACAGTCTTAAATTTTCATCTGACTCAAGATTTTTTTTTCCCCTCTCTTTATTTCTGAAAGCTTTCCAAAAAAACCCTCTCAGTTTCATACACAATATATTATTTCTGGCTATATTGTGTCCTGTATTATAAATAAGAAAAAGGTAATTTCCACAATGCTAGAGAGAGTTTCTGTAACTAATATTACACTATTTTAGAAGGTATTGCTTCTCTTGTCAACAGCACATCAAGAACATACTCGTAAGAGAAACCATTTGTATTGTAGTCTCAAGGAACTCAGCAATCATTTTCCAATTGCCTAGGGGTCCAAGGTCGGAAGGGAACGCAGGATCGTCTGCTTGATCTCTCACGCATCACAGGCCATTACATTTTGCCCTATACTCCACCAAAGCCTTTCAGAAGACATACTGGTATGACAAAGGCAAAAGGCAAAAAACTGATGAAATATCAGTGTCTGAGATCCCTGAATTAGCAAGGACTGGAGAAGCCATACCCAGATTATCCTCATCACACGAACCCTGCTGGAAATATCTGAAGATCAATCGTAGAACTGAGGGAAATTTTTCTCCCAGTCTCAAAGCTGATTATCAGTATGACTTATAAGAAAGACATCAGACAGGCATCTCAGCAGAGGGATTCTCTGTACTACTTGGAGTACTGTTCTGTACTTGGAGTGCTGTTCTGCTCCATTCAGTGTCCTCTTTCATAAATCTGATGCTTCGGAGAAACATAAAAACAGAACTCTTAGAACACATACAGCAGCAACTTATTCTTGGCCTCAGAACGTGTCCTGGATGAAGCCTGAGATGTTGATTATAATCTTTCTCTTACTGCAGAGCTGTAAATTATATGACCACATTGAGAACCATGTTGGAAACCTTCCTTCCTAAAGGCTCTTAAAAAAGGGAACAAAGACGGTAAATCAGATTCCTACATTTTGAGCCAAGAAGAACTACCACAACTATCTGGCCTGGCTCCTTCCACATCAGCAGAAGGGCAACAGTCACGTTCCATGTCAGATTTCCCACCACTATATATAAAGACTTCATAAGAACTACTCAGGAGCCTCCTTCAATCTGATTTTGATAAACATGACCACAAACTACCATGACGTATTCTAGTGAAACCACAAGTGGCCAATTTATTTTTGATGACACTTAAGGCATACATGAGATACATAAGAGATCATTCTGGCCTAAGGTTTTTATTTGACTATTCTAGTTAAGAAACAGATCCCATGAGATGCTGACTCTCCCACAACTCAAAAAAGTGAGGACAGAAAAGGTATATGTCACTGAAAGCTGGGGGAAGGGCTTTTCTGTTGCACAAATTTTGAACTTTTGAAATTCTATCTCTTCTCAGCTTTTTTATCGTCAAAAAGTTGAAATCACAAAATTTGCAGGAACTCTGTCAATCTGGCAGTCTAATTTCTACTAATTAAAAAAAGAAGATATAATTCGCTTTAACTCATCAACTAAGCCATTTTGTTTAAACATTCTGAGAATTCCAAAAAAACAATCTAATTTGAAAATTTCACCAATATTAACATTTCCCACAAACATCCAGGCTCCAACCGGCATTTTCCAATACAAATGCATTCAGTGGAAAAGCTCCTGACTGATTGTCTGCGGGGTTTTAGAACACTCAACAACTTCCAGAAGTCAAACTTAAAATTGCAAAGTACGAATCAGAAAACTACGAGACAGAAAAGCACTGATGTTCTGTTCCATCAAATATGATTTGTAATGCACCAACCTAACTGGTTTTATGACATATGGGCAATCCACAGCTATTCTGACCTACACAGCTGAAAAATCCAAGAAATCAATAAAATGTACAGTGGAGACAGTTTTAATGAGGAATGGATCTGTCATGCATGACACTTTGTAACTTCATTGAGCAATATAAAAAAATTCATTAATGAATCAGTACTATACCAGTCTACTGGAACCATATTTCCGCAGGGGTAATTAAGCTTCTGTGAAGGTCAACAACAAATGGCACTGTCTTTTGTGAATGCCTTTTTGGAGTGGGCATATGATGTTCTGCCAGACAGATTCTCATGCTGGCATTCCACTGGACCAGGAAGCACACTATATAAGGAGATTTTTTTTTTTCTTCCAGAGGCCTGTTTTTTTTTGATGAAATGGCTCTCCTTGTTTTTACAGTACACAAGCAAAAACACACTTAAAATTTCAGGACATGATTCAGCAAGACATCTTCTTTGCAACTTACCCTTTTGTAAAGCATGTGGATCTCCGGCAGGTGGGCTTAACAATGTCTAACAAGAAAGCATAGCGCAGTAAGGACTTTGGTGGTAAGAAATACTGACTCATTTCTTCATTTTCCTCTTCCAAGAAATCTTTTAGCATTTGAATAGAGGAATCATTGTTCTGACCATGTTTCCTTTCAATTTCTTCTACTGTTTCAAGCTTAAAAAGAAAGGCCCCTTTTGGTAAACTCTTCTTGCTTCTGCAATCAGGACCAATGTTTGGATCCGGATTCTTCTCTTCAGCAGATAAGGAAGAACTAACTTCACCCACTTTGTCAGTGACTTTGTCCTTGAGTAAGTCTTCTAGATCCTGATCTGGGAATCTTGTCAATATCTAAGAACAAATTTTGAGAAAAAAATTAAAGAATTGTATTTGATAAGCAACTTGACAGCAGACTCTGCAGTTAGTAAAAATTCCTTCAAAGATGCTCAGAATAAAGCAAGTAACCATTCAATGTTATTTTCACTAAGGTTTCAAAAAATGTTAGTATCAAGATGATGCTAACCAGCAATGATGTCAGGAACAACTGCAAATAATTGCCTTTGCAAAAAGACCTTTCCAAGTGTGTGAAAAAGGTAGCAGAATGCATTGTTTTCTCGCCCACTATCAGCCACTGTCCCCCAATAGTTTAAAGCCATCTAAGCCACTGGTATGCATTGCAGTCCTTAGAAAACTCAGTATCCAGGCTGAAAAAGAGAGACAGAATTTAACTTTTCTGTTGATATCACTTATCTCTCTCTCCATTCCTCAAACACACCACTAAACTGAAAATTTAACCCTCAATCTTCATGAAACAAAGCAAATTCAAGCAACACTAATAGACTCACCTGACCAGGAGCTTGAAAGGAAAATGGTTCTTGGTGAAGCTTTGCAATTAGAAAATATCGCAGCCTAGAATTGGGAATGCCAAGCTGTAAGCAAAATCCGTAAGCCTTTAGTCCATGTGATAAAGAGAGAAAAAGTGTCTATAGTGTCATACAAATTATCTACCATTATACACAGTAATAGAACTATGCCACACTAATATATTTTGCAACATCACAGATACCAGTATTTACGGATAATACCTAAACACTTATAACTTCCATATCTAGGTATTTTCATGGAAACAAGCAGGGAATTATTCTTTGTACCTCATGGTTTTTAGTTTCTCTGTAAATGAATAGGAATATAAATACGTGAGGCAAGAAGAAAAACGACATGCATCATGATTTCTTGGGACAGGTACTATCTGTTTTCTATAAAAAAGCAAAAAGGTGTCTCCTTGCCTTTCTGAACAAGGAATTATAAGACATCTAACAATGAAACAAACGCACCAAAACTGGTTTTCAAGCTACCCTCTATCAGCTTCTCTCAGATATGTACAGTACTTCACTGACTCCGTTTAGTCTTGCACAATCTGAAATCTCTCTCAATTCTTTTTTCAGTTGCCAGGGAAACATGCAAACAAAGCCCCTCCTCCCACAAACGACAGAGTCACATTTTCTGTGCTGTGAAATTCACAGGCATCAGCACTTCTGAAGCAATGAGGCTCCTGCAGGGAAAACCACCTTCCTGGTCACGGTGTAAATTCATGCCTTCTTAAAAAATATCAAATGGTAGCAAAGCAATATGGGAACTAGGATCTGAACAATAACAGCAGTATTATTATGCCAGTATACTGATAAAAAATCAAAAGTTATGCCAGATGGTTTTCTCATTCAGAAGAGCATCTTCAGCTCTGGGCATGACTCTTTTCTAATACAATAGATCATTTCCAAATGTTCTTAGGCTCAGTGCAGTTTGAAAAGTTAAATAATATTAGAGCAATTTTAGTACTCACACAGGTTGGAGACAAGAGAAATTCTTGATATTTAAATCCACATGTTTCTAGTGTTCGCAAAAGTTCATTTCTGGCAGTGAAAAGAATCAAAAAGCAATTACTTCCTTTAGGCCCCTTTTTATCCCAAATAAAAACACATTAAATGCCACACCTTAAGTACCAAGACATTCAGCACATTCAGTGAAAGAACTGGACAGAGAATTACAGATATGAAGTCATCCATTTCTGAACTTGAGGAGACAACATGCAAAGTTCAGTGTTACTGTAGCCAAAAATGACTATTACACATTACAGATATCTCACACCTACTTCAGTGCAAACACCCCTTCAAAAAATATCCCATCTCTAGGAGAGTACTTAATGTGTCAACAAGGAAAATAATCAGAGGGCAAGACATTCTCTTTGTTGTGAATTATAAAACAGGAGATTAAAACCACTACAAATAGCTCACTACTTCCTCACGCACATGGCATCAGCTACGCTTAACAAAAGGGCTACCTCAAGGCATGACGAAAATTGGTGGCTTTGATAATAACAGTGAGGTAGGACTGTACTTTATAAACAATGGAAAAATCACTGAAATGGAAACCTTCATAAAAAGAATTGTCTTTTCGATTCCATGCAGACTGCACTAGGCTGGAACTATAGAAAAAGCACGAGCTGTGACCTATACCTAGTACTGTGTATGACACTGCATCCCAAGTGTCGTAAGAGAAAGCAAGCGTTCTGACTGGGGTGTTTTCTGAACTACAACTTGTTCCAAACACTGGCCAGCAAGTCATAGCCTAGGGAACTGCAGGGTCTACAGCAGCAGCCTGCACCTCCAACAAAGTGTTCAAGTGTTCACAGAGGACTGCTGAACACTGAACCAGTGAGAGAGCTGAACATATGTCCCAGCTGCCTGCCATATTCATTAAGGAGCATGATATGCAGGGTGGCTGCTCTCTTGGTGCTTTAAGGAATGCTGTGGAAAGATCCTACTTTATTACAGCAAGAAATGAGAAGGAAGACTGCAACCCACTGTCTCCTGCTTTGCCCACAAGAAAGGAGAATGTCCTGCTGTCATTAGGTAACCTTATTGACAACTTTCCTCTTCCACATTTCAGAAGAAGATTACATACAGTCTTCATACTGTATCTCTGGACCATTTGATGGCAATCCTGAACCACTGATAATCCACTATCAACAAAGGTACTGAAGAAAGCCCCTATACTGTACTGTGATCTTAACACTAGATACCATGAGCTCTTGTAACGGATAAAAACCCAAAACCTCTGAGTGCTATACCTATTGTTATTTTTCTTTGAAAATTAATATTGACCCTTTCTAAAGGACACAGGATCATCAAATAAAATCAATGGAGGCAACTTGTTGTAACATATTTTATCCGCTTAGAGAAAGAAAGACTTATTTAGCAAGTTCCTTTCACAATCTAAGATTTTCATTCCTAAATTAAAACAGTATGTTTAACTCACAGCTGCTAGCTGTCCCATCTCATTCTATTTTGTTAATTTAAAGTCTAGGAAATAAAAATCCTGCTTTCCCCTTCTAAAGAAAATGTCCTTTATTAAAAACTAAAACCTGCATAAATTAGACTTTACCTCGCAGAAGAGCATTCAAATCCTTTAACATTTTCTAAAAGTAGGTATTTTGGAAGCTTCTGGAGCCTATAAGTTAAAAAAAAAATATCAACACATCAGAGTAACAAGATGTAAACAACATTATATTCATCCACAGATTTGTTTAGCTACAAGAAAGACCAAAGTATTTCCACATCATGCTAGCTGTTGAAGTTTAGCATCCTTAAAAAAATGTACCTCAACTTTCAAGATTGCCTAGATCAAATAATTCCCAAGTGAATTTAAAATGTGGACTGCTAGTAATTATAAAAAACAACAAAAAACACTTATGGATGTTCAGATGGACTGCCGTACCCTCCTGTACCCCACGCATGTTCTTCTGAAAATGCTTACCACGTTCATTTCCTAAAGCATAATATGATTATTCAATAGATTGAGTTTGTAATAGGAAAGATAATTGTCAGTGGAAAAAAGATCACTATTTAGCCATTGAACAGAAAACTTTTTTTTAAAGTGCTTAAACCTGAAATCAATGTCAAAATGTCACATCAACTTTAGTGATAACACATCAGAACCAGTAATCATCTAATTGCTTTAAGAAATATGACATGTTTAGAGCTCAAACTGCAGACATTCTCAATTTTCTATACTTAACTTCTTCATTTTGATGGGGGGCAGGGGAAGGAGGCGCCTGATGTTTGGCAAGATCAGTGCAGAGGTCTGGAAATAGGCTCATTCCAAAAACCGCATATTAAACCTCTGGAGAAAGGAACATGCCCAAACTGTGCCAGGGACCATTCTAACAATTTAGAAGCAGAGATGATTCAGTTTCAAGTCTCTGGGAACATTCCCTGGCACTGATTAATTCTCTGGTAAGGCTAATGTAGACATAGTATGTCAGCCACACATTGGGATCTCAGAAGAACATATAGAAACAGGATACTAATGCCAGCAGACAGCAGCTCCATGCTTATTTAAGTCTGTAAGTGACTTTGGACTTCCACTGGTACAAATCACAGCAGAATTTGTTTTAACACGTTCTTAACTATCATCAGTTAAAGACATTCACATGAAGAATTAAAGAACTAAAGCATTTCACAACAAATTGGAAAATGTACAAGATACTATGTCAAATCTAAAAATACTAAAAATAATAGGGAAAAAAAAATACTGAACTGAAAAAAACAGCAGCAGCCAAATTCCCTGGAGAGGAATGGAGAATATATCTGTTGGTATGTTTACCCACGCTCAGCATCATCATCACCTACTATGAAACTTATTTTTAAAGTAATGAATCCAGAGCACAGCCTGAAATGCAAGAGCTCATACAGGATCAACAGATCACAAGACAAGTAATCACTATACAAAGAGTATGTGTAAAGTACTTGGCAGGTATTATCATTACAAATGTATCTGTAAAAGTAGCACTTTGACGTCTTAGCATCAGATTTCCCTGGGTTATGGCTTGGACACGATAAACAGACAGTATCTGGACCATTTAGGTCAGACTTTGTTTGCCCCCTGGGTGCTCCAAGGATTTCCCAGGTCTTTCCAGATCTTGAAATTGTCCTTTCCATATCTCTAATACTTGTCTTCCCAAGCAATCTTTGAGCCTCATTTCAGCAACATTTCATTATAAAAGGCTGAACGTGAAATAGGAACAGCCAAGGGACGAGAAATTATTTTATAGTTTCCATAAACTGAATGCATGCCATACCAATTTAGAATGCAAAGTGATAATTCCTATATTAAGAATTTCCCTTTTTTGGGCTGAAATACTCCATACTCAATGTCTGGCAAACATGTCATATCCAGAAAACACACAAACACTATCTCAGTAAAACATAAATCTATTGGAACTGAGAAACTCTGCAGAAGCCACCATCTTGAACATATTACAGACTGCTTACAGTAAGTACTGCCTCAAGAAACAACCTGCCCAAGGGAGATAAGAGACGTCAACAGGGTCTCATGGGGCGTTGAGATAAAGTGCCACAGCCAAGCCCAGGTCCTTTGCATCATCGTGACGAAAAACATATGTCCTGCAGTGTCTAAAGCTTTGGTTTTGAAAAGGAAAATCTTCTGCCCTTTATCCAGCTAAGCCCACAGCAACCAAGAAGTAACCTTTCCATATTAATGCACAACAGTGTCCCAAAAGCAGCACCCTCTTAACTGTGTCTCAGTTTAATGGAAAGGAATACTGAGGTCAGGATTCCCTTAAGGATAAGGAAGGTACTATTATTCTGACAAATTAGGAACTTATACACTATCTGCTGTTTTTAATTTATCATTTTGAAAGGTCGGTCTGCAGGACTGAGTTACATTCCTTGTTCCAGAAAAGACATCCTTTGCAACTTCTGGAAACCCACGTTATCTCCCTATTTTTGTGCCTCTGCTAGAAGCGGGGGAGTAATAATAATCTTTCTTTTTACCTATTAATTGTCTAACTTACTCGGCTACAGAATCTGTATTGCATTCTGTTTTGTGTTCTCTGCCACAGATTTCTTAGGCGATCCCAGCCAAGCCACTCAGCCCTTCTGCGTCTGTGTTCTCTATCTGCTGATGACAAGGGCAAAGAGATGGTCCCATTTAATGTTGCTCGCTGCAAAAAAGTTGTTTCTGGAAGAACGATGAAGACGTTCTTCTCGCAGTAGTAACAGCAGTTTGAAAGAAAGCCTATTGTTGGTACTGGTTTCCTTCTGTGCAGACAGCATTCATTTAAAAAAAAAAAAATTAAGAAAAAAAGAGCGCCAGCCAGACTTTTTTTCATCCTCCTCCAACTCTGAGAGCAAGATTAACCAGTGAAAGAATATACAGAGAGCAGCTCTCTCAGTCTCCAGCAGAAGCAAGACTGCCAGGTAAGCGTCTGGTGGACTGTAACTAATGCAAATTCCCAGGCTCATACCAATTGGTACCCAATGGACGTCTCATTCCAGTAGCAGAGATTTCTGCTGGATAACCTCCCTGAGCAACTGCTTGCTTCACTTCCCCAGGAAGGGTTCTTACAGTGCTATACATCTCTTCCCAAAAAAGACTACAAGCATTACTTGGCGTCAATTTTAACACTCTCAGTAAGAACAATTTAGGTCAGCAAAAACCACTTTGTTTGGATTTACTGTTTCAAAATTTAATGCATAAATAATACAAATAATTATGGCTATTTTATTAGGAACTGAGGTCTGACCAAGCAAAAATGATAGATGAACACAAAGACAAGGACACTGTTCAGACAGTGCAGTGCTATTCAAATTTTTTAGTATTACTACTTAAAACAAGAGATTGTACTACAAACCAAAAATACACAAGCTGCCCCAAGGTATCTAGAAGCAGCACCAAAAAGACAGAATAGACACTTTAAGAAAGAATAGAAGGGAACGGAAGATGTATTGTATTGTGCAGTCAATAACATATTTAAACAAACTCTTTCAAATGTTACCTATTCAAAAGGTGATTAAATGTTGAATCAAAGCTTTTTCAACCTGGTAATTCAAACAATTTTCACGTTTCCATGATGCCCATTAGCAAACTATTATATTACCTACTCCTGCTTCTAAATAAAGTCAGTGCAAGTTTGATGTTGAACTGAAAATAAATAACTCAACTTGTTTCATTTATGATATAGCCACAGTTTAAACAGATACACAATAAAAAAGAAAACCAAACAATGAAAGCATATACAGTAACTATGAGATGATAATGGCATTAGTAAAATACAAGTATTTAAGTTATATATGATCACGTGAAAACAAACAAGTAATACAATACAATACTAACAGTATCCCTGTAAAACATTATAGATGACTTGTCTCGCTGCAATATAAAACACCTACTTAGTTACATCAAAGACTTAAGAACTGAGGTAGAAGTTCATTTATACCTTGGAAGAATATCAAGGATATAGAGAAAGCTCTTTGTCCGTGGATCAGATACATCACCTTGCAGGCCAATTCTAAGAAAGAATAACGAAACACCTGTATATTACTTGGAGCAGACTGACATTTGACTTGCATCTTTCTACAGAATGCTGACACTTTTTGCTTTGAGTTTCAAAAAGGGATTCTGCAAAAGCATTGTGTACAGACATGAGGACCTGCTCACAGAGGCAGTGTCCTAAGAAATGCTCTAAGGAATGAAAGTCTGCCCTGGAATCCATCAGCTCACAGTGAGATTAAAATCGAAGCATTCAGTAATGAAACCCACTCCCCAGTCTGCAAAGCATTTAGCATTCTGGTCTTGTCCAGCAAACCCCTTGAACGTACTTGGCTCTGAAAGAACAAAAAAAAAACCCCACTGAAGTTCCTGGGAATACCAAGCTATTTTATATGGAATATATTAAATTATTTCTATGAATTAAAGCCTCAGTGCTCACCATTTTGCAGGATTGAGCCCCATATGAATAACTTTGTAACCAATTTTGTAACATTAAACTGGACAGCTCATGTAGGTTTGTTGTGGTTTAACCTGGCAGGTTAAATAAAAACAATAACATAATAGAATGATTCCAGGCTAGTGTTCCTCTAACTTATACTTGTATTAGCTCTTAAAAAGAACAAAGCCTTGCTAGAAAAGCTTTAGCATGTCTCTAAATTAATTAGTCATACAAAGATTTTTTTTTTCCACAGTATTATAAAAGAAAAAAATTTGAAGGAATGATTCCTATATACATCATAGGTTTGCACAGATTTTTATAGATCAGCACCACTTTGGAGGGATTTCTTTTTAATCTTAGAACATTCATTGAAATATACTTTCTTACACAAGCAGTTTCATCACCATCAACAGAATTTTTCATGAAGCTACTACTTTGCATGAGTACAGTTACTAGAATCTTACCTCCACTGGTCACTGCTGTCAAACTATACGAATTTGAAACTAACCTGACAAGCAACATCACAGTAAGTTCAGTTCTTGATTAGCAGATATTTCTCTATACCATGCACAAAATTATTTCAAAGCCGTTATCCTCCTATTTTTGGCTAAAATAGAAATATTCCTCAGAATAAACTACTTGTGTGCACGTGCAATTTTCAAAGTATAAAAAAAAACAGATTACACTCTTAGTCTCAGGCAGAAGTGAGAAATTTCAATCCTCCTTCTGGATTTGCCCCAGAGAGCGATTAGATAGATACCTACAGGGAAAGAAAGCACTCCTAAACAGCAAAATCTTTTAAATTCACTGTTACAGGAACAATGCAAAATAGGTGCTGTAAGAAGCTTACTTAATTTCAACTGAATTAAAAGATACATTACAAGAAATGTGATCAAGAATTAAGATTCAAATTGCTGCATTTCTTCCACTTCAGTAAATCTCACGGTGAATAGGGCTACAACATTGTTGCTTAGGAAGAGAAAGATACACAGGTGAACCACACATTGCGTCACTCTTGAAAACATTTCTCCTTTAACAGCACATACTGTAACAACTGCACTTTTCTCCAAAGGTTGCTGTATCTACCTTGTAAATGGCTGACAGGGAGGACTCATCAAAATCATATCAAAAGATAATCTGTCAAATTCTTTCAGTGTTATGCCCTGAATAAGGAAAAAAATAGAAGAATTTTGAGTGTTGTAAACTGTAGGAAATTCTCAAGTCATCTTGACCAAACTACCCCTCTTACTTTCACTATATGCTTCATCTAGCAAAAAACTTGCTAATCTCCCATTTGACCTAATAATTTCATTCTTTTCTACCTTGGCTAACCATACAATGCAAATATACATTTCGTTGCTTTGAATATGAATCAAAAACACTAATGATGTTAGCATCTATACATAATCTTGAGGCTTTTATCTACTCATTCTTTCAGAAGACGTGTAGTGGTTCTTTCAGTAGATCACATCAAAATACCAACTAGTTATTTCCTCCAAATGAAGCATCATTATTCAGATATGAAGACTTTGTACATCAAAAACAAAAAAAAAATTAACATATCCAGAACAGGTGAAAAAATATTAGATCTTCTCAAAAGACAAAATATCTGAACAGAAAACTAGCTCAAGTGTTAACATGGTCATTTTTACAGGTCCAAACTGTGAGTTTTAACTCTTAGGAGCTCACTACCAATGCAACCTGTAAAGTTTACTTCATTTTAGCTTTTGCCGAGTAAAAATCCCTCAAAGATACTATACGGCTGAAAGCTCTACTCTGCAAAAATATTTATGTTCAGAGAAGAATGAATTAGTCTGTGGTATGAACTAATTACACAGGTAGAAGCTCCTCCAGACTAATTTTAAGCAACACTAGAAGGACAACATACTAAGAGGCCATGAGGAGAGGAGGAGGATAATAATCAAGTAACTATGAGCTAGACAAAGAAATCACCACCTTACATATTTTGACAGATATCTATAAAGCAAATGTAACATAACTGCCCATAGAAACTAGACAAAAGCTGCTATTTTTCCAATAAATTTAAAGAAGGTCTTGCTGACTGTAATCTGCATATTTGCATTTTCCCATATAAAACTTCAAACTATCATTTAGCCTGTTATTATTGAGTACTGAATAAGCAGCTAACCTTTAGCCAGCTGTTTAAGTCTTACTTAAGCTGATGTCTTAAAACAAATTTTACTGTCATGTTGTAAAACTGTAAAAGAAGATTAAAAAGTGTAGAGTAATTTCTAACTAAATCCAGGCAAAACCACATGCTTAGTTTGCCCTTCGATTATTAAAATAGAAGCCAGTTTTACCTAGTTCTTCTTCAAATAATTTGGAAGAGGGACAGAATTCCTAAAATATTTGATGTACTGAGCCCACAAAAAAAATTTAAGACTGTCCCATCCAGTATATTTTTTTGTGTTTTACTGAGCTCAACTGTAACTATAAAACGAAGTCATGCCTCCAAGTAATTTAATTAAATTCTTTCAAAATACATGAAAATATTTTTTTAATCTAAAAGTATGATTTTTGACATTCCTTTATTGCTGGTAAGCATTCCTCTTGACATTCACGTAACCCTTCTTGATGCGATAGTCAAGACTTTTAGGAAAAGTCTCCAGTGTGAGTATCCCTCTAACTTCAACAAGCAACCACAGCACAAGAAATCAAAGTTATTGTAAAACTGCTCTATTCATAACAACATAAATTAAATCTTTTTGTTTCTCTTATTAGTAACAAGGATAGTGAAGACAACTTACGTCTACAAATGCCAGACTAGAGCAAAAAAGACATTCATTACTCACCTCAATTGTCTTTGCCCATAATGGCGTGCTGGGAAAGTTGTGCTTATAAACTTCATTGGCAAGAGTGTTCACATCAACAGCAACAACAACTTCTGCAGATGTGCAGCTTTCTAAAATTAAAAAAGAATTTGAAAACTGTAGTTTCTCTTTACTACTCTTGGAAAAATGCGTTGTTCAGTTGCGTTACAGCTACGCTCAAAAATAAAAGGGAAATTACATGATCCAACTCTGCTGTGTTGCCGTTAAAACTTTATATGAAAAAAATACGGTGTTTCTAATCATATGGCCAATACTTCCCCTCCTTATATATCCAAAAATAAAAGCTAACTGCATACTTCTTAATTTGTAGGTACAGTCACACATAAACTCCAAACAGGGCGCATCTCTACAATGTCCTCACCTGCACTCAGTTGGTCTCTGTGGCCACCAAGTTCCTTAGCTACAGGAACGCAGCCTGAGTCAACCCGCTCAGCCCCCCTATCGCTGCCTGAGACTCTCCAGCCACTGACAACTTACAGGAACTAAATGTGTTATTCTAGAAGTATACCACTTCTCATTGTGAAAAAATGGCACCAATAAATATGTTTGAGGTACGTCTACTCTTGCAATAAAACTTCAACAAGTTGCCTGAAAAACATTTGTGCTTATATTCCAATAAAAGCTTGGGCCTTGAACCCAATTGCTGCCTCCTTTCGGTTCAAGGTCCCCAAAATACCAAATGCTTTGAAGGACAACATTTGGCAGCTCCTCTTCTCTTGAGATCAAAGGAAGTACTTCTGGACACTTAAAGGTGTTATAGAAAAGAAGAGAGTGCAGTGTAACAAACCTACTGACAGCTAAAATCCTGAAAGAAAAATACACTGAAAATAATGTAAATAAGCAATGGTTAATTTACAGAGTAACAGAATAATAGGTTCTACAGAAGCTAAAGACATAAGAAGAACAGTGTTTAATCCACTGCTCATCATGTCACACTATTTATTATTACTAACCACAATGCCTTCACTGAGCTTTTTATCCAGGAAGATAGGCTGTGGTCACTGTTATAGCCGCAGGCAGAAAACAGTACTTCCTGATATACAAGACCAGTTTCAACCACCAGGAAATCTACATTACAGTCACCACTACAAAACCCGAGATGAAACACAAGCAATTTTAAAAAATTTATTGTAAGCCAAAAGAAACAAGGCAAATAGCCACATGCCTTTGAATAGTCTCACAACACGCTCAACTAACATATCGACAAATGACCTTATGAGACATCTTATGAATTACTGCTAGTCAGCTAATTATTTACTGTTTGAGAGGATGAAAAACCAACTATGATGCCCCCAGTAGATTTAATTTTGAGTGATGCAGTTATCACCCATCTACTATCTTTCAGGTTTTCAAGGCCATCTTATTCAAAACTAAGATGAAAAAGAAATCTGGGTATTGGAAAGACTGTAGCAGACATTTTAACAAAGACCAACCTGGTTCTCCTGGATTTACTTGGTGCAGCAGAGGGCAAGAAGAACAGAAGTTTCACAAGAAAAAGATTTACAGACGGCCGCCCATTAAGGGTCAACATACAAATCATTATTTGGAGTTACTGTCTTGACATTTTAACCACTGTTAAAATTGTAACCTAAGTATTAAATACAGGTGTATCCACGAGGACAACAGAATGATTACACCTGAGATTACGGAACAGGTATGTTAACACTGACATCTAGCGTGAAAAGAACATCGCCTTAGCAGATTGACTGTCTCAATTTACAAGCATATTCAGGAACCAACACTTTCATCTTCCTAAAACAAAGCTGTAACACGTAAGTAGTGGGAACAAACTTCAAGTGCTGTTTAAGAGACTGCTTTTCTCATTTATTCTTTCAGTTCTTAAAAGAAGAATGACAAGCTGATCCTTACTGTGTGTTCCAGGCACTCCAGAAGAAAAGAAAAAATAAAAAAATCAAGAACCTCAAGTTATTATCTAAAATAACATATAGTTTAAAAATGGTAATTGGAGAGGCAGGCAGTGTGCTTTCTCTCACACGTCATGATTCAGACGTTCACTCTTTTTACTACCATCAATCCAATCTCCTCCTGCCTACATACAAGAAAAAAGAAGCACTGGGGATTTGCATCAAGGGACTTCACAGGCCCAAATGCCTGGAAATACTGAGAGAGAGCACATAGCTAATAGTAATTTATTGAATCCCCTTGCAATACAATGTTCAGTCCAAACCAGAAATGGCAACCCACATGGAAAAGGGACAGGAACTTTTCCTGAATTATTCCTCTCTTCCCAATTCAAAGACCTGATAATTTTTTCAAAGCTTCTCTCCTTTTCACTCAAAAGCTGTGGCTCTCTTGGGAGTTCCTGTTACAGAACAGACTCCCTCTAAAAGCTGATTAAGAGTATTTGTGTGGAAATACCCTGGAAATGCATGAAGGAGCTCGAGCAGACAAGCAGATCTCACACATCCAACCTAACAAAGAAAAGCTTGTGTAAATTTCAAACAATGCAAAAATGAAACGTTTTTAAAGAACTTCTGAAATTTAAATAACTTCGATGTCAAACTGTGATACTCTGTTTTTCTATAGCATTTCTATTTATTACTTGAAAATGACTGTAGGAATGCATCATAAAAAAGACTGAAAGCAGAATCTAAAAAAAACAGAATCAAGACTGTGTTTAACTATCCCCACTGACAAAAGGCACAAAAGAAACTCAGGAATATGAAAATGCCCCTGAACTGCTGACTTAGTGAGATGTTAAATCAACTCACCAAAATATATAGCAGAACTTCAATACAGAAACAGACACAGCTCTGGAGACTTTTTTTTCAAACAAGTACATCCAATTTTCAAGACAGCCATTTAAGAGAATTACATCTATGCAGAAAACAATTTAATTTTATGCAGACTAAAGAAAAAATAATACACATTTTCTAAGTGAAACTAAGTAGCTACTGGAATACTTGATTTGCAATATTCCTCAACACCACAGTTTTTGAACCAAGACTTCACATTTCTGAAAGAGATGTTGTAGCTCAAAAGGAAGCCACAGACATGATGGGGAAGTTACTGAGGGAGGTATTACGGCTTATTTTTAGGCAGAATAGATTGTAATACTCTCTCTTGGCTGAAAGCAGGTGAACTCAAATTTTTATCATCCTACTAGGAAAGTACTGATTTTGCACTTGAGTCTTAAGACCGCTAGGATCCATATAGCAGAAACTCTTTAAGTGTTATTTAAATTGCCTAAAGACGCAGCAATCAAACTTTGGGTCCCAATTCTCTATTTTGTTGTATACACAATGCTTACGAGCCATTTCAGCTACGTAGCAGTCACTCGAGTGAAAGGGACGCTGTTGTAATGATTGGAAGGTGTAGCATTTGAAACAAAGGAAGACAAGATGTATGCATCAGCTTCTGATTTGGAAAAAACAAACCCAAAGGGTGTCATCCTCAAACCCTGAAAATAAAATCTCTGACATTGCAATATCTGTTCTTTTCCTCTTCAGAATCGACTCCTTTGTCATGCGTTTCTAGCAGACCTTAAAATTAACATAGATCTGTTTATATTCAGCACTGTACTTTTGTCATAGAATCATCAATGTCAGCAGAGCACATGAAATACACGGTGTTACACCAAGGGCAGAGCCCGGCGGATCTCAGCATACTGGAAAATCAGAGCCAGAACAATTATCTATTCTAACAGGTATATGGAAACGGATGGAAAAGGGATGATTAGTCACATGTTTTGTCAGTCCTGTTTCCTTTTAAAACAGAGAGCAAAGATTTCATTTCTGAGTTGTCTGCTCTTGGCTGAAGTGATTAGGATGAACTGCCCATAGCTACAGTCAACACGACTATCAATAAACTTGATACTTGCTTCCTGCAGGATACTCAGCAACTTTTTTCACTGTATTTGTACAGGATTTGTTCATGTTCAGCCATATAAACTAGGTAAATTTACATTATAGCACAACTGGCACCATCTTGTGCTACAAAGGGCTATATTTTAGAGAAGCATTACATCAAAATGAGCTTAGGTGTAAAAACTTGCTCAAACTGACAATATTTTTGTTTTGCATTGTGCTGAATCCTAAAGCTGCTTGCCAGTTTTGTCTCTTTTGCCACTCCTCCTGAGATAGCTATGCTCAGTGTAATTATGCACACCAGTTTATTATGCTGTGCAATTCACAGAGATAATAAAATAAAATTAATAAACAGAGATGACAGAGGACAAGAGACTCAAATTCTTACTCTGTAAAATTGAAATGTAACAATTGCAGAGGAAAAATATCACCAACTTTATCACTGCAAAATTACGGCATTTTTTAAAAGATGTCCTTTCATGTTTTACGCACAGAGACTTTTTTCAGTGACCTGGCAGATTACAAATGCTTGTGGCAGAGAACTGGAACCCATTTTTCATGGGAAAACTGCCTAAATTAATAAGCCAGTTTAAGTTTGTTTTGGCTAGGAATGAGGAAGAGCAGGCTGTTTGTTTGATGGAAAGTTGCTAAGGAAATTAATTTGTAGCCATAGATTTTCTAAAAATAAGACACTGTATTTTTCACTGCAGAAACTCTGCACTTTATATATAAAGAATACATTCACACACACACATATATATATAAAGTATCGTAGGTTTAGACATATATGATCTAAACATCAACCTTTATAAATCTCGCAAAGATGGAGCACAGGGTGGGAAGAAGGAAGAAATGCACTCCCATCTCTTAGCTGCCTCCATCTTTCAAGAGTGTGAATATGAACAGACTCACTGACTTCTGACCTTAATCAAGCTCAACTTTCTAAATTATATCTTTTTGCATGTCTTTGCTGTTAAACTTAAAATACTATTATATAGCATTCAAAATCTAAAACTAGAAATTCTGCATACGCTGAATTATCTACAGCTAAAGTATCAACACAGAGCTAGACAATCCCCAAGATTTTTTTTTTTTTCAGTTTTGGACTGAAATCTAAATTCAGGAACAGCCTTCTTTTCACTGTCACTTTTCACCAGATTCAACTATGTAGCTATGTACTAATAACTTCCACCTACTGTTAATAGAGAAACACTTATAAGAGAGTATAAATTTAATGAATTTATTAAAATTCAATTCTTTCTTACTGTAGGTGAGGACAATCTCAAAACCGACTGCATACTACTTGGTGCCAAATGCATTCTACTTTAATGACAGCTGCCAAAACAATTAACATCCTCATCCCGCAAGCTCAAGTATAGGCTATCTTAAAATTAAGTTTATGAAAGATCACAGCCAAAAAGGGCTTCAAGGTAGAAAAGTCAGTGTCAGATTTGCTAGAAAATACCTATTTGCCAATTGAAAACACTGGCAATTTCACAGAGAAATCGGAAGTTGGACCAGCTCTGCTAAACATAACTGGCCACAAAACTGGCTACATAACACAGCCAGGAACCAACACTGAGCCAGAACTTGCCAGAGCTGCAGAATCCTTTTGTAGAACAAGTAGCTTTCCTAGGGTGCTGCTACTAAAGTATTCCATGTTGCTCTCTTTTCTACATGTTCCTATTATTTTTCTTGGCTGTATAGATTGACTAGAAACCATACCAAGAAAATAAAGTATGATACATAATCTTGCGTATCTGGTTTATGAAAGCACTGGCGAAATGGAAGGCTTTCTTTCAAGCTTCATATTTATATGGAAAAAAACCTTTTAATATTTCTGTACTTGATTTAAATGGAAGATGCCAAACAATCTGCCATTTGCTAAATGATATCCAAAAAATTGTATCAGAGACATTTTCAAATAGCATGGTTTCATATACACATATAGGCCTAAAAGATATAAGAAACCCTATTATTAAAGTACTTCCAGAGGAACATTCACTTTTTTCTGTTTGATTTCCACATAAAAGCAAACACTTAAATACCCTTTCACTTTACTTTGTTCCTTTATAATCTATATAAGAAAACTGAATCCAGATGTCTAAGAGACTTAAAAAGAGAAAACAGCAGAAAGGATCAGAATGCCTGACTATATCAGTGTTCCTGAATGCAATACAATTCATCAAAACCAGTTTTATATAACGACCTGACATTAAATACTTAATTCAGCGCAAATTGCAAAGAAGCTTTTTATTCAAATTGCCTGATTATTAGTTTTAACAACACTCAAAACAAGATATTCATTTAGAGGTGTACAGTTTGGACTTTTTCCAAGACAACACAATGCCTATGGGCTGAGTTCTCATATGTTTCCAAGAAAAATAAGCACCAGATTTGAAAATAGTTATACCAACTGTAATGCAAATAGCATTTTATCTATCCACTTTGCAAATTTCAATTGGTATTTAACCATTTAGTACTAGCTAGGGTCTTTTACACACATAATAATTTAAGTCTCCTCTTATACACAGTCCCTTCATCTATTTTGGCTGGTACCACTACAAAAGAATCTCAGTCTCACTATTCATACTTACTGTAATTTCTTCAGTCAAATGTAAGCCCAGAAGAACAGAAATTACAACATGCACTGACACTGATGCAGTTGTTTTCAGCAAGTTCAGAAACAGTAAGCTTGGAAATAAATTTACCCTTTCAGGAAATAATACAAGGCGTTTGGTTAATTCCTTCACCCTCCAAACTACACAATATATAAAGGTGATATACGATCTTAAGCCTTCATATGCACAGTGACTATCCACTGGGGCATCACTCAATCAGTATATCTTTTGGATACAAGTTTACAGTATTCTGATAATCTTCCAAGGCTGCATTCTCAATATTCCCATCCTTTTAAGTATTTGTTGTGTTGTGAATGATGCTTTCGTAAGTGGCCATCCATAGGATATCACATGTGGCATTACAATTTATTAACTATTGCAGCACATTACCGAACATCCACAAGACATCTAGTATTATGTTAAGAACATAGCTAGATAATATTCAGTAAAGATTTATTACATACATACACACACCAACAATGAAAAACAGCTGAGTGAAGGACCATGGTGTAGGCTAAGTTTCAGGAACCAGTCCACTTTCTATGGAAATATGGAAATTGTCTATAATACATAGATAGTTTCCCATCACTTCAGAAACAAGACTACTAGAAAAGCAGAGCGTTACCATTACAGCTATATACACTATATACAATGTATAACACCCTCTTTTCATTCCACAAAAACTCCAAAATCTGCAGTTCCATACAAAGATATATTTTGCTGTGAATATTCTAAGAATGTCTCTGGAAATAAGGAAAATGCATCCCTACAACAGGTGGTTAGGATTATTTACAATAACAATGTAGGTAACTATTTTTATAAGTTGTGATTTTTATACATTATATATATATAAAACATATATATACATTCAAGCAACAATTAGATAGTAGAAAAAATGCCGCGCTGCCAATTTTAAGTATGTTTTAAGTAAATAAATGATGCTAAACCGATTCTACTCTGTAAGCAGAACATTTTAATATTACACAGCTCCCTGGAAAAATCACAAGATAAAGTGAGTTTTCACCTGATGTTTTTATGACAATGTTCTCTGTTGTAGAGTATAATAATAGAGCTAACGCTTATGAAGGCTGAAGTATTTGAAGGATTGTAGTTGCAATTAAAAGTATTATGGTGATTCTCGTAAATTATACAAACGTGTGTTGAAACCTGGACTTCGAAGTAACAAGGCCTAGGGTACTTTACAAAGGAAATCAATAGCCCTGGCTCAATTTTTTATTTGGGGAAGCCAAGTCACAGAGAGTCTACAGGACTTGCTGAAGGTCACCCAGGCCATGCTTTAACAATTCAGCAAATTGAGCTCCAGGATTCCTTGTACCAGATCAAAAACCCACCTGGGCACATAGTCTAGCATGACATCTCTATACCAGTTCAAATTCCATATTTACAAAACGTTATACCAACCTCATATGGTCAGGCTCATATTGGATCACGTATCAGCCATTCACCTAACTATATGCCATGAAAACCAAACATGCCTATGGGATACCCTGGCGAATTTGATTATCATCCTGTGTCTCCATGATCCTGATCCCATTTGCAGCAGGGGCGCATCAGTAGAAGACAGAGCATGTATGAACGAACACAAAATCTCGGCCTCCCCAGGAGCAGCTGTCTGGGCTGAAGAAGGAGCATGGGCCCCTAATTTCCATCCCAATGTGCTCCTGGGTACCTGGTGCCACCCAGCAGGCCATGAACGCTTTCGGACACTGCTCAGTTTACAGCCATAGCCCCCTAATGCAAACACGTCACTAGCCAAAACCCAGTTACCAACCCCCCTTACAACTCGCCCCCACGCAGCCCCTGACAGCAGGTCTGTAATACAGCACCAACCCCACCGCCATAAGGTCACTTTCCTGCCCCTGCAGAGGGGGAGGTTGTGCCTCCGGGGCTTGGGATAGGGGACTAGGCCGGCCTCCCACCTCACAGCTTCCCTCCACACGGTGCTTGTGCAAGACGGTGGGGGAAGGCGACACCCCGCCTGCGAGAAGCGGCTGCGGTAGGAGAGGGGCCATCTTAGCCCGCCCCATCGAGAAGATGGCGCCCTCCACAGCCTCCCCTCAGGGGTCGGGGTCCCATCGAGAAGATGGCGCCCTCGGAGGTGGGGGTGGGCGAGGAGGCGGGCGGGGGCGGGCGCACGGCAGGGCTGCGGCGACAGCGAGCACCGAGGGACGCGCTGGCGGCGGCCGCTTGCCGGTACCTTTCAGGGCCTGGTGCATCCCCCCGATGCCACTGTAGAGCTCCAGCACCCGCAGCGGCGCCATTCTCCGGCAGCCGGCGCCCCGCCCGGCCCGGCCCGGCCCTCCCGGCGGCCTCCCCAAGCGCCGCCCGCCCGTTCCGCCGCTCTTTCGTTCCCACCTGCCCGCCCTCCTGGGTCCTCCTCAGGCTGGCGGCTCCGTGCCAGCCCTCGCCTGCTGCGCAGCCCCGGAGCAGCGGCTTAATTTGGCATTGCTAATTGCTCGTTAAACCCCAAAGTGGGCTTAGGCCCGGAGGATGAAGCCACCCCCTGGCTTAGCTGGTCCTGCTGCCCCCTGAGGTGGCCATGGGGCTGATGCTGGCCAGCAGCTCTACCATCTGCGTCCTCCCGGGAGTGAGGGATCGGGAGAGGGGCCCGCTCCCGGCCATGAATCCCTTTGGAGTCAACATCTCTCCCGGCCGAGGGCTCCTCACAGGGGCAGTGGTGAAATCCCCAACCCCATTGCCCTTCCTCAGGCCCTGCACCACCACAGGGTGTCCAGCGCCCACAGGGAGGTGGAGGCCAAGCCCGGCCATTGACATCGAGGCAGCAGGCAAGGACAGGCTGGAGACTGAAATGAATTTGGGTGGCTTGTGCCCAGCCAGGTCACAGAGAAGGGGGACGCAGGGCAGCAAAAGGGGCTTATCGCCATGCGGGGGTGTGCGTGCTGGCCTGCTGGGCAGCTGTTGCGAATGGTGCTCGACAGTTTTATGGGCCTAAGCGTTTCGTGATTTCAGTGTGCAGTGCTGTTTTTGAGAAGTCATTTCAAAGCCTGGACCGCTGGTGGAACAGGAAGGAAGGAAATAACTGATGAAACTCTTCTACTTTGCCGTAACAGTACAAAATTGCTTTTGCTAAATTGGAAAAGAAGAGGCGACTCAAAGACATTGTTGCCCATGAAAAGTAGTTTGTTTTTAAAACAAATGTTAGATGTGCATTTACATATATGTATAACAACCAGAGTAAATATCCTGCACACTATCATGTGGGTTACCCCACACACATGAGCAGACACTCACCTATGCCTCAGTTTGCAGATTTAGATTCTAAAGTGAAGGAAAAAACCCCAAACCTGAACATTTTTCTCTAACAGCTTCTTGAGTTAATCATATTTTTGCGGTACCTCCTAGAAACCTGTCAAAAATAAGGTAGATTTGAGGAATATTTATTTTTCCTTCGAAGCTGCCTCATTCAGCTGGTCATAGTAACTCCTACCTCTTGCATCTTGGTCAAGAAAGAATTTTTAGCTGAAAGTGGAGGGTGAAAAAGAGAGAAATCTGCTGCCTTTCAACGCGCTTCTCCAGAATATGGGACACATCAAGTGTGAAAAACAGTGAAATTAGAAACAAAATTTCAAAGTAAGAATATTGGTCCTTGCCAGCTTTTTCGAAACAGTTCTGTCATTCACCTCTGGGTCTTCATCATCAGAGTCTGGGACTGCTGCTTTATTGGTCAGCCATGGAAGTAAGCAGGTGACTAAAACAAGAAGTCCAAGGTCTACTTCCAGAATTTCTTAAAGGAAGTGCAGCAGCCGAGGTACCAGAGGAGAGCAGCACGCATTGCAACCAGCGGTGAGGCAGGTTGCCTGTATGGACGGGAGAACTGAGAAAGGTGGCTGAATCACATGGCATAACAAAACCAGGAATGTGTCAGCTGGAGAAAACAGTCATGGGACAAACACGGTGAAGGCTCTGAAGAAGAGGGTTCAGGATGATGATGTTGGCTACAAAGAGCAAGGTTGTTATCAGCTAAGAAGATACAATTCAATAGGACCCCTTCAAAATACAGATGCAAGGTGAAAATAAAGAAAAAGGCAGCTTTTAGACTACTGAAATTAATAAAGCTGATGAATGAGTTTGAGCTCCTTGTATTACTATTTCAGCAAACTATACATCACGGCAATGTTAGATACTGTGATGAATGAGAGCTGTAGGCAGCGGGGAGCTGTTCATTTATTTGGAGCTGACCAGTACCTGGAGCAATTAAAGCTACAGAGGAGCAGTATTTCCTTATATCAGCGAGACATAGATGAGCCGTGTTTTTCCCTCTCCTTTCCCTGACTCCAAGGTATTCTTGCCATTCTCACACGGGAAAGGTGGAGTCTGGTGGAGAAAGCAGCAGAGATGTCTCTGCTATATTGGTGGCAGTAGAACATTCCCTGCTCAGGGGAAATCCTCCACCTACCTCCTCCACCAGGCATCCTCCGTGTAGTAAACTGGAGAATCTGATCAACATGCCTCCGCTCTGGCAACAACAAAATTCATAAACTAGGTTGGGATTTTATTAGCTGCTTCTTGCAAAGAATGGGAAACACTAAAATTTTGCTAGTGCTCATTTTTAAACAACTGCCAGTAGTCAGTTTTATAATTCTGTATAACTGTGTCTGCCCTAACCTGGTTCTCATTATTATTTACAGCTGTGAAAAGGTCCAAAATGAAAACAGGGAATCTGGAAACAGTTACTTTTAGTGCTCTTCCCTTTATAAATGTAAAGTCAGCATAATAATAACCATACTTTTTGGATTAGACCTTACATAGTAGTATTTAAGGTATGCTGCTTATTTCAGAGACTGGTGCAATGGCTGAGAAGTGCCAAGATCCATGGCCACTCATATCTTTCTTCTTACAGAAAAACTGAATGATTGTGTGGAGAGGATGAGCCCTGTGAAAGCAATTGTTCATACTTCACTCAGAAAATCTTGCCAACACGTGCTGCCACTGCCATGGGGCAGGCTAAACAGTTGCTCACTCTTGGTCTTGTGATCCCAAAGCAGCCACATGTCTGCAGAATTTCCCAGCTGGATCTCTCTGACTTACTGACATTTGTATTGTGACAGTTCTTTCTTTCTCAGCTCCGTGCATATAGGATGGGTAGGATTCCTGTAAATCTCAAGGAACATTTCATTTGATTAGCAGAGGAGATTAATAACAGAGCTGAAGTCCAATGTCCACCTCTGGACTCTTAACACACTTTAGGACACAGGTATGGGCCGTTTCATATATCAGTTATGGCTCAACAATATAGCTGGCTTTAAATAACAGTTAATAGGCTTTTCTAAAAAGATGTTAGTTTATTCTAAATGAGCACATCTATAGAATAATGCATTGATGAAGCAGCTATTTTCTTGACTCTAATGTATTTATAGTAAAATATATTTTGAGCAAACTGATCATTTAATGACATTTTAAAGCCGTTGACATACACATGTGATATCAGCATCTTCATTGAGACAGCTTTTGAAAACTCCTGCCTCCTAGCAACTAGCAGCATTTCCTCAATGTAGAAGTTTCCAAAGTTTGCCCACATCTCTGATGAGTGGTATGATACAGGCAATCATGCTAGATCTGAAAATGTTGCCCTGGTAACCAATAAACACATCCAGTGAAACAGCTACATGTGGTAAGAGGAACACGCAAATGAAACCACTGCAGTATTTTCTCTTCTTACAATGCTTTAGAATTGTTAAAAATGTTACAATCATCACAGAAACATGCAGAAACCACCACCTTAAGATTCTGCATTGTACTTGGCAACTGAAAGGTAAAATTACAAACTATGACTGGACCGTGTACTCTTGTCCTCAAAGTGAGAAGAAAAGATTTTCACTGTTGTGTTTCTATAATCACACCAGCAACAAATGCACGCAACAAACACGCACAAAACATTTTATAGGCAACTCAAGCCTTCTGCAGTTACACGTAACTCTTCCCCCTGCCCTCCCACCTGCAGCAGAGCTAAGACTAACAGGCCAGCAAGGCCTCTGCCTGCACCCGGCTGTGAGCAGAAGGTTGCCAGTCTGCAGTGCGCGTCACAGGGGTTATTGATGCCGCGATACTGCAGCAGTATAAATTGCTTCAAGTTTCCTTTCAATGTAACCCCTCAACGTAAGGCTAGGTAATGGAAGTTAGTAGACCTGTAGCTGTGACGTGTTTGTGAGCATTTCCTCTACATTCAAAAAATGGAGAGAGAACAAGAAAAATCTCTTTCTGATGATACACCAAATGTTTAAAAGTGCATTCACAGTGATCAGCCAAAACTTCAATACAGGCAAATATTAATGTTGACGGCTGAACAACAAACAACACTTCTTGTGTCTGAATGTCCAGTATAACCTACTAAATACCTAAATAAGGATCAGGAAGAGTATACCGACATCTCAGCTGTCTAGAAGGAAAGCTCATGTTCTGGGTCAGAAATCACTGTGGCTAGGAAAGAATGTGAAGCATGTCATACCCTTGCAATGCAATCACTGAATTGAAAAAAATCACTGAGAGTGTCTAGCGAAAATTATTGTTTCCATAACCATTGGCCCAGTAGGTTACTAATAAAACTGAAAACCTTTTGCAGTTTATCAAAATTGATCTGTACTGGATGTAATGTTTCAGGAGAGAATTTATCAGACTTGGTTTCTGCAGAAGTGATGCTCAGTAAAGGTAACGCTCAGCCACAGACATGGCATTTCTGGGAAGCCTGCTGGGCCGTGCCAGTGTGGCTAACAAAGCCAACGATTTTCATTTATAATGCCACGCATCTGCAAGACTAGAAGTGAAACCCACATCAAACCAGATTTGTTAGCCTCTCTCAACACATTTCTAAGAACTCTATACAGGGGAAATTTATGTAGCTGAAATTATTTGGAAGAGTCATCAGACACAAACATTTTTAACCTTTCTCTTTTCAAATATATCAGTCTCTCCATTTCAGGATTTTATGTTCATGTTTTGGAGCTATGCATATACTCTGTAGGCAATAAGGAATAAAAAGACATTGCTTCTCTAATTAAATCTTTACTTTTCTGGTTTAAATAAATTTAAATCTAAATAAATCTGGCCTGTTTGTTATGTTTGGCCTGCAATGGTCGCCCTGGCTGGATGAGAGGCTTATGTTTACATAATGTTATTGACTTTCTTGTTGTACTTACACATTCCACTGCTTGACCAAAAAAAAAAAAAGGATAAAAAAAGGCTAGTAACCAAAAAAACCACCCTTTGCTGGACTGAACAAAACAGACTCTGAGCTCTGTAAGGCCCGCTGCAGTCAGCCAAAAGATTGCTGCCGCAATGAGTGTGTTTTGAATCAGACCCTTGAAGGGTCACAGGAAACGGGTGACAGCAGGCACGGAGCCAGGCGGTGTTAAAGGGGGGATCAGTTCAAGCTGCTCCAGCAGAATGAGGTAATGGCGTGGGAGATCCCAGCTCGCTTGCAGGGGCCGGAGGAAACGGCGTGGTGCCTGCCTGCTGCTCTCTCGGGAGGAGGGGGGATGAGGGGAAGGAGGGGAAGAGAGTGCAGATGGTGAGCCTGGATGTGCCTCCTACCTTTTTGCTTAAGGCAGGAACTTTCATCTTCAGCATCCCCATGTGATTTGCACAGTCTATAGTGTGCAAACTGAGAAAGGCTTGTAGCTGTATGTTGGCGTTGGTTATGCCTTTTGCTCACAAGGCCATCTAGTAACACCTAAAGCTTTTGTATACCATAGACTTGTCTTTTAAGGAGTTCAGCCCCTGCCCAAACTTTCTTTTTTCATTCAGTCCCATGTGATGAGTTTAATCTTTGACTAAGACTGTAGTTAGCACAGGAAATGAGATCTCTTATGCTGGTCACCATGGTGGTAGGATTTCAGTAGTAGGGTGTTTCCTCCAGAGAGAAAGAAAATCTTTAATGCAGCCGCAGGAGAGCTGTAACTGCGGACTTGCTGAGCTATCTTCAAATTAGATAAACCACAATTGCGCACACTAAGTACCATAAAATCTGCCCAAGAAGCTGAGCACCTGGTGCCTAGGCAGCACAGAGGTGTCTTCCACCCTGGCTATATTGCTGGCACTTTGCAAATGAGTTACTTTAAAGCTAATTTAAAGCTATTTGATATCACTTATGAACTGCAGTTACAGAAGTGGTTGCCCTGTAAATATTCCCTTTCTGACTTTGGATTTGTCTACAAATGTCTGTCAAGCACACCAGTATACTAAAGCTTAGCATCTGGGATGTAGCTCTTTTCTAACAGAAAGTCTCTTGGAAAATAGTCTATAGAAAAGCACAGATTTGAAGAAGTCGTGAGAATTTGTATGGATAAACTGAAATGGATAAATTGAAAAGTTATTCTGCAAAAAATCCCAGCTAAAATATAAAAGTGTCATTTTTGGCTGCTAGGTCTTTTGGGGTCCCTTCCCCCAATTAAGTATTGCTTCAACTAAGAACAAAAAGCTTTGGGTTTTCCTAAAGTGGAAACAAACCTTTTTTAGAAAAAGGGCCATGAATTTAAAATGTTATTTTTGCTGAGACAGTCTGGAGAGAGAAGCCCCAATAAGTCTAACCTAAACGGGTCAAGAAAGCCTGAAATAGTTCTTTCTGAAGAGAAATCTTCTTGCACAAGATATATGCCAGTATGGACTGGCAGTTTCAATATTCAGCTGTAGGAAGTTAGGCTGATTTAAGACTCCAGCAAACATGTTTCATATAATTCATAAGAGAAGTACAATGGGAAATTGTTGGAATTGTCTATTGGGAACCCTGTATGTCAGATGAAGTCCCTGAGGATGACTTCATTGCAGTTACAGTGCCAAGTCAGATGTAGCACTCATCTCCTACGGTATAGGACACAGTTGTTCAAAAACTAACAGAATTAAACTCAAGTAATTAATTAACTACACTGTGCGTAATTCCCATTGTCATTACCAGTCCAGGCATCATGTATATTGTAGTACAGTAGTATTATGTCCTTCATCTGCAGTATATATCTCAAGATTCCTCTTGATACCAAAGAAGTTGATTATTTTCGGAATACAACTGCAGGACAGTGGCATTGTTACCATATTCAGGGTAAACCATTCCTCAGTCTTTGAAAGATCCTGACATCTGAACTGCATGTTGTTTCATCCTGGTGTGTTTTGGACTTCATGGTAGCCTTGGTAACTTCCGTGTCGTTTATGGGAAATGCCCGATCCATGTCAAATAAACAGCCACAAACATTGGCAAATGTCTAAGAGTCAGCAAAACTAAAGCACCTACAAAGCTCCTAAGTAGTTGCTAAGTCCTTCTTCCTGCCATCCTACACAAGCTCTTTCCCACCCAATGAACGTATGCAAGACCAAAATCTCAAAGAAAATTTCAGGTAGATAGTGAGTTTGTCTTTGTAATGGGAAGCAGGACACCTTTCCACCTGAAAAAACATGGACGACTCCACTCTTCCAGGTATTTGCTCTCTTCCTTCTCCAGCCATATGCACCATCTGCTCTACACGTATTTAAGAAATTTTCCACTCCATTCCCTGTAGCCTACAATGTTTTATGCATACTATCAGCTTAAATCTGGATCATCTTCTCTCCTCCATCCCAACCGGACAGAGTATATTTATGCTTGAAAATTAGGCATAGAGCTGCGTGTAAAAACAGTTCGTCTTCTTAGAAACTCAGTCTTCTCAGCTTCGGGGTGTGTGCACCACCGCCTCTTCCCTTTGTAAGGAGCCAACTAATCCCAGAATGGCTAACACAATGTACGCTCAGTTTATGAGTCTCATTGGAACCAAGGATTTGGCACAAGAACTTGGACTGAGGAATCCACAAAAACTTGGCCCTCGAGGAGCTAGTACTGTTCTGCTTGTCCTGGGCATCTCAAAGGAAGAATGGAACAATTGCTGCATGCAATTAACGATTCCATTGCTGTGTCCTGCCTCTTCCTCAGAAAGAACATCATCATTTCCTGGTATATCATGGCAAGAAAACATTATGCTATTTATGCTTTGTGTAAGTGGTGGAACTGGAGGAGAGAGAAGAATGAAATCACTTCTCAGATTTAATTGTTTTTTGGCTAGAGGAGCTCTTTAAGCATTTTGCTTTGAAAAAGCTTGGCCAAAAAGTAGTAGTAAATGTCTAACTGACAGGGTTCATTAATGGCATTCTAGAATCGCTTCTTTTAGCTTTTTCCAAAAGAGAGGATGGATCAATGGATGACTCATCTTTGAAAAGATTTGCAATCTCAAAATTTAAAACAGCGATCCCAGACAGATTAATATTATGGCTTCCCATTGTAATGTGACAAATGAATGTTCATCCATGCTGTTGACTTCTACCTCTGCCAGCAGCTTACTGCAGGGATAGCAACTGAGCACTGTTCTTGATAGCAAAGTCAAGATAGCAAAGTCAGCAATGTGGCAAAGGACAGAAAAAAGCCCTGCACATTATAAACATTTTACATAGATCCTACATAGAGCTTAAGCTTTCCTTTATCTGATATTTAAGTTAAATGGTCTTTATAAAGTGCCTATCATGATCCCTGAACAGTTCCTTCGTCTTTGGCAAAACACAAACTTCATGAAACAAGGAGAGCAGATAGCTAAAATTTCAAATTATCTATTTTGGGGCACCCAAATCAAGACTGAGGGACTTTGTGTATTCTGGAAATTAGTTCTGCTTAAAGAGTTTCAGGTTGAGCATCGAGCCTCAAGCCATGGCAAACCTCTTGTCAGTTTGGAAAACCTTGTCCTTTATGTTCCAGTCATTGCTAATCATATTGCTGACATTCAGGAATCAGTGCTGTTGCTATTAAGTGAAGTGAGGCAGATGGAGTATACAGATTGTCATTCTTTTTTTTGTTTAAGAGATGGATTAAATAAATTGCTATACCTATGATAGAGTTGAAAAACTTCTCTTTCTCTTTTCTGTGTTGCTAGAACTGTGCATGGTGTTTGAGACAACCACAGGACTCGGGGCAGAGGGCTGTACTGGCTTTGAAAAGGAGTACTTGATTTGGTACAGAAATGTCCTATTTTGATACAGAAAATGTCCTGTTCTGGCAATTAGAAACCATAGTTTCACAGTAGAGGGGAACTTTATGCACGACAATAATAATTTTTGGAAATGTAAGTCATGCAACTGGGTGGCATGAGTCATGTTCAAAACACTTCCCTAGTAATGAAACCTGTGCCAGTTTCATATAGTTCATTTTACATTAAAATATAATATTGCAGAGAGACTTGGTTAATTTTGAGTATAAAGCCTAGTCATTTCCTTGAAAAAATCAGCAGCTAGTCACACCAGTTTGATATGCTTTGCAACACTGGCAACGACTGTAGGCAACATAACTTTAAAAATAAATTTCATAAAAGAATTTGCCAATTTCTTTCTTAAGACCATATTTGTCAAGGAAGTTACTCACAAGGGGAGACTTCAATGCCTGGACATTTAGATGTTCTGCAGCCAGTGGTGTTCAAAAACCCAGATCAGCTTCTCCCAGGCAGCGTGCAGGGAGACCTATTCTCTGGGTTCAGAAAAATCAGCTCTTCCCTGGAGCCTTTTCGTGGGGGCTCCTCATTACACTTCGCCCCCAGCTAAAGGGAGGGACCGGCCCCAGCTGAAGATGTACAGCCAGAATCCATTTTTTGGAAACAGGAACCTTTTTGTTTTCAAAACCATACAGTCAGTCTTTTCAGACCACGGTGAAGGAGGAAGTGCTCTTTTGGACTAAAGTTACAGCACTCGCTCGAGCGGTAGGCGACAGCACTTGCTGTGGCTGAGCATTACGGGGAGTCCCTATTCAGTTTGCTGTAGGACATTAAGAGTCTTTCATATCCTCCTGTTAAAGCTGGTCCCTTTTGCCTGGAGTTTGTTCAATATTCATGGAGCAGGGGAAGTGTGAAGGAATGCCTCTATGGCCCCATGCATGCCAGGGCTTAAGGTTACTGTATGGTACTGAAAACAAAAGTGATTGCATTTGCATAGCAGGATGTTTTTCCTGGGTATTTAATATTTATGAGTCATTTTATACCTCCTGGAAGCAGAAACTTTACTAAAAGTGCACAAATCTGATTAATGAAAGTATTTGCATCTGTTTAGTCAAGGTCTATAATAACTGGAAAGCACATTCAGTATTTGGACCAAATTTCCCCAGTTTCTCACTGTTTAAATAAAATGGCAAATCAAAAAAATGCGAATGCCATTCTTTTCAGTGATGTTTTCAGACCGACAGATATTTGTACAAGAAAGTCAGGGAAGTTCTGACTGTTATGAGGCCTTTTTTCTTTTTAGCGTAACAGATTTTCAATATAAAGCCATTCAGGCATCTGTACCCTCTCCTTATGCACACCCATTTTCCCTGTTAATGAAAGTTACACAACAATCCGATATTTTTTGCTACACTTCTAGGGCTTGACTCTGTATTTCATTCTTGGCAGTGAACCAATACATCAGTTCTCTGGCAAAAAGCCAAAAAATGCCAAAATAAATTTTGCAGTGTGAACTGAAAGGCTTACGATAAAAATACCTATTTCTTTTTTTAAGAGTGCCATTGGCTTACCTCTGATCTGCCTCTGTAGAGGCAAGTGACATCGCAAACCGACCAGGCAGCTGCCTGACTGCGTACTGGAGTTGCAAATGAAGGCATCGCAATAAACAACACAGATGACAACTAATAGTTTATGAATAATCCCCAATGTGGTGTGTAGTGATGCTATTAGCTCTCTGTCCTTCATGTAAGAAGTGGTCAGGATCCTGACCAGCCACGGTCTCCGAGAGTCCCATAGCACTTTCCTTAAAATTGGGTTGATTACTGTGGTTTCATTTCAGTTCAAAGAAGTACACTCTCCACGATTTTTATAGCTACGCTGAGGTAGAGTCTTTCCTGACAAGTACTGTGGAGATCTTTTTGCATTTCAAGAGACCAGTTCTTGTTCCCCTTTGGGGTTTGGGATGCAAATGTGCGTTAAATTTATTACAGCCTTGCAAGAAACTTAGAGCTTCCTCCATTTATGCATCTGTGTAAGTGCCAACCAGCAAAAGGCACTTAAAGGTTTATTGTAGTCCCGACAACTGACAATATCCGAACATTTCTAGGAAAATTTCATAGTGAGAAACAGCAATGAGGCAGGTGGCCAAGAGTACATATGGCAGCGGTGACATAAACATATGGAAATTACACTTGAAACATGGTGGAGAGGGTCATATTTATTTACTAAAACAAACACCTTCTTGGATTTTAGGGGCAAAGCAGTTTCTGAATGAAGGATGACTGTTGCATGTGTGTGCCATTAGAGGTTTTGTGGAGTATAAATAAGTTGTGCTCTGTTGGGAAAAACAGATTGGACACCTTTAAAAAACCAACAATCTGCTAAAGCTATCAGTACTTTGAGTAAAGCATCTTTAATCTGTGAGGCTGTTGGTTATGTGCTGGTTTATTTTTTTGCCTGCTCATAGGAGGAGTGTGTACTTTTGTGCCAGGGCTCACAAAGGCTCTACAGCTCAAACTTGATGGCTTAAATAAAGAGCTCTCAGAGCGCCGGACAGCACAACAGCGTCCAGGCTGGGCTGCGGGTACCCTTAGCCTCAGGAATGCCGGGTGACCTCTGCCTCCTATTCAGTGGGTGAATGGAATGAGCTGTAGCCCAGGACTTACGCTGCAAGCACTTCAGTAGCTCAACGTTGTCAGCTTCATTTGCTCGACTAAGCTTTAGTGAACAAAGGAAATTAAAACCTCAAGGACCTACATTTAGGTACAAACTGCATTCCTGCACTTCTTGTTGCCATCAGAATGAAACTAAAGCACAGTTTCCTTTACCAAAAAAAAAAAAAATCCTTAATAAAATATATGGGCTACGATTCTTCCTCCTAAGGTACGATACCTGAAGTACCACACCTGGAGTAAAATAGCGGACTTTACTGTGAATTGGGGTGTGAAGATTACCTTCCTCTCTGTTTGTGTTCAGGTTTCTCAGAATTTCCAGAGAAGATATTTGCTTCTGCAGGACTGCAAGTTAAAAAAGATTAAAAATTGATAGTACTTTTGCATCCCATAAGTGCTGAAGTAATAAATTACAGATAATGCCTCTACATCGTATTGGTCACTTCCCATAGCAAAGAGGAAAAAGATGTCGTTTACCTGATGTGTCAGTGCAGGATTAGAGAATATGAGTCGTGCTTTGGCCAGTCAAGTTTTAAATTATCTAAATGACAGGGATTCTGTCATCTCCCTTAAATGACTTCTGCATTCATAGTGAAAACAATCTGCTGCTACTCAGTCTTAGTTTTTCTCGGTTAAATTTTATGCCATTGCTATTGCCCTGTACTACCTACATCATTCTTCTCTACCACTGGTAGCCCCATTTTGATAGTAAAATTGCTCTTGAAACACTGGGATTTTTGTCTGGCCTTTGATGCTACACACATTGGATATTTGCAGATCATGTCTAATGAATAATTATCATTTTGCCAGGTGCTTTCCTAAGACTCTGATTGTGTGCCTACTGAAATTAATAGCAAAAGTCTGTTGGGTACAACAGTGCAGAAACAAACCTTTGTTAAAATCAAGCCTCCCACTATCCTAGTTATTAGAAGGATTGCATCTAAGACCAAGATCCTGATTGCAGGTATTTCAATAATGTACTATCGACACTAAAAAAATAGTTACTGCTGGGATTTTTCTTACAATAATGGCAGAATTAAGTCTTACCCATGTAAATGCTCACCCAGCTACAGGGAAAACACATTTAAATATAAGTGTTTTGTCTTTATGTTATGTAAGTGTTGAGTCTTCAGCACAGAAGTAGGAGCTGAGATTGCTGTCATGGGAGGCAGCTAGAGAAGACACACGTATTATTTTTCTGGCTGTTTATTTTGGACATGTGGCAGCCCTTTGTGAACAGTTAGCATCATTCTTCCCTGATCTTACTTTCTTTCAGGAAGATAAGAAAAGAAACAGATTCTCAAAAAGATATATACATACATATCCATATACACACATCATACCTATAGAAGGTTTTTTAATGTATGCATCCTGGGTTATCTGGAGTATTTTGCCCGTCCTGTAGCGTAACATTAAGCCCGCCAACCCTCCCTTGCAATCGCCGCGCTAACTCTCAGCGGGGGATAACGAGAGCCAAGGGAAAGCTCAGCGCCCACTTCGGCGAAGCCCAGGATGCCGCTGCTGCCACCCCCGTCCTCCTCGGGCGCCCCGCGCGGTGCCGGGGTTCGCCCCGCGCGGTGCCGGGGTTCCCCCCGCGCCGCCATCTGCGGGCCACCGCCCCGCCGCGCCCTCCCTGCCACTTCCCCCGCCTCGGCGGCCGCTCTCCCGCAGCCCCGGGGAGAGATCTGCCGGCCCTCGAGGCTCAGCCGCGCCGCCCCCACGCCGGGCCGAGCGGGGAAGGCAGGGGCGCTGCCCCCCGCGCCTCTCCCCGCCGCCCCCAGCTGCCCCGCACGGCCGCCTTTGTGTGCGCGGCGGCGGCGGGCAGCCCCCGCGCCCCCCCGCGCCCCGGCGGCCGCCGCCCCCTCCCCGCGGGGCGAGGCGCGACGGCGGGCGGCGCGGCGATTGGCGGCGAGCGGCGGGTGGGGCGGCGATTGGCGGCGGGCGGCGGGCGGGGCGGCGATTGGCGGGGCGGGCCCGGCGGCGGGTGGCGGCGCCCCATAAGAAGGGGCCCGGGCCGGGGCCGCCGCCCTTCTTCGCCCGCCGCGCACTCGAGCCGCCCCGCTCCGCTCCCGGATTACAAAGCCCGCGCCGCCGCCATGAGCATCAGCACCAAGAACTCCTCGTACCGCCGCATGTTCGGCGGGGGCAGCCGCCCCAGCACCGGCACCCGCTACATCACCTCCAGCAGCCGCTACTCGCTGGGCAGCTCCCTGCGGCCCAGCACCGCCCGGTACGTGTCCGCCTCGCCCGGCGGCATGTACGCCACCAAGACGACGTCGGTGCGGCTGCGGAGCAGCATGCCGCCCATGCGGCTCCACGACTCCGTGGACTTCTCCCTGGCCGACGCCATCAACACGGAGTTCAAGGCGAACCGCACCAACGAGAAGGTGGAGCTGCAGGAGCTCAACGACCGCTTCGCCAACTACATCGACAAGGTGCGCTTCCTGGAGCAGCAGAACAAGATCCTGCTGGCCGAGCTGGAGCAGCTCAAGGGCAAGGGCACGTCCCGCCTGGGCGACCTCTACGAGGAGGAGATGCGGGAGCTGCGCCGGCAGGTGGACCAGCTCACCAACGACAAGGCACGCGTGGAAGTGGAGCGGGACAACCTCGCCGACGACATCATGCGGCTGAGGGAGAAGTGAGTGTGCGAGGGGAGGGCGGGTTCGGGCTGCCGGCGCCATGCGCTGCCCCCCGCCCCGCCCGCTGGCGCGGAGGCAGCCCCTGAGCCTCCCGAGCTGGGCTGGGGGCGGCGGGAGGCTGGGGGGGAATTTGGGGGGACCCCCTGCTTCCTCCTGACCGCTGTCTCGCCCCTTCCAGGTTGCAAGAGGAGATGCTTCAGAGGGAGGAGGCCGAGAACACCCTGCAGTCCTTCAGACAGGTTTGCGGGGGCTGGAGGGAGGGAGCTGCGGGAGAGGAGAGCCTGAGGTGGTGGTGGTGGTGCCTGGGGCGGGAGGATGGGACTGCAGGAGTTTGCTTTCCTCGCACAAAGGAATTCCATCCGTTCTCACGCAAACCCTCCTTGTTTTCTTTAGGGGGATGCTGCGGTCTGAGGGGAGGGGAGGGAAACCATTGTCTTGCTTTATCCAAGTCTAGCCTGTTTTACAAAAAGTGCTCCGACGTGGAATCGCTTTGCGATCCAATAAAAGTGAAAGGGGGCCATCTGCTCGCTTGGCTGAAGGGTATTAGTGGTTTCTATGGGATTCACCGTGGAATGCAGATACAGACATTATGGCAAGTGTGGTGGCAGCACATTGAAATAATAGATCCCTTTGTGTCGGAGGGGAGGGCGCAGTGGGCTGCATTCTTACTAAATGTGTAATGGTGCAGGCATATTTCTAGGGGAAAGTGCCTATCATGTGTATGGTCCAGTTTTTGTACAAAACAGCTCCTTTTTAATGAATCACTTTGGTCAGTGCATTACTAGACAACAGTTTCAAATTTAAAATTTTTCATATGGCTGTTGTCTGCTCACAAAAAGTAGACAATTTGTTCCTTGGGGCGAGGTCACAGCAGTCAAGTTTGCCTCCTCTGGATATCCGTTAAGAACATAGAATTTAATCCTCTGTAAACGAAGATGTTAACATAGGAGACAAGTTGCGATAGTCTCTGTAGGGTGCTACAATGTTATCCAGATAAACTAAACCTATATGACAGCCAGAACCAACTGTGCAAGCAGTGCTCAAAAAGCATTAAGCTCAGGTTTTCACTTGTGCAAGACCAGCTTTCAGCTTGGATTAAGCCTTGTTTGGACTAGGAGATATTTAGGAATGTGCCGTCTCAAAACAAGGTCTCTTCCCTAAAACTGCTGGTGTGACACGGCATTGCTAGCATTCCTGCCAGCTGGAAGTGACTGCCCTTATCTCCAGACAGCTGGGCACAGGCTGACTTCGTCCCAAAGCTCTTCATAGGCATTAGTAGATGTCACCATTCAGGAAATCATCACTTGATTGTCAGTGCTTCCCTGGGCAAGGCTTTTGACTACAGTAGTTTATAGTCTCTGAAGGAGAGCAGGTGTCTTCATGAGATAACATGTGGAAACCGAGACACCTACTCCCATTCGGAGTCTGGGAATTCAGAGTCTCTGCTGGAGTTCTGGGGACAGAAGTTCAGAACACAACAGTTCAAGACACTGCCTTAACTTAAGCTTCTGGTTTTCTTGAATGCTAAGCCAGTTTAACGTAGTGTGAAGTTCTGTACAGAAGCATTTAAGTTAAGTTTTAGAGAACCTAATCTATTCTGATTCATTGCTGAATTCAGTTGAAGGCTTGCTTAAATGATCTTTCATACTTAATTGGTGCACTTCAAGGCATATCTACCTCTATTTCAAACCAATTAAACTTCATGAAGGCTCTAGGCTTTTAAGTGAACTTGGCTTTGTGCATGTCCCACGTTCATTATCCAGCTCTTCCCTGCACTGTGGAAAGGGGTCGTTCAGATCTCAGCCTCTAGCAGATCTGTGTGTGCAGTACAGTTAGAAATGGATCCATTTAACCTTTTAAGGGGTAGCTTATGCTTAAGAATTGCAAATCATTGTCTGTGGAAACACTACACTAAATCCACTCATGACATAACTGGTGCATGAACCACAGTAATACCTAAGTTTTCCTTACCGTGAAAGGGTTGGCTTAACATGCAGGTTTTGAAAACTAAATGTGTTTCAGTGTAAGTATTGTTCTCCTGCAAGTGAAATTAAATTCATAGAACACTGAAGTTGAAACATCCTGTTGTGCTTTCCATTGTAAAAAAATTAAACTATTATTCTTGCACTGGGAAGTTGTGTACATGGATTCGGAACACTTCAGCAGATACTTTACTGTACTGATGTAGCATCAAATTTACTTTTTACTTGATGGAGCCATTGAATACTTCAGTATTTTAAAAGAAAGTGAACAAATACTTGAACTTAAACTTTATATTTCCAAAAGGTGCCTGCTTTAGCGACTGTTCAACTCCGATGTACTGAATTTTAATTTAATTCTTCTCCTGAACAAAGACATGTGATTTTACTCATATGCTGAGGGGTGTACTACATAAAATAAACCTAAAGGTTCAGTAAGATCTTTCCTGTGGGACAAAACAAGCATCACAATTAGTGAGAAAGTTATTTACTGCAGCTTTGCCAGCTACTCTGGCAGCAAGGAATAGATCCTGAACCTATGATAACACTATGTCTGCTCCTGGCTAACATGAGGTTTGTCTGAAGTAAACATGGATGCTCAACCCTCCAAACTGCGTGACTGGCATTAAAGAATCTCCTAGGATAAAATCAATGCATGGTCCAATTGCATTTATGTATACCTTACACTTTGTTTGCTCAGGCTATAGGTAGCTTATTTATGTGGTTCTCCATATATCTAGGAAATACAGATACACGGATTCTTCACTCCTTAACTTAATGATACCATATATAGTAAAATACATATGATTTATTCTAAGTGTCTTCAATTTAAGATGCTTTCAATTTATTACAAGCTCCTAAAAAAATCCTGTAGCTATTCAGTTGTCCTGAAAAAATAAATAGTCTTCAGGATGCGGATTTCTGTAAAACCCACTGGAAACTCTTTGGATGTCTGTCTAATGGTGTAAACATGTTAGGTCATAGCTGTGTAATTTCTTTCCAGAATGATCTTCCAATTTTTTTGGGGGGAGGAAAACAAATGAATTAAGGAATTCTTTCTCCGAATTTAAAAACAGAGCTGATATGAACTGTGTGGTTGTAAAACTGGAGTTGATAGTGAAGTTATGGGATAACACATCAGAGGGGTGTTCTGCTGGATAAAGAAAATAGAAGAATTTTTCTGGAGCAAGAACCTTACCTCAGAGTAGGAATGATCCCAGGAGTGGCTTTCTAGGAGTCTAAAGAAAACATTCCTTATTTCAAAGGTGCCATAATAGTGAGAACTGCTGATTAGGAATGCTTATGCTTTGGGCAATCCAAAATAGCTTTAGAGTAGGCTGTGAAAACCTGATGCGTTAATACCATGTGAACATAAGCATGCAGCTCTGTATGTAACTAGTATGAAAGGAACAATTGCCCCCTTTCCAAATGAATTGTCTTGCACATTTAAAATGTAAGAAGTTACCAATCAATGTTTAGTCTTAAGTTACGTTTTTGAACTAATTCAAGCTGCTCCCATGTAACATTCATGGCATATCTCCTGTTATGCCTTAAATGAATTTTTGCTGTTGATTAAGACTATCTCCGTCTAGCAAAAGGTGGAGTCTTTGCCAGCTACTGTGAGGGTGTAGGCAATGATGACTAACTCGATTTGCGTTTATGCTCATAACTTCTTTTTCTCAAGGGAGATCTGTTGAACCGCTTCGAGAAGTAAAAGCTTGCAGTTCCTATACGCACCTCACTAGCTTTACAAGTATGCTTTCAACCTGTGGTCTGTGGACCCAAAGGGCTCTGTGGTTGATTACCAAGGAGACCATAAGAAATAAACAAGAAGTTAAGCTCACTGATAGGCATGTAGGCACATGGGTTGCACTTTTAAGCCCCACTGGAAAAAATGGAAGTCTGCAAATTGCAGGAATAACACTTTTTCAGTGTAGCCAAGCTAAAAGAGCTTATCGATGGCTTCTGACCCAAGTACCTGCTTCGTCTTTAAGCAGGATTTACACCTGCCGCAATCTGTGTGCTCACGACCATGCTTAGCAATACGTTGGCAAAGATGAAATAATCTACATATGCTGTATAGTTACCAAAATCTTAATAAAGGTGCATATAGTGGTGTCTGAGGCTAGGGTAGGAGGTGGCAAAAAGAGGTTTTTCACAGCTCTTGATTTCATATTGTCTTGCCAAAAAGCTCAGATGTAGCATCGGTCTGTATGCTACTGAACTTGCTGTAAAAGACTTCTCTACATCACAGTCTTGTAAGATTGCTAATAATTCTTCTCTCTGGTCAGGATGTTGACAATGCCTCTCTGGCACGTCTTGATCTTGAGCGCAAAGTTGAGTCCCTGCAAGAGGAGATTGTCTTCTTGAAGAAGCTTCATGATGAGGTAAGCTGAATAATGGGGTCTGTGGTTAGATGTTGACAGTCTAGCGAGCAAGTAAGCTCTTCACTGGTTCTGGCCCAGATTCCCCACCCATGTGTGTTCTGTATGTTGTTGTGTAATAACACTGAGTATCTGCTTCTCTCTAAGGAAATCCGAGAACTGCAGGCCCAACTTCAGGAACAGCACATCCAAATTGATATGGATGTTTCTAAGCCTGATCTTACTGCTGCCCTGCGTGACGTTCGCCAACAGTATGAAAGCGTTGCTGCTAAGAATCTTCAGGAAGCTGAAGAGTGGTACAAGTCCAAAGTAAGTAAAATCTGTTCAGGTGCCTCAGGCACTCCAACTAACTGTACATAACAGCTTTGCTGTAGCACTCTGCGTGTTCCCTCTGTCTCTCTACTGGACACGAACACAGCCATGGCACAGGGTCGTCTTTAAACTCCTAGTCTGGGAAGAGTACAGCTGAAAACATTACTTTGTGCCATAAGTACAGCATCAAAGTAATGGGCTCGTACTTGGAGTCTTTCCTATGCTTGCACCTGGAAGCAGATGTTGCATGAAATACTGGAGAAAGGAGTGAATGAATGGGTGAAAAAATGATGAAAAGATGGGAAACATACAGGGTGGGGAAACAAATAGGAAAGGTTTAGCTATGAATTCCAATTTAACAATTAGAAATAAAAAGGCATTTTAAGAGTAATGCTAATACTTAAATGTTTCAGGTGTTAAGGCTTTAATGGTTTCAGTTGCCCTCAAATGCTGTGTCCAAAAAAGTCTGTTATACCATTTCTGTTGAAGTGTTGCACTAACCAAACTGGGGATTTCCGCAGTTTGCAGATCTCTCTGAAGCTGCTAATAGGAACAACGATGCCCTGCGCCAGGCCAAACAAGAAGCTAATGAATACCGCAGACAGATTCAGTCTCTCACCTGCGAAGTTGATGCCCTTAAGGGAAGCGTAAGTACAAGACAGCAGTTGTTGGGACATTCTTCCCTTTGCAGCTTTAATCACTGCACTGCAGTTTAGTTTTTGATATAGATGTGCATGCAGCTGATCTCCCATGCAATAGAGCAACATATCTACTTTTTGAAAAGGATGCTATGGGCTCAATTTGCCTGCATGCACTACAGTACACTGGTTAGATTGATGTACTGAACTAGTCTTACTTAAGGTATGAACAATGAGTTGATTCTCTTGCTGTAATAGTCACTGTTCATGTAACACTTTCTGGAAGTGTTTATGGCTTGTCTGTCAGATACAGCTGAAGCTATACAAAAAGCTGGAGCAGAAGTAGAAAGGAGGTGCAAATCTTGCTGTTGCTAGAACCTGACTGCCTTAAAGGCTGGCTTGAAGTGGATTTAAGTGTGTAGTACACCTGCAGATCCCCTCACTGAGGGCTGCCTGCATGCTGATTTATACTGCATGTGTTGGACTTGCTGTAAGGGATTGCTTTGTCACCTGGTAGAACAAATAAATAGCACACCTCAGATCAAGTAGCAGGATAACCCGCTTTGACTTTGCAAGGGGAAGGTAAGAAAATGACAAATTTGGGACACGTCTGGGCACTTTCAGAAAGGATGCTAATGTAGCTCAACTTCCCCTTTTTTTTTTTTAAATTTTAAGGGCTTTGAGGGTGAGGAAGAGTGGCTGAACTGCAGCAGTGCTTGACTTCATTATTCTCTTCCAGAATGAATCCCTGGAGCGCCAGATGCGTGAAATGGAGGAGAATTTTGCTGTTGAAGCTGCTAACTACCAAGACACTATTGGCCGTCTGCAGGATGAGATTCAGAACATGAAGGAAGAAATGGCTCGCCATCTCCGCGAGTACCAGGACCTGCTGAATGTAAAGATGGCTCTTGATATTGAGATTGCCACCTACAGAAAACTGCTGGAGGGTGAAGAGAGCAGGTAAGAATCACATGCAGACGCTTTTCTAAACAGCAATTACTAGAAGACACTCTATACCCGTGTCTGACTTTATCCATTTCTTCTTTTCCTTCAGGATTAACATGCCTATTCCAACCTTTGCTTCTTTGAACCTGAGAGGTAAGCTGTTTCTGCTACTTCAGTTTAGACAGCTGTTCTATCATTAGCAAAAGGGTCCTGGATAGTTCCTTTTACTCTAGTATTTGAACTTGTATAAATGCAGTTGCATGTGAGGAGGCACTTCATTTTGACTATTGATAATAATACATTTTCTTCTGCAGAAACCAACATTGAGTCTCAGCCAATGGTTGACACTCATTCAAAGAGGACACTTCTAATTAAGACCGTCGAAACTAGAGATGGACAGGTTGGTGGTAACTTTGATTATATTTCTGTCACAGCTGGCTACCTTAAAATACTCTAAGTTCGTCTACTGGTCAGTGCAGCCTATACATGATAGTAAGTATTGAGTAGAACAGCATCTGGCAGTCCGAGCTACATGGCTGAACATACAGATGTAACAAACAGGCTTCTGTGGACATGATCACAAAATTCATCTGATAGTAAAACCTTAAGTGGCTGACAGTTACCTGTGTAGTGAGTATTTAAGTTCAGCTGAGTTAGCAGATTTCTTGCATCACCGGGGTAAAACATGTGGCAGTAAACAGAGGTACTTGTTTGGGACAAGATACTGTTTTCAGGCTAAGTCAATAAAGCTTAAATGGTTCCTGCACACTATTTACCAACTAGAACTTCTCTTTTGTGAGAGTTGATACCCATTTGTTCACGTTTCTGTGGTGCTGGATGTTCCAATTCTAACTCTTAAAAAAACAATCTTGCTACTAAAACTTAATGCAAGTGTCTCTGTTTTTCAACAGGTTATTAATGAAACTTCCCAGCATCATGATGACTTGGAGTAAAGCTGAAGTGAAGATGCATACTTATTAATGCAGGAGAAATTCTTACCAGCAAGATTTAAAAGTCCATGTCTTAAAGGAAGAAACAGCTTTCAAGTGCCTTTCTGCAGTTTTTCCATGAGCGCAAGATTATTATGCTAGGAAATAGGTCTTAGATCTTGCAAACTGACTCTCCCTGAAGGATTAGAGTTTACAATGGAGTCTAGTTTACAAATAGCAATATCTTGTGCTGCAATACTGTTTTTAAGTATCTGAATTCAATAAAACTGCTTTTTCCAGCACAGTATGAGCAACCTGTCGCTACTTCAATAAATCTTTGGAAAATGGCTCTTGATGTGTTCTAATTTGTTAACTTTGTGACTTTCTGGAAAGCCATAACAATGTAATGCTGGAATTACTATACGGTTGACATCTCCAGTACTGGTTGTATGGAATGCTGTTTTTTCAGTTTAATTAGATAAACTGTCTTATTCCTTTACTGCTTAGGTTTTGGAACCAACTAAAATGGACTATAACTGGCAGATGCATAATGTATTATGATATTTCTTATCACTTGAATAAAATATGATACTTCAAGCTAATAAAAATTAATCTTGCTTCCATATACGTTAACCCAGTTACTAAGAGCTGAGAATGCCCAAAATACCTTAAAACTTGGCTCTATAAAACATAGTAGTTAAGTAGCTGTGAAATAGTTCATGCAAGCCCTTATCTGACAAGGCACCTTTGCAAAGTTAACAGCTGACTTGATGCATTGAATTCATTTTCCAGGAAAGCCTAGTTCCCAAAGGCTGTCTGTATTACAGCAGCTAGATGAAGGCTTCAGATGGAGTGGGGGTTAGGAGAGGTATTTAAAAGGAATGCATAAAAAGCAATAACTTGTCTTACTGGTGACTTGATTCTAGCATATAAACCCCTTTAAAAAAGGAGAGCCACCATGCTTGGTGTGCTCTGCTGAACATCAGCCTAAGTGCAGCAGAATGGGGAAGAGAAAACTCCCATCTGGCCTGCCATAGTCTCCTGGGAGGCAGAAGTGAAAGGTTGAACTCCTCTGTGAACACTTAAAAGAGTGACTTTTTTCTGCAGAGCAAGATACTTCTCAAATTAAACCTCAGCACAGCTCTTACCCCACAAAAGTAGCTACTCTCTTCTGCATCACTCCTGTAAAGCCTGCTTCCTGTAAGCTTTCCCTCAGATACGCTTTTTGTGGAATGAGTAAATGCAAACTGGAGTTGTTCAGTAGGTGTGAATTGTATTCAGTGCTCATTCAAGGTAATGGTAACAGTTCTGTGTTGTACAGACACTCTCACAAGCACTTGGGAATTAATCAGTAAGTTTTTCTTACAGATAACTTATTGTTATCCCCATCTGATGATAGGGATGAAAAAAAATACCAGTTCTTCCCTTTGCTCCAGTGCATGACTAACCAGATGCAGTGCAGGCACTGGAGTGAGGGGGCAGTAGGAGTCCACTTTTTTCATCCCATTTGTCTGCAGCACCAGGTTAGGAGATCTGCAGCCAGGATGCTGAAGAGGGAGGTAGGCAGTGCCTGGGGTGTGCTGAAACCCTCTACAGCTCAGACACACAGGTACCCCGCAGCCTGGAGGTAGGAGCCAAGGCGTGATGGCAGTTTACATCTTTGAACCTCCCAGGGAGAAGTGCTGAAGCTGTTCATCACAGCAGAAAAGCACCTAATTTTTCAAACAAGATGTGGCGATGCTGTTCCTACTCTGCTTTTCTCTAGCAAGTGTTCACAGAGGACAGAGAGGTTCTCTGGAACCTCTCACTTCCACCTCCCGGCAGGCCAGAGGGCAGCCTTCTCTTCCCTATTACGCTGCACTTGGGCTGATGTTCAGCAAAGCATACAAATCCATTAGGCTGGGATATGTGGCTGTCCAGCTTGGTGCTTTAGGTTCTCACCCGAGAGAAAAGTTCTGTAGCTGGTCCTGCATTTGTTCTGGTGACTCTTCCATGCAAAAGGGTCAGAAGTGGCTCTGAGGACAGTGCCCGGACCCAAGCCTCAGCCACTGCTTCCTGCAAAGCAGAACAGGTTCAACCCGGTCTGCAGTCTGGTGAGTAGGATAGTCTCATCAGAAAGTGAAAGAGTGAACCCAGCCTCTTTTGTGCTGCAGAGGTTACAGACACCAGGTTTTCTACTACCTGTCAACATCCAGAATGATGACAAAAGCACAAGTGAGCTTGCATGGGAGATGCTTTCTGCGATAGTGACAGCTCTGGGTGTGTGCAACAGCTAATTTTGAACACTTAATAGGCACGGGCTTCTACAACCTTTCAGGATAAGAGTGGGATAAGGTGCTGATGTCCTGCCTATTGCAGACTACTGAAGTCTTTTTCTGGATCTGGGCACTGAAAAGATTGGGCAATGCTCAGTGTCGATTCTTGCAGCTGACGGACTGTGGGAGCCCTGGACGACGGCATGCGGCAGCGCGTGGGCAGGGAGAGCCAGCTCTGCCGGGGGACGGTGGGGACCATCGATGGGTCTGGGCAGAGACCCACAGCACAGAGGGTCTGAAATGCACGTTGGCCGCTGAAGGTTACCCAAATTGTGATAGTCTTTCAGATGTCGCTTCTCCCTCTGCTGCCAGCTACCTGGCTCATTGCTTTCTGTTGCCTTTGATTGCTTCACCAAGTAGATGAAAGAATTGACTGTATCAAGCACTGACAGTGCAGCAAAGGAGTTATTCCTGGCTCTTTTGTGTTCAGGGTTACTCAGAGCACAGAGAAGCATGTGGCAGAGCTTTCAACCCTGGGAATAAATAGAAAAATAAATAAAAACACATAAAAATAAAACCTAATTGCCAAGGGGATAGGAAGATGGCAGGAAACCTCCGAAGCCTGCGCTCTGTATGAGTGCGAGAGTACCCTCATGGTGGAAAGGAGAGCAGATGGTGACTGTGTAAACTTCTCAATGTTTGATCTAGCCGCACCAGGCTTATGCTTGTATATAATCGCCGAAAGCTGCTTAGTGCTGAGCCAGCAGCTGACCTCAGAACTGTATTTCACATCCTAATAACCGCAGGCGTCAGCCGTGCCGAGCAGGGCAGCCCACACCAGCGGCTGGGCACTTGTCCTACCCTCCAATGAGCACCGTGAAGCTGCTCCTATGAGCTGAGCAGCAGCACTCGAAGGCTGAACTTCCTCACTTGGTGAGTGACTGGTGCCCATGGCAGACACCAGGTCCTTGTATGGTGAGTAACAGAGGTTACTGCTACAGGAAACATTGCTTTTTTTTTGGTAAATGTTGACTTCTAACAAGCCCTTCTGACACCAGGTCCATTCCAGGTAACCCAGGCAGAACCTAAGTCACTTCTGTCGCATCGTGAAATCTCTTACACGGTGACTATCTCCAAATGTGTGAGCTGAACCCACAGTAAATAATATTAATCCTCCAAATAATTAAAAGTCTTCATATTTAGTCTATTTTGCTTCATATAGCCAACTTGCTTTCCTTTCCTTTTCTTTTTTTTTAATAATCCTGCAAAATATGGAAACTGTTAACAGAGACTCCATGTTCCAAGCCCCTGGAACATGCAACCAATGCATTTCTTCTGCCATCCAGTTTGTCTGCTTTAGTATACAGCAAATTTACTTTTCCCTCCCTCCACTCTCTTTCTTCCCTCCCTCCTCTCTCTTTCTTTTTCTTCCTTTCTTCCTTTCTTTTTCATTCTTTTTCCCTTTCCTTTCCTTTCCTTTCCTTTCCTTTCCTTTCCTTTCCTTTCCTTTCCTTTCCTTTCCTTTCCTTTCCTTTCCTTTCCTTCCCTTCCCTTCCCTTCCCTTCCCTTCCCTTCCCTTCCCTTCCCTTCCCTTCCCTTCCCTTCCCTTCCCTTCCCTTCCCTTCCCTTCCCTTCCCTTCCCTTCCCTTCCCTTCCCTTCCCTATCTCTCTGTCTATCTAACGTCCCAGTACTGAGCATACCTTTTGCCTCACAGCGGGTGCTCACAGCCCTGGCCCAACCAAAGGCTCCTGCCTTCTCTCTTCTCCCCTCTCTGACAGCTCTTTTCGGCTGTTACGTCTGTAAATGACTGGTGCTTTCATGCCGGCACGCTGGGCTCAGTGGGAACATCTGTCTTTTTTAAATGAAGAAAAAGCTAAGGGAAAGAGCTGCAAGAGACTGCTCTGAGGTCTTGAAAGCTTAAATGTGAGGTTTAAAGAACTCGGGACCCTTTGGATGAGGCCTGGTGGCAGTATGGTGGAAAGCGGTGGTGGTAGGGCGATGGCGTCGCTGTGCCTCAGGCTGCAGGGTGCTACCCCACGGCACCAAGCTGCCCCATGGGCTGTCAGGCGTCTGGGCTCCTCGTGCAAAGCCACGAAAGCACCCAAGGAACTGAGACCTTCAGAAACCTGTTTATAGGAAACTGCTCATCCTAGCCCAGTGTGAAACCTCCCAAGTGGGGTCTGGAGCAAATCTCACCACGCAGGCAGGGTGCCCAGTGCTGCCTGTGATAAAAGCACTTACGGGGCTCACGCTCAAAGTCCTATTTGCAGATGTGTCGTGGTTTAACCTCAGCCAGCACCTAAACCCCACACAGCTGCTCACTCACTCCCCGCCTCCAGGATGGGGGAGAGAATCGGGAGGGCACAAGTAGGAAAACTTGCGGGTTGAGATAAAAATAGTTTAATAATTGAAATAAAACAAAGTAGAACAGTAATGATAACAATGATAACAACAACAATAACAGAATATACAAAGCAGGCGATGCACAATGCAACTGCTCACCACCTGATGACAGCATGTCCCAAACCGTGAAAGCCCGCCCCCCCAGTTTTATACTGAGCATGACGTCACATGGTATAGAATACCCCATTGGCCGGCTGGGTCAACTGCCCTGGGTATGCTCCCCCCTCCTCCCCCCCCACCCCCCCAGCTTCCTCTGCACTTGGCAGAGCATGTGAAACCAAAAAGTCCCTGGTGCAAGCATCACCCAGCAACAACCAAAGCATCAATGGGCCATCAACGCTCCTCTCATACCAAACCCAAAACACAGCACACCCCCCCCAGCTGCTGGGAAGAAAGTTAACTCCGTCCCAGCTGGAACCAGGACAAGGTGCAAAATCCCACATGTAAGTGGGTTACTGGGCACTTTGGGACTGGTCTGTTCTCCCATTAGTCAATTAAAACATATCCCGTAGACTCTCAATCACCCTTAGGCATCCACAGAGCATGGAGAAACTTGTGGCTGATGTCCCTGTCACGGGGCTGTTGGTGGCAGCATCCGAGGACCCATGCTGTGTGGAGATCGTGTCCTGCTGGGACACACCTGGTGCTGGGAGGCTCCTGCTCCCGGCCAGGGCTTGCTTATGCCAACTGGCAGAAGGGGAGGTGCCCAGGAGATATAAATTCCCACATTTCGAGAGGATGAGCAGCTGAGTGGCTGGCTCACTGGTGCCCTAACGGCAGGTAAGTATCAGAGATTTTAATTGCAAATCCTTCCACAGGGGAGGGGAAGGGAAGCCTGGATATTACTGAAAATTTTAAAGTCAGTTGCATACAATAAACTGCTGTGAGACACATTTGCTTGAGTGCAGTCACGCATGCAGAATTAGGAAGTGCCAAAAATAAAATTACATCTTCAATCTTCATTTGGTCCCTTTGTGCTCATGCATAATGCTACGGATTTCAGATGCAAGTTCATGGACCTTGTCTCATTCAATGCACATACCCCACAGCACTTCAGGAATCACCACCACGCACTGCTAGAGCATTTTCAGACCTCCTGCCTGTGTGTTCCCCCAGTTTATTTATCTGCTTTAAGAAGTCTGAATTTTTAATTTCCCCTAGGGTACCCTCTGCTGTTCTTCACGGTTCTTCGCAACACCTCTGCAAAAGGTGGGGTATTATTAGCCCTGTTGCACACACGGGGCCATGGAGCACAGCAGTCAAGCTCAGAAGTAGAAGGTAACCTCAGGGGGCCGGTGTGAGGTCGGTTAGCACTGTGTACTTTTAAGGCATTTACCGATTTCAGGTCCAGGTACTTTCCCAGCCTGGATGTCAGATCAAGTTCTCACAAAATGAAGCTCAGACATTCAGGGGTACCAATGCAAAGCACGGTTCAAGTGAAATTCCTAGCCTCAGCCAGGAAAGCTATAGCACAAGCAGGAAAAAAAAATCCAGTTCTCCAACATGGTGTAGAGCTACCTTAACTGTAGGACCCTTCTCTCTCCACAGTATATTGCATCCTTCATTCCACAGTTCCCTTAGTCTGCAATAAGGGCAGCAATGCTCTTCCTAACAGGCCCCCTCACAACCCAGTCCAAGGTCATTCCCCAGGCCCATGAACTGGCCAGAGGTAAAAAGCCGCCTCAGTCTGCAGCAACCAAACTCATTGGTCCAGAAAAGGGCAAGTTCACAGCAGCCAAATCTCTGCACAGTGGTGTGTAATAGTTTCCATACAAACTCCTCAGCCTGAGGTTTTCAGCCCGTTTCTTTTTCAGAGACGTATTGCAGCTGTCTCCCCGTGGTGGGTTACATGAACTGCAAGGGGAAGACAACCTGCATGGAGCATTTCTCCCTTCTGGCGGATCCATGACTGAAGCGTACCGTGCAGGATGATATGGCCGCAAAGGGAAGAGGTGCAGCTTTCTCCAAGAATTGCTCTGCAGTTATTCTCTGCTATGACTGTGATTCTGAAGTCCAGGAAGATGTCTCAGACTTGGCAGGCAGCAAATAAAAACAAGTTCAGGATGGAGAAGGGTGGTGGGTTGAACCCGGCCAGCAGCCAAGCACCCACACAGCCGCTTGCTCACCCCCGTCACCCCCAGCGAGATGGGGGAGAAAACAGGAAAAACAAAAGTGAGAAAATTTGTGGGTGGAGATAAAGACAGTTTAATAGGTAAAGAAAAGAGCGGGGGAAAACCCCAAGAAAAAGAAAGGCAATCAGACACCACCCCCCATGGGCAGACAGATGCCCAGCTGGTCTCTGAACAACGGCCACCTTGGAAGCCAAAATCCTTCCTTCTCCTTCCTTTACCTCAGTCTTTATTGCTGATGATTGAGCTGATTGAGCATGATGTTGTATGGTATGGAATATCCCTTTGGCCAGTTCAGGTCAGCTGTCCCAACCGTGTCCCACCCCCAGCCTACTCGTTGAGGGGGCAGAGTGGGAAACAAAGAGAAAGCCCTGGTGCTGTGCAAGCACTGTTCAGCAACAGCCAAAACATCGGTGTGTCACCAATACTTTTTAGCCACAAATCCAAACCACAGCACCACAGGGGCTGCTATGAAGACAGTTAACTCCATCCTGGCCAGACCCAGTAGAAGAATTTAACAGAGGTTCAGAGGGGTGTGCGTGTCTCTGTACCTGGCAGCTGGGTGGAGGCTGTGTATGAGGACTGAGAAGGACCCAGATGCAAAGTCCATCTTTTCCAAATTAGGAGCAGGGTTTTAAGCCCAGATCTCCCCACATAAGAAGACTCTATAGATTTTATGGATGTCCAAGAAATGTATATGCTAGAAAAGCTCTGCCTTTTTTTATGACCAGCTTTATTATACATGGCAAAGTGAGCAATAGGGGTGGTTTTGCTGGCTGAAGTGCTCCACATGCAGACCAGGTTTCCATCCCCACCCCTAGCTAATGTTTAAATACAGTTGGCTCCCACAATCATATTTTTAAAACTTATTTTGCAAATTGGGGATGGGAATTGCAAACATACTTTCTGCTCTGACAGTCCTCCTTTGACGACGTTTGCTGGAGCGCATGACAGGTTTGCTGCCCCCAGCTTTCCCCATCAGCCCTTAGTGCCCTGCAGCTGGGTGGCTGGAGGAGTGCGTGCCTGTACCACTCCTGCCAAACACAGCACAAAGCGCTTTCCCTGCTGCTTTAAGCTAAAAATATTGGACTGTGGGTCTGAAGTGGTGAATTCTTGCATTGGTAGGATATGCTCCTATCCTGGCCAAATCCTGTTCCGGTGTTCAGTCACTCTCAAAGTGAAAAAGTTGTTTGTTTTATTTAAACAGAATTTCTTGTATTTCAGTTTGTGCCCATTGCCTCTAGTCCTGTTACTGGGTACCACTGAGGAGAGCATGGCTCCATCTTCCTTACTCCTTCCATCAGGTGTTTACACACATTGATGAGATCCCACCTGAGCCTTCTCTCCTCCAGGCTGAACAGTCCCAGCTCTCTCAGCCTCTCCTCGTATGTCAGATGCTCCAAGCCCTTCATTGTCTTTGTGGCCCTTGGCTGGACTTGCTCCAGTGTGTCCATCTCTCTCTTGTACTGGCGAGCCCAGAATTGGACACAGCACAGCAGAGGGGGCTCACCAGGGCTGAGCAGCGGGGAAGGATCACCTCCCCCAGAAAGTTTAGCTTCATTATATTGAATTATACTGACTGGTCTTGAAAAGTGGTGACCTGGCAGATGAGAGAGTAAGTAAAGGCCAGAGCTCTACAACAACACATGAACAGCCATACTGGGTCAGACCAGCAATCCACTGTCTCCTGCAGTGCTTGCTGAGGAGAAGGGCATAAGAAACAGGGCTCTAATCCCCGGAATAGCCTTCATTTTCCAGCAAACAGAAATTCAGGGACTTTTTGAGCCAGTGGCTTTATCTAGATCGTTGATGAACTTGTCTGATCTGATTTGAATCCTTTGATATTTTTGGCTTCTATCAGCCTGTATTTCATCATTTGACAGTGTACCAGGGAAAAACATTTCTTTTGATTATTTCATCCTCACTGTCTGATCATTTGGTTGATTTTCCAGCAGTTCTTGTGCTATGAAACATAGTAAATAATCATTCTGCTTTCAACCCCTCCATGCCACCCCTCATTTGACAGACTTCTCTAGTAGCTCCCCTCCAGCGCCTCTGCATGTTTCTAACATTTATAGTGTCTTCTCATCTAGAAGCCATCTTGTAACCCTAATAGTCCTCATCACTCTTCTCCTCATTTTAGTTCTGCTATCATCCATATAAAACAAGGTGACTAAGTGTATTGGGTTTGCATGGCAAGGTTTTGGTAGCGGAGGGGGGCTACAGGGGTGGCTTCTGTGCGAAGCTGCTGGAAGCTTCCCCTATGTCTGATGGAGCCAATGCCAGCCAGCTCCAAGACGGACCTGCTGCTGGCCAAGGCCGAGCCCATCAGCAATGGTGGTAACGCCTCTGGGATAACATAGTTAAGAAGGGGAAAAAAACCAAACTGCACAACTGCAGCGGGAGAGAGGAGTGAGAATATGTGAGAGAGACAACTCTGCAGACACCCAGGTCAGTGAACAAGGAGGGGGAGGAGGTGCTCCAGGTGCCAGAGCAGAGATTCCCCTGCAGCCCGTGGTGAAGACCATGGTGAGGCAGGCTGTCCCCCTGCAGCCCATGGAGGTTGATGGTGGAGCAGATATCCACCTGCAGCCTGTGGAGGATCCCACGCTGGAGCAGGTGGATGTGCCCGAAGGAGGCTGTGACCCCACGGGAAGCCTACGCTGGAGCAGGCTCCTGGCAGGACCCACGGACAGAGAGCCCACGCTGGAGCAGGTTTGCTGGCAGGACTTGTGACCCCGTGGGGGACCCACACTGGAGCAGTCTGTTCCTGAAGGACTGCACCCCGTGGGAGGGACCCCACGCTGGAGCAGTTTGTGAAGAACGGTAGCCCATGGGAAGGACTCACATTGGAGAAGTTCATGGAGAACTGTCTCCCGTGGGAGGGACCCCCACGCTGGAGCAGGGGAAGAGTGTGAGGAGTCCTCCTCCTGAGGAGGAAGAGGCAGCAGAGACAACGTGTGATGAACTGACCCCAATCCCCATTCCCCGTCCCCCTGCGCCGCTGGTGGGGAGGAGGTAGAGAAAATTGGGAGTGAAGTTGAGCCCAGGAAGAAGGGAGGGGTGGGAGAAGGTGTTTTTAAGATTTGGTTTTATTTCTCATTACCCTACTCTGATTTGATTGGTAATAAATTAAACTAATTTTCCCCAAGTCGAGTCTGTTTTGCCCACAATGGTAATTGGTGAGTGATCTCTCCCTGTTCTTATCTTGACCCATGAGCCTTTCATTATACGTTCTCTCCCCTGTCCTGCTGAGGAGGGGAGTGACAGAGTGGCTTTGGTGGGCACCTGGCGTCCAGCCAGGGTCAACCCACCACACTAAGACAACCAGCATTCTTCAAGACATGTGCATTGGAGCAACACAGAGTGACATAATGGGAACTCCTGTTTTGTACTCAGTTACCTTCAAAGTAACTAAAAATATCCCATCTACTTTTTTGATCACTGCTCAGTACTGAGCTGATGTTTTCAGAAAGTTATCCACAGTGACTCAAAGATCTATTTCCTAAGGACTAATAGCTACGAGTTATTTTTTCCTCCTACTTTACCATCATTTACATTAAATTTTCATCCACTCTTTGATCGCCCAGTCATCCAGGACTGTGATATCCTTCTGCAACTTTGAGCTCAGCATTAATACTGACTGCCCTTAATAATTTTGTACCAACTGAAAACTTTTGTCTATCTACCAGTCATTCTTTGCTAGCTCACTGAGGAATATATTGAATGGTAAAGTCCAGCGTGCAAACACTTGTGGGAGCCCAGCAACAGCTTGCTTCCACAGTGAAGGCTCTCCATTATTTCTGTCATTTCCTACTTTCTAGCTTAAAATAGGGAGAACCTTCCCTTTGTATTTCTTAGGAATCTGCAGCGATCGTTTCGCAAAAGCTTCTGACAAGATCTTCCATCTGCATCATCCTTAGCCACAAAGCTCGTAAAATCCTATAGATGTTTCCACCAGATTCATGAGGCATGACTTCCTCAGGAAAAAAACGCATGTGGAATCCTACCCAGCAGAGCTGCTCTTACAGTTCCTCCTGATTTTGTCAGCTAAAAATGTTAGATTTATTGCTCTATAGATTTCAGCATCACCCTGGAGACTTTTTTAGAGTCTGAAGTTATACTGGCCGTTGATGTTTCTCTGACACCAGATGCATTGCAACTAGCAAATTAGCAATTTCATGCTGAGTTACCCTGGGCCCATTTGACGGTTGCCATCCTGCCTTCTTACCTGTCAATGTATTGATTTGTTCCAAAATCTCTCCAGTTTGAGACTGTTCTTCATCTGTCACATGGGGCTCCTTCACCTTGTCCTTAATGAGCTGTATTCATGGAAGTTTTTTCCTATGGCCTTATCTTTGCTGAGTAATACTTCTGCCTCTTGACTGTCTCACTTGAAGCTGCACTGAATTTCTGGCAGACATCATGGTTTGGATGCGTTTGAAAGTGTTTTTTATTAGCAGCTTGCCTCTTGAAATGGTATTTGATACATCTCACTGGAGATATACTTTTCATTTGCCAGAATTTCCTAGTTTTCTCATTTGGACATGATTTTTGTCAAATTCTAGTAGTTCCCTTCACTGTCCTTTTCAATTGGGCTGGGGTTTTGTGTTTTTTTTTTTCTTTTTGTTTCTAAGAGGCTTTTCAGCAAAATAGTAGGCACTTCTCAGTTTAATACGGTATCTCAAAAAGTCTCTTTGTGGCTTATCAGCATTTTTAATCTTTTAGCTTCTAGGTTTTTTTTTTTTAAATTGATGCCTGCATTTGAAGGAAGCTCCCTTTTTGAAGTTCAGCTTGATTGAAATGGACTTCCAGGTCATTTTTCCTTCCTGGCTCGATTTTGAATTTCAGTACATGCAACTGCTACACCCTCTTCACAGCTAAACCTCTCCACTTTCCACACAGGCTGTAAATCACTTCTCTCTTTCTCTTTGCAAGATATGTTCTTAGCATTTCTCTCCTTTAACCCACAAGTACCTAGCCACCTTTTCCTTTAAGTAGCGCAGCTTCTACCTACCTAGTTGAACTTGGAGCAATTGCTTTGAACTTCAGGGCATCTATTTCAGACGTGAAAAAAAGCTTTCAGATGAGAGCCTGTCAATTTTTTTCTCCCAACTTTATTAGATAGACTAATAAAACACAGGGCCTCTATCCACAAGCCTTGACTTACACTGTCATCAAATGAACGGGCACTGCAGGTGCTCCCCACAGGGGCTGCGGGGCAGGGCCTCACCACCCAGGGCCCATCCCGCCTCCCCCAGCCAGGGAGCGGGGCAGGCTGGTGCGGGAGGGTGGCTGGGGCAGCCCCAGCCCAGGGCATCAGGCATCTCCCTGGGGAAGGATGTGTCCGATGTAGAGGGTGTCTTCTCTAGCCTGCCTGATCAGGAAGAACAAGTAGATGAGGCCTTCTACAGACAGCTAGGAGTAGCCTCATGTTCCCTGGCCCTGATCCTCACGGCAGACTTTAACCACACCGGTATCTGCTGGAGGGAGAACACAGCGGGGCATAAGCAGCCTTGGAAAGCACTAGAATCATAGAATCATAGAATCATAGAATCATAAAGTTTAGAAAAGACATCTAAGATCATTGAGTCCAACCATCAACCCAACACCACCATGCCCACTAAACCATGTCCCTAAGCGCCTCAAGGCTTCTCAGCCCAAGTGATAGAAGAGCCAGCAAGGAGAGGTGCTCTGTTGGAACTCACAAACAAGGAAAGGCTCATTGGGGATGTGAAAGTCAAAGGCTGCCTTGGCTGCAGTGACCAAGAGATGGTGGAGTTCAGGATCCTGAGAGGAGCGAGCAAGGCAAAAAGCAAGATTGCAATCCTGGACTTTAGGACAGCAGACTTTGGCCTCTTCAGGGATCCTTTGAAAGAGTCCCATGGGATAGAACCCTAAAGGAAAGAGGTGTCCAAGAAAGCTGGTTGATATTCAATGATCACCTCCTCTATGCTCAAGAACAGTCTGTCGCAAAGGAAAGGAAGCCAAGCAAAAATGCCAGGAGGCCTGTGCAGATTAAGATGTTGTTCCTGGCAAAACTCAGACATAAAAATGAAGTATACAGAAAGTGGGGTCAGGGTAAGGTGACCTGTGAGAAACGTAGAGATACTGTCTGAGCATACAGATGTGGCTAGGAAAGCCAAAGCCACCCTGAGTTGAGTCTGGCAAGGGATGTCAAGAGCAACAAGAAAGGCTTCCATAAATACATAAGGGGCAAAAGACTAGGGAAAATGTGGGCCTGCTGCTGCATGGGGCAGGAGTCCTGGTGACACAGGACATGGACAAGGTTGAGCTATTGAATGACTTCTTCACCTCGGTCTTTACTAGCAAGACCCACCTTCAGGAATCCCCAGAGACCAGGGGAAAGGTTGGAGAGAGGAAGATGTACCCTTGGTGGAAGAGAACCAAGTCAGAGAATACTTAAGCAAGCGGGACATACATAAGGCCCTGGGCTCTGGTGTGCTGAGGGAGCTGGCTGGTATTGTGAGGCCACTCTCAATTATTGTTGAACGATCATGGTGACTGGGATAGGTGCCTGAAGACTGAAGGAAAGCAAATGTCACTCCTATCTTCAAGAAAGGCAAGAAGGAGGACCCAGGGAACTACAGGCTGTGTCTGACGCCAGTTCCCCTCACTGGGCCTGATCTTGACCCCCACCTTGGGGTTGATATCTTGGCCTGGCCTCAGGCCGGCCCAGCACAGACTCACAGAGTAATTGAGGTTGGCAGGTACCTCTGGAGGTCATATGATCCAATCCCCCTGCTCAGGCAGGGCCACCTAGAGCCAGTTGCCCAAGACCATGTCCAGATGGCTTTTGAATATCTCCAAGGATCAAGAACTCCACAACCTCCCTGGGCAACCTGTGCCAGTGTTTGGTCACCCTCACAGTGAAAAAGTGTTTCCTGATGTTCAGAGGGAACCTGTTTCAGTTTGTGCCCATTGCCTCTGGTCCTGTCACTGGGCACCACTGAGAAGAGTCTGGCTGCGTCTTCCTTGCACTTTTCAGCTATTTATATACATTGATAAGACCCTCTGAGATTTCTCTTCTCCAGGCTGAGCAGTCCCAGCTCTCTCAGCCTTTTCTCACATGTGAGATGCTCCGGATCCTTAATGACCTTCATGGCCCTTTGCTGGACTTTCTCCAGTATGTCCATGTCTTTCTTGTACTGGGGAGTCCGGAACAGGACACAGAACTCCAGGTGTGGCCTCACCAGTGCTGAGTAGCAGGGAAGGATTGCCAGAAAGCTGTCTGCAGTCCATGCACTGTTACACCAGCGGTGGTGGGGCCATGGAGGGCAGCACCCGCTGGGGATGGGAGGGAGATGTCTGGGCATAATGTGAAGGGGTCTTATATTAATGTCTCCCTGTAGGACCTCAAATACTTTGTTTTGAATTTGTTAGAGCCACCATTCCTTGTTACCTTTGTAGTGTTTATGTTCTTTTCTTTTTTGTCCTGGCTTTTTCACTTTTCAAATGAGCAAATGACCCCTTTCTTGCAGAAGGGCCCAACACTAGAGTTTGTGGGGATACCGCAGAAGGTCCTGCCCTGTTCTTCGCTCCTGAGACAAGAGCTCCCCTGAGGCCTCAGATGAGCAGAGGAGGCAGCAGAGGAGCACAGCCTCACTCCTGCTGTCCTGTGGCTGCCTGGCACTCAGCTGATCAAGGGCACGGGGGAACTCTGGCTTCATGCGAGTAAAGACCTTCACTGGTCGATACTTCCAACGCCAGGAGAACAGCACTGGCTGTAATGCAGATGGGTATCCTGATGGCACGCATGACTGCACCATATTCAGCCAGTGTAACTTATCCAGAGTCCATAGATGGCCTCACTGCTTGACAAGTCCCTGAAGGATTGGGCAGAGATCGTTCTGCTGACTGTGCAGTCATAGGCCCTGCATACACCATATGAAGATCCCATTTGTAGTCCCCTCACAGTTGCGTCTCTGCAGGAGGTTGCATCGCTTTGGAGGGACCAGTGAGGTGGACCATAGGGACATGGTGAGTTTGGAGCCTAGCCTGGCACATCTCAGCTCCTGGTGCTGCTGCCCTCCCGAGTGGTGGGAGTGAGGCGCATTGTGCTCAGTAGAGCACGGCGGCAATATGTGCGTAACGCAGTCTGCATCAGTTCGCTCAGGAACTGCAGGGCTCTCCTTACCTCCTCCAAAAACATCACGGACATCTGCAGACAGAACAGTAGTCAAGCGTAATATGGTAGCATATATATGCACTAAATGCAGTGTAAAATGAGAACATAAGGCTTCATCTGGAGAGGAAAAGAGGCATAAGAGCAAAAGGGAAACATTTACAGAGCTACTAATAGAAAACATTTTACTTTAATTCCTAGATTGAACACGAAGAACCAACTACATTAGATATTTTGCGCTTGCAGAATATTAGTGATTGAGGCATGAAGTCAGTCTTCAAAGGGAGGTAAGGTAAGCACTAACTGGAAAGCCAGCATAAAGCAGCATACCAAAAGGAAGACATGGGAGAGCCTCACTAATGACATCATGATAAGAAAGCAATCAGGGAAGTATATGACTGTGATACTGTGATAAGTTTGAGAACGTCCCCAAAAGCAGATCAAATAGTCCACTAAGTGCTGGGGATTCATCTTGTGGGGGATTCACCATGGACTATGGACAACCAAAACCAACAGCAGGGTCTGAGTGTGGGAAGTCCTTCAGCTTCTGTGCGCCTACCAGCCTGAAAACACTTCCTGGTTTAAAACATGCTAGACTTTTTGTGTCCTTCCCTCGCTCATGATGGTTCTCACATTGCTGCAGCTTCCATGCAGACTGGTATTTCCAAGCAAAACAATAGGCATCACAGGCTTCTCACAATAGACCAGAGTCCCTTATATTCCGTACCATCAGCCTCCAGTTGGAGAGTTGCACTTTACTACTTTGCACTTTGAGATATGTTGACATTAAGGTAAGGTATTACGTGGGTAAAAGCCTACATGAATAAATTCTGCAGGGTTTATTTGCCTGCAGTCTGAATGGAGCCTGCTGGAACTGTTAAAGGGGTGAGCAGGAGAGAGCAGCAATCTGAGCAGAGGTGGTGGAAGTGCCGCAGGACCCAGAAAAGACAGATTAATATAGGCTTGGTTATAAAAGGTTTGGAAAATCACTATTTTATGCATGAGGCAAAGCAAAATACTGGGCTGGCCTTCTACCTTTGTTCAATCTCCTTTCCATGTACACAAAGCAATTTCAAATAGAGGATTTGCTTTTCATCTCTCAAATATTATTTCTGTTCATCCAAGAAGCCCTTCCCCAAATGCACCATATATCACTGGGGACCTGCTCCACACTCCAAATGTTTTTTTCATGTAATAAATACTTGACATTTAGAAAAATCGCTTCTAAATTTACACAGTGCAGAGCTCACAGTTTGAGATTACCCTCTAAACACCCTGAAGTGCCAGGCGCATAAATAAATATCTTTGCAAATAGATTCTCATTTATTAGTTTTGCAAGTGTATTTTCACTTCTTGGAGATGGGTGATTACTACAGAAGGAAAGAAACAGCTCTGGTTTAAATTAAATAGTAAGAAAGTGCAGGAGAAAGGCTGATCAAAAATGTTAAATTCTCTCCTTATTCTTTTGATTTGCTTTCTCTCTTTGTAATGTAAGTTTCATAATAATGGTACTATACATCTAAACTCTTCAGTTATGCTTTATGTCATGGCCAACCAAGCATAGATCAAGCTGTGAAACAGCAGCAAGAGATAAACTGCAGTTTTTAGAGAGAGGGAAAGCTGTCTGTCTGCAGTTCATACATGGTCTCTGTCACACAGAACATAAGCGGGTCTCAAGACGTAGTGGATTTACCCCCATAACACTACTGGGCGAGGACCAAGCATTGCTGTCCCCATTTTGAAGAGGGAGTAATAGACGACTAAGTACTTGGCCATAGAGAAAGCAAGGGACTGCTCACTACTCTCACTACACGGAGATTAAAAAGAAAAGATCCCTACAAAGGCATCCTTTGCTCTGAACTGCAAAGTCTTGCCTCATTTCCAGGTGTGTGGAAAGGAAAGAGAGGAAAGATTCCTGATGGCCACAAATCGGTTAGCGTCCCTTCTCACCATCACAAAAGACCGGTGGATGGTGCCTGTGCTGCAGAGGCTGGAGTACTGATGCAGTTAATGGTGCCACGCAAGGATACAACCTTAATCAGTGAGGAAGGTGATCCTGTCATTCACTTTAGCTGTCAAAAACCTAAACCTCTTGTTCAAGTTGGCTCTCTGTTGTCAGTGGAGGCATAACAGCACCGAGGTGGATGGGATAAAGGGCCTGTTTCAATAGTCCACTGACTACAGAAGGCGGCTACATCAGCCCAGACGGTCAGCCTGGGGGCAAGCTGTATATGCCAGTCTCCTCTTCAGTACAGGCTGAGCCTCAGCGGCCAGAAACACAAGGGACCAGGATCCTTGGGCACGTGCTCAGAGCCCTTGAGCCCAGGACCTTCAGCTCGGGCACTGCCTGTGTTTTTCCATGAAGTCTGTGAGTCAGTAACAGTGATGACCATGATGATTACAGACTTTTGTTTTGGTTAGGATGTGCCAAAACTTTTTTCTTGGCCAAGTGTTGACTTTAGTGAAACTAAAGTAGTTTGTCACTTTTTCTAGCAAATGACAGACAAAGCCGTCTGGAACGGATTGAGCGTGGGGGTCCCTGTTAGCACGGAATCATGCTTTCTCTATTGCTTACCTCTTTCTCTGAGTGTGGATATCCAGATTCAAGGATTATGCTGCCCAGTCAAACTTCGTGACATCCTCTTCATTAATGTTGTATTACACTGAGAACTGGCTATTACTTACCTCCAGTCTTTGGTTCTCTCAGGAAGATCTAGCCCATGGCTCCCAAAGCCCCCCAGACTCACAGGTACTTTATGTGTTGCTAATGAATTTATCCAAGTCAAGCAGTGACAATCTCTAAGTGAAAGCAGTTTTACTTGCACTGCTAGATTGCTGAACTAAGCTAAAGCTTAGGATTAATAGGATTAAACTACTTTTAATGTATCTATTCAGGGCTGCACAACAGTTCAAGTACACAAATCCAATACTGATTTCACCAGTGACCATTTCATAGAGAAAAGGAGCTTTTACATTCTGATTAACTTCTTGTGACCGTGAAAATTGTTTTAGAGATCAAAGAAATTAAGTTCACTGTGTCTGTTATTCACAAAGATACAGCTTCTTTCAGAGAATCCGTATCAACTTGCTCTCATTATATGCTGTCTCTAAGTGATGCTATACAGTCTGCTACTTAGCTACTATGGCCCTGGTCATGAAGTCGAATGCCGCAGGTGTAATGATAAGGCCATGGACAAGCCCATGACTTTGTACGAATAAGGGAGATGGTAGCTCAGTCTGGGCTTGTACCTGTACTTCACCAACACCGTGGGTTCTTAGGGTGGAGCATCGAACTACAGACATTATGGCCAAGCTAGTCACTCTACACTTCCTTTATAAACTGTAGAGTCTAGGGCATGATTTATTACATCCTAACATAGAAACCTGAAATAAGCCAGATGACTGACGCTCCACTTCTCTCCATAGAACGTAAAGGGAACCTACATTGATGAGTTTTGATTTCCACACTTGCATTCAATCACACGGAGACCACCTTTGGTGCCAAAATACATCTATTTCAGTTCACTGCTAGACTATACAGCCCTGAACTCCTGCGCTGGGCCACATTCCCTCCTCCTCTTTTTCTTTTCCCCTGGTCTGAGGTCACTTTGCAGTGATCTTCCATCTCAGCTGATCTCTTGCTGTCTGGCTTTTGAAATTAATATCCTCAGCAAATCATTCAGCTCCTGCGGAGCACATACAACACAATCAGTATAATTACTTCATGTCACACCTCAGTTGTCACTTCACTTTAATGGACTGCAAGTAAGATGAACTTGAAAAGTGCTCTAAGTTAATGTTCTTAGAATTTCTATTTTAGACTCTTCTGAAAGATGCTAAATATATTCAGAAAAAGATATTTCATCCTAGAAATTATTATCCATATTATAGCAGATCGAATAGGGCCAACAGAGTTCAGAGCTCTATGATTAAGGCACTATTAAAAAACATTCAATGTAGAAAGAAAAAGGGTAGGCCAGGAATGATGGGACTGATCTAGTAAGTGTAGGTGTTTATGATGTAGAAATTTATACATGAAGTAGTCACCCTGACTATGAAGTAGCATCCTGTGCTTATGGACCATGGAGCTTAGCATACAAGTCACCCTACCTTGAACTGGAGACATTGGTTGGTGAGATGAATCTCAGGCTACTTCCTTCTGCCACCTCGCCCAGCTTTACAGCAAGGTGAGATGCCCAAGGACCCTGGTAGACCTGTGTCACAGCTGCTAGATCTGCCTTCCACTGCAGCCCATCCAGTATTTCATCAAGTCTGGCTTTTTAAAAGGAAGTTATTTTACACCAGCATTTGATGGAAAAATGTGTATTCAATGTCAGAGTACTGTAATCTCCCATTTTAGGTCACTGCCTCTGCCACTTAATAACCACACACCCTTCATCCTTCCTTCATAACATTCCTCCAGGATGTATCATGCATGAGCATATCCAGAGTATCTTACATTTTGCCTCTTACACTTCTATTCCAATGCGTCAGAGATCATTGTCTTCTCTGGAAGCAGTTTTGAAACCTTTCCTGAGACTGTAACAACTCTGTATTTTGGAAACATAGAACCAATTCATTTAAAATCCAGCTAGGATAAGAGTCCTTTTCGTCCTCTTTTATATCATAATCCAGCTTTAGGACATTTACCAAGGCAGCATGTCACCCAGCTCAACTCCTTCCTCTCCTACAGGTGATTCCTACCTTTCTGGCAGGAGTCCTAGGCACTCAGCTACTGACGGGTCCGGGTGGGGGTCGGTCGCAGCCCGCGGGCAGGAGCTGTGCCCGCGGTCTGTCAGAGGGCAGAGAAAGCACGGGGCTGCAGCCCACTCCTGGGGTCCTGCCTGGGCTCACAGCAGCTTTGGCACAATGCGTAGAGGGGCAGTTTGAATTGAGGGACCGTTACTGAGTGTTTTTACTCTGTTAAAACTCCACACATAATACAAGAGTAATTTTCTTCCTTATAAAGGAGATTAAAAGCTAAACAAAAAGAACTAAACCCCTGCAGGTTTGGAGTTACACAAGCAGCACTGCGCTTAGAATTCCATCAGATTATTTTTGCCCTAAAAGTCTCTCAAAATATCTAATAAAGTAATTTAGAAGATGAAAGTTATTCCATTTCTAATACTTATATCTTTTTCCCAGCACATCCAGCATTTCTTCCTCCAATGACACTGGCAGGACGTGAGCTTCTGGACTAATTCAGCTTTGCTTCCCTGTGCTGCAGAAAACAGACAGCAGCTTAAATTCAGTCCTCACTGGGCTCTCTCTTTTTTCATTTACATGATATAAGAGTTTTATCTGCATTTTTATATTTAAGAGCTAATGCTTTCATTATGGTATCTCCATTAACCAGATGGTTCCATCTATCAGTCTGCACAGGCCATGAGACCTTAACACTCCTATTCATTAATTGGCTCTGGCCACAGAGCAAGGACGACACAGGCACTTGATACAGGTTGGAAGAGGCAAGTTAAAACTTCCATGTTACCTCAAAACCCAGGCACATTCAGATACCACAACATGGGCATACTGGGATCCTTGAGGAGGCGGCGATCCCCCTTCTCTTTTTAAGATGCTGATGGTCTTCCTCAGCCTGTATGTGCATTTTTCCAGTTTCTGGCTGTGATGTGGCCATGGCCCGAGCTCCCCTAGCCCACTGCCATGGCTTTCAGCTTGTGGATTAGTCTTTGGCCATTCTCCTCTCCTGGACTAACCCAGTTCCCTTATGTTGCAACATTTTCACATGACACTTTTGCCTAACAGTATTTTAAGGCAGGAGGAATACCTTGGATTGTATTGGACAATCTTGTTGCTCCTCAGAAAATTCCTTCTTAAGTCCTTCTAGCACCAGGGACCATGTGTTTCCCATAGCAGGAGTGCCATCTTCACGGGAGATGCTCTGCCCCTAGGAGGATGGTTTGTGCTTGGTGTGATCCAGAGGCACTACAGCTGTTTGACAGGCATAACCTCAGGGCATAACTGCTTCCCTCCAGCTCTCCTCTTGCCTGCTTTTTCCAGATTGCTCCCCTTTTAAGCGGGGGATGAGGAAGAGGCAATGCTTTGTCTTGGGCAGCACACACTTATTCTGTACCTGGACCAAGCAGCCCCAATCACCAGGCAGTGCTGCTCTTTCAATGTTTAGCTGTTCATCAGCTAAATATTTGAGATGGCTAAGCTCATGCTAAGATGCTTTCTTTCCACAGTAGAAATCACTCAGATTACGAGGACACATTTGCATCTTCATCACTTATATATACAATTCCAGCTGTTAGCACAACAAACAAAAGAAACCCTTTGGTTTTGATCATATATGAAAGACTGACACGCTACGGGAAGGAGAGAGGCCACAAAGATCCAGATCTTCATCTTTGGGCAGAAGCCACTTGGTGGTCTGTGAGGCCAAGTAGCAACTTTCAGTTCTAATCCTCTGTTCTGGCTGCAATAAAATTTGGCAGTTGAAGTTCAGTCCCTAGAGTGCCCTGAAGGATAATAGTCCACATCACAAAACAGCTGCACGTACATATCTGACCTGATTTGACGAGACAGTCAGCTTTTACTTGGAAAAGTCACAGTAAGCAGCGCAGAAGCTATACGGCCTTCTTCTGCCCAAAAGTAAAAAGTAAATGCTTTGAGGGAAAATGGTTTCTCTGAACTTCATCTGTTTTAAATTTGTTCACTACAAGTATCTGTGTATGTGTCCTACAACCAAAACTTTATTAAGGAAAAAACCCACATAAACAAGCCACTAAAACATGTCTAAAGGGCCACTAGATGCACATCTACTAGACATGTACTCATGGTCAGTATTTTGTACGAAAATCTTTTGCATCAGTGGTTTTAACATTTTCAGTTAATCACTGTTTTCAAAGTGTTCAGTTATTTTTAAGGATAGTTTTCAAGTTTAATAGCTATTTTTAGTGAAAAAATATAACAATTTTTGTTTCTTGGTCGGTTCCTTTCCTTGTTTGGTTTTTCTTCAATAAATAATTAAAAAAATATTTCAAGTAATGAGACATAACAAAAGAAGATGGTTAACTGTGTTGCCATACAGGAATGGAAAAGACTGAAATGACATGAAGGTATTATTTAAGGAATACAGATTTATACATGCACCAATGCCCCAAAGCACAGCTTGCTTTTTCCCTGGTACAATTTTAAGGAACTGCCCATATTTCTACTGATAGTTGCTAACACTGCTGTAGAGGAATCAGACTAACACATTTTCTACACTGCTGTGCCTCAGAAGACATATTTTTGATTGCTAACTCTCAGGAATTCAAAAAGGAAAAAAAAAATCACAATTATGCCTAGTAAGTCTTTATTTCCAAACAGAAACTGCAAAAATATTCTATTACAGAACAGGTAACAAGTGCAGAATTCTAAGTATGCGTTATAACAGTGAAACCATTGCCTCCTTGACAAAAAATCATTAGGCACTTAAAACATGAAAACAAAGTACAAATTAAATCAGCCATAACAGATGACCCAACAATACAACTTCACCTTGGTTTTCTGTAATAAAAGCACACACACGGTTGAGGGGCTTCCATGCCCCTCCTAAATCCTGCGCAGAGACACTTCTATGTTATGCTGCACACATTCTACTTGGACAATATCAAGTTCACATCTGAAAACATAAATAAGTTCAGTGTTGAGAGAATTTGAAAGAACCTTTTTGGAAACAGCAGTAGCAGAGCCTACACTAGCAGCTTCACACAGAGCTTGGTGCATGTGGAGGAGCACAATTATACCAGCTCCAAGGGGCAATAAGCTCTGCTTGGGCAATTGCATTGAAAAGAATGGAACCAAAATGAATGCAAACAATCCACATCTTAAGAGACAGTGAAACCTCTGGGCAAAAGCTATCGTGGAAACTTTATGACATTACATTTTGACACATGGAACAGTCTTTGAAAAGAAAAATCATGTATTTGCTATCTCTTAGGAGCAGCCCCATGTACAACCTCTCCATTCACCTATCTTCTCACTTGCAGTTCTTGAAATAAATCAGAAGCAGAGGTAGCCTCTCAGAAGCACATGTCCAAACGACTAATGAAAATAGCCTTCTAAGAAATCAGTCAGATACCCTTAAAAATGATTTGGGGTTGTACCACTGGTTTTTAGGTGACATTATGTAACTTCCCCCGCAGTTTACTCTGGTAGCATAAAATATAAGTAACATTTTAAATACTTTGAATTAGATACTCAAAGAAAAGAATATTAACATAAAGAATACATATGAAACTACTATATAAAATGTGCATATAAAACGTGCAGAAATTTCAGCTATTATACTTCAATTTCACAAGATTTTAAGAATGGGTTTGTACCATAAGCACTAACAACAAATACACCAAGAAGGAGGTGTTTTTAGGGAATCACCTGACAGCTGAGCCAAGAGCTGAGAAGCCTAACAAGTTGTTGAACTACAGACTTGCTGTGAAGAATCTCCTCTTGTCAGGGACTAAAGTGAATAGTGAGGAGTTTAAAACCAGCAATCTTGTCATAGACTAGACAATCCTGTCACAACCATTAGCACGATGCATTCCAATGGCCTCCTACCATGATACCATGAATTCATGGTGGGATCATTAAATATTTCTATCACGCAATTGTCTGAGTTTTCTCCCTCACTGGAGAAAAGCGGCATGAAAAAAGACAAGACACAACAGTACCAGGTGCAGCAATAAGCATCGATGTGGTGTACTGTACTGCTGAAGCTACATCAGGATTTAGCAAAAGACAGATTTAACTTTTTATTTGATGGCAACGCAAGGATGCCACTCCTCATATTTAACCTCAGGGACTAAAAAAAATTCCAGCAGTTCCGGTACTTGCAGTAAAGAAGCACAGCTGGACTGTTTTCATCCTTAAACCAGTATTTGCCAACACCTAGAATCATAGAATCATACAGGTTGGAAAAGACCTCTAAGATCATTGAGTCCAACCGTCAACACAACACCACCATGCCCACTAAACCATGTCCCTAAGCGCCTCAGCTACACATCTTTTAAATACCTCCAGGGATGGTGACTCAGCCACTTCCCTGGGCAGCCTGTTCCAAGGCCTGACCACTCTTTCAGTAAAGAAATTTCTCCTAATGTCCAATCTAAACCTCCCTTGGCGCAACTTGAGGCCGTTTCCTCTCATCCTATCGCTAGTTACTTGGGAGAAGAGACCAACACCCACCTCACTACAACCTCCCTTCAGGTAGTTGTAGAGCGCGATGAGGTCTCCCCTCAGCCTCCTTTTCTCTAGACTAAACAGTCCCAGTTCCCGCAGCCGCTCCTCATAAGACTTGCGCTCCAGGCCCTTCACCAGCTTCGTTGCCCTCCTCTGGACACGCTCCAGCACCTCCGTGTCCTTCTTGTAGTGAGGGGCCCAAAACTGAACACAGTATTCGAGGTGCGGCCTTACCAGTGCCGAGTACAGGGGCACGATCACCTCCCTGCTCCTGCTGGCCACACTATTTCTGATACAGGCCAGGATGCCATTGGCCTTCTTGGCCACCTGGGCACACGGCTGGCTCATGTTCAGCCGGCTGTCAACCAGCACCCCCAGGTCCTTTTCCTCTGGGCAGCCACTGACGGGCAATTATTGCTCACACACAGAGAGGTGTGAGCTCAGTAAATTACCACGTATCATAGTAGTAAGTTTAGTTACTGTGTGGAGCAACTTGGTGTACGGCAAACCCAAGCTGATGTACTCCCATCGGGTTAAGCACTTGTTGTATTGCTTGAATTTGCTCGGCACCAGGAGCATACTGACAGGCTGCTACCCCAGCTGCACCAGTGCATGGTAACCTGGTAACCCGGGGTCATTCCCCGCGTGAGCTGGCATTCCCGGAATAGGAAGGTATTCTGAAATGCGACTTCATGAAAGGAGACCGCTAAATAACAGCAATAGTTCCTTTGTTTAGTGGCATGCTGCAAATCATTTCATGCTCTACTTGACCATTATGATAATTTAGAGCCAATTAAGAAATACTTCATGAAAATCTGGAACAAAGCTTAATAAATATAAATCTGCCCACTCGTTGTGCTCTGTAGCTGAAAGCCCAAAATGATTTCTCCAGAGTACCCTGAGTGATGAGCAGCCTTTGAAACTCGGCTGTCCAGAAATTCAGAGAAAGATGATGTTCCTGCCTAAAATGACAGAATTCAAGATCAAGAGAGCCAGGATTTATATGGAAAATACATATCCCTTTGTCACCATTCTTGGCTAGCAGACCAAGATGAAAGCGATCAGCTGCTGAAGTACCACAAGATGAAGGATTAGCTGGCTGTGAATATTTCAAACTAAGATATATTTAACTAACAAGCTCCTGTGTAAGAAGTCTACTGCTTCAGAGTGTGCAACAAGTGGCTATCAGCTGTTTGTAATAAAGCTGTTTCAGAATAAGCACTCCACAGAATATTCCTTGGGCTTGATCTCACACAGATTCCTGTACACACGTGGGCATGTGCTTTGTGGACCTGAGAGTCCCTGGAGAAGATACTGCACAGATGTTCAGGATCTCACTCCACAGATTTGTCACATGAGAGCGAGTGACAGGACAGAGAGAGATCTCCAGGTAAAATGTTTTTTAAACCTAGATTGCTGTATCAGGCTGTAGCTCCACCACGGAGTCTGTGCAGAGTCAAGGTCTAAGTGACCAATTAACCCAGACTGATTAACCGATCCAGATACCCGCACTGGATAAAATCAAATAATACATAACAACAGAGTTTTTTTTTCTAATAGTTTGGGGTGCTAGGTCACCTAGATCATTTAGTTTCTTTTCCTGAATCACACAGGACAGAGAATTTCATCTTGACTCAAGCATGGCAATATGGTCAGATATCTCACTACTGTACAAAGGAAAGAGAATGAAAGTGAGATTAACTAGTCTCAAAACTGCCAGACCTCGCGCAGCTCTGTTCTCTGCAGATGCTGTTTGAGATGCTGGGATTAGCAAAGACTGAAAGCACAGGCGAGCTGAATAACATTTATGCAAGTTTACTGTCAGTGAACTGAGAAATAGTATTTACAGTCAAAGGTTTTTTACAGTTATTTCAGAACCTGCAGATGGTGGACAGCTTGTTAAAATGACTGTAATGGGAAAAAGAGAAGGGGGAGCAACAATCAACCAGTGTAGGTACCTAGAGCCCTTAGGCGCTTTCTGTCACTGTGGGGAGAGACGGGCTCCTGCCCACCAGGATGAGCTCCTGCCCCAGGGATGAGGGCCCCAGAGATGTTACCTTCCTGACTTGACTGAGGTTTCAGGGGACCACTGGGCCTGTCCAACAGCCATCAGATAACAAACGGCCCCCACTGTATCCCTACGGTCCCACCTGCATGGTCTCATCCCCTCCTTTGCTTTGACTCTGAAATTCCCCTGGCTCTGTTGGCATGAACCAATTTTCTCTCTTTGTTGCCATGTCAGGCTTTTGCCGGCTCAGTGTGCCAAAACAGCTCAGTGTAGGACCAGACAGGAGCCAGAAATGGCACAAAGGAAGGGGTGGAGCGCAAGAACGAGGACTGGACTGCGTAGCCAGCCATTACAGCTTAAGTCACCGTGGAGCTACAGCCCAAATTTAGCACCTCCAGTTAGGCAATGTGAACATCCCACCATGCTGACTTCCTTGAGATGTAAACCAAGCCATTTTAAGTATGTTTTACTATGCTGCAAGCATAGCAGCGTTTGATTCATAGCCATACAAACTCCCTAACAGACACTAAACAGAATACAGAAAGCCTCACAGGAGAAAGAGAAATTACCAACTTGAGGCAGCACTGGATCCTAAAGGAAGATGCAACATTAAAGATTCAGAGGAGAAAAAGGAATAAAAGCAGCCAAGCAGGCTTTAATCTAACAATGCTGTGAAGTAGTCATGTGCAAGGACACTGCCAGCCTCTGCAAAGGTACAGTGGAACTATTAGCACGTTGTCAGTGTTTCTATCTTTAGAAAACTATTTAATCTCAATATTCAATCCACAGCATGTGACAGCATTAGAGGCCCACAAACCCTAAAAATGATTATTCCTCATGTAAAGTAGAGGGAACTGAAAGGCCCTTCCTAACCTTTGGACAAGAATCCTTAATCAAAACTGTACTTGGCTCGGTCTTGCAAAAGTGTCATAAACATTCCCAGCCAGGTACAAAATCCATTTATTCATCATTAACCTGGCACAGATGTAAAATAAATGAGAAATCACAGATGTAAAATAAATGAGAGAAAATTTATTTGGCTACCCAAGAAAACATCCTTTCCCACAGTGAGTATACTTAAGCGAGTCTTGATCAATCTAACTGTACCTTGTCACACAGAAATGCCGCTATTAACTTGCCCAGCCTGTGCACAAATTAACACGACCTAGCCACCAAGCACACAGCAGCAGTAGCTATAATAAAGCCTGGTACAAGGTCTGCCGTTCCTGTGGAGTGAAGTGGATGCAACTAACATCTCATAATAACTTCATGTCTGGAGCAAGGACTGAGAAAGCTACATTAAAAATAGGTTCTTAATCAGAAGTCTAATAGAGCGTATTTTTATTCTATGAGGAGCTAAGAGTATTTGTAGGAAACGGTAGGAAAGGTTAACAATTCCTCCACGCATTTCTTGTCAGTCTTGTGCTCCACACAAATCACTGAGAGCTTTGAGAGCACAGAAGATCACGTCTTCAGGTCAACGGCAAGTTTAAACTTCGCTGAAACAGCGCTAAAAAGTCAAAGCATCTGTCCATGTTACAGAGCTTTCCGTTTGCTCTCATTTGTGAATGCTACATCACACTCCTTCATAAGACCTCTTTTTGTCAAGGAAACTAGAATAGGTTTCTTCTTTTTGGCTAAACCTCTTTTAAAATGTATTCCAATAACCTTTCCAGTTACTAATATGTGTGTTATAAATAACATAGCTGCACAGAAATAGTCCAGACACACAGTGACTTCAGCTCTTTATGGTGTGTCATGGTACACTGTATACATTTATTCACTGAGATAATGCAATACAGTGCTAACTAACAAAAACTTTTCAAAAAAGTTGCTTCTCCACTGCAAATAAATTTCATTTTCTCCTCTCCACATTTTCTACTTACACACAACCAGGTTTTGCCACTTTACTCATGGCTGAGTAGTTCACTGAATTTAATCTGAGCAATGAATGATTGCACCACGTACACACAAAGCACTTGCAATTGTTCTAGATACAATGCAAGATCCTCTCAATCTCTAAAAGATGTATGAATTCTTCCGAGTCAAACCATGTAGCTACTACACAGCCAAGATCATCTCATTGCCCTACACTAGACTGGAATAAATTACAGTCCTTGCCCGAACACAGGTGTGTCTTTGTCTCTCTGGATGAAATATGATGTGGTTCTCCTCAATCTAGGCTGTTTACGTCACCCAAAGGACAAGTACATCACTTTGCACAGCTTCCAGCTATAAATGCTTAGGGACAGTCTACGTGAGTGATTTGTGGTGTAGGAGGAGCTCTTCCGGGAGCAAATTTGACTCTGATCTATAACTAGGGTCTTGCAGTAGGCGATCATCCATAACACTTGTAACATGGATGCAGGGCCTTGCAGCAGCCAGCTCTCTGCACATGAGCAGCAGATGCCTGTGGCCAGAAACTGGCACAAATTTCACTGCTGGTGAAGACAAAATGTGGACGTGTGGTGCTGGAACCATAACAGATCACAGTAAATCAAACCCTTGTGCTCGCCTCTTTCAGTCACCAGCTGGTAACGCAGATGTACCCATCAACTCAATTCTGATGTCTTTGTTTCTGTTAAAAGCCCTACTGATATTCAGAGGTCCACTCGTGTATTAGTGGTGTCATTCAATGCCCCTAAGCACTACCTATTTTTCAAAAACTTTATTTTGCAAAAAATTTACTTTATTGCTGATATATGCAGCCAGGATTTATGGACGCTTCTGCTTGGGTAGGAGTAGTATTGGATTCTGATATCTTTATCTTGGAAATGGATCAAGATGCTGAATGTGTCTCAACTAACAGACCTGGAACCATAAAGATTGATTCTAATACTTTCAGGATTATTTATGTGATTATAAAACTGCTGCAAGCCAAGCTTTCAAATATTACAACAATATAGAAATGCTCCTATAAAGTATCACTTCAAAAGTTTTTTTGAACCTTATTTTAAAAGGTTCAATTCATTTAAGTAGGATTTTTTTTTGCAGATATAATCCTCAATGAATGGAATATTGAATGCTCTTTAAATCAGTTGATTGGGGATTTAATGCTACAGTGGCAATAGGAGTTTTAGCAAAGAAAATACCTGATAGTATCTGACTGTAAAAGAAGGAGAAGGAGGACACTCTTTGAACTGATCTTTGAACTGATCATTCAACAGACTCTCAAAAAAGCCACTGAAACTCTTCTTTTAACAGAAACTGGTTATTACAAATTTTTTGTTGTTTTTTTGGTTTGTTTGTTTGGATTTTCTTCCTGCAGTAAAACATATAAGCAATAACATACAAGCAGCCATAGCTAGGGGAACAACTGCTTGTCATAGCTCCTGTAAATGTTAATGTGATTCTTTCCATTGGGCTGATATTTCACTTTCTCTTGTTGCATGATGTTGCTCCACAGGTATTCCTGGATCATATGGAAAATTACAGCACAAGATCTGCATGGGTTTTAAATTAAGTGACTGTAGGTTCTTTTCTCATATGTCCTGGTATAGGAGAAGACTTTGGGATTGATTGTAAGAGGAACATTTTGCTAATAATGCTTAGTGCAGTTTCCTTCTCTGTAGTCACATATTGATAGGAGGTATGCTAGGTGAAAAAGAAATAGAAGAAATGATAGGTTTGGTACCAGTTATTTTTCTAATGAATGGTCCATCTCATATGTCAGCCGAGATACAGATCTGGGATTGCAGGAATGTGTGCAAAATTGTGCCCCACTGGGACTCTGGGGATTGCAGCATGGAATCTAGTTTATTGTCCTCATTTGGAGCTGAAGTGGACCTTAGACATGAACACAAGCAAGAAGAGGGGTTTAAAAACAATTATACAGCTCTGGTCCTTCTTGTTCACAAAATTGACATCATTCACATGAGTGATCCCATTAAATCCACAGCATTATCTATTACTCACAAAATGAAAGCCCATAAACCACTTGACTATCTCTAACCTGAGAGATTTTTACATCTGTGCACCCTGGGACAAACTAAGAATGACATGGTTCTGAATTAATTACTCCTCTGTAGCTCTTCTCATCACCTTTCTCATGTAGACAAATGCTAGTGTTTGCAGGATCAAGTTCTTAATTGAAAACGTTCACTGCCAACTCATGCAGCTACCATACAGAGACTATTGCCTGTCTTACGTGATATTAACAAAACCAGAGATCCTATGTCAAAATGTTTTAATGATACTTTAAGAAGCAAAACATGATGAATGTCACATATTGCCACCATCCTGAGATTGTGCTTTGCTACAATTAAACCACTAGGCAGGAGTTTCAGAATTTCCCAAATAAATGCTATTTTGTATTTAAAAAAATGATTACTCAAAATTCAGAAATGTAGCAGTCACTGTGTGAAAAATCACTTCCTTTTCTCCCCAAGTGTAAAATATTTCTCTATTGTAATAATGCAGTTTAATGCTCACAAAATCACAACAGACCAAATCCAACACCGAACTGCTGAGATATACACAAATTGTCTCCTTAGGACCATCACCCTGGAATTAAAACAATAAAATATGTTATTGATATTTCTTTATAGTAGGAAAACTGCTTGTTATATTCAAAATAAGCCAATAACTTTGTCTTCTGTGTATGCATTTCACCTCTGCATCTGCTTTTTCAGCCTGATTTCAGACTGGGAGTCTATGACATTTATTATACAGTATCATAGCCTCACAAAATTCTCCTGGGTAAGCTGGACTGCTAGCTTGAGCATCTGCTCTTTCTAAAGGACGACTCCTTTATTCAAATACCCCCAGAACTGCTCAGACTTACCCCACCTGCATCACCCTCTTCAGGCTTCCTATGCTAACCAAGGCTGGGTCTAACCAGTATCTTCATGGGACACATCCACTGCTAATCTGAATATGGATATGTTCTAAATTATATTATCTTAATCATATTTCGAAAGAGCTAGAGATTGAAATTTTTCTGTTTCTTCAACAGGCTAGTTCTGCTGTGGAAAAACAAAACAAAACAAAACCCTTCTAGATCTGTAAATGCTTTTTCATTTGATTCGAAACCTAACATTCTAATTTTATTTAATCTATATTTTTCTGTTCTGGTGGGTTTTAATAAACCAGAAGCAACTTATCTCCACCTGTTTCATTACTGACATTATTCTTAACACTTAAACTTACTTACTGGCTGAACACATGAGCAAAGTGTGCGCTTAAAAGCTATACTGCATGGGTACTAAAGCACAAGACCTTTCTTTCAACGTTGTATACATCTAATAATTTCATGCTGGATAATATTTGCCCAAGTCCAGATAGGCTGAAATTTGGCTGCCTGACAGGAATCCAGAGGTGTCCTTATTTTCAAAATGTCGTATCATTTTTCTGAAGGTAATGAAAAGTGAATTGTGGGGCAGTTCATATTTCTCTAGCTAGAGTGAGACACCACAAGCATAAAAGAATTTCAGCAGAATTTAAGCTCATGTTGGTATCCTATGGTTATAAATAGGTTATTTATAATAGTATTTATCACTTATTTGGATTGCAGCAACTTTCAAGGTTAAAAAAAAGATCACACTCTGACAGAGTTTGGAATAAAATGAGTCTCTTTGATGTTAAGTCCTGACCAAGTAAGCAGGCAGTCGCCTGCTTTACAGGATGCTGCCCTGCCAGCTCCACCTTGAGTGGAGGGCTGCACTGCTGCTCCCTCTGTCAGAAATAGATGGCTTTTAATCATCTGGTTGGAACTAAAAAGCCCAGTCTCAGTTCTTACCTTCCAGGTAAGATACACTCACACTTGGTTGAAGGTTCAGCAGTTTTTACTCCCTAACCACCAGCACACCTCTGCTCGAGCTCTCCTCCTTCAGTCCTTTTGCTCGGACGATTGAGCACTATTGCCCACACTCAGGGAGTCTCAGTCTCATTCTTACTTTCTACGCTTTTTTCTGTTGACTGACTCCTCTGAGCAGCTGTTTAATGTTATGGTGCTGTATGTCAAAGGAAGACATACTCATCTTCCCTGCTGTCTCTTTCTAGCAAGCAGAAAACCTGATGGATTTTTGGTCAGACAAAATTTGCATTTTAACCAGGCTTCTGGGCAATCAAATTTTTGCCAGTCTGATTAATTTATCACCTGACAATTTTTCTAATCATATTTTTCTGTCTATTTTTAAATATGAATCAGGCCATTTCCCCTCCTTGAGCTTATGTTTACTTGAAGCTAATGACATGCCCTTCAGGCTTAATCAGGTTAAACCAATGAACAAACAAGACCTCCTTCAGTTGTGGGGCCATAGCAAAAATTATTTGGTAATTTAATACAAAATAATGAAGATCATTATTTTAATTACATTTCAAGATTTTGCTGATGTCTCATTTTCCATTTTACCAGCTGCGATAGGTACACATCCACTTTAGTGAAGACATGTACATGTCTGTTGAGCATAACCATAAAGGTGCAGGAGCGGATATTAAGGCAGATGGATGCATGGTTCAGCACCAGCTCTCCAGGGCTCTCATACTGACAATTCCCTCTATCCCATAAGCAAAGTTCACCTTTACAATGGCAAAGATGGTGTTTAAGAGCAATACTGCCAAAATGATTCACTGGGATGCAGTTATGCTCTCCCTATACTGTGCCAGAACCTGCTACCTGCTTGCAATATAGGTGCTGGCAGCAGAGCAGCTTCCTTCACTTCTTATTTACAGCAGCAAACTTCTGTGTCCCAGTGATGTGTGAGGGAAGTTCTGCCTGAGACTTCTGTGGGCACCCAGTGGTGTAAGGGACCTTCAGCTACCCACTAACAGGCAAAAGCACGCAGCAGGGAGAAGAACATAAAAGGGAAATTGAAAAGAGAAAGGATATTGTTCAATTTTTAGAAAAAGTCATCTTCAGTGAAATACACTCATAGAATTTCAATTATCTCTAATAGTTGATAATAGCAGAATGGTAGCTCACACTGAAAGCATTCAATTTCTTTGGTTTTAAAGGGCTAACTTTTCTCTTTGTAAATATAAGTGATTCACATAGTGGAGAAAAATCTTAGGGCAGCACAATTTATCCTTCTGGTTGTTTTTTTCTTTACAGCTTATTTTGCAAATTTGGCCACAGAAATGATTTTCAGTCTGTCAAACACGGACAGCATTTAATTAACCCATACAGATGCTTAAACATTTTTGTGGCTTCTATCTGCTTCTCTCTAGATTAAATATTCATAAAGAGCTGCCTTTCATTTTCTTAGCTGGTGTTGTTGCTACAATTAAAATTACATGGTATGTCTCCAGCAATTTATATTATAGGAAGAGTAAATACAATGGAAACTGCAGGGTATAAACACCTTAACCACCACATACATTATGTATTTCTTAACGTTTCCAATATGCTGCAACTTTTTACAAGCAAAAAAGCCTACCTGAGCCACATAAAACTGCATACACATACACACACCTCCTCTTAGGTAATCTCCTGCTATGGACTAGGAGAATGGATTCACTAGATGGCTTCTAGGTCCCTTCTCACATGTTTTGTATTATTCTAATAATATATGAAAGCAGTTCATTTTTCTATTTCTTCAAATAAACTGAAACTGAATAAAATTGTGCCTTCTTGGTACTAGCAATCTGCTAGTTTAAAACTCAGCAGTCTCCGACGATGAACCAAGTGTGAATGTATCTTTGATAGCATGTTTTCTAAATACCATCAAAGGATATTGTCAAAGACATTTCAGAACCTAGCTAGAAGAAAAGCCCTTAGCTTTTGAACTTAAAATTTCTGACTTGAACAAGATGATGCTGTTTTAATTTATTTAATTTGAGTAATACATTCGTGAGATTACATCAGTCCAATTAAAGCATACTGTATGCAATGGTAGTTCTACTGTACATTTCACTTACTGTTGCATTAACTTGAACCCCCTGGAAAAATAGAGTTCTGCGAAAGGCAAATCTGACAACAGTATTGTGAGCTGGGGAACTTCTGAGTTAGCTTAAAAGATGAAGAAGTATTTATACAAATAGGTCTTATTTTGTCTACAGGGCAAATCAAGATTGAAAACATGCAGACAAATCTTTTCAAAGTCATCTGTAATCTGTATGGTAAATTGGCTCAAGGTCAGAGGCCAGACTCTGGGCTGCATTTCTCTGAGGCAATACACAGAAGGTAGAGGTCCAAGGAGGACTGGACAGTTAGAAAGGACAGAGGAAAGGGAATGACACTTCATCCTATATTTGTAACTCCCAGATTCTGAGCTGCCTCAAGGTAAAATCCTTAGCAAGATCTGCTGCAAGACGGCTTCCTCACTGCTGTCCACAAGCTGTTCTGCAGCCCAGGGCTGCGAGAGCATGCTGCTCTAAACTTATCTTTACCTGACAAGAGGGAACAAGGGCACATATGCGTGCTACTCATTCACGGGGCAATCTTAATCCTTACTTTGGCCTCTGTATACATCTGGAATGTGCCAGGATTAGATGTCTTCTCTTGTAGATCATAGTCTGTGACTGCCTTTAATAAAGCAATTCACAAAGGAGGCTGGTTCATGGGAATTGACACCAAACAAAACATAGGTTGGTAGAGACATATATCTGAGATAAGGAGACACTACTGATTGACTGTGAATTATGGTGATAATATGTATTTAGCTATGCTCCCCATCTAAAGTTCTCAATTAGAAAACATTTCTGAACTCTGTGGTACGTTACGTTTATTCAGAAAACTCTGATCTTTCACTTATTTATGAACACAACTTTCATTGAGTGTAAGATAGAAGTGTCTCTCTAGGAAAGAACAGACCCACACTGTTCGCAAAACAAGTTTTCCCTCGACCCATTACTTAAATAAAGACATTTTATGTAGTAAGAATGTGACCTACCTTTTTAGTCTGATTCACATTTACTAAACTGCAACTTCAAAATGCCTTTGCCATGAAGCTGAAGGATCTGGTTGTATTCTTTGGGCATTGCATGGAAACCTGGTTTAGGCAGCTGGTTGTCATAATAGTGGTGGCTGATTGGCATCTTCTCTGTGGATTTTGAGAAAGGCCAGAAGCCATAGAGCTTCACATTCTCACACAGCTCAAGAGCAGCACTAGTGATCATAAAACCAGATGACAACCGGTAGGCTTTCACACCCTTAGTTCTCCAGAACTGGGCAAGACTTTTCAGATAGATGGGGTGAAAAAATATTGCCCTTTGGGCTGCTTTGAACTCTTGCAGAGTGTGATATACTTTAAAAGAAGTGGCTGTGTTGCTTCTGAAGGAAAATGCTGGCAATAAAAGGAAAGCATCTCCATAGACTGCAATGTTCTCCAGAAATTCTGTCTTCTTTTCATTTAGTTTGTTGTATCTGCGAAGTACAACATTTTAGGAAAAGAGTGAATGGAATGTACTATTGATATAAATATTACAGACCAAAACAGCACAACTGCACTTGCATATATGAGTTATGAACTCTGCTGCACCAGTTCAGCATGTCTACATTTCAAATTTATACCAACCTGTTATATGTTGTCATATGTGCAGTTATGAAAATCTGGCTTTATTGTATAATAAGAACACACTCCATAGGATTGAATTGGTAACACGGGAGCTACTGAAGCAGATCAAATTCACTGCTAATGAGACCAGGTCCTGTTTACAGAATTGATCAATTCAAGAAATTTCAAAGGAGAATACAAAAAAAAAATTGTATTTATACTTTCTCGGTTAAAAAATACATGCACTATGATATGTACTGCAAGTGTTTGTGAAATGTGTTTCTTACATCGATAGGTATACAAAAACCCCTCTTCAAAATCTGTGTGTCTGCCCTGTGTGGAAATACAAGTATGCATTTAAGCAGTCTTGGAGTGTTAAAGATTAGTGTGTGCTCAAGTTTTGCAGCGTCTTAGCTACTTTTGATATACTTTTAAAATAGCTGAAAATATAGGCACGTCTGTTTCTCTCCTTCGACCACAAAGGGAACACACGGAGATCTGTAAAGACTTAGAGATCTAACTTCACAAATGAAGAGGATTTATCCTCAGATGCTTTGGTTCCCCAACAACCAGCAAAGAGACTTAGTTCTCACCATTGGATAATTCCATGCTCCCAAATATTGAATAGTGAACTTCCAGAGTTATCCAAGAAGTGATACAAGACAAAGGGGGTCACTCAACTCATTTCCTCTATAGATCTGAGTTATCTGAATCACCTGAACATATGGCACTCGCACCCCCTTTGGGATTCAAAGCACTGAGTCCTCTTTTGTAGGTAGTTGCCTATTTGAGCAGTGTATTTTCACCTTTTAAGGGCTATCGGAGCCCACTTTTCACAAGTGGCTCCAGCAGAAACTGGAAAACTTGGTTTCACTTCTCTTCACAACTTGAGTAGGTTCAAACCCTCTTCTCATGCAGCACTTCAAGACAGAGGACAGCAGCCACTGCCATTTCCATTCAAAACCCTCACAGAGGAGTTATCAGTTACCTCTTGCACAACTGAACTCATGCAAGGAGTGATACACCCCTCCTCAGTCTGAAGGGGTTTAAACTTACAGCTTCTGCTTCCCAGAAAAGTGCCATTACCACCAGACTCTGAATCAAAATGAATGAGGGAGACTCAGCCCCTCCTGTTGACCCTGGGCCCCTGTGCATGCAAGAGTCACACCGCCAAAACAAGCAAGAAACGGCTGAGCCTGTATCTAGGAAGAATGACTGAAAGGTGAACTTCTAGCCTCTAGTCCAAGAATTTTCTCTATTTCTGCTCAGTGTAAAGTACATAAAGAGCCTTCGGGACAGAATTCAGATCTCCGTTCTTCCTTAGCCAGAAGCCTGAACAACTCAACCTCGTCTTGTTTTCCTCTCCAGCTCTGCCACTGCGAGCAGTGTAGCCCAGCTCCATTAGAACACATAAGAACTGTGCTTCTTTCCTCCAAGAGAGTTCACCTACATTGTATACCCCGACAGACACAGTTCAAAAGCTGATTAACCTTAACAATAATAACATCAGACTAACCCAGTACCTAAACACAGAATTATAAATTAAAGCGAATAAAGTCAGAATAGGTCTTCTGAGAGAAGAAACAAACTTAGTTCTGCTAAATGGTGCCAAGTTGCTTCCTGCTCCTCCTTCAAAAGCATTGACAGTGTTCTCTGAATATTTAAATAATTAATTTTTTAAAATCCTAAAGTCCTCTCACAATCTCATTTCATCCTCACACAGTTTTAGCTCCTATTTCCTTCAGTGTAACTCCTATTAACCCTGGCGTGGCTTAATTTGGCTAAAAAAAGAGTGCAGCTGTGGCAGAACACTTTGATCAAGCCCAGACAAATCGTGCACCATGTCAGTAGTCACCAATGATGCTGAGTCACTGGATACAGTTTTCCTTCCTCATATTCTTGTGCAGCCCCGCTAACATCAATGAGCTAAATCTATTTTTGGGGACGCAATAATTCATCTTCATTTAAGTCAAAAAGGGCTGGGTAAGCATCAAGATAGTTAGTACTCATTGCAAAAAATCAAGTTCTATCCTTGAATCAATGACAAATGCCTGTTAGTCATTTCTATGTTCACTGTACTTTTTCCTTCTTCAACAGAAAAAAAAAAAAGCTTTGCCTGATGTTGTCTATTTGACAAATACAGATATGACAGACAAATAAGATACAGTAAGATCAGTAAGCAGTAAATAACATGCCACAGCAGTCCTTTTCATAGATAAGCTGCAGTTCCAGCCTGCTGAAGATGTCAGATTAGTCAGCCCAGCCTTATTAGATTTTCTTTTCATCAAGAAGGTGAAAAAAAAAAACTTTGCTGAGAAAAAAGTGTGTGAGCAGCTTTCGTATGGATTGAGAAAATGGATTACAGAAATTGGGCCTCCATTCAGTAGCCTTCATCAGAATAGCCTCTAAGCACATTACCTAAGAACATGTGCTTAGAGTCCTACTGATAGAGTTGGACACACATTTCCAAGCTTTCCCGATTTATGATTACAATTCCTTTCTTATGTTGGGGGTCATGAGGGTCATGGGGGGGAAAAGAAGAGGCTTGGGCTTGCAATCATCAATTTTACTCTGTCATAAATTGTGGACTGGTGCCAGCCGAGGCACTTGCTCATCTGGGTATTGCTGACTCCTTTCTGCTACAAAAAAGGCCAGGTTTAACAGATTTCCATTTAGACTGGTACATATTTTACATGGGAACTAGGGCTTAATGAAGTAATCTGCATGCACTGCTCTCTGTGCTGGTATCCCAACAGATTTCCAACAAAATCTAAATCATGTCAAACAATTATACAATATTGCACAGAAACAGATTTGTAGTAGTACTTACTTCTGAGCTATGATACTTGGATTAACAGTCACAAGGTTTGTTTTATTGCCAACATCTTTGCTAATGCTTCCCATGGTTGGAGGGAGGTTACACCTGAAATTGAGAAACATTACTTAAATAGATGTGCACCAGAAATGCTTTACAGTTATTATTTGCAAATTCCTCTCTTGTGCAATGACACTTTCACGTCAGCTCCCAGGGATCTCTAAGCACTTTACAAATATTAAATAAGGCTTACAGCACTTCTAGTAAAAATATTTAATCTACTGTACAGATGGTTAAAATAGGGCACAGAGAGCTCATTTTCATAAATCATCTCACAAATCAGGAGCAAAGTTAAAATCCTGGAAGGAGCCAGTCTATGAATGTCCTATGTTCGCTGCTAGGGAGTACTGCCCCTCTTGCCTAAACACTGCATTTCTTCTGAAAGCCTTCTATTATTTTCAGTTTAAAAACAGCCTGATTGATACCAGTCCCTCAGCTTGCACAGCAATGTTGACAGCTGTTTCATGAGACAACAACAGCATAACTTGCCCAACTGCAGAAACAGTGTTTTTTGTAACAGGTAAAGCATTTTTTTAAAGTCAGTAACTTAGTAAGTTTAGCATTTTAGTATGTAGATTTCCCATTTTTATTAAGACAGTTATCTAACTGGAAAGACTTGGTTTTTTTTAATTTGAAAAGCCCAAATACTAGTCAAAAGCAGGAAAGGAAACAAAATGCAGCAGACTGTGTGACTGGACATCACTGAAAAGAAGAATCTTCACTTGGTTACTTTGTTCCCTTGCAGGAACTACAAAGTATGAGTCACGTACTGAGAGAGTGGGTCAAATTACGCTCTGAGTATGCCTGGTTTTCTCCACAATCTATAGAGGGAGCTGAAAAAAACTACTTAAATTAGATGCCTAATTTTTTAGATGGCTAACAGCAGGTGCGACAAATACTGGGGCAGTTAAATAACTGCCTTAGTGAGCCAACCTAAGGCTAAGTAAACCCTTTGTTAAACCAGAGGTAAAGGTAAACATGTGACATTTAATACCAGTCTTTCTTATTTCAGTTTCAGCATTTTCTTTATTCTCCTGTCCTGATTAAAAAAAAAAAAAAGAGCAGGGAAAAAAAAGTTCCCTCCCCTAAAGGATGTTAAATGAACAGAAATTTCAGGTTCTCAGATAATCACGTTTCACATCACTGGCAAGATATCTTTGCAATCATAGATCATACATGTATCCATATAGTCCTCTCTTTACTTAGGAAGCAGCATTCTGAAATCTACAAAGCAGAAGGACTATCCTTAGAGAGGCAGAAATAAAGAATTGTCAAGATCCTTCCTCATTGCTACAAACTGGCGCTGGCATGCTTCCAAGCCTGCCAAGTTTTTAGAAACATTAGTCACCCTTCAGTAAGATGAAGCAGCTCTTACCTAAACACAAAGTCAGAACGATCGATTTCAGCTCCGCAGCTGGAATTTTTCAAAATGCCTCCATTTCCAACCACGGCACAGGTCTTGAAGGGATAGACTGAAAGAGGAGAGGACTGCAAACAAATAAAAAGACACAGCCAATACCTTATAAATCTTTCGATTGCTTCTTCGCATCTTTAGTCATTTGTTCTTGCAGGTTTAATCTGGTAAATCCCAGTAAAAGCATACACCATTTAGCAGACAGGGTTGCCAAGAGCCAAAAATAGGCACCAGCAGACTGAGAACCGCTATTTCTGTCATCAGTACTTTGAGGGAATAACACTGGATTGTTAAAACTGGATGAATATCTTTTATATACCCTTAACACAAAAATTATCTAGTAGTGGACTGAATCCTTGACAAGCTAAGGAGCTAACTTGTACTGAAGATAGTTTAAATTTACCCATTTTCCTTTGCACTGTAACAGACTGGGGATTGTTACATACTCATTGACTTTGTCAGCTAATAGAAGGTAACTTCGTAAATGCTCATTACTTTGTCATCACACAACTACATTTGATGTAAAATAACGAATTTAGGGGAACCTGAAGATGCTGTTAAGGATAATCACGTGCCCTGGCTTAACTCATGGTGAATGTGATGGCTAACTGAAGAGGTTACTGTTTCTGGCTGTTCACCCTCTCTACTCCTCTTCTTGTTAGAGGTTGCTGTCTTGCAGTGGGGAAGCTGAATGAAAGCTAAGTGCATCCACTTCTGAACCAGCAGAGATCACAATCTAGCAAATTAATGTAAATTGTTGGCTACTTCAGCTGACATTAATATAGTTGGCTGTTATCCGAGGGTCTCAGAAACATCTCATAGATCTTGTTCAGCCTCTCCTCTGTGGGAGCACTGACATTCAACACAGAGGCCAACAGCTGGGCTACTTTGACTGCAGAAATTGAACCCAGTTGTAAAATTGAGTCAAAACTTGCTCACACAAAGCGTTATCCTTCCTCAGTCTCTCATCAGCTTGCCCAAAGAGAAGCAGGAAGGGACACTGTTAAAACAAGGCAGAAAGTGTGGGGAAGGTGGCAGACATCACGTTGCCTGGCAATATATTACAAAACAACATGTTCAAATATTTTGTTCAATTCTGAAAAGACAGTAGGAGAACACAAAGGCCAGACAACTCTGGCTAGCTTAGCAAGTATATATGCACATAAAACATACTACTTTTTTCTCTCATTCAGTTTAAATTTGGAACCACTGTAACCCCTACTGCAATAAAATTTTTAGTGATTCACAGCAGCATTAGAAAGGACTAGACTCATGGTAGTTGGGATCTCACAAATCAAGAATGCCAGAGATGGGTAAGAGGGCTCCCATGTGCTCTTACTTTCAAGAAATTAAGTACATCTCTGTGCCCCTCTTTGTCTGATCTCCAGAGCTTATAAGTCCAGAGCTACAAAATCTGATTCCTTTGCTCAATCTATGTTTCTGGCTGCAAAGGCCCCACCCCAGTGGGCAGCAAAGCTGGTGAAAGGGCTGGAAGGAATGTCCTATGAGGAGCAGCTGAGGATTTTGGGTTTGTCTAGTTTGGAGAAAAGGAGGCTGACGGGCAACCTCATTGCTCTCTACAGCTTCCTGAGGAGGGGACGTGGAGAGGGAGGTGCCGATCTCCTCTCCCTGGTATCCAGTGATAGGATGTGTGGGAATGGTTCAAAGCTGCACCAGGGGAGGTTTAGACTGGACGGTAGGAAGCATTTCTTTACCAAGAGGGTGGTCAAACACTGGAACAGGCTTCCTCGAGAGGTGGTCGATGCCCCAAGCCTGTCAGTGTTTAAGAGGCATTTGGATAATGCCCTTAATAACATGCTTTAACTTTTGGTCAGCCCTGAATTGGTCAGGCAGTTGGACTAGATGATCATTGTAGGTCCCTTCCAACTGAAATAGTCTATTCTATTCTATTCTATTCTATTCTATTCTATTCTATTCTATTCTATTCTATTCTATTCTATTCTATTCTATTCTGTATCAGGTTTACCACCAATATAGTCTTCATAAGTTATATGCCCAAGCCTGCACCGGAAATGGCATGGAAATACGAGGAATATGAAATGTTGTTCCAGGCTGAAATGCCTTTGAAACTGGGAATGAGAAAAGCAAGGCAAACGTTCTCAGAGAATTCACTCCTGAATTCAGCTGGCTGCCAAGCCAGGCTGCAACTTGTGTTCTGTAGCAACTCTACCTACAATCTGATCTATGACACCCTGCCCATGCCTCCACCACTGCAAAGGCAGGCAAAAAAAAAGGTCTTACAAGGTGAACGAAGAAGTGCATACAGGAGGTGAGGGGTCTCTTCCAGAGGAATCAAGCAAAGCAGTTCTATTACTAACCCAAAACATATATGATACTGCAATTATAATAACAGTAAAGATACAGTTCTTACCACAGGCAGCATCTTAAAAATGTCCTCTGTAATGAGGATGGTCTTTTTACTGTCCACTTCATAACTCATGTTACTTCCCAGTGGGGTGTTGTTTTGAGAAGCAATAAAATTGTCAACTGCATCACAGCAGGAAGCTAATTCTGACCTGCAAAAAACCCAAACAAAACCTGCTCAAAGACAGGAGAGCGGTGGTAGAGAACTAGATGAATGAAAACCAGTTCTAATTAACTAAGCAACAAAAGGCTATATGAACCCTCTATAACATCAGTTCCCTTGACTTGCCTTGCAGAGCAAGTCCATTTTCACAGAAAATGTTCAGAAACTAATCAGACCAAGAACTCCTTTTCTTATCCTGTTTTTCACTCTTGGTCTCCCTTTCCCATCCAGAAAAAGTTGTAATCGGTCTTCTCCTTATTATTAATTGTTAAGATTATTATAGAAACACTGAGAGACTTCAGTCCCTGAAGAATTAACAATGTGATTTCAGTCAACATAGAATGAGTGATTGTAAGAAACTAGAAGGCTGAAGAAAGAAAGAACCAAGGAGAGGAAAGGAATGGTGATGGGAAGTACTGGCTATAGTACTTAGTGAACGGCTAGATGGCTGCAAGCCAATTAATTAATAATTCATTTCTGCAACTGTTCAGCACAGTTTTCCTGTGCACAATATCACAGATGTTAAATAAATTACATCACAACTTGCAAATAAAGAAGATGGATATCTTTGTGGTAGAGACAGACAGCCTAGCTGCTCCTCGAAACACTTAGCAGAAGTCCTTAAATAGATGAGTGCAAGGGATTCACTCAAACTTTATGTAGGAGTGAAGGCTATCACCCATCTTACAATTCCTGTTACCTCCAAACTTATGAAAATATTATGTGTGTAAACATCCTATGTTATTAACAGTGAAATGCAATGAAAAGCCCCATCAGATCTGAAACGCTCTAATTCATTTTGCTTTAGGGAACAATGTTCTCTCTGCTGCCACTGGATTCAATTTTCAGTCTGTAAGGCTGAAATATTCATGGCCAGCCATTATCTATCAATAGGTAGGACATCGCTGTCTCGTTAGGTGAGATACTAAAAAACTACTAACCATTAGAGAATAAAATTCATTGATAACAGAATTGCTTGGAATTTTGAAGAAGATAACACAGCAGGGAAAAGATAATAATTCCTGTCCTAACACTGAAGGTTAATTGTGAAGAAAAAAATGATATATTTACAGTTAGAGCCAGAGGAAAAGTTTTATTTCATACTTTTTCAGTGAGTACGGTAAACCAAGCCATTGGAACTAGTTAACCAATACAGGTCAAATTCTGGCTGAAATTAAGCTGACTTTAATAGGGTAAGACAGGTAAGAGAAGTGGTTTCATTTGGCTTTATCAACAATGTACGCAGAGCAAATATTCTAATAATAACATAATTTTATTTCTGATGGAGATGAGGCATAGTCTAGCACATGGAAGAATCCAAGGATTTTCTTTCCTGGAAGACAATTAACAAGTCTGGGACAACTCCCAATCTCACTTCTCTTGAAATAATGGTCAAAATGGGGGGAAAAAAAGGTTGGGAAGGTTGGTTTGATTCATACATAAAATACCAAAGGAAAGGGTACCATTTCAATTGTCAGATGGCTTACTGGTGTGTATTAACCCATTTTGAATACTGAGTTCTGAAACTCCTCAAAGACAAAATTTCCAGATGTGTGAGGAACACTGTGAATGACTGAGTGCTGGGATGGCACAGATCTGAAATAATCATACTAGGAGAGTTACCAGGAAATGTTAATGGGAAGTATTACTCCTGAGAGAGGAAACAGTAGGGTTCAGATTTGCACAAGCCATATTCAGCTCCACTCCCTGAACACAGTGATTCCCACTGCCTTGCTTGAAGCCTTAGGGGGCAGGGACGGTCTGTGGTCAATGAAAACCACTAGGTACAAGGGTGGGGATGGAACTGAGACTATGCTCTTGTGGGTCAGGAGGTACACACATGGTGAAAACAATTGCTCAGGGCATATAGTGTCCTATTTTAAACATCTGGAAAAATACAAACGGAGCAATGAAGCAGGAGAGTCAAATGATTAAGACTGGGAACACTGGATGCTATTGAACTACTCTTGACTAGAGTCCACTTGCTTTTCTTTCTTGCACACTTTTTCCTATAACCAGCTCTTTCTAACTTTAATATGTAGTAATAAGAGGATTCAGGTATCACTGTCAGGCCCTGAGGGCACCACCAGACTTCACTACCCCTGCCCAGCCCCCTCCAGGGCCACGCATGACCTGCCCATGGCCCAGGACCCCATGTCAGTCCCCCGGGGCCTTCAGTCGCTGCCACAGCGACACCGCAGCAGGACCAGTCTCCAGCTGTGCCCATCCCGTCCCCAGGGAAGTGCCCAATGCCCGGGAATAGGACTGCCCCGCTCCTGGCTGGGGGTGGGATGGGCCCGGCTGCCAGTCCCGGCTCTGCTGGCCATGTTATTGTGCTGGGATCCCACTCCCTGTCCCTTAGGGAGCAGTCGTCCCTCACTGCTCCCTGGCAATCACATGGAGATGAGGAATCACAAAAAACATAATTTTGATTTCCTTGAATTTTTTCTTAAAGCTAAATGAAGCAGGCCTAAATATTATCTGTGTCAACCACGGCACATTCAGAGAAGGAATGAGGCCAGAACATTCTTGCCCAGCTTTAGTAAAACAGCTGTTTTGTGTGTGATGGCTACCAGAACCTGAAAAAGCAAACTGATGATAGATAACATTCATTAATACAGATGACGCATTTTTGCTTTTTATTACTCATTCCACAAGAACGAGTGCTTCAATAAAAGCACAAACAGTCTGGAAGAAAATCAGGTATCAGAATTAATGAGAAAGTAATAGTTTAATTTAATATTATGGATCCACTGAGGAAGTAAAACAGAGCCAGGCTAGTTCAGAAACGCAGTGAGAATAAGGGAATACGTATTGATTAATGATATATTATTCTTATGTTACCTAAGAGCGTATATGCTAAAAATTTGGAGGTAACAATAGAAACCTCTTTCTTAGATCAACTCATGACACAGAATCCCACCATGCCCAAGCATCCATGTACAAAGCTCCAGTGGGAACGCATGTAAGCTGCAGACAATAATACCCACTGGCAATATATTTAGCCATCTGTTCATATAGGATTTTGTACAAGCTGTGACACATGGTACTCTACAACTGACAGCAAACAATGAGGAAGGGGTAGAGACTGGTCAGTTCAAGCAATTTATTACTGCAACCATCATCATAGTATTAATGTCATATATGGCCTCTGTCATGAGGTAATGACACCCTAAAGAGCACATACTTCATAAGATTATGACATGTATCACATAGTTAATTCTTTTAACAAGTGCTATATGTAAGGTGTTGCAAAGTCAAGACAACATTTTAACTTGTGTATCATGCCACCTGGGGAGAGAGAAATTGTTAAAACCTACCACACAAAGAAGTTCCTAACCAGATGGTGGGATAAGAGACAAGGGTCAGAATCTTAACAGCACCAAACGGTACTACCTTAAAGCCGAACTCTGCATTTTCTTTGGAAGGGTAGAAAGTGATCCACATTGTCTGTTCTGATCGGAGAAAACGCTGAGATATGGGGCCCGCTCTTGGAAGATGGGATGTTGCTATACAGGCTGAGCACCCACCTCAGATATGTGTAAGAACATGGATGTAGCTTACAGTAAGAAGGTTTAAGATCCAGTGGTTAACAGAGCTGCTAGACTTGGGGGTTGCCCTAGAACAAAGTGTTTTTATGATCCTGTCACAGCATTAGAAGTCCAGAGTGAAGGAAGCTGGAGTCAAAGTACCCAAGTTTGTAGGGCCCTAGGTTTGGAAAGTATCTGCTTTGGAGTACAGGTTGGTACTACCAGTTTCTTTTTTGGAGGAAGCCTTCTCTCCAACATTTCTCCTACAAGTAGCTGGAAGCAGAGTGAGACTTAAGAGCTATTTTTAAATCCTGAGGCATAACATCAACCACAGATATTTCTTATGGCAAGATAAGCAGAAAGGGAGTTGATTGCATTATCTGGAAATCTCACTTGTAACAAATAAGGAACAAAATCAGTACCTGGAAAAAGACTACACCATTTGGACTGGTAATACATACCTCATAAAAACTGAGTAAGTACCGTCATGATAGTCTTAATCAATAATCTAACCAGAGTGGTGTGCTGCATTTGTCTGTGAAGTTTTGTTCATATTAGACAAGACAGAGTCATTGTTGCGTTGGAGAACATTTTTTGTAGCTCAGCAGACACTTTCGCTGAATTTTGTCCTTTGTGGACCAAGGACGCTGGACCCATTTTTGTATTGAGGTCAGCTGGGATGGAATTTGGAGCCCACATGGCATCCAGATCATTTCTTCAGGTTTGTGGCTGCTGAGAACTTAAGAAAATCCTGGTTTCTGAAACCATCCATCAGAATAATGTTGTTTTCCAACTGCTATGCAGTTAGTCCACACTGAACTGTGGGCAGTAATTGATTGTACATGTTTCCAAACCCCTCTGCATAACACAAGCCCTTCACATGAAAAGTCCACTCTATTTAGCGGAAGTCAGTAAGTATCTGCAGGATCTAAATATGCTGATGTAGTTTCTTTGCAGCTCCTGTAGTAGCTCTGTAGCCAAGAAGCTCAGCCTGAACTATTGTATCCCTCTTAGCAGCAAAATTAATTAGCTCAGCTTGGTTCTGCACTAACATAGATATATGCATTTTAGTTAGTTCAGCGCTTGTGTACAGGCTGCACGTGCCTGCTGACAAGACACGGTGTGCACACATCCTGAAAAGACTGCAGACATCTCACCATCTTCCTTCCAACAACTCAATTTGAACCAGCCATAAGGGCTAAAGCAGTCAACAATTAGTCAAGGGCTAGCAGAGTTTCTCAGCTGGTCCAGAAGCCAGCACTGCCCTTATCCTGAGTAGAATGGGAAGAATCTATAATAAGGGTGAAATTTGTCTTTATGCAAAGAGCTTCCGCAGAGTTTAAAAACTCCCCACTCCTCCAAACTACTGATACAAGCACCAAGAGGACCTTTGATTCATCCTCCTGCAGTAAGTAGGATGGCTTTTATTCAGAACACCTTCTTTCATTAGAAATGCTTAGCTAAAGTCATTTTGTTCTCTTTTTTTTTTAAATATCTTATTCAGATATATATCTGGTGTGAAGAGGCACTTGCTTCTGCACCAAAGCTTTACACAGCCTCATACTTTGGGACACAGGAAGGAGAGTACACCACTGGAATTGTCTGCTCCAGCCTAGAGCTGGACCACTGGGCCAACACAGTTAACCTTGATCCTCAAGGGGTTGCAGTACCCCCAGGGGGACGTGAGCCTGCAGAATCTGACAAAACTGTGTGAACAGTCTTTTGTGTAGACTACACTTCAGTGTGACGCCAGTGCCTGTAGACCTGGGGCAAGAGGTCATTCTTCATTGCTGAGGACAGTGTGAAATATTTCACTGTCATTATACATTGGACTAAATTGAGGTGGGAGGAGGGGAAAAGTGGATGGGGATGGACACTGCGGAAGTATCAAAATATGCAAAATATTGTTCTAAATAGGAGATGCTCAACTGTCCTCTAAGGCAGTATTAGGAAGCACACTGAAAGAGGTTGCCTAGGCAAGGTGTAGAATTTCAATGACTGGAGATTTTTAATAGATATCTGGCCAAACTTCTTTCAGTAATGGTCTAAGTCCATTTGATTCTAAGTCACCTTTTATAAACATCTGTACAAGCGAATATTTGTTTGCAAAAAGAATATCTTATCAGTCCTGTTATAAAGCATTTGCACATAGTCCACACCAGCAATGCTTACACAGACATATCTCTTTGTGGATCTTCAGTTACCCAACATGCATAAACACCACATTAAAAAAACCCCAAACACAAAGACTAGCAAATATTTAAAGCTGTAACTCCTGTAAGCCTGATGCTAAGTTGTCGTGGTTTAATCCCAGCCGGCAACTAAGCACCACACAGCCGCTCGCTCACTCCCCCCACAGCAGAATGGGGGAGAGAATCAGAAGGGTGAAAGTGAGAAAACTCGTGGGTTGAGATAAAGACAGTTTAATAGGCAAAGCAAAAGCTGCGCACACAAGCAAAGCAAAACAAGGAATTCATTCACTACTTCCCATCGGCATGCAGGTGTTCAGCCATCTCCAGGAAAGCTGGGCTCCATCACACGTAATGGTTACTTGGGAAGACAAACACCATCACTCCGATCGTTCCCCCTTTCCTTCTTCTTCCCCCAGTTTTACATGCTCAGCATGACGTCATATGGTATGGAATACCCCGTTGGCCAGTTGGGTCAGCTGTCCTGGTTATGCTCCCTCCCACCTTCTTGTGCGCCTGGCAGAGCATGGGAAGCTGAAAAGTCCTTGAACTAGCGTAAACACTACTTAGCAACAACTAAAACATCAGTGTTTTATCAACATTATTCTCATACTAAATCCAAAACACAGCACTATACCAACTGCTAGGAAGAAAATTAACTCTATCCCAGCTGAAACCAGGACATAACTGTATTTCACAACACAGTTTGTAATATTGTTTGAATAAAGGGCAAAGTATTCCAAACGACAAAAGTCTGTGGATTACTAATAACCAGAAGAAGTCTATGCTTACCTAATAGCTTGTTTTAATACTTCAGCTAGCTTGGGTATTTGTAATCAATAGTTCATGTGAGCTATTGTATTGTACATGTAAAGACAAAGACTTTGAGGTTTCATATTGAAGAGACTCTTGTGACAGTACAGAGAAGAACCCACAAAAAATTCCACTATATAACAGCAAAATTTCAAGAGTGCAACTATAAACAGCGAGACTACCTTTTATCTATGTCCACTGCTGTAATATTTTATAATAAGCAAGCAATTATCTTATTGTACCGCACTGGGGGCTTTAGACAATGATACGGGTTTCTCCAGGCTCTTGTCAATCCAAGTCAATAGCATCAAAGTGCAATGAGGCATATTATGACATATTCCAATCTTTTAGAAAAGAGTGGTTAAATCTGATATCTGAAACAGAATATGTTGAAGGGGAATGCTACACTGAGAGCCCTTGAACTGTCTATAAATGAAGTAACATCATAAATGTCTAAGACAATGAAAGCCAACAGGGTTGAATGTGAAATCAAGGCTGAACATGTAAAAAGTGTAATAAAACCTAACCAAAGACTATTTAAAGAGTCTGCCATGAAGACATGTCTGATCCAAAATAAGGTTCCCCTTATAAGAATCCTCCAACCTTTCGGAAAGTATGTAGAGCAATTAAAAGATTCAACCATTTCTCCAAACTGTCACCAATTACTATCTCTCCACGCAGCCTTTTGCTCTTCTGAAATAGAAATATGTCTCTGAATATATACTCCTGATTTTACATATGATCTATTAAACCTATGCAGCAAAGGTACTCTTAAATCACACTGTAATCTCAGAGTTCTGCATATTTTCTTGTATACTGGAATGGAAGATTTCAGAGAGTATGTGGAATTATTGATCTGTTTAGTGTTAGGAAAGCTATTGATTATGTGGTGGTGTGAGCTTATGTAAGCATAAATTGACCTTGCAGGGTATTTTATTTGTGTTTCAACTGTAGTTCATTGCAGTACACAGATGTGTTAAGCGATACTGTTATATATCTTAGAGTGTAGCACACTACAAACCTCTTCAAGGAGGAATGGGATTTTATAATCTGAAGGAATGTTTAACACACACTTTTCAGGCGAGATATTAAAGTGGGAAAAGGGTAACAGAGGTCAAGTGGAATAAAAAGCAGGAGGCGAAATTACAGGACCAGGAAAATGGGTTGATCTTTTAACTATTCTTTTCAAGACCCAGGGTTCTTTTTTAAAAGTATAATGTTTTCTTTCAAAAAAAGTTAAAAATATTTTGGTGGAGTGGAGCAGTGTGCCAGCTAAACTGCAGTGTAACATTAGGGGTTTTAAAACTGTATTGTACACCTAGGAATTTCCTTTAGATGCAAATAAGGTTTGTCAGGAATGGTATTTCCATGGGGAAGGCTATTCCAGTGTGATTCCACTCCTGAAGAACTGTTGCATTGCTTTGCCAGGCTCCAAGATCAGCGAGATAGCCCAGAAATACAATGCGTACAGGCTTCTCTGACACACAGCATCTGCTCAGCCTTTCTCCATATCCTCCCTCCCCTCCCCCCCAGTCATTTTAAGGGCTGTTTTAGCTATTTGTTAGCTTCCAGCAAAAAAAGGAGTTGCAACTATTTGGAAAACTTGCAGATTATTTGCCACCATAGGTGTATAGCCCAAATGAGAATAAATCAAGCTTAAAAGTCTGTAAAGCAAAGAGATGTGGAGGTGTAAAAAACAATTACAGCTTGCACCCAATTGGGCTGTGTAATTTGTTGCACTAATGAAACATTTCTTTTAAGTAGAAAACCTTTGAAGAATACTAATATAATAATTAATATTCAGGTTACCTAGGGAACCTGAGACTCTACTGACTGTAGCTAGAAGAGCCTTTGCAGAGGAAGCTACCCAGAACAGCTTTTTTCTGGAGTTTTAAGAATGATGCTTCCAGGCAGCTGCAAGATTATTTCCCCTCCCTTTCCAAGTTTGTACCAATCCTCTCTTATAACCAAGAAATCCGAAGACGCTTGTCTAAAACAAGTTAGAGCTGATGTAAATCTGAAAAGGGAGGAAGAATGCAGGTGGGCTGAGAAACAAAGGGATAATGTGGAGATGCTAGACTGTAGAGCCATAAAAAACAAGAGAAACAAAAAAAAGAACAAGAGAAGTACAGCCGAATTTCATAAAGGAAAGGTCTGAATAAAAAATACTTAATAGTTCTCTACGTGTCAGTAGCAGTAAACATTGGAGATGACTTTCCCTAAATCACTGTTAGTAGGATGCCATTTACACCACTTCTGGTGTAAGTACATCACCTTTGCTAGCATCTATTGTGAAGTTAGATAAAACCTCTTTAGCAATGGCTGACAAACGCTAATGTAGGGCACAATAAATCTTAACTAGATTGCAAGAGCAATGAACCAATGCACTTGCTCCTCTGAGGGCAGCCTAAATCTGGCAGTGCTGATGTCAGCATTACGAATACTGAAATAAGTGAAAGGCCACAAGACTGGTTCCCCAACAGAGGCTGGACAAAGATCAACCACAGACGAGTGACTGTGGATATGGGAGGTATTGAAGAGAACATCATGGCTTGTACTCGCCTCATGATTCTTCTTGATTTTGAGAAATGCATGGGTAAACATCACATAGCTGTCAAGAACCACTGACCACTGCCACATAGCAATCGAGCCAAGTGCATGTGAGCGTGCACAGCAGAATAGCTTTAGAAGAAGCCATTCGGAAAAGGAAAAGGGCAGCTCTCTGACAACAAAGGGACACAGTTTGCACAGCTGCATCGCAAAACTGAGCTAGGTAGTAGAGGGTCAACCTGGAATCCTGCACTCTGCTTTTTGTACAATGGGTTGGCAAAAACACTGTGGTTTGTGCTACACATGGCTGTTAGCTGTAACTCTTTTGCCAAATACAAAGACAAGTATTTCTTTCCTTCATTGCACTTCTAATTCATATTCTTTCATTTGGCCTGGATCTTTTGGGAATGCAGCTTACAAAGAGAATTGATGTATACTCATTGGCACACAGTGCTGTCTTCTAGGAACCTAAGAGTTACTGGTTCAGATCACATATTCATTCACTCCACTATCAGTATGATGGTAGGCAACAGCAAAGGCTGCAAAGGAAAACACAAGAAAGCTTCTTTGAGAAATTTACTACCCCATGGGAAGCTGCTTTTGAACCTTATTAATTAGAGGTTAGTTTATGCCCTGAAGCATAAGACATTAAATCCCTTATAAATATGCATGCCTGTTCTTCAGAACTTCAGGATAATACAGAGATGTCATACAATTGACACTACGCCTGAGAAGCATGTAAGTGTTCACTCCATTTAACAGATGGGCAAACAGGGAAAGAAGTCAAGCAGCTTCTCTGCAGTCTAGTCAGCAAGCAGACTTCTGGTGGCACTGGCAGGTGAATATGACACCGGCAGCTTCAAGCTCTCCTCCTGAAGGTGACTAGCTGTATTACCCAATTCCTGCTGCACAGCCCCTCTGGGATTAATTTCCTCTTCTGCAAAATGGGTGTGTTTATCTACCAACTTAATGAGATTTTTAGAACTGAATAATATTTGTATTACACAATTATTATGCATTACTGACACTAGGCAAAGTTAGAAAAAGGAAGAGATGGGGGATTATTAATTCATTTATTTCACTACATTTCTAGAGCTTTGTTCCCCATAGAGCTCTGTCAATGCATCATTTCTCAGCTAGAGTGTCCTTGCAAAGCTAGTTACAGGCTCTTGTGCTTAAGTCTGATAAATAAGTTTGGGAGTGCTGTAAGCATGGAGCGTATACCGATTTAGTCAGTAAATTTTATACTGAATTTGGTTTTCTCTTTTTTTTAATCTTTTTTTTTAAAGCCTCTATTGACCAACTGCTAAGAGCCTTGAAAGTCTCCAATATGGTCTGGGAGCAAGGGCAACTGTAAAATGCTAATGTCCTGTTTCCAGAAAACAACAGAGAGGAATTTGAGAGAATGGAAAAAGAAAGAAGAGACTTATGCAAAAGCACACATCTTTTGTAAAATAATCATCCACAATGCCCTAAACAAAAGTACCAGTACTTGGTCATATCAGTGGAATTTTTGGATGATATCAAAGCAGATCAAATTTCATAGGGACAGAAAAGTATACAGTACTGTCAGAATTGCGGCATGGATTGTATACATATGAACTAGCTAGTACTCTAGCTAGTTTGGATGTTAAAAAGCAATGACCCCATAACAGCACAGCCCTTGAATGTAAATTAAGTAACATGAGTTTGTCCAGCCTGTGCTGAATCATGGGTTTCAAAAGATTTCTTTCGCTCGGTATTTGAGCTAAGTTAAAACTAGCAAGCTCACCTCAATGTACGTACAGTCCACATTCTCTAAGTGGCCTAATGCACCCCACAGTTTTCACTTTTGAATATTTTCAGTCTGATCATTGGTTGTATAACCCACCCTGACTACTTATGACCCACACTCTTTGCTGGAAGGCAAAGTCAGCAGGAGGAACAGTAAGCATCTTGTACTTAAAGTCCAACAGTCTCATATGACAGTTTAGATAGAGAGTGTCATGTTTGATTCCCATAGGCCTAGAAGATGTAGAAGTTGGCCCAGTGGAAGGGAGAAGGCAGAAGCAATAAATGAAGAAGTCAAACTGGAACAAGGAGTGGTTACTCCACCACTGACTCGTATACCTAGCACAGCAGAAGTGGCAAATTTCTGTTAAGTGGTGGCTGGTCCCTTCAGAAGGAAGATAAGTTAAAAAAAGATTGGAAAACAAAATCCCTAAATGTAGCAGGGTGAAGAGCAGATGAGAGCAGCTTCACCTCTTGTCAACTCTGTACAAGACACCTGCCTGTTCTGAAACAGAATGGGCTGCTTCTACAGCTCCTTATGCTCTGGTATCTCTGTGCACAGCTAAAGCCTGCCTGAGTTAACTGAAAGTTTCTTAAACCTTAACTCCGTGTATTCTCCTACCTCAGCTTTGGGAAACACCATTAGTCAGTTATGATACACAGCAAACACAGCAATTTATGTTGCACAAAAAGCTTTATCCCCCCCAAAACTACTTCTTCCAAGGGTATCATGCTGAGCATGTGGATATTAAGTTTTCAATGCTAGTTACCTCCAAAGAGTTGGAAAGTAGGTCAGTTTATTTATTTTTAATGATCATGACAGAATCTTTAATTCTGATCCATGCAATAATGTAATTCAAGAGAGTATTTCCCCCTGGAGAAAATAGGGTTGGCACAGTAAAGCTGTTCTCTAAACCCAGCATGATGCATTTCCAAATGAGAGTGGAAGCTTTTCAGGGATCGCTTTCCCTACTGAGCATGTAGTTACGTGCCACCCCAAACAAGGACAGATGTAATCACGTGCTTACATGCTCAGGGGCCATGACATGCAGCATCAAACCTAATGAGTGCCTTGGGCACTTCTGTAATGGAAGCAATAGTCTTGGGGTAAGAAATACACTGCTTCATTACACAGTCTTCTACCAGAGTGCCCGTTCAGATGGACAAAATCACATTACCGATTTTTTTTTTTTTTAATACTGTAGGGTTTGTGTCAGGAATATTTTAATCTATTCTACTTAAGTTAGTTAACTATTCATTATAGTGGAGACAGGTAAAATTACTTAGTTTGTGGAGTTCTTTTATCCTACTCAGTTTGCACAGCTCAATTCAAATAAACAAGAAGACCCCCAGCATCAAAAGATTAATAGAAATGTACAGCTATGAATGCAGTCTAAAAGCAATACAAAATTATCTTTTCAAAAGGGAAGATTTAAATTTATGGCTTGTTAGATGAATCTAGGGTAAACAGTTTTTCTAAATGAGACCATGAAAATTACCTGAATTTTGTAGATTCTTCTGGTCTCCTTATCCAGGTGCAGTTCTGCAGTTTTGTGACTACGTGAAGATAATAATCTTCTGAATATCTAAAAAAGGCAACAACATCAAACACTAGAATAATATATGTATGTATATTTAGAAACAGTCTCTAAAACATTCAAATGATGCATGTATTAATAATAATGTGCATGGTGCATATATAATAGATGGCTTTTAGAACTCTGTGACCTATTTTATTTTTGTAATTTGTAACAGTACCATCTTCATTTAATTAGCATGACCTATTAAACATTGCTTCTTAATAGTGGTGTCCTAATGAACTTTTCTTTTCAGAAACTTTCAAAAGTACACTGGTTTCAAACTTAAATATTTGACCATAAATATCTTGAAGTTATTAGAAATCATCTCAAGTGCAAAAGTCCAAAATAATAGAAATAATCTCTTTCTTGTATTGGTGTTTTAAACTTCAAAAATGTTTTGAAATGTGGCTCTTGCAAGTCAAGATGAAACATTACACTTCTTAGGCCTTTTCTTTCATTTACCTTATAGAGTCCCCAAAGCTCACTTAACCATCTAAGACCATAGACCAATATTTACAGATGTAAGTTTTCCTTCAAATTATCTCTTAAATAAAACAATCTGTTGTTTTACACCAACCAGCACTTCGGTTACATTGGTACATGTAACCAAAGAGCCTTCTGCTCCTTTTAAACCCTTTCAAGAGATTTAAATTTGTCCACATGTGAAATACTTCAGAACATGTAAGTCAAAAGAATGGAGACATTTCTTCCCTTATGGGTTCAATGTTAATACTTCTCCCATTTGTGCTTGGATCGTAATATAGGTTTTTTAAAAACAGCAACTCTAACTTAACTCCTAAGGAGGACTGGGGGAATGGGAAGAAGAGATGATATGGATGCCATGACTACAAATTCTATGGAACTCATGTCTCCAGAAAAGCTCTACCTTGTATTATTTTAGCAAAAATGGCTTAGCTTTGGCCCAAAATCAAATGATCATGCATTTATTTAAGCTGGAATTTAGAAGTGTGTATTTTGAACAGTTTTACAAGAGTTGGGATGGCAAGAAACCTCACTTGTCTTTAAATGGAGCATGAGAATTGATAAAAAGGAATACAAAAAAGGCTGTGATGGCTTGCAACAGCAGAGGTCAACAACCCAAAAGCTTCCTTCTCTCTCTGTGTTCAACATGCTTTTAGTACCACAGCTTTATGGTAAACATTTGGAAAAAAAAAGATCCCTTTTTTTGTTTGCTTCATAAAAGTACCGCAACTGCTAACTTGTTTATCTACCCCTGAGTAAAATCATGTCTCATTTCCACATGGAAAAAGAAATGAAACTTTTTAGAGGAATTCTGCATTATAATTGGTCTTCGGCTCAAGTTTGCACCTGTGACAACATGTACAATTTTCATTCTCTAGACTCAGCAAACTCTTAAAGAAACTAGATGATTGTGACTAAACCAATTTTATTGAGCCCTTGCACAACTCAAGAAAGCAGGAATGAATGGGCAAAAGTGGGAGAAGAGCAAAACTAGTTTGACTGCAACTGTAGCTGATCTGACCTGGTGCAGTACATTCTTCCTCCTTCCAGTCTAACTCCAAATCTGTTCTCTCCCTTGTGCCACTGCCGGTATTTACTTGACTCCACCTCTGTTTTGTTTTTGCCAGCTTTTGCACTTGTCAAATGCCTTCATAAGCCACTTTAATTCACTACCATGGCAAAAAAATAACCCAGAAAGAAAAAAATATGCATATTCATTTTCTTCTTCTTTAGTGTGTTAAAGCAGATCAGGAAAGATTCCATCGAACACCACAGCCAGTATAAGTAAGGAGTGATGGGAGCGGAGAAACTGGGAACAAGGCCTTCCTATTTTGGCAAGCTGCCTGCTGGTATGTTGTATTAGCAGCCTTGGAACTGCAGCCAGAGAAAATGGAACTACTTTCTTGCTGAAGCTGCTACCTACACTGGCTCACTGTGGGGTCAGACAAGTGTCAGTACCAGCACAGGGCAGGATAGGGAGTGCATGTGGGGGGAGGATGGGATAGAAGCACAGGACTGAAATAGCCTATGCTGATGTTGAATCACTCATCTAGTTTTATTCCTTAAGGCTACACAATAAATAACTCTCAGATGCTGGGACTTACGGAAAAATTCCAAAAATTAATAGGATAACAGGGCATGAAGAGTTACTTAGGCTATCATTATCTAGGAGAAAAAAATATAGAAAAAGCAAATTCTAGCCTAAAGAAATTGATAAGATGAAGATCAGAGTCAGAAATGAAAAGAAAAATTACCATCAGCTCAGAAAGAAATCGCATGGACTGACAAGTTATTAGCAAGTTACAGGGAAACATTTGGTAAGGAGAAAAATCACAGCATCATCCATAATGCTTGTACTGAGGCCTCATGAGAAACACAGGCACTCACTGTCAGAAACTGTAAGGACCTTCTTATACATGTAACAGAAGCTGCACCTAGGGTAGAAACACCAATTACAATGCAAGAACATTGCTGCCTTTCCACTGCTCTCTGCTGGGTGGAATCACTCTTGCTCGGAGGTGTCTAAGCTCACCAGCTCACACAGACAAGCGCCACTTACAGGTCCTTAAAAGGCACACCACGACCTCTGCTCCACCTGTGCATCCAGTTTTGCTCCTCTTGTGACTTACAAAGACACTATGGACTGCCAGAACTCATCTTTGCCAGTGCTGGCACAGCACCACAAATGGCAAGATAACCCAGCAGCACGTCCTGGGGGGCAGGAGCTGCGGCAGCTCTGCAAGGCGGCCGCCACATCTGCTCACACCAATATAAGGCTTCCGTGAAATGAACTCTACTTGAATACAGACAAAATTCCCATAGATTATTTTTTTTAAAGACTCAAAGTGAAGCTCTGGGATTTGCTGCAGCTGGGTTTACAGCCCAGAAAGCTTTGTTTTCCCTCAGAAAGCCTATTTTAGCATTTCCTGCTTAAAGGAGCCTCGGGGACTCCTCCAATGGAATCAGTCCAGAAGGCCATCAGAATATCATTTCATGGCTCTGCTGTAATCCAGACAGTCCTCTTCTCCACCGTTCCGTTTTGAAGAGCTGGGACAATACATGTATTTCCACTGGCACCCAGGAGCTTACAGCATATATTCACTGATGCTAAAAGGGTTTTATTATTAAGGTAAAAAAGCTAAGGTAAATTGAACTATAAAAATACATGGACAAGACAATAATTACAGTGCTGAGAACAGTGAATGAAACATGTTTCATCCTGTTTTTGTCTGCCACCTGCACCACAACCATTATAATAACTTGCTGTTGTAGGAAACTCACTTATACTGTATGAGCCTTGCTGACAAATAACACCTGGAAGGTTTTTTTTTGCCTATAGTACTTGTCAGGTACGCAGTGACCTTCTACATTAACTGCAGTGGCTAAGGTGGAATTATTATGCACAGTTGAGGCACTGACAAAGTATAAGTATCTTCTAATTTTTGGCAGATATCTAAAGGACAACAGCAAGGACAGAAGTGCTGAGATAGCAGGGACACAATAGGCAAAATGTCAGAACAGAGAGACAGATGCAGCCCCACTGGTTACTCGCTAAAACTAAACACCTGCTTGAAAAAAAGGTTATTTGAATTAGAAAGAAAATTGAGCAGGAGTGAAAAAAGGAGATATTCCTACTTGGCAGCTTATGCTCAAGAAAGAAACAAATAAAAAGAAAAACAACATCAGGAACTGCAAGAGACAGGGAGGATCTCTTTTGCCTTTGGATACTTTAATACTACCAAAACAACTATCAGTTTTTAAAGCCCTCAGGAGAGTGTGCACAGGGCTTGCTCTAGAATAAAAATGGAAAACTGCCAGCAAAACTCAGCATTTCAGGCTCTTTATCACCACCAGCACATACCTGCTATAATAGTAACTTCCCACTTATATAGCATTTTTTACTATCAAATCATTTGACATGCTTTAAAGTAGTAATTTTTTTCCCTTTCTGCCAACTTCAGAGGCAAGAGTGTGCAGAATGTCCCTGAAAGTCTAGAACTGCAATACAAAGCATTTATATACCTTGCCTGTGGGTCACACCTTGAAAAAGCAACAAAGATCCCCGCAGCTCATCTCAGTGAAGGGCAATGAGTTGCAATATTCATGGCGCAAAGCAATCCCTTGCTTCTTTGATCCAAGCATCAGTTTCTCTTCCTACCTGCCCAAGTCATCTTCTGCCTTGTTAAATGGTGTAGCTCCTTTCTCTTTAGCCACAGAATAAAGGTCTCACAATTCCTAAAGCTTCTCCTACAATCTCAGCTCCAAAATGTTCTAGATATGAAGAGGACGTCTGCATGCCTGAAGACTGTACAACTTCATAACACATGAGATAAATAAAAGCATTTGTATTGCTATAACTGTATTTTAGAGTCAATGCAATGACTGGTTGTCCTTCTCTTGGTGTTAATCACTCAATTCTTCAGTCAACTCTTTCACTTCTGTTTGCCAATCCCTGTTTCAGCTCTCACTAGCAGCGCATCAGTAACATAGTGGTCTACCAGCTTTCAAAAGAGTAAAAACTTCAATGATAGCACTGTTGATGAGGTGGAATATTGATGGGAGAAGAGGTTATAGAGGAGAAAAAAAAAGAAAGCATTGAAAGAGTAAAGACAGAATGCTGAGAATATGGTGACTTAAAAATAGTGAAAGATCTTAAAACGCAATGAGAAAGTGAGGAGGGGGGCAGAAAAGACAGGAGAAATTTTAAAATCATGATTTAATGCTGTTTCTGTGTTAAGAAAAAATCTGACTTCTCCAGTCCTTTGAATGGGGAAAGGCACACAATTATTTTTAGCAGAGCTTTTGTTTCTCATTCCATTTCTCCTCTCTTCACAAATGGAGGGGAAAAAAACCCAAACCCTTCCAATTTTAAAGACACCACGGCACATAATTAATTTTAAGCTGGAACTCAGTCCTAATGGGAAGCCTTTCTTATTTACAGTGTTTTATTTATTGGTGCATCCATATAGGCAAAATGTTACATGTCAAAAGCAATGGGGTGCTTCTCCCATTTTCACTTTAGCAAGTGACAAGGAATTTGAGCAGGGCTGATATCAAATATTTTTTTCCATGTCAGGAAAAGGCAAAACAGCAAGATGAAACCCAAAATTAATTTGGGGTGTTTTTTCAATGTATCTAAAATTAAATAGTTAGCTTCTTGTGGACTAGTTATTTTAATGAGTGCAATTAATTAGCAAGTTTTTATACTAGTACATTTTTATACTTACTCTAGTGAATATGCTGAAAAGAATCCATTAACTGAGGTTGCTCATAGCAGGAGTGTTCACCAATCAGAAAAAAGACACTCAAGAATGAAATTAAGCCTCACAAATTCTGTTCTACCTTTTTGTGAATATCTTGGAATAAAATGTTGCTAACTGGCAAGGAGAAATCTTGTTGACTTATATTGTGAAAATAAAAAAAATAAAATCCAAGCTCGAATAAATCTAATACATGTGAAAGAAAAATGAAGGTAAACATTGGTTGAACAATTTCAGTTTCCTGTTGTATAGCTCCACATTAATATCATCGAGAATTATGTAAAAGGGACAATCTTTTACCCTTGTATTTAAAACAAACAAAGTAGAAAGCACAGTAAACACCTACCTTTTCTTCTTGATAGATGATGACAAAATGTTGTCCTGAATTGCCTTACATTTTGAAGCCTGTTCAAACTCGTAAACTCCATTTTTATTAACAGTTGTTCTGTTTAAGGGCAGGGGAGAAAAAGCAACGAACTTTAAAAGAGAGAACATATTCTGTCACATTTACTTTGCTATGACAATAAGATTAATAACAGTTGATTTAGCTGAAAACATTACTAAAGAAATCTTATTGACTTCTATTGTGAAGCTCTTGTATAAAAAGGGAGTTTTCTGCTAGTGACTATAAAATATTTGATTCTTTAAAGTAACCCAATTTCATAGTCTGAATTATATTTTCTGTTTTACACTGTAATCAGAAAATGTAATTTAAAAAAAAGAATTGAAATGGGAAGCCTCTTGAACATTATGTTTTGAAGATATTTAAAATATTCACCAGTAAAATATTTAGCACATGTGATTTCCTAAAGTTGTTGATGAAATGCAATATTCAAAGCCAATATAATATGTACAGGAAACACCACAGGTAAGGTGGATCTTTTTACTTGGACTTTAACTTATTGACTTGAGCTTAATACTTCCTCCCCTTGTTTATTCTTTAGTTACACAGTGAGAATAAATATTTGTAAAAGGAACCAAGGCAAGTGCCAGACAGTGATCTTTAATTCCTGTTGTCTTATTTTCACCAAACTCCTGTGTGGTCCTCTTGCTCTGGCAGTCCCAGTAGAAGATTGAGCTGTAAATTAGTAAATGACTGAGATACTGAAGTCTTATTCCATTCACCTCAGTTCACGCTGTACCGAGATTCAAGCTCATACAATCACCCTCTTCCCTCATCAACCTTCTGGTGTGTGTATTGTCATTTATTATGAAGTTTTTTCCCTCCAGCATTTTTATTTTCCTTGCTCCTTACCATCTTCCCCTCTCCCCCTCCCCCCCCCATTCCTTTTGGGTTCTTTCCACTGATTCACTACTTGCGGAGGACTTGGACACTGCAACTTATTTGTCCAAACCAGAACTAGAAATACAGAAGACAGATGTTGTGTCATTCACTCCTGGGTGTGAGCTGCAGCAGTGAACAGAACCCGTGCTGTTCTTAGAAACACAGAAAAACCAAGCCATCTCTGTACAGAGGCACTCATGCACAAAGAGAAAGGGTCTTCCTGCTTTGTACACAATGCACTCTGCTTCTGAACCATCATTCCTTTTACTGACAAGGACCAAAACTCCATTGCCTTTACCTGCTAAAACACGGAGACCACTTATCAACAAGATTTCTGACAAGCTGATTTTGATGTTCTTACTTGGGAAAGATGCCATTTCAAGTCACGGAATCATAGAGTGGCTGAGGTTGGAAGGCACCTCTGGAGGTCATCTGGTCCAGCCTCCTCTTCAGGCAGGGTCACTTAGAGCTAGTTGCCCAGGACCATGTCCAGCTTTTGAGTATCTCTAAGGGTGGAGACTCCACAACCTCCCTGGACAACATGTGCCAGTGCTCAGTCACCCTCAGAGTGAAAAAGTGTTTCCTGATGTTCAGAGGGCATCTCCGGTGTTTCAGTTGGTGCCCATTGCCTCTGGTCCTGTCACTGGGCACCACTAAGAAGAACCTGGCGCCATCCTCTTGCACCGTCCCTTCAGGTATGTATATACATTGATAAGGTCCTCCCTGAGGCTTCTCTTCTTCAAAAATTAAAATCTTAATTCAAATGAGACAAGAAGTCTGACTGAAGAAGAAAGAGCAGAACAAATGCTTGTTTATTTTGCTACTGAACTGACTGGCATGTTCATAGCTATGACAGGGGAAGAAAAGGAACAAAGTGCCTTTCTTTCTCTTTCCATTGCCCATGGACTTTCTAGTGAATCAGTCACTCCACAGGAGCAATTCACCCAGGACATAGGCTGCAGAGGAGAGAGATCAGCTCTCCCCTTCTCTTTCCACCATCAGGAACTTCTTCCCAGTATACCGCCAGTGCCCCTAAGGAAGTATGCAGTCTGCATGCCCCTTGTTGAGGGCAATGGTAAGACAACACAACATAAACCTCTGTCCTTTCAGTTCTGCGGTGACTTTAATAGGTAGTAACAGCTGGCACTACCTATGGAGAGCTCCTTGGTTGATTTTGCATACAGCTCCTTACCTAATTCTTTTTCAAGGAGCGACATACAAACGTGAGGGCAGAAGGCTCTCAGAGCATACAGTTAAGAGGATCAAGCACACAACTCAGCAATCTTACATAGTAAGCGCCAGCAAATATTCTGCCTACACCATTTTCGCACACAGGTTTATTGCAGCTTGGTCTGAATGGTTCTGTCAACACCGGAGAACCAGGTAGGCCCTTTCACAAAAGAACCCAATACCAGTTCCCAAACAAATTTAGTTAGCATTAAATCACGTTTCCTCTCTCTTGCTTCTTTAACTCAGTAAGCTCAAATTATTCTTCTTTAAGCTGCAGCTGCAGCTTAAAGTAAGAGAAATGGCTACAGGCAAAGCTTTGCTGTATAAACAGCATGTTAAAAAAAAGAACTATTGATATCATAAGCCAAGTGAATGTTACTTCTGCAAATAAGTCTTCCATTACAACTAAAAATCAAGATGCTGGATGCTGATCTGAGAAGTGGCCTCAGCCCTTCTGAGCCACAGCTGGCCAGAGGAGACCTTCTTTAACACACGAAGCCTGTCAGGAAGACCAAGTCAGAGCAGGAGGTTAGGTTTAATCAGCTCGCTGTGAGGTGCATTTGAAGGCATCGTCGGAGAACCAACATTCTTTCACAAGTAGGTTTCAACTCTGAAGAGAATCATTACAAGGTCCTTACAGCTTCCTATTCATTTATGTCCTGAGATCAGTGGGGCAGTGAATAAATATTTTCTCAACCAAATACAAGCTTTACTCAACAAACTTTCAGTCTTTTTAAATTCATAGCACTAAGATCAACTGAAGCAAGTTTACAGTTGGACTCAGTGATCTTAAAGTCTTTTCCAACCTAAGTGATTCTATGACTCTAAGTTGCCTCATTTTTTAATATGTAATTGCTTTTTATGCACACATTTTCAAGACTTGAAAAATTCAAAAAAGGAGGAAGTCAGATTAAAAAAAATGAGCAAAATAAATCCCTGTTCTGTTTTGTCACTAAATTCCGACAATCACTTTTACAGCCATCAAGGGGAGAAAAAAGGAATAAGGAGTCTTTCCTTCCCTTTCCATGACACACGTAAAGATTGGTGAAAATGGCACAGCTGTGGGGAAAACCAGACACCATATAATGCAAGCACAAGATTGATCACCAAAATGCTTCTTCTGTGGCTTCTTCCACACAAAATTTACTCAACACTCTTTATATGGTGCAAAAAGATACAAAAAGAAAACAATTTATTTGCAAGATGTGCAAAACAATGACTTATTCTAGTAAAAGTTAAATTTCTGAATTTCTGTTTCACCGTCAGAGTTGCCTCTGCTTCACATGAGTGAAAGATTTCTGCATTCAGATAAAAGGGGTGTGCAAGGGGCAGTCCAGACTTCTACTGCATTATTCATTACAGAGTTGTGCAGACATCAGATTAGATTTCTGATCACTTAGGACAATTACGCTAGGCAACATTTATCACTAAATGAATGTACCTCACCTAGTGGATGACAGTCTTTGTTCAATACTTAGAACTGCACTAAAAATTCTGCAATGAAATCAGATAAATGCCTAACAATGCAGATATCAGGCTACATTCAATTACTTTGCAAAATCTTAAGCTAGATGAGAACTTGAAGTGGAAACCATGTTATATTCTGTTGGCTTGAACTCATAAAACTGATGAAACAGGGACATTTCTGCTGCATTTCCCTTAGAGTTTAGATGTTCTCAAAGCCAACCTCACTGGCCAAAATCTGAAAAACAGGGATTTTTTAAAATCATAAACGAACAGCTTGAGGACCACATACTTCCTATGGTAATTCTAGGAACTCAGAAAGTACACCATCTGTACTTTAATAAATCCACAGTAGATTAAGACCATGTGCCATATTTATCAGCACGTTGTTATTCTATGTCTTGCTCTCAGGAAGATAGCAGTTCCTTAAACTGTAAAAATCTTTAAGATAAAGATTGCACCCACGTTTAGAATAAGAAATAGAGAAACTATATGGAAAGTCCACGGCCCCTTTTGCTGTACCTGTAGCATTCAGTCCTGAGACTATAGGGAGCCTTAGTGCAGGGAATCACTGGATAGACAGGTACCTCAGTTTTAACATGGAGTTCTGGGGGAGCAGTGGCAGGGAGGAGATGAAAAGGGAAGCCCTTTAAAAACAAAACCAAATTCAACCCCAAACAGTTATCAGAGTAGGAAAATGGATGGACATACGATGGATGAAAAAAGGATGAATGGTAGGGAAAAAAAAAGAAAAACCGGATGGAAAAATAAAATATAGTGCTGTGAATTATACCATAACATAAAGATATGCCCAGGACTGAAAGGCCAATCCTCCAGAATTCCCACAAAATCAGCCGGAAACAACTGAAAGAATGTGGGATGAGATTTTCAAAAGAGCTCAGAACTTCACTGGCAGCACTGAAAGCAATAAGAATTTCACCCCTAATTTCAGCAGGAGTTAAGTCCACACTGGACATAAGGAAAAACCTCACTCATTGGCTTTATTCACTCCGTGCCCAGCAGAATTAGTTGTTGCACTTTTTCTATGGCTTCCTGCTCTTGTCTGCCTGACACAGCACAGGAGCTCTGAACCCTGTTCCAGCTGAGCATCTCCAGCTAAAAGGGATAACTTCTGCATGCAAAACGGCACATTTATATCCTTCTACCAGACTGGCACTCAATGACACTATCCAGATTGTGAATACCTTCTGTCTTAATCTCTCCCTTGAAGAGACTAATTTATATTTGAATCTCATAGTCTATTAGTTGAATACTATTAAAAACCCATAATCCATACTTCCCTAAGAAGCGTGCTCTTAAGTGCTTGACACTATTTCAAATTAATCAGATGATAAGAATATAGTGACGTTTTTAAGGTTCACAACACCTTGATTAGGAAGGCAATACACAATTTAAATGCTCGGTGAAACGGACTACAAAAATGGCTTTATCAAACCATAGGAGTAAGAATTTGTCTTGTAACATTAATCACAGTATCTGTGAGAGAGACTGATCCTACTATCCTTGTTCAAGTTCCCATGGAGGTTTTGCTTCTCTAAGGAATGCTAAATCAGGTCTTTAAGACAAGCATTTTGAAATTATTTGGAAGACCTCCTGGTGTATTCACCAGAGTTATACATAACATCAGATACTTTTTATTTATAAAATCCATAAACCGCATGACACATAACATGACAAGCAACTGAGTTTTGCGGTGGGTCAAGTGAAAAGAATACGGTACTTACACTAAAATGATGTTACAATAGTACATGATAGACAGAATGACAGAGCAGTTTCACTTGGACCAAGTAAACAGAAAGAGGCTGGGAAACCTTTCAACACTGTCAGAACATAAATGTGTCCTGGCAGCAGCTTTCAGCTGAACACCTATTCATTTAGACAGAACTAATACATGAGGCATGTGTTAGAAATGCGCTCCTAAAATATGTCTGCATGCATCACTTGGGAATGAAGGAAAAAAATACTAAGAGAGCAGTAAAATTAGTGAACTGGCCACCAGTGCTGACTAACCTAAACTGCAGCACATTATTTGTGCAATACACTAAGCTACTCTTCATAATCATGGTAATAGTCTGCCAAAATGCAATATTTTGACAGAAGACAGAATGTACAGGTCTCTGTAGCATAGTTAATTAAGTATAGTTGTTTATTCCCTAGGCCTGCATAAAGATCTGCTGCTGCGAGAGGAAAACAACACTATGGAACACTAACTTGTTTACTCATAGCTCCTCAATCACTTCCTCCCACTGTTCAATTACCCCAACAGTCTCTATATTGTGCTTGCCTTGGATATGCGAAGACAGAGAGTAAGTTAGGGAAATAGTAAGTGAATGCCTTAAAATTGGCGACACAAATAGACTGACAGAGTAGTGGTGGTCAGTTCTTCAGGGTACTGCTGCCTTGTTATTACTTGTATATAAAGTGTGTATAAATAGTGCTTAAGAAAACTATTTTCACTTCCCTTGTAGGAGCTGGCATTATTTATCTGCTATATATTCCTGGGCAGTACAAAAGGAGCTAGAACTTCTGCCCAAGCTTAACATAGCACACCCTGGGCCTCATAACAAAGAAAAAACTACCTAGCTCCTCTTACTATTGTCACCTTCCCCTGACAAGCACTAGCAGTACTGAGCCCTCTATTTTGCAATTAATGCTGTGACTACACAAATATTGCCGGCACAAACACAGGTGGGGAGGGAGGGAGGACCAAGTGTCTAAAGGTGGGACAAGTGCATGACTACTTCTTTTGGTTGTACTGTTGGTTTAAGCAAATTTAAGCTTAAAGTTTAAGCTTTGAAGTTACAGCTTAAAAACCAAGAGGATGCTATGAGGTATAGACATGAGGATTTGCCAGAGTATTGCATTGTAAATGATACTGGTTCCATGAATAAATTTGGGAAATCTGACTAACAATGGCCTTTTTTTTAGTAAGAAACCCTACTAACAGGCCCAGTAGGCTGTGAAATAAACCCGAGACAAAAGCTGGAAGTCATACTGTAGAGGCAATCACATTGTTCAAGTGGATGAGGGAAAGGCTGTGGAGGTTGTCTACCTAGGCTTTAGTAAAGTCTTTGACACCGTTTCCCACAGCATTCTCCTGAAGAAACTGGCTGCTCACGGCTTGGACGGGTGTACTCTTCGCTGGGTAAAAAACTGGCTGGATGACTGGGCCCAAAGAGTTGTGGTCAACGGAGTTAAATCCAGCTGGCAGCTGGTCACAAGTGGTGTTCCCCAGGGCTCAGTATTGGGGCCAGTTCTGTTTAATATCTTTATCAATGATCTGGACAAGGAGATTGAGGGCACCCTCAGTAAGTTTACAGACAACACCAAATTGGGCAGGAGTGTTGATCTGCTCGAGGGTAGGAAGGCTCTGCAGAGGGACCTGGACAGCCTGGATCGATGGGCTGAGGCCAACTGTATGAGGTTCAACAAGGCCAAGTGCCGAGTCCTGCACTTGGGTCACAACAACCCCATGCAACGCTACAGGCTTGGGGAAGAGTGGCTGGAAAGCTGCCCAGAGGAAAAGGACCTGGGGGTGCTGGTCGACAGCCGGCTGAACGTGTGCCAGCCGTGTGCTCAGGTGGCCAAGAAGGCCAATGTCACCCTGGCTTGTATCGGAAACAGTGTGGCCAGCAGGACTAGGGAAGTGATCGTGCCCCTGTACTCGGCACTGGTGAGGCTGCACCTCAAATACTGTGTTCAGTTTTGGGCCCCTCACTACAAGGACATTGAGGTGCTGGAGCGTGTCCAGAGGAGGGCAACGAAGCTGGTGAAGGGTCTAGAGAACAAGTCCTATGAGGAGCAGCTGAGGGAACTGGGGTTGTTTAGCCTGGAGAAAAGGAGGCTGAGGGGAGACCTTATTGCTCTCTACAACTACCTGAAAGGAGATTGTAGCAAGGTGGATGTCAGTCTCTTCTCCCAAGTAACACACGATAGGACAAGAGGAATAGCCTCCAGTTGTGCCAGGGGAGGTTTAGATTGGATATTAGGAAAAATTTCTTCACCGAAAGGGTTGTCAAGCTTTGGAGCAGGCTGCCCAGGGAAGTCGTTGGGTCACTATCCCTGGAGGTATTTCAAAGACGTGTAGATGTGGTGCTTAGGGACATGGTTTAGTGGTGGACTTGGCAGTGCTAGGTTAACGGTTGGACTCAATCTTAAAGGTCTTTTCCAACCTAAATGATTCTATGATTCTATGATCTAACACTTGACAATAAAAAGTGGTAAGAAATGTCCTGTAAGAGACAAACTGCATCTTCAAGGTTATTTTCTAAGACACAGATCTTCAGAGAACTTTAGGTGCCTGGTCACCATCTAATTAAACATTGATGTGCATAATAGCTGCCTAAATATCTATGACAGTCTGAACCAACCCCCTGCTTTTCATCCATTCATCCTTCAGTTTCATCCTTTTAAAGGAATTACTCAAAGTAAAAGAACAGATTAGCTTTCAATATTGCGAGGCAACAGAATAATAGGGCCTTAGAGATTCTTCAGGAGATGTCTGGTTACAAATATGCCTCCAACAGCAAAGGAAATCATGGTAAGAAGAAAGATTAGCTTGCGATTCTGAAGATTGGCTAGACTACTTATATTTGGAGTTCAAGGATAGTGCCCAAGTTTTTTTTCTTTTTCCTTTCCTGGATCCTCCCACTAAAGTTGGTGAGAAAACCTTAGCTTTCCAGAAATATGCGTCAAACTGATGAAGAGATCAGAGTCTAACCTAACATCCATGCACATCCTCTTACGCAGGAAAGCACATTGCTGTGAGCAACACAGCAATACTATTCAAACCGTCAGGGTACTTTAGGAGAACTATACTTCGGGAAGCCTGCACCAGTAGATTGTTCCTAGTTTTATGCATCAACATACTAACGTAGCCTCATCTGATTCAAAAATTCACCAACACCTGTACAACCCATTTCAAGGAGAGATTCTTCTGTCCTTTTGCTATACTCATGGATACTGCAGCAAAGCCCCACTGCAAACTGGAATCTAATTCCTATTGACCAAACCATCCACTTCCTTCACTCAGGGATTGGTCTGAATCTCCTGAATGAGTCCAGATGCTCTCTGGATCAAATCCCTCCAGCGTGGCCCTTGGCCAGGTCCAGTCCAGCTGCTGTCTGGATCAAACCCCTCTAGCATGGCTCCCTGCCCAGTCCAGCTGCTCTCTGGCTTAAGTAAAAGCTCCTGGTCAGTCCAGCAGCACTCTCTCCTTTCTCATATGCCAAACAGGCACCACAAACTCCTGTGAGGCCAGCTTACTGAGCATAGTCAGTCAGGTGAGAAAGAACATCCTCTCTTGGATTCAGCCAGCAAGCCATCCCTCCAAAGACACTATGTTTATAAGAGCTAGAGTGAAATGAAACTTTTTCTCATGAATAATTTACTTGTCACACTTTTGCAGTCACTCAGACACTAAGAAATAGTTTCAGGTTGATCAAAACTAGCTCCAAATTGGTGCCAAAATCCTCCAAGTAGATTAAGAAAAACCATGTATTTAAAATCTCATGCTCACTTGCTTTATTACAGAGATTAAAAACTGACCTATGCATGCCATGGATTTTCAACCCTCTTCGGTATGTGTTTCTTCCACTTTCTTTGCTCCAGTTGTAAGTGTACTAACAGCAGATGGGAAGTAACTAGACTCTGTTCTCTGAAGTGTTCTCTGCCAGCATTTCTAGTCAATTTGACTCCATAGTTTAGCAGACAGAGCTGAGTGGCAGAAGACTGCAGCTCAGAAACTATCAGGGAAAAGGAAGAGTATGAGAAGACAGGGCAGGGGGGGAACCACAGACATAACACAAAACAGTGGAAAGGAGAATAGAGTGACAGCTACAAAAACCAAAGCAGAACAGAGTACATACTGCAAAACCAATAAATTGTAAGGAGTGGAAAAGAAGGAAAAAAAAGCAGAAAGGGAAAAAATGAGCACAGGAAAGAGAAGCAGGATAGAAGCACGTAATAGCAGTTAGAATTCTGCAAATGTTCCTGTGCCTTTTGTTTCACTCTAATTTTGAAAGAGATTATAAACTTACAGCTTGTGAAAGTTCTAAATTTTGAGGCAGGGAGCACAAGGGTCTCTCATCGGAAATGTGTAAAAACCTACTGTTAGGGTACACTGCAATGGTTACTACGACTAACGTCACTTGCATTCACTAAGGGAAAGCATACGTTGTTTCAACCTCAAATTCAGCTAGATTGGGTGAAATGGCAGCCTCAGTAAGGTTAACTGCATTGTCACCATTGACTTCAATATAACCAGGACATCACAGTTCCCATTAAAGTCTCAATTCCCAAGTTCTTTCTAATTTTTATCATGTGTTTTTGACCATAATATATATTAACATATAATAATCACTGGAACTGCAATGTTAATGAGGCCATATAAAGTAAAAGAGAATTGCAAAAATATTTGCAAACTCCTTCTTACATAGTAATATCTTACATGTGGATTACACCACCCTCTTCTGCACTATTAGTTTTCCTACAGTGTGTGAAGACTCAACAGCACTAAAACTAAAATATTGAAACCTGCATGTAAGACACGACTTGTTTCACAGCAAATTTTGCCAACTATTTTCATATTAAAATTCACAGTATAAAATAACAGGCTGTAAAGCAAAGATCTACACTGATCTAAAAGATCAAGACACGGGATCAAGCAAAAGGGCTCCCACGAAGTAAGATGCTACATAATATGAAAAAGGCTTCGTACGTCTGGCCTTCATCCTATGGATTTTAAAGGAGAAATCTGTATTTTTAACTAAATACACGTTACAAAAATGATAACAATATTACCCAGTTCCACCTTCCTGGAAAGAAGAAGAAGAGATACCTGGAACATGTCATTCAGCAAGCACTTTTTGCATTGTATGTTAACAAAACTGCTATATGCAACATTTTATTGGGCTCAAAACCAACGGACAGAGTGACAACCGTCATTAAGAGTGCCTACGAGCAAATAATTTATTACAGTTAAAGTGAATTTTCATTTCCTCAGCCTCTAACGCTCTCTCTGATTAAGCTGCCAAACCAAAAGGAAGAATGAATCGGAGCGAAGGCAAATTTCTGCTTCCACACGGACCCACACTACCAGAAACTGAGGGCGGGCAGCCCGTACCTGTTCTCGGTCTGAGGAAGGGACGGCAGGGGGGACCTGAGGGCTCTCACCACTTTCGGCGTGACAGCAGCTACTCTTGCGTCCTCCTCCCAGCCCCTGGCAAGCAAGACGGGAAAACAAAGTTGTCAAAACCAGTGATTAAACATCACCAGGCGTGAGCGGCGCCGGTCTCCTCCCCACGAACCGTTCACACGCCGCCAACACCCGAGCCGAGCCCAGCCCGCTCCGGGGGGCCACCGCGCCGGGCTCCGCCGCGCCACTCTCCCGGCGGAGGGCGGCGGCGGGGCTCGCCACGTCCCGCTCCTTCTTCCCCAGCCGGCTCCAGGCTCTCCCGCCCCGCAGCCCCGCCGCGGCGGGCGAGGCCCCCCAGCCGCCCTACCTGGCCCGGAGGGGCTGCTGGCCGCCCAGGCGCAGGAGGCAGCCGCCGAGCAGCAGGCTGCCCAGCGCCGCGGCCAAGGCGATGACAGCCCGCATGGTGCGCTAGGCAGCGGCGCCCGCCGCAGCTACGGCCGCCCCATAGTATTTAAGGGAGGCTGCGGGGAGGGGGAGGCGGCCATGGCAGCCACAGGGTCTCTCCGCCCCGCCCCTCGCCCGTTCCGGCGGCCGCAGCCCTGCGCCGCCGCCATCAGCCCCCCTCCCACCGCGGCCGCTACTCGGGGCCCTGCCCGCCGGTGCAGGAGGGGCTGGTCGCCCCCGCGGGGCGGGCGCGGCCGTGCTGAGGGGCCGGGCGGGGGCAGGCCGCGCTTCCCGCCAAACTTTCCCCTCAGGCGAGCGGCGCGGCGCTCCCCGGGCAGATTCCCGGGGGGTGGCGGCCGCCGTGCGGGGAGTGGCTCGGCAGGGGCTACCGCCTCGGTTTCCCCGCTCGCTCCTGGGGCGGCGGGGGGCGGCTCGGCGCTGCCGCGGCGTGAGGACAGGACCCGGGCAGCCTTTGCTAACGGGCGCTCGGGGCGTTTCTCGGTAGCAAAGGCAGCGGGGCGGGTACCGTGCGGTGCGAGGGAGTTAAAATACTGCCGAAACTTTAACTGGGAGGGGCGGCCGCGGTGCCGGGGAGCGGGTTGAGGCGCCGTGCGGGGCGGCGGCGGGATCAGTGTGCGGGGGTTACGCGGCAAGGAGCCGCCGGGGGAGGCCCGGGCAGCCTGCCCTGCCCCGTGGCTGGTGCAGCGTGGTCGCTGCTGCTTTAATAGCTCTTATTTATAAATAACATTCAATGTGGTGTTTGTTTTGTGTGTTTGGGTTTTTTTTTTTATAAAGTGTATCTGCAGTGGTTTTGTAGTAAGTTTGCATCTTTTTGCCTATTTGTGTACTTAGTGTTGTTTTCACAAGGCCAACCATTGCTATGAGAACCCTAGTAAGGTGGCAAGGTGCTATTAATTAGGCCCCCTTTATTAAGAGAGTGGGTAGTAGAGATGCTATACCTTACAGCAGCCTTTCAGTCGTGAGTCAGCTGACTTACACTTTGTTTTTGCAGATTCTTCCCTATCCTTCCTGTTTTCTGTATCTGCAAGCATTCCCCTAAGCCTCGGGGCTGCTGTTCTTACATCTTCAAACAATGGCTGGAAAGCCTCAGAATAAGAGCTCTGCTGCAGCTATATAAATGAAGTAACAAGGGACTTGATACTGTGACTGGTAAGTGGTTAGATATGACAATAAGAAGCAGCATGCCTAGGGTCCATCAGAGGAACCGTACAGCACCAGCTGAGATAGGGTATGCCAGGAAATATCTAATTATTTTTTAGGGCATTTGTTATGTCCCTGGCGAGCGGTGCTGTGGGTGCTGGTGGGAGGGAGCTAGAAGCAGTTGTGGGCTGGTGTTGCCAAGGGGTAGCAAGTATCGGACCGGCTCAGTGCACAGCCCCGCCGTGAGCACAGCTCAGTTGTCCTCTTGGCTTTGAAGTACTTGGTCATAATAGAGGAACAAAGACAATGTTAAGACTTTTGAAGTCTGAAGAAGTTTGCCATTTTGAGGTTGTCATGAATCATAAACGTCTTGGACGTGAAGGTGTTTCATCATCATTTCCAAAAAACTTACTTCAGCTTCAGGCCTATCCTATAAGTCCAGTTGACGTTGTATATGAACATGTAGGGGCCAACAGTCAAGCTTTTCAAGGTACATATATGTTCACTGGTTAGCAGATATTAGAAATTTCAATCCCACTGTTACCTCTGTAAAACTTGAAGGTTCCTGCTTATGTTAGTGGATATTCTCAACTATTTCATAATATCCATTAAATACTCTGTGTAAAACCATAAATCTTTAATTTTAGAAAGTCTAGTGGTATTCTATTTCAGCTCTGAATGAAAGAAGACTAAGAATTACAGTCCAGAAGACTATTTTTTTTCCCCCTCACTGTTGTTTCCCTCTGCAATACAGTTTTCCCACGGGTCCTGAAGTATCACTGTCAGCTAATCCATGGGAAATTTAGTGATGTTAGTGAGGATATTGTATGTCAAGTTAGAGGTCTGCTGCCAACACCAGTCTATAATATCAGTAGAGATTTTTTCCCAGATCGGAAGGTTAATCTTTGTGTCATATTAAAGTTCTTGCAAAGAAAATGGGAAAATTATAAACAATACCTGTTCAAATTAAACTTGGCACTTGTGTTTACCAACAACTTTACAAACACTTATTGATTGATTGTAACAATATCTCTAGGTGTTACCAGCCTTAATTTCCTGGCAGAGCAGCTTAGTGGAGAGGTTCAGTGACCTAACTAAAGGGTGAGATGAAAATCAATGGTAAATCAGGATTTTAATTTAGGAATGCTGGATTCAAAGATCAAGTTTCTTTTGCATCATGTTGCCATGTCAGAAGCAACAGTGTCCTGTCAGGTAACATAATGTAGAGGGTCAAAATGATAAAGGTACAGGTGCCAAAGATGTCACACAGGAAAAGGCAAAGACTGAACAGTGTACACTGAGACTGTGTCCCATCCCGTCCTCCTCCTGACAGCTGGAAGCTGCTGCATCTTGGCAGCATCCCCCAGCCTCTGATTCCCATTAGCTTTTAAAGTCAGTGGGAACTGATAATTGCTGGCTTGCACAGAAGGAAGAGATCACTAATCAGCCAGGTGGTGTCATGATGACTTTGTTGCTGAGTTCCTACAACCCTACTTAGCTGCTAATTTGGAAAAGTAAAATGTAGCCTTGGGTATCATCTGTGAATGGCTGCTGCCCCCCAGGTTGACAGGATTGCATCTCAAAAGGAGTCTGGTGGTGGTGCCTGTAGGGCTGCTGGTCACATGGAGTTAGCTTAGCCTTCTTATTTCCAGCAGCTAAATCATATTAAGAAGCAATTAATGTTCATTAAATGCTTTCCTAATGCTGCCTTCTCATCTAAGCAATGGCTGTCACAGGGATATTAGTTATTGCAAATAGGAGGGGAGATGGCTGATACAATTAGGAAGAAGAGAAAGGTACTAAAGATATTCAGTGAAACTGGAGTCCCATGTTATGGCAAAGCATGAGAGTCCCCAGGATGAGGTGTTGGTGCAAGACTACTGTTTGGTATTTTCAGTGTAGTCATCAATGTGAGTGCTTTTAGCAAAAAAAAAATTCAAACCCACAAAACCAAAACCCATGTGTTTCAAACTGAGAGAAAGTCTTTGGTTCACTGAGTTTCACAACTTTTTCACTTATTTCCACCCACAGTTCCAGGCAACATGGTTTAAATAATGATAAATGGCGAGAACGGAGGTGCTCTCTGCCAAACTCCAGGACATCAAATTGTCCAGACCACTTCACAAAAGGAAAATGGCAAAAAACAATGCACTCCTGTACCCCATTAAAAAAAAAAAGTCTAATCCAAACCCAACAATCACCTTGTGTGGCTGTTGCTGCTATGCTTTTTCAGTCTTGCCTTAATGTTTTTCACTATTTTTTTCAGGACAGGATTTTGTGTTCTACAATGTAACAAATTTGGCTTTATTAAAATAATAACCTATTAACTAAATTCAGCCAGCAAAGAGTCTGTTGAGGTCTACATAAAACTAGCTGAAGTATTAGGCGTTTAAAAGCAATTATGTGTACCCCAGTTTTGAGACATTCATCAAGTGTGCCAGTGATGACTCATCTTTTAAGGCACTGTTCACTCTTCAGAGAAGGTCAAGGTGAAAAAAGTCGGCACACGGAGAAATCTTCAAGATGCTGAGCGTTTCATAAGATGTCACACTTATGGTAGGACTTGCCTCTTGTGTACAAAATTAGTGATTTTTCACGGTGTTAAATTGGCTATGATTTTTATGTGTCAGAGTAATGTATTGTGTGTGCTTCACCAGATTCCTCTATTTAGTTTAACCGAGTAACCAGCTTTTCTTTAGCAATTGTGATCCTGCCTCATGGCAGATAAACATTCATTGCCAAAAATGCATCTTGTAGCATATGCAAACTTGAGGCCAGTAACTACTGAAAATCAGTGCTCTGCTGCCAGCCACTGTGCAAGGCTTCATCCAATTAAGGGCACCGCGGGCATTGAAATGCCCATGATTGTAGTGCAGTCCAGTGTGTATGCTCTTCCTGAGGAAGTGGATGGGGAGAAGAGGATCTGAATTCTAATTAGACACAAAGGAGGATTTTAATGCAGAAACCCTGAAAACTTGCAAGTTGTTAACCTGAAGGGAGAGAGATTTTTTTCTTTCCCGTTCTCTCTTCTTCCTAAATGCTCTCAGTGTGACTTCTTAATATGACACCATGAGAAAGGCCATATTGGGTCAAACTAGAACAGCCTGTTCTTCAGGCAGTGCCCAGCAGCAGACTCCTAGGGAAGAACACTGCAGTGATCTGTCCCTTGGATCCTTTCTCAGCTTCCAGCAATCAACGGCTCAGGGACTTTCTGAACCAGAGCTATCTGTGTGTTTAGTTGCCTTTCATGGATTTTTCTTCCATAATTGTGTCTAATTGCTTTTTGAAACCATGTAAACTTTTGGCATCAACAGCAGCTTTTGTCAATGGTTTCCGTCCAAGCTGAAATCCTTCCCATTACGATTAGCCCAGGAATAATTTGCTAAGAAAAATCTCTGTTATTTGGAAACTCTGATCTCCTACGCTAGAGGACATGAAGTGGTAAGTATTCTTTTGCAAAGAACTTTACTACACATTGCACAAATCAGCGCTGCTGTTAATACAAATTCACAGCATCCATTGCTAGAATTCAGAATGAGTTATTACAGAGCATACTGTGAATGCAAATTAAAAATAATGCACAACACTCAACCAAATCCTAATGGACCAATGGCACAATGTCAAATACATCAGGAGCGAAGACTTCTAATACTGTTATTAAAACCCCAAGCAAGCAAACAAAGCAAGTAAATCAGCACTGACAAAAACTGTTGGAGCAACATTTACTCGTCGTAGATCAGCATGCAGACCGATGGTACAGCTCCCAGCGCTTCTTAAAATGCCTGCATGGCTGAAGGGGGAATATGCCTCCAGGGATGTCACATAATGGAAGGGTTCTCATCAGGCTCTGTGGTCAATGGTTGAGGTAATTATGTCAAGCTAAACATTTCTTTCCTTCAGTGAGTATGGCACAGTGCGTCCAACTGTTTATCTGTAGAAAAATCCAATTTGGGATCACATGTTTATTGAAGTGTGTGTATAAAATACTCAGCAATAGAAATGAGGAGCCATAGTGGAGTTCAGTGTCATCCTTAATGACACAAGTGATGAGCTGTGGTGGTCCGTCAGCATCGTTTATGCTTATGGGAAATCAGAGCCACAATTCAGAAAAACAAGTAAATACATGATGTAAGCAAATAGCAGGGATTAGTTGGAAGAAGAAACAAGAGGCTTTACAGAAGCCTAATCTTGGGATGGGAAGATTATCTATTGAGTTTGATCTAGGATGGTGGCCTGACAGCCCAGCTTCAAACTGGCTTCTATGGGATCACAGTGCACTGAAAAAAGCTAAAGCCCATTTTTTTTGGCATTCTTAATTTCCTTTGTTGAAATTCACATAGAGTACAGTAAATAAAAAAATAAGGAAGCATCATATGCTGATGTATCAGGAGAGACTACCAAAGAAAACAACAGAAGTGATACAGAGCACCATAAACTCACAGATTTGAGGGGTTTGGAGGAAGAAAGATGGGACCTCTGTCTTTAAACTGAGAAAAAGCCAACAACCCCATTAAATAGAGTTAAAAATATAACTGCCCAGATTGCAGCCTAAACCTATTCTCGCATAAGACTGATTCTCCTGGTCTCTCCTGCAGTAAAAACCATTGAATACTCCACAGAAACATATCTGCTGCGAATCCCTCATTTTCCACGTTCCATCATCAGGTACTTCTTAAGCTGTTTGCAGCATTGCAAAGTTAATGCTGATAAGGCTGCGGCGCAGGCTAGGCAAGGCAAGGGAGGTGCCAAATGGGTGCGGGTGTCCCCAAGTCCCCCTGCCTGCAGCGTCCATGCCCAAGAGAGGGATGTGGGGATCCGCAGCGCGGGCAGCCGGACAGAGCTTGTGACTCTGGGATGCCCCACTGAGAAGAAGGGATCACCTGGAGGAGAACCCATGTCTCAAAGGTCATGGGGCTGTGTAGGAAATTAATCATGAGGGTGCTTGAGAGCCAGGGAGCCAGCTCAGCGAGGTCCTTTAGCTCAGATGCAGCTTTAAGCACATGAATATTTCTGTTAAACTGGGGCCAGTCTCGTGCTTCTGGTGAAGCACCCGCCAGAGTCCTCTGAAAGCTCAGTGTGTCTGCAATGAAACATCAGTGTTTACACAGGGCAGGGGGCACATCCGCGCAGCGATGAGGAAAAGCAAGTCACCGAACCTTCAGCACACCCTGGGAGGAGAAATGATGTAGGAAAATAAGCCATGCAAAAAAATACCTCCTAGCATCAGGGTAGCCTTCCTGTTTCAGGATCCTCAGTAAAACTGAGGGAAAAAAAAGTCTAGACAATTCTTTATTTGTGTTTGTCTAGTAGCGTCTTGAGCCATTTATAAACTGGAATTGAAAACCTTTGCCTCCAAACAGAAGTAAGCCCAGGCTACTTCAAGAGCCAGCAAGATATACAGGCGTTTTGGAAGCTTATTGTAAACTGAGGTTGTCTCAAATGTCTGTCTTTTTCTCCATTCTGAAGTAATTTTCTGTCTGAATGATACCGGTTGTAGACCAGAGCCCAAAATGGGCCAATACATGATGGGATTCATGCCAACATTTGAGAGAGCCACCTCAGCCGGCGCATGAGCATCGCAGTCCTGCTGGGGTGGGAAAGGCGGCGGGGGGAGCGGGACTGGGGTCGTCCCTGGCAGCCGCGGAGCAGCACAGCCCCTCGCTGGCATGGGGAGCAAGTGAGAAACCTCGGACTGCCTGTGCCGTGGCCAGGGTGTGCGACAGGCAGAGGCCAAGGGAGGAAGCCAGGACTTTTTCCCTCTCACAGGAGATCATCACTTGGGCTCAGCTGTCTGTCCTCTAAACATGTAGTGCCAGGTACAGCACTCCATCCCCAGAGTGAGATCCTTCAGTATGTAAATATAATCTCTTCCGTGATTCATGCATTAATTAAAAATAACAATTCTTTTAAATGTAACCTTCTCCATTTCGGTAAATGTGCTGATATCCCGTGCCTTGGTGACAGGCCTTGCTGATCGTATTGCACTCCTGGCGCACTTTCATTAGGCTCTGCAAATATACTGCCATTCTTGCAAAATGTATGTGCTGGGTAAGCCAGAATCTCTTATGGTCCTCAGATAGCCACTTATGTATTTGTCTCCCTCTCAATTACTGTACTTCCAGAGAAAGCATGTTTTGGTTTATTATTATCCAGTGCTTTCAATGGCCTGGCAGGAGAGAATTAAGGTCTAGCAAAGGGGAAAACCAAATGTAGCCTAGGAAAAGAGAGTGCCATCTGAACAGAAGGGATCAATAAATACTCTTATATTTAGCATTATTTTCAGAACAGGCATTCGGTACCTAGCTCCCAGGTGAGACTTTCTGCAGCACATGGTGATTTTCTTCTTACAGGTTTATCAACCTTATTTTTAACCTTGAGGGCTGTAAGACCCGTAGTACTCATTTAGAGACCCGCTGTGTGAGGTGCTGTTAGAAATACCCCAAAGTTAACAAAAGTCCATCTAAACAGACTAAGCTTATACGTGTGTGGTTTACATACACCATTTCTGAGTCGTCCTTATTCAACAGTGTTGGCATCACCATCAGATCTGAAGGAATCGAAAAACGTATCAGTGTTTGGGAGGAGGACCCAAAGGGGAGAGCAGGAGCGAGCAGGGGAGGACGGAGGCCCTGGGGCGGTGAGGGGGCGCGTGGGGAGCCCCCGGGGCTCAGCATAGGGGATAGCCCACTGGCATGCAAGGGTGTGTGGAGCCCCAAGGGCAGAGCGGAGGGAGGATGAAGGCATTTTCAGCAGAGGGGAATGCTGATGCTTAAAGTACCATTATCATATGCTAAGGAGATGTGCATTTTAAATACGAACATTTAAAATCCTTTGCTTTTTATTTTGCATATTGCATGAGTATGCATTTGACCGAATAGCTAAGCATATGTAAAAGGCGATTCTAAAGCAAGGAATTATCACTTGAAACCTGCAGCTGGAGAAAATTTATTCAGGCTTTCCAGATGTACTCAGGCTCTGCTTGGCTGTGCTTAAGAGCAAACTGAGAATTTCACAAGTAAGCAATATGTTATTTTATTGATAACTGTTGGGTATGGTCATGCAAACCTGAATGAACCCTGCTGACAGCTGACCAGAGGGTAACACAGGCAGCAGCAAGGCGACACAGCAGCATCTCTGCCTGCTGCCTCAAACCGCGCTGCCTGGATCTTCCTCGGGGAGAGATGCAGCTTTAGCTTCTGCTTTTTTCCTTCTTGTGTGACTCACTCTTCAGTAACATGTATGGTGCAATAGTTTTGGGGGAGAACAAAAAAAAAAAAGAACTTGTCATCAGGGATGAGATTGAGACTACAAATTCAGTCCACATGGGAGGAGTTGGAAATCGCTCCCTTTCTCAACCTCAGTGAACCAAATAATCTGCACTGAATTGCATGTTTTCAGTTCTGTGGCACGTTACTGTCTAGCTAGGGATAATTAACGCATAGTGGCAGGTATCTGAAAGAGCTGCTGTACAGGATATTTGCATGTAGCGTACTGAGCCGTGTAAGACAGGAACCAGCGGTCGTCATGGGGCCCATTTAGTGTCTAACCCAGTGATGCATGTCAAGATCTGAAGCAAGATGATCTCTGGAAATTAAAAGGTGCCAAGTAATTCAAAATTATGACATATTGATTTCTTTGTTCAGACACCATATCATTTGTAAAGCTGCAACACAGCGCTATAACTCAATGGTTTGCTTTTTAACGATTGGTCAGTAGCCCACTTACAAATACTGTTTTACCATTTGCTGACATTTTACATTTATTGAGCATATATTTGATCTAGACTCATAAAGATAGCACAGGAAGTTTTTAATAAACACAAAAATATTTCAGGCTAAGCAAAAGCGAGAACGCATGACGATGGGAGTACACTCCCAACGTGAGATGAGAAGGTGCTGCCAGATGTTCTGCAGGAAATCAAGGAAGGAGGCGCGAGCCAGGGACCTGTGAGTGGAGAATGGAGAATTGCCCTGGGAGGGCACCGGTGCGAATCTGTGCCCTGGACACCAGCTGGCTGAGGTCCTGAGCCTGGTGTGAAACGAGTGGCGATGCTTTGAGCTGCCCACTCGTTTCCCCCACAGAAGGCATTATCCTAACCGCATCCCGCAGCAGCTGTTGGCGGCGACAGCAGGGAAGGGAGCTGTGTTTTCCCCAGGCGCTGGGTGAAGAAGCACTGAATGAGCTGTGGGGTAGGCACATGAGGATCAGATCACCCATGGTTTTTTCTGGCTATAGCAAGCAGGCATTATTTTTTTCTGACTATAGCATCTACTCTCCTGGGTCAAGGTAATGTAACAAAAAAGTGACAGATCTTTGCCTTTGCCTGTACTGATCTATTCTGTAACCATAAGGTTAAGCCTGTATAATATTTGGTAGCTTGTGTTAGGTTCCTGATTCCTTATTTAGTCACTTTTCTTATATTTAAGTACAGAGAACATTTTGGGGAATTAAGTTATTAAATATAAACTTAGAAAACTAACTTCCCATTCACGTTTTTAAATAGCCTATAGATACCGTGTTTTCCTAGGCAGGATGTAAAATGAATAAATGATGTACAAACAAGCTGTTTTTGTCAGTTATAGGTACAAAAACTTCTAAGGACCTCTGCTTTTGAAAGGAGGCTGAAATTATACATTTTCCATGCAAAACGTCAACCTCATTAGATCTAGTTATTTAAAAGATCTTTAAAAAATAAAGACACAAAGTGTACTTTTATGGGACACAGCTGGGACACCATGTCTGGGTTTCATATGATCAGATAGAGTCATTTAAAACATATACATCCACCTCTGAACCATTCACCCTGGCTCCATTTATATTTAAAGGAAAGATACTCGATTCTGGGCAGATATTTATCTCCACCAAAAGTAAACATATTTAAGCTCAGATTTCTTGCCACGCATATAAAAAGATCCCAGAGAGGCTGGTTCAGCTACAGGTGAGATAAAGCCCTCCTGCCTGACAATGAGAAGTATTTAGGGGAATTAAAAGCATTCTTGTCCTCATCTGAGAATGCAGATTGTTTCCTTTATTCAAATGTATTGCGCTATGAGATGGTGGCAAGATTTTAAATGAGTATTTTCTACATAGCCTGGTACACAACTTCTACTGAAGACGCAAGGTTGAATCAAGTCCCACTTTAACATGGACTAGGCTTGATAATTCTAGGTTTTAATTGCACTTGCATATTTAATTATGTGAGAAAAATAATGCAGAGACTTGGTACAGTGCGTGCACTCATGTCCTTATTGACATGAGTTACCCTATCAATGGACGCCCTGCTACATTCATGTTGCCTACTTCAATTTCCCTTAAAATTAGAGCCAAAATTTTCCTTTCTCTTCCCTTCCCTTTTCATGTAGCAAATGGCTGCCACGCTCTCTCCCACATCACCCTCTGCCTTACAGCAGGGTGGGATTTTACAAGCAGTTACCACTGAAATCAAAGGGCGTTTTGCTGTTAAATTCCCTAGAGAGCAGGATTAGTTGGTAGGAACTACTCAGGAAAATCCTGCCCCCGGAGTAACTCGTCCGTGCTCTGTGAAGGGCTCTGGTGCTGCCCGTCTGGACGGCACCGGGGCGAGAGCACCACCAGCCTTGCTGCTCGCCGAGTTTGGATTGAGCAGGTCACACAGCCTGTGCTCGCTTTGGCAATTCAATTACCGAAAGCCCGTTCTCCTCAAAGTTGTTCTTCCCCCAGCTATCAGAGCCTTGGAAAGAATATTGGGTTAAATTTTTATTTACATTCATGAGGAAAAAAGCAACATTTAATGAAAGGCTAGGTGTTGTAATGTTCCAGAAAGCTGAGAGAGGAGCAAATCAGTGAACTCGTATTCTGTCAGGCTGAGCATGCTCCTTCAAGGAAACAAGCTGCCAGAGGTTTTACTGTACTGAGCCATAAATGTGCAAGGTGATTATAGCAGAGAAAGCCCCCGAACAGAGCTCACGGGCGCGGGCACAAAGAGCGCCGAGGTCGGCAAAGGGTGGTGAGCGCAGACGCAGCCCGGCCACGCAGGAGGCCTTCCCGGGCGGCAGTACAGCTGGAATGTCTTACTGAACAAAGAGGAGCTAAACTCCTTAAAAAAAGGGTTGGCAACAGTATAAAAAAACCCTTAAGCTGCAAAAAAAAAAAAAAGACAGACTTGCTTTGCGATTCCTGGAAAATGACAGTCAAATTAAAGCAGGGCAAGAAAGCTGTTTCTAACCCCCCCCGTGAACCTATTCCAAGAACTTTTCTCGTTGCATTTGGGTCATTGCATTGAGTTACAGAAGTGGAAGTGTTAAAAGAACTTCCATCATGCAAAACATTCAAAGCTATTTTAATTTCGTAAATTCCTCTTCAAGAAGTAACTGTTACGGGGAAGGGGAACTAGTAATTAATGTAGATGGTGCTGTCTCAGGAAACATAGTGAGCTTGGCTACACGAAAAGCTTGTTTCGTGATTCTCCAGCTATTACCTTTTCTCAAAAAATATTTACTGAGGAACCCTATTAGTTTAAAATAATAGTTTTCATGGGATTTCTTCAATGCACATGCTATTCTTAATTTGAACAAAACAGACATTCTTTGAGTAGCTGTCCGATACTTTAGTCTATGCTTTATGTAAATAAATTTTATATTTATACATGAGCTCAATCAGTAATTTGCCCATGCCATAGCAATGGATTATACTGCTATGGAATTAAAAAGTGAACAGTTTGGTCATGAGTCAGCTTCATTGCAAGCCCTAAATTAAATTAGATTAGATTAGGGGTAATTGCCTTTCCCTGGCCAGGATTAAAATGTTAGCTGCTTTGGAGATCAGGAAAATATTCCCAGGACAAAATCTCAAGAAACTGAAGGATGCCTGTGGTTTAATTATGCATCTTGTGATATTTAGTGTTTTTCCCACTGCTCAGTCACCGGAGTCATGAGATTCTGAGAAGCTGAGCTTTTTCTTTAAAAACTAAATTATCAGTCCTTAAAATTGCTGAGGGGGGAAAAAAAAAAAGGAAGCTCCTCAGTGTTAAAGAAATCAGAGGGAAAAAAGATTAAATATTTTGGAAGAATTACTGTGTTCCTGTGCAGGTTTTGAAAAGCTGTTTGATAACATCAGCCGTTTCTTCTTTCTTTAGCAGCGGTAAGCAACTAATACTGACAAGAGACTGTATAGTTCACGGGGATCATTTTTAAACCATTTTGCACCACTTGGTCCTTAGAGGAAAGCCCCAAACAAATCAAGATCAGGCAGAAGAGCCCCAGCCTCTGCTGGAGCGGAGCCCTGAGCCTCCTCCATCCCCGCCGCAGCAGACGGCGAGCGGCACACGTGCCAGGTAGGTGCAATCTGGCACAGCTGGAACTGCTGCCTCCTGGCAATGACTAATATTTACAGTACTAACAACTCGATGGCAGCCACCCTCAGTCAACAAGCAGTATTAATTTTTTTCTACAGATTTCACAGCCCTGCTCATATTCTGGGACCAGGTGTTTACAGCAAGCCGCCCTGAAAGCGGGAGGAGGCGCGGGGAAGGGGGCCCAGGGCCGACATGCGCCCCCACCGTCCCGCGAGTACCGGGCGACACCAGGTCTTTGCCTCCAGAATGAAACCTGGGCAATGACGGTGAGACGTTTAAGATCATAACAACCACCACGTGGGCTTAGAGTAGCCTCAATGCCTCTCTCTATCCATGTCCGAGAGGAAAAATATAAGGAGAAGGGGATACAGCCAGCAGGCTTTTCCATAGTGTACTGAGTGTCCCTCAGCACTCTCTGAGTTACGGGTGATCTCCAGACTGTCTTGTTAAAAAAACGAAGGGATTTATCCTCCAGGAATTTGTCTAAACGCCTCTTGAACTCACTTGCCATGTGGAATTGAATTCCACACTTTGGTTGGGCATTGTGTGGAAAAAAAAAACGTACTCTGTAATTTCATTTGCATTAAATATCTGATAATTTCACCACATGATCCTTACAGTGTGCAAACAGTGACTAACATTTTCTCACCATCCTCACACCAGTCATTGATTTAAATATCCTTATCTTAATGCTTCTCAGCTGATGAGCTCTTTTCTTTTTCATTTCTTTACACCTGGAAGCAATTCTAAAAAAGTTAGAAATTTAGAAACACATCTTATGAAAAATCCAATTTTTCCAATATCTGTCTTTAGGACAATTTTTTCATTGTCCTTAGTAATTAATTTGCCAATACTACATGCCACATTTCTAACAAGCTCTTTTTTGCACAAATTCAAAATACAATAACAAGCCGCTGACTATCTTTCACCTGTGGCTGATAAAAGCATGGAAAAATAGCCAAAGAAAATGTCAGGATCAGTAAAACAGAACAACAAAAATAATGTTTTATAAGGGAAAAAATGTTATACAAGGTTGTATCTTTTACCTGCAGTAGGGAAAGAAAAGAAAAGAAATATCACTTCAAGGTTTTGTAGAAGAGTCTAATTTGAAGGGACTATTTATAGGTGCTGCACATTATGTTAATTTGGCTTCTCCTGACATAAAAAGGCTTCCTTTGAGAGCTTTTTTAGTAGAAGAAGGAAGAAAGCAAGCAAGCGAGGGGCTCTCATGAACAGAGTTATGATAAAAGCTGCTGTCGTTATAACAGATGATCAGAAAGAGAGAAGGAAATGGTGAGACGCCATTCATCACTTTGAGAAACGTTCACAAACAGCTCTTGGTTAGGTAGGACTAGCTACAATATTTATGAACAGGGATATGTTATCAGAAGAATGCAATTTTTCCTCTTTGCGGGCTGTTTACAAACTCATCCTGATTTCTGCCAGTGTATTTGTTATTTGCAAGAATTCATTCAAATACCTCACTCAAAACAGTAAGAAAAAGTTCATTATTATCTGAGAAGAAATTTCATTTCCCTGAAATGTTGGGGTTTTTTTCATAAATGGGATGTAAAGTTTTCAGCTTGTAGACCGTATGCAAACAGGCCATTTTAAGTGGGTTGTATTCATTTTATTGAAGTCATTTTTTCTACTGCACAGCTGTATGCATGAAAAACAAGCTTTCTGATGTGGGAAAACAGACCAGAACTGATGAACTATTGACAATGAATATAAATAATAGATCGCGTACAGAAAGGATCTGGGCATTGTAGAACTTCAGGTTATGGGTTTCTTTTGATGATTTAAAGGGGATAGTGGCACCCTGGCCACCTTCACTGATTGTTTTACTCATAAAAATCCAATTTTTTCAGGAAGACAAAAAGAAAATCTTTACAAATTAACATCTGCAAACAGCAGACACGATATGGATAGAGAATAAACGTCATGTCAGAAATTATGTGTTCATGGACGCTGCTTTGTGGCCAAGTCCTTTTCACTCCCGCTGCAGACGGCCATTAGAGTTAACCCTTTGCACGGTGAGACAATCCCCTCACAATGTAGAAGTCCTCCAGAAATGTGATGTTGGCGTAGCTTTATTTTTAAAAACACACTAAAAATAATTCACTTGAAGATTATTATGACTTCTTATTTGTATCAAGGTGTTTTCGCGCTAGTCTGTGCTAGCAGCGTTAAGCAGACACTCAAAATACCAAAGACTAATATCCCGGGTAGGTACGGCACAGCAGCGTTAGGCACCGTACAGCCGCTTTGGCTGGTGTTTGTGGGAAAGGGGAGGGAGGCAGGGGCTGGCAGCCTGGCCGCTCGCCCGCCCGTGAAGACCATCCACCAGCTGCTGGGGGTGGCCTGGGGGCACCGCGGAGGCTTTGCCCGGTGTGAGCAGGCATGCAGCGCTGCCCCAGGGAGCGCGCAAACCACAGCGGTACTGACGAGGTTTTAAAAATGAATCGTCTGCACTCCAAAATCATCAAGCATATCATGTTTTGTATATGGCCCACATAGTGTGGACATGCCAGTTAAGAGCTGAGGCTCAGAAGAGCTGATGCCTGTGCAAGTGCTGCTGGCCGCGGTGGCTCTGCTGGCTTGCACGGGGATTTTGCTGTGGTACGCGCTGTCTGGTGGTGTCGTAACATCATCCTGGATTTATGAGCTGAACGAACTCACACCATCAGATCACATCTTGGGCCGGGAAAGCTTCTGCATTTAGACCAGATATAAGGATGCATATAAAATAGTGCCAGGGGCCTCGTCATTTTTCAGATCAGGGATAGAAAGTAATCGGTAGCTGCCAATTCAACAATATGCCTTGAAACATCATCACACCCATCTCCTTTGAGCTGGCAGCTGATACCAAGACTACAGAGTCAAAATGAATCCTTCTGGACATATGGTTAAGTCAGCATAATTTTTGTCTTATCATCACGTTCCTCAAGGGTAGGGGCACAGAGCATCCGGATCTCCTGCATCCAGTTATTTCCATAATTATGTCTATCCTTTTTGGACAGACAATCTTCTACTTCAAAAGTCATCATAAGGTGCCCAACCAGTGTCACCTGCAGTTGGACAAGAGGAGAAGACAGCAAAAGAGGCCCAGCTCCTGTGATGAAACATCCTTGTATACACAGGTGCTGCTCCTCAGCTTTCTCCCATGCATTCAGAGTCGTAAGTAACTCTGCCAGATTCTTCCTGTGACAGTCTCTCCCTCTTACACTAATATCAGAGGAAAGATGGATTTTCTGTTTCATTACATTTAGAAGAGTTTCCACCCATCAATCTCCATCACATGCCTTGGAAGCTGGCTCTTAATGCATAATAAAACCTTTCTATGTCTACGTATGATTGCAGCTTTTGTGTTATATGTAATGACTTTTTCTTTATTAAGACTTTAATTTAACTCACATTACAGATTTTTTTATCTACTTAATAATAGAGTACTATCTAAAGAATATCTCAGTGTAATTTGAAATTAATATAAAAAGGCTGCAGGCTTTAATCATGAGAGCCCAAGGAAGTGGCTCAGACGCCAACTTCAGTAAGTATTTTGGAACTGGAGATCACAAGTCTTAATACATCCCCTCCCATTAAAACAACTTTCAAGGTTTAAAAGGTTATCCAAGCCTGGATTACTTGCTGAAAAGTAATCCAGTTTTAAAAAGAGACATTTTCTTCCTGCAATAGGACCTGCTTTTAATTTTTATTCTAGCATTGTTCAAGGTGGGGGGGCCATGCTGTTTAAACAAGGTTAATTCTGCTAGGATAATGAATTAATTGATATTCTTCTATGCAACTATCTTTACCACTCTTTGTCACTGAGCCACTCTGAATTTTCAGTTGATGCAACCAGATAGAATTGAATTGGAAAAAGCTGACATTTCCAAACGTGTCCAAGTAGGAAATGATTCAGTGGTTCCAAGGAGCAGAGCCAACTGTGAAAGACCATTTGCAACATGATATCTGGAACCCTAAGCCACCCTTTTGTTTTATGAGCTTCTAATCTTTCTATTTTAATGTGTGGTGCTTTCCTTTTCCACAGGAAGATTTTGATCACATGCTGGTTTCTTTTGCATCTGCTGGGAAGAATTTGCATTGTAACTCTCTAGGGAACTCACCACAAGGGCAGCCAGTGGTCCCTGCCCTCTGCAAACCCCACTGGATCCCAGTCAGCCCAGGACAAGCTAGCAATGCACGGTGAGGCGTACATCTGAAGAAGCTAGTCACCGACTGAGGCGTTGTCATTCCGATGATTAGACTTTGACCTTGGATTCAAAATATTAATTTGCATTTGGCACAGATGTAGTCACTGAGGTATGCAAGTCGTGCAGGCTCATTTTATAACAGCCTATTCTGCAGCATATTGAGGTATTGTATGCCCTGAGAGCACAATCAAAAGCTTGTTTTACCTAATAAGGAAACTGCTGAGGCACATGAATAACCGTACTGTTTTCCAATACATTTCACACCAATTAATTTTTCAGTTTTATGAAACAAGCTGTGGTTATCTTTGAGTCAGGTTCAGTGAACCAGTGCTTGACTTTAGATAGAAAACTACTGATGTCGCTGGCCAGATGTGCACAGGCACTCGAAAGACCAGGGCTCCCATCAACACCGAATGACTCCATCCTCTTCAATCTCCCTCTTGCCCCCCTTGCTGGCTTCTGGCCACAGAAATACCGACTGCCTTTGTAACTAAATGATATTTTCATTTGATACTTATGACATTTTCATTTAAGAACCTATGTATCTGCCCTGCAGAAGTTCAAGTTTCACAAAAGAAAAAATGAAGTTCAATTTTACTTTTCTAATTGCTTTTCTACACAGTTTACAGGTTTCTCTGAATCAGGTACTTCATGGTATAGAAGCTGAAGATGTGTTTGGCAGGGTGGCTGAAGGAACAGCTGAGCTGTTTGCTCCTCAGATGGTTTTGTGTTGCGACTCTGTTCATGAAGAGTGTTCCATAAACTACCAATATTAATATTAAATACTTAGTCTTCTCTCTGACATCTGCACATCACTCTTGGCTTCCCTATTATCATTAAATAATACCAATCTTCAGTCTGTCATCTAAAAATTGCTAGTGGCTTTTTCTTCTTTAAATTGCCGCTGAACTGCCAAAAAGAATATATCATTCTCCTTTTGCAGCACGCAGGTAATTCAGAGTGGCACTGAGATATTGATTAATGGCCCATGACTGAACTATAGAGCTCAGACCTTTTATTTCAATCGTATATAAGCACTTCTGCTTTTGAACTGTACTTTACACTTAAATATTCAAGTCTCCCTCTTTGATTCAGAGCTTTCCTTGCCAGCAGCCATGGCATCAGTCCTGGCTGTTTGCACAAAGAGGTAGGAAGAGTGACATTCACGCTTCCTAAGAATCATGTTTCTTTTTGACATAATGGAGCAATCTGTAGGTTCTTGTAGAGCCTGTTCTTTTGCCCCCTGAACTCCCTTTTTCATAATAATAGCATTAGGGACACTCAGTCAGTACCTGATCAGGTACTGACAAATTCAGGAAGGACATTCACACTCACATTCCACCTTATTTCTGATTTGATCTAAAATGCCATCTTTATTTTTCAGGAACTTCGCAGTGCTACAGTAACAATTCTATAACGTCAGCGTATCACATCTTACTGAGCTGGGACTAGTTGGTAGCTGGATGAGAAAAATCACAAATAAACTCAGCAATGGCTACAGAAGGTGATTCTGAAAATTGAGCTGGGAACATTTTTCCACCCAGTTCCTGTGTACAATTAGGATATACATTAGTGAGGAATGTAAATGAGAAATAAAGCAAAGGTCCTCTTGGACAACACAGATAAGTAAATATCCCAAAGGTGTTATTAGAAAATAATGGAGACTGTAATATATAATATAAATAATAGACTCAACATCATCACTGACTCCCATCAGGCAACATCTCTTTCCTTTGTGGGATTATTCCTAGCGTTGCTGTGCTTGGTTAGATGCATGTTAATGGTGCTAGGCACCACATTCCTGAGAAAGTAATTCATGCTTCTAAGATGCACAGTCAAGTCGTGCTTATGTTAAGCCACCAGGAACAGTACAAACATGAAGCACATGTCACTTACCTGTTCATACTCAACTGGCTGGATCTCCGCAGTACCCAAGAGAGCACTGGTGCGCTGGAGGACAGGGCTGTTGGCCCACTGCTGTTAGGAGGGATGTGACATGGCTGCAGGACCCTCACCCAAGGACTTGCACAGTCCCTTCCATTGCCGTTCCCTGCGGCATGGCACATGAGCACCATAACTGTCTACCTAATGCTTATGTATGCCAGCCAGGTCAGAGCCACACACACAGACCCTTTTCAAAGCAGTAGCGAAGGGCGTTGAACCCTCACACTGAGACCCCCTGGTCTGTGCGGGTAGAAAGGCTCCGGCACCATATTGACAGCACAGCCAGCAGCCAGGGCAGGATTCCACACAGAGGTTTAAACGTTCTTAGCATGAAAGGTGCCGTGTGAGTGTCAGTCATCGTGTTCGCTGTTGGCAGAGGGTTAGGTGACTCATTTTATCACCAAGGCTATTCCTAGAAAAAGAGAATGTAAGTGCCTTAGAAAGGGAGAAGGGCTCCAAGTACAAGAAATCTTATAGTCTCTATAAGGGTGCCTTAGGTATCTCAATTAAGTACCGATGAAATCCTGAGTGATTAATGACCAGAGAAATAGCAACGGGTTTATGTTACCGGTTGTGCAGTACCCCAGGACCCGGCAGGGGGATCAGAGATCTGCGGTGCCGGAGACCAGAGGCGCGGGCACAGGCGATCCACGTTTTCCAGAGTTGTGGGTCTGTGGTATTTTACAAATTGTTAAAAGCGGCATGAGAAAGTCTTCGACATCCTAAATAGAGAACTCTGGAACAAATACCGCTTTGTTTCCCACGCGTACTAATTTACCTGTCACCAAACTTTTTCCTGCCCATAGGGATGATTTCCACTCAGCTGTATTTATTGTCAGAGAAGTTGAGAGAGGGTGCATCTGCACTAGCATTTTACACTCAGAGAATATGTTTTTAAAGTCAGTCACCCTATCAACCCTAGTTTTGTTTGCCTTGTGGAGTGGTCTCAGGGTGCACAAGCTGGGTTGCTTTCAGATTAAATTAACCAGAAGACATGCTTCTGGACTGTACCTGATGTTCTCCAGTCACTAACAGCATTAGTAATCTCCTCCATCCCCCTCCACCCTCCCACCCTGAATAGTGCGGACATTGGATCCTCAGTGCCAACTGTTTCACTCCACAGAGCTACTCCTGCTGCAGGCACTGCTTGCCGGCGTGGGTATCCATTCAGACACTCCAGCCAGACTCATGCTGATTTATGCCTCTGCTGATCTGGTCAGCAATATGGGGTCTCTGCTGCTTCCGATTCAGTCGGAGCATGTCAGCTGACACGTCTTCAGCCTTGCAGGTTGTAAACTTCAAAATCTGTAGACTAGACTCAGAGACTGTATGTCAGGGTGTCCATGCATTCCTCCTGATATACCCCCACACAAACTCCAGCTCTTTCCTCCGTGATTCCCCACAACCTTTCTTATCATTTCTTTACACTGGTGGATGCACTCAGCCCTATTCCTTCCCAAGATATAATTTGAAATCATGCAATGTAGCAAAGCACAGAGAAGTTAAAATCCATTGAGTTAGCAGGCTTGAGAGAGGGCGTTATTATGGCAGAAGGCATTCTGGATATTGCTCAACAATTATTTCACCTATTTCAGTTACTCCAAGTACGGCAAATGTGTTTCTATCTTCTCTGCATTTTCATTTTTCCCAGAACGGACCGGTTCGGGAGTAGACAGCTTCCTGAAATCTGGGGATTGGCCAAAAGCCCATATTCAAAAATTGCTCTATTTCAGACAGAAAAAAAGCCATTAAGGTAATATATGGACTTGAAAACTCAGCTATAAGCACCTGTTCATCTCTTCATAGATGAAGTTCAGCTGAATGCATCTTGCTTCTAAAATTGTCCTGACACTACTGGGAATGTTGGCTCAGAGTAAAGGAAATGAGCAAACCCAGCAGCTCTGCCAAACTCCGTGCTACGAACGCTGAACGTACTGGGAGCAGGGGGAAGACTTATTATTCACCTCACGGTCACTGGCAGATTTGACTGTCATATTTCATTTTCCATGACGTTATATTCAGACAGAGGAGGGATGTATCAGAAAGAGTATTTATGTCTTGACCTGGGTCTGCACAGAGAGGGGCTATCAGTGATAGGAGGTCTTAATTAAGGGGTTTATATTTTTCATGAATGAGGGCAAGGTTTTCAGATGTGAGCAAGTTGCGGTCGCTACAATGAGAAGGGAGTTTTGCTGTCAGGTCAGATCTCCATGCTGCTGCCAATTTCTTTGCTGCCCCTCAAAACAATCTCCAGTTAAGGAGGTGCTAAAAAGACAATGATATGAAGACAAAAATAAGTAATTCGCTAAACAGGAAATATTTTAAAAGTATGCTCATTGAGTCAGAACAAAAATCCCTGACCTACAGTAGTCTGACCCAAGCTTTTTCTGAGATTGCCAGTGCCAGAAAACAAGGCAAGAACCCATCCTTGACTAAGCAAGCTGTTTGTTATGTGCTTTACAAGGCATCTAACATATTCTTTTTTCCCTTGACAAAACCCAGTTTTAAAAAACAACCAACTGAACAAGTGGGAAAATACAATTGTGAAGCTGTTTATCCAAGGGGAGAGAGGGCTATTTGCCTGAAGCCTATGACCCAAATCCAGGCCTGTTTGCAAAGTCTGTAAATTCAGACATCACCAAAAGTTGTTGCTAACTTCACAGAATTGTGGTGCCTGGTTTTCACTGAACTCTTGGCTTGATGAAAAAAATTTTTGTTCCTCAGGCTCAAAAACTAAACATCTTTTCCATGACAAAGTTCGCTTCTGAAGTAAGCAGCTAGAAACTCTCCAATGGAAATCGGTGCAGCTTCGTCAATGTCAAGGGAAGATCTAACCCTCTGCTTCAGTAGGCTGGAGAACAGGACATGAGAAGATTCCCGATTGAAAAATGTGGCTTCACTAGAAGGCTGGCAAACAAAACCTGTTTGTTCAGGTTTTATTATAGAACAGCACAGCCGCATGAAAGATGCAACACATCTTTGCTTTGTGCATTGATCTATCAGTTGAGAAAGGGTTCAGATGTGGCCAGGTGGAAGAGCATGTTTGTGTTTTCTTTCAATGTGCACTCTTGCTTTTGTTGTCCCAATTCACTATTCTTAGAGCCACTGGGGGCACAGAACCTTTTCAAGTCACTTTTCTTATTTACTGTCATTTGCTGATAATCCCAGCTCCCCCACTCTCATTCACTCTCAGGTACCTCCTGCTGCTGCTATTGTTGTCAGCTATTAGAAAAAGAAAAAAGCAAAAAAGCAAAGCACCCCTCCTCCCAGACACGTTATCCTCCATACTTCACCTATAGAGGCTGCCTTCCACATCATTAAATTGCTTCATCTCCTGCTGCCAGTTACGCCTGCAGAGCTCTTGGTAGGTCCCCATCTCTCCTGCTCAACGTGGTACACCTTTCAAAATCGCTGTGATTCTTAAGTGGGACAATAACCGTTTGTCTCTTTTATCTCTACTGTCTCAAGGCTTTCAATAACCACCTTTCTAATAGTTATTTATTGCTGCTAACACCACTCTAGTCACTAGTCAGGTTCATCCTGCAAATGCAGAAGAGCAGCTATTAGGGTAGCAGTGCAATTCTTCTTCAGTTAATGTGAGTCGTGGGGCTTAACTCTGTCTTGCACACACGTAACCACCCCTCACCGGAATTTAAGAAGCATCCATCTCCAGAAGCACGGATTCTCTTCACAATCACCTGACAGCTCAATTTTACTGCTTTTATTTTTTCTTCCAACTAGTTACAAGCAACTGAATATCACCTTCTGAGGAAGATTTCATATTTTACAACTATCATATTACTACTTCTGTCAATAGCTGAAATAATTACCTACACCTTTTCTAGTACAGAGGGCTACATTACTGTTCTTCAGTGTCCAGAGTATTTCTTTAACATGTTTCTGACTTACCTGAGCAAGCGAATCTTTTTCCTAGGGTGCAGGTGATTACAGACCATGTGTGCCATGCACATGAGGACAGGGGCCATGGCAGAGGCTGAAACATGCCGGCTTGGAGCAATCCTGTCAGAATTAGCTGATGTGCAGGCAGGCTGAGAGTGGGCCCCATGGATTCCTCTCCCTCCCTCGTGTACCATCTATCTCTTCACATTGTCTTTATTTTTACCTTTTGTTGTAATAATGACTCACTGTGCTTAAAAGCTGTAACTGAATTCTCTAAAAACCCCCAAACCAAAGAATACTCCTTGATGCAAGAAGTGAGAGAATAAACAAAAGTAGATTCAAAAATAGAGAGAACTTTTTAGAAAAAGAAAGAAGTAGCGAATAAAGTGTTTCATGGAGAGGCAGTTAAAAACTGCAAGAGAGGTGACATTTTCCAGAAATGTATCAGGCAAGGGGAAAAAGCTCAAGTGACCATTACGTTTTCTGGGAAAGCAACAGGAAAGAAAGATGGCCTCGAGGTGGGTATTTTTTTAAATATTGCTAGGAGACAGGCACTAGATTTTCATTTAGTCAGGTTTGCATAGGTAAATGTTGAAGTGTTGAAGTCTGAGCCAATGGTCAGGCAGCACGAAAGATACTGAAGGGGTATATCACATCTAGGAGAAAGAAAGTACGCTTGAAAAGTATCAGCTTTAAAAGAGAAACCAATCAGAGGGGAAAAACTTCTCAGCCATGTATAGCAGATCTGTTACTTAACTCAAAATACATCATATATTGTTATTTTAATCAGTGTGTCAGAACAAATTGTAATGGCGATCAGATATCAAAATCAAGTGAAAAAAATCTAATCAACAGTCCTGACTTAACCTGTGAAAAAGCAGAGATTATTTAGCATTAGCAAAACAGAACCAGATCTGATTGCAAGAGTTGGAAGGAACAGAAGACAGTATTACAGTACCGAGAGTAACCAAACTTGACAAACAAGTCACTGAAGGACAGAGGAAAATGAAGGAATTCCAGGATTTCTACAGGCCAAAGGCTGAAAATCATAGTCAGAGTCAATGTGCACCTGCAGCAATCTGAAAGATCATGCAAGATGTGTGTGTTTTAAGGATCCAGACTTTGGCCGGAACTGTTATATTTGTAGCGCAAAACATTTTGTAATGCACCTATAAAGAAACAAGAAGTCATTCACAGTCTATACAGTGAAAAAGAATTTTTCAAAAGGGAATGATGCCAGCAGAACATCACCCTGAATACTGGAACCCCTGTTAAGTAAAGGTTTGTATCAGCTTGATACTGGCTTTTGAGCTAATCCAAGATCTCAAAGAAGAAACCTCGTACTGCTGAGCACAGGCACGCTGGGCACAGACAGAATGGCTGCCATGGTGGGTGTTCAAGAGCTCTATGCAAAAGGGCAGTAACATCTTGAAAATTCGTTTTTATGGAATGGACTACTGCATCTGTTCTAAGGTGGAAAACAGGTCAAATACCCAGGGTCATTAAAAAGTAACAAAATCAAGGTCTAGAAATGGCAAACAAAAAGTTTAATTTTGAGCAAGCAGACAAAGGACAGAAATAAAATAACAACAAATATCATTACCACTAAAAATGTAAAGAAAAATCTCATGGTTTATGCATAGTTTCAACATAGCATGACATGAACTTATTTATGCTAACTATATATATACCGCATCTGGATTATTATTCCTACTATTTAGAAATAGCACTGTGACAATGCCAGACACATAATCTCATACTCGTCTATTGGCCTCCACATACCAGCTATGCTGATGATAAATAGTACACTACCACATGATTATGATGATTTCAGATGCTTTTCAAAGTATTGTAAGCCACAGACTAAAGCCTTCCTGGCAAACAGTACTGAAATTGCCAAAGGACACTTGGAAAGACTAGTGGTAAAGCCCTACCAGATTGCAGAGCCGTGCTTGTGGGACTGGGCTGTGGCTTCTTGTTAACAGACAGACACTACCTCCTTACCTAACAACTGGGCTTAAAAGCAGGGCACTCAACATCCTTAAAATACAAAGAGAAAACAACAGATCAAACAGAAATATACCACAAAAGCCTTTGTAGTCATGGAAAGATGAATTTACATACAGGTACAACAGTGAGTAACCTCTTGTGAAGCTGCTTCTTACCCCAGTGTGGTGACTTCTGAATAACAAAAGACGCACAGCTAGAAAAGGAAACCAGGTTAGTTCCTTTCAGAGATAAAGAAGGAAAAGGAGGTACACCCCACTCATGGAGACTCAAGCAGAAGGACGAGAAGTCAGTCGACAGGACGTGCCAGAGAGTAAGGACCGCGCAGAGCAGCGCAGGGAACGAAGGGAGCATTTCAGGCACTAATGCCTGTGAGATGCTCTGAATACCCACCCAAGACTAACTCAAAGACTGAGGAGGTTTAAGTTACTAGCCATGGTATTGACAGGCACATGCTGATTTTAAGCAGTTGTTCAGTTGGTTATAAGCAGCCTGACAAGTGGGGGGACACAGTTCTTCTCCCTTTCCCACGGACATTTCAGCCTGGATGCTGATCCCCTTCCACACAGGATTCGTGCTGTGCATTTCACAGAATTTCCACTGTTGACCTTTCCATGGCTCCTGTGATAAATTGCTTGGAGGAACAGCCTTTCTACACCTTTTTCTCTCGTTAAGATGTTTAAGTAGACTTATTAAGTATAACATTTGGACAATACTCAGGCAGCAGAGATGACCTCTTTTCTGTTAGCTAAACAGGACTGCAGACGGAGTGCAATTTTCTTTAGATTTGTAAGGTTTCAGGGGGATGCTAAGAGGATTTCACAGTAGGAAACTGGGGATTGCAGAAAAGGATGCTGCAGGTGAAGACAAATCAATTGTTTGCTTTAGTTTCTGAACAGTGTGTCCATCTTACTCTCTCAAATTCTCCTGGTCCTTCTTCAGCTTTACAAGTTAATGGTATTTACAACATTATGAGCGATTAGAAATGACACGTGATGAACAGTCAGTCTTAGCCTGGATTCCTATGGATTTTTATCCCCCCATCATTTCACCACAGACCCAGGTATTCCCTATTGCCTTTCTGCCTCAGCAGCCCCAGTTCCTGCTCTCACGTTCCTGAAATCCTTGCTTTCTTTCACGTCCCCTAGGTACCAGCTAGAGGAGGCAGCGGGGTGCTGTGGCTTGCTCAGAGCCCGTTGCTGCTGGCAGGGCGCCCAGCGTGAGCAGCCCAGTTCAGCCAGCAGCGAGTCAAACAGAGCGGGTACCTGCCCGGCTGCCGCTGCCGCCTTTCTTTTATGGTGACACTCACTTGGCTCTTCCTTCTCTACTCAAACACCAGTTTAAAAAAAAACAAACAACCTTTTAGCAATACAACGTCTTTGAGACATTACTACCTGTTCTTAATGTGGCTAAAATTCACAACTGGGTTGAAAAGCCATTGGAGAGAGGGCAGTACGAACCGAAAGTAGAGTCACGTATGCATCCCTCCTCAGGAAGCCACTAAGAGATGCAGGACTTCGAACCTTCTAGTAGATAAAACCTTCAAAAATATGGGATTGATTTCCCACTTGGAGAGATCATCTGCAATGTTTTCCTCTGTTTGTTCCAAGTGGGGCTCAAAAGTCCTGGAAAATGATCTATTTTGGGGAGTTTCTCAAGGCAAAGGTTATGCAGCAGGGATACAACCAGTCTTCTCCTGATGGGGCAGCCTATGAAGTGTGGATCCAGAAGGCCTTTGTCAGTGTACCTGTAGGAATACTGTTTGCAGAGCCAGCTACAGCATGCTATCTTTACAGCCAAAGAGGCTAGAGTAGGATTCACCTCAACTCAAATTAGATGTCTACAAAAGGTTAAACGAACTGAGTCCTCCAAGTGCCCATTTCTCTCTCCTGACTCTAAAGGGAAACTTGGGTACCTACTCTGGCTGCAAACATCTGCAGCACAAAAATCTAAAGTTAGGCGGAAGGAATCTCACCTCAGAGTCCAGCCAGTAACTTCCCTTTCATTTTACTTCCAAGTAACAATATTCTCAAACAGAAAAATACAGGTAGACATAAAGCAACATGGCAAGACATTTTTAAAGCACAACCTTGCTATAAAATGCATGGGTGCCAAATAAATCTGTCCTCTTGGTGACAAAGTTGTCAGCATTATCTTGACAGGATGCTATCATTCAGCTTGCGAATGCTGAAGTTCCAGTGGAGTAAGAGAACGGCACTTCATTAAAATCCACTTCTCAGTACAACCACTGCCAACACCATGAGCTGTCTCTGCAATTAAGAAAATGTAAAATGATCCCCTGCAGAGAAGAGTACAGTAGCAATGAAGGGAACAGAGTCAAGTCCAACCCCAAGCCAGCAAATAATTTTCTTTTTACAGGTTCCCAGAAAGGACTTGGCAGGGGACATGAGCAGACAACGGAGCTCAGTAAATTGGTGAAGGCTTTATCTTGAACCTACTTCTCTGTCATGCTGAAATGCGTTTCACTGAACTGCATTCCACAAAAATAGATTTCATATTTATATAGGGATGTATGTACATATGTATGAGTATGATTATATGTGAATGCATGTATTTCCTTGAAAAATGAGTACTTTCTAACTAGCTCGAAGCTTGCAGCAGTCACTGCGGTCAAGAGTGACCACTTCTGCCTCTTTGCCTCGTAGAAGGAGATTACTAGCTAGTCACTGACACCACTTACCCTGGCAAAGTCTGAAGTTTGGTTCCACAATGTGTTTTTTGCTAGATTCTCATTATCACACATTCCGATCTGCCTGAGGCAGCTATTAAACCCCTTGTCAAGTCACAGCTTACATCTTGACTGTGAATCATATCTTCTTTTAGCCCAAATTACCTCTGCATTTCAATATTCTGAAATAGATACTGTGCAATTAAAGCATTTTAAAAGCATTAATTGACACTTATGGCAATAATTAATTTTGTTGTTTTGTGTCAGAAAACCTATTTGTCTGCAGATATTGTATTATCATTGTTTTTAGTGCCCCCTTTAGTTTTATGTCCAATAAACAGCATCAATCCTTTGTGAAGACAACATAATGTTCTCGGTGTCAGAAGGGACTGACACATAACGAAGAGCAAAAATTGTCTTTGCCCATAGCCTTAAACCAAGTAAGGCCTAGTACAATGAAATGAGAGAGTGGCTGAATTTCTTTCAGCTTTCCAAAGACTGACTTACAGAGATGTAGTTTAGAAAACTTAAAGCAATATAGAAAAGAGAAATACACATGATGTGTTTTATACACATAAAGGGCCACATATCAGTTGCTGTGAACCAGCTGCTTAACTTTCATGGCACTAGACTAATTCCCACCAAATGCCCACCTGGTCCACTTCAAGTGTCAGAAAAATCTGGGAAACATGGAAACCTTCTCAGTTTACCTCAGATATGCAAGATCAGCTTTATACTTTGGAATTAGTTTGTTTTTACTGTGTACTGTTGTTAAATCCCACATTCCTACTCTCTAAACAGTTCTTGCTGTCACTTCATCCTTCGTTCCTCAGCCAATTTCTTGTCTGTCACAACATTAAGCCTCTTTCTAAGCTTTTGAGAACCAAATATGGTTCTTTCAGCCAGTCACACTTCCCAGAGGGCATAGTGGTGAAAAATGAGATGGGTGAACTGTTAGAACAGGGATTACTTCAACTCCATCTATACGCCCAGACTGAAAACGATGAACCAGTGCAAAAGTCCAGATTCACGGCAGTGGCTGGGTTTCCTTTGAAGATCTGCCCCCTGAATCACAAAGGGGTTGGAGGCTACCCAAGTCTGAAGTCAAATCCTTTTGGCTCCTCTCTCTTGCAGAATGGATCACCGCAGCAGAGATGGATCTCAAATTGCTGGATAGCTAGCAAAACTACCTACTTCAGGGATTTCCAAAAGCTTCAGGGAAGTGGCTGTGTAGGTGTTTCAGACAGACCCTAGAAAATTTTCTCACTACAGAGCTGAGGCGAATCAGGGGTACCCTCCTGATGCACAGAACGAACCAAATACTCCTTTGGAGGTATGCAGTACAAACGCAGGCTTGGCTGCCCACAGAAGGAGGAATTAGCTGGTTCCCGGTTCAAGTTCCTTCCACCGTTCTCCAAATTCGAAGTCAAAGGCACCAGGAGAGAAAATAGATGCCATGATGTGTCAGAAGATGTTTCCATCCATTGCTTATATCGGGAAGAAATAGATTAATTCAGGATAAAAGATTACATGGTGTAAGTGACAGAGTCGGGTAAAATTAATACAGTGGAATCTCATTGAATGCAACTGTATTTTTCTCAAGACTGGGATTAATTAATCCTTCACCCCTTTCTCCTCCAAGAACATTTACCTCCTTTTTCTGCAGGGCAGAAGACCCAGGAAATCTTTCCTCTGGATTTAACGACTGTGCGTTAAGCAACTGAGGACTGTTCCTTTCTGACCCTTGCTCCCTGTGGCCACTCCCTGCTTCCCCAGCTTGGCAGGCTTCGCTCTGTATTGCTCCTTCCACAGCTTCTTTCAGCTGGTATCTCTAAAGCCTGCCCCTGGCAGCCGGCTGTCCCTCCACCTACTGACCCCATTCTGCTGGGGCTGCAGTCCCGAACAGCAGCTGTCTCGGCATGGAAGCCTCCGCCGGCCGCTCGCAGGTGGGGGAGGCAATACAGCTTTTCAGTCACCTCCTTCCACCCTGCTCCCTATACCCACATCCTCGGTCTCAGGACTTGTGAGCTAGCCAGGAATCTCCTAGGAAAATAATGCATTTTTGACAGAAGATTGCATTTTCACAGTATCAGAATATTCAGAAAAAGGTTTAATCTCGAACTGGTTCAGAACAAAATCCCTCACTGTTTCCAGCTTTGTTTTTCTACAATTCTTGTTCTGAAAGGAATGCTGGTATTTCTAGCTTTTGTCCAAATTAAAAAAGGAAAATATCACCATTTCCCATGAACTACATATTCAAATCTTGAACTATTCTTCTTAGAAAAGCTCTTTTAAGAGTCAAGTCTTCAAATTTGTGTAAGTCAGCATAATGCCATTGAGACACAGTAGCAGAGGATCTGGTCCCATCATCTGTATCTCCAAACCTACCGGGAACTGAAAACCTACCCAGCTGCAACATTTTAAAACCTGATCTCTTAAAGGCTTTTCTAAATTGTCACATCCTTCCCATGCACCATCGCAAGAGGTATTATTTGCAGACGAAACCTCTTGGTAAATAGTATACCTAAAGAATAACAGCTATTTAGAGCTCAGTGTACTTACACGGTAATTATTTCTCAGTTTCCCATGGAAGAGGAGTTGCAATAGGAAACGACACTGGTTAGTGCTCTGAGGGCATTTGCTATTATCATGAGACCAGTAATTCTCTACCTGTGGTTTCTGGGAGATAAATACTGAAATAATAGCTTGACTGCTGCTGACTTTAAAGCATGCCTAATTATCACATTCAATATGCACCTGTTACAGGTCTCGGAGTTTCTAGTAAATAATGAAGTAATTTAACCCTTTCCTCCAATTCAAGGTTTCCAGGTTTTATTGTAGATCTCATGGCTCTGAAACTAAGCATTCCTTGATAAAAAAACCTCCATGCTTACCATCACCAAAACAAGGGTAATACCCTTTCTCAACCAGAGGAAATACTAGGTAATATTACTTGGGCTCTGGACACTTTTAAGTACAACAGTCACAGCGTCTCGGGGAAATAAGAAATACCCGCTGAAGAAAGATCACCACTGGAGGGATGCTATGGGCCTGTGATGGGAGTATAACTGAGTAACAGAAAGGTTAAAGCCCCCTGAAAGGTAGAAATCTTATTATTAGCACAGGCACCCTGAAGGTTTAAGCATCACCTCCAAAGGGAAGTAAATGCAGTCATCTTAAAGCAGAAAGACCACCCCAACATGCCTTGGGAAAAAGAGCTTGTGACTGGCTTCTCAGCAAGCACTTACAAAAAAACCATCCCTGAGCAGATTCCCTCAAACAGTTTCACAGACAGGGAACTTGAAGACCACTGTTAGTGACCAACCTTTTTGCTATTCCTCAGAATTGTCAGACCGACATTCCTCCTTGCCATGAACGATTGTAGTGAGGAAGGATAGGTCTCATATTTTAAGCATGCTGGCCCACCTGCATATCTCATATTTCTCTTTCCTACATATTTTATTTTGTGTAATGAGACTTCATACCACAGAATGAATTAGAAGATACAGGCTATGCTGGAAAAGAGACATCAGAAAGATGGGAGACAGGACTAAATTAGCTGCCAGAACTATTTACGGAGGGCACCCAAAACCCTGACTAGATTTACTTCTGCTGCTTGAAACGTTCATGCTCTCAAGATGGAATCAGATCAGTCTAAGGCACTATTTCTTCCAAGAAGTTCTTGACATCTCAGAATTAAACTCCATTAAAACACTGGAAGAAGGTGTTAATTCTTTTAACATGTAAAAAGCAGCACCTGCAAACTGCAACTGCAGGCACATAGTGTGCCCAGCGATGAAAAACAAGAGCAGATATATAAGTGATACCACTCGTCAGTGAAGCACGTCTCATGTGTCTTCTCAATACCAAGGGCTAAATAGCAAGCTTGTTCCAGTCACAAGCACAGCAGCCATCCAGGAGTGACTGACTCGGAAACCGAGTCTCCTTTTCAGTTCCCTAAACATATAGCCTATACACTACCTTCAGCACATTGCTAAAGCTGCCCACTCTTCATCTAACACAAAATGTTAGCTCCGTTGTTCTCTGCTGGCTCTCTGTCTTCTGCACATTGGAAACAGGACACTCTGCCCCTAATGCTGCTGGTCATTCAAGCAGTAAGTGCTGGGGAGAAAGAGACAGTGCCAGGTCTCGCAGTATGAAAATTAAATGGGCCGTGGTCTTGCTCTAAGATGAGAAGGAAACGTTGCAGACCATAGGAAGGTGACTATGTTATCTCCAACTTAGTGCTGTTTAACAGCTCCAGGATTGTAGCAAGCGTTCAAAGGAGTCGGGGGAGTGAAACAAAACTAACAAAAACCTGACGTTATTTACCAGAGATCTTGTGATTGTTCCCTCTTTGTCAGTAGCCTGCATGGATCAGAAGAAAGCAAGACAAAAAGGGAATCATGCTGAAATATTGAATGCATTGAGAAAGATATCCTGAAGTGCAATTCTCACTTCAGACAGCAGGTGAAATCACTGTATCTTTCCCACAAACATTTACAGCTAAGAGTTAAAGCTTATGATCAAGAAAGTGGACTACAAACCTGCCATAAACTCAAAGAACTCACACATATGCCAACCACAAAAGACATATTCAGTAGGTAATGACGTAATTAGTTTGTAAGTAACTATACAGGCGGAAAAACCAACCAACCAACCAACCAACCAACCCAAACCCCAAAACCTGTTCAGCCATATCAGACATTGTTCAGGAGGCAATCACATTCATAGAAAATAATTAGTCATGAATATTTCATCTTCATCCTGCAACTATTGGGAGAACGAAGTTATTTCTAAAGAATGTAGCTATTGCACCAATTCAGGAATATCACGATGCAGTGTTCTTCCAGCTGTGGACTGGGGACTACTGCTGACCCGTAAAACAGCAGGGCTCTGAGACAACTGAGAAAATCATCTAGACCATACACTCATTCCCACACAGCAAAAAAATGGTGGGAAAATAATAATCTAAAAAGTAGCTTAATTTCAGTTTCATGGCAAATGAAAAATATCATGGCAACACTGTCTAATACAGCTTTTAAGATAAGACAATCTTTCCATTTAAAAGGGTTGAGAAACTGAGAAACCATGCCCTCTTTTTTTTTCTAACCCGAGTTTCACATGACATAACACATTTCTATCAGTAACTACTTATATCTATTGATTTTAAAAAAAAAAAACACCCTGCTGTATCAAGTATGAACCCAGTGAAATTTATAACATAATAGACAACAGCAGACACTGCCTACGGATCAAACTGAACTGAACAGGCAGACCCAAGATTTGAGCTACTTCTTCCGTCTGTGAAAAGTTAGTTTGTGCCTCTGCTTTTTTCCTATTAGCTCTAAGATATTATCATCTTTTTAAAGATTCAATACCAGCATATTTAGTATGTGGGCATTGTTCTCTAGATTTCCAACTCCTTTTCAAGCACTGTATTATTGTAGTAAGCACAGAGAACAAAATAAATAAATAAATTCTCATATGATTTAAATTATTATTTCTCCTTAAGAGTATGAAAATGTTCCAAAGTGTTTATATCTCATGAACTCTTAGATAAATTTTCTATTTAGGAACCTCTAGAGGAATTGTTTCCATGGTCTTTTTTTCTTGAGAGACAGACCTTTTTGTTAAGAGTTTGCTGGATATCACGTAAAGATTGGAAAGTTAAATCAATCAAGCCCCAGTCAGAGATGATTACTGTAAAAGACTCCTCCTGACAAGAATTCCAGATATTTATTCTCAGCAATATCACCTCACTTTGAATGAAAACAGCAGTAATGTTAAATACTTGCTTTCAGTTGGCTGCAAGTGTTGGCTGCAAAATCCACAATTCTATCTCTGTTTTGTCACCGAGTGAATCTCAATCTTAATGGTCTTCCCAGACTTCATTTACACAATAAACTGTAATTTGCTGTCTTCAGTACTGAAATTTGTTTCTTTCCTTCATGAGTTGAAGGTCTATTCTATTACACAATGCAACTTCATATGTGATAAATTAAAAGGCACACAAATTTGACTGCACACCCAGGATTCCCTTCCGAGATGCAGGAGAGTGCTTGGTGTGTGAAGTAGTACACCCATCTGAATCTTTTCTTGCTCGTCATTTGCAATTTGTTCTACTGAATCTGGAAGAGCCGCTTAAGGCAGGCAAAGTGCTATTTTATGAGAGTGGTATGAGCACCGATCGCCAAGAGACTACATATGAAAATCTAAGTTGCTCAGTGACAGCAGCATTCCAAGCTAGGAATGTCCAAGCAGCTGTGAGGACTGATCTACCCTGCCTATTTTTAATGGGATGTGTCATTGGGCCTAGATTAATTTCAAAAATAAAAGATGCTTCTGCAGATATGTTTCTATGACTCTGCTGAATTCAGATTAATATAATGCAATAGTAGCGTAACGCTGGAGATTTCCCGGCCCTTTGGCGTGTTCCACAGGGAGCAGTGCTGGGTGCAGTCGCACTGCAAAGCTGGGAGGCAGGCGAGCCACCATGCAACAGCTAATGCATAACAACCATATGCTCTCTCCCAGATGGTGCTAACAGGGAGGCTACCGTTTACTCTCTTCCTGGTAAATCCAGATTTACACAGAACAGAATACGTGAATGTCTATGTCCCATCACATTACTGTTGAGATCAGTGGATGTTCTTCCACCAGCTTCTACAGAAATCAGACTTGTTTAACATTGGTAGAGGTCCGAGACAAGTAAATCCTGCCCTGTAAATTTAGGTCAGAAAACCAGTTCTGCGACTTTAAGATCAGGAGATCTATGTCTCCGTTACAATGCATCTGACTAACGGGATTTAGCCTTTGTAAGCAGTTAAGCTCCTTGGGGTTACAACCACTTGATTCCTAATTCAAAAGAAGTAGGTGTGAATGCTCACATACTGCTTTATCGTACTGTCATGGCAACAAAATCCTCATAGCTGCCATGTCGTTGTTAGTCATGTAGCAAAGGACAGCCAGAGGATGTTCACTGCCTCCACCCCTCTCAAAGGTTAATACCACAAAAAAGTCCTGTTCCAAAACACTGAAATATCCACTATTGTAATACCTATTTGAGGACCAAGTAACACAATTGTTTTCATACGTGTTGACAGATGTTATACATTCTCTTTAATGCCCTGTACTTTTCCCTCTCGTTTGATAAACCACTATTACTCCTGACACCTACCTCTTTTTTAATGGAATATATTTTAAGAAATATAAAAAGGAAGGCTGGCTAATAATAAATATGTTACAGGGGACCTCAAGACTAATTTGTGAAATAATTCCAGATAAAAAAGTATAGTATTTGTAAACAGATACCAGTCTGGTGTAATACACTGAACAGTTGTATGAACTGATTTCTACATGCTACAAAAAAAAAAAAATCAAATAGAACATGGTTTCGAACATGTCTTTTAATTGATGATGAATTTCTACAGTGCTACAGTATTAACAATCTCTAAAACAAATATCTGAATCTATAGCTCAACAAATCTTATAATCTTTGCAAATAAATAAGCTATTAAAAGTATCATATTGTGCTGTTTTCCTGTCTGTATAAACTGCTAATGATAATGCATTTCAGAAAAAATAACAATAATGAGCAGCTGCAGTGCATTTACATTATTAAGAACCTTTAAGTACAATTTTATACATGATACGCTTAGATAAATATTTCTGTACTTACACTTTTACAAAGCCATCAACTGAACGGACATAAAATACATTCAAGACTGAACAGAGAAGCAAGAAAGCTGTGAAGAAAAAGACAACATGTTTAAGTTGATACAGAAGTCTGACACAGAAGGTACTGTACATTTTAGAACTTGAAAGCCACTACCAGTTGCAGGCCTGAACTTGACAGCAAGTTCCTATGAGAAGGCTAGAGTTACCCAACTCTAGGGTTATCCAGGTTCTCCACGGTTTGTCTTGGTACAGCCCTAAGCTCACTTGTCAGACTCACTCACTTTTGTGACCCAAGAGTTCACAAGACAGGTCTTCTCAATCTGGTAATTCTTAAGGATGAGTCACTTACAGACATCTGTAAAAAGACCCCTAGAACAGCATCAGTGGCGTGCAGTACCAGACACTGAACCAAGACTACCACCCACTATTACGGTGTGCCGTCATGAAAGCAAGTTTAAGGAGCTATCCTTGGCAAATATTAACCTGCCACTTTAACTGCCTTGTAAAGCCTAGTAGGCACGAACAATACTGCAACTCACTTGAGCAAGAGAACACAGAGCTTTCCAGAAACATGAGGTGTTTGTTTCTTAAACAGTCATTGTAACAAACATAGAATAAAACATTTTAATGGGCTACAGTTAATCATCTATAAAAAATGTATGTTCAGTATGAGTTTAAATTGTAAACTGGTGATAAATAATACAGTATTTCTGAGCACATTTTAAAATGTACATTATGAAATAAAATTTAATTTTCAGAAAAGCTTTCAATCTTTTTGTTCAAAAACACATTTAACCAATCCTTTATAAACAACTGCAGCCAGTTTGCCTGCCTGAAAATTTTGATTTATGAAGCCCTCCTGCCTACTGCAGAATACTTATTTGTATTAATTTTCCTCCCTTTTTTTTTCCTAAGGCAGATTAAGTAACAGCTGAATTCACAAAAACTGTTAATGTAGCAACTACCTTAAATTATAATTTTTTGTAATGGTTGTAATTTGTTTTCATTCCAGTTTATTTAGTAATCATATAAATATCCAAATATCCACTAAAATAAGCTACTGTGAAGAGTGCAAATACCACTGTCAGAGCAGTAGCTGGACCTACATTTAAAATGCACATATTTATTTCTGGATAAGAAAAGGTAGGCTCCCTCTGGTCACAGAAAAGGTCTCCATGCGCCTCCCTGTTAACTAGTCATTGCAATCTGTCCATTAACATGAACCTGGCTAAATGTCATGTTCAACGGGAATTAGAAGTGGCACACAGCACCATTTCTCCAAGGCTGTTAATTTTGAACTATACTATTGAGAGCAGTGTGGCACAGCTATCTTGGCATACCAGTATTTCGAGAAATGGAGCCCTATAGATAGTAGTAAGATAGCTGAGTGGAGCAGAAAAGCCCTTTCTGTAACACACCCTTTGTGCACAGACATCCTCCCAGCTGACCGCATGAGCTCCCTATGCAGAAGGTACGACAGCACGTTGAGTTTCCTCTCTTCTCACATCCTGCGTAGCGAGAGGTGAGAGAAATGGCGTCTATCAACTACATTCACAATGGCCTCAGTGACCCTCTTGGCAGATAATGTGGAAGATGCAAATTCCCAGCTTGTACTGCCAGGATCTGGCCCCTAGACATTCCGGGCAGAGCTGTGAAACAAGGCGATTCACCCAATCTGTCCTGGAACAGCCTTTCCCAGTGGGAACAGCGTGTGAGTGTTGGGGGGGGGACCTCAAGAAATCCAATTGCTTTCAGCTGGAGTTTATAAAAGGGACGGTGTCTTTATGTTACTACCAGTAGTAGGAAATGTCACCTGATGAATGGGAATCTCCTTCCAAATGCCTATTCCTATGTATCGTCATTAAAAAAGCTTCATAAGGTCATACTCTATATTAATCCAGTCCAGAAGGCATATATAGCACAAATAAGAAAACACATTTATACGAACAATTTGTTAAAGACTATATCAAAACATTAAAAATGCTGATGTTCGAATACATTCCTAATCTTTCATAAACTGCAGGATTTCAGTGCTTTAGAAAACTAGGAATATTGCAGAGAGGAAGACAAAAAAGATAGGTGTCAAAAAGAAGTTGGAAAGAGAGCACCATATGAAAATCATACTTAACTTTTTATGTCCATTTAACAAGCTAATTAAATATTTCACAATGTTATACTGAAGTTTAAGTAAGCCACCTAGGATAAAATCCTGGCCCATCTGAAGTCAATGGTAAGAGGACTTTACCTGCAATTCTCACTATCTTTGAGAAGATATTAAAACAAAAGGTATACATTGAGGCTTCAGTGAAAGGCTTCAATCAAAAAAGAAGAGGAAGAAAAGAACAGGTTCCTTGTTTTTAAAGTACATGCCATGTAAACTAATCTACATGGCAATCTCTCTGGTCTATCAAACATTGAATGCAATACTATAAGTAATTTTTAGCTTTATTTTTATTTATTTATTATTTAGCTAGACTTCTGTTCCTGTAAATCATCTTTAAAATTGTATCATTACCTTGTACACTATTGCTTTATGAAAGTGCAAATCCAAGATTTTAGCAAACGGTGCTGTATTTTTTTCATGTCACATGTACAAAAGGATATAAAAATAACTCCTTGATTTACATATGATAATATCCTTAAGCCACAATGAAAACAAATATAATACAGTACTATAGCGCTGGTATTCCTTTTATTACAGGAACAGTATCTGTGCGATACACTCATCCGATCCAGAATTTCAAAATCACATCCTTAAAGTATGCAATGCATTTTCAATGAATCAATAGCTATGGTCTTCAGTGAGCTGCCCTGACAGTAAAAAAAGAGACACAGAACTTAATCTAATCTCAGTCACTAATATTTCATCATACTCTTCTGCTTGCTAACTGAGAAATATTTCTAAAAACTGCCATGATGTTCCTCATGGATCAAAAAGCAAGTGAAGTTTATAAAAGAGTACTCTAAGTAAACAAATAAAACTGCTAGTCTGAACATGTGTAACACAACTATTTTGTGATTCAGTGTTGTAAATGTAGTTTATATTTTAAACTTTTAATAATTTTAGCTGCATATAAAACAGAGAAGTAATAAGTTAAATTATAGCACCTTGTGTGAAATTTGTTCTAAAAAATACAAAGATTACACCTTTTAAAATTGTAAGAAATAGAGCTATTCTACCTCAAGTCCACTATGCACCTGTCATTTAAAAGGAAATTTTAATTTACCTGTAATGAAGACATGAATAAATATCATAAATTTAAGGCACAAAGTGACAGTTAGGGATGTAGTAAATCCTTGCTTTTTCATCAAATTACCTGATACACCACAAAAAGGTGTATCTACAATTTTCAAAAAAGCTGTATTATCATAGAATCATTGAAGCTAAAAATGGAAACTGCCTATTCAAGTACATAGTTCAAACTCTTGTTAAAGGAAGATTATTTTCCACTATTGCATTACAACCAACTTAAAACTTTCCAAGAACATGTATGCATTGATAAGCACTACTGTGTCATTCCATAACTTAACTGATCTCATTGGTAGGATCTTTCTTCTGATATTCATCGGATATTTACCTTGTTTCAAATTTATATAATCACACTTTCATACTTAGAAAGCCTCTTCCTTTACATGTATTTGTCACATTACAAAAAATGATACATACTTAACGACTCAATCTTTCCGACTTCTTTCTCACTTCAACTCATTTTGTTACTGTTCTCTGACTTTTCAGAAGATTGAATCAATTCCTCACCCGAGGTACCCGTACTCCAGAAATGACTCGGCAATCACAAGGAGTATTCTAATGCCTGGTGCAGCTCTTCTGCATATATACTCTTCTTTTGACATTAGTGATGCCAGAAGCAACTTTGTTGCCTACATTATGAAGGCTTCTTACTACATTATTACATTTCAATCTTCTCTCTCTCTCTCACTAAGTACCCAAGTTTCCTCAAATGCATTACTTTTTTTCTGCATCTTTCAGGCTGCGTCTAATTCTTGTCTACATTTAATCCATCTGTTCGACCTCCCCTACTCAGGTATCATCTGTAACTTTTATTAATATACTGTAGATCCCTCTTGCAGATTATTGAAGACATTAAATAGAATTAGGTCAACACAGTATAAACAATTAATGAGGAGGGAGCAATTAAAATTGCAGAATAGGATGATTCAAAGCACAATTTATATTTTAAGACGCTATTTCAAATATATTTTATCCCACTTAGCTATTTATAAGAAGTTAAATATCCCACTATAGCTACAGTTTCTAAATGCAATACCATAATTTTTCTGCATACATAATTAAACGTAGAATAGGAACCACGCTGACAATCAGTCTTCCTCTGCAAATGAGTCCCATTCCAGCCACTGATAAGAGAAAGGTAGGCACATCAAGTCTACTCCTCAGCACAAACTTTTAACCAGTTAATATTATATCTATTATTCTACATAGCTTTAAGATTACAAATGAAAATACAGAGAGATTTAAATTTGCACTGACAAACAAGAATTCAGCTCCTTTCAAAAGTCCTTCTGAACTCTACAGTGTGATCCTGTAATTCAAAGAATGTTGAACAACATGCTAACAGCACTTATAACTGGAAAGATATTATTTAATATAAAGCTTAAATAACATTTAAGCCTCCCAATCTATGAAAAACATCATTACCTAATTTATGCTCTGTTTTCCAGAAGACTCACTTTCAGTACAACTTATCAACTCTCCTTCTGTTCTTGATGATGACTACAGGTCATAACAGAACTTTCAGAATAGAAAGCACAGTGCCAACTATTCCAATTCTTAAAGCTATTTGTCAGCCTATTGAAAATAAGAAAATAATTTGTCTGAAGAAATGAACAATTAAAAATCAAAGTGAAACTAAGGATGAAAAGGTAAGTCTGAAGATATATTAATTGTAAAAATAATACAGTCCATACTATTTTATGCACAGTTGTTTATTCTTGTTCCATGTTTTAAAACTTGGACTCAGAAAAATCACAGAAGTTTTGTGGTTTTACCCTCTTTTTTTCCATTAAAAGCACCATAGTTACACGGCTTGATTCAATCGTCCTTCTCCACAATCACTTCGCCATGAAGCACCCTTCTTCTCTGCCGCAGCATGTGGAAGTAGAGTTGTGGAAATACTTGATCAAAGCATAAAAGAAAGCAAATTAGATGAAAAAATTCAACAGATCACATAATGGAAAAATACAATTTTGCAGAATGATGAACTGAGGAAAAATTATGGCACACAGTGCTGCAGTTGGTTAAGGTAAATAATAGCAAGTCATGAGCATTGCAGTGAATTACAAAACAATAATTACTCAAAAGTCAGACAAGGCCCCCTGAATGTATACCCTGTGTTCAGGGAACTTCCCTCCAACCTTTCTTTGTATAAACAGGACTTAACCACTTTCCAGCAGTGCCTGAAGTCTTCAAATTTGTGCTAAGGTAAGCATGTTTGAATTACGACTTTGAGGAGGATACAACTTTACCCTACTTGTTGAAGTCTGAAGTGAGGAGCTCCCTCTCTCCTGGCCCTCTGAGATCTATTATATTACTGTCCTGCTGATACATTTGATCCTTCTATTTAATGGATAGAAAATCAGATTTATTCCTGAAGCATTAAGTTATATAAACAATTGTAAAACTGTTAGTAAGTTATGATAGCTTAGGACATTTTGTACTCATGTAAGTATCTCTTGTTGGCCTTCATGATTTCTTGTGACAAAAAATTTCACAGTGTATGCATACTGTGAAAGTCCATGTTTAAGGTCAACTTCTTAAAGGAATACCTTTTATGGATGCAGATCACAGACCCTTTTAACTTCAATTTTCCTGCTTCTCAATGCCTCTCCCTAATCCCTTGCCTTGTTTCTAGCCTCATTGTCCAGACCATCTAAAATATTCTACTTGCCTAGTTTGGTCTAGCCCCATTCGTGGTGCTGTATCTGAATCAGGTTGCTTTTTCCTTGTCTACACTGCTTAGGTACCAGTGGAAATAACACTGGAAGTGCAAGATAGTCTCCCATTTTAGCTCTGGTTAGCCAATTGATCTGTGGCTTCTGGTATCCAGAAGTACAAGGATGATCTGATTAAACCAGGGACTGAAGTATGTTGAGAGGTTTGGGGGATGGATTTCTGTGAAAATGAAATCTTGGAGAATATTGCTTCAAGTTTTTCCTGAGCATGCTCAAATGTTGATTTTCAGAGACGACACGTAAACAGATATTAATAGCAATAAAAACAAGGAAAACCTCTGGCACAACTTGCAGGACAATTTTTAAGCCATTGCTTCAAAGAGGCAGAGGCACTAGGAATTCTGTGACATAGCTACAGACATTTCTGTGTGTAAGCAAAGAGGTTTTTTACTTTGTCCAAGTCTTAGAAATGTTTTTAGCATTTTCACTGAAATTTTTAAGACGGCTTATGTTCTGAGACAGCTAACAGGATGCAAAATTTCAGTCTAACCAATTAAAGTACAGCAAAGCTTGGAACAATAGAAAGCAGGCTTTTATAGTAGAAAGTGTTCAACGAGTTTAACTACAAGCAGTGTTTCCAGCATTGCTGAAGATTGATTATTATGCTGTTAGCGTTACTACAGTTAAGTAATACTTACATGGCACATAGGAGAACATGACAATAATAAGGAAATAATAGTAGTCAAAGGAGACATTATATTTGTTGGGAAGTCTCAGTGAAAACATTCCTGTTTTCTTCACATAGGGTAAAGCAGCATATATGGTTAGCAGTTCACCTGCAACTCCAGCAGGATACAAAATGATAAAAAAGTTGTATCTGCATTAAAAAAAAAAACCCTTGTGAGAAACACCCCATGAATTTAAAATTTCCTCTCGCTATTATTAGTGGCACAGCAATGTATTACAGTAGTTTCTGCACCAAAATCAAGGACCAGATCCTGACTTGGCACAGAATACCAGTTTCAGTTACTTTGGATAGCGTTGCTTAGGTTTACAGAGAATGCATTCTTCAGTCCTTTTATTTAAAAACAGTGAAGTATCAGAATGTTTGTATGTCTTTCTAATACTAAAAGGTAAAAAAATCCGCAAATCTCCAATAATGTCTTTTTTTTTAAATTTACTGATCTTGCTCCTGTGGTCACCGACAGGATTTAGACCAGGACTGGATCCCAAATTCAGATGTTCCTACATATCTTTGTCACAGTGCACGCACACTGGGTCAACTCTATGTATTATAATTTCTTTGAAGATAATGAAAACGTCGAGAAACGTCATAAGCCTGTTTTACCCACTGCCACATGGGAAATCCAAATAACACTGCATTTGCCACTAATGGAAATAAAAGAAAATGAAAGTGCCAGAAACTTATCAGATCCATTTTAAAATGGGAAGATGATGTTCAAATAAAAGGTGAAGGCATTCCGTTTAAAGAAAATGTCGTTTGAATGCCATAGGCCACATAGGTGGTGACAAAATGAAAAACGTTATCAGTCGGGTTTCTGCTGTCCTTGTGCGTAGTGCACCATGGAGATGCAGTTTCTCCTAAGGAACAGCTCTCGAGTTCATTCAGGGAACAGCAATGTGAGCTGCTGCACAGAGAGAAAGGTACAGTGGGCACTCCATGACCAAAAGTGATGAGGTCCAAAACAGCAGCAACCAAATATGAAACCCTCCTAGGGGCGAATGGGCTTCAAGGACTCACAGGTCAGAGAACAGATTAGGGGAGGTATAAGAAGGCACTGATGCCATGATCTACACACAATTTGTCTCTATGCAGCGAAAAAAAAGCAAAGTAAAAATTCTGAACTAAACTTTAGAGCGTATCTATTCCATTAACACTGGACAGGCAAATCTCTTACAGTTATAAGCTAAAGATCAGCAATTTCCAGCTCCCTTGGAGTACTGAATTTATGCCCAGTTGTGCTGTTTGGTTATCCATAAATCTTGATGGGATATTTTGGACTCTACGAAAAGATAATACATTTTCAAATATGGTGTATATTTCACCATATATCTCTGCTGTGAGAATGTCAGTTTTCCCTATTGTCTATTATAAGGAAACAAAAATTCTGTCATTCAAGATACACTGACTGGATGGCAAAAAGTGTATCTGTCAATGTAGTACTTTCTGAATGCATTTCTCTTTCTGAAGCCTACATAAAAAATTATTAATGAAACTAGACCTGATTATTTTTTAATTTTGCTATTTAGTGCTTAATTATAACCAATCCTACCACTTTAGGTATTAGCAAAAAGATAATGTATTATAACAATGGACATAAATATCAGACATATCAAAGAAGTGCATTAGAAGCATCAGAACTGCATTATCTATAAAACAAAAATAAAGGAAAATAAACAAACACGCTCTTTTAAATAAGAGTCGCCTGCACTAAATGTAGGTAAAATATTTTCCTTCTAACAGTGTAAGTCTGTCTGTCTTACATGTATTTTTCAAATAATGACTACAGAGAATACTACTCTTCCAGTTAAGTCTCCTGATAAACATGCAGTCTCTGTAATATATCCGATTTAATGGCCAACCTTAAGTATGCTTTGAAATCAAAGCAGTTTTGAAATGGAACACACTTTTTATGTGGGCTAAACTAAGCAATATTCAGCTTTGCTACATGAATATAACCTTACAAAAGCTCTGATAAAGCAGAACTTCTCATAAAGTACTAATATGCATAAGACTGAGTGACAACAACTCCCACATTTTCAAAAACCTGAAATCCACAAAGACTAGCACAGGTGCTTAATTTTGGGCATTGTAAGGAGTCATACTGTAAGTTAAAAGATGACTCCAAAGATAAAGAAAAAAAATTAAAGTAAATTAAAGCAGAGTTCAAACTGTGAGACACCGAAAGCAAAGAACAAATCACACCCCAAAATGTCAGCTAAAATATTTTTAACATTTTAAACCAAGTAACAATGATCCCAAGTACAGAAAGCAACCGACTTGCACTCTGCTGACACATAGCCAAAGCTCAAACATCTGCTTTCCTGTGTGTTAGCTCAGCATGCGTGAAACTAACATGCACAGAACCATGAGAAACTGAAGTGCAAGACATCTCCACCTGGCCCATTTAATGAAGTATGGCAAATGGTTGAGCAGATTGAATGTGTAGAAGGAATATCGAGTAATCTCTGTCACAGTCCATACGACCAGAAAAAGAATAACGCTCTCCTCATTCTGGATCTGCAGAAGTATAAAGAACCAACACTTTCTTCATCCTTAAGCTTCTTTTCTGTGCAAACTGCAACAGACTTCTGTTTAAGATATACGGAACAGAACTAACATCTTGTAAAGAAAGAAAATTTTGGCATAAAAGTGGTATGCTGAAACCATCACCATGTACAGTTCTTTATCATATGTATTTACTAACATACAGACATTTTGCAAACTGAGCAATCTTTATCCATTATGCAAATATCAAAATATAAAACCCTATAATTGAGCTTATTCCTCCTCTTTATTCTCTATTTGCATTTTCACTATGCTATCTAACTGTCTAACTCTTTTTATTTGTGGTTGATTTATTTGTTTATTTTCTTACTCCTCAAAACAGCAAGAAGAAAACAACACAGAAGATATGTTCCTTTCATACTCAGTTTTTACCCGTTCTGCATTTCACTACTCTATCTCCTAGACTTTCTCTTACTTTTTATCTTGCTTTTTCCTCACCATATAATGCACGTCTCCACGAAACTTTAGACAAAAGGAATTGCTTAGTATAATCTACTAACTGGAACTTAGTCGCAGAAAAACAGATCTGGCAGACTTCAGGGAGTTGTAAGATATTTAAGGAGCTGAAACACAGATGATCACTGAATGAAGAGTAGTTGGTAGATCAGGAGCTTTGGGTAAACTCACTCAACAATCCCGTTTAAGATTTGAGTTCTGAGTCATTAAACTGCCTCATCGGTAGGTAGCACACCTATCTGCTGTTTCAAAACATCGGTTCTTTTTCACTCTGAATGAACAAATAAACAAAAGTCCCCACATACAGAGAAGGCACATGGGGATCTATTACAAACACTACCTTCTGAGAAGAAGAATTACACGCAAGTAATTTTCTTTTCTTTAAAAGGGGAGGAATTTTGTAATACACTTCCATGCCTGAAGGCTGAAAAGCTCCAGGGATGTCTGTGAAATAAAATAAAGTAACACAAGTTTTGTTAAAATTACAAAAAAGGGAAACGATTTTTTAAAATAAAATGCAACACGGTGACAAAGCTTAATACATCTCAAAGATGCTGAAAATGCACAACCCTGCCAAAAGTCAAGAAAAATTCCAAGTGCTCATCATTTCATAAAATATTGCCCTCAATGTGTCAGTCAAAGAAGGTGCACTTTTAGTGAAAGGATCTCACCAACATCACAAAAGGAGATGTAAAAATATCGCCAATCTCACAAACAAATAGCAACAACTGAAGTGCAAAGACATCCAAACAAATAAGCAAAGGGAAAGACAGAATTAGGCTGTTCTTAGCCTCATGCGATTAGAGACAAACATTGATAACCCAAACTTGGATTCATGTCACAGTGCTAAATCCAAGCAGAAGAGCTTTAAATAAGTATGCAGAGAATTCCTATCTGTTGCCTTGCAAATCTCCAGTCAAGTAGAGAGATCTGGGTCTGGCTATTATCACTAACATGCCTCTCACCACCTAAAATGACCTGAACATTCATGCCTGCTAAGCAGTAACAGCGTGAAATACAATCAGACATACATTCAGATGTATTTTTTCTTGGACACAGCTTGACCTACTGTACTGAAGATGGAGGAAACAAAAGAAATTACTGGATATGCTAAAGATTTAATCCACTGCAGATAGCAACAAAATGGCAAAATGCAATGCTTTATTCCAGCATTTGTGTAAACATTCAATATGAAAATCTTGCTAATCTTTGAGACATTTTCCTTTTAGGGAAAAATGAAAACACTTAGCTTACCCTCCCCCCCCAAAAAAAAAAAAAAAAAAAGCTATGAAAACCCTATTCCATGTTAAGAAAAGCGACAGTAAAGGAAAAGATGAAGTGTAGAAAACAAGTCCTCTGTGAACTGAAACAGTGATTTGACAACCGAGGCAGGTGCTATGGTATCCCATCAGCAGAAAAGCATATGCCATCTGCTGGTGAGACAGTTTAATGGCTCAGCTTTTTAAGTTTAAAGAAATTCAGGAGCACAGACTCAAAATCTATCCCTTAATTCTTACATGCCCTTCACAGAAAGCAGACCTCAGAAACTGAACTGAATGTCCTATCTACTAGCTGTAAGCAGTCTGCTTGTTTCATTCTGCTAACGAATCACTAGACTTACGATAACCACCTACAGCCAGGCAAATAAACTACCGTCATTTATACAGGATCTTAAGCATCACTGTGGCATGCTGGATGACTTGATATATTTTTAATGAAAACAATGCAGTATGCATGCCATCAAACGTTAATATTACCACAATATTAAAATCTTGAGAAGATTGCAAAATCACAACCGTGTTTATCCAGGTAAATTCAGTTTAAGACATATTTTCATTTAGATTAATTCAGTAAGTGCTAATTTAAGTTTTTGAAAGGGAACCAGTAACACTGTAGTAGATTTGCTGGTAAATAATAGCAGTAGTCATTGATCTCACTTAGGTCTCATTGACCACAGCCGGCACGACACCGAAGACAGTGCTGATTCACAGCTAAGACCCAGACCCAGTCTCCTGGGTAGAAGCACATAAATTCCATCCTGTAACTCCAACTTCCAAAATCACACTCAAGTATGTAAGTATTCTCTATGGGAATGTCATTAATTTTTAAATTGGTCTTCCTGGTGAAATGAGAACTGTATTAATAGCTTCTCCTTAAAAACAATCAAAACACGATTTGCTCACGCCCATACCTGTTTTATACTATGTGCAATGAACCACACCATGAAGATTCTTGAACTCACTTGGACCCCAGTCACAAGCACAGATGTGCGAACTATTCCTTAAAAAGAGAAACATGTTATCTCTGTTCCACAATTCATGTTTTAATTAGTTACAGGAGAAACTAAAACAAAGAACTCACCAACTGCACAGTGGACTACCTGTAAATAAAAATAAGTTAGAGGTTACTGATGTACAGTATGTTACTATCTACACTATAAACATGGCCTTTTGATATTAATCTAAACCTAGGCTTAATTCTGAAGGAGAACTGTTTCTTTGTCTCCAACTAACAGTCTTTAAAAGAAATAAGCGTTAGAGCCCTGGCAACCAATGCTGTGATGGGCTCAGTATCTGATCTGTGCAAACACTTGAAAGGGATTTCTTTTCCTAATTAATTGTATATATTACATATTTAGATACTTACAAAGCATTTATTTTTTCAACTACTAAGCTTCCCTTCCATTACGTTATTCAAAGAAGAATTTTAGAGGATAGTGTGGAGGGAGTCATATAAGGGATGCTAAATGCATAGCGATTTTAAAATGTTCTGTATTCATTACAGATTGATAACATTATTATAATTTTGCCAATGACAGCTACAAAGCTTCAGATTTATTGTATTTTCTGGTCAGTAATGTTTAGCAAATAGAGTGCTTTTCATTATTTTGACAGATTTGAGTAGAGTTACTTATTGTGAAAGTTTAATAGCATAAAAGCCTAGATACAGCTGGCCACATGATTTTAATAGTTGTTTGAACTACAGATGTTGTAGGCAGATGGAGAAAAAAAGTTAAAATGTAGATAGGCACTCTTTGTTGTGCCTAGGAAAGAACTGTAAGTGCTCAACACACCCAACAGTTTCATTCCATGTATGTATCATAAACTGAGACCACTAGCGCATAGTTGGCAGAAGTCATATTATTTAAAGAATACTTTGCACAACTTGCACAGACCCTGTTGTAACGGATTATAGGGGGCATGTGAATTCAGTTTGGGAATAAGCAGAAGGAGGAAAGGCACAGAAGGATAATGAGTCCAGTACAAGGAATAAGAGGGAAGCTATCATCTCTGGAGATGAAGACGAGAGATCTACTAAGCTAGAGAGTTGATCTGCTGGCTGGAATGCCTTCAGAGATTTTGCCTTTTGAGTTAAAGACTCTCAAATCAAACCAGTTCCCAGGCAGTATTTGATTTAAAGAAATATTAGAATAAAGTTTGAAAAAATGTGTCCATTTGTTTCAACTAATCACCTGGCCCCCCAAAAAACCTTCATTAAATAATAAAGTTAAAAGGACTTTAAGTACTAATATAATATTTTTATATTAAATTCAGGTTAATAATGTGTTTTGCCTACGATATGCAGCATCCAGTAAAGCAAACTAATGTTTAAAATTTACCTCAAGCAAAGCAAATGTCTGGAAAAATTTAAGCGTCTTTTGAACGCTTCTGAATAAGCCTCTATGTGTTCCTTTCTGTATATAAAACCGCACCATGGCAATACCTAATACCAGCCACCTACAAAAGAAAGAGAATGGATACATTTCAAATTAGAATTCTAAAAATATCCATCCACCAAATAATTTAGTAGAATATTTTCTTCACAGAATATCTTTGCTTCTTCACTTGTCGGTGTTCTTAGGAGATTATTAAAAATATCTTTAGACATAAATATTATATAATGTTATGTAAACATTACACTCTTTTATCTCTTTACTTGGAAAAGGATAAAGAATGACTTGTTTACCTTCAGAGGATTGACTTGAATTGAGGGGACCCCCCAAAACCACAGGTCCATCAGACTTTTCATTAGCAGTGGCTACATATTTTTACTATTAAATCCTCATGCACCTTTACTGTGAACTACTGTTATTTGAAAACACGCAATGAACTCGGCACTGAAGCCACCGTTTTGGGTCGCGGATTTTTATAAGTAAAGGACTGGAACTTACGGACATCATTTTTACATTTTTCATGGCCCCTCAACTCATAATTTTCAGAACTGACTACTGATCTGAATGCTTCTGTTTGTGATTGTCCAACTGAAGTTACCATTATGATTCAGTTTTCAAAAGTGTTGAGAAGTCGCTTTGAAAATCAGACTCCGAAGTGCTGAAAGATGGGTGCTCTATGCTCCTGGTTTCCAAAGGCAGGCATATTTAACTAGCACATTTGATGGTGTTGGCTAATTTTTTAGTATTTTTTTAAGGAGACTGAACAATGCTACAAACTGATAACCCTTCCAGTGTGAAAGAAACTAAGTAACAGTATCTTTTAATCAAACTGGAATTTGATATAAAACTTAAATTGAGATCTCAAATGGAAATTGAGACTAAAAAAAAAAAACTTCTAAACTGTGGTGGGTTGATCCCCACCACCCAGCCCAGACCCAGTACAACAACCCAAGGCATGCGCAATTCCTTCCACATAATTAATCCATGTTTATATAATTAAGATTTTCAAAATAGTGTACCATATGTTCCATGCTTAATGTAGAGCTATACCACATTCTTACAAACATCACACTAGCGAGATGCCTTGAAACTTCAGGTTTCAATTCACAAAGACTAAGAAAGTATAAAAATTCTTCAATATAGACTTACAGGCATACCCAGAGACAAAGCAGAGGGGTCTGAGAAATACTCAGAGGCAGATTTGGAGAGCATATAAACATTCGGAGAAATATTTAGATAAACATTGGGATAAATATTTAACACCTCTCATGTTCTTATACTCTTCCTTAAGCATAAGGTACCGGCTAACATTGGAAACGGGGTACCAGGAAATACTGATCTTTGGTCAGACCTGTTATGCTGTAACAGCATGAGAGTCGCATGGATCGTGGCAGCTCTCTGTTCACCTCAGATGGCACGTAGTTCAGTACCAGCCCCTTAACAACTCTTACACACAGTGCCTACTGCTACGCAGTCACTTGGCGTGGCCCATTCAGGCACTTCATGACAGCATTTCAAACTCACTTAGAGTTAGTCAGGCTTCCTCACACGGTAGGAATGATTCCCCTCCTTGATCCCTTCTACTTTAAGCCCATGAATCTGATCTGCCAGTGCTCCAAAATTTGCCCCCACAAGCGTTACTTAGATTTTATAACGGATTTTTTAATCTAAGCGCATTAATTTGAGGTTGTCTCCCACCACTGTGGAAATGAGGAATTACTGGAATATCACTGGTAGTCCTTCACAGCAAAGCTGCCCTGTTTTATAATAGAGTGTTTGACAAGAGGAAGGTGACAGTGAGTTTACATCCAGCTGGCAGCATGAATGGTGACAGCAACAGCTCTGTCCTAGCCCTAGCCTGAGAAGTCATAATACGTCTAATCTAACAAGGCATTTTCTGCACTTCATTCTGTAACAAAAGGGTTGCAGAGAGACGTAATCTTGGACTACACTCAGAAGCAAAGGCGGCAAATATTTTTCTTAAATAAATTTTTATTTGGACATAGTTTTTTGTAGATCGATTTATTTAGTTGTCAGGGACTTTGACTTTGGATCTCAGGAAAGCCCTTGTACTGAGTATTGCAAATCAGCAGGAAATGGAGAACACTTTCCATAATAAAGGTAGCACTTCCAGTTGGGACTTTCAGTAAGATTGGGTACTGATCTGTCAGTCCCTTAAACCTTTGTTAGAAAGAAAGATAAGCCGCAATGTTTTGTTAGAATGGCTGTTAACATGCAATTATGTATTAGTTTGTTAAAACTCTAGAAACACTTTGCTATACTGCACTGTCTGGACAAATGGACAAATACACTGTTCTTGTTACTTATTTATCCTGTGTAGTGCCCTGTTAAGTACTGCTCTATTTCAAATGTTTATTTTTCTCTTAAGTTGTATCCGTAAAAGATTATAAGAATTTGTTCCTATCTCTTATTTCTCTGTTTCCACATAAAACATGCAATTTTGCATGTCTTAATCCCTTTTGATGTTAATGGAAGATGGGAGAGAAGGAAGTGGGAGATACTGAATCAGCAGCTAAGGTCAAAACTAATATGGTTCGATAATCTTCTACAGACATATAAAGGTCAGTGGCAAGAGTCAGTGTTCATTAGCAAATTCACACATGGAGCACGAGGCTGGGAATTCAATGAGGTAACATTAACCTGCCAGCTAGAAAAAAAATTACATTGAGTAAAAGCACTTTTCAAAAGGTGCTGCTGCTGCAATATATGAACAGACTTCAATACGTGTTCAAGATTCACGGATGCTAGGAAAAAGAAAGCCATTATGATCATATTCCTGGCTTTCTGCATCAGTGCTTGAACTCCTGCTTCAACTACAGCGTATCAGTTTTGCTCTACGAGATTCAAATGGCAAAGAGTTCACCCACTGGTAACCAAGGTAAAATTGTTCTCATGATGAACGTCAGCCTGGAAGTTATGAAATTATTCGTTCTTAGTTTTCTTTTAAGCATGTGGAAATTAATAGTTTGTTTTGTTTTTTTTTTTTTCCCCAAGAGTTATTGAACAGGACAAATTTTCAAGAAGTGAAAATATGTGCTTCAAGCACTAACAACATAAACCTGAGTGCTCTTATGATCTGTGACTCAAAATAAATACGCACTTTCCTCAAAGCAAAGCATCGCAGTATGGAGCACTAGCTCAAACGAGCCCCTTGGGTTATTACAGCTCTTTCCCCCTCCACCCACCCTCTGCTCATCACTAAATGCTCGCTGGCGCTGAGGACCACGCTCGGCTTTGGAAACGACTACCTGGCAGGAGCCGGTGCCAGCTCTGCTCGCTTAGGTCCAGGGCTCACGGACCCGAGCGAGCCACCCCACGCGGTAACGCGGGGCGTGAGCTCGCCGCGCCAGCCGCAGGCGGGAACCGCCGCCCGGGACAGCTCGCCCCGAGCCCCCGGCGCCCCCTCAGCGCCCGAGGCCGCCGCCCCGAACCCCTGGCGGCACCCAGGGGCGCTTTCGCCTCCCCGCGGCCGGCCGACAGCCCCCTCCCGGTGAGGCGCGGGGGCTGGCCCGGAGGCGGGCGGCGGTGGAGGGGTGGCGGCGGCGGCGGCTGTGCCGAGGGACGCGGCCTGCGCGGCACCCCCGCCCGGCATTCCTGTCCCGGCTATACTTAACCTCTGCGGCGGGCTCGGGGTGACGCGCTGGCGGCTGGCAGCGCTGCACCGTATTAGGCAATGCCCGGCAGGCAAGGGCTAGCCCCGCTCCCGGCGACTCCCCTGCGCCCCCGGCTCTCACACTCGGCTGCCCCAAGGTTACCCCAGCCTGCCGGGACCCCGGCACGCCGCCCGCGCCGCGGACAAGCTGCACCCGGCTCCCGCCGCTCCGCGCCGCCGCCCCGCCCTGCGGCTCTGCGCCCCGCCGAGGCGCCGCGCTGCCGGCCCACGGCGTGCCCGCGCCCGCTTACCCCGCGGTCATGGCGACGTTGTAGAAGATGAGCCAGGCCGTGGCCAGGGCGCCCAGCCTCCTCTTCTTGCCGTTCTCCTTCTCCTCCACCGCGCCGTTGCCGCCTCCGTCCTCCTCGCTGGACGCCATGGCTCCCCCGGCCAGGGAGCGAGAGGCGCACACCCGCGGGGAGGAGGGGCTCCCTCCGCGGCGGGGCTGAGGCCGCGCTGACAGCCGGACCTCGCGCTGTCTCTCACCCCATCTGTCTTCCTCGAGGGCCGCTGCCCGCCGCCAGCTGCTCACATGGCGCGGCGCGCTCCTCCCTCCTCCTCGCGGGGGCTCCCCGGGGCACGCCGGACTCCCCGGGGGCGGTGCGGCCCCCGGGCGGGCCGGGTGAGCCAGGCGGCGGCCCTCACGGCGGTCCCCGGGCGGGGCGGGTGAGCCGGGCGGCGGTCCTCTCACAGCGGTCCCCGGGCCGGCAGGGCAGGGCCCAGCCCTCGCATGCGGTGCCCGGGCGTCACACTGCTGTCCCCTCCCGCGTGAGGAAGCTCCCTGTGGGTTGGGGAGAGAGGCCGAGTTTTGGTATGGCACATCCACTAATCTTTTATCTGAAGGCCCGGGAACTGAGACCACCTGGGTGTTTTAAACATTGAGATGACCCACCACGTCCTAAAGGAGGTAGACTTGGACTCTTGAAATCTTTTAGGACTGACAAAGTGACCATCAGCCAAAAGCGGCAGACATAGCCCACCCCAACAAAAGTGACAGAAAATATCACTGTTCTTGAAAATACAGAAACGTGTGTCTGAGATTGGACAGAGTCTGGTCAGAGACCAATGGGCGGGAATATGCCCAGAGGCCCAACAGCCACTGCCAGGGTGACTGCGGGGAGAGGACACCTTCCAGTCCGGTAGGTCTCAATAAATACCACCCGCAATACACAAGGAAGACTAAGGGCCAGGCCTGAGGAGGGGGAAAAATTTCTTCCTAGGGCCTGGAGAGAACCCAGCTGGCAGGCTGAAGGATGACGTTTGAATATTCATGTTGTCTTGAACTGCAGGCCCGCTCCCTGCACACACGGACAGGGAAGCAAAGCCAGCACAGGGAGCGTTGCTGGGACTCGTTCTGGACGGGGGAGCAGCCTCAGCCTGAGCTATCTTGGCGTGACATGGCCCTACGGAGGTGCAGGCTGCACCCGCCGTCCTGACACCTGGCTCAGTTTGTGCCAGCCTGGGGATGCTGTTCAGAACTTCGGGCGGCGTACATGTGGCCTCGGGCTCCTCATTTCCACAGCTAAGCGTGGTGATCATGGCCACTCAGTCCAAACACCACGAACACAGGCATATACAGACAGAAGAATTCCAAAAGTGGGTCAGGATATATCTTAGAAATGCTACTTTGTCAGTCCTAAAAGATTTCAAGAGTCCAAGTCTACCTCCTTTAGGACATGGTAGGTCGTCTAAATGTTTAAAACACCCAGGTGGTCTCAGTTCCCGGGCCTTCAGATAAAAAATTAGTAGATGTGCCATACCAAAACTCAGTCTTTCTCCCTCTCCTCACCAAAGCACAAAAGCAGATGTTCGGCTTTCAGCATCAAAATGCACGCCCACTGCCAACAGCAAACGTGTAACGTGCATGCAAAATGAGTAGCTGGCAAAACAGCACCATGTATGTGCTAGTAAGATTGTAGTAAGTACCCATATTATATATGCACAGGCACTTTCCCCTGTATACAAGTGTACAAGTAGTCATAAATATAACCCAACTTGGGAATCCTATAGTTAAAAAGTATAGATAGAAGAATTTACACACAGGATTGAATGACCTAGTTCAGAAGTTTTTGCCAACCTCACGCTTCAGAGGAAAGTGCAAGAAACTATGTAGTGGGTAAATATGGGATAATCTGAGCCTAAATTTCATCTTAATGTAACAGTTATAAGTTGGTTTAAACTCTGTAGCTTTCAAAAATATTTTCTATATTTACTATTTTAATTCTGGGTATTCCTGCTACCTTACTTACACCTTTTTTCCCCCAGAATTTCAGTTCTCTCTTCAAACCTTCCTACCTTCTTGCCTTTGACAAATTAACCACATACTATGTGAAAAATGTGGTTTTGTCTCATTTGAATTTGCCAACTTATTACTTCATTAACTGATGAAGGCTTTCTGATTTTAAATTATGATACACAGAGGAAGGCATGACCTGATTCCAATTCTTAATATTAGTTGTGATTTTTTAATACTTTTAGCTATTGTTTGCCATTTCTCTCTTGAGATTTTTCCACAGCAGATTTGACGGAACAAATCCTATTTGCTTTCTGAAGTAAACATTTTCTATTTTTAAATTGCTCCTTGGATGTTTTCCATGCTTTTGCACAGAATCTTTTGAAATTTGATAAGCAATGTTTGATATATTCTCATTAGAATTCTGTATTGTTTTCCTTCCCACTATTTATTTGCTCAAACTTACTGATTTTGGATGCACAAATCATCTGTAATGATGGTTTGACTTGAGTTGATTTAGTCAGTTCAGAACTTATTAGTGAGGATAAGTAGCTTAATGTTTTTGCTCTAATATTGTGGATTTTATTTATGAGCATACAATTTCTCTTGCTATCACACTACCCATTCACCCAATTGATGAGAAATTTCTGAATATCCTCACAATCCTTTTTGGATTTGAATAAACTAAACATCTTGTGTCTTTGCAAGTTTTGCCATCTCACACTTGTCTGTGTTTCCCGACCATTTATGAATGTATTAAGCACAAAACTTATTACAGAACTTTCATAAACACCCCACTGATTTCTTTTTGCCATAATAAAGAAAAATTTCTCTTTGTTTCTGTTTCCCATGTTTTGACCCATGGAGATATTTTGTTCCTTAATCTGTAACTACTTCATATCCTAGGTAGTTCCTGTTCGACAATTTTTCAGCAGCATTTTCAAAATGTGCTTGTTGTGTTAATAATTTTTTTTTAATCTGTTTTTGTAATTACATGTTCCAGGAATTGCAATAAATTAGTTGAAACATAATTTTCTTTTCATAAGTTCTCTATTGTTATTCTTTTAATCATGATTTCTGTCAATTTACCATGTATATATTTGTGGTTTACTGGTCTGTATTTTCTGAATCACTGTAAGATCCTTTATTTAAATTTGATAAAATGTCAGCTATTTTCAAAGCATTAAGTACTGTATCTGTGCTTAATTAGAAATACTGTACTTTTATAGTGGCAAAAGTATTTCATCTAACATTTCAACTTTGGCTAGCACCTTTTGGCCCAAAAAATCTCAAAATGATTCATAAGACAGGTTTTGTCTACATACAGAAATGTAATCAATGGAACTGAATAGGCTTAATTGCATTATCTAAATCAGCTTTTTAAATCAATTATGACAGGCTTATCAATTTAGCTCAACTCTGCTGTTATTCAAGTACAGTCTGAAATCAGACTTCCTAATAAATTTTAAGATAGTCAGATCACGGTCTTTTGTATTGTAGATGAGGGCATCATTATGTTTCATATTCATTCTCAACCTTCACAGGCGGTTCTCCTTTATTCACTGTAGTTCCAAACCATCAACATTGCTATACTGTTATTACAAAAATGAATGGTTTTCCCGGCCTTCTTCATGATTGATATTATCAATGTAAATTTATATTCTAGGTTCCTATTGCACAAATAGATATTCAATACCTTATAAAGCTGCATGGGTTTGATTTCCAATCTATTTCCAGAAATACAAGGTGAAGCTTTTATGAGAATTATTTTCTCATGCAGTGTTCTATAATGATTTTTTTTGTTACAGAATTTACCTATCCAATATGGGAACATTCCTATGAAATTAAAAGTTGTAGTGTTCTGAAAATAATATAATGACTTATCAGGTCCACTATCACAGGGGAAGGTCATCTACTATGAAATGCTGCAAGAATTACTTAGTATGAACCCTGCAGAATCATGAGATTACCTTTATACTTCAGAACAGTTAAATGCCAGATGATAACTTAAAATCCTGAGGAAGGAGAACTTGTTAAAAAAATTAACAACTGAAATTCTGCTTGTCCTTCTGCCTTGTCTTCACTTAATGTTCCCAACATGCTTTGCAAGAACAAAGTGTTTAGACAACAGACTTATTGTTGTCTAAACACTTACACACTATTTTAGGTTTATGGTATGTAGCAATCAGTGAGGTATTAAGGATAAATGTAAGTAAACAGAGTTTAGCTATGTCTAAATTGAACACCACAGTGTTTATGCACTTTTTGTGCATTCATCCAGGTGTCTGTATAGGAATAGGACAGAAGGTGCTTTCAAAAGACTTGGTGTAGAACGGATTGCCTAAGTCTTGTGGGAAGACCTAGAAGATGTCTTTGTATTTGGCACATCAGAAGCAGTTGGAGTTTTGCACTGCTACCAGCAAGATAAATGATTCATGTTAAGCCTCTGACTGTATAGTTCAGTAGCCAGCGAAGGAAAACAGGCGTCATGAACACAGGTTGAAGTGGAAGTTTAGATTTCTGTTATAAAAATACAAAAATTCTGGTGTGAACATTTAAAAGTCTGTGTATGAAAACTATTGATTCTATATATCTGAAAAGCACTGATATATTTTTTTAATGTTCTGAAAAGCACCAGTTTGAGATGCCCTTGTGTATTGTTCTATTTAATCCTCTTCAGAAGCAAAACTATAACCCAAACTGCCATGTTGGAGGACACACACATGTTAAAGGGAGATGACTATCCTGCTCATGTGTGTTTGGTTTATCCAAACTCAGTGAACTTTTTGGTATAACAGACTAATTGGACTCTGTACAATAATTATTTTCTTTATGGGATATTTTGGACTGTACCACTGTTTAACTATCCTGACATTTTGTTGCATTGCTAGGCTTGGATAGATTTATGTATAGACCAGTCCCACAGACTGTGCAGTTGGCACCTTTGCACACTACGCAGACTGGCTGTATCAAGAAGCTAACTCCACAATAATGTTCTAATCATATAGATACACACATAAAATGCTCAAAACTTAAAATTAGTACCATTAACTTCGATGGTGAGTGAGTAAAATAAAGTACATGTTGAAAATTAACTGCTAGCGTAAGTAAGATATTCGTAAATTCCCTTCCCTATATTTATGCAATAAATGTAATATTTTTCTTAAATAAAGAAGCTTTGCTACCTTGCCAACAGATATCACGCATTTTTCACAGGGTTTCCCAAAACACATTTCAATAATATTCAAAATACCTTCTAATTCTCAGTGTATTTCAATCGTACCTTGCTTGTGTGGCACTACAATCTCTATAGAGGAGACTGCTTCCATTATTAGTTTCAGAGCACACACAGTCTTTGCTTGTTATTTAGTTTTACTTCAAGGACTTGAGTTAAAAAGGGCTCTTTATCAAGGGAGTAATGTTCCAATCTAACTCCCATTATGGTCAGTGGAAGTATTTCTATTTTCCTTCTTTGAAGAGTGGTGGAGAACAAAAAGATTAATTTTAACCTCATCATTGGTTGAAAACTGGTCTGAGTTATCAGCAAGAAGAAGTGACCATATTGGGTGTAGTCAGTTTGGCCACACTGAGAACAGGTGTTCGTGCCAAAAAAAGCACTAGGACAAGTGGTCCTCCATGGCAGTGTCAGGAAGCTGGCACAGAGTGATGCTCCTGCCAGCACCCCCAGGGAAGTCCAGGCACCCAGAGGTCCCAGCAGCTCCCAGATTGTCTGCTTCTTACAGGTATATCACAATACATCACTATAAGCTTACCAAAGCAAATAGTATAAACACATTTTTGTGTTTGACTTTGGTGAACTTGTTATCCAAAATCATTTAACAAAACTGCAGTGTAAACATATGAAATATTACTTCATGTGAGCTGGTTTGCAAGTACTGCTTTGAATACAGAAAGATTGAGGAAGATATAAACCCTTGTTTCTGGCATCTATACGTGCAAATATTAACTAGAAAGTTGCATGTTACAATTTTTAATGTGGTTAGGGCAAACTGAATTGTTTTATAAAGTTTATTATTTGAATACTTGCCTTCTTTACATGGATTTGAGGGAACTCCAGCTATATGCTTCATACAATCCTACTTTCATACTTCATAAATATTAAGGCCAAAAAAGACAATTAAATAATTTTAGCCTGACTTCTTGTATAACAGAGAACACCAGACTTACTGTATTGATATGTTTCATATATTCTCTTTATATAAAGAAATAGATAAGAATACCATAAGTAAGCCATGCAACTTGGACACTTGCAAAATATTAGGACATGTACAATAAAATTATAGATAGGGAGTAAATCACTGTAGTCCAGTAGTTAGAACATTTATATACGGCCTGTGACTGGGGATAAATTTTGTCTTAATCATATAATTGTATTGTTATGCATGACAGCATCTTGTATGCCATCCAAAACATCTTGTACTTGCCCTGTCAAAGACAAAAGCTGTGATTAAATGGACTGCTGGCATTTTCTCTATTATGAACCTTCCTCTTTGCCTTTGATTTTCTTTTCTGCCCAGCTTCCAGTTCTGAAAGCAATGTACACAGTGGACTATAAAGAAAATGCAGTTAAAATAGAGGTCAGTGTGACTGATCCCTGAGACAATCCTTGGTCTTCATATCTGTCTCCTTGCTAAAAGTGTACTGGCCTGACTTTTTGCTGGAGTTATACACCTTACCTTTACAGTGCAGCAGCTAGCAAACTAATATGTGTTAAAGTAAATAGGGATGCCAAGTATAATACTCCTCCAGTAAACTGGAACTGCAATGGACTTCCCCTCTGTGGCCATAATGTTTTTGTCTTCCTCTAAAAAATACACTTGTCTAATGCAGATGTGTGTCAGTTGAGTGATTGTAAAAAATATTAGAATTCTCTAACAGATTGTCATTTATAAGTTGCTGTTCCTAAGTACCCTTTCCTATCAGAAAACTATTACTGATTATTGTATATCATCAGAATCCGAAACTAACCTTGGTATGGATAAACCCTTGTCATAATTAAAAAAAAATTAATAAATTATATAAACAAACAACAAAATGAAACAGTTACTTAAGCAAATTCAGAAGTATGTCACATCTTTAAAATCCAGGAAGCGATTTGCACTGACAGTTAACTGAATACATGCCTTTACCACTTAGCAGTATCTGAACAACAGTACTGTATAAAAAATGAAGTATGCAAAGGAAGAAGAAGTGTCCGTACCAATCATCTGAGACTGTTTACTTTGGACAAAAGTAGCACATATTTTTAAAAAACACCCTACCTAAAACTTGCTATAAGGCTGTCTGGAGGCAAGCCCTAAATCAGGGAACTGTTGGGCAGATAAGCTCCTTTGTGAAATCAACAGAGTCAGACTGTTGCAGACGCCATCTTCAGAAGGAGATCTGAAATAGAACAGATGAATAATCCCCTGGACATGCCTGTTTTTCTTGACCCAGTCTGGTGAAGTACAGTCCCCAGCTGTGCCTTCCCACCTCTTCCCTTGCCCGGCGATCTAATTGCAAGGTGAGTCAGATGAGTGACATGATCCAACAGGGAACTTTCTGCAGTGAGGTAGTTTTTGGCTGGATCAGCTGATTGTGCAGCCACAAATGAATTGGATCAAATTCCAAATCTAATTCGAGAAATGTGGTGGCAGCACATAGTTGTGGGCACAGGGAGTGCAATGTTGCTACATTCTCTATCAGCTGTAGTTACCCTGAAATTAGGTGCAATTTGAGAGTGTACCTTTGAACTAGATTCCTTGCTTTTAGATAGCTAACTTAGGCAGCACGAGTCCCATTTCAAACGCAGTAGGAAATAATACAAATATTTTTGAACTACATCCAACAAAGGAAGCTTAACACACCTTTTTTTAATAGCATACTCATTATACTACTCACACATAAGGTGGAAAAGCTGGTTTCCGTAGCCATCTGTGCCTGAGAGGGCAAACCCCACACTTCGTGGAAGAGTGCTCTAACCACCACTCATTGCTGTGCCATGGAAGAATGCTAGAGACACGGGACAGGGAAAAGAGGGAGATACAATATAATACAGAGTATTCAAAGGACTCTTGTACTTCACACTGTGTTCAACAGAAAAAAATAGTTACAGAAACAAAACATGAGCCATGACTACAGAGCCTTGAGATGCTCCGTGAGTATAGATTACCTTTTTCAAAATGTTGAGTAGGGTGTTGCCTGGGAAGTAAAGTTGGGTTGGAACCCTTTCAGGCTGAAGAGAGTCTAAAACTCCAGTTCCCCACATCTCTTGCGTTTGCTTTTACTGTTGGACTGCTGCATGTTTTGAAAGGATTCTTACAATTAATTTTGAAACCCATCAGAGGGAAGGGATGAAAAAGGAGGGGATAAAACAGGCTCTGAGAACATCTACCATATGTCTTTTGTGAACATAATGGGGGATGATGAATGGTGAGGAAGTAAAGCATCCTCTCAGAGAATATCTAACAGATGTCGTTGAACTGAGGCAGAATCCAAAGAAAACATGCAATTCGTTAAAAGTAGTCAGTCCTAAGCAGTAGATCAATGCTGACCTGCATCAGCTGCTGAAAACAGTTGTTGTGGATAGGGAAAGAAGGAGAACTCCAGATCTTGCAAAAAAATTTAGTAAAATAAGTTAAGTGCCTAATGACTGTAAATCCCTGTGGGAAGCAGCTTGGTGTGCAGTTCTCATCTGAGGTGTCCAAAGTCTGCCTAATGCATGCAATCACGTTCATTATTGAGCATGGTAGTGCTATTGATTGCATCTAGTGTTTCTGCACTGCAATCAGTAGTAGTATCTTTTTCAGTTCTTGTTTGCACTCTTGTGACGTGCCCATATTGCTCTTTTAGATGTCTACGACTCTTCCTTCACGTGTGTGCATGTGCCTTTTTTTTGCTTAATTTTGCTTAACTAGTTCAGAGTAGTTAAACGCTACTAAAAGTAACGACTTGAGTTTTATGTGACAGCAGAAATAGGCAGAACATGTCATATCCCGTGAGTCAAATTGTTATCGTGCGATACATCCCATCGAAGCCAACAAGATACTGGTACAAACTGAAGCAGCAAGATACGACTGCGCAACCAAAGGCCACAGGATAGTCAAGGCCTGTGAACAACTGATAGCTACTGATCTCAACAGGATCTAACCGTGCAGAAGTGGTCAGGCTCCCATGCCATGCTGTGAAAGACACCATCATAACCACCACCCTGCACCTTCGCTGTCAGGCCACCTACCTCAGAAGCATGACAGCAGTAACAATGAAAAGACTCACTCAGCCCGATGTATGAAGAAGCTCTGAAAATTTTCTATAGGGAGCGAATGTGTCTGGGCACGGAACCGACTCAGCTACTAAATAGGGAGGCACGAAAGGGCTCAGCAGAACTAAAACAAACTCCCGCCTTGAGCCGTCCTGCCGGCCCTAAGCTGCCAGGCCTGGGGCGGCGGGGCCGACTGGGGCCGGCCCGGGGGGCAGCAGCGGCGGTGCCGGTGCCTCCGGGGAGCCGGGCAGCAGGAGAGGCCAGGCGAGGCCAGGCCAGGCCAGGCGGGGCACCCGCCCACCCACCTACCTACCGGGCCCGGCGGGGGCCAGGCACAGCTCGGGCCGCGGGTGCCTGCGGAAAGGGCCTGAGGGGCCTTCCCGCCCGCCGGGCCCCGCTCCCCGGGCCCTGCGCCGCTGCCGCCGCCGCGGGGCGGGCCGGGGCTGGAGCCGGGACCGGGTCGCGGGGTCGCGGGGGGGCCACGGGCCGTCAGGCGGCGATGGGGACAGCCCCGGTTTCCCAGCATGCTGTGCGCGGCGGGCTGGCTCCCCGGCCCTGCGAGGAGGCGGCGGCGGAGGTACCCTGGGCGGGAGGAGGAGCCGCCGCCGCCGAGGGCTTCTCGCTCCGCCGCCGCGCTGCCGGGAGGGGAGGGGTGGCCTCGCCGCGCCCCCGTGCCCCGCGATGCCGCTCTTCGCCACCAACCCCTTCGACCAGGATGTGGGTGAGTGGCTCCCGCGGCGCCCCGGCCCGGCCTCCCCCTGGGGTAACCCCGCGGCCGGCCCGCCCCCGACCCCGCTCCCGCCTCCGGCCCCCCGCGGGCTGCTGGCCCTCTGCTGGGCTCGCCGGGGAGCCCGGCGACAGGGCGGCCCGGCCGGGCCGGCGGTTACGGTGCGGCGGGAAGCGGCCGGGCCAGGGGCGCCTCCTGGCAGCGGGCGGCGGTGACTGCGGCCTGGTCGGTGACAGCACGGGGGGGGCGGGGGCTGCTGCGGGCCCTGCCTGGCTTCGTGGGGCTCCGAGCGAGGGGGGCGAGCACAGGGATGCTTGTGGGAAACAAGCTGGCCTGCTTAGCAGAAGTAACGTTGCAGCGCAGCAAAACAAGTAGTGAGAAATGCTGGAGTGTTGCTGAAAGATTGAAAAGTAAAAAACACCATCTACAATTGCTTCACAGACAGGCATGAGAAAATTGTCAAAGAATTTTTTATTCCTGTGGGAGCTTTCTTTTTCCCTTTCAAGTGAAAGTTGACGTGCTGTGATCAGGTTTCATCCCTACCTTGCTTGTTCCAAGGCCGAACTAGGTGGAGAGGGTTTGTCTGGCTTTTACTTGACAGAAATTATACTTAATGCTGATGTGTCCAAACTGAAGGTAAAACAACATACAGGCAGTTAAAAATTCATTTTGCACGTCTGATTTGTGATTGTGTAATACGGTTTGTCTCCCACCTGCTGCTGACGTCTGTTTTACTTTGAGTGATAAAAGCTTTGTCTGGGGAACAGCATGATGTAAAGGGACTTTTTCTCATATTTGGATATGTACCCCCTACACCCATCTTAGATTATTTTCTTAGCAGTATACCACCGTATATGTTTCTTGGAACAGATTTCTTTAGTAGCCTTGTACTTGCTGTAGCTTTCAACTACAAATACATTGTTTCTTTCTTAATGTTTATCCAACTTTAGAAATCAGGGCTCCAATTTAATTCTTCCAGCTCTTCAAAAAAACAACTCAAAAGTGTTTGAAAAGTATGTATCTTTTCGGGGGGAAGGGTTAGAGCATAAACGAAAGACTGTGACACAAAATCTGTATGTATGTTATCAGGAATTTTTAGTCTGTTGCATCTTAATAAAGCATAGCTTGCTTTTATTCTCATTTTGAACAGTTAAGAACACTTTTCTGCTGAAGACTGCCCTTCAGTTTATAATTTTCTTGGTGGCAAAGTTGACAATGACTTATCTTGAAAAGTAGTAAATAATTTTTCCTAATTGTTTCGCTGTCTTTAGTGTAATTTGGCAGTTGAAAATAAGGAAGAGATTGCACTGCTTGCCAATTTTCCATGAACCATTAGAGGATTGAAACATTGGTAATATTATCTGTGAGAGTGGTTTGAACTAATAAGATTAAAAAGTGATAGCTGAGGTTCTGGCAAATGTTCACTTTCTTACTTCCTAAGGCCGCTGTCTAGCAGTGAAGATCAGACTGCGTGAGTGGGTTTCTCTAGAGCTAAGTCTGATAGATGTGCTTGTCAGCGCTGTAAGTTTCATAATGCAGGGCAGTAGCGCCCAACTGTTGCTTCGGTGGGTTATTTGCTATTTTCTAGGTGCAGAGGATGCCAACACCTTACCTACTGTGCTTGCCTAGTATGATCACCAGCTGATATTTTTCAAAAGTATTATTCTGTATACTGTGTGAGCACAGGGAAATAACCACTCAATCCCAAATTGTTCTTGGAAAAGCAGATAGTGGGCAATGGGCTAATTTTCACCAGTAAACACAGCCTCTTTCCGTTGGCCCCTTTCATGGTGTCCTGAGGGAGACTGAAGGAGCAGCAGGCTGTTCAGTTGGTTGCAGCCTACTTTCAGGAGCCTGGTGCATTTATCCATCACTTAATTGGATTTGTGCCAGGAGGAAAAGAATGATGAAGTCTCCCAGAAAGTGTCCCTGGGCCCTTCTTCCCTGAGGCCCCTTGGGATTTGCTATTATCTGGATGAACTTCTTGGCAGGCTTCATAAGATAACGTCAGCTGTAAAGTAAGCTCTCGTGTTCTCGGGAAACTTCCAAAAGTTGTCAAGCAGTAGTGTTATTTTTCAATTCCTTTCTCAGAATGAAAGTTGAGTGCTCTGCTTTGTTCTTGCCCAGCAAGAAAGTTTTCTTTTGAAAATCAGATTTCTGAAGCAGGAAGGCAGTCAAAAGCTATCCTTAATTTCGTATGAATTTGGACGTTGGTGTAGTTGATAGTATTGCTGTGATAGCTGTACAGTCTTGTCTACTGGACAGCTAATCAGTACTGTGTAATAGTTGGAAATGATTTTGGAACCATTTAGGGTGATGGATTGCAGAGAACACATCTGGAACTAAATTGTTTTCCATTGTTTTGAGGAGCATAAGTATCTCTAAGTTCAGAAGGAGAAATTTCTCAGTTTGTCTGGCAGTCATCAGCATTTGGCTAGTCCTGTTAGCATGCTCCTGCTGTGGAACCTGGTCATCCATAATGGCTCACCATTTAGCGTCAACTTTGCACAGAGATTTTTCAGGGATGCACCTCTTCTTTATGTGTGATTGGCAAAAGAATGTTGTTTAAGACTACTGTTAAACTAATAATATTAAAGAATGCTTTAAGCTGCCCAGAGATTTGAGGAGGTAAGCCATGCCATCCTCAAAGAGTCCAAATCTCTGGATGAATCCCAAATACTTTTTGTTTTCTGAACCCTCTTTTTACCATTTTTAGGAATATTTCATCAGGAGGGGATACTAATCAGTGGTGACACAAATCAGTGTAGATTTTCACAATCAAATCTGGGAACCTTTGATGGTGTGTCCAAGCAAGGAACATAATATTGGAATTTAACAAAAGAAAAAACCTTCAAGACACTGGACTGCTGAGGTTGTAATTAAGAGACTCTAATCCTCCATTTAAGGAGTTAGAATTAATGGTGTTCTTATTAATTTGATGGGGAGTCTATTTCTGCCATATTTCACAACCTTAATCATAAAATTACTCCCAGAGAATTGTTCCTGAGAAATGCAGGTTTATCTGTAAGTTTGATGCAGGAAAAATAATGGTGAAATGTGCATTAAGAACCAAAAGACTGTCTGCTAATCTGTCATGACAGGCTAATTAATAATGTAGCGGTGGTTAGGCTAGGTTTGATGAAGAACTTACTGCTAAAGCAGTTCTGAAGTGTCATTTAGATGTTATCTCAATAAAATCTGTAACTCTGGTCTTAATGTAGTGCATACTTTATTCTAACTTGATGTCAAGCATTGTAAACTTAATCTATGCTGTAGGAAGAGAACCGGAAGAATATTTTACTCCCTGCTGTAAGCTTATTATTTCTGAAATTTTATAAGCTGCAGTAAATACAGGTTCTGGTATGAGTTGTCATAAAATCACACATGATATTAAGAGCAGGTGTTTAAAAAACACAGGGGATTTTGCGTTATTTTTCTCGCTTATGTCCGGTAAGGGATGAAGGCATTTTTTGCATTTGCTTTGGATGTTAGTCTAGTTCTAAATGTAGCTGGTGTAACGATTTGAGGCACCACAGGAGTGGGAAGAAAGGAAAGATTCAGGCTTACTATTTACAGTAATAGGAAATTAAGCAGATAGTTTAGTAATGTAGTAGAACTGTCAACCTGATGTGTCTTGCAATGATTTTTCCCATGTTTTATTAACTGTAGCAGTTATTGATCATTTTATGCTCACGACTCTTTAGTTATTATATCATACGCATGAATTACGTGTGATTGTAGGTAAGTGGGGACGTTAAGGTTTGATGTATTAGAATATAAGAAATGCTTTGCCCATGATTCCCATGGTGCAATTTCTTGTAATAAAATACTCTTGCTATTTAAACTCATTATTCTTTAGATTTATCCCCTTGGTTAGTCAATATCTTCAAAACCATCCAATTACATATCTCTCTGAGCTGGGCTTTTCTCTGTTTAGGCCAGGTTTGCCAAAAGGAGGGAAAATTGTTGCAGAGGAGATTGTTGACCCCAGATAATTATGGAGACTGCAGACAGTGAGTTAACTTCTGGCTGCAAAGGAAGATGAATTCCGGGGATTGGTTCAGCTTGTCATGAGGCTGGCACTTTTTTGGCCTACTGCTTTTCTCAGCATTGTTTTAGGGAGAAGGATATAAACTGTGAGCTAACAGGGAGGCTGAGTAGCAAATGTGTGGGAAAGGAGCTATAGCCACCCCCCTTTTCAGTTATTTATAAATGTTTATGAAAAACAAGAACTTCTCACTAAAGATACCTTTGGTGTATGTTCTCAGTGAAAAATGGCAACACTGACAGGATGAAAATGAGTGGAATACCCTTTCTGTATAATAGCCAACAAGAAAATCTTTTTCAGGATCCCTTTCTGAAAATGAGTCACCAGACTTTGAGTTCAGCTGGGCAATTTGAAGCCAGGATAGTATGTTCCATAGGCAAAGGAATTTTTGTGGACTGTACTTTCCCGGTAATTCTCTTTCTTTCCTCCCAGGCAAGAGCTGTCATTTTAAGTGCTTCCCCTCATTTCAGCTGTGACAGTGTGTATTATAACACAAAATTCAGAAGAATCAAAGTAGTTCTCCAACGTGTAAAATCTGTTCCTCTAGCTGATAAAAATAACAGTGTATATTTGATATGAAAAGTGAAGTCTTTTGCTGATCTTCCTTCTGAAATGCCGCTTCTACTGTGCCTTTGTTTGTGGGGCTCTGCAAATAAATCCTGGCACCATTTATTAGTATAACATGCCTGTGATGCACCTTGTTTACAGAGTAATCATCATCGTTCTCATATATCTCTAATGTGCTCACCTTCCTGCCCTGTTGTAATATTTCTGGGTGAAAGGTAGTTTGAGTTCCATGGACTTGTTAGAGTTTGCCATAAATCTAAATTATTTTTGCCGGGCTTGTCTTACTGTTGTTTTGAGCATTGTCTTACCAGATCTTGAATCCTTTTGTCTTCATTCTGCTCAGCTTACTGAGTTGACCCATGTCTATCTTGGCTAGGCTGTCTCATGCACGGTGAGATCGTACATAGTCTTTTGAAGGAATGAGTTGAGGTGGCCTCATGTCAGCTCAGTCACTGCTGCTTGCTTTGCCTTGGATCAGCTAGCAGTGCTTTCATAGGATGCCTTCTACAAGTGCTCCCATAAGGACTTTTTAGGAATACTGTAAATGGGGATACAGTTAAACTGAAGAAGTTGGTTAACAGCTTTACTGAAGTTAATGGTTCAGCAGGGAATTCTAGTTTCTTTCTATGGTAGCATTGCCTGTTAGAGGTTATTTTCAATCTTGTCTAAATGGAATTTGGTTGGACGTATTCTTCTGTGCAGTCATGAGCATGCTAGTGAAATGTAGAGTGGTTAATATTAAAGCGGTGTTTTTTGTAGAATGGGCCAACAAATACATTTGTTCATTTTATTTGACAGACAAAAAGAACAAAATTAATTAAACTTCAGTGATGTGGAACGGTATGTAATCAGAATTTCTTGGTGAGTGACTGCAAAAAGAAAGAAAAATTTGCAATCAGTTTCAGTCTTTCAGGACTATTTAAACTATATTGAAGAGATGAAATAGTTACATTTATGTTTTTACAATGCTTTGGAATTTTAGTATTTGCATTTATTTAGAGAGGAGAAAAGTTATTTATTTAGTCTTGGGAAGAAAACAAGACTTTCGGTGGCAGAGGGGGAGAGAAGGCTGAGGGGAGCGTTGAAGTTTTTGTTAATTCTGTGGTGTTTACATTGATATAATGGATTTTTGAGGATTTTTTATCATGCTAGAAACTGGTTGTAATTTTAGCCATTCTTTTGAAGACTTTCTGTATCTGTTCTTTTCTTGGTAACTTCAATTACTGAGAACTTCAGTATTTCATTTTAGAGATGTGCAACTGGGGAAATGGAATTATGTCCATGAAACCTTAGTTTAGTAGAATATTCTGACAGTTTTTATTGATATTGGTTTTAACTGCTTCAAATCATGTACATTTTAAGTGTTCGGTTTAGGGGTGTTTTGATCTGTTTTTGTTATTTCTTGAAATTCTAGGTAGTTTTAACATCTTCGAGACTTTCTAGCAGAAAAATAGCTCAGTTCTAAGATTGGAATTTTTAAAAAATAAACTTCAGTAAAATCTAAAGCTTAGAAAGGTCAAACCTGCCAAGACTTCCCTCTAAATATGTTGTTAGCAATAGGTAGTATTTAAGTTTTCTGCCTTAAGAAATGCATCATGCTTTTCACTGCAGTATTGGAACATTAATGAGAGTATTTACTCTTGCAAAATTCTAATAAGGCTGTAAAATGCTATTGTTAAGATGCAGAACTAAGGCAGAGAAATCAAGTGACTAGCACATATTTGCATGGAAAATCTGCAGCAATATTTATATTTCTCTTACTGGCACCTAAACAGTCAACCACTAAGTTTGGCAGTGGCTTTTTTCAGCATGTACTACATTTTTTCTGCCTATAGTGCTTTATAAATCTGATGATCAATTTCTTTTAGGACAATTACGAATTATTAGGAAATTATTATTTTTTCTTCTGAGAAAAGTTTGCTTCTTCTATCTTCAGTTGCGTTTTGTATGTAATCGGGAACTTCAAATAGAATCTCAGTGCAAATACTTTTGCTTTGGTTATAATTTCTAAATAACGCATAAAACCAGAGGAGAAAACAGAATTTTATTGATGCTCCAAGCCTTCAGGTTTGTGTAAATTGGAGGGAAGTGGGGCCTCAACAAAATTAATGAACTTTACAACACAAGGAGGGGCTGGTTTATTTAGGTATCCCAAAAGAACCCATGCAAGAGCCCGTGTACTTTCACCACAACCAAAGTGTAAGTGATGTAACTCATATATTTAGATCTTTCTGGCCTGGCTTCTGATCAATAGGTGTAATGCTTGGTTTTTGGTACAATATTTCAGTGAGACTAGACAGCATTTGTATTGAGGAATGGTATTTTCTTTAGAAGGCAGATAATGTTCAGGTTTGTATAAATTTTATTCAGTTTAGTTGAAAAAAAACAAAGATAGAAAATATGTTTGGAAGTATGGTTTCAGCATCTAGGTATTTTATTTGAAGGAGATTATGTTCCAGAACTTACTGAGAAATTTTGAAGATACACAGCTGAGATTTCTATCAGAGGAGACGCATTTTGCTTCAGAACACTTTCTTAATTATTTGTTTTATATGTGATTTATGGTTACGTTTGCGTGGTTGAAGCACCATTTCTGACTCAGGAGTTACGAAGCGGCAAATTGCTGGTCGCTGAAAGGTGTGTTGTAGGGAAGTACAACTAATGCTGACGTTATTCTTTTTTATGTTTTCCTAGGCATTTGCTTCTTTAGGTATAATATATATTAGAGACTGAATGTTGGGCAAGGTGGAATTGGTCTGGCTTGGCATGATTAGTGTTATGAGTACAGAAGAAGTGTAAAGGGAGAAGCCTAGTGATGCCACGCTCTGTGCCTTGCAAAGTGGCTGAAAAATGTAATATATTGGTTTTGTGTGTCTTGCTTTTGTTTTAGGAATTAAATAAATTGTTGAAGTTATTTAGAAAGGTATTCTTATATTGTGCAGAATCATTGTTATTGTTGTTGTTGTCCAAAAAAGCCATAGTTCTAAGTATTCTTTTCCTCTGAAATGATGGCGCTTAACACTTTGTGTGTCTGTCTTTGTGGAGTTAATTATAAGAAAATAATTTTAAATAACTCCTAGAAAAATAAAGGTGAAAGTTGAAGACCTATAATGGGGAAAAAAAAAAGGAAAACAAGCAGTCATAAAATTTAAAAGCTACGAATTGCAGTCTGAGGCGACATAAGATTTTATAGTCTTGCACTGGTTAAAGTTACTACATTAATTTGTAGGCCTTGCTTGTGCTAGGAAAACAATGCCTTGAATTTGAGTTTCAGAAAACTTATGTCCAAAGTTCCATCATGTATACATCTGTGTCACGTAGTCCTGTTTTCCTTTGTGTTTGACATAGCATTAACTGATTAACACTGATTTCATGAAGGAGCCAGCACTGTCTTTAGAAGTTGTTTTACTAAAGTCCGAAATGTTATCTGATCCTGGCTTGGCATTCACTAAGTTGAATAGATTTTCTAGCAATGATGAGGTGGAGGGATAGGGTCTGAAGTAAACATTAATATTGCTATGGCAGAATTATTTTTGATCAGGGATGGAAGATGAACATTTCTAGTTTAAGTTATCTTCTACCTCCTGTGGTAACCTACCCTAAGGCTTTAAATACAAATCTCTGTTTTTCTCTCCCTATCAGAGTCCATTTTGGTACTAAGATAGAGTTTAACAGTGACATCTCAGCTGTACCTGAAGGCTGGTAAGATGCCAGCTGTTAGTCAGGGTAAGCAAATACTGAATGCACATAAAGTTCTTTTTGGCTGTGAATGTGTGCCTCACATTAGAAGAGAGAGCATTCATGGATTTTAAGTGATGATAATGTAAGTAATTTAACTTAAGTAGCTTTAAGTCATAATTTTGTCTACAAAACACTGATGCAACATAGGAATTTTGTCAAATCATCTTTGTTGCTCCCAGAGTGGTGAAAAGTGACAGTCACTCACTAATCCTCTGACAGAGATAGTGGCCTTTTTTGTGGACAGTCAATGTCAGATAGTGTACTGCTAACATTCACAGTATGCCATTAACTTTTAACTGCCCTTGTCTGAGACAGAATTTAACTAAAACTCTAGAGGCAATTTTTTTCTCATGTCTTACAATTAATTTTATTATCCATGTTACTACAGAAGAGAGAAAGTACACAATGAAACTGCGTTTCAGACTGAAATTTAGTAAGAAACTATCTAGTGTTTGTTGGTGGAGGAAATGTCCTGACTAACAAGGGGGAAGGTGTTGCAAGCAAATGGCAGTTTTTATACAGGACTAAGTTCAACTTCCAAGAAGAAATGTAGTCATGATAGAAAACTTGTAATTGTGATTATGGATAAATTTGCAAATATTCTTACTGAGAATTAAAATGAAGGTTGTAATCGTTGTGGTTGATATGGATCAGGGATTTCAAGCACCATCTTTTTTTAGTTTAAGCCAAACTATTTAAATTAGCATAAAAGACAGTTTGTTGTTATTTTTAAACCTTAAGCATGCATTGTTTTACTATGTAAAAGACATAACCGTTTGCCATGCCATTTCTCTCTTGATGACATTGTGAGGAAAGAAGGACCAATTGTTGCCAAAAGTACAGACAACTGTCTGTTATGTAGAATAATGGAAAAGATCAAAGTTTCAGTTCCATTGGATTTCTCAGCTCTGACTGTTGAAGGATGTGCTAACTGAAGTACGGCATTAAGTGTGAGTGAACACCGTGGATTTGCGAGGCTGCGTGTGAGCTCTGAGCCTGGTGGGAACTTATGGCTGTGGAGAGCACCACGCAGACACACTTTGACTGGAGCTGGTCTGGCTCCAGCAGAACTGGCAATGAACTGAAACAGCGGAGTCCTGGAACTAAACTGCCTCCATGTGGTCTGCTTTGTGCGTCTCTAGACTGTGCTTATCAGCTGTTTTTAGTTTTGGGAATGTTGTATGGGCACACCTTCAGCTCAGGTACAGCTCCACTTAAGCTCCATGTTTCAAAAAAGCAGTTACAATGCCTCAGTCTGGAGGCTGGCTTTGGAAGCAGTACAGCTGCTGTGCTCGTGGACTATGATAACAGAAGACTCTCTTGGCCTGTGATGGCTCTATGCAAGGCATTCAGTTCAGGTGTCTTATCACGTGTGGCAGAAGTATTCTGCCTACAGAGGACTGAGAGCTGGCTATATTGAAACGATAAATAACAAGCAGGAAAAGTATAATGCATGGGTTTTTCCTTGCTTTTTTCTTCCCCTTGTCTCATTTGCTTATATTTATAAGGTATCCCCAACTAAAGAACCAAAATTCTGGAGTAATGAAACAATGTTAATTGATATAAGCAGGGTACAGTCTCATTGCTCTGTTCTCATGTTTTGGCATTTTTAGTTGGCATGCTGAGTGGTTTCTGCCATCATGGTGTTCCTCTCAATTTTTGCTTCACAGTTGATGTTTCCTTTATGAACAAGATTTAAAAATCAAGAATTTCTCTGATTGTTAGCTCTACTAGTCTTAAGCATGATTTGGAACAATAGTAGACTGAAAGAAAAATAAAGTGATTGGTTGATCAGCTGGTATATCTTAGTGCTAGATATTAGCATGGTGTCTGCCCAGAATTTTTCATATTTTTGTTGATTATGACCATTTTTTGTAATCAAATAAGTTTTCTGATTCAGTTTAGAGAGAAGAGGCAGTGCTCTTTTACTTTATCTGAGCGAACATACAGAATTGTAACTAACTTCCATTTAGGATTTCCCTATACTGCTTTGCTGTTTTCCTTGCATCAGGCTGTGCAACTGATATGTTATCACTTTAATTGTATATGGCACTTCTAATTTTTTCTCAGAAATAACCATAGAGCTTTGCTTTTCTGCATTTTTGTTCTGAATTAAGAAACTAATTAACGGTAACCTGACTTCAATTTGTAGGGCAGAGAAACTCATTCATAAAGACAAGCCATCAACTTCGGGATGAATAATTCCTAGTAACTTTTGGAGATTAGATGTTTTGCTTTGTCTTTCTCTTCTCTGCAGTCTTGCAAGTGCTAATACAGATAACGAATCTTTCCTGACAGATAAGTTTTTTTAGGAAATCTTTGCTTCCTTCCATGAAACTCAGTAGTCTGAGACATTCCCTGAGGGATGGTACTCATTGAAGAGGCATATTTTGTGTTTTGTAGATTAAGAGATTAATATTAGATGAATCTGGGATAGGAAACAAAGTTTGTATACTATTCTGTGCCCATTCTCCTTCTGTTTGGTGAATAATGGAAACTGCTTGTGAGTTCCTTTGTGCTCTCCAGCCTTGATCTGATCTATCAGTGTTTAGATAATCTTCCATGCAGCTGCAGTGTAAGGCTCAGTTTCCTTTAACGCTTTTATTTATTGTTATCCTCTGTGTACCTAAGCTTTTCTGGGTGAGAAATAGGGAGGCAGTCTTTATTTTTTTTCTGAAGCAGAATCTATTTCTTCTCCATCTACCCTCTCTATTTCTTCACTCTTCAGCAGGAGCTCTTCTTGTCCTATTCAAAAGCTTTGGAAGAAAGAGTCCCAATGGCTTCTGTGAGATTAGCTTTGGTTTAGCAGTCTCTGTAGCTGAAAAGAGACAGTGGAATATATCATCCAAAGCAGAGATGAGAATGGGGAGGTAAAAGTTTAGTGATTATTAATTAATTGTTGTATCCTTCTTGTTGAGTTGTAATACATCGAAAGGAAATGCAAGACACAGCAGTTTAGTGTCTGAGGAAGTGGTAAATGCAGTTGTATCTGACTCTGCAAACAGCGAACTAATGCTCTGGGTATTCATATCCTATTAAACTTTATAGTTCCAAATGGAAAAAAAAATCTGTTGGTAGCTATACTACTTTTGTCATAATCTGGGTATATCTTTATTATGTGGGAAAACAACCCCAAAATAAATACTTGCTTATGAGTTTAAATTCATGGCACAAGTGAACATTTGAAAATTAAAAAGAATTAGGTATAACAGTTTTAATATATGAATTTATTAATGGAGGGATTTGTCATGCATTTAGCAATATACAAAGAGGTAATATTGCAACATCTTTGTTGACAATTTTGTTAAATTCTTTTATCTTTTCTTTTTTCGAAATTTATATTTTTATTTACTTGTACTTTATTAATCAGAGAAAGCAACCAGTGAGATGAACACTGCAGAGGACTGGGGCCTCATCTTAGACATCTGTGATAAAGTTGGACAGTCACGCACAGGGTAAGTGACTTCAGAAATTTCCTCCCCAAACTTTTTAAATTGTGTTATTTCAGTTTCATATTCAGATGAAAGGAATGAAATTTTTGTTATCTTGTATAGACTTTTGCAACAGTTCAATTTAACTTAAATTTGTTACAAGTAAAAGGAAAATATATGGATTTTCTGCTCAAATATTTTGCAAATCTTCCTTTGGAGATACTAACTGATCTCTTAACATTAGGACTTGCATACAGTAGCTTTTTACCAATGTAACAGAATAAATAAACTGATATGTTTTAGCAGTGTCACTGTAAACTCAGGAGACTTCATGAGGGATTTTTCTTACAGAATCATAATCTAGGTTGGAAGCGACCTCCAGAGGTCATCTGGAGTCCAACCCCCCAGCTTGAAACAGGTCTAATTAGATCAGGTTGCTCAGAACTGTGTCGAGTCTTGAATGCCTCCAAGGTCAGAGTTTCCACAACCTCTATGGGCAACATGTTTCAGTATTTTAGTATTTAACTACCCTCACAGTAAGTAAATAAATAAATAAATAATCCTGCAATCTGGTTACAATTTCCCCTGTTCCAACTTGCCTGTTGCATCTTGTCCTATGACTGTGCAGCTCTAAGAAAGAGTCCAGCTGCGTTTTCTATGTATTCTCTGATTAATTAGTTGTAGAAAGCAGCAAGATTCCCTTTTAGTCCTCTCTTCTCAAAATTGACGCAGTCCTCCATCTCTCCTTGTATGTGACTCTCCTTTGACCATCCTGGCAGCCCTCCATTGGACTTGATGTAGTGCATCAATATCCTTCTTGCACCAAACTGGGCAAAGTACTCAGATGCAATCTTACAAGTGCAGAACGGAGGGGAAGGATGGATCACTTCCCTGGCCCTGTTGACTGCGCTGACCACTTGTTTGACCCAGGGTGCGGTTGGTTGTCTTTGCTGTCAGGCTGCACTGCTGACATCTGCCACCCAAAAGGACCTGCAGATCCTTTCCTGCAGAGCTGCTTTTTAGGTGGTCAGCACCTGGCCTTTGCTGGTGCAGACCATCAGAAATGCAACACCTTGCCCTTGCTCTTGTTGAACTTGATGAAGTTCCAGCCTGTCCAGGTCCCTCTGAATAGTAAACCTGCCCTCCAGTATATTGATTGCTCCCCCCCAATTTGCTATTGTCAGCAAAGTTTCTGAGAGTGCACTGCCTCCCATCATTCAGGTTATTAGTGAAGACATTTAGCTGTGTTGGTCACAGCAGAGATCCCTGAGGGACCCCACTAGTTACTGCCCGCTAGCTGGGATTTGCACCACTGGTGACAACTCTTTGAGCTTAGGAGGCCAGCCAGTCAGTTTTCCATCCACCTTATCATCCTTTTATCCAGCCCATATTTCACCAGTTGGGTGATCAGGAGACTGTATGAGCTTCAACTGTTTGTCGAAACTTTTCTAAAACCAAGGTATAAAGCATCTGCTGTCCTTCCCTTGTTCTCACCACAAGACCACCAGTGTCTTTGTCACAGAAAACAATGAGATTCTGTGTTTCTTCCCCTTGTTTTGAGAAGCTATTCTCTGACATCAGAGCTTCGATAAATACACATTTTGAAAATGTGATATTAAATTAAACACATCTTAATATGGGCTGCTAATGCTTCCATTATTGATTCTTTACTGAGCTCTCTCATAGGCTTTATGCATGCACTTGTTTTTTTGGACATGAAAAGTTAAAGTATAATTTGAGGTAGCAAATAAAAAACACAGTTTAAAGACATTATTTCAGTGTATCTGTAGTGTTTTTATTCAGTGTAGTATTAGGCTATGGAAATGTTTTAAATACATCTTCTCCAAGCATTCCCTGTAACAATTCAGGTAAGGAATAGCCTCAAAAAGAGAGTTATGCCATTGTGCTGTTTACTGAAAGGCTTCTCTGAGAATGATATGGATTGCCTTGTAAGACTACGGGAAACAGTATGAGATGCCAGACTGCAAATTCCCACCTGGGACTTTTGTTTCAAAGGACAGGTTTGCAAATAAGCCTACTCCTTGGGATTAGAGATGGTCTCTAGAGGAGTACTTATAAATAGCATGGCATATTGAGACTTCTATGCGATTGTGTATAACTGTAGTTAAGATAACAGCTGGCAAGTTGTTAATAATGTTTCATATTAGTCTGTATATGTAAAACTGCTTTCTGCTCCTTGTGCATGTTGATGCTGAGCCTGTAACAATAACTATATTATTGAAGGCTTCAGTGTTCTATTTAACCACTGAAAGCATTTCCACAGGCAAGATTTAGTCTCACAGCAACTTAGCCTGAACAGTGCTCAAATGTATGTAGCTGCAAGGGACAGCTGCTTGGGAGTACAGACAAAGCTAGAGATCTTCTGGTAATGTGCAGCTAAATTTCTCTGGCACAGCTGGAATTTCTGTTATGATTTGTGGGTTTTGTTTGTTTGGTTTTGGTTTTTTTTGTGTTTGTGTTTTGTTTTTGTTTGTTTGTTTTAATAAAACAGTGGTTTTATCCTGGCTGTGACTTTAATCTTTGTAATATTTACCCTGCTTGTAATAGGCTGCCAGCTGACTCTTTGCTTAAATTCAGATTCTGTTAAAACTTGCTGATAGTGGTTTTTCTTGTTTTGATGGATTATGTCATGCCATAGGAAGGTAAAGCAAGACAAAGTTCCCCATTAAGAAGTTTAAATCAGATATGCTAAGCTGTTTGAAATTCTCCTGTAATTTAAGTTCCTGTGGCAAGGATGCTAGTCGTCTTAACTGGGATCTGCTTTAATCTTTTAACCAATTCTGGTCCAACACAAGCTTAGTTACTGTTCTTGGCAGAAGTTTAGATTATAAAATCTCTGTTTTATGGGTTTTCTTTGTACCAGTCTATAAGCTCCATTGCATGCCTGCAGCATTTTAGATTGTCTTACACATGAAGCCATAGCAGACTAGAAGGACTATTCTTCATTAAGTGGCATTTTTTGTCCCACAGTGTTACATGGCACAATGTCTCATTTAGGTCTGCCAACAACTTGTTTGCATCCAGAGTAATTGTTGGAAACATGTTACGCTACAAAGGTGCTACTTTTTCTCTTAAGATAAATTAGTTACAGTTCAGTAACAGAATTGCTACTGTTAATTTTTACATTGCAATCCCTTCATCACAGAGAATGGCCAATAGCTAAAAATTTTATCTTTCTTCCCTTAATTCAACCAACTGGAACAGATTGCCCAGAGAGGTGGTAGATGCCCCATCCCTGGAAACATTCAAGGTCAGGTTGGACGGGGCTCTGAGCAACCTGATCTAGTTGAAGATGTCCCTGCCCACGGCAGGGGGATTGGACTAGATGACCTTTAAAGGTCCCTTCCAATCCAAACTGTTCTATGATCCTAACTAAAACAGGTTTTAGCAAGTTAGAATTCCACTGACTCTCTCTCTTTCACTATTTTTTTGTGAATTTCAAAATCTAATTGATTAGAGTTGATGCCAGAATTTTCATAGAAAACACAGTAAATTCAGTAATATTTTTAATAATATGCCTTTTTTACAATAGCATATATAAAGTATTGCCATATGTAGTGTGGAATTAACTTGATAATTTCTGCGTGTTTCGCATATCAGGTTCTTAAGATGATCTAAAGTTTGTCTAACTATGAGACAATCAACACATTTGTTTAATCTCTGAATTTGTTTTAGGAACTCATACAGCTCAGCAGTTGCGTATTATATTGTTTGCATCCCATTTTGGTGAATATTGGTAGTTCAGTAAGCAAGTTGCCTTTTCAGCATGGAAACACGATTAAAACAAAGGTTTTACCATTAGAGGCAATCTTTTTTTCTGTTTTTATATGGCATTATTGAAAACTTGTTTATTTTAAAAACTTTCATCATATTTGACTGGCATTTTAAATCATTTGACTACAGGAAAGCTATAGATTTTTGCATAGTGTTGGTTTTCTGCAAGGAAAATGCTTACACAACTGAATCTATAGTTTATCAGCTCTGAGTAAAATAACGTTATAAAATTTGAATGATTCGTTAAGCAGGATAAAAGGGAAAATTAAAGGCCACATATGGTGTATTTTAGCATGAAGCGCTCGCCCTTCCTCAGTCAGTTCAGTGCTAGCCAGTTCCTGAGTCTGATTCCGTTTGCATTTGGCTTTGAGATGGTTGTACCTTTTGTATTAACTTAATGAGACATATCAGTCTTTATGTTTGAAACTATCACAACTTCAGTTTTTCTACTTAATAAAAATGATGACTGAAAAAAAAAGGAAGCCAGTGACTGGGAGAAGACACCGATGGTTGAGAAAATAGAAATGTTTATTGCAGCACTCTCTATTGGGAGTGGGGATGGGTATTGTAAAATTGTCATTGAGAAATGGTTTGTCTATATTGCTGCTTGCCTAACTTTGTCCTGATTCCTTATGGATTAATCACTGCCTCAGTGAGTCAGTGTTCTGGTTAGCTGATTCTTCTTTGGTTGTTTTTGTGCCTGTTCATACAAGAGAGAACAGTAAAATTGCTTACTTGATAGTCTTCCAAACTACCTTCTGGGTTTTTTTTCCCCCTCAAGTTACCCAATCTCAGAAGCATTTTACACAGTCATTGCAGTGTATGTCTAACAGGCTGACCAGGAAGCTCTTTGAGCAGCTTGTTTCTAAAGGAGCAAGAAGGAAAATTGAGTCACCTGTGCAGTCTTGAGCCCCACAGCCAGTTACCTTAGACTGTAAATGAACAATAGATTCCTGAGAATATATGAAATGTTTTGTCCTGAGTAGTATTTTAGATTCCAATTGCTGTTAATTTTGTCTTTGTTAAATAAAATATAATCAAATACATTATTTTTTACTCTCTAAAATTAACGTGAAATTTATTGTGAATGTCTTCTGGATATACTAGTATATAATACCATAGCTTCTATTGTATCTTGCCCTATTTTTCCCCTAGTGATTCGTTATTCCCACTCACTGTGTGGCCTCTGAAATTTTGATTGTAGAATCATTGGAGCAGAACTGCGGCCCAATATTTGTCTAGCATGGTCTGGAGAGATGCCTAATAAATAGATAGAATTCTGTTCTCATGGGGTGTGTGCCTTACCTCTGATTTCCGCATTGTACTTCTCATAATTTACAAACTAAATTGTATGATGAATTAATTTGAAGTAAAAATAAGGATTGCAGTTTTGTCTAGAATAGGGATTCTTAGTCTCTGTGACTAAACATTGGTAAACCTGGATTTTTTTTTTTTTTGGTGTAGATGTAATAAAGAGGTTTTTTTTTTTTAAACATTTGAGCATGTTAAAACATTAACACTCAAATATTGATTGTTCTGTTAGATATATGAGCAAATAGATTTTTTATTTTTTAAGGTGTTTTTATGAATTACTGAGGGGTTTCTTGGGTTTTTTTTACCTTTTCAAAATTGTACTTGACACATGTGGAAGATCATTTGGCTTTGAGGCTTTCTTGTTACTTTATTACTTTTTAAAAAGACTTTGGATTCCTTAATAAAAAAATCTTAGGCTAGTGGTCCTGTTCCTGAACTGCTAAGCTCTTGATCCTGCACCCTGCCTGTATAAATACTGGCTTAACAATTAATGGACATGCACTTTTTTGTACTTGTGCTCATATCACATTGGTAGTCCTACTCATAAATTAATGGTTAAAAAAAGCAGTTATTTCTGAAAATTTTAGCATGTATTCTTTCTCAATTAAAGTGAACATATGAGAAGTCTTGGATAATTAATAGATAAAAGGCAGTGCTTGCCTTATAGCCTTCATTTGTAATCGTTGGTTATATGAAGGTATATACTGAATGATATGTAGTCTTGCTGTGTGACAGCATTTTCTATAATTAGTACTACTAAATATGAGGTGGACATTTCTGTAAAATGTAGACACTGCCAAATATAGTATAGCCAAGCAGTGGTGTATACCTAAGTTTCGTGTTAGTTTTTTTAATATCAGTTCAATAGAAAATAATTTTGCTTCCCCCCCAAAAAACCCGTTACTATAAATACTCCAGAAATGCATAAAATCTCAGTTTAAATTTACCTTCTCTTTTCCTCTTTCCCTACTTACCCTCTTTCAGGGTTATCTTTTCAGGGCTATTCAACAGATAGTGCTTGTACGCCCATAATAATTCCTACCCCAGCCTTGCTCAGCCTTCCACCACCTTTAAAGACAGAACAAAATAACAGGTTTTAATATGCTAAACTGTGTCTGAAAATCCCATTCAAATTCTTTCTTAAATTTCCTTTTCACATTATTTCTATCTACCACAACATAGGTAAGACTTGAATTCTGTATTTAATTGTTTTGAAACTTTGATGTAGAATGTCTAACAATTTTTTAGCACTTGTTGGTTCATTGCACATCTTCTTTATAAATGTTATTCTGTAGATTAAAAGAGACGCTGAGGAACGTAGTGGTGGTAATTTAAAAAAAAAAGTAGCAAAAGGGTGTTGGTAATCAGTATGTAAGCAAATGTTCTTACATATGTATGTGAAATACAGAGGAGTAGGTGCATGGACTATAGAGAATTACAATTCTCTAATTGTAAGGCATTTTGTGCATTTCTGGAGTATTTACAGTAATTCTCTCTAACTACAAAAGGTAACGTAACTTACTGAGAGGTTTTGATAACTAAGAAAGCTACCAATCCTACAGATAGAAATGGCTACAACTGTTAATGGTGTTAATTTATTTTTTTTAATGTTGCATTTACGAGTTACTAAATAATTTACTGACGATGTTCAGGAGAGCTTGCTGTCTGTTAGCGTTGTCATGCATTGTCATGTGTGCAATAGGAAATATTCACTCCATTACATTTTTTTAAATCTGTCTTGTGTTTTTTAGGCCTAAGGACTGTCTCCGATCTATTATGAAGAGAGTGAACCATAAAGATCCCCATGTAGCTATGCAAGCATTAACAGTAGGTTCTTTTTAATGTAGTGCTTTTCCTTCCTGAATAGTTATATTGCAAAAAATCTTCTCTGGGTTTTAATCTTTCTTTCTTTAGCTTCTAGGAGCATGTGTATCAAACTGTGGTAAAATCTTTCATTTAGAAGTCTGTTCAAGAGATTTTGCCAGTGAAGTAAGCAATGTGTTGAATAAGGTAATGTATTACATTGATTTATACAATTCATAGGAAAGCGAAATCAGACAGAGAATTGGGGTAATCTGAAAGTGGAATGGAATCTACTTTTAGAAGACTGGAAATTTGGTGGCAGGGGAAGGATACAAGATTACTGGGAAGATTGTGGCTGTGAAAAAGAACTTCCTGAATGCCACTTCACACTACAGTTACTTAGGTATTCTGTTTGGGGGAGGTGGGGTGTGTGCGTTAATTTATAAATATACAAATTCATTTTCACATTAAATAACAGCAATGAAACACTAAATACAGATGTGGTGAAATGGAGATAATACAGGGCTTTCATATAACCTTGTTTTACATTATTTTGGGCCTAGTACATATTGTACTAGTACAAACACAATGCTGGTGTACTATTCTCCATTTCTAATAAACATACTCCTTACTGATACACTTGACTTCAAAATAAACTGTCTATGTAGTTTATATTGACAGTAACATGAAATTGTTTGAAATTAAGGAATTAAGAACAGATTCCTACATTATATAACTAGTTTCTACTGTTCTTGCAGGGTCATCCAAAAGTTTGTGAAAAGCTGAAAGCCCTTATGGTAGAATGGACTGATGAATTCAAGAATGACCCACAGCTTAGTTTAATATCTGCTATGATAAAAAATCTTAAGGAGCAAGGAGTTACTTTCCCAGCTATTGGTTCACAGGTATATTAAATTTTGTGGTTGTTCTTAAAGGGTATCACAAATTCTTTTTATCCTCAGTTCTGTATTTTACAGTTTGTAGTCTTGAATTCTATAATGTGTTTGGCAAACAAAATGAAATCTCTCTTGTCTTAATAAAACATTCCTTTGAGGGGTGAAATGCTGTGATTTACTTTAGATTTTTATATTGCAGATGAATAGAAATCCAAATGGTGAACTTAATGTGTTGTCAGTTTTTCATTGAATTTGTTTTTACATCTTTCACTTTTGGCTAGGCTGCTGAACAGGCAAAAGCGAGTCCAGCTCTAGTTGCCAAAGATCCTGGTACAGTAGCCAACAAAAAGGAAGAGGAGGATTTAGCTAAAGGTGAGTGCATTTACTTGCTGACCTGATGAATATATTGGTAAATATCAAGTAAAGCAGGAACAAATGTTTTGCTTCCTTCCTGTATGTGAGTAGTATATTTATGGATTGTGGTTATGATTTCTCTTCCTTTCTTTTTGTACCCTTACTGGAGGGTTAGAGATTAAAACTATTCTATGGGTAAAAAATATGAAAAATTCCTGGTTTTTACTTTTTTTCCTTTGCCAAACTGAAACAACACAGTAAAAAATCTGCAACATCTCATGTTAAGGACATGCTTCACTATAGAAATGTTTGATACAAGTTCTGCAGTTGGATTTTCCCTCTTCCTGGGGCAAGTGAAGCACGTTCATTCGCAATTTAAATATTTGATGGAAGGAGAAAATAAGGATTATAGTACAAGTTGTATGCAAAGTATTTTGGGTATATTACTTTAAACTTTTATTCCTTTGAATACTGCTTCTGTAGTATACTTTAAGGCTTTGATTGCTGTAAGCATAAGTGGCTGTTAAATATATCACTGCAGTCCCAATAAACAAAACTAGGATGGTTTCTTTTGACTTACTGTTGTACTAAGGTATATTTAAAGGTCATTTAATGATCCGATACCAGACATGTGTGAAGAGTTATTCTTAGAGTGGTTTAATCTTTATGGTCTAGATACTGTTTTTTGAGGTCAAACTTCAGCAATGTAAAGGCATCAAATGTTAGCCCTTGTACGTAGTATGGCTTTGGGCTTAAAGTTGTAACAATGGCTGTTTGCTATACGAGTGAAGTTCTTGCGCTAGTAGTTGGTGGATGTTTGCAATTTCTCATCTTTGATAGGAATTTTTTTTGTTTAGCTATTATCTAATATAACTGATTTATTTAAGTTGCCATTAGTGACTGAGCACTGGCACAGCTTGCCCAGGGAGGTTGTGGAGTCTCCATCCTTGGAGATATTCAAAAGCCATCTGGACATATCCTGAGCAGCCAGCTCTAGGTGACCCTGCTTGAGCAGGGGAGTGGACAAGATGACCTCCAGAGGTGTCCTCCAACCTCAACCAATCTGTGCGATTCTCTGGTTCTGTGAATTCAAGCTAAAGACTCCTGATCTAACAGAGAAAGAATGTGTACCTGAAGAGCTCTATGTTTTTAATGTTTCAAGCAATCTGGAAAAGTTCACCATCATGTATATGCTAGTAAGAATGTAAATACTTTACATCAGCTCAAGGTAATAACAGTAATATAATAATAAAAAATGGATGACTTCTCTGAGTTATCCCGTTTGTACTTAAGTGCTATTTATTCATCCTGTCCATGTTGAAAGCCTCAGTAAATCTATGGGCAGAATCGTGCTCTCTAGTTGTAAAACATCTTTTTGCTTTTTACCATTATTTCTAAGTGAAAGGCAGAAGTTTATTATGATGCAACAGGAATGGAATTATATTAAAAGTTTTCACAGAGTTAAATTTTCATATCATTCAACACATTTTTATAGGGAATTTTCATGTGAATAACTCTTCTTTTGTAGCTATTGAACTGTCACTAAAAGAACAAAGGCAACAACAAACAACGCTTTCCAGTTTGTATCCGAGCACCTCAAATCTTTTAACAAATCACAAACATGAGGGCCGAAAGGTTCGTGCAATCTATGATTTTGAGGCTGCTGAAGACAACGAATTAACTTTTAAAGCTGGAGAACTTATAACTATCCTTGATGACAGGTAATTTGTATACAACGCCTACTAGAAGTATATTAGACTGTAAAAATCAATTGGGAATGATCATATCTTCTATGTAGAAGCATACGTTGAAATACAATTGCAATAAAATATATTTACATATTAAATACTTTATTTAGTTATCTGCTAGATTTTTTACATACAAATGTAATTGCATAAAGATTCTTGTATAAAGATTTCTGTGTATATACAAATTGTATTTATGTACAAGTAATATGTAAATGCCTTGTACAGTGCAATTCTTAGGAAAATTCAATGTAAATATGGGTTTTTTTAATGTATGGGGTTTGTAATTATTTTTTTTATCTTCAGTGATCCAAATTGGTGGAAAGGTGAAACTCATCAGGGAATAGGATTGTTTCCATCTAATTTTGTAACAGCTGATCTTTCTGCTGAGCCAGAAATGAGTAAGTAACATTATATTTATGTATATATGTTAAGCCTTGCCATGGCCCAAGGGATATTTCTGTAGTGATTTCCTTTCCCTTATGATGGAGTTCAGTTGCAAGTTAATGTGATACTTGAAGTAAAACTGAGGAGCTCTTGCTGTGCTCTCAAAAACAACAGTCATGTCTTTATGTGTTAGACCAAGGTTGCTCAAGCTGGCATCTGCTGAAACATATGATGCTGTGTACTGCTGGCTTTGTCAGTAGCTTCCTTGAGACTCATTTAACAACTCCATTGACACCTAGATAAATGTAGGCAACAGCAGTTTTTTACCAAATTGCCTTTTTGCCTGGTTGCAATGGTACATATCTAATCAAAGAAAAACTAAAGGCCCCTGGGCAGATAGGAGGTGGAGACAGATTACCACCGTTCAGACAATTCAAGAAACCTACATACTGTAGGTATGTATGTGTGCATAATGGAAGGAGTTTTTTCCCTGCATACTGTTTATCTTCTTGTATCTATTTATATCAGTCTAACCTACTCTAAATATTTAATAAAAATATTAAATATTAGACAAGGTTTTAAGATTCTAGAACGGATTTCTGTAAATCTGATGGGTTTGCAAGATTGATCTCCTGTGATCTCAATACGAGTGTGCCAAAGGTATGAAGAGGTCAGCAGAATTACATGCTGTAGGAGTCATCTGTTCTATGTTAAGACTAACTGATAAGAGTAGTATGAGAAGAGTAGTATTTGGCAGCTTTTTTGTTGTGGCCTCCACTACAGAGGAGTGAGATGCTTCTGCGGATACTATTTGATGGAGAAGGAATAGCAAGATTTGAGAACTTTCTATTCCATACTTTGCTCTGGAGAAAAGAAGGCTCCAGTTTGTCATAGGTGATTTTACCAGTTTTCTCTTAAACCTGACTCATTAGCCCTGTTTCTTCCAATCACTCTCTCTTAGTCTGTTTTCCTGATGACTTATTAATAAGTATGTTATGTGCAGGGAGACTAAGATAAAGACAATTACTTGCTAGAACATGTTTCTATTGACCTTGTGTGAACTGATGTCTTTTTTAATGCAATTTACAGATTTGTTTAAGAAAATTGTTTACGTCTATGGAGACGTTTTTGGCCTTTGAATGTCAACAAAATTTTAATTTTTAAAATTTTCACAGTAGATGTTTCAAATGCAAAGAACTTAGGCAACATGCTAGCTGTATAACATTTATGTAATTGTTTTGTTTATTTTTATTTTGTAAAATAAAGTCTGCCTGTTTATCTTACAGTGAAAGCTGAGAAGAAAACAGTGCAGTTCAGTGATGAAGTTCAAGTAGAGACAATAGAACCTGAGCCTGAACCAGTTTATATTGATGAAGTAAGCATGATGAAAGTACTGATTTTTCAACTGCTGGTACATTTAAATGTGTGACGTTTAACCCTTTCATACTATACTTAAAAACAATTTGAGATATCAGGAGAACATAATCAAAAGAGAATGGGAAACAAAAGTTGATGTAATTTAAAAAAAAAGAAGAATCTGCAGTATTCTAATTTGTTCATGTGTCTTGAAGTTCTTAGGAATTTCTGAAACTGAATTTGGAAACTGCATTCCATTTAGGGCCCTATTCCTATTGTACAGCTGTTCACCTCCAAACTAGAAGCTTGGTGTGGAGTGACGCATTTGCTTTCAAGTTTTGCTTTAAGTACTTCAGGATACCTCAGAGATACCCATCTTGAATACTATCTTAGATTTATTTCCAGTATAACCACCACTGTCTTCCCCCAGTCTGAAAGATTTCTTTCCTTCCCTGAAAACTGTGAGCTTTTTGTTGCTCTAAGTAATATTTAGTAAGATTCGTATAACGTCACCGCAGTGATTCTGCAAGGTTCCCAGGAACTCTCAGCCCAGGATGTTTTTCCCCTGCCTTTCTTTTTTTTCTTTTTTCTTTTTTCTTTTTTCTTCTTTTTTTTTCTTTTTTCTTTTTTTTTTCTTTTTTCTTTTCCCTTTTCTCCCTTTTCTCCCTTTTCTCCCTTTTCTCCCTTTTCTCCCTTTTCTCCCTTTTCTCCCTTTTCTCCCTTTTCTCCCTTTTCTCCCTTTTCTCCCTTTTCTCCCTTTTCTCCCTTTTCTCCCTTTTCTCCCTTTTCTCCCTTTTCTCCCTTTTCTCCCTTTTCTCCCTTTTCTCCCTTTTCTCCCTTTTCTCCCTTTTCTCCCTTTTCTCCCTTTTCTCCCTTTTCTCCCTTTTCTCCCTTTTCTCCCTTTTCTCCCTTTTCTCCCTTTTCTCCCTTTTCTCCCTTTTCTCCCTTTTCTCCCTTTTCTCCCTTTTCTCCCTTTTCTCCCTTTTCTCCCTTTTCTCCCTTTTCTCCCTTTTCTCCCTTTTCTCCCTTTTCTCCCTTTTCTCCCTTTTCTCCCTTTTCTCCCTTTTCTCCCTTTTCTCCCTTTTCTCCCTTTTCTCCCTTTTCTCCCTTTTCTCCCTTTTCTCCCTTTTCTCCCTTTTCTCCCTTTTCTCCCTTTTCTCCCTTTTCTCCCTTTTCTCCCTTTTCTCCCTTTTCTCCCTTTTCTCCCTTTTCTCCCTTTTCTCCCTTTTCTCCCTTTTCTCCCTTTTCTCCCTTTTCTCCCTTTTCTCCCTTTTCTCCCTTTTCTCCCTTTTCTCCCTTTTCTCCCTTTTCTCCCTTTTCTCCCTTTTCTCCCTTTTCTCCCTTTTCTCCCTTTTCTCCCTTTTCTCCCTTTTCTCCCTTTTCTCCCTTTTCTCCCTTTTCTCCCTTTTCTCCCTTTTTTTTTCCCTTTTTTCCCTTTTTTCCCTTTCCTTCCCAGGGGGCTTAGAATTGTTCTCTATAGAATTTTTCCCTTTTTCTCTCATGACCTTCCATTTCTTTCTCGACTAGGGTTCTGTCTTTGTTTTTTGAAATGAAAAATCAGTTACTGCCTTCCTAAAGTCCTATTTAACTCCTGCCTCAAATACTCTTCCTCCCAAGAGATATTAGTTTGTAATCTGCTGAAATAGCTTATCTCAGGCCTGCCTTGAGGTGCCTTCCAGCTTTTGTCTTCTGTGATTCCATGTTGCTTTATGTTTTAGTGTCTTGTTTTGTTTTTAAAATTACCATAGTATAATTTTTAAGGAAGTAGTTCATTTGGCTTCTTCCTGCCTTTCCTGGAGGAAAAGGCAGGAAAAAACATGGTTTTAGTTTTCCGCTTTGATACAACCTATATAACTCTGGCCTGTTAAAGGCTATTTATTTCATAGCATTCAGCTAAAAAGTGATTTTTAATCATTTACATGTAATGTTTGGTTAAGCAATATAGTTCACTCAAAGACATACTTTTCAAAGAGTTTATGCCTGTTAATTTTCTACCCTTTGGTATTTTTGTAAATGGGTTGCACTTAAACTAGTTAATTAAAGATGACTTATTCTGAAGTCAACCGTGCAACTGCTCCAAACATAATCTTAAAAAAACCCTTTCATATATATTAGTAATGGCATTGCTCATGTGCTGATAGGCCTCATACACTTACAAAATGCAAGGTAGTTTTTCAGTGAATTTGGTTTTAAGCACCCATTTCTTTTTAAAGTACTCTCTCAATGTATTCTGTCAAAACATTTCCACTAATTCCACTAGGTGGTAGTATTGCATATGTAATAACTAGAATGGAAAAATAGAAACTGCTCAAAAAATACTATTTAGAAGGACTTTTAGGAATAAAGGGGTATTCTGCACGTTCCACTTGTTACTACTAATAATTTTTATCGTTTGGCTTTTCTTTGTTCAAGCATCATCATTCCTGTAAAGTAGCACGTATGATTTGTATTTTCTTAAAGTTAGTCTAGGTGATTTCCAAGTCCCAAGAGATCCAAAAGGCTGTTGTAAATAGCTGATTTGATTTACTATCCTGAAAGTGTGAAGTCTTCCCCCCTACATATGCCCTAATTACGCAATTTGTGTTCTAGGATAAAATGGACCAACTCTTACAGATGTTACAAAGTGCGGATCCATCTGATGACCAGCCAGACCTCCCAGAATTGCTTCATCTTGAGGGTAAGAAAATCTTATGAGGTTTTTTGTTGTTTTCCTCTCTAGTAATTCCCTATATCAAAACAAATTGAAACTAAGCTGAAACTACTTCAGCTTCATGTGCACACCACAAGCATGCCTCAGGAAAGTGCCTGAGCCGTAATTGTCTTCTCACTTCCTGTTTCCCACATCTAAGAGACCAAAGTGCAAAATTTTGACTTAAAACAAGCCCACTCCTCTCTCAAGGAAACTATATTCTATATTCTTTTCCTTTTCAAGACCCAGGAATATTAATTAAATCTTATTCATCCATTTTTTTTTCCCTTCATAGAGTAGCACAGCATGAGTTGCAAAAGGAGTGTAAGGAAGATTCCAGAGGAGGAAGCAGAAATACTGCTGAGGTTTAGAATAGACCTGTGGGTGTCCCACATGCTTTTCACTTGCATGTGTATTTCTATAGGACTTTAATATTAACGAATACCTTATACAGTGCTACAAATTGGACTAGTCCTTCAGATGCAAATTATTCAGACTACCTCTTCGAAGAGGCATTATAGACCATTCTACCTGGGTTGATAGATGCAGCAAAATTTTTGGAAGGGAACTTTGGAGAAGGAAGTAAACTTACCCATTATGAGACAGAACATTGACTTAAACTGACAATTCAGATAGGACCATACTTTAAGAAAATGGCATATTCCAGATCTATCTAGAATTTAATCAGGAAAAAGTGCATAAGCTTGCAAGCTTTTGGATATCTCTGATCTTTTCACACCCATCTGGTTCATCATACCTGTTAAATGAATCCTGTTTTACGAACCATACATCAGTGACATGTCTGCACGTATTCTAGTTCCACTAAAGCTAAAGAGGGGTGAAAAGAAACATAATGGTTTTATTCTTTCAAGTGCCAAATATAGTTATAGATGCTGTTGTCTAAGAAGCGGATTGCCTATATCTGGTCCAGGACAGAGGCAAAGAAATTAAAGGTATGCTTGTCAACCAACCTCCAGATATGGCTTACATTAGGATCTCCTTTCAAAATGCATTGTGTGATCATTAGAACAATGCTGAATTTTGTATTAAACCATGGAACTGCTCCTAGAATCTGAATCTGTAGTGTAGTCAGATGATCACTCCCCAGCTATCTACAAGAGCATTTGCCAAACATATGGCTGCGTATAGTTCTACAATGCCATATTCAAGACTGTACTGGCTCAACAGTCAGGTAGGCCTTGGGTACCTACTATTTTTGGCATAGGTTCTGGGAATTTTGTTATAGATGTGTGTTGGATCTTGGGTTCCTACCAGTGGTGGCAGGTGCTGATCAACATTTGACAAAAAACCACTTTGTTTTCTTCTGCCACCCAGATGTCCAGTCACAAATGTCTTTAAATTGGAGAGCTCACCACAACACTTTCAGGAGCCCAGGGTTTGTGGTTGGCAGCAGTGCAGGCATCATGTTAGTGTACAGACATCCAAGCAATCCTTGTCATGCCTTTTACCACGCTTTGTGTTATACATAAAAATAGGCAGAACTTACACCAGGTTTTACATCTTTTCCTAGCATTTCTACCAGTGCGTTACTGATCCCAGGTTCAAAAAAGCAAATGGGTGCCTTTCATACAACTCCTCTTTCACCTGCAGTTGCCTTCAAGGAACACATCAGTGATGCCCTTTAATCCATCATGGCTTTCAGGACCTTCTGCGTCTCTAATTTGGGGAAAATGGGAGTGAAGACAGCGTTCCAGAGCTGCTTATAATGCATTTAGGTTATCTTTGATGCCTGAATCTTTTTTTCTCAGCTCTCAGTTTGAATGTTGTGTGGCTCTTGGGATTAAACACATCTCTTGATTAGTAAATAGTTCATTGCTTGGATAAGTGGGCGCATTTTGCATTCTGGAGTAGGGTTAAACTGTAGTATCCCCTTTCAGCTTCCTTGTCTGTTTATTTTACATTTGACAAACTCTGTCTTTCTATTAGTTAACTGTGGTTTGCTTGGCAATTATATGAACCCCATGCCCTTGTGCTGAAAGTTGGCGGGGGGTGCATTTTTGTTTATTTTAATGCTTTTCCATTCTACTTCTGATAAGTTTTTGTGTTGGTTTTTGCACGTGTTAGTGGTTTGAAAAAGCCCCCTTCCCCCAATTAGGATTCTAGTGAGATAGCAATGTGCTGTTAGTGCAGATGATTTGAATCATTGCAACCTGTTTTCCCCTTCATTGTTTACATAGATAGTCTTTTTGTAGTAATGTTAGTTGAGCACATGATCTAGGTTACAGTGGCAAATTTTCTTCCTTGAAGAAGAGACCACCTTTCAGATTTACCTGAACTTTTTAATGCAAAATAGTTTCAGCTTTACACTTCCTGGATGTTAAATGTATTTTGTTTCGCTGTATTTTTATTTTCTTTTTAAAATGTACTTTTAAAACTGTACCACTACTGAAAACCTCAGCTGGATCTCATTCTTAAATTGTTCATGACACTACCTCTGTTACTATAACTTTTTTGGCATACAGATTATAGTAATGATTTAAAAAAAAATTGGATTAGCATCTACACATTTCTATCTGATAATTTTTTTTAAAGCTGCTTTCTGATTTGCAGTATGAAAATCTTTATTACTCTGATATATTTTAATGTCTTTCTATTCTAGCAATGTGCCACCAGATGGGACCTCTCATAGATGAAAAGTTGGAAGATATAGACAGGTAAAAAAAGCCAAATGTTTGGACTCAAATTAAGATTCATTCTTAGAAATACCAATGTTGTTACTTAATGATATCTTAATCATTTCTGTGAATACTGGCAAAGAAAATAGGTGTATTTATTAGTAGCTTCTCATCTGGGAGGAGGTCTGAAGGGTTTTTTCCCCAATCACATAATATTTTACAGCATTGTACCGTTTGACATTCTGGCATTTGTCAGGCATCACTTCACAGGTAGAAAGAATATGTTGCTTATATTTTCTAGGAAACATTCAGAACTTTCAGAGCTCAATGTTAAAGCAATGGAGGCTCTTTCTTTGTATAACAAATTGGTGAATGAAGATCCAATGTATTCCATGTATGCAAAACTACAAAACCAACAGTATTATATGCAGTCATCCGGTGTTTCTGGCTCTCAGGTATGTATGTAACCTTTAATAGCCATTGACGTTATCAAGCACATACCGAGCTATGGTTGATTTCTTATAAATTATTAGTGATAAGAAGTTTTTCACATGAGCTAACTTTTTTACAAAACTTGCTCAAATATTTTTTTTACAGTATATTTCTCTACATTACTAAAATAAATATATACTGATGTATAAAGTGTAGTGGAGCATGTTGATTGCAAATAATAATTTATTTCCTACTTCTGCCCTTCTGTTCCTGCCCCCCTCGCCCCGAGTTGGAAACCTCTTTTTATGATCTTTGTTACCATAATGCTAGGTTAAAATCATCTTGCTCCCTCAGAGATAATCTCAAATGAAAGAGTAGTGTCTTCTCTCAACACAGTATATAAAAACAAATATTGTCAGTTTTCAGCTGCAAGCTTTGGATATTCTCCATTTGCAGGTTCTAACACTTTTAGTTCTTTTCTGTTCAGTTCTTTTTGATCAAGGAAAAAGCCCATCCTGTGCTTTGAATTGCATATAAAATTAAAAATTAAAGCTGCCAGGGCTTTGCATAGTGGGTCAAAGAAAGTAAAGAACCACAGGAGTACAATTCCTGTTTAAGATTATGCCCTCCCCACACTAAAATCAATCTCTTCTTTTAGTTTCCTTTTTTTCGAAAAATCAGTAGAGAGCATTTAGCATTTAAATTACTGAGGTTAAAAATTATAATTATTTCATGGCAGCGTTTCCATGCAATTGACTTATCTCTGAGTAGGTCTTTTGGCTTATTCATATACTATGGTATTTTTAAAAGGACTTTTAAACATTTAAATGTTTAATTCCATAGTATAATGCACACTTGCTGTATTCTTTTCCTGTTTATAGCAATATTTAACATTTCAAACTGTTTTTTCAATAATTTACCTGCTTTTTGAGTGAGTAAAAAAAAATTCAAGCCGACTTATTAATACCTACGCAGTATTATATTAAACATTGAAGCAGATTTAGTTCTTTTAGCGTCCTACAAATATGTACTTTTTTCCAGTGTCCTTTAAAGAAAAGGTTGTATGTTTTTGCAGTGTCATTAAGAGGAACATTGTCTTCCCTTCATATGTGATAAGCAATCATATATGACTCTCAAATAATTTTAATGTTTTATAAATGGGCATGTTTCTGGGTCTTTTTAAAGGGAAAAACTGGATTTTGGGGTAAAGATGAGCCAGTATAAAGTTCTGAAAAGTTAGGAGGTCTCATGCCTTTGCTGCCTTCTAAAATTCTTTTGTGATATTGATATGCCTTCTATGAATATGTCATCTGAGATTCATGGATCTTAAGATAGAAGAGCTGTATATCATAAACTAACATGAACTCAGTTGTGCATAAGACCTGATAATTTCTTCTAATAATTTTTGTTAAGCCAAATAATTCATGATTGAACAAAAGCATAGGGTTTAGAAATTTAGTCTTGATTTAGAATACAGTTGACACATTTACTAGCAAGCTTTTCCTCTAGTTAGTTGTAAAACATTACCTTATTTTCAGTTGAAATTTTCTTAAGACCTCTTTTTCCCTTCTGCCCTGCTCAAAAAATTTTACAATGGCAGTCTCAACAGTTACATTAAATCATAGGTTAACTAACGACACGAAAATAATACGTTATTGGCTTTCCATTTTAACGATTCTACTTAGTGAAAGTTATCTGGGCATCAAAAAGTATTCTGGTTCGGACTGCTCTTTGTTCCATGATTTAAATCCTTTGGTATTTTCATTCAAAAGTAGAAGCTCTTAATTAGCATGAGTGATAATCATTAAAATAAAATTTGGAATACAAGTTTTCCAGTAAACTATTTGACCTTTTTAGTACTGATGCCTGAGGTTAGAAATGTAAACAGCGTTCTTTGAAAATCTGGTAATTTTTTCGTACTGCAACACTTAGTAGAAGACAATCAGTTGCTTTCTATTAAAACATCTGTAATAAAAGGTTTGAGAGGCTGTTTTTAAGTTCTAAAGTCAGATATTAACTACCAAATTTTCTTGCATTTTATTTTTAATATTCCTTTATTTAACTTCCTAGGTTTATCCAGGGCAACCTCAAAGTAATGCATATTTGGTGGCAGGGAGTGCACAGATGGGCCATATTCAAGGCTATAATCTTCCTCCTGAACAACTCTCCTCTCTCAGCCAAGGCACAGTTACTCCATCTGCCAGCTCAGTACTGCCTGGTCAGCCTGCACAGACGTCTTACACAAAGTAATTTTAAATATTTTCCTATTCAAGTTTAAATCAATTTAAACATAAAGAACTGCAGATAATATTTAAAGGAGATTTTTTTTCTTACAGAAGTATAATTTTAAACACAACTGAAAGATACTTCAGGGCAATTATTTCCAGTGTGCTTTTTATTGGTGTTGTGTATTTGGTAAAAATTCCTGATAAACTTCAAACTTTTCTGTTGTTTTTATAATTTTCTCTAGTTTTTAATTTTATATAGAAGAAATATATCATTTATATATATATTTCTTTTATAGAAAAGAAAAATTAGAGAAAATGATATAGACATGACTTTTTTTTTTTAAGTTAACTTTTAATATACATTTAACGATGAAGATTATCTGCTGCTCTGGCTGGCTTTGCATAGTTTCTGAGATAGTGTATACTGTATTGTTCTTTTTCAAATATCTTACTGTGAAAGCGTGGGGAGAATTCTCCTCATTTTGGGAAAGAAGTGAATGGGCTATGAATACTTACTAAAGCTTATACAGCTTCCCCATATAAAGGAGCTACAAGTGGCTTTCTATTCTGGGTAGATGCCCAAAGATGCTAAGCTTTGGCTAAGTTACCTGTATTGTGAAAAAGTTTTGAATTGACCTTAGGAAAAGATTAGTTCGGGGTTTTTTTTATGCTCTGTATAAAGTAATTTTATTTTGTAAACTTGGGAGAGACATCCATCTTGAGTTATTAAAGTATTTGTTAGTCTCTGTCCCCCAAAAGTTACGTATTTGGGGTGGTAAGACATATGTTGATAAAGTGAGTTTCTGCATACTTCACCTGACTTGTTTTGCTATTTAAAACAGTTGATTGGGTTTTGGTTTTTTTCATGAGCAGAACAGAAGGTAGATGGGATTCCATATTGCACATTAAAATAGAACAAAGTATAGATTCACAATCTAGTTTTGAATCCATGGGAAGTGTGTTAGGTGTGTTTAAATCTGAGGAGTGTGTTTGAGTATTAGTTGGAATATTCATTGGCTACAGTTTTAAATATGCAAGGTGTCCCGAGTTAGGAGATTTTTGTGTGTATATATAGAACAGCTGAAGAAGCAATGAAGTGTTGCTGTTCTGTTGGTAAATTGTTTGTTAATTCAACTTTAATTTTTTTTTTTTTTCCAGTGCAATGGTTGGCTCTGTTGCTGGAAATACTTACTCTAACCAGGCTTCAGTGTATAGTCCACCACCTGCTACTGTTGATGTTGCTGCTTATCAGAATGCTGGAACTAATATGTCCCAGGTGCCAAACTATAACTTAGCGTCTACACCTCTGCCACAGACAGCAGGCAGTCAACAAGCACCTCCACAACAACCACAGCCTCCGCCACCTCAACAACCACAGCATAGTTACTCACAGAAGGCTCTGCTATAGGATCCAGGACTTCTGATTCCTAATCTTCTTTAACCTCTGCTACAGGCAGTTGGCAATTCTTTGAGTTTCTTCCTTTAATCTCTTAAACTTTGTTTATCCTCAGCTTAATAAGAATCTATCTTGGTGAACAAGTTCAATTTGCACTGACTTTTTAGGATTTTTTTTTTTTTTTTGATTTTGCAGAGGAACGGATGTATTTAGGACATTTAATTCCTTTTAAAATGCCTAAAAATTGGTACAAGATTATTTATATCTGGTAAAATTGGCTAGTCTGTGAAAACTCAACACTTGCAAACTGTTGTGGCATATATGTTATGTACATATAGTGTGTGATAGCAATAGTGGCCATTTCGTATAGCTATGGTGATCATGTGAATATATTTAACACAATGTTTAAAAATAATTTACTTTACTATTTTATTTTAATCATGAACTGACAACCATGTTTCATAGTTTTGTCTAGTTTTATGACAGATGTGATGTCTTTTTCCAATGCAGGAAGAGCAGTAATTCTGCATATCATGGTTACACTTACAAGCTAAGGTCTATATATGAATTTACAAACTTATCTGAGTCTAGGTTTCATTACTTCTTGAATTGAACACAAGTGTATCATGACTCTTAGATGGCTTATCTACCAAAGTAAACTAGTTAACTAGTAAGTGATTTGGGGGGATAACAGCAAATTATGATTCTGCTTCAGATATAATTAATAACTTCAAACCCTATTCAGAGGCTGCTAAACATATCATGGGACCATGCAACAGGATCTTGCATTTTATCATGAGAAGCATGTAATTTATTTTTTCCAAGTTGTTTTTTACAGTGAGAACCAGAACTGTATTCTATGTGTGTTGGTAGAGATTACACCAAAGACAGAGGAATTGAGTTGGAGGAAAAACGATGGAGTTTTAAACTGGAACACACAGCATGAATAACACTACTTTATTCAAGTCTTCTTAATTAGAACATGGAGAATTATGGACATTTAAATCACTTTGCTGAACAAACCTTCAGGGCTTTATTTTATCTCTTGTGGCCTTGCTTAGCAATTTGTTCTGTTTACTGTTTTTACACAGACACTTCTGCCTTAAACATCTGTTTCAATTTCCAGTTGTACCATTTGAGTTTATTAGCCCTTCTATAGTATGAATAGTTTATGAGGCATCTTGTTTTCATTCACTTTCAGGTTACTTTGAATTCTCTTCTGCAGCAGCAGCAGCATGCATTAGCCTTTTTTAAATCCTTGCATTTCTCAGTAACTTAGCTAGGTGGCTCTTTCAGGCATGATATTTTCTTTCTACAGCTGAGGTGCTGCAAAAGGAACATGGTAATGGAAGGCAGCATTTTAGATATGCCTGATCAGAGTTTCTTGTACAAAGACACTTGTTACTTTGCATTTGTATTCAATCTATTTATGCATCCTTGTTTCCTCTTATCTTTTCCAGTGACTCTAGTTCCAGTTAGAGCAATACTAGATGGCTTCAACATCAGATCTGTGTTTTCAGTCTTGTTAGTGTGTCAGAAATTGTTCGCTTTTGTGTACTATATTTTCGTGTGATCCTTCTGGAATTAAATGTTGCAATTGTACGTTTTACTATAAGCTGACCTCATTATCCCATACACTCCTGCGTCTGTTCACTGTTACCTGACATGCCTTTGTTTCACTATTTTAATAGACACTGGTATTTTGCCTGTTAATGCTTTCGGATGACTACTGTGCGTAACTTTAACTGGGGTAGTTACAAAACATGCCGATAGCTGATGTGTTCCAATTGGGGATGTTCTAGCCAGCAGGCTGTTTTGACACTAGTATTTTCACATATTGTTTTTCTCCAGAATTCTTAAGCACCCTCCCAAACTGTCATTACTTCAGTACTTGGTGTCATCACAAAAGTCTGTGGAATTTGGAAAGAAATACTAAAAAAGAAATTAAATCCAAGATATTGTGTCATAGATCATTTTTAATAGATTGAAGAGGTGATTTTCTTTAGAAAGGGCATGTAGTATCTTTTAGATAGTGTTCTCTGTATGCTTTAGGTACCTTATTCCAAAATCAGAGAAACAATGTGTATAGAAGTGTATAATTTCTACACAAAAGTGAAAATAACTTTTTACTCTATAGTTCTTAGGCCCTGGTTCAAGGAGAAGCTTGAAGCATCAAAACGGTCCAGCTGACATTGACTATTTGTATTCTTAGGTTTTCACATGTTGAGTCACATGTTCCCTAATAAGGGCCTATGGAACCTCTGTACAGAAATGACTCAGCAAAAATACTTCTTGTTACTAATTTGTCTTTGTTTTTAAAATTTTTGAAGTCGTCTTTCCTTAACATACAGAAATGCTTGTTCCTGGTTTCTCCTTTGAACACGGAAAACTTAGGCGTATCTTAGGTTTTTCTGCTTTCTAACTTACTTATTTTGGGCATTTATCCATCTTTAAGAAAATTAAAATCACCTTTCATTTGTGTTCATCGTGACCAAAACCACTTTCTAAAATGCAATGCCACTATAAATTCAGTATAATAAAAGTTGTGAAAAAAAGATGGACATGTTTTATTTTCCTTCATGCCTTTATTAGAGTCACTGCTCTAAGGTATCTCCTGTAACAAATTGTGAATTTTAGTTGACTTAGAATCAGTTTTCATTGTCCACAATTGGTGCAGCAGAGCACTAGATTTTTAGATTCAGAGTCTTAGCATTTCTATTGCATCCTACATTTTCCATTTCAGATGCAATTTTCAGATTAAATTGAATTTGGAGCTGTATTGCTTCATGTTCATTTTTCTCATTTATCAGAAAAGATTATTTCATCTTCTTGCTTGGTTGTGTCCCATATGCTAGATACTCTAAAGTGATGCCTCCTCCTACCTTGGTAGATGCTGTCATTGCACTAATTCCTTCACTCATCCTCTCATATCCTCTCTAACTGATAATTTAGCAATTATATTTCGATTCACCCCCTCTCTGCTGGTTTAGTATCACGAACCTGGGGATGCCATTGCTGGGGCTTCTTTGCTGTGATTTATTCCGAGATTCCTTGTTTATGCATTGTTTTGACCCAGTTCACATATGTTCTGTCTTACTATGGTATTGAACACTGAAATATGGGTGAGATGGGGAAAGTACATGTACAGCTACTGTACTGAAAAGCTTTTTAGGAAATAAATAAAGTGTCAGAAAGTTAATTTATTTGAAAGTTAAGAATCCCTGGAAATGATATGTTATTCATGTTCCAATAGAAGATTGGAATGTCTTGTTTCTTTACACGGAAATTGTCAATGAAAGGCTAAAATATTTTCATAATATTTTGTATAACCCTTTGTTATTTAACCCTTTCATTAAGGAATACAAAAATGTTAATTAACTTCAGAAGGGGTATTTTAGTAGCTTGGTTATTATGAACTGGAGCAAACTCTGGAAAGTGCCTTCTGTGCATTTCACTTCTGTAAACAAAGCTTGTTTACCCATGTGTATCATCTCAATTTACGTGGTCATAACAAAGATGTCAAGATTTACCATAAACCATCCCAGGAAAAATACTGAGGCAGCGTGTTAAAATTTGCTACACTGATGTCATGGCAGTATGTTCCAGAGTGCGCAGTTGCAGGAACAGTTGCAACATATTTACCCACCTCTATTTAGTAACTGGTACCCAGGTACATGTGTATTTAATGTCACTGGCCGAAGTACATATAGACAGCAGTAAAACAACAGTAAAAAGGAACAAAATGTAAGAATTACTGCATGCTTCTCAACAGGTGTGGAGCAGCATATTGCCCTCATGGTACAGTTACTGTTCATGAATTTGGCGGCGGGGGGGACAACTGAAATTAATTTGAGTAACCAGAACTTCAGAGAATTCTGCCAGATGGCAAATGCTTAGATGTAACAAAGGAGATAAATCTGCTTTTAATAGCATGTACATATTTTGCTGATCAAATCTAGGCTGCTATTATAGTTCTCTGATTTCATCTAGATGGCAGGAACATCGGATTTACACTGGAGAACTGCTTAATACCTCATTCTCCAATTTTTTTAGTGTTTTCTCTAATATCACTTACCTTATTTTTCAGTCATATTTCAAAGATATCTGTGCAGTCTTTACATATAAAGGTCTTACCTTATTCCTTGTCTGCTGGGTTTCACAGAAAGAATGAAAAATAACGTCTTTAATTACAGCAGCTACAATGGCACTTTGAATTACATAACTGCAACTTCCTTTGGAGAAGATGCATGTATCTGTTTTGAAGAACAAGGGAGCATAATTTTTCCAGGTAAAAATTAGGAGAAGATTTTTTTTAAAGAAAAAGATAAAGCAAAAGTTACAGAAACCTGCATTGCTACAAAAACCTCCATTGCTAACAGCAGGCAGAATCATTTTTTACTCTGTTATTCAATCTTAGTAAAGCTGACCAACTCCACACTACAGATACTCCTTTTTCATTTTCAGCTGCAATGAAGAATATCAACCTTCATGTGTATACTATCGAACACCATAGTAAAACATGGGAAGGCCTTGACATGTGAACTTTTTGCTTCAATATGTAAAAAACACTATGTACGTTTCTGAAGCCTTGTTTCTTGAAGTAGGGTGTTTGTGTTTAAAAACATTCCATTTGCTACTATGTAAAATTGCAGATCTAAAGTTCACTTTTCATGCTGCTACCTTGGCAAAAAGGTGGTAGGAGGTTTTGTTCTTCTATCCTGCATGTACTTCTGGAAATCCAAATAATTTTTGTCTTTGTCATGAAAAAGAAAAGAAGCCTGCTGCAGTCTCTTTGGTTTTAATAAAGTGTACACAGTAGCAAAGTGCATTTTTGGTTTTGTTTGTTTTGATGCTCCCTTTGATGTTGGCGTATGTATATATTTAGATATACTGCACTGTTGTACAAGAATTGTTTTAGTAAATAACACTATTTGTAAAAACTGTTAATTGTTTTTGGTATGAATGCAAAATATTAAAGTTGGAGTATTTAGTTCATTACGTTGCAAAGTCAATTTCTGAATTTCATGGAAGAATCAGAAAAGGACTTCCTTTGCTGGAAGGACCTGGAGATGCAGTAGGCAAGGTCTGTTAGAAGTACTTAGCTCAATTTTCTGATTTCAGGTGGGGTGGAAGGGGGGTTTTGGTTATTCTGGGGTTTTTTTGGTGTTTTTTTTTTTTTTGTATGATGCTTACTCACAGATTATATTATTTTTACTTTTAAAGTTTTTCATCTGTCATTAACTTCCTTCCACTAAAATCCAAGTAATACATTTTACATCTTATTTCAAGTATGCTGCATGTCCTCTTTCTTTTGGTAAGAAATACAGCATGAATATTTTAAAGGGGTGGTAAATAACAAATGAAAACAACTGTATCTGTACACTCTAATATATATATTTGCTTACAGATCAATAAGCAAATACTACTGGTAGCTTGACAGTTATTTTACACAGTTATTTGACAGTTAATTCCATTTCTGATGACAGTAACACAAAGCGTAAAACTTGGTTGTTTGATCTATGTGAAATGAGTTGAAGATCAGGCTAAAGCCTAGTTTGTGAATCTACATTACTGCTTAAAATACTGTCACAGTTGAAACTTGATAGTCTTGACAGATGTATGTTGTGTTCTTAAAACAATGTTAAACTTTTTAAGTTTCTTGCTTAAACCAATGTAAGTATCTGAGATCACTGTGGGACTCTGGGAGCAGTGAGAGGCAGATTATGAGTTTGGCCAGTTCTTAGGGGCTCTTCCCAAAAATGTGAGCTGAACACCTTAGGATAAGTGATTATGTGGACTGTGGGTTAATTCAGTATGATAATTGTGTTTCAAGAGAATATCGATTCAGTTGGCAGAATTAAAAGCCCTACAGATTGTGTAGAAATAAAACATGTAATGTCTCTGATTTGGAACAGGGAGGGGGCATTAATATTGAGTTTGCTTTACTGCCCCTCTCTTTTGGACAGAAAGCGTATTTCTGTTGAGATGTCTATGATGAAAATGTAGTTTGAGAGTTTGTTCCATAGTATTTAAAGCTTACTGTAAAATCTGCTGCCATGAATCTGGGCAACAGGTAAAATAAGCATCAGTCTATGTTCAAGGGGATCAAACCAACTATCTTTACTTAAACTTGTTTATATGTAATCTCTCTTCATAGCAGTCACTTCATATTGCATTACGAAGCTGGGGACCTTTATGCGTTGTCTTACTACTGTAGCTGTTTTTCAAAATCTTACGCTACTCTGTTGCAGGACAAAGTCTTAGCTCTCACAATATCTACAATTTTAAATTATCTGGATTATTTTAAGTCAAGGCTGTTTTGGTTGATACTGATCGTGATCTGTGTTTTAAGCGAGAAATGAGAAATAAGCCATTGTGAAAGAACTTGTGGAGAAACTTCCACTGATTAAGGCTGATCTGCACTTTTTAAAATTCACATCAATGTTAGCAGTATACATGGACAACATGGAATAGTACGGAAAATCATATGGGGGGGGGGGAAAAGGCAAATATGTATTTCCAGTTGTAGATTGAGAGCATCTTTAGAGTACAATCTCTTGAGTTGACATAAAACACAAGGAATGTAATGGTTGTAGCACTTACATTTTGCTTTGACTTTGCTTAACCCTGTTAAGCATGAGTTTTGAGTCCTTATGCGTGCGCCTTTGATTTCTAAAATCAAGGCAGGTTGGTGTTCATGCCCCGTGTTCCCGAGACTGGTGACAACTACTACCTTAGCAGTTGTACTTTGGACCCTCCTCACAGAGGTGCAGAATCCAGCAGGAACGTGTTGTGTGGTTGGTAAAGCCTGTCACCAGTCTGACACTGTTCACTAGTAGAAACTCATTTGACGGCTCAGTGTCTCTATTCACCACTTTCTGGCTATAGGAAGCACATGTATCAAGAAATGGGACCCTTCAATGTATTATTAATTTTATTAAGTATATTCTATAGCAGTTTTCTAAGCTTGATTTACTAATAAGCAAACAAATCTGCCCTGACTGCTACTGGAATCACACTGGAATCTATTTCTAGCCAGTTGTGATGGCTCGCCCCTGTTGACTCATGCGTGCTCAGGTATTTGTGGATTATGCAGATGGGTTTACTTTCGCAAACTGTGTGTCAGACTGTCCCAATTTACTGTGCTTCACAAAGGAGTGTGAACATTTACATCCCCTGGTTTTAATGACTTTTAGACTTGTGAAAATTTCCCCAAATTAGTCTTTTTCTTTGTTCCCTTGGTGACATACTCGTGTAGCTGATGCTGAAGAATTGTGGCAGAGTTCATTTAGGCAAACCCTGCAGCAACACACATGTGGCCTGAGGAATATAGGTAATATGATGATTTACATAAAAATACGGTGTTTTTCATCAAAACAAATGGAAGTCTCAGCTCAGCCGAGGACAGAGAAGTCATGGTTCTCTGGAACTGTAAGAAGACAGGGTCAGTACCAACCACCGCACTGAAACGTGCTATTGAACCATTCAAATAGGTGTTTTTCAGAGAAACCATAGGTGTTGTCTAAAAGAGTCTTGTTAGGAGTGTGTTTGTTCAGAGGACTCTGTTTCTTCTGGTGCGGTGAAGAAAAACAAAAAGTGAAGCATTTTTTGCTTTAACAGAGTCCACAATCTCACTTCGTAACAAATTTCTTGCAGCTTCCGTGGAATCGTGATTTGTATTATCTGATTGTGTGGATAATGACAGTCAAGTAGGATTCAGCAGTAGTAATTTTTAAAACTCCTCCTGCTCACTTAACGGTAAGGTAGATCATTTTAATTTAGTAATTTATCTTGGTAAGCTTGTTCTCTCTCAAAACAGACATGCTTTCTACTCTTGAGCACTTCTTATCTTCCGGATAATCAAGGCTTCCTGTAAATGTTGGCTGTTCCTTCCAAGGTTTCGGAGTCCCACTGATCACTTCAGGGGGCAGCTATTTGCCTTGGTTGCTCAAACCAGTCCCTAATTTTGCTTCTTCCAAGAACAAGACTCCCTTGAATTTGTCTATCCATGAGGCTCAAATTGACACCAGATTTGTTGCTCAGGTTTCTTTATTCAGGACAGATGGTAGGTAGCAAGCAATTAATTGCATATCTGTAAACAGCACTGAGCTGAGCAGCATTCAGTGGGATTTGACTGGGATTCAGCAGCAGCAATGCAAAGAATCCAAACCCCAGCTCTCCTGCATGTGTATATATATTTTTTTTTTTTCTATCAGTTCCATATACTATATATGTTTCCTAATGGTTATCTCCTCCTTTCATATGCTTTCTCATACTTGATCCTTATATTAAGCATGCTCACAAATATTAATGATTAGTAAATCATAAATTTAAATAATTTTATATATACCTTTTTTTTTTAATATTTGGACATTTCCACTCTGCAGATCGTTCTTCCACAATAATACAGGTGTCTTGTGGAGCCTTTAAGTTGTTTTCAGAAATGCAGACAGTCCTGCTCTTTAATCTCTGAAGTACTCTCTCTTTCCCTCATCGCTGGTTCCGTCACATGACTGCTGTAATTGGGCTTTGTGTTTTTCAGGTCTCCATGATGTCGCTTTGGCCTACAGTGTATTCTTCACATAGCACCTTGCCATTAACTTTGGATCATCATTTTCTGATTCGCTTTATTTTTTGTTCATCCGTGGTACAGTTTCACAAGGGAATTGGCCAGACTTCAACCCCGGAAAAGGGTACCTCTGTTCTTGGGGACCGAAGTTTAGTTCCAAATGGTTTAATGATACAAGCTGGTAGTTGCATCCTATTTGCTATTTTTATCCGTTACAGGATTCAGAAAGGCAATTGCTTTAGTATGTGTGGCAAGTCCATCTTCAACTTTTATGCATGGTTCGTCATACATTGTGTGTTGCTTTTAAGAATTTCATGATGCTTATACAATCCCGGAGATTATTTCAGCTTTCATTCCACCTAGACTACGCACTTAACAGCTTTTGCAGTCTTGTTTGTCTCTGCTAGAGACTTTGTACATTCTTTGGACTCTAGTTAGTTACTAAGGACTTCATACGATGGATGGATGGGGTGGGAATGTAGGAGAAAGTTGATCGTTAATAGTGTAAGAGCAGTCTATTCCAACCCTGCATTTATTGAAGTTTTGCCTAGATTTTTCGGGTATTAATTTCTATCTTCCAAAGTGAAAGCATGTCCCTCAAGAGCACAGGTGGTTTCTGCAACTTCCTGAAAAAAAAAGTTTCTAAATCTGTGACAAATAGGGATGTACTTCCAGAACACCATGGATTCTTTGAAAATAAAGTATTTTTTTTTATTCTACAGTGAATTAATATGAGCACACAAATTCCAAGTAGTTAGAAATGATAACTTTTTAAGCATTACTGAATGGCTGCAATTTTTACCGTGCAGGTAGATGAAGACTCTAAGCTTTTCCAGGAATAAGTCAGTCAGTCAGTGCTGCTGGGACTATTCTCTTTGACATGTCCCGGCCTCATCGTTGAAAATAAACTGCTAGAAAAATAATCTGTTATGGAACAGTTCTAAAGATAACAACCAAAATCTCATAATCAATCAGCTCTTCATTTCTTGCTCATACTTTGCTCAGGAGGAGGCTATTCTGATTATTTTAATTGTACCATTTAGGTAGAGCAAATAGAATAGGTTTAAGTGTTTAAAAGCAAATGCTTTCCTTTGGAAGTCATTGTTTTTAAAATATTGTACTGTGCTGAACACAATATTCAGACGGAAATGTCTGTCTGCCTAATTAGCTGACCCTATTAAGAAGTGGAATTTGTAATAGACCTTGTAAGAGTTTCCACTTAAGCATAATCCAGTATGTGTCTGTATTTTTATTATGGTATTTGTGTTATTAATCTGTTCCCTCCTCATATTTTTCTATTATTACTTTGGGTAATTTTAATGATTTTTTTTTTTTTAATAGAGTTTACATAAAGGCAACTCCCAGCTAAAAGAGAATCACATTCATAAAATATGGAGTCAGCAATGGGTCCAAGTGCAGCACATTTGTAATCGTGTCGGGAGTGCCCATCCTGGTCTTCAAAATACTCTATTTAACAAGCCTCTTTCACCAACCCTTTTTTTTTCTTTTTTAATTTATTTTAGTATTAGGTGGAAAAAGTGCGTCTTTTCCCTCTCCCATTTGTATTGGCTCTTTTTCAAATAAATCGGACATGGTTTATGGTGGACTTGGCAGTGTTAGGTTAACGGTTGAACTTGACGATCTTAAAGCTCTTTTCCAACCTAAGTGATTCTATGATTCTATTGCACACAAAAACATGGTGGTCTTGACATTTTTCTCCTATTTTCTGTCTTACCTCCTACTCCTTCCTATGTTTGCATTTTCCTTTCATTGTTATCCTAACAAATTTCAACTCTACTGGTCTCAATTCCCAGCAAGTCTTTCAGGCTGCAGCCAGCTGTGTGATGCACAGCTCCCCCCAGGATTTGGAAATAACGGTTCACTGTTGAAGATTTGCTGCAAAATCCTCCTGTGGTCTGCCAGGAATCTTATTGCCATCGTTGCAGTTTATGGTGACTTGATTTGTTTCTGGCTGTTTTCTTTACTAAGTTTGATTTTTAAAATGCTTCAGAACACTAGTGGGTGCTTTGCAGTTCCCCCTCCTCCAAGTTCAGAGAATTGTCTTGCTTAAACAGTTCGAGCATGTGCTGAATCGGAGAGTGTCTTGACAGTGATAATGTCCCCATTATCTGTTGGAATTTTGTAGAATAATGTCAATTTAGCCTCTTATAGCCTCTTGTCTTACCTATATAATGCCAGTGCTGACTATATTCAGTTTATGATCTTGGAACTCCTCCCTCCTTTTTTTCTGGAAGACATTTGAGTCAGAGGTTTAACCAAATAAGTAGCAGCTCTAATCAGAACTACTTTCAGTTCATATTTTTGATAAAAAGCAGGATAAGCGCCATACGTTCCCTGGATGTGTTCCAAGAAATCTGGATCCAAATACCCATGCTCACGGGGATCTCCATATCTTGGGGTACTGGTATGCAAAGGGATGACACCAGAGGTGGGACTCCACATGAGTATTTTGAAAGAGTGCTCCAGACTGAATGCGGCACTGCACACTTGCTCGTCCTAAATGAGGGACTGGATGGTGGATGCCTGCGGAGTTAATTTTCTGCATCTTTACTAATAACAAAACTGTTATTATTACAGTTGCAATACAGTTTCACATATAGGCAACAGTTCAGGAAAAATAGTTTTGACCTCCTATGTATGCAATTTTATTTTTTGAAGATTCTACTGCCCTGTTAAGGAATATGACCTCCTGGTTCATTACCACCGGACTGGTTTTTATCAGCAGCCCTACGGCATGTTCCACAACAGTAAATCTTGTAGGCTTAAGAATCTTTCTTATCAACATAGTCTGCAAAAAATCTCTCTTTCATGATTCCCTCCTAAGCCCTGGGATCCTACAGGACAGCTGTAGCACTGTCTACATATTCATGGAATATTTAAGCCCACCTTGTGCACTGAGTTTACTGGAATACCAAGATTGCCTAGTTTTTCTATTTCCATTGGAGGCACAAAGTTTTAAATTGTCCCTTGGAAAAAAAAGGACTTGACCACTGAGGTACAATAGTCTTGGGTTAATTTATTTTAAGAATAAAAATCAGTCCTGCATAAGGTCAGTATCAGCATTGCAAACCTAAAGAGTTTCACCTGAGAAGGTTGGTAAGGGAGGATCTTCAGCTTTTTTGATAGGAGGATGCTGTATTCAGGTATTGATAAAGATGTCACTTCTAGCATATGCTTTGCATGGGTAGTCATCTTTGCTTCACTGATTCTTTGATCTTTCATTGATTGTGACTCCCAATGCAAAACTATAAAGGATGTTGTGCTATAAAATGGATCTTAGCTGCAGATCTAGCCTGTCATAATTACCCAGAAATACTTATTTTCTCTGAATTCCTCAGCTAAATCAGACTTGATATCCATACCTCACTACAGGTATTTGGGCTATTTTACTTTTTATTTTTAATACTTGTTTGTCTCACAGAACAGAAGGGGCAGCTGTTGAAGGTATCTGTGGTAAAACATGGAATATAGTAGTCAATCTTTTTGGGTAATGTTGTACTTTGGGATAGCAATGACAAGCATGATGAAATGGATTTAATCTCTTTTCTTAGTACTTCACTGCCAAATTTGTCAAGCGTTGGCTTCACTCAAATTGGGTATGACATGTGGGATAGGGTCTCAAGGACCCTAAGGACTTAAGAGTGGTGGAGGGAATGAAGGAAAAAAACATATTAGCACTTGAGGTGGGTGATGCAATCAGGAGAGACAAAGAAGGAAGAAGACTTTGTGCAAATAAATGAATCTTTATTATTAAAGCTTTGTTTCTAGAAGGACACGCATGCTTCATATAGAGAGGATTCATCCATAGAAAACCTCAATTGTCTGTAAACCAAGCAGTATTTTAAGCCTGTGTAAAAAGTAACCTCTCTGTGTAACAAAAGGTGTAAAGTAAGCCAGGGTTGTGAGTGAAATCAGAATTACAGCATGTTCTGTAATGTCAAGAGACTTACAGAAGTTTCGTGCTTTGGGTGCAGTAGTTAAGTACCTCACCTAGGAGAATTATTAAAACAAATGAAAATTAAGGATATATATAGGCAAGTCTTTTTGGACAGTATTCCGACTCCTATGGCACGCGATATCCTGAGCACTTCAGTGTTCATCTTCAATTGGTTATGTTTGCACTGACTAATTTGTAGGGAAAATCAGGTTTTATGTTTTATGAAGCACTTCAGCTTTCTTCCCCCCTATACCTACGTTTGCTGTTCGCCACTTGGTTCTCAGCTTTAAGAGCATAAAGGAAGCATGGGATGTATATATGGAGCATGGTTTACTATATCCTGCTTCGCCGCCTGTGTAACATTTGCTGATTTGGTTTCCTGTAAAAACTGATACATCAGCTCACTTCTGGCCATAGATAACAGGCAGGAAGAGCTGCCAGGACTCCCAAGAAGAATAGTCTGTATAAATCCTCCACGCAGCACAGAGCTGAAGTGAGTATTTTTATTTTAGGAAGAAAAAGCAAATGGCATGTTTTGATACTGCAGAAGGAAGCTGTTCTCAGAAAATACAGATATTTTAAGTTGTTCGTGATTTCAAACCCATTGCTCTACAGAATGCCTAGATCAGATGACAATGTCAGTATGAAATGAAATAAGAGAGAAACGAAGTTGTTGTGTCGTTGCTGTCTTGATTGTTTGGCAGGCTGCCGTAATGGCTCTGCCTGAGCAGTTACATACTGTACTGATTGAAATAACAAAAGGCACAGTTGCTATTGTACCTTCAGAAACAGACTGTGAGGATCTCTTGTACTGAACTGAATGATGCAGATATCTAATTTCTGGGATTGCTAGTGGAGGTAATCTAATTTGGGTTTAAATGCAGATAGCACAGCCAGCCATTAGTCAATGAAAAATCCATGATTTATCTACAGACTCTCACAGTACTTGAAATGACAAAAGTGCTTTGAAATATTAAGAAGTTTCTTTTTGAAACCTCTAGGTTTGAACATCTTCCATGAAATGGTGGAGATGGCAAATTATAGAAAAGATATTCGTCTTGACAAAAAGCGTGTCCAAAAAAAGAAAAAACCTACCCGATCACAAAACTATTCTTAACGTATCAGAGAAATTGTTTGCCTTTGAATTTTTCTGATTTAACTGCCATTTAATCAGTTTTGAGACTTCACATGTAGGATTAAATTAACAGCTAGGTTTCACATTTTCAAGGTCATTTTGATGCCTAACTCCCACTGAACTGAGGCACCAAAATAATCCAGCCACAGCTGTGGCCGACATTTTGGTTCTAGCCAAGGCACCAGGAAAGGCAAATAACTAATCCCAAATCCTGCCTGGTTTGAGATTATTATGCCTTTCCTCTAGGCACTTTTTACCGTTTCCTGGATGTTTGCTCACATGTGTGGTTTGGGGTTTTTGTTTTGTTTTGATTTTTACTTTGACTTACATAAGAAATATCTTGTCCACCTATGGAAATACCTAAAAAAGTGGGAGTCCAGGTCACCCATAAAGAACCTGTATCTGTTTGAAAACAGGAGGCGAAGGCTCTCCTGGTAACAGGACCATTGCTGTTTGGCCAGGGAGGAGGTACAGGACTATTTCGTAGCAGAGAAAGGGAGAGTGTAGGAGGCTCCTCAGCCCTACATTATTGTTGATGTCCACATGTGTGAGGGCTGACCCCACTGCTGGTGCAAAAAAGGAGATAGTAGTTAGAGAAAATAGTATGGTACTCTGAGGTGTTTTGCGGAGCAGGACATTTTTTGGCTAGGGCCCAGACTTGATGCTGTTGCCTAGAGTTTTGGTCTTTTATGTGGTTTTCAAAACCACGTTTGAATTTGGCTCCCTGCTGTTCTGAGGAAAGCCTTCGTGATTGTACTTTACCGCTCACTCTGCAAACAAGTTTTATCCTGAGGAACATTACTATCTCACCTATAAGTGGTCATCATCTTACAAGTATTGATTGACCTACACAGTACGCTACGCCAGCATGCCTTAAACTGGTGAAATGTGGCATGCAGTGACTGCGCTGCACGCCACGAACATGCAGAAAACCGGTAGCTGAGGTTAAATTCCAGGAGCTCTGGATTCTAGTCCTGTTTGCACATCATGAGAGTGCTGTTTCCCTGGATTCAAAATCTCTTGGCATAGCTCCCGGGAATCTGGACTGCTTCCCTTTCAGATTTTACAAAGTCAATATTCATAAATATTCTCAAGGAAATGCCTGTTGAGTCTGTTACACAGTGGTACAAGACTTAAATCTCAACATTTTAAAATATTTCTTTGAATGGGAAACCAGTTGGACAAGTAACAGTGAAACTGCCTGTTTTGCTTATGAATACAACAGGTACAGCTTGGCTTTGAGGCAGTGTGAGATTTTCTGACTCCTCGTGACGCTTCCCAGTAGGAGAGAAAAAGGTGATTCAGTCTCTCTGCTTTTTCATGCCAGGGCATTTCTGCTGAAAATGCTACCCAGTGAAGAGCTGAAGTGATGGCTTACGTTTGGATGCTTCTGGCCCAAGTCATAGAATCATAGAATTATAGAATCATTAAGGTTGGAAAAGACCTCTAAGATCATCGAATCCAACCGTCAACCCAACACCACCATGCCCACTACACCATGTCCCTTAGGGCCTCATCTACACGTCTTTTAAATACTTCCAGGGATGGTGACTCAACCACTTCCCTGGGCAGCCTGTTCCAAGGCCTGACCACTCTTTCAGTAAAGAAATTTCTCCTAATGTCCAATCTAAACCTCCCTTGGCGCAACTTGAGGCCGTTTCCTCTCATCCTATCACTTGTTACTTGGGAGAAGAGACCAACACCCACCTGGCTACAACCTCCTTTCAGGTAGTTGTAGAGAGTGGTAAGGTCTCCCCTCAGCCTCCTCTTCTCCAGGCTAAACAACCCCAGTTCCCTCAGCTGTTCCTCATAGGACTTGTTCTCTAGACCCTTCACCAGCTTCGTTGCCCTTCTCTGGACACGCTCCAGCACCTCAATGTCTTTCTTGTAGTGAGGGGCCCAAAACTGAACACAGTGTTCGAGGTGCGGCCCCACCAGTGCCGAGTACAGGGGCACGATCACCTCCCTGCTCCTGCTGGCCACACTATTTCTGATACAGGCCAGGATGCCACTGGCCTTCTTGGCCACCTGGGCACACTGCCGGCTCATGTTCAGCCGGCTCATGTTCAGCCGTCTGTCGACCAGCACCCCCAGGTCCTTTTCCTCTGGGCAGCTTTCCAGCCACTCTTCCCCCAAGCCTGTAGCGTTGCCTGGGGTTGTTGTGGCCGAAGTGAAGGACCCGGCACTTGGCCTTGTTGAACCTCATACAGTTGGCCTCGGCCCATCGATCCAGCCTGTCCAGGTCCCTCCGCAGAGCCTTCCTACCCTCACTACTGGTTCACCGAGCAGTTTTCAGATGGCAGGTTCTTTGGGCCAGTGTAGTGCTGTTCATGTATTTAACATGTTGCTACATTTCTTAATAACTTTGGAGCTCTTGCCAAACTTCTCAAAATTCAAGGCAAGGCTGTTGAATTTCCCAGAAATTATGATTTACAGACTTCGATTCACCCTTCCTATGTCATCAAAACTTCGTAAGAGGAGGAGAGCAGTTTAAACGTCTGTCTTCTCTTTATCTTTCTCCCACGAAGACCTAGCACAGGAGACACTGCATTGAGAGAAGGTGGTAAGGTGTTTCTCTCTTGGAGCAGAGGAAAAAGTGAGAAGGCTCATTAGTGCAACTCCTGCAGCCCCCTTCAGATCCAGGTAAGGATTAAGCCCCAAGGCGTCTCTTGTACCAGTCCCAGCCACCTGTTTCAGTATGTGCCTTCTCACAGCAGCACTCAGCATCATCCCAGCCCCTCCTCACCCCTCAGATGAGGGCAGGTCTGCTCCCTCCATCAGAGCTACTCCCACACACCAGGTAGTACCAGCCTCCCTCCCTCTACCCCTGTCTCGCAGGTCATCCTCCTTCACACATACCTCTTCAGATCACAATCTACAAAATTGTTACACGGCTTTTATTTCATTTGAAATAGGCTGGAGGGTAGAATAGCTCTGAGACTGTCTCAGCCACTTTTTGGCTCATAAATTTCACTATATTCAATACTCAATATACACATGACTATATTTGCTTCTCTAGTAAGTCGAGGGAGGTAGTAACTATCTCATTTTAAGAGTAAGGAGGTGAGGGCAGAAATAAAGTGAAACACAGGACCACTAAGTTAGGTCCTTAGGCCTGGCTTTATGGAGAACTGTGTGTTCATCAGGACTGGCGATGTTCCTGGGTGACACTGCAGCGACAGGACACGGGCTGTGCAGATCTGAAATCCACTGTGGGAGGCATCTGTCGCCGTACATGTGCCAGATCTAATGCCTCCTGCGGTGGTCTAATGAGTCATCCCGTCTTCTGAATCCAGCATGACAATCACGTTTCAAACAAACTTGGTGAACTGCGTCTGAATGCATAAACAGTTTTGGACTAATCAAAATGACATTATTTGGTGACTAAACAATGTCAAATAAAAACATCATTATCAATCTCGGTCATGCTCAGGAGAGATAAACCTACCACATTTATGAGCAAAACGCAGGGAGAGCTGTAGTGGGGCAGAGGGCCATTTCGCTGTTCTGGTGCTGGCCTAAAGGGAAGTCACTGGGAGGGACACTCGGTCTGTTCTGGCACAGACAGAACTGAGGCGTGGAAATTTTATTCTGTTCTGCACGAAATATTACGAAACGAAAAATCCTGTTGTTGAAATTAGAATGAAATGTAACAGTGTTCTGCGAAAGAAAATCTCATTTTTTCCCTACTATATTGAAAATGCAATAATATGTACTCAGTGACTGCTTGGTTTACATAATACTTCAAATATTTCAATGTTACTGAGTTCATTTTCTGATGAAAAAAGATTATTAAATTCTGCAAAAATGGTGAAAAAAATTCCAGATAGCACAGGCTTAAGGAGTTCATTGAGTAAGACAGGAGGTTTGAACATTAAATCATAGATGTAACTGCAATTCTCAGTGCCTTTAGTGAAATTAGATATATTTCCTCCCAAAAATCTAATATTCTGCCCATGGATAAATCCTATACTATGGGTAACAGTTCATAAACTTGAGTTTAGCATATGTTTAAACTTCTGTAACAATAATCTCACTAATATTAGGGATAGTATCAAGTTTTTAAGAAATATGTGCCTTTTTTTTACTCATATTATTGTTTAATTTCATTGTTCTTTGGGAAATTGCACTGAAACCTGTTTCCTTTTTTCAAATAAAACTCCTCTGTCACATGTGTGCAGTACTTTGCTACTGTAACCATCATGAATTAATATTCATGAAGGCATAGACTTACTGGCATACTGATCATGGATGTAGACTTTTATTTATAATAAAGAATATTGCAGTGTTGCTCAACTACTACCCAAAAGAATAGTTGCCAAAAGAATGATTTCAAGATTTCTCAGGTATCCTCTTAATGCTTACAGGAATGCCATAGTATTCCTATTCCAGTGAGACAGGATCAAATCTGTGGTTAAGGAGTGTGGCCTAAGATTTCATCCAAAATTAGATTATTTGAAATTAAAACAAACAAAGAAACCCCAAAATAATCCTCTTCTCTGCAAACAAAGCCAACCCAGACTCTCTACCCAACAGTTACCTATTGATCCCATAACCTGCTCAGAAGTTTCTTCTTAAATACTGTCTCCTAGTCATTTATTTCTGTCCTAAGGGATGATAGTTCTTGAAGGACTTGTGAAAGCTCATGTCTATGGTTATATTTTGAGTTGATAGTGACAATGGATATGAAGACTGTTTTTGAATTAAACTGGATTTTTTTGTGCTTGTACCATGATACAGCAAATAGAAAGGACTGACAAACCAGCTCTGTACTGCTTATCCTTTTAGCTTTCTTTATCGTGTCTCAACTTTTGCCCTTCACTTCTAAAAAACCTATTTCCTGGTAAGAAAATCTCTTCATCCTTTATTAAACATTGTTTCATCTGTGAACTGCCACATTGCTGCTGCGTCTCTTTTTAACCATGATAAATAACTAGAACTGAGTGTACAGCTCAAAGGTAGTAACTGTTATCAGTATGTTATGGCATTACATTAATTTCAAGGTGTGCTCTGCTTGACTCCCACGGAGTTCCAAATTTTGCTGACCTTTGACTCTGCAATAATATGCACATAGTTGGATATCATTATGCATGAAGAAAACTTAGAGACCACTAGTGTACTAGTAAAGTTATGAGGGGGATTAAAGATGTGTATTCATTTTGTTAATTGAGAAGTAGTCTTATCAAAAGACTTATGGCACCTAGATAAATGAGATATGGCAGTCTGGAGCTTTATAATTGTCTCTTGTGCAGAGGACAGCGCCATGGGTCCCACTGCTCTGGTTGTGTACAGCTCTTCGCCATGCAGAGCACTGTGAATTAAAACAACATTCCCACAGTTATCACTTAGGAGTGCTTTATTATTACGGAATGGGAGAGAAAACTGAATAGACTGTGAAGAGCAACCAATGCTTACTACAGTGACATTCCCTTTCTGCCTCCTCGCTGGAGGGCGTTTGTAGCATGGATTTCATGTTTGAGAGCAATTCTGTTCTGGGAGTGAACTAAGGTACTTTACCTCTCAAATGAGTGGTGAGCTATTTTCTTCCTGTACAACAGATACCTGCCATAACTTGTAGGCAGACGATAGAGGAAGGAAGTTAATCCCATTTGCTTTATGCTGGACAACTGAAAGGTAAAAAAGGTAATTAAAAAAAGGTTTTTTAAAAAAAGAAAAGCATGTAGGGCTTCACAATAAAGGCTTGAGGTGTTGCCTTGAGAAAAACAAGATGTTTATTCAGATTTAATATTTATTCTATTGCTTTACTTAGCGCAATGATGTGTGTATCCTGTTCAGCAATGCAGGCCCAGGCTCAGGTTAGGTAAGACTGGACATGTGTTCATGGAAGGGTATGAGATCCAAATTGCTCCTCTCTTTCTCTGCAGTGACAGCAAAGGGAGGTTAGGATGATTGTACCACTGTCTTAGGAGTTGAGTAGGTGGGCTGAATACATTTGGGTATTTAGAGGAGTTTTTTTGTGGGATTTAAAGTAATTACAGAACAATAAATCTACTTTCTTGGCAGTGCTTTACTTTTTTTTTTTTTCCTCACCAAGGGTCAAAATTTCTTGTTGAGATAATGGTATTGTAAAACCAGTGCTGAACTGGATCCTACTTATGCACTGTTGTGTTCACTGTTCCTATTAGCTGTCTCATTTCTACGTGCTTGCAGAAGTCAACAGGATGATCTTAAGACTGCAAAGCAAGACATGAGATGAAAAAGTGCTGAAAGTTTTCATAACCCTTCTTTTTACTAGCTCCTGTATGGAGGAATGGTGCCTGCTTCAGCCTTAGCTACATTAGAAATCAGCTCTCGTGACTGTTGGTCAGCATCCATAGGTTTGTGTCTTGGCTCTTTTAGATAGATGCAACAGTGCTATAATTTTTCCGCAATTTGATAGTTACATTTAGTTTGTCTGTCATTGAAAATTCTTAGAGAAAATTCAAGAGTTCTGTCCATTTTCTGTGATTTTCCTCTTAGCTTTTAAATCCTTTTGACCCCTGAAAGAGTCTGGTTTAAATAAAGCCAAATTCTCTGGCTCCTATATACTAATTAGAATGTATAGAATAGTAAAGTTCTTGAAATGATCTTCATAAATAATGTTTTAGTCTGTATCTGTTGTGGTTTAACCCCCAACGGCAGCTAAGCCCCATGCAGCCGCTCACTCACTCCCTTGCAGCGGGATGGGGGGACAGAATCGGAAGGGTAAAAGTGAGAAAACTCGTGGGTTGAGATAAAGACAGTTTAATAGGTAAAGCAAAAAGCTGCATGCACAAGCAAAGCAAGATAAGGAATTCATTCACTGCTTCCCATCAGCAGGCAGGTGTTCAACTACTTCCCAATGAAAGCAGGGCCTTCGGAAGACGCCGTAACTCCAAATGTCCCCCCTTCCTCCTCCTCCTTTCCTCAGCTTTTATTGCTGAGCACGACATCATACAGTGTGAAGTATCCCTTTGGTCAGTTGGGGTCAGCTGTCCTGGCTGTGTCCCCTCCCAACTCCTTGCCTACCCCCAGCCAACTTGCTGACTGGGCAGCATGAGAAACAGAAAAGGCCCTGACGCTGTGCAAGCACTGTTCAGCAATAACTAAAATATCCCTGTGTTATCAACACTGTTTTGGTCATAAATCCAAAACATAGCACCTTCTGAGCTGCTATGAAGAAAATTAACTCCATCCCAGCCAAAACCAGTACAGTATCAAACTTTGGCTCTTTACAACAATACAATCTTCTAGAAAGCTTACTCTCCAAAATCATTCAATAGTGTGAGAATGTTGTTTAAATACTCTAGGATGACTAATGAAATGCTGAAATGTTTATAGGGGGTATTCCATTACGGGTAATCACTATAGAATCAAAAAATACCTTGCTTGGTTACATATGAACTACCTCACTGTTCACAGAATAAGAGTGTAATGTCTGTATCAAGAGAGAAAGTATTTACAACTTGGTATCTCACAAGCAAGTTGTGATGTCAAGCATTTAAGAAAAAACACTGAGAAGAATTAAGCTGGGGAGAAGTCATCAGCATCTTCCATTGCAGAACTTCCAAACATCTGTGTCTTAATGCTGGAAGGCTTCATGATGCCCATGGAAGAAATATTTCAATACAAAAATCTTTGGTATCATCTTTGGATTCTGTTTAAACCAGATGCTTTTTCTTGGTGGGTGGATAGAAAGTGGCGCCGTTTATGGCTACATTCCTCCCTGTCCCTAAGCAGGCTATTTCCCAGCTATTCTCTGAAATGTGTATAACTTACAGTTTCTGGTTTTGAAATAAAAAATCATGTATATGCTAAACTGGTGGCTTTGCTAAGGAAAAGTCTTTTCATTAAAAGAAAGTAAGTCTTGGCTGCATTCACCAGGTAGCCCCTAACATAATATGCTAATTTTAAGATGTGAACACCTTATAACTAAGGACCTCTTATCTATATTTTATATGAAACAGTCCCCACCCCACAATCCAATATCTAGCTGTATTTCTGAAACATGATGTAGTGGAATACCATGGAAAAATCAAATCAGAGCTGATAAAAGGCACGTGACAGGATTTATGTAGGTACACTGAGTGTTCTGCAGCCATGGATCTTCTCTCCTTTGCCGCTTGAGACTCCTCTGTGACGACAGAAAGCAGAAACCTTCTAAAATGTCTTTACTTGGTCTGAGCATCTGAAAACTTCGGGCTGTATTTACTGTGGCTTTTAACTATATAGGTGACACTCATTTGTAGCTGTAAGCAACCAGAAATGCAATGGCATGGACATTTCTCTTTATTTTCATAGTGTGGGTCAAGCATAAACTGAATTTGAAATGTTAGAAATCATGAGAGTACACATATATTCCCAATAACCATGTATATTTATGAAGTAAAGTGTATGCAAAGAACAATGACATTCCTGCTTTGCAGTAAAGCCAGAATGTTGGAATTTTTAATGTTTTTTAAATTTAAAGCACTGATAGAAGATTGCATCAGTTAAATTTAAAGTTAATATTGTACATGATATTGATGGCATCTCCAAGGGACTTTTACTACGTAAAGGTTCTCTGGCGACAGATATTAAAGCCTTGATTGTTCTCCTTCCTGAAACATTTTATTATATTTTGTTTCAGAAATCAGAAACTTCAAAATCAAATTTGGAATAACATTTCAGAGGAATCTGATTTGCATAAAAAAGAAATATTAACTTTGCCAATTCTTATTTTTTTCCCTGCTCAATAGCTTGTTTATATAGCTTCTTAATACAGTATAGGTATTGTGATAATTGAGAGGATACAAATGATGTACATTTTGTTCTTGAGCATTTGTTTATTATATATGACCGTGCAAACATTAGAAATGTATAGAAAACTATTGAATGCCATCTGAGAGATACAGGTTCTCATACGAAACATCAAAAACTCTTGGATGCAAATGTGAAAGAATGGATAATAATCCAGTTCTTTTGCTTCAACACAAACAAAATAGGCATATTATGTTTCAGGTCTGGATATGATTTCATTTAGACTGAACTTTCCATCTTCCTGTTGACTATCAAAGTCAAGGGCCACTGTAACTTCAGGATTTCAGGATATTTGGCCAGGAAGTCACCAGTCGCAAGTATTGGATGTGCCAAAAGCAGAGAGGGTCCGACCTGTTTCAGAGGAATTTAGGCCTTTCTGTTCCAAATGCAAATGGCAGCTGGCTTGCTACCCACAGAGAGAGATGAAAACATATGTATATCTAGGGCATCTATCCTGTCACTAGTTATTTAGCAGATTGAACTTCTGGTAACTATTTGCCTGCAAATCACTATAGCCTGAGACTTTGCTGAATCCTTTTGTCTCAAAAGAGAGAAAATCTTTCCCTTGGACTATATCAGATGAGAATATACGATTCATGTATTTATGAGATGATTCCCAAAGAGCAAGCCAATTCCAGACATAATTGTTGAGGGGTATGCTGCAGATGAGACATGGAGGCTATGTGAATAAGCTCATCGAGACCTGTGCTTCTCTAGACGTGGTATATATATAAATACATATATATATATACACACCACACTCAAAATGGCTTTGAAGTGGCAGTATCTCCAGTGTGTGCAAGGGACAATGAGAAAAAGGGAGTTTGCAGATCAGGAGGGGAGCTCTTGGGAGGCACAGATCCCAAGAAAGGCTGGAATATTTGTCTTGAAAGCAGCTCTTCTGATGTCTCATTTTCGTTGGAAGGGACCTCTGGAAGGTCTAGTACGACCCTCCTCCCCAAAGCAGGGCTAACCTGAAATTTAGGTCAGGTTGCTCAGCTCCTTGTCCAGTTGAGTTTTGAGAATCTCCAAGAATGGCCTAATACAGTTCCTTCTGTCACTTCAGAGTATAGCTCATTCCTGGTACAGCCACTGACTGCTGAATAGGTGTAACTACTCATTTACTTATTTCCATTTTTTCTGCCTATTTGCATGACATACATATGCACTTAAGTTATGTGCAGCCCCCTTTGCTATTTGAATCATCTGGGTTTAATCTAAAGACTTTTGTGGCAGTTGTACTTACTTACATTGAGACTGAACTTCACACGGTGTCTCCCTTCTCTGTTTATCTTGGGCCAAAAGAATTCCCAAACTTTCAGTGACGGTCTTACAAACAACAGTATTCTGTTGGGGTAGCACATTATTCTCCATCTTCTGACTCGTTCCTTCTACCACTAGATGCTTTCCTGGGCTTCCAGGTGTTGCTAACTGCTAGTAAAATAAATACGTAGACAAATATTAAGGTGACTTAGGAAAATACTTTTTCTTCTACCTCTAAAAACACTTTTCATACATGCTTTGAATGCCTGAATCTTTTGAAGGTGGTAGTGCTAGAATATGGTGGAATTCTTCATTTCTGAATTGTACTATGATTATTTGAGTTAGCTATAATCTCCTCAGTGCAAGCACTCGTATCTTTTAGTTGTTCAGCATAAAGGCCATTGCAAATAGTTAGTGAATAATAAATATCTGCCATATACTGCAGCAAGAGATGAAGTTTCCCAGATGAAAGTTCATCAACATAATGGTACAGAACATTGCTGATTATGGCTGAAATACTTCCCACCTCCCGTCCCTGGGCCAGGCTGTGCCTAACCTTTACGTGGGTCCACAGATGTCAAGAGAAATTATGAAGGACTTCCTCTTCACTCCCCACATGTAGTCCGCAGGAGGGCCCAGCACAGCTGAAGTGCCTGGCTGGAATCCCTTCCAATGTTAATGGGAGTTTCATCATTGACTTCAAACGAGCTTGGCCTTCATCATTTCTTCTCCTCTAACAATATTGTCAAAGTACCTTCTCACTCTGCCCTGTCTTCTTCCATGCTAATCTCATATTGGTGTTTCCCTGGACGTGTTCTACTTTTCCACCCAGAACTTCCAGCAAGGAGGCTTTTGAAGATTTTCAATACTTACTAGAGATTTCTGAGTGCATGACAGTACAGGGAGAGCTGCTGTACAACATGCTTCACACACGGTAGGTTTGGTGCTTCTCAAATTTGTGCATGCTGTATCACAAAGCTCAGTAAGTGTGATATGTTACAAAAGTCTCTCTGTGTAAAACAGCAGTAAGACTGTTGTATTCCATCCATTTCGGACCCTTCAGACCACATACTGGTAACGGCCTCTGAGGAATAACGTGCTGCTCCCCACAGAAAAGCATACGGGGAGGTCTCCTACCCAGCACAGCAAGAAGCCATAAAAACCTCAAGGTAGATTGTGCTCTAAAGGCACCTTTTCAGAAAGGTTATTTAATTCCAGTAGGTGCTTCAGCTTGTGAAAACCCAGCTAGCGAGCAAGGTTTTGTTTTTCTCACGCTCTGATTCACGAGCAAGATTTGAATCCTGTTAACAGCAGGTAGAGCCAGCACAGTCAGAAGAATAAATAAATAAATAAATAGGTTGAATTCAATTTATCGCCGATCAGAAAATGCCTCGTTAGTTTTTGAGCCCGTGGGTCCCCTCCGGCTCGTCCTTCCCACCCCCAGCATAGGCTGCGCCCGCCGCCCGCCGCCCCCTCCGGCCCCGGCGCCGGCCCCGGCCGCGTCCCGCGTTCGCTCCCCGGTGGTTGTTGCTCGCACGTGGGGGAGGAGTGATGGGGACGGGGGGGCAACCCAAATGCCGGTTTCCCAAAAGTAGGTCTCTGCTACTTCTGCAGTCCTCGCTCTCGGGAGAAACCCGGTCGTTCGAGCGGGGGTTTTGTTTGAGACTTGGGTTCACCTCAGAAAGAGAGGAGGGGGATGTCCTGCCCCCTCGGCGCGGGTTTGGGTAATTTGCTTGGAAAACAAACCGCTGACCCACATGCAGCGCTGACAGGGTCGCAAAGAGGATATAAAAAAAACCCAACAACAACCCTCCTCTCAGCCATCACCACTTTATCACCTGCATGTGCCTGGAAGGACGCTCTTCCCTCCACTGAGGGGAAAAAAAAAATCAGCTTAGGAAAGCAAAGTTTGAACAGCGAATTCCTGTTATTTCAACACGCCCCATGTGACAGGATATTTCCTTATCATTTCGAGCCCAGAGCTTTCCCTGATCCACCAGCCCTTCACAAGTGCGGAGGACCTGCCCGGCGGGAAGCCCTCTCCTCACAGCGGCGGGGCGCCATGGGTGAAGCCGCGGCGATGGCTCCCTCCCTGCTCCTGCTTCTCCTCGCACTTCTCCCCCGGGTTTTTCCGCTGCTGGGTAAGTGCCCGCAGGGGCTGTGCGGGGTGAGACGTGCCGGGAAAAGAGCGGGGTCGCGGCGGGCACCAAGCCCAGCCTGACCTGGGGCTCGGGCGGAGGGAAGCAGCCCCGCAGGTGGAGAAGCCCGTGGCCATTTTAACCCCCTCGGTGCTGCCTGAGGGAAGCCTCGATGCGGCGAGCTGCCGCCTCCCCTCGGGCCGTCCCTCAGCCGCCCGCCACAACGGTCTCACCCTCCTTGCCTGCACCCTGAGGTGTCCGGTGGGTGAAGCTGCCCGACGAGGCAGCCCTCTGGGTGCCCATGGTGTTGTGGGTGCCAAATAGGGCTGTCACTGGCAAGCGCCTCAGTTTCCCCCACTGCCTAGGGGGCTCAGCCCCCAATCGATTTAACACCATCACCCTGCTTTCCCTCAGCTGCCTCCTGGCCGCCAAGGTCTGTGGGAGGGCCTGGTGTTGGGGCTCTGCCTTCCTCCAGTCCTCTGGTCTTCGATGGGCCTGGGGACCTGCTTTTGGCAGATAGCTTTTGTGGGGGGATGTTAAGGTAGCTGAGGTATTGGCACGGAATAGAGCTGTGAAAACAGGCGAAAGCTGTGTTTCGTGGTGAAACCTGGAGCTTGCACCCTCTCGCTCTGAGAATTACTGTGATTTCCAGCGCACTGCTATTTTTCAGTGAAAGTTTTGCATCTGCTTTTCCCGAAAGCCTCTCGGCATCCTCGGCTGTCCAGTTTGAGGTCTACTGAAGCACAACTTCATTACATTGCTTTGTAACCTTTCTTGCTTTGTGTAATTAGCAGCAATCACTGTAATGATTAGCAATGCTAATCAATTAGCAGCAACCAGGCTATCTGGTAAGTGAGAGTCTGCGTGGAGAAGACAGTCATCCTACCTGCTTGCTGCCTTATTGCCCCCCCCCCATCTCAGTTCTGGCTTTTGGTGTGCTCTTCCTGTGTTCTCCATTACTGTTTAACACTGGTAGCGCTTCACTGGCTTCATGAGTTACTTCTTGATTTACGCTTGCATAATCTGTGATAGTTTGCAAATGCTGCAGAGTGTGAAGCTACGTTGGCAGACTGGAAATCTCTACCGTGGAAAAGATACTTGGCCAGTGAGATTTTACAGTACATGATACAATTCTTTGGATAAAAGTTGGAGCCAGAGATAGGCAAATAGTCACAGTGTGGTGGGTGAAGAAAAATGAAAGCCTGTGATAAAAATTCTATTAGGATCTACTTGGGACAGTAGAGGGAAAAGATGCTAGATCTCCCTGGAAGGGTTATAACTGTGAGGTAAGTTGGTTCTTATGCCTGGCACGTTCCTATGCATTTTAAAGAACCTCCTAGGAGTAATTTTCAAAATATGGATTAGTCTGTTAGAAATTGGTGTAATTCAAAGAACCAAGCCTGTGGTACTCATGATCACACTGTGGTGGACCTTTAAGTGTACCACCTACAGCTCATCTACAGTGAATAATGGCACCCTGTTATGGGAGCTCTATAGCAAACGTTGCTACAGAACAGGGAAACACAGTTAATGGTTATATGAGTAATTCTGCTCAGCCCATTTTACAGATACAACTCATCATGTTGACAGGAGCAGTATCAAGTGTATACAGAGAAGAGTTGACAGGACATGGAAAGTGTTGCACAAATACCTGGCTTGTTTCATATTCTTCTAGACTATCTGATAACTCACACAGAAAGTGTTGTACGGGAATACTCTTTGGTGTCCGCGCAGGCAGAACAAACACAGAAATAAAGCTGTAAACTAGAGCAACACAGGACCATGCTACAAGTCTGCTGTATGGTCATGGATGAGATAGGAACAACTCTGAGGGGAAGGAAATCCTCAGATCTCCTCAGAAATCCAGCAACTACAGTCTCAGCCACAGTTGCTCCTGCATCCTGCTACCTCCTGTTCTGTCCTGTTTTGGTGCCAACTTATTTGCAGTGCCTGCTCGGCTGTGTTGGCCCTTTAGCTGCTTACCTATGTATTATTCCCTGTCAGAGCCCTGCATGTGCTGGGGCCCTTGTATAAGCAGTCGTGTCGTGTTTACACACTGCTAACACTTTTGTAAAGGTGGAGTCAGAAAAGCAGAGGACCAAAGATTTGTGTGGTGTTTTTTTGTTTTGTTTTGTTTTGTTTTTCCCCCACTGGCCAGACCTCTTTGTTCAGCTTTCTAACCTTGTTTCTGAAGCCAAAACTCCGCACCCTTTCAGACTTGGGTGCAGCAACCCAGGCTTTTGACTCTGGGGTACCTTTTTCACGTGCATAGCATCCTCTCTTTAACACTTTAAGCTGCATAAAATAAGGAATGTTATTTTAGGCCACAAATACAATTTTAGCAGTTTGAAAGATCAGGCAGTGCAGTGTTTTCCACACATGTGAAAATGTCTGACATCTCTTTTACCCAGAAACTTTAAATAAGATTTCAGGAAAAGGAGACTTGCAAGCGTTGCATATATATCAGTTTACAATAACATTGTGCTAAATGCTAGTAGAAAAGCAGAATAAAAACAGTTATCACCAGCAGTGATAATTATACATTTCCTTGTATTGTCTGTGAGTAAAACAGATTGGCAAAAGGTAATGATTTCTGTCTCCAGTGCTCATCAGTTTTACCCTACTTCCCAGTGAGTTGGAAGCCAAAGGACAGGAGAAGGAAACTGAACCATGGATGAGATAAGTCTAGGTCAGCTCTTTCTCTGAGAGAGAGGTTATTTGTTCCCAGGTTGTTCTTATGCAGAAAAGTATGATCATTTCCGTATTGGAGCCTCAGAACAGAAGGGAAAATTTTTCCTGTTTCCCCTTAAATATTCCTCTGTTATAGAATTTGTTTAATTTGGTAATCATACACTAAAATAAATAATGTCTTAATTAGCTTCAATCCCTAGAGTCACATAAATTAGTATTTCTCTTTCCCAACTTGTAGCCCAGTTAAAATACAGTTTTAAGACCTTGTGCATCCTGTTGCATTATGCGATCCAATATCAGAGAGAACTATCAAGTTACCGTGCTAAAATGTATCTCAAGGGGATCAGAGAGGAGAAATTCTTAGTCTTTGGGCAAGACCAGCTCAAAAATGTTGCACTGCATAGTACATCCAAGTGTAAGAGATGCTAAAAACTTTTCTAGTGGTTACAATTTTGAAATAAACTTTGAATACATGAAAATGCATACTGTGAAGCACTATTTACTTCAAGGGAGAAATAACTTTGGGAGCTATGAAGAGCCTCATAGATTTTCATAAGTCATTAAGAGGCATACCTGATGATGGCAAATCCCACTGTTGTCAGTATTTTATTCATAATGGAGCAATGTAAGAAAGGAGAGAGAAATCACTGATTACTGCAGTTGAGTGAAAAATGAATATGCTGTTCCAGCCCTACAAGTAGCTTGTGAATAAAGCTTAAAAAATATTCTTCCCCTCAGTTAAGACTTTAGGGTTTTTAGCAGACCTTATGGGAACAGAACTCCCTACTCTGGGGAAACGGAGCCTGAAGAACTTAGTGGGTGTTGTCATCTCCTCACGCCTGGGAGCCAGTGCTGCTGGAGTGCTCAGTGTCAGAATCTGCAGTGTACAGTGTGCGTGCACCCTTGTTTCAGTAACTCCCATAGGTGCAGCTTGGAATAATACCATGAGTGTGTTTTTTCTCTTCAGTTTAACCCATGCTTTAAAACTACAGGAGACACTAGATCTGCATCTCTGCTGCCTTGCACTTTTGAGTGTAGATGCTTTCACTGGTGCAAAATAGTTGAAATGTCCTCACATCTGACTGCATTGTACAGTCACTTCAGCAGGTGTAGGCCACCAGAGTACCACACCTTCTTTTGCTGAACATATGATGAGATTTTAACCCCAAGAGTAGTGTCCAGATTTGTATTTCATTTAGATAATAAGAAAGATACTTCAAACCAAATGATTCCAGTGTTTTTTTTGTCTTACAGATACTAGCATCTTCTTAATATATAATGAAGACCACAAGCGCTGTGTACTGGCTCAAAGTTCTAATTCAGTGACTGTTGCTCCTTGTGTTCAAGAGAACGAGTCACAAAAATTCAGGTGGGTCTCAGATCACCAGCTTATGAGCATAGCATTCAAATTGTGCTTGGGAGTGCCATCGAAGAAAGACTGGGTTCCGATCACTCTGTATCCTTGTGACAAGGCTAGTGAACTTCAGCGATGGGAATGCAGAAATGAGACTCTCTTTGCAATCCAAGGGGAAGATTTGTTTTTCAACTATGGAAACAGACAGGAAAGGAATATTATGCTGTACAAGGGATCTGGTTTATGGAGTAGGTGGAAAGTCTACGGAACCACAGACGATCTGTGTTCTCGAGGCTATGAAGGTAAAGTTCTGTGAATTAATTTCTGTATTTCAAACTCATTTCTATGTGTATCTAATTAAAATATTTAGAAGTGTAGGAGAATTTCCTTCATCTCATTAATGATCAGCGAGTGTGACTTCTGGTGAAATCAGCAATACTTGAAGGTGTTTTTTATGTTTTTTGAGGGGTTCATTTTGCTTTTTTGTCAAAGTTGTCAACATTCTGATAGATAATTAACCATGCATGGTAGTGATTCATTTGGAGAGGGGGGAAAAAGTCTATGTTAGTCAGTACACATGTATAACTATTACACTACAGTTAATGATAGTTTTTACTATTTACATGTGTACAGAAAGATGTAGTGTGAGTGTATAGTCTGTTGATTATGGTTTTGGTTTTGGTTTTTTTTTTTCCTTGGGGACCAAATATGAATTATGCTGTAAGGATTTAATTAACTCTTGATATCTTCAGCTCCAGCATATTGAAGATGCCTTCCTAGGTGTTTGAAGTGAGTCTTGGAGTTGGTGTTGAAATGTTAGACAAAGAAATAAGATAATTTAAACAGTTAAATTTTAAAATGTTATGTATGATACATACATACATATATACATACATTTATGATAGGTATCTGGGAATACATTTGGCTTTCCATTTAGTATTCTTTGATAAACAGAAATGGGCTCAGAGGGTGGTAAGCATGCATTTTCTAGGATTGACACAAAGGCTGATTACAGTACTAGTCCTTGGTCTAGAGCCAGAATAAAAGAACCATAGCCAAGCAAGTTATGTGAAAGGAGGCAGGGGGGAAGATGGAGTGATGGCCTTCCATTCCTTCCTCCTTTGTTTTCTAGCAGCTCTGTGAGACAGTGACCTTGGTATGTCATCTCTCTAGCAGTCCCTGTCAAGTAGTGTTCCTCTATATGTCCTCCCATCAATGCATGTAAGTTATATGTGCACACACAGAAAATTGCTTTAGTTACTTCAATAAGTTTCATCGACTCAGGTTTCTAAAGAAACAAAAATTATCTTTAGATGCCAATGGAAATTTTATTTGGGCATAGTATTTATTGGAGTCACTCTGGGGTGTATATCTTTCAAGTTTATACGTACGTGCTCTTCCCTGTCTAAAAGGGTCAGCAATTGAGTGGGTTATTGACAGAAGACTCAGCAGTTGTTTGTGCTTAAAAAGAAAATTGCTTAACTGTGTGGATTTTATACTTTTGATTGTTATGCACGTAAAATTTAGCATGGGAATGTATTTGTCTTGGCTCAGTCAATTCCAGTCAGTGGTCTCCTTAAGCAATAAAAATTTGTCTCATTGTGGACATGGGTATCAGCTTAGACCTAGAGAGTAAAATTATCAATGTCCCATTTCTAGTATAGTTTGTATACTAAGCCAGCAAGCTCTGCTTGCTATAATATGCTGGAATATGATCATAAAGCTGAACTGATATATATCCCATCCTTATTACTGCTTATACATTTTTAAATTGTTGTGTCTCCTTAGATACCTACACAGTGAAAGGAAATGCCAATGGAGCACCTTGTATATTCCCTTTTAAGTTTGGTGATAAATGGTATGCTGACTGCACTGATGCTGGCAGATCAGATGGCTGGTTCTGGTGTGCAACCACTTCAAACTTTGATGTTGACAAGTTATACGGAATTTGCCCATTGAAATGTAAGTTTTTTATGTTCAAGATTCTGCTGTGCTGTTATTCAGCTGCCTGGAAATATTGGTGTCCTTATCATGTGCTTTACTGTACAAAATATGATTTGGAACGGTGCATTTTTCCATCTCTATGCAGCCTGCTATCTTTTTAGGAACTACTTAAATATGCAAATATAGGGCTCAGCATAAAAAAATTGACCAACTACATCCAGGTGAAAGTGTGCTAATCATACGCTGGAATCTGTAATTACACCATTTACTTAAATAGAAAGTTAATTAGATGTAAAGATGTTACATTAGTATATGCAAAAGGCCTTGCAGAAGTTTATGCAGCAGAATTGGAAACTAGAATATAGCTTAACTGAAAATTAAGACTACTTTGTAGAATGAGTTGCCTTTTAAACATGAATGAGCTTACACGAACTTCTTACTAAATCCCAGTATTTCCCAAAACTGTGTGCTGTGTTGTAGTTCAGTATTTAAAATCAATGAGAAGTATTTATATTCTAAATACCCTGGCTTGAGTATAGTTAGTGTTTCAACTGTAGTATTATGAATATACAGAACTTTATTTAGAAATGTTGATATTACTTTAAGTAAATTGGAGTAATTTACTCCAAGTAATTTACAAGCTGCTGCTGCTTCTGTCATACTGAAAGAGGTAGCACTTCTCCTTCCCTTCTTCTTTATTACTGTGTTTTGCTGTAAAGCTCCAGCTGACCGCAGTCAGAGCTAAGGAGAAAAACATGTCTTTCCTTTGATGTGAAGAAAACAGTGTGGGTTGATCTTAACTGGTTTGATGATGAAGTATTAGTGTCCTTGCCTGATTTCCATGAATGTTGCATTCATTATTTCAGACAAATAAAAATTGCATGGTGGGTTTTTTTTTCTGTCAGTATTATTTTCAAGGTATTAAAACCGTGTTGGGAATATCCCATTAATACAGCACATGCAAGATCAACTTAAGAATGCTACCTGTCTAGTGTTCTTTGAATATAGCAAATAGGAGACATCTTTAAAATTTTGTTTAATTCTTTGGCATAATTCAAGGAAATCTATTCAGATGGCTGTGATTGTTTTTGGAAAAAGCTGCTTTATGCTGATTGCCTGCATGTTTCCTTCCTGATTCTTCAGTACTGGCTATAAAATATTCAAGTTTGGGTCATGTATTTTAAAGAAAGACTGGCTGTGGTAGCAGAAGTTTTAGTCAGCCCTATAAAAGAGGAACGCACTGCATGAGAGTGTGATAAGTTAATAAACTCCAACAGCACCTTTAAACATAGAACGTTTAAGTCTTTGTATGTTAAAGTTTACTTAATAAGATCAAAGTGATTGTTGTTTCTTAAACTGTCTGGGAGAGCAAAAGTGGTGATATGAAAATATGTGAAGCAAACTATTACAGCTGTTCATACTGGGGCCTGGACATACAGTGAAATTATCACGATTGAACCAGTTACTCTTTTTCATTGTGAGCAAAACCAGCTCAAATGTTCTCCAAAATGAAAAGGGCGTAAGACTCTAACAGTTATTACACTCAATAGAGGTGTAGAAATTTGACCAGTGAGGGTAACATAATTGGGAGTATAACCGTTTATTTGGTGCTTTAAAAAGAGATGCTGCTACAGTGCCAGTAGACACTTAAATCCCACAGGAAGAAACTGAGAAGTGTTGCTACATCAGACAATTTTTAGTAGCCTAGGAAATACTGGTTCTTTACAGGTTTACAGTGTGTCTTTTTGAGCTGTATGTTGCACTGCAATGTAAAAGTAGGTGTTGGGGAAGAAAACAGGTTGTACAGTGTAAGACCATTGGGAGAGTAAGTCATGAAATGTGCTGATTCAAGTGGGCAAAAGTCCATTGAGGCCCCGTTCTTGACAGATGAAAGAGCTAGAATTGCTGTGAAGAATTTAGAAAGCCTTATAAGTGATGCATAAAACTTGCATCTGACTAGGAAGGAAACAAAAAGAGCAGAGAATGAGGAAATATTTAAATAGTCTTGTTTACCTCTTCCTCCGTAATAATTGTACAAGACTAATAAAACCCTTTCTATCAAGTCAGAACCAGTTTTCTTTATTGAATTATAGATTTTATTATTTTTGCAATCTCTATTTTATCCCAGGCTTGTGCTTATGCACAGGAATTTATGGTCATGTAGAACATAGTGTAGCAAAGAAATTTTGCTTTCTGATAGTCATAAAATATTTTGGACAGAAGTTGGTTTGTGGATAATGATAATCAGATGAAAGTTCCCATTTTTAGCCAAATATCAATATTACAGTAGGTTATGTTTGATTTTTGTTTTCTAAGGCTAATTTGAAAAGAAGTGTTTCATATTATCTATAGACTATCAGATATAATACAGGAAAAAGTGGAACTGGTTACTGACCTGCTGACATTTAACATGGCTCATCCTTTGTCCTGAGTTTTGTTTATTGTACTGTTTTCCTCTTATTTGCACACTTAAGTTTTCTGAGCTCTCTGAATTCGGAAAAGGAAAAGACCTCTTTCTTTCAAATTTTTCACAGCTTGCAACTTGAGAAACTCTGATACTGGCTGCAGGAATTTCAGTCATTTTCCCATTGTCAGCAGACATACAGTGACCTCTGCTATATTCTGCTTTTGTCATGCAACTTTAATCTCTTTATGGAGTGATATTTAGCTCAGTGTTAGGGCCTCCTGTAGGTTCCATTTTTGGCAGAGCACGATCACACTGTTGTCTGTTGCTTGTTGTGGGGATTCAATTGAGGTGAGCCAAGAGAGGCTGCAGCAGTGTAAGGAGTGTGGTACCTTCTGGGGCCACTTCTAATGTTGGTCCCTGCTGGATGATGTTTTCATTGGTTTGGCATTGCCTAAAAGTGCCAAGTTCAAGTATTCAGGGAGATCACAGATCATGTGGCAGAGAAGAAAGCATGGTGGTATGTCAGATACATGCATAAGACAAATCAGGAATTGCAGGAAAGGGTGAGATGGATGCTGATAATTTAAGTTTTGTGTTCAGTGCTTGGGTCTGATTATCTCTATCACAGGAAGAAAATCCATAGCCACTTTACACAGTACCCAAAATTTTGTAAAAAAATTGGGGTTTCTTATCTCAGAAAAGTGGTCAGCTTAATGTACACCTTAGCTAGTACGACTCTCGAATTTTTTAGTCTTTTTCTCCACAGTGAGAAATCAACTCTTTTAGCATGATTTTAGCCACTCATTTTCTATCTTAAACAGCAGCTTTGTTATACCAGAGAAAATGGTGACATTGTTTCATTACCTGTGTGCTGTCCAACATGACTGTCATGGGTTAGCTCTGCCCTGTATTTACTAACACATTAGAGAGCCTCAGGACTCCTTTCAAACCAGTTCTCTATTGCAGTGGTTAGGTTTGTGTATTTTTGCTAAGCGATTTATTCTGTATTTTTTCTGTCTCTGACTTCATGATTAGTTACAGCATTTCTTTTTCTTCCTACAGTTAATAATATTGATTTATTGTGGAACACCGATCCTTTAACAAATGTCCAGTACCAGATAAACTCTGAGGCAGCTCTGAAATGGCATCAGGCAAGAAAAAGCTGTCAACAACAGAAGGCAGAGTTATTAAGCATCACAGAGTTGCATGAACAAACATACCTGACAGGTAGAGTAATATTATCCATCAGTTTTTTTTAAAAGTGCATTATTGTAGCAGTGACACTTATATAGCATGTTCCATCTTGAAAATGGATATTTGTTTAATTCTGATAATTAGTAGATTTAAATTGTTATCTTGAATGATTTAGCTGGAAAAATTAGACAGATAACAATTATTTTATCCTGATTTAATATTGCCAGAAACTTACAGTAACATAAAAAATACAGCAATTAAGTAATGCAAGCAATAAAGAGTGAATGTTGGAATGGAGGAAAATGCGAAGAAGTTTGTAAACCAAAGATGCAGATACCAAGATTGCATCATCCTTTTTGTGCTCTACTTGTTGTGTGTACTACACACACAACACTAGTCAGTGTTTTTGGCTTATCTCTTTAAAGGTGTTGTATCATCAGTATGTGCTAAAATATGAAAAGAAGAAAACTAATAAACAAAAGGGCTTTTATTTTCAATGTCCTTCAATGTTTTTTGGAAGTAATTTCCAAACTTCTCTGAAAAAATTCGGTCCTGAATTTGTGCTTGAATACATTTACATTCTACAATGAGACAGTCTCCTTTTTATTACCTTCTTAGACTGTGTACATACATGAAGTAGTCCACTAATTCATCTATTAAATAGATTAGAAAATATTTTGAATATGTTACATCAGTTGGAAGATAAGCTTTTCTATGCCATATGTTGTACTATGTAAGTTCATAGAATCAGAGAATGGTTTGGGTTGGAATGGATATTTAAAGATCATCAAGTCCACTCCCCCTGCTATGGGCAGAGACGTCTTGCACTAGATCAGATTGCTCAGGTTGCTAGTCCTTGACACCACTTCACCTTTCTCCCAAAGGTTTTGCCCAGCCCATGGGTGGGTTAGAGACTCCAGCATGAAATGCCCTCCTCTCAGTAGGTGTTTGAGCTATAATCGGTGACGTGGGGCATTGCGGCACTCTGCTGGACAAGCAAGTTAACTGCTATAGGGTTTTAAATTAATGTTTGATTCCTGTACATTTTACTGTAGCGTAAGTGGCTAGCCCCACAAAGGGCAGGCTAGTCTGTGCATTCACAGCCTGACTCATTTTAATAGGTAAGTAGAAAGCTTTCAATGGTTTTTGTTTTTTTGGGGATTTTTTTTTTGACCTTGAGCACTTCTAATGGTGGGGAACCACAGCTTCTCTGGGCAACCTGTTCCAGTGTCTCACCACCTTCATCGTAAAAAATTTCTTCATTATGTCCGATCTAAATCTACCCCCTTTTTTTAAAAAACTGTTGCCCCTTGTCCTGTCACTACAGGCCCTGGTAAAAAGTCTCTCTCCATCTTTCTTATAAGCCCCTTTTAAATATTGAAAGGCTGTGATAAAGGTCTCCCTGGAGCCTTCTCTTCTCCAGGCTGAACAATCCTAACTCTCTCAGCCATTCTTCACAGGAGGGTTGTTCCAGCCCTCTGACAATTTTCATAATTAATGCTCAAGGGAGCAATCTGGCACTGACATATAGAAGTGAGTTATTAATAGGTGTGTTTTAATTGCAAACTAGTAGATATTGCTGCCAAATGTATGTGAAAATGAGTTTTTCATTCTACAGCTCTCCTGGCAGAACCAGGATTTTCTGTCATGCTCAGTTCTTGATTGTTTTAATAACAACTTGTTTGTATAGAAGAAGTACTGGAACACGTTAATATGTTAGTGCCAAATCAGGCTCTGGTATGACATTCCAGTCCTTTCCAGTGCTTAACGACCCCTTTTTTTAGCTTTGCCATGCTTCAAGTGCTACCCATAATCATGGTGTCAAAGACAAATATATAGAGCAAAATTACATACTAGCATGATGCAAGCAGAAATACATACAAGCAGAAATAAATAGTATATATTGTGCAATGATTTTTTGTGAGCTATGCAGAAATACATTTAATTCAAAAAAATCAGCAGTCATCCAACTGGGCTTCCAAGTCTTATATGAAAGGCAGAGATAGACAATTGATTAATAATGACCATAAATAATGCTAGAGAATTCAGCAGGACCATACTTAAACATAATATTTCTAGGTGCTTTTCAGAACTGGAGGATTAATTTGGAACTGGTTTTAGAAGCCTGACTTATCATTGGCTAGAGAAGTGAAATCAGATAAGTCTGAAAAATGTACAAGATACCTGTTAAAAAGATGATGTTTAGAATGATCACATTTTAATGTAGTTTGATAAAATGCAAACAGTTTTTTTACTTTACAGTATTTTGTAAATTTGAAACTCACATTTGTTAATTTTATTGGAAGAGAAAATACACAATAGGAAACTATTCATGTTTCATTTTAGAAAACTGATTTTTGGTTTTGTGACCTTTTGTGCAACTTTATCAATTTAATATTTTATAATTCTGGAAAAAAATTATTTGTTTCATATTTATGATCATCGGTTTACAAAGAGCATGCAGAAGTGTCATTTTGTTTTCTATTGTAATAAAATTCTCCACACCTAAAAATGTGAAAACTCTAAAACTAAAGTGACCCATGTAAGATGACATGTTTTGCAGGTTTAGCATAGCCATCTAAACTAAAAGGTTGAAAGTTGTTAAAACTTGTACTGGGAAAATGAAGCAGATGGTTTAACTAGAATTCAGCTCTCAAGTTTTGAGAAAGTGTTTGCTCTTGCTGTGCACTTCCAGTATCTCTCTTTGTCTCTGTTACCTAGGTTTGACTGGCAGACTGAGTTCTGCTCTCTGGTTTGGTCTTAACAGTTTGAATTTCAACAGCGGATGGCAATGGGTTGGTGGTGCTCCTTTTCGATACCTAAATTGGGTTCCAGGTAAGGTTAAATATGTTGCTACTCAGTTTAAAAGGCAAAAATTTGGTCCTCGTATAAGATATTTCTTTTCTAGTACTCTATTCTCCTGCAATTATTGAGCTTGTTTTGATGTTGAAAGATTCCAGCTGTGGCTATAAACACTGTGACTGATGGCCCTTATGCTAGGGATACACACTGGGCTTAATTTATTATTCACAATGGAAATGGTAGCCTCAAAATCCAGAGGAAAGTTTTAAAAGTCATCTATTTACACTTCATTTGTATATCTTCTTAATTTGCTTTATTTCTATATGAATACAGAATATATCTGATGCTATAGGTGTCTTCATTTGTGAGATTAGACTGGTCAGTGTATGCTTTTTTTTTTTTAAAAAAAATTCCTTTCCATTCCAATTTGTGATACTCTTAAGTCCATATAACCTATTTTATATTTGTGCTGTCTCCTCCATGACTTTACTTTGGTCAGCTTATCTCTATTTCATCCTCATTACCCTGGATGTTCAAAAGCTGGCTGTTCTTCCACTAGTATATTTTAAAAGAATTTGTGGAAGCTTCATATTCTTCCGTCTCATTAGCCCTAAATAAACCACAGAAAAAACATGGGAACTAAGTTTAAACTAAAATTATGCTGGTTAGGCATTTGGGAGAGCTAGCTGCCAACAGCTGAACTTTTTTTGTACATTAAAACAATTTAAATTTGTATTTTTGAAGTATGCATATCTTTTTCTTCTTATGGGAAGAAGATATAACATGACCACAAATATAAGACTAACTGAATCTAAGGTAATGAAATCATAATGATATAAGAAAATTTTCAGTGAACAGTCCTGCACACTAAAAAATATTGTTTTGCTGTGTTTATTGCTGAGCAGTACTGACACTTTCTTGTTATGTAGTATAGTGACATGTGTTCAGAAATGAAAGAAAATCCATGGTAAGTTTAATCACATTAGACCGGACCTTGAAAAGCTCATCTGGGTTATTGGAGAAATTTGTTCTGTTCTACAAGTTCTACTTTTCTTCTAGGTGTTCTTGTTGGTGCTAATGCTAATCTTCAACTGAAAATACCCAAATATCCTACTATTGTCATATTGTTTAGACAAGTGGACAAGAAGTTCACATTAGCGAAATAATTACTTATTATTTTTCTGTCTTTACTGTTATACTAAGTCCAGAATTTGGCTAGCTAACTGAACAGTTTTTTCACCGAAATATTGTGCTCTGGAGTTTAGACATTCTTTGTTTAGAAAGGGAAAAAAAAAAACAAACAACAAAATAGGTGCACTCTAATACCTTCCATCAAGATTTTGAACCTGTGAAGAGGCTGTTAAATTGTGAACTGTATAAATATCTCAACTTGTGGTTGCTGTGAAAAAATATCTCTTAAGGGAATGAACTGCCCTGTTCAGTCTAAAGGACTGTGGAGGATCACAATTGTCTATATGTTAATGTATCTTATAATTAAAGCATGGAACAGATTAGAATGTAAGAGTAATTGGGAGGGTAACCGTGATGTGCTTATATGTTGCTGAGGTTTTGTTTTGTTTTTTTTTTTTTTTTTAAGGACATCCTTCTCCAGAACCTGGAAAAATCTGTGCAGCATTAAATCCTGGCAAAGGTGCTAAGTGGGAGAATCGGGAATGCGATCAGAAACTTGGCTATATTTGTAAACGAGGAAATGCTACTTTAGAATCTTTCATTATTCCTACAGGTAGGTTTGGTGGTAAACCTCAACAAATTATTAATGACCAGTGTTTTTTATCTGTAATTCTAATAGGTATTTGTTATTGCACTTGGTAAAAACAAGCAAAGGTCTCTGCAGATTGTGGCTTGACCAACATTCCTTGTAAAAGTGAACAGTGTGTACTTCCTTTTTGTTCTGGCCTCCCTACTTGCTGTATAGTAATCTTTCTTCAGTAACTTTGAGTTCTAAATTGCAGAAATGCTGGAGTTCTCTTTTCCAAAACCAAGCAGAACTGTCAGATTTTGTTCATAAAATAAAAAGAGAAATAATTTAATGTTTTTAAAAAATGATGTAATTATCTAAAGCCCCATGTACTCAGTGAAACTAATCTATTTCTTCTTGCTGTCATTTTTACTACTTATGAAATAGAGTAAGTTTGCCAGTGCAAGTTTGTAATCTAGAGGAATTTTTTAACGTTCTTTTGAGAGAGTTAAATAATTTTTATATATCTATATATTTTATAAATAACTATATATTTATATATAGATATATAAAATTATTTATTTGTGTATATATATAAAAACTATTTAACTTATTTATGAGATTATTTAAATTTTATATATATATATACACACAGACACCTTTTCAGAAGAAATATAATTCTGGCACTTGCCTAATGTACATAGGAAAGACAAAACAGGGATAAGTTTTCATAGCTTTATTTAGACCTGTTTCCTTATTATCTCCCTGTGTACTATAAAAACCTTGTAACTTATTCCTTTTTTTCATCACTTCTTCTTTCTGTTCTTTCCAAGTTTCCTTCTCTTTCTACTGACATTATTTTGTATAGATTTTAGAAGCAGAAAGCGAAACCATTACTGGATTTCCAGTCCATTTATTAATATGCATAATTGGCAAACCAGATGTTTTGGAAACTCAGTGTTTGACATTTGGCTTAAAAAACATGTTTTTAAATGTTTTTCCTGCTTTTGCCAATATATAACCAGTCCAGTCAAAACCACTTAGGATAGAGACTTCTGCCTAATTTGTTTTGCTTTATTGCTAAGAGAAAAAAGCCACAAGAATGAGCTAGTGTCTCATTAATTAAATGTTTAAATAAATATTTAATACTTAATTATATTAATACTTCAGTATTGAAATCAAGCATATTTGTTGCCTTAGCTGAGGAGGACTTCAGTGCATATTTTAATTCTTTCCTAAATGAAGATGTAAAGTTTTTTTACTATTTGTATACAGCTCATAACCAGATAGTTTAATTTATATAGGTTGCCTTATATTGTTCAATTGGCTACTATTCAGCTTTTCAGGTTTCATACATCAGTTCTTAAACACTGATGCCTATAAATATACTATCAATTCAATACTGGCTGCTATCTTATTTAGATTTAATTTCAGTTTGGGGGGGTCTAATGGCCATTTCTTTCTTATGCATTAGGCTTTTGATTCTCCCCCCACCCCAGTTTACCACTAATTTGGAGGAAGAACAGAAATGAGACAAAAGTTTTCAATTGTACAGAAATTGCTGAGTAAACATGGTGACAGATTAACCAGAGTTTGGCAGTGTTTCACTTCATAAAATATTTTCCAAAATGTCCCATGGGGGGAAGCCATAAAAGGAATAAGCATGCGATCATGCAAGGTGTTAAGTGCCCTCCGTTTTTAATGATGTAACGGAAAACTCATGGCAGATGATGTTTTCCTGACTAGGGCTCCTGAGTCAAGAAACAAACTAATCGCAAATTTATACATGCACTTAGTTGTGCACTTAACATTAAACACAGGGGCAATCCTTTGAAATGTTAAGCCTGGAAGTTACAATTAAGTCTAACAAGGCAGTATGCGAGGACTGTGGGACAGAAGAACACTTTACAACAGAATATAATCATGCTTGTTTCCAAAACAAAGTAGAGAAAAATCTTTACAGGATATTTATTTTTGTTGCAGATGAAGATTTTCATGAAGCCAACAGCTGTACAGTTTTTTTTGTAGCAGAAGTGCTTTTTTCCAGCAGGGGGCCACATCATTGTACATGTCTAAGTGATGCAGACTCTTAGGGCTTCAAAGCATTTGCCCTGTAATACAGCAAAGTGGATTAATAGGAACCTGTTAATTTCACCTGCAAAACTTGCTTATTTTTAAACTTAAATTTTCTAAGGAAAGGCTGTCTGTCTGTCTACTTCCACCAAGTGACTGCCAAAATAGATTTCATTCTAATCCAACAAGGTGTTGTGGTCTTAAAGTATTAAGTTTCCAAATGTTTCACAAAAACATTTGATTAGAGGAAATAAATGCTCTTAGTGTCACTGTTGTGACTGCTGTGTAAGCTCTCTCTTAGACCTCAGAGAATGGGTGTGAGAGAGAGAAATTTGAATGCCTGAATCACGAGACAAACTTCAGCTAGTGCTTTTACCCTTTTAGACACCCAAGTCTATCACTGTGAGATCTTCAGACTTCAGGAAGCCAAGCTTATAGTTTACAAAAGTATTTGCTCTCTGTTTGACGAATAAACATTCTACGCTTACAAACTTCATTCTGTATCTTGATCTATTCCACAGTAAATTCATCAGCTTGTCATTTGGGATAACATTTTTTACACATTAATGTGGTTTCCTTTGTTACATCTTATTTGTTTTAATTTGCATTGCTTCTTTTGCTGAAGTCAAATGTTAAGTTCAGGGAGTAGTAATTGTTTCCATTAGGATGAAAAATAGATTGTATGGCTTTGTGTTGTCATGTATTTTCTTTCAAAGGAGAACAGGGAAGCACAGAGTTCATTTTTACTGAATACTTGAAATGAAGAACTGAAGACTTTCTCTTACTGAGAAATCCCCAGCTATGTCATTCAATAAGACTTGCACCAAAGAAACTAGACTGTAAACTGCTTTTCTTGTTTTGCGGCCTGCAACAGGTTCCCTGGTGTTACTGGATTTACAAGCAAAAGAGCTTCCCACTCTGCTATAGCTGCTTTGGTGTTTACAGTAATAGTCTCACAGTCTCCTTTGGTCCGAAAAAGAGACTCTCACAGACTCACTGGGGAATAAATACCTTTGTGACAGTCTTTGTAGCCATGTCTGAACTGCTGATGTCTGTTCTATTCAGTGTTTAGAGTTTGCAGAAGGGTGCTCTGAGTGTGTTGGAGGTGCATATAAGCTTAGATTTTTTTTCATATAATAGAATCATAGAATCGTTTAGGTTGGAAAAGACCTTTAAGATCGAGTCTAGCCGTTAACCTAACACTGCCAAGTCCACCACTAAACCATGTTCATAAGCACCACATGTACACATCTTTTAAATACCTCCAGGGATGGTGACTCAACCACTTCCCTGGACAGCCTGCTCCAATGCTTGACAACCCTTTCAGTGAAGAAATTATTCCTAATCCTAATATCCAATCTAAACGTCCCCTGGCACAACTTGAGGCCATTTCCTCTTGTCCTATCACTTGTTACTTGGGAGAAGAGACCAACACCCACCTGGCTACAACCTCCTTTCAGGTAGTTGTAGAGAGTGGTAAGGTCTCCCCTCAGCCTCCTTTTCTCCAGGCTAAACAACCCCAGTTCCCTCAGCTGTTCCTCATAGGACTTGTTCTCTAGACCCTTCACCAGCTTCGTTGCCCTTCTCTGGACACGCTGCAGCACCTCAATGTCTTTCTTGTAGTGAGGGGCCCAAAACTGAACACAGTATTCGAGGTGCAGCCTCACCAGTGCCGAGTACAGGGGCACGATCACCTCCCTGCTCCTGCTGGCCACACTATTTCTGATACAGGCCAGGATGCCATTGGCCTTCTTGGCCACCTGGGCAGACTGCCGGCTCATATTCAGCCGGCTGTCGACCAGCACCCCCAGGTCCTTTTCCTCTGGGCAGCTTTCCAGCCACTCTTCCCCAAGCCTGTAGCATTGCACGGGGTTGTTGTGACCCAAGTGCAGGACCCGGCACTTGTTGAACCTCATACAGTTGGCCTCAGCCCATCGATCCAGGCTGTCCAGGTCCCTCTGCAGAGCCTTCCTACCCTCCAGCAGACCAACACTCCTACCCAACTTGGTGTTATCTGCAAAGTTACTGAGGGTGCTCTCAATCCCCTTGTCCAGATCATTGATAAAGATATTAAACAGAACTGGCCCCAACACTGAGCCCTGGGGAAAGCCACTTGTGACCAGCCACCAACTGGATTTAACTCCATTCACCATAACTCTTTGGGCCTGGCTGTCCAGACAGTTTTTTACCCAGGGAAGGGTACACCCATCCAAGCCGTGAGCAGCCAGTTTCTCCAGGAGAATGCTGTGGGAAACAGTGTCAAAGACTTTACTAAAGCCTAGGTAGACAACCTCCACAGCTTTTCCCTCATCCACTAAGCAGGTCACCTTGTCATAGAAGGAGATCAGGTTAGTGAAGTAGGACCTGCCTTTCATAAATCGATGCTGGCTGGGCCTGATCACCTGGTTGTCCTGTATGTGCCGCTTGATGGCGCTCAAGATGACCTGCTCCATAACCTTCCTTGGCACTGAGGTCAGACTGACAGGCCTGTAGTTCCCCGGATTCTTCTTCCGGCCCCTCTCGTAGATGGGCATCACATTTGCTAACTTCCAGTCAACTGGGACCTCCCCGGCTAGCCAGGACTGGTGATAAATGATGGAAAGCGGCTTGGTGAGCACTTCCACCAGCTCCCTCAGTACCCTTGGGTGGATCCCATCCGGCCCCATAGACTTATGTGTGTCTAAGTGGTGTAGGAGGTCACTAACCATTTCCCCTTGGATTATGGAGGCTTTATTCTGCTCCCTGTCTTCCAGCTCAGCGGGCTGGGTACCCTGAGAACAACTGGTCTTACTATTAAAGACTGAGGCAAAGAAAGCATTACATAACTCAGCCTTTTCCTCATCCTTTGTCACTATGTTTCGCCCCCATCCAATAAAGGATGGAGATTCTCCTTAGCCCTCCTTTTGTTGCTAATGTATCTATAGAAACATTTTTAATTGTCTTTTACGGCAGTAGCCAGATTAAGTTCTAGTTGGGCTTTGGCCCTTCTAATTTTCTCCCTGCATAACCTCACGACATCCTTGTAGTCCTCCTGAGTTGCCTGCCCCTTCTTCCAAAGGCCATAAACTCTCCTTTTTTTCCTGAGTTCCAGCCAAATTTCTCTGTTCAGCCAGGCCAGTCTTCTTCTCCACCGGCTTTTCTTTTGGTACATGGGGACGGCCTGCTCCTGCGCCTTTAAGATTTACTTCTTGAAGAATGTCCAGCCTTCCTTTGTCCTTCAGGACTGCCTCCCAAGGGACTCTGTCAACCAGTCTTCTAAACAGGCTGAAGTCTGCCCTCCGGAAGTCCAAGGTAGCAGTTCTGCTGACCCCCCTCCTTACTTCTCCAAGAATCAAAAACTCTATCATTTTGTGATTGCTGTGCCCAAGACGGCCTCCAACAATCACATCACCCATAAGTCCTTCTCTGTTCGCAAACAAGTTCGCAAACAATTTCAAAGCAATTCTCTGACTGTTATAGCAAAGCATTGTAAAATGCTCAGAGCTGAGACCAGACATAGGACAAATTAGGCAGCTGTCTGAAGCATCAGACTAACCTCTACAACAGCATTTGCCACCTTTGTCCTCTCTTGTTTCTCCCAACACGACCATGTTACATTCAGTTTGTTTTTCTGGGGTTCCCCCGCTCTCTATTCTAGTTCTTTCTCTCCTGTGGCAGGATTGACAGGGCTCTGACCAAGCACTGAGCCCCTCGTCCTGGAGTGACAAAGTTCAGTTTCACTTAAACTTTGTGAGATGCTAGCACTTTTTTGAAGCAGGTCCACAAACAGCAGGCTATGTTTATAGCTGTGCTAGAAATCTGTGTCGTGACTCTGAGTACCTACTAATCATCAGCATATTCCAATTGAAACAGGATATGTGCTTGCAACCTGGTCATGGCTTTGGATGCCTACTTAAATATTTCCATGGAATATACCCCACAGTCATACACAAACACATTGCTTCTCCTTCCCTGACATATACAATTTTTTTTTTGCCAACAGAATTTCTGCAAACCTGCTGTCTTTGTTCTAGTCTATATATTGGTGTTTGCTAAACCCATCTGCTGATTATAAATAAAGTGCTGCAAGAATTATAATTTGTTTCTACAACAGCAATATTCTGTTTATTATATGTTCGGATGGCACTCCTCCCAAGGCTGAATTGTTTGCTGAACAGCAATGTGGTTGTTGGCAGTACTCTGATACAGTTCTGTTGAACTTTTAAAAGCAAGTTTTAAGCATAAATCATTTACTTTGACAGTATAATTTTCTCAATGAAGCTTTTAAAAAGGATTCTTAAAAGCAATATTCTCATTTAGGTTCTCTCATGATCCTGTAGAACCAGTTATTTTTTCTTTGCTAGTCTAGAAGATGGGGCTAATCCATAAAATGCCTAAGGTTGGGGGAAAAAAATTACCCTCATAAATATGTTTTCTAAGCCCAAGTTCTTAACATATAGCTATACAGCATGGAGGAGGAAAAGAAATGCTGACATGAGTATAGAAAAACGATAAAGCACAGCTCTGCAGACCTTACCTTTTAGTATGTATGGATGCATATAAAAGTCAAAACTGTATTTTATGGTGATTTTTAATTCTGTTTTTTCACAGGGTGCAAGCGCTTGTTTGCAACTGTAGTGTTCTTTAAAAAAAATCTGGAAGTTTCAACTTTTAATCATGCATGCAGGTTATTATTTCTGTACATATTTTTCAGCTCTGCTGTTCTTCATGAAGAAAATATATAACTAATTTGTTTGTTAAATCTTTCCTTATGTGATTTTCAGTCTTTAGTTAAGAATAGAATTCTGAAACTCTTCATGGTAATTTTTCTTTTCAGAGACTAATGTGCCTATTAGATGTCCTGATCAATGGATGTCATATGCTGGTCACTGTTACATAATTCACAGGGACCCCAAAATATGGAAAGATGCCTTAACATCTTGCAGGAAAGAGGATGGGGATCTGGCAAGCATCCATAATGTTGAAGAGTACAGCTTTCTTATTTCTCAGCTTGGGTATCGTGAGTACTTTTTTTACAATAACATACATATATATTTACACTAAGAAAATAGAGAGTTTTGTATATGTCTTACCTATTAATAAAAGGAGGAGACTGTTTAAAAAAATAATTGTCCTGATCACAGGGTGCAGAAGGAGTTAAATTTTAAATTTAAAAAATCTTTGGAAGAAAAAAAACCACAATAAGAGCATGAAAACCAAACAAACTATACTGTCACAGAAAAGCTGTGGTCACTGTTGTGAATTGCATCAACCCCAAAGTCCTGTTTTTTTGGGTCTGTTTCTACCTCCTTTTATGTAGATTAAAACAATTTTCAACCTTTTCAGAAGCTGGAAGGATTTTTACTATTGGTCTGCAAAGGTAGATGAGGGGAAGCAAAGTCTGTTGGTTAAAGACAGTTTGGGAAGATCTGGGTCCTATTACCAGCACTGCTATGTCCTTATTTTTCAAGTCATGCTGCTTATGTTTCTTCTTCTGAAGGAAGCTGTCTGTCCCAGCATGTGGATTCAGATGTGCCCCAAATTAAATATGGTACTTAGGTGCTTGGTTTCTGAGTACACACTCGAGTTGTTGCAAGGCAAGTTAGGCTACAGATGCTGTGTGTTCGTTAGGGGAGATGCAACCATGCTGACGCTGAGACAATTTTGTGGTTGCTATTGCTTTACATGAACCTGATTTTGCATGTAGGATCAGTTAGTGCTTTTTGACGGGAGGAGCATGTTCACACCTGTGTATGCTTCTTTGCAGTAACTGATCCTATGTATGCTTTTAGTGCCAGGTAGGTGTGAGTTAGTTTATCCTTCACTGGAAGTGCAGTAAGCTGCTTTGAGCTGCAGTGTAACAGCAGTCTTGGAGTGGCAATCATAAAACAGCTGATATGCTTTAGTTTTGTATCCTAGCTAACTCCATAGCAATTTGTGCTTGTCCTTACATTCCTGAAAGAATGTTCTTTCATGAACAACATGAAACTTTTACTCTTTCAAAGAAGATTACTAGGAAAGGTGGGACCTCTTGATGAGACATAAGGACATTTGAAAGAAGTTAGGCTCTAAAGGAAATCAGTTGTATTTTCACCTTACTCCTTGGAAGTCGGTTATTTCATAGTTTAATGCCTTCTCCAAAGACCTTTCCTGAACTGACTGCACTGCACTGTTTTTGTAAAAGTGAATGTTTCTGAAAGGCAAATAGTCCTGAAGGAAACCAGGCTTCTCACATAAGGCATGCTCACTGCAACAGACTATTTTGAAAGCATTCTTTTCAGAGGAGTAAAATTGGAACAACTAAAGAAGCCTTTTAAGGCAGTTTATGACAGTATCAGATTACTCTTGTTCACCACTGAGATGAGAACATCATGTATTGCAGTGCATAGAAAATCTTGTCTGCATCAGAACTCTGCTGCAATAAGTGCTGTACAGAAAGAACAGAAGTCTATCTTTGTGCCAAACAATTCACAGTCCTATGATAAAACAAAGGAAGAAGGGGTACAATGAGATGAGTATTGTCATAGTAGCCGAGCTTTTGTTGGGATCACTCACAAAGGAGAACTTTAGAAAGGAACATGAAGAAGAATAAAGAAGTGCATTCTGGATGTTTACACAGAAGTCCAGCATGTGATATGGCACAAACATGGCCCAGTGCATGTTTGAGAGAGTGGGAAACAGCTTATTTACAAGTGGCTGGGAAGAAAAAAATCTTGGTATTTAGTCACCCAGCTTTAGAGATGATTGCAAAACTCTATGACAGTGTTTCTTCTTCAGAGGAGAAAATGTTACGTAGGAAGAGGCTCCACAGAGCCAGAAATGGCTCTTGGCCATTTATGATTTGCATGGCTTATTTAGGTGACTTTGATGTAACCATTTTCTTAAAGAATGCTGTTTGTTGTTCCTATTACCATGGTGTGAGCCCACCACAGTAGGAGCTCTGGCCATGGATGAGACCTCTGCTGTGCTAGGTGCTCAAAAAACACAGAAAGATTTTAACAGGTAACTAAACAAAAAAGAAATTAGAGAGCGTGGGTGGTGGTAGCTAAGGAGGAAATGAGAGCATGATGGGCAGTGGAATTGGAACAGGTTTCAATTTTGGTAGCAGAGGAGAGTTTGAAGGAGGGTACTGAGATGTGATGTTGGGGGACTTCTGAACGTGAAGAACAGCCTGGAAGAAGAGGTAAAGGTGCCTGTTTGAAAATGGAGCCTGATGTCCTGTGAATCTGAGCCCGTCTTATTGGGGGAGAGGTAGTAAGGACAGTATGGATGAGCTATGAGGGCTGATCATACTTAAGTATAATAAAGATGGGAGAGACAAGGGAGGGAAAGAGAAAGGAGAGAGAGTTGACTCCATTAAAGTGACAGGCTGGGAGGGTGATTTTTGCAGCAGTTGGTTGGTCAAAATGGGAAGCCTCCATGTTTCTGTCACTAGCAGATGGGAGAAATGTCACAGGAGAGTTTTAAGTTGTCGGGGTATCTAGGATAACCTCCATCTGAAATGTGTTAATCAGGAATGATTGCCCTGGGGGCAATGACTTTTAACTGTTTTACAGACACTTTTGTTGCTAGGGATAGCAACAACAGAAAAGAAACCATTCCAGTTCCATTGAGAGACCCACTCCCACAGCTGATGTCTTTTTGGGTGGGCTCACAATCCCATTTTTAATTTCCATGGGTGATTTCATTGTCAGGTTGACTGTGGTCAGTCTGGATAGAGGATGTTAGAGAAAGACTTATGGAAGAAGGCAAGAACTATGATAACAAACTGAACAGGAAAAACCTCTGAGTGCTGTAGATGGGTTGTAGAAATGCAAGGTCCTAAGTCGTGGAAAAAAATGTTAAAAAGTAGTCTCCCTATCATTCATGAAAAATACTCATAATGAGTAAATTCTAGCAATCAAGTAGTTCATACTCTGCTTGGAAAGACTGCTATCTAAGGAAAGGACTGTGTATGTATTTGGTCAGTGTGATCTGAGTCATAGTGCTGTGGACAAAAGAAAACACCATCTGCCTTTAGCATAGGCTGGATGATAGACTATAAATAAATAATTAAATAATAATTAAAAAAATTCCCATTGCGCTGAACAAAGTCATAAAATCAGTTCTAGAGAGGAATACCCTTTGATGATGATGGAGTTCAGACTGATTATAAATGCCCAAATTTTTAATCCTTCTTATTCAAATAGTTTATTCAGAACAAAACTAGGTATGAACGTTATAGTAGCAATGTGTTAGAGTGGAGGATTTTAAGCACAGACAAATAAACCTCTAAGAAACAGCTGCTGTAAAGTAGCATCCTTGATCAGTCCTGCACTTTTCTTTCAGCCAAAATCCAGCAGTTAACTCCATTAACTGTAAACTGAAAGAAGTCCAATAACTACACGAATTTCTTTTTGCTCTGAAATAAAACAAAATATAGGAACACATGTAGTGGGAAAACTTGCAAGTACAGTGGTTGTCAGCTCTAAAAGACAACACTAGGTGTCTGAGCATTAGAAAAGAGGGCACTTCTTTCTTCATTATACTAAAGGTAGGAGGAAAAGGGGAGGTAGCATTTTATTTAGGTGTTTATTCATATCTTGTTACAAGAGTTTTGAGCTGGAAAAAAAGAATGAACCTAGTTGTGTTGTAACATAATTCAACAAAGAGAGTATTTTGGCTGTTTTATACAAAATTAAACACTCTTATTGTAAGAGTGAGTGGCCTTTCCTGATGACTGGACTGGATATGTGGATATATGGATATATACTGGATATATGCCCTCTTTGTAAAACAGGGAGCCTTAATTTCCTGTGACTGCCTTTTAAACTTCCTGAGAATAAATTATTTTCTGTTCCATAAAGATAAAAGTTGACATCATATAAAAGTCTGTATCAACCTTCTTAATTATATATTTTAGAGCCAGCTGATGAGCTGTGGATTGGGTTGAATGACCTCAAGGTTCAGATGTATTTTGAATGGAGTGATGGGACACCTGTCACCTATACCAAGTGGCTTCGTGGAGAACCCACTCATGCAAACAACAGGCAAGAGGACTGTGTTGTTATGAAGGGAAAGGTAAAGTCATATAGCTATTGACTTAATTATCTTATAATTTCATTTATCATTTGGGCTTTTTTCTATGCAAGAGCACAGAAGTAGGGGGTGTTACTGTTTGAAGCAGTCTGTTTTAGAGTCTTATAGGTGTTACTTTTTTGAGAAAAGATCCCTGTGCAAGATTGCCAGGAAGTTGTTTTTATTGTCTTCCCTGAGAAGCAGGCAAGTGGTGGCTTTCCTTGAAGGCAACTGCCCCCCAAGATCCATATTTCTGGATTTCAGTTTGTGTATGTGGGCTTTTCTGAAGAAACTTTTAATTACACTGTGAAGAACACGAACATGTAAATGCTTTTCTTCAGGAAGCTACAAAGACATTTTTGATATGTTCGGATTTTTTCTGCTTTGGCTAAATATAGGATATGCAGCTACCTTAAAAAATTGCACTAGCAATTTTTAATGATGTTAGAGAGAAATACTATCTTTAGAAGAAAATAGAAGCCTTAATTTTCTTTTTCTAGGTAAAGTTATAAATCTCGGCTCTAGGTGGATTAGATGTTATGCTTGTACCTGCACGGCACATGAAGAGCTGTGATACAAGTGGTTAGCAATGGCATTAGTGGAAGCCTTTACTGAGTGACTATATATCTACAATTAAAAGACTGCTTTGAAAAGGTTGCCTTTTGGAATATGGCAATGATCGATGAGCTAGGTGTACTACAGGAACTGAGATAATACCTGGTATAAAAGTCAGTCTGTGTGTGATGTTGCAAAATGGTATTTTTCCTCTTTGTGATAATTAAAAGTATTAAACTTAGTACCTCTTTAGGGTTTACCTGTTTTATCAGGAAGAAGAAAAGTATTTACCCATACCAAAGGCATTTTCTTATTTTGCAAAATTAAAACTTGAGGGTTGTACTTTCGGTAAGTGCACTTATATATTGAATAGAAGAACTAAAATTTTTTTCCCAATTGGCCTGAACAGTATACAGAGCTTGCCTCATAGGGCAAGCCCGCACTCAAGCCCCAGTAGGCCTGGTTTTCTAACTTGCTTCACTTAGGTGCAGTCATCAACAGCAACAGTGGCATGTATGCATGCAGCATGCATCATTCTGGTGCACCAACACTCAAGTTCAGAAATTGAGATTGAATGTAACAGGAGAGGGCTGAGCCAGCTCTGCAGCAGGAGGAAGCTGTAGCAGACATAGGGTAGTTAGCAGATGCAGCACTAGAAGAAGGTGAAAAAGGGACCGCATCATTGGTTCCAGGAAGAAATGAGGAAGAGAACTAGAACAGCATCCTTGGGAAAGCAAAACCACAGTAGTATCCATGGAAGAGGAAAGCCTGTGTAGGGTGCAGCATATTAATCTCCCAAAACTAAGCAGAGCTATGTGTGTTTGTGGCGGTGTTCTCTGGCTGTGTCAAAATTCAGATCTACAGTTTCATTTCTGTATGAATTCAGCAGGGAGAAGGAACTTCATGTGCAGTCAAATGTGTCCGGAAGGTTAGAATTTGATGTGTATTTTAGTGAAGAATTTTGCACTGGTCAGAAGCATGGGTAAGATTATAATCTTTTAAAAATTCTTCTCCATTGTATTAGTGGACATGCTTTGGTAAGAAGAGTGTAAATGTATATTTCTTACATGGCAACCAGGCCATGGTGCACACGGTAATTGAACAAACATTTTTAAGGGCCTGAGGATTTTTGTGCTCCATTGTCTGTGCAGTGGCTATGCCAGTGTTGGTTGAGGATGTAGTAGGTGTTTTGTTTAACTTACAGAATTATAGGATCAGACAGCGGAAGGAAGCTGAATGCTCAAATGTGAGGGTCAGTCAATTGAGGTTGTAAATGGCAGTTGCTTCAAGGACTTTTATACTGGTCAAGGTTGGAGAATTTGCTCAGGCACAGGAGCTTTGCAAGGTAGCCGGCCCTGGTGCATGTGGATGGTGAGTTGCAAGGAACACATAGTTGAGGTTTTGTCTCATCTACCATCCTGTGCCTTTTGGCTACCCTCAGGTGTTGGTGTGAACTTTGGGGTTTTATGGTATTGTACATGGACGTATTGGTGCAGGAAGTGTTAGAGGAGGTTAGGGGCTGACAAGCATTTCGTAATTTGGCTAGTACTTTAAAAAAAGTACTAAGATTGCTCTTGATAGTCATAGTTCCTTGATGCAGTCTTTTTTTAATTTCCCTTTTTTTACAGTCTTTTGGAACATATAGGGCAGCTTAAATACATTGGTAAAGCCATGATTTTTATCAGAACAACCTGACTGCCTTCAAACCAAGAGTTTCAAGAAAAAACATCAAGGGGCAGAATTTGTTTTGCGGCGCTCTGAGGATCTGGATTACATTTTCTGGCCAAGCCAAGTGTTATAGAATTTTGGGGAACTTGGATTCAGGTTAAAAGCCCCTATTTGTGTACAGAAGCTGAGATCCACTAGATTCTAATTTTCTGCAAACCTAAGCAAATCACTTCTTGTGATAGTTTGAATTCTAGCACCTGTTGCATTTTTCTAGGAAAGAGACAGCTACCTCAGTTTCTGTTGCAAGATTAGAGGAAAGGCACATCTGGTTAATTCCATAAGATGTTAGGAAAAGGTGAGGCAGGGAGATGCTACAACTAGACCTAGCAGTATCCTCTGGTGCAGGGCAGGAACAGCAAGGTCTGGAATAATTCATACCACTCCGCAATGCCAAGCCCTGAAAGAACCACTGTTGGTCTACCTAATGTTTTTCCCCCCTCCATGTGGCCATTCACTGAAGCCTACTGGGTAAGGAAATGGATGGACAAATAGGAGTCATTCCTATTTATGTCCTCACCCGCACTTTGTATGGTCAGTAAAGTCCTGAAGTATATGCCCAGACAGAACACACAAGCAGTTCTATTACAAGGAGGCAAGAATAGTTACAGATATACGCAGTGGTGTGTGATTGCTTGTATGTGTCTAGGCAGTTCTGTTGATAGAAGATGATTATAGATTAAGATTATAAAAGGGATCTAACATTTGGCTGGGTATTAAAATAAAATTAGTTCAATGGCCAGGGTCTTAAAGCATTAAGATTTGGACTCACCGGTCATGTCATGTGTGCCATGCCAAAAGTGGCAGCATTCAGTGCAGCCAGATAATCCATGATCATTGCTCAGAAGTAGAATTTCTGATGGTAGGCTGGCATGCTTAATACTATGGTCAAGAACCAGCTGAAAATACTGGTTCAGGCTGCTGGGCCTTGACTTTGGGAAGGGAAGAAGCAGAAGATTCCATCCTCTGGTAGACCAAGCCTTCTCTTCCTTCACCTAACACAGTGTCTGTCAGAACAGAAGGATGTTGGGGTCCTCCAACACTGAATATGTATTAAGTGAGACTTGTATCTAAGCCCCAGAGGCCTTTTAATTCCAATAGCAATAGATAGGTATATTTATGGCTGTAGCTATAAATAAAAGTAGCAGCCTGCTGTTCCATTCTGCTGCTTTAGAAGAGCTGTCATCCTCTCACTTCTATCAGCGCTCAAAAGCAATATGGAAAGCGTGATGTAGGTTTTGGCTGAAGAAATAAAGGAGGTTTTGATTTGTAAAAGAGAAATCTGAAGAAGAGCAAAAGTCTTCAAGTATGCACAGCTTGTTATAGAGGTTGCACTCGATTCTTCCAATTGTTTATTTAGTAAAAAAGCAGAACAGGCTACTTAGGGTGGGCTTTTTTGTGTGGTTAAGAACAGGTTTGCTGGAAGCCAGGAGGGATATTCAAAATAAATTACTTCCTCTCTCACTTTGAGGGATTGAAATAGAGGATGTTTTGAGGTCTTCCAACTAAATATTTCTTTGGTTCTCAGAGAGTGTGAACTGTTATAAAAGTGTTCCATACCCATTGCTTTATGTGGCTGGTCTCTCCGCTGCTCGTATATGTAGCAGCAGATAATTAGCCTTCAAGGATAATGAAAAAAAGGAAGGTCCAGGGAGCAACAAGGATCAGCTCCTTCCTAACAGGTGGGGAGCCACAAGACAAGCGTAATAGCCCAGCTTGCAGGGACAGAGCCTGTCCAGCCAGAGCCTGTCCCACTGTCCCCAGCGAGGGAGTAGGGCAGGTGGGTAGGCAGCTGATGGCAGACGAGAGCCCATGTCCGGGATAATGAGGCAGGTCCAAGGTCAAGCCAAGTAGCTGAGTCAGGATCAGGTCTGGAAAGAGTAACCAGGGTCAGACACAATCCAGTAATTGCTGGGCAAGTCCGTAGTGACAAGGCAAGTCCAAGATCAAGCCAGGAAGACAGTCCAAAGGTCAGGATCTGGATCAACAAGGCCCATAGCCAGGTACAGACATTGCTGGAGCTGGAGACAAACACTTCTGTTACAGCATGGACAGGGATTGAAGGCTCAGGTCTGAGCTTAAGTGGAGCCCCAGGGCCCATGGACAGGCAGGTGGGTGGAGGCCCCATGTGAAGATGGCCGGGGCCATTTAGGTCTATTGGTGCCCTCATGTCGCTAATGGAAAGTTAGAAATTCATTATAATAGTAAGGCATGCAACAATGCCATCAAAAAGGACTTCTATTTATAACATGCTTGTTCATTGTGTTACAATTTTTGCCTATTTTTCATTGAATTTGGTGGCCGTAGATGTGGTTTTATTTGAGCTCCTCCTTCATTAGATTGTTTTTACTTTTTAATTTGACTCTGTACCTTTTGGACAGTGATATAAATTAATGTGATACAAATTCGCTACAATTCAAAGAAGCTACCCTTTGTCCAGTTAACACTTCGAAAGCGTAGGTGTTGACATATGCTATGCTTCAGTTTTTCTACCATTCTTTTTGATGGGAATACTCTTTTGCTTTCTATACCAAATAGTAAGTCAGACTGGTAAATATTTCTTTCAAGACTAAATTGGGCTAATGCTTGCCATCAGACCAGGTTTTCCCTTGGGTTCAAAAGTCAGTAATTTCTATTGTGAGAGTTATAGATTAAAAAAATACAACACATTTTGGCTATATACAGACTTTTCATGTATGTGGCTTTTGTGTGGAATGCTAATTTTATTGTGGGTTCTTCTGAACTCTTTCAAAATACATATCTATTAAATAGTTGCTTTTAGTAGGAAAAGTAACTTCAGATTCCATGGAAGTTGCACTAGCCCAGTATCTCTTGGGATCAGCCATCAACTGACCAAACAAAGCATAATTATAATTTGACTTTCTCTGGTTTTTGTTGAGGTTTGTCTACCTAAGTACATATATGGTTCCATTGTGGATTATTCTGGGTTGTTCACTCCTTGGCTGAAGTCATCTGAATCCCTCATTTATTTTTATAGAACAAAACCTGCCCTTGTCTATGATGCCACCTTCTTTTTAAAGGAAGTGTTTGGGTTTAGTTAGTGAGGAAGTAGGAGAATGGAGAGATACTTGCAAAAGTCAGCTCATAAGACACGGTAAGAAGTCCCCAGAAATTACTGCGTGAATTTCCCTGGGAAGACACAGTTATGGGAAGACGGCAAAGGATCTTCCTGCAACTAAAGAGCCAAAGCTTCAGAGTAAGTTTTTCTGTGTTGAAGAAGTCTAAAGGTTGTGAAGGTTGTGCTGATTTCTTCCACGCTGGGGTTTGTTGAGGCACTTGGGGACTTTGTATATTGTGGCACAAAGGACTGTGTATTACCATGATGGTGATTTTACATTTCGGGAGGAAGGGGGGGGGAAGAAAAAAAAAAGGAAGAAAAAAAGAAAGAAATTGCCACCAACTGCTATGAAAAACTGCTTTTAGAAAAGTGGAGTCTTTAAGGCACAGGTGAGAGAGTGCTTTGCACAGGGGTTTCTCTTCTACTCCCAATACCTTAGTTCATTTGTTAAACCAAAACAGGAACATCGTGTGAAGTTTCTTACTTTCAGTAGAGCTCCCACTGAATGTCATTGTTTCTTCTGAGAATCTATAATATGAGGAGTAACCATGTCAATTCTAACTTTGACAAGGAACTTTTTGCATGTCCAAAGTTTTATGTAAGTATTAACTAAGGAATGTAGTCTTCTGGTTTTTTTTTCTGTTGCAACTGGATTTCTGTGGGGAGAGATGACATCTCCCTTTCCTCTTGCATGCTTATTAAATCAGTAGTCTTTGTAAAGATGGTGTATTGTTATCACCTACAAGGGTTCGCTTTTCAGAAGGGTAAATAATCAAAGAAGGTGTAAGTCAATGGTGAATCAGCCCCAGTAGAAGTGAGATTGGAATGAGGTTGGAATTAAGTACTGAAGTTAGATGTAGGTTTTGTTTCTTTTAAAGCTAAAAAAAATAATTAAATACTTAAAATCATAAAGCACCTTTGTTGAAGACTAAATCCCACTTGACTGTGATGTTCTGTTCTTATGTTCAGGATGGATTTTGGGCAGACCATTCTTGTGAAAAGAAAATTGGCTACATCTGTAAAAGGAAGCCCATGTCAGAAGCTCCTACAGAAGAGGAAACTATTGACATGGGCTGCCAGAGAGTAAGTGAAGAAAAAGCCGTCTGATCTGAATAGGCTGCTAGGAATGATTAAGAGGAGAAAATGCCACCTAGGTGACAGATAAAACAGGAAAAATGGGTTCTGTGTTGTCATCATCAGAACAGTTGGCCTTCTCATTTCTATGGCAGATGGGATAGGTGATACATATGAATAAATCTATGTTCTGACTGTCATTTGGCTCTTGATGCTTCCTTTCTTTTTCCAGAACTTAAACCAAAACTCAAACCTATAGTCCCTGCAGCAGGCCATTTTTCCTTGATTGGCATTCAAGCCTTCCTAAGGAATTTGTCTGTACCAGCAGTTGCTTTTCTGCTCTGCCTACAACTTTCTTCAAAAATGTTCACAGCAGGAAGGGTGTGCTTGTCTACATACTATTCTCAAGGCTTTTCTGTGGTCTCTGGCAGTGCTCTCTACTTTGAAGAATTTGTCACGAGTGCCTGAGCAAAATGAATCCACTGTGCTCTTTCTGAACTGCCAGCGGATCTATTGTTTATTTGGTAATGCTGGCCTTCTGGTGACATAACACTCAGTAATTCTGAAAAACTGTAATTTGTATGTTATAGGGAATCTTACTGGGTTTTTGTCTTCCATGAAGAAATTGCCTTTTCTCCCAAGTCTGCTTTACACAGCTGCGGAGGAAGTCTTTGATGTTTATTCCCAGTATTTGTAAAAGAGTACCTGGGAACCTTACAAATAATCGACTGTTGAATAAGATAAAGGGATCCTAATGCTCATGGGTGTTATCCTTGTCTAGACACCTAAGTGCATGCTCGTAGAAAAAAGTCTCTCATAGGTGAGAAGTTGAAAACCATCAGAAGAGAATTTGTGTGAATTGTGGCTGGTCACAGCAAACTCTTCCTCAGTAAGCATTTTCCTGAATTAATGATATTTGAATGACAAAACGTTAGAAAAGGGTGTTAATGTTAGTTAATAATAAACAAACTGGTTTGCAGTGTCATTTCCTTTCTGAAAAGCCAAGCTGAAATTTGCTTCTCAAGACCATTCTCATGACTGCACAATGCCTATGTGCTAGTTATAATCCTATACTGAGCACTAAAGGGCACAGCAAAGCCTCCCATGCCTTCATAAGTGGAATGCACTGATTTAAAATTCATTATATGTGAAAAATTGTTTTATGAAACAAAATTTTAAAATGCTTTGATCCTGCCTGTTTCCAGTCTGGCTTTTTCAGTTCGGTTGTTCCTTTGTCTAATGGTTAGCTGACAGTGGTATAAATCAGTTTTGTTTTGTTGTTTTTTTTTCTTTTTTCTTTTTTTTTAAAAAAAAAAGAAATTCAGAAAAGCTGCAACATATGCGATCACTTAATGTTTATTTTGACAGGGTTGGAAAAGACATGGTTTTTATTGTTACCTCATTGGAAATACATTTGTATCATTTTCTCAAGCAAATCAAACCTGTGGAAGGCATCAGGCCTTTTTAGCAACTATTGAAGACAGGTATGTAGAAGTCTGCTTGCGTGAGGGGATCACATGAGGATTTAACATCTAGCATCATCTGAATATCAAAATAAAGATTCTGATTTGGACAAAAATCCTGCTTGAGAGGACAGCTATCTGTAGATACAGAACTTCTCACGGTTTTTGCATGTGTATTCAAATAAAGGAATTCAGTTTATAGTAAAAATAGGTGATGGCTATGAAATCAGTATTGGTATAGATGGTTATGTCAAGGAAAAAAATAGGATTATGTTTTCTATTTCCTTAACTGTAGTAGCTTGAGGATGGGTTTTACTTGAGTGAGGGATGCAGAATCCAATTTTTATTATTAAATGAAGAGATATGGCTCTGAATTCCTTTCAAAAGGTAGTTCAAATGAGCAAGAGGATATATTGTCTATATAGGTCTTCTGGTCTTCTCAGAATTGAGCTACTTTTAAAAGATTTAAATAAGAAACTAAATGATAATAGAAGTGCTTAGTACCTGAAAATCCATCATAATTCAGCCAGTGTTCAGTGTGTGCTAAATTTCTGAACAACTGATGCACATTATTGAATGTGGAATATTGGGAAAATGAAAGTTAGGGTTAAGAAACAAACCTTATTTTGCTTGCAGTTGACTTGATGCTTTACACTTTCTCTTATTTGTTTCTATATAACCTAAATAGATATGTTCTAGTGTGAAAGCTCTAGCTGTCATGGATGGTAGCTCTCTAAATGTAGGTAACACTGCAGCTGTCATAAAAATGGTTTAACATTAATGTGGTCTTCAGACTATACCTTGTTAAGGGGAGACATTTTATTTGCTTTGATTTCTTAAGAGCTGTTTGTTTAAACACCATAATGAACTATGACAGGCTTTACCTCTACATAGGTTTGTTTCCCAAACATAGCTTTTCCTGCATGATCATTGGATCTAATTTGCAGTGTTCCTTAGTTTGATAATTTAGTATCATGCTACTCTAGCCTCTACTTTTGTATATTTCTTCAGTAATGCTGAGATTCCTTTTCCAGGTTTGGATTTGCCTGAAACAAGAAGTCATTAAAATACAAGGGTACTAGAAACTGTCAAAAAATACAGTGATATAACACATAAGTCATGTCAGATTTCTTCTTTCCCACCAATTTCATGTCAGTCCATGATTATGTCACTGTCTTTACTGGACATCCAAAGTGAAGGCAGAATACTCTGGTATTCAAGCTTACAAAATATCTATTATGTAATGTTTTGTTACATGCTTTGTTCAAGCAAATCCATCCAAGCTATGCTTTCAAGAAGGTACTGCAGTACTTCTGAGAAAATAACAAGCCTTTTACAACTTTTTAAAATAAATTTAACAGTATTAATTTAACAGTTGTGTTCTTTTGAACAGATACGAACAAGCCTATCTTACTAGCCTGGTTGGGCTGAGAACAGAAAGATACTTTTGGATTGGACTTTCAGATGTAGAAGAAAAGGGAACGTTCAAGTGGACTAATGGTGAATCTGTCTTATTTACACACTGGAATTCCGAAATGCCTGGTAGGTATGGCTCTATACTGTTTAATGAGTCCAGTGCCCAAAGTACATTGCTTGCTACTTGAATTTTTTTACTTCGTTCCTTTGCCCTCACTCAATGGTATAATGACTAATTGCTCCCACATATATCTGGCTGCTTTCTCCAGCATGCCATTCTCCATTTGCTAACTTCCTGCTTAGTGCTGAAATGCGTTTTTAACATGAGCTTGGGAAGAAACTTTAAATTGAGATCAAGTTTCTGATTTGTGTCTGTTCTGGGAAAGTCTGTGTCTGTACTATTCTGGAAGAGCAATCTTTGCAGGCATACTGCGCCCTGCTTGCAAGTCCTGCCTGTTCAGTCATATCTCATAGTATACTTGCTCACTGCATGTTCTGAGGTGTGTGAGATCACAGCATGCATGAAGCATCTCTGGTCTTAGAGGAAATGGGACTGTAGGAAAGGACAAGAGGGCCAAGGGAAGATTTGTGTTTAATCTTTTTTTACTTAATATCTTTGCTATATTTCCTTATTTACTAAGTTTTGTTGATGAAAACATTGCTATTTTTTTCTGTTCTAATAAAATTATGGGGGTGGGAGGTCATTTTATCTCTGACGTGATCACATTAAAAAGGCGATGGTCGTCAGCCTTCAAGGTTCTGGCGTGTTACATTTGCCTTTCAGGAGATCCTCTGATTCTCTTTAATTTCAGTGCCTAAATGCTGATTTGAATGCGTCAGGTGGAGTGGTAAGGCTATGTAGACCATGAAGCCAATACTAGGCCTACATATACCAAGTTCATTTTTGAAAATCATAGTCAAATTAGACAAATTTGAGAAACTAGCTCTAACCACATCTTCAATTTTAGGGGATAATTTGTTGGATCACAGGTTATGATGTTGCTAGAGTCAGCCACTAGAGGTGATTTGATGTGAGGCACAATTCAGTATCTCAGATATGGATGAACCACAGATTTTTTTGCCTTTTTTTTTTTTCCTTCATGAATTAGAATCACAGAATCACCGAATGGTTTGGGTTGGAAGGGAATTTAAAGATTATCTAGTCCCCCCTACGCTACCATAGGCAGGGACATCTTGCACCAGATCAGGTAGCTCAACGCCCCATTCAACCTGACCTTGAATATTTCCAATGATGAGGCATCCACAACTTCTCTGGGCAACCTGTTCCAGTGTTTCACCACCCCCATTGTAAAAAAATTTCTTCCCCATGTTCAATTTAAACCTACTCTCTTTCATTTTAAAACCGTTGCCCTTTGTCCTGTCACTACAGGCCTTGGTAAAAAGTCTCTCTCTTTCTTATAAGCCCCCTTTATATATTGAAAGGCTGTGATAACATGTCCCGGGAGCCTTCTCTTCTCCAGGCTGAAAAACCCCAACTCTCTCAGCCTTTCTTCATAGGAGAGGTATTCCAGCCCTCTGATGATTTTCAGGGTCCTCCTTGGGACCCATTCTAACATTAGAAACATTTCTGACTCTGTACAAAGACTTAATTTCCATCAGGATAGAATATGAAGTTTTCTAAATTCTCATGACCCCCTAACTGTTGCTGTTGTGCATTCCTGTTTACAACCAGGAAGAAAGCCGGGCTGCGTTGCCATGAGGACTGGAATTGCAGGTGGTTTGTGGGATGTAATAAAATGTGAAGAAAAGGCGAAGTTCCTATGCAAAGTGTGGGCAGAGGGAGTGACAATTCCACCTGTTCCTACAACAACTCCTATTCCCCGGTGTCCAGAAGGTTGGGACTCAAATAATCGTATTAGCTTCTGTTTCAAAGTAAGTGTGTTGCTTGTTTCTGCATTAAGGTAGTTTATATTTGCTGCACATACATGCAGTAAAAATTGGTATACAGATGTCTTACTGTTTCATAAGCTTATTTACACATTATATGTAGAGGTCTTGTTCCCTTCTATTGAAATGCTCATGGTTTTGTTTATTGCATTAAAGTCTGATCTTCAGGTCTGATCTTCTGATCTTAATTTCCCATTCTTTTAAGATTAAAAGTGCCTTTCTCCTAGTTGTTGCCTTGGAGCGGATGCTCCTGTCAGCAATGCAGTTTGCTAGCTTGGCGTAAAGACACTTATACTAAGCCTGTGTTTCACAGAGTTGAACAGTCATAAACCTTATATTCAAAGTTTCTGTAATCCCCACAGAACAAGTTAATTGTAAATTAATTGCTTCTGGGTAGTTGATGTTTCTTGATCTTGTGATCTATATGATCTATATTGTCTGATTGCTAAATGCTCACTTTAGCCTTTTTCAAGAGGAGAGCAAAAGAAAACATGGCTTGAATCTCAAGAGTTTTGCCGAGCTATAGGAGGAGATCTGGCCTCCATTAATGGTAAAGAAGAACAGTATGTGATATGGCGTTCTATTGCGTAAGTATCTGTAGTGCGGTCATCCATTCACTTTAATTAGCCTTTTGATCCTTCTGAAATATTTCATTTTAGGTGTATGTTTTTACTTCAGTGTAAGCCAGTCTGGATTCATTATCTGCATCTGTATAAAACACATAGCTAAAAGCAGAGCTGATGAAATAGCAGAAGTTGTATGACTAGTGGCAATCACCCCAGAAGCTAGTGCTAAAATGAGATTGGCAAGATATCTAGTTGAGGCAACATTTATCATCTGATGTAAAAACATTTGCTGTGGATTGGGGGATATTATAAAATTACGACAGATGCCAGTTGTTTTCACATAAGCAAGTGTACAAATAGGGTAATGGTCATGATATAAATCTGGTCAATGTGTTGATTGTTTGTCATTTTTATGAGCTAATCAGAAAGCACAAGCAACTTCAGATTAATTTTTTCCTACACAGGGAATGTAAATAAGGTTAGTAGGTCCCTGAACTGTAAAAAGCAAGTGTGAGATTTCTGAATGATATCAAATACTCTTAAAAAGGTAACACTTGCAACATGATCTCAATAGACTGGGCTCAATGAACTTGTAAATCCCTGTCTAACTGGGAAACAAGACTGAAACATGACAGCCTTGCAAAATGCTACAACCATACTAGAATCCCAGCTACTTATAGCAAGGAAGAAGTCTCAGATGCTGCATTACCACAAATTGACTCAATAAATTCAGATAAATCGGTAAAGTGTGTCTACTTGCAGACAATAATTAGTTTAAGGTGCTGTTTTTTAAATGTAATTCAACTGCAGCCAGTAACTTTACTTGGAAACCGTAAATGCCTTTACAGAAAAAATGGGGAGCTGATAAATGGAGCAACAGTAGCTATTGAACCATTAATACAAAAGTATTAAGCCACCTTATTTTCAGGAGTTGGATAGGATCTGGACATTTTCTTGGTCGGTATTTCAATCCGTCTGAGTTAATGTATAGTGATAACAGCTAGAAGTGGTTGCATTTTAATTAATTTCCACCCTGGTTGTTATTGTTTCTAACAGCTTTAAGGGTTATTCTTAGAGAAGCTTATTAATTGTTGTGAATCATAGATTATTAAAAATATTGTAATGCCCTTATTAGTTTTGGTTTTATGTTTAAACTTCTTATAAATGGGACATTTCTTGTTTTGGGTTTTTTTTTTTTTAGGAACAATGGCTATTACCACCAGCATTTCTGGATGGGCTTATATTACTTGAATCCTGATGATGGCTTTGTTTGGAGTGATGGATCTCCAGTGAGTGATTTAATTTTCCACAGCTGTTATTTTGCATTCCCTGTGCTTCTCAAGTGTGTGTGGTGTATGCGTTTCCATGTAATTTTATGCTTAATCATAACCCTCTACTGTGTCATGCCCTCTTTAGGAAAGCTTATGAATAGCAACTTCATGGCTTGATTTTTTTGGCTAAATCATACTGATTTTTTATAAGAAAATGTGCATTGAATCAACAAGAAAATTAAATTCATCTAGACTAAAAGGATGTTCTTATAAATACAAGGATTTTTTGAGTAAAATAGTCCATCTTTAGCATTTCTCTTCTTTGCTAATTAGATCTTTATCTGAATTGGCCTACATTCCATGGAGCTGAAGGCAGTTGTTTTATGCCAGTGTAACTTGACTGTACTTTAGACTACGATATAAAACTGTAGAAACAAAAGTGGTTTTGGAGATGTGAGTGTATTTCATGCAAGGTTGGTCAAAATATATTGATGGAAGTTTACCATACAGAAAACTGAAACTGGAATTTATACAGGAAAATTAGGGTAACAGTAATATTTTTCTGAGAAAAATGCCAACATTTTTGTTGTGTCTCAATAGTGTCCTACTATTTTAGTCATACAGGACTTACTTAATTTAATATCAACATGTAGCATGCTCCATCATTGTTATTAGATGAATTTTACAGAATTTAGGTCCTGTAAAAAATGTCAATATTCTTCCAAGTATGATCGGAAACAACTGTTATCTAAACCATAGCCCAGTTGCAATCTGAAAAAAAGTTTGAAATGTCAGCATTTGCACGGAGAGATTCTGGTTTCCTCTTATCTAAGTTTTTAAACTGACAATAGGAAAAAATTGTAGGTCTGTGGTTTGATGCTATCTCCTCCCTCTCTCCATTTTTTTCTTTCTATGTAACAGAATCTTCACAAAACCTTTTCTGTCATAGGTGAGGTATGAAAACTGGGGCTTTGGAGAACCCAATAATTATCAAGGAATTGAACTTTGTGCAGAGATCAGTGGCGATTCCAGCATGCTTTGGAATGACAGGCACTGTGATTATCTATATGGATGGATTTGCCAGATAAGAAAAGGTATTGCTTATTCCTGTGTATTAGTATAACCAGAAAAGATTCTCAGTTGATTTTTTCCTTAACTTTAAGAAATAAAAAATTTCAAAACCTGTTTATCAGAATGGTTCCCTTTGGAATGTGAAATATCGAAGTGGTATAAGGATTTCCATGTCTTCAATGCATTTAAAGATGCAGAGCCTTTGGTGCCCTGCTGGGACTTCTCACTGATCTTTCTCTATGATTTCTGAAGGGGAAATGTGATACTTGAAAAATAGAAAATGTTACTTTGAATATTCACATTCACTTTTGAGTTTTCATTTAGAGAAGTTCATGCCTTCTCCAACAAATCCTATTTTTGAATTTTTTTTCTGAGTTGAGTTTCAAGTTATTAGAAAATAGTTTGCAAATCAGTTCACATACTTGAATTTTTATGTGTGAATACTGCCTCCTTTACTTGGCTCAGGTACTGTTTTGTCAGCTAATTGAATCTGTAGTTGCAAGATGGAGCCTCATTTTGAGACACTTTATTTTGCTTTGACTGGGTTTTGTATTCATATGTTGGTGTCCTGCTAAATTCTCTTGAGATCTGAGTTTGAGATGCTTTTTATTTTCTGAAGACATCAAGACAAAATTTATAATTTAGAGAAAACTTGAGCTCTACAAGCAGTGCACCTACCTAAGTTTGAGTGTTTTTAAAAGTGCTCATTTAAACATTTTACCACATTCTTATACTGGGAGGGAAGGCAGCAAAATAAAAATGCTGCATTAGATTAATAAAGTACAAGCTCTGCTTTATATTAGTAAAAGAATTTCTTAGGCAGAGAATTTTTTGTTAAATGCCAGCATCTGTGAGATTAAATATATTTTAGCACAAAATAAATTGGTAAACCTATAAAGGCAGAGATCTCCTGTATTAGAAATTGTTATTGTTTTCCTGAGATGCTAATGATGCCATTCAGGATGCCATCTCCATGATGCCATAGCAAAAAACAAACAGGGGGATTCTTTAGCCTGAAGTCTTCTTTTCAGAAAGGACCGGTTAATGTCTTGGGATCTTTTCCAATGAGATTTTATCTAGGGAATTTTTAAGACCCAGATAGAAGTTCTTTTCAACCAGAGACAGATGGAAAGAACCTCACTCTGTAATAGCTAGGGCACCACAGAAGAAGATAACCCAGACTGCATTCCTGCTGCCTCTGGTTTAAGCCAGAATTTGTGTATAAGTGACCTGGGAAAAGGAGGGAGAGGGAGATACAGGACTGTCTTAATAGAGTTAATGCTTTGGGACATAAGGTTTTCTGCATCCAGTGAATTCCTTGATTCAGGTAAATTTCAAGGTATTTTATACTACCTTGCACATTAGGAATAGCTTATATTTAGAGCCTCAGGGAACAAGATTTATTCAAATAAGATTTATTTAAATTTAAATTTATTTAAATTTAAATTATTTAAATTTAAATTTATTTAAATTTAAATAAGATTTATTTAAATAAGATATATTTAAAATTGAAGAGTGTACCAAAAAGAAGAGATTTAGGCTATTCAGTTCCTTCTAGTTTTTGGTGTTAAATCCATTGCTAACTGTAAAATTCAATGTCAATAGAAAAACATGCCTATCAATCATAGTAAATATTTTGTCTTATAGCAGAGATTGTACAACCATAATAGATTTTTTGTTTCTTACAGGGGCAAGTGTAAAGCCTGAACCAACAGAATCTCCTGCACCCAGTAAGTGTTATTGCTATTACTATTTGTGTGTGTGTATGTCTAAAAGCATTTTTAAAATTTTACTAATGAGAATGTCTTGTATCTCAGGAACAATATAGTTAGCTTACCATTTATCTTATAGAATACAAGACTACTGATGATGGATGGATTATACATGAAGACAAACAATATTATTTCAGCACGGAGAGTGTTCCTATGGAAAAAGGTCGGGAGTTCTGCAAAAGGAACTTTGGAGACCTTGCGGTCATTGAGAGTGAAAGTGAAAGAAAGTTCCTCTGGCGATATGTAAGAAAAATCATTAATACTATGGAATAAATCATCCAAAACAAGTGAGCACAGGCACTAATCCTTTTCACCCTGGTGTTCTCCCTACAAGTTTTATGATAGTGAAATTGCGGTAGCATTAAGCCAGATTAATATGAAGAACAAACTCAAGTCTTTTTTTAGATTGTTTCATAGCTGAGACAAGGACACCACATTATATCTATCTGCAACTGGTAATGTGCTAAGGTAAATCTTAATGCTTACTTTTAATCGATCTGTGGCTTCATTTTAGCAAGAAGTATTATACTTGTGAGCTGCGATTCTGTAAGGCGGGTGAGTTAACTGAAAGTAAAGATAAACTTAACATATCTTTAGTGGATCAAAACAGATATTGGCTTACATGCAACACTCAGAACATTTTGATCTTGTCAGTGTATCTGGGATGTAGTCTACCTAGAGCCTTTTTTTGGTCCTCAAGTTTGCCCCTTTGCCTCCTTCTCCTGGTGGGGAGAATGTAATTATGCAGGAAGAACAACTTGAGGCATGGATTATGCCATGAGAAAGAGCTTTTAAATTTTTAATATTTCCTGGGTGGCTGGGGTTGGTTGCCTGTTTACACTGTCTTGAGGTGAACTTCTTTTAATCAAGAATGTGCTTAAAAGTCAGATTTGAACTACATAAAACTTTTCCTGAGCTGGCTGAAGAGTGGCAGTGAGATGACACAAGGGCCTATATCAATTTATATCCAAATTGTAGGAAGGCTTGTCCCTTGCGAGAAATTTGTCAGATGATGTCCACTGCAGAGACTGTGCAAGAGGTGCCGATTTCAGTGACTTTCAAGTAAGACTGTGACAAGTGTTGATATGTAGTGACCACACCTTTTGGCCAATGGTGAAGTTTGACTGTGGTCTGTCACCTGTGAGTTGCTTTAACACAAATGTTGTAGCCAGAGAATATATCAATTCATATCCTCTGTCATCAGCCGTATATTACTCATTATTAACGTAATAGATTTCTATGATAAAAAGAGGACAATTTATACAATTTTAATCTTTACATTCTAGATCTTGAAAAATGGCAAAGAGGATTCATATTTCATTGGTTTACAACTTAGTGTTGACCAACGGACAAGGTAGGCCAACTAGAACCATCAAGCTTGCATTTGCTTTAAAATAAAGAAATCTACTGAGCAGAGCAAAATAATGAAGTGCTTGAATGAAATTGAGCCCTGTCAAATAAATGAGAATGTTTTTCCTCTGAATTCTGTGGGACTTTCATACTTAGTGGTTTTTTATTATGAAGGTTGTAAAAATGCATTCTGTAGTAAATACACCACAATGTGCCATTATATTTAATCCACTTCTTTTAATCCCATTTCTGTTGTTAGGCATTCTCACCCTACTAATACTACTGTTATTCTATATTTGATTATAGCAGGAAAAAAGCTTGATCTGAATTTTGCCCTCAGCTGTTGTCTGCTTTGTCCATACTCCATTAAAATATTGCTAATATAAGGAATTTTTAAAAAGTATTTCCTGTTGATACTGGTGAAATTTCTTCTTCATGGAAGACCAACTCCTTTTCAAGTAAATGGAATTTCTCCTTGACACCCCTGGAATCTGGAGTAGATCCATAAACTTATTCTTTAACCATATAAAAGCATTAACTTTGTTTTTATAAGTTTACATCAGGTCTATTAGATTTGGAAAGTTCTTCTTTACTGTTTGTTTTAAGATTTTCTAGTCTGTGGGATGAAACAATTTAACTCAATAGGACATGGATTTTCAAAGTTTTGAATCTTAATTTAAACATGGTTGTATTCTCAAGTGGTTTAATTCCATATTAATTTAGCTCCAGATTATCCAGGAGAAATACTGCATCTTTCCTAAATAGAATTCACTAGCTAGCAGAAAAATTACAGTGCAGATAATGTATTTTGAATTTTTATTCACAATTCTTGTTTCCTTTATTCCATGATTTATATTGAATATATAAAGAGATGCCCCAACTCAAAATATATAAAATTTTTGGTAGGCAAAAACATTCTTTTTCCACCTCCTTAACTGTTGGGAACAGACTGTAATAAAGGGAAAAATTCAACCTGTTATCTTTTTGTGGAACAAAGATAGCTGTTGCCATTATATAACTTCAGGCGCACTATGAGGATAAGCAGGTTTTCTGCAAGCTTTTCTGAATGTCAGTATGCAGCACCATATTGATTTTTACATGTGATGCTAATTTAGGCCTGGATTCAGTTCAGTCTGGGTCTTGAAGAGCCTGGATAGATGCGTAGTAGTTCTTGGTTCTCCTTATAGTCCACAGTGACAATGAGGACCCTCCAGAGGATAATTAGGATGTCGGGTGGGCCAGATCACCTTCTGAAAAAGAGGTGTCTCTGCCATTCCATTGTTTTTTGTAGGGACCCTAAGATGAATATACTTTTAAGTGAAGTACCTTGTGTATGTGCCTGAAGAGTGAACCTGGGCACCTCTGTCACTTGCAGTCCAATAGGAATATGTCTCCTAATAAGTGTTTGGTTGCCTGGTTATGATTTTGTTCTTTATTGTTTAATCTACATGGATGTACAACTTCTTTGATGTTTGTATTTTACCTTATGGTAGGCACATTGTCACAGGAATTTCCTTGTAGATGGTTTGTCGTGCCCTTTTCCTCTGCATGGGGGAAAGATCAAGCATTTTACCAGTGTTACGAATAAAATTTCTTATCTCTGTAATAGGCACAGGGAATGTATGACTTGGGGGAAATGGTGAGCATTTGGGTTCTCTCATGCTGATGTCTGGCTTTCATGTTGGCTTGAATGATTATTTTGAGTATTGTCCTATCATCTGTTGCAAAACTGTCAGCATATTGCTTAAATGCAGAGTAAACACAACTTCAACACATACCATAAGTCTTTGCGCAGAGAGTAAGTTTAGTACAATTAGCAAAGATGCAAGTTGGTCAAAAAACCTTGTACACCTTAAACTATGGACGGCTATATTAAACATATTGCAAAAGTTCTTTCTGTAACATAGAAGCAATTCTATTTGTGTGTTAAAGAAGTGTTTTGTTGGATTGTTTTTCTTAAGCTGGATGGATGGCACTCCAGTGAATTATTTGGCATGGGCACCACATGAACCTAACTTTGCGAATAATGATGAAAACTGTGTAGTTATGTATAAGAATTTAGGTGAGTTTCGTATGTTTGTTCCTGAATTTCATTAGTTGTGTGTTTGTGTCACAACTTTTTTTTCTTCTGAGAGGCACCCCTTCCCCTCTTTTTTTTTGTTCTTTCACAAAATGTTATAGAAGTGGACCACAGTATTATATTCAGGAGTTAATAGTTTTGTGCTGTTGTGTTTACCTTAAGCCTAGCATGGGGAAGCTCTGGTAGAGGTCAGTGTTTGTGATTGCTATACAACTGTTTTATATTTTTTATTAAAATTGACCTAATGTGCCACTACAAAATTGATATTTCTAGTACCTGGTTCTAGACTGCTTTTAACATTCTGTAATTACAATGTGTATAAGGTGACATATTTATCCTAGATGCTGATATAGAATGATAATAAACTGAGAGACTCTGAGCATTTGATCTTATCTTTCAACTAAAAGCACTTTGTGTAAGAATGAGTGAAATTGATTTCCATTTAACCAGCTCTGGATGTGGTGTCATACAGTTCCCTATTTATCTTACATTCAGGATTTTGGAATGATATAAACTGTGGTTATCCAAATCCCTACATATGTGAAAGGCACAACAGTTCCATTAATTCAACTGCTCCTCCAACCACATTTTCAACTCCAAGAGGATGTCATCCAACTTGGCTTTCCTTTCATAATAAGGTACCATAACAAATACAGAGCGTGTTGGATGTTTGGCAAAGCACTAAATAGAAAACAAGGGAATTATTTAATTCTTACTAAAGTAAAATATTATTATTTTTTGCAGAGAGCTGGTTGACGCCTGCATGCTTTTCTTTGTTTGCCCATCCACTGTTTTGCAGGAAAGGTGCTTTTTTGATGCTTCTAAGTGGCAGATGAGCATATTCAGTTGCAATTGACGAAAGTAATTCTCTAGTCATCTCTTCAAGCCTTTTGATATGCATTTCCTAATGAGTTTAGACAGAGTTCCTGATGTATTGATGCTTTGATCTTGATGTTTTTTAACCAAACCATAATGCTTTTTCGGTACTGAAAACATTTTGTCTTCCTTAACTTTACAAATGTGGTATGCTTTGTAGAGTCAAATAAATAAACAGGCAGACTAATATCAGTCATGCATAACTTACCACTGTTAGCTGACTGTCTGTAAAAAGTAAGTTTTTGTTTATTTTCTAGGAATTTCAGATTAAATCTAATATGTGCTCTGTTGAGCAAAACACTTTCTTGAGACCTTCAATTTTGTATAGAACAAGGACTAGCACAAAAATCTCATTTTAAGCTGAATGTGTTTTTTTCAGATAAATGCATTATTTTACTGCCTTTTCTCCATCCTGCTTTGCTTAAAGCAGTGGTTTTCAGTCTGTGAGGAGTATTGGAGTAAAGATAATATATAGAGAATTTGTTCATGTTTTAGTGTTACAAAATATTTGGATCTACAGAAGACGAACGTGTCACTTGGCATGCTGCACGAACAGCTTGCATGAATTTAGGAGGAAACCTGGCCACTATCGCTAATGAACAAGTGCAAGGTACTGTGTGTAGTTTTGTAGCAATTAGATGAGACATTTAATCTTTACAGGATGGCTGTTGTATTTGTGTGAATATGGACAGGATTTGAATAATGACTGCACATCTGATTTTTGTTCCAAAACATATAATTTTTGGAAATTTACAATGAAGTCATCACCTGAATCTACCAAATTTCAGTGTTGGCTTATATATATATGTGTGTGTGTATATTGTCCTGGCAGCCAAAGTAGTGCTTTTTCTGCTTACACATCATGCCAGCTGGACCCAGCAAATGATGTAGTTTCACTAGGTGGCATTAACTTGCTGCTTGGCTTTCCTGTTAACTCAAACAGAACACCTTTAGGATCAGGACTTGCTGTCTCTGAGCAGCTTGGGGCAGAGGTTTGACTGCTCACACACCTACCCACAACCCACCACATAGATGTGCCATTCTTTTCACTAGAGGAGCTTATTTTAATGAATCTAAGAGCTGCATCCCTGACAGGGGGAGATGAGCAGAAGGAAATTACTTCATGCTTGGATAAGCACAGCACACATTCAAATTAAAAATTGGGGAAGATTTTGATAGATGTTAATAACACTGTCTTTTTAGAAATACTGTTTTATACTACAGTGATGAGAAACAGATGTTGCACAACACATACTGTTTGCGAACTCAAAAGAGCATACTGAAAAATCAACCATTGTAAAACAAGTCTGTGTTGTAGTCTGAGCAATTAAATAGTTTAAATTTAGACTGCTGACATGAACTTAGTACTACTTACGTTTTCCACATGTGAAGAGATGAAGAATCAAACTTTCACTTTTCAGACATAGTTAAATTTTTATCCAACATAATTCCTGCAGTACAGATTTCAGGTGGTTCATGCACAGGGCTTGAATTCTAGGTAAAAGACAAATAAGCAATAAAACTATTAGCACAAAACTATTGTTATTGCTGGCAATGTAGGCGTAAAGGCTTGAGTTCCTGTTACAGTTTCTGGCAGAACAGCAAAGCTAACATTTGGCGAAGAAATCTACAGGTTTCATTTCTGGAAGTGTAAGTTGCATTCATTTTAAAAGACTAAAGCAAGGTGAACGGTTGATAGAGCAGACAGAAATTAATCTATTGTTTGCAGAGAAAAGTAAGCTCATAACAATTGACTGTAGCGGTTGGAAAAAGCCATGATATGTTCATTTTATCACAGTGTTTGATGTATTGTGGATTAGTGGGTTGATGAATGCCAGCTGACCTAGCCTGCTCTATTTGTGAGCTAGCCATGCTAGCTAAGACACACAAGTACCTTGCTGGACTGTGCAAAGCTGTGGTAATCAATTTTCTTGTGATGAATAGTTCTGTTGAGACTCATTTTGAGCATGTCACTTAAAAAGTGCATTTTGCTCGCTGCTAAGACAGTGCAGGCTATTGCCCAGGTGTTCCAGGGAGAGAAGGAACACTCTCGCAGTTCTGTAACAGCACTTCTTGTGCAGATGCAGTTGTAGGTGCTCAATGGTGCTGTCTGTATGATGCCCTTGGGAGGTAACCACTCTGGTGAGATTATCAAAAATGTATGTGATCTACACGGCTGTATATTTCTATGTCAATTGTGGGACTAGGATTCAAGAATGTCTTGAGACATTATAAAAACCAGTTCTGTCATGCTTTTGGGATTCATCCGGTACAAGTTTAGATACTTAGCTGAAGTATGTTGCCCAAAGCCACAGTTATATATCCGGTTCCCTGTTCATTAAACTCAAAAGTCACCTCCTTTTCACCTTACTTGCTTGTGTTGTCAACAATGAAGTGTTCTGTATTTCAGAAAAAATATTTAATATCACCAGTCTCAGTGAGGCCAGACATTTCAATTGTCCTTCATTAAAAGTGTTTCTCCTTTTCTTTGCCTTTTTTTACTCTAGCTTTCCTCACCTTCCACATGAAAGATTTTGTTACTGATACATGGATTGGATTAAATGATATAAATCATGAACTGAGGTTCCTCTGGACAGATGGAACCGGAGTTTACTTTACAAACTGGGCCAAAGGCTTCCCATCAGGACACATGGATTTATACTCATATGATGGCCAGGTAAATAGCAATCACAGATTGTTCACTGAAATTTGATTTTAGATTGCATTTATACATTTGTTGGGATTTAAGACATGTTACTGCTTGACTTACTACTTTCATACTTTTATACACGTCAAATATAAATAGAGTGAATGGTTTTGAGCCCTTAGGAATTGCTGTATTAGCTGGTGACAGGATCTGTGGAGTGCTCATACAAAGACTGGCTTCAGATTTCAGTTGTCTGTGTCCATGAAGGCTACACTGCTTCTGTGTTCACCCCGCGTTCTCTCATAGGCTCTGGTAAAGAAGACAAATGCCTCATGGCATTTGCCCCAAAAGCACACTGAATGAGCACATCCTCCTAGTCTTCTGACCACAGTTGTGCCTGAACTTAGCAGATTTCTCGGTTGGCATGTAGCTTGCAAGGGGCACTTACAAGCATTCCCCTCAAACAGCCATGTCTTACATAGAAGCAAATTCTGTCAGTCACATTTGTGGAAAGGACATGCTTCTATAAAAAGATAGCCATTCAGTTTTTACGAAAAAAAAGAAAAGAAAATCACTTCCCCTATTTCTCTGTCAGACAAACTGATCTGATAGGTCATACAGTTCCTCTCTCTGATCTTACGTGTTGAGATAGTAGCGTGCTATGGAACTACAGCACATTATAGTACTAGCTCTATTTCTCTTCAATGCCATTTTTAATGTAGAAATCTTATTTTTATGTATAATGTCCTTTTTCCTATTTTTGAAAGTAACACCTCTGAGCTTCTTATCTCTAATGGAGGGAGAAAATTTGGGAGAATTCAGAGTTCAAAAGAGAAAACATCTTTAAAATGTTACTTCTGGGAGGAACAACATATATTTTTGTCTTTTTATGAAAAGTAGTAGGATTTCTATAAAGTCTTCTGTGAAAACTTATAAAGTCCCTATTTTATAAATTTCAGACTTATTTTTAAGTTTACTTGACCTTAGCAAAAAATAACTTATCATAGTTAATACAAAATACTATGCAACTGTTCAATTTGAAAGATTTAAATCTTGCTGCATTTCACTTACAAATGAAGTGTTTCTCTGTGCATCTCCTCCTGGACAGCAAAGCCAAAGAAGTAAATAGTATAAAATAAATATGGATGCTTTGTTGCACAAAACCACTTGTACACATGGAGCCTTTTGCATTCATCACTGTTTGTTTAATATGTGCTAACGTAGGTTCTAGCTACCGTGTCCATGTCAGAGAAGTTGAAATGACACTGTAAGGGTGGTACTGACAGATCAATGGCTGCCTTTGGGAAGGAGCAGTTCCAATTTTGCTGTGTGTAGTATTACAGCTTGCAACAATATATTTGAAGAAATTGATATGTCAGAAATGTTGCATTGCCCATTGAGGGTCCAGGCTTTTTTCTGGGGCAAAGTTAACCCATCTTTTCTACAATAGTTGTTTTCACTTCTCTTTAAATTGACTGTGGCTTTCCTTCTCTCCATGCTGTATGTCTGGAGATATGAGAATACCGGAATTTCCCTGGTATTGTCCACCCCAATGTTGCACAAGAGAGAGCAACATTAAGAAATTTGTGAAATGCAACAGGAACAGAACCTCCGCATCATAAAACTTATGCTGTTAAATGTTACAAGGATACGAGAGTAAAATGCTGTATACGAGAGTATACAGCATTACTTGTATCTGAAGATGTAAAAGAGGGATGAAAGTTTCATATTTGCTTCTTCTAGCTATTTGTAACTGATTTTATATCTTTTTGCCTCGAGGCTGATTGTGTTGTCATGAGAAACAATCCTGTTAAGGAAGCAGGGAAGTGGGCTGATGAGAGTTGTGATAACAACAGAGGATATATATGCCAAATTAATGCAGGTACTTGTCTTTTTAGTTAAAATACAATCAAACCTTATGGTTATTTGGGGAATTGCTTGGGTGTGTGGATTTCAACATCATTTCACTTCCAATAAAGATATATCCACAAATTGTTTTTCAGGCAGGAATACAAGGGTCATATGTGTCAGAGGTCCAATTAGAGTCACTACTCTCAGCTGACCCTTCATGTTGCTACCTTCCTGAGCTGGAATTTGTATCTGCATCTTTGTGTTTAGTATGACCCTTGACATGATATTTGTTCCATGATTTTGTCTGTCATTTTCTGAACACATTGGCTTTCAAAACATTTTCTGGAAAATACTGGCTTGTACATGTAGCATGAACTGTCTGTAGCATGAACTGTCTGGAGTGCGACTGTAACTCACCTGCACCGAACTTGAGCTAATTCACCTCCAAAATGGAAATTAAGAGGAAGTGAAAACCTGGGTTTAAATATCTGATTGATTTTTAAGGACTGGTCTGTTGTGGGGTTTTCCTTTTCTCTGGCAAGAAAATCCCTGGAAAACAACACAGTCTCTGCAAAACATTTCGTTTGATGAAAAAGTATTTTATTAAAGAAATTGTGACCTAATCTAATCCTAATTCATTTCAGTAATGATACTCTGGAGGATTATACAGAATGCTCCTTTACTCCTTGTCAGAGGTTGCTTTAAGCAGCTCTCTTCCTTTCTACAGCTTTTTAATTGATTTTTACTACTGATGCTGGCTTAAAGAATAGCGCATCTAACCCATGCTGATCAAAAGTCAGAGAATATGAAATCAAGAAAAAACGCTTTTTGTTTAATTCTACTTGCAACCACAGTGAAGTCATAATCCCCTTTTGAACAAGTATATGAGTCTTTTTTCATCTTTTATTTTACAGATGCTGAATTTCTGCCTTCTACAAGTTCATCCCCATCCAGCATTATCCGTTATGGTAACAGTAGTTATTTGTTCATCCATACCAAAATGAAATGGGAGGATGCACGAAAAAACTGCAAACGTGATCAGTTTGACCTTTCCAGCATCTTAGATCCCTACAGTCATTCATTCCTGTGGCTAAAGATATTAAAGTATGGGGTGCCTATATGGATTGGTCTTAACAGTAATGTGGTAAGAACATCGAACTAACTGAATATGATGCTGCTTCTTTTATGGACAAATCAGGAACTGAAAAATCTTATTATCTCTCTTTACTTTAGCTTATTAGTTTATATTTTGGTCCTAAATACTTTTATGTGCTGTCAGATTTACAGGTAGGAATCCATCTCTTCCATTACTCTGATTAAATTGTATACATTACACATGTTTTTCACACTTTTTCTGTCATATTACATTCTGTGCACTTCCAAACAATACATTTTAGGCTAACATCTTGAAATATCTCTTTGTATATATGGTGTATTTGAGATAAAATTCACATATCTTAAGATGCACAGTGGAAAGCACTTATTCTAAATAAGAATACTTAATTTTCAGAAATAGATAAGGTGCTATTGCTATGACTCTTTCAACATTTTTGAGGATAGTTAGCTAAATAATTAATTGGTTTACCTAATTTAATTTTATTTGTCTCCCCTCTCCCAGTTCTTTGATATTTTGATACTTTCCGGCTGTTAAAATATACCACCCTTTCTTCTTGGCACAGGCACTTGGCACATTCACTCCATTTGGCTGAGCCCATAAAAGAAGTACAAATGAGTGAACACAACGCACCACTTCCTAAAAACCAAAAGATTCCCCTAATCTAATCAACAGGATGATTCACTGAGTTCACCAGCTTTGGTTGGAAATGATTAAGTTTTTAAATATACTTTAAGTTAAAATAATCTACATTTCTTGAATTCGGGGGAAAACAGATAGTACAAAAATTAGTCATCAGACACTCAGTCCTACAAATTATTTTCAATGAAAATTTTATTAGTCCCAAATTAACAGTTTTGTAAAGTTCAAAATTAATTCAATGATGTCACTTACTCTGCACTTCCTTTTGCTGAAACGCATTTGTTGCACTGCTGTATTTCTCAGTGAATAGCTGATTGTCACAACAAGTGACATTTGTATTTGTTACTGATTTCTAAAAAAAACCTTCTAGCACAAGGTGCTGCATAGACAGACATTTGACTGACGAAGGAACAGTTAATGTTTACAGTTTAATCATTCCTGTTGATTTGTTTTGTTCTTAGACCAATGGGCGTTATGAGTGGATTGATAACTGGAGAATGAAGTATACTAAATGGGCTGAAGGGGAGCCAAAGCAGAAAATAGGCTGTGTCTATCTAGACATTGCTGGAGCCTGGAAGACAGGATCCTGCAATGAAAGTTATTTCTCTGTTTGCAAAAAACCTGATGGTAAGAACTTGAATCTAACCATTGTAATTACAATGATTATCTCTTTATAGTTCATTGTGCTGATACATACTTAGATGCTTTTTTTTATTTCAAGAGCTAAATAGATGAAATCATTAAAATTTACTGGGGTTGAAGGGGACTGCTTTAAAATGAGGGTCAACACATATTAAGAAAGAGTTAGTGTGACTGTGAGTAGCCATCACTTTACAATAATAATGTTAGATATATTTTGCAAGGCTTAGACTCTGCTGTTTATTCTGATATTGAGTAAGCATGCAAGACCAAAAACCTCAAAAATCAAAAAGTAATGAATGGTAGGTAGTAGTCACACAGGTACGGTGTTGAAGGGGGAAGAGCTGAATGACCGAGCCATAAGGTGTCACAAGGAATGTTTACTTATAACAGCTTTCCAGGTTTTCCTTTTATAACTGAATAACAAAATACAGGTGGTATAGAAATGTTTAAGGATACTTCTTCAGGCCACCTTCTCTTATGTTTTTGACCTAAAACTCCTGTTACTATCATCTGATAATGCCTTCTGCATTCTGTGATATTAGGTCACAACCCGTATGACCAAGTTCATACGGGCCCTAATTCAGCAAAGTAGTCAGGAGTGAAAATACGTTTGTGAGTAAAGAGTTGAGCTGAACTTAAGAATGTGTTAAAAAATAAAAGTATGCTTGAATTCTTTGCTAAATTAGATTTCTTGAGACTACAGTTGCAGTACTTTTAACAAAAAGTAGATAGAGGACTTAGATTAGATTAGGATTTAGACATAGATTTAGGACTTTTCCCCATTATTGTGTTGTAGTAAACAGTATAGGCTACCAAGATTACATTTTTTTAAAGATGTGAGTGAGTTTTCCAACATTTGGTTAGAATAATCTATTCATGATAAAAGAATGTATAAGAAGCTGTTTCTTTAAATTTTGTGCTTTCTTTTTTTAAATTTTTTTTTAACAGTTCAAGCTCCCACCGAGCCCCCTCAGCTTCCAGGAAAGTGCCCTGAATCAGAAGGACACAAGTCTTGGATCCCTTTCCGAGGTCATTGCTACTACATTGAATCTTCATCTACAAGAAACTGGGCTCAGGCATCTTTAGAATGTCTTCGACTAGGTAAGTATCCTTCTTAATTAAAGAGCACATATTTCTGACTTGTTATTCCTCTCTGTGGAAAGCTGAACATGTGCTATGTATTTTTGTGATTTCAAGGATGGTCCAAGTGTTGGACAAGACAGTTGCATTCAATTATTGCCTTCATTTAGGAGGAAATGGAAAATAGCTGTCTACCAGTGGCACACACTGCCTTCCATGTGTGTGGGATGAGGCATTAGAGGAGCTGTGTGGCCTGGAGTGAAGATCACAAAAGTGGGAACTTTGTCGTTTGACCCTGCTAGGAGGTAGTCAGCCTCATCCACAGCAGTCACTACATCTTATTTTAATGGCATTTTATATCTTTTGTATTCCTGATCTAATTTGCCCCTTGATTATTGCAGTTTTATGTCACTGAAATGAAAGTTACAGCTCTCTAGGCTGCATAATGTATTAGTAAACTAGAGTTGTTGTGTTGTTTCATTCTTGCAAGTTCCTTCTCTGGGAAAGTGATGTAAGATTCATTATGCCAGACTTCATATGTCTGTACCATTGGTGTCTGTAGCATTGGTGGCAATGCAACTTAGGTGTCTAACCTCTCATCAGAGTATGCAGAGATCTTGATCATGCTGTCAGTGGAACTAAATACAGATTTATCTTCACTGGAAGTATATATTGACATTTGGTCAGGTGAATTGCACCCTAAACTCCACTGACTGGGTTGATTAGGTCTCCACTGATAATAAACCTACCAGTGAAACACATGTCAAATATAGACACCTAGAGCTGGGTAAGAAGAATCTCACTCTTTCTGCTGGTACACAGGTTCTTCCTTGGGTTCTCATGAACTAGTATGTTGCCAGCTCTAGTTTGAGAAACTGGTATTTTTGAGGGAAGGTTCAAGTTTTTGTATATGTTCTTTAAATCTTACTGTATTCTCCACATCAACATTTGCATAACATTTGGGTGAAGATACTTGATAATATACTTTTAAGTATAATATTCTATATCATATATATATAATATATATATAGAATATTTGTATTATAGAAGTCTCTGTAATACAACACTCTTGCTGTAGCTCAGTTTTTAAGACTATGACAATTGTTAGTGTGACCCATTTCCATACAGTCTTCTGAGTTCTTTTGTTGACATGACAGATGCTCAGTCTTTGAAAGCTGCTATGTATGTTATTAGTTATGCATAGTCAAAAGGACCTTGACAGCTGTGCACATAACAGCTGTTACCTGCAGCTCTCTGCTTTAAGTGGAATGATTATAATTTTGAATAAGCTTGTGCGAGAAATTAAATAACATTTCTTTTCTTTGGAGAACTGAGTTTCTGAAACAGACTTTCAATAAGAAGAGTGGGGCAAATAAATGAAAGACTTTTAAGTTGAAGTTTGAGAGGAATTGAATGATGATATTGCATGTGATAGCAGGTGCCTCTGCCCACTGACTCAGGTTGTCTGCAGCTGTCCCACATCTTTGTTATTGGAATCTGCAGTTACATCAGAATTGCCTTTTTCTGTTGAACTAAGATTCCTGAAAAAAGGCACTGACCATTTGTTTCAGCGTGTGTGGTAAAAGACTGGCATTATGTGGAATTTAAAATTTGAATGCTATATGCTTAAGACCTCATGTCACTGACATCCCCTTCCTTTCAATGTTACCCTTAATCTTTTATGGTAATTGTTAGGGCAGGCTGAATCCAGCAGCCCAGCAGAGGCAAGATTGCCATGGCTCTATGCTCCCAAGTACAAACCATTGACAAGGCTGAGAATGTGTTCCCTGTAGGCGCACACACATATATACAACACATCTATACAAATATTCATGGTTGGCCACACAGATCAGCACAGACAGACACACAGAGCCCTCACATGAACACAGTCTGCACCAACACCCTTTACTGTATTCCCCTCTCCAGTTGATCAGGATGAAGGTCTGTTAGTGGGAAGATATACAGAAATACAATGTGGATCCCTCCAGCAGCTGGGCTCAGACACTCAGTTTTCCCAGTAGCTGGCCCATGGATCTCAGTGCCCTCAGTTGCTGGGACCTGGAAATATGAGTCCCATGGCCACCAGCCTGGCTCCTGTTACTGGTGCAGACCTCGTCCCCGCCACACACACACACTGGTCCCTCCAGTGGTCAATCCCCCATGGTCTCACTCATAGATACACACAGGGTACACACACATACCGAGCTAGCTGGAACTCTCCTAGTCCCCCAGTAGCCATTCCCTCCTTGATCTCACCCTTAGAGTTGCATGCACACCAGGGGGTCTCCTCCTTAGAGACCCACAGCCCTTATGGTCCCTCCAGCAGCTGTCTGGAACTCCCCTGGTCCCTCTGATAGCCAGCTCAGCTTGTGGTCTCACCCTTGGTGATGCACACGCACACCTGGCTCACCTACTTGGTGGCTAGGCTGACTTGATATTCCCTAGTGATCACACACTCACTTGTGTACCTGTTGCTGTCACCATGGACACAAGTGTCTCTGACTCATGGTCCCACTCCAGTTGCTGGTACTTAGACCCCCATGCGCACACATGCATACAGAATGAAGAGTCTTTCATCCATGAAAATATTTAGAAATAAAGTTTAATAAGAAGATAGGTCTGTCTGCCCAGATCAGGCACAGGGCGTGGCCAGGCAACCGTATTGACCAGCAAACTGTTTACATATGACCATTTTTATCCCCTTATCCCTCTATTTTCCCATGTTTATTCCTCCCAAATCATCTAGGTCCATCCCTTTCCCTGCCTTGTTCTTCCCCTGAACATCTCATAACTTGCGCAATCTTTAAATGTTCTTCTGTATCCCATCATGTCTCCCATACCCCTAGGAAATTCCCCTCAGTCTGAAAGGTACTTTGACGTTGACTTGTCTTGATGAGTTTCATGCCTGGACACTAGAGCTGAGGATGTCCTTCGACAGCCCTAGGAGGGGCCTGAGCAGGATATCCCATCCTCTGAGTCCATAATTTGGGTTCTTCCCCTGCCATTGTGCCTCTTTGCTCCTCTGGGCATGTGGAGATTGGCCTTTGATGGGCTGATGGCTCCTGTGATGGGCCTGGGAGTAGCGAGGGAAGGGGTCCCCCATCTGCCATTGTCTATCTGTGCTCCCTTGTGGATGTGCAGTGAAGATTTTTATCACACAACCTAACAGTAACCAAACATCTGATAACATTCAGCAAAAGAGGAACAATTAAAAAAACATAAAGACTACAGTGAAAAAAGAGGAACGTTCCATGTTCTTTTATATTCTGCTGTCCCTGCTTGCACTCTGGGTTTTGTTTGCAGTTGGACTTTTTCCAATTATATCTTACTCATAGTAGAATTCTGAACCATAGTAGAATTTATCAGTAGCTCAGCAGTGATTCAAATGACTTATATTTTCATTCTCTGTAATTGTGCCTTCCTTACCTGAGAAAAAAGACTTTCAGAAATTCAACAGCCAAATCAAGAGAGTCAAGTGCCAAACACAGCTATTGCTCCATACCTATTGACTGGATTCCAGCCCCACACTAAAGAGAACTGAAGATGCACTTTCTCCAGTGTTTAATGCCACTCGACACAAAGTTGTGTAGCTCATTCTGTCTGCTGGCTCCATGCTGTGGCTTCTTGATTTTGCTAGAGCATCATACAGAATCAGTCACTATGGCAGAATGTCTAGTGTTGTACGTGGATGACTAACAGGGTACCACACTAACTGGGCAACAGATGACCAAGATGATCTTTCTTTCTCTGATGGCTACAAAGAGAATGTAGGAAAATAAACAAGACGTGGTTAAAGAGTTACACTAAGGACTGTGCTTCAGAAAGTCAGCAAAGTCTGTGCTATACATGAGCTATAAAAAGGCTCAGAAGACATTTAATCATTAACATGCGAAGTTATATGGTTTACAGACTGAAGTTATACATACTTTTTACTAAAAACTTTTGATTTTGTTTAGAGTTTTTTAGGTTTTTTTTTTTTAAATAGTAACACATCAGTAGAAATTTATGCTCAATACCATCTTGGCCTGTTTTATTTAGCGTAGAGATGTTGTTCAGTTATGTTGCTATTTCCCAGTGGATGAGGAAACAAACAAAATGCTTGTGCAATGTCATGGAAACGATAAGAAATACATCAGCAACAATGCCAGAGTCCTTCATAAGATATTATCCAAAGTTAGTTTCTGTTTTGAACTTCAAACTCTGTTTGGAATTTGGCACAGATAATCAGTGGCAAAAATAAGACTGGCATTTGACAGGACAATGAGAATGCTTTCCACTGTGAAACTTAGTCTCTAAGAGTCTTTTTTTTTTCTCTGTGTCTTCCAGGTGCCTCTTTGGTATCAGTTGAAGACTCAGCTGAAGCCAACTTTCTGGCATACACCATTGAACCACTTGAAGGGAAAACGTCAACTTTTTGGACAGGAATGTACAGAAATGTGGATGGTAATTTCTTTACTTCTGACATTTTTTTGTTTGGTGAATAATTGTCACAAGCTGTTTGACTTGGGTGTTGAAAATGTCACATTATACTTCTGTAATACATAAAAAGTGAAATTAGAACAGGTAATATATTATCATCATAGGGGAAGCTGGTCAGTTGTAATCAAGCAATAACCAGTAATATATAACAGAAAGGCCAGGCACAGAAAGTTCATCTTAAAGCAAGAAAAGCAATTCACAACAAAGTAAGGCACAAAGGTGCATATAGCAGAGTACAGACAGGACCGTGTTGGGAGTTGAGCCAAAGTCAAATGGTTCTTCTCAAATGTAGAGAGGCCCTGGATTGATATGCTTGTCCTTGAGATACTCCAGTTTTTGAGCTAGACAATAATGTGGCTGACATCACCTCTAGTCTTTGGAATCACCATCCTGGAATGACTAGTCACCCATCTTTAGTTACAGCTGGCCCTCAGAACAGCTTCGCTTTGAAGCTGGAATTGTTTGTGTCTTTGTGTATCACAAGTTTTTCTATTTTCTGCCTCGCTGTAAAGAAGGCAAAGTAAGAGAATATAGGCAACAGGTAGCTTTAATTAAATCTTAAATTTGCTGATTATTGCTTTTTCATTAATACAGTTAGTATTCAATTAAATAGATATTTCTGTCTTTATGATAGGCCTAAAAGTTATTTCAGTCTTGTGCTGTTTAGACTAAAAGTTCCAGTATAACAATGTCAGAGGCAGGACTGCAGAATGGTTCAAGTGACTTGGGGTGGGGTTTTCTTGAGTTTTGGAGCGTTTTTTTTACAACTGCTTGCTCAACCACTTCAATGACAAAGCAGTTGGGGAGAAGACAAGTATTCAATTACATTACTCAAATCTGAACCAGGAAAAGGTAAAGTTTTCAGTAGAGGAGGAAAGAATATGGAGAGAGTAACGATTTATAAGCATAACACATAAAGAAAAGCTGAGGTTTACTCATGTGGTTAATTGACAAATGAAATATTTTTTAAAGTGGTTCTAGAGAAGTTGCAGAACAATACAGTTCTTACAGTGATCATAAACACAAGAGCTGCTTCAGCAAGTACATGTCATTGTATTACTAGGTAGTGATTACAGTGTTTTCAACATAACTGCATAACTAAATTTCATATCTTTGGAAAAGTGATTGTATCCAGATGCCATGCCCTGACACAAAGGGTGGCAGGTATTTTTTTTTTTTAAAAAAAAAACTCAAACAAAAAAAAGCAGAATCTTACAAGAAAACAAAACATAGCTTTCATGCTGAGTCTAAGAAGTTGCTTGTTTGAGTACAACTTAAGAGTCACAAGGGGCACATTTATTCTAAATAAATAACACTATTAAAAGAAAGAAAGAAAAAAAGGAACAGGAAGGAAGAGACAGAAAGTCCCAGCATAGTTGAACAACAGTGATCACAAGATTTTTGAAGCAGATCTTTAAAAAGGAAAATCGTTTGTGTAAAGTCAGTGGGAAGGAGCAGAAACTGAAAAACAAACGGAAGAAAACTGGACTTAGAAAGACTTCAGTGGGGGCTTTGAAAAGAGTAATACAAAACCTCCCTACAAATTACTGAAATAAAGGGCGTTCTGTTGAAGATAAATTATCTTTTGACATCAGTAATTTCTATAAACTGAATAAATAATTGACACTGCACCATTGCAATAAATTGTGTGAGATGGATACTTCTTTAAACTTTCTTGCCTCTGTAACATCATAAGCCAGATTGGCCTGCCATTTTCCAAAAACTGATGTTGTGTCATTTGCATAAAAACTTAAGGGCAACATGATGTGTCAGACCAAAAATCTAAATAGTGTAGTAGCCTGTCTCCAAGAGTGGCCACAAGTAGATTTCTCAGGAAGGCAATAAATGTGGAGCAGGTGTCAAGATGGAAATGAATACTATTGTTTTTCCATATTCAATGTTTTTCCAATTAGGAGAATGGCTGTGGCTAGACAACACTGCAGTGAATTTTGTCAACTGGAATGTAGGAGAACCTTCCCCTCAACAAAACGAGCACTGTGTTGAAATGTACGCAAACTCTGGGTACTGGAATAATATCTATTGCTCTTCCTACAAAGGCTATGTCTGTAAAAAGCCAAAAAGTAAGTGCTACGTTTATGCATTTGTCTTATGTAGAGAGTATGCTTCTTGTGTGCTAGTATTAGTACGTGGCCGTTACACACAGTGCCTTTTAGCTAGGTGTTTTGAGGTTTTATAAATGCCAAGGGGTGCACATTTGCATGACAACAAAAAGAAAGAATAACTCTTGTCAGAAAGTAGAAGTGCTGACCAGTGCTCAAGTTCCTTCAGAATTGTTTTAAAAAGATGTGTTCCTATCTTAACTGTACCTCGTATATACACTTAACAAGTTTGCCTGTTCTATATCGATAATTGTTGAGTAATCACAAAGTTAGTACTGTGACTTGCACACACAAATTTGTCTCATCTATTTGAAAATACATTCCTTAGGGTATCCCCTCTGCTCAGCCCAAGGAATACCCTTTGCTTATTTCTCTCTGGAAGTCTCATGTGCATGCATTTTCTGAGTATGAAGTAGTGTTTCTGTGAATTGAGTATTTATGAATTGTGAATTAATGAACAGTTTTGGAACCTTTATCTCTGTGTTCTCCTGTTTTGAGAAGATGAGTGAATGAAAAGCAAAGCAAATAGTATAGTCTGAATGTGCTAAACTGGAAGTGTTCTGAAATAATTGAATGTGCAATTTTGACAGTAAGGACATCTAGTGCATACGTGTTCCTAAAAGTCATCCTAATCATTTCTTCCAGCATGCATTGCAATCTTCCAGCATGTATTGCAGTATCAAAATCTCTTACTAATGTTTACTGAGAAGAGTGAAATGCATGTAGTAGCTGAAATATGCCCACTTCCTCTACAAGACTGGAAATGAGAGAAATTCCGCTATCCTTTCTATAAATTTGCTCTCATGCAAAATCATTCTTACTTACTCAGATGCTTGTAACGACGCCTGTGTCTTCTACAGGAAATACTACAGAACTCTCAGATATAATCATCCATTCAGAGTCTACTAACCTGTCTTTTTACATTGTGATTGACAAGCAAAAAGGCACTTTATTTTCATTCTCTATCCAGAATAGTCATAGATATAGGTAACAAGTGTTAGAATCAATGGCCACTCTTCCTTTTCGACCATTCAACTCATCTGTTTGTGCTGGTACTGGCATTCACCTGTTTTGATACTGAGACATTTCAAGGAGCTGAAGCAGATGAAAACTAGTTTTTTTTTTAGGATTAGCTTCAGCCAGTCTAGCCTCTTGAGCTGGAATGCCATGGAGTCAGCCAAATGCCTGTGTCAATGCAAGGATGATATAATTGCTCATTCAGGAACAGCACAAAATTGAATCCTACATTGTCGTAGAAATGCAGCTTGGCTCAGCACAGTTTTGCAAAGCTGTGATAATGCTCCCTTTGCAGAATTTAAAAAAATGTATTAAATAGCTATAGGCTAATATATGGGGTGTTAGAAGCATGATTTCACTTAGTTGCACTTGCTATGGCTTGTTATGTTTGCTGTTTTCTGAAAAGGCTGCAAATGCAAACTCTCCTTTCAGATATTTGTGTACATGGATAAGATCCCCCCTGAATCTTCTCTTCTAGGCTAAACAGTTCCAGCTCTCTCAGCCTTTCCTCATGTAAGAGATGTTCCAGTCCCTTCACCATCTTAGTGGCCCTTCACTGGACTCCCTCCAGTAGCTCTCTTTCTCTCTTGTATTGGGGAGCCCAGAACTGGACACGATGTAATGTAGCAAACATGCAATACCTACAGCAAACACTTCGAAAGTGTGCAAGTATAGAAAGCTCCCGGTTTCCCTGTTTTCCATAGATTTGCATGCTGGTATAGTGCAGACAAATAACAAGCTGCTTTTTATTGTAAATAGCATTAATAGATACTTTTCGTGCTAGAAACTCTTGGAAACATCCAAATAATTATGTCTGGTTTTACTTTGAAGAGCTAGATATAGAGCAATATTTGTTTCTAGATGTAAAACTAGCTGGGCTAACAGACACTCCAACAGAGTTCTGGAAAATCTTTGGAAGTCAGGATTGTTGGATTATTAATGAAATCAGGAAATGTAAGTGGGGAGACTAGTAAAACAATTTAACTTCCCGGGCTCACCTTTTTCAGGATGAAACACGATGCATTGATTCAAGATTTAGTTACACACTGATTTTATGTCCACATGACAAAATACGGATCTTCATCTTAAATGATGGCCCAGTTTTCCCAGCAAGCCAGATTTTGTGGTCCAGATATTAAATTTTAAATGAGTTACAAATATTTTAGTTCAGATGTGATACGTACTAAGACACTTTGGAGTTCATGAGTGATTTCAATTGTCTGTGTAGGTAGGCCATTAAAGTCTCTTGGCAAACCAAATTTATTACACTTGCTATGTTTATATAAGATAACAAATACTGCAAGAATTTGTAATTATATTGAGGATTATGTTTGATCATCTCTGTCCTGATGATGCTGTGTAGATTTTCTTGTGGTTTTACACTGGTGTCAAGATCTGTCTCCATGGAGCTCTTTGATGTTTCTTCTTTTCTGCTAGTTTATGTAAATACCTACATATGAGACCAGAATACAATTGACCATTGTGCTATGCCTTTTGATAGGTATATATAGCTTTGTATGGACTAAACCCAAATGTTTTCAGTATTTCGTGGTATGTATTACCATATATTTCTCTGAATATGATTTTCAGTATGTTCCGCATATAGAAATAAATAATAAATAATATAGAAATAAATAACAGAATAATATAATAACATAAGTCTTTTTCGATGTTTTGAAATGCCAGCAACTGAAATGCCACCAGCAGCTGAAATGCCACCAGCTGAAATGCCTACAAAGGGTAAGAATACTGTCTTTCAAGTAGACAAAAACTAGTCCCATGTAAGATTCATAAACAGAACAAATCATATTCTGTGTTATGTCTCTTACATTTTCTGATATACCTGAGTACCATATCTGTTTCCTAGGAGCATATTATTTCCTAGTAGAATACGATATAGTCCATTCAGTGTCCAAATGCAGATTTAAAAAAAAAAAAATTTGTGATATAGCATGCAATGTAAGCATTTTGAAATAAATTGATTTTATGTTGCTACCTTTGTCTCTCATTATTTTGAAACAAATGGACACTTTTGCTTAAAACATCATTTCTAAAGAAATTGTTTCCAGTAATCAGATAAAGAGTATGTAGTGTCCTCTTGATTTCTTTGTTCTTGTTTTCAGCAATGACAAAGGACGAGAAGTCTCCTACTCTGAACCACGGTAAAACAGGAGTTGTAGTTATTGTTGTCATCCTCATCCTACTTGGAAGTGGCCTTGCAGGCTATCTCTTCTACAAAAGAAGAAAGAATCGCTTGTCAACAAATGACAGCTTTGAGAACAATTTGTATTTTAACAGTGATGCAGTTCCTGGAACTAGTGACACAAAGGATCTTGTGACCAACATAGAACGGAATGAACATGCGACACTGTAATGTTATAAAGTGAAATGTAATGTAATATGTAATGTAAAATGTAATGTAATAAAATAAAATGTGCCTTGTTTTAATAAAATTATGCAATTAGAATTAAGCCAAAGCTATTTTCTCATGTGCAAATACTGCAGTAGCCAGTTTCAGTGTGTGCGTAATGTTATATACAGCAGTTACTTTATTTTGTAACCATTGTATAATGTGTGAGATTTCAGATCTCATTATTTGATGACCCACACTGATGAGTGTGGGTCTTAAGAAAAGAGATAATATTGACTAATTATTAAATGGAACAATAGAAACCGATGCAATAAAGGAAGTAAAATGTAGATAGATCCACTTGAGAAGGCTCCCAAGATTTGAAGTTTCTGCACCAGATTTATTTCAAACCATGCTAATGCACAGATTCTCCAAGCTATTCAGCAAACATATCTCTAGTTCTACCAGCTTCCAAGTATTCCTAGGGACTCCAGGGGTGGTTGCTAGATGACAAGCCTGTATTTAGGCACATCCTGTTTGAACCATGTGGGGAAAAAATCCTTTTATGATATAATTTCTGTTCCCACAATTTCATACAACACAGAGAACCAAGTATGTGGTTCTTGTAGTTTATGTATTCTAGAACTTAATCAGGTAAAATCTGGGGGCAGGCCTCTGCAATGGAAAAGTGTGGTTGGAGTTAACTGCCAGTGTTCTGGCTGGCCACAAGTGGGTTTGTCAGGTGATGAAGGTTATGGCAAAACTTCCTTCTTATCAGGACGACAGTTACTGTGGAGAGGGAGGAACACGATCTATACGTGTTCTGGGGGTTTATAGGAGCACTGGATAGCTATTACGGTGATCACATGTTGGTACTGCTCTCCTACAGCCTCTCAATAAGTAGCATAGGTTTGTGTCCTGGAAGTCAAGAACAATTGAGCTTTACCAATTTATTAGTTACTACTGATTTTATTTCCTTTCTAAAATATGGAAAATCTTACATTCCCCAATGTGGAGTTTATATTCCTAATTTTTGTAAATCTTGTAAAATGTAAATCACGCATGATTCCTCACTTGCATACAAAGTTTGCAAGGTCTGGTTTTGTGGTTTCAGATTTTATTCTGTGAAATAAACAGTAACTAGCTTTGATTTTTTAAATAGTTTTTCATTTTATAGTCTTGTCTATATAAGACTCTGTAACAGGATACAGTTAAAAAGGAGATGATACAACCATGGAGACATTCCATCCAAAGTTGTGATCAAGTAATATATTGACAATATTTTCCTGAATCTGTCCAGGGATTGTCTGCTTAAAACCAAGACAAAAGTGTCAGCTGAGCGATTTAGTAAAAATCTTGAATTGCTTACGCATGTAGGTAAGATGGGGAAATTTGTCCTGGAATTCCTTTTCTCCTCTGGCTCTGTTCCCTTTCTCCCAGTTATTTCCTTGCCTCTGTTCCTACTGCTGTTTCCATTTTTAATGCACAGTTGTTTGAGCATGTCTTTTCAAGGAGTAGTACTTCTAATGGTTCTTCATGCCATCTGATGTGGCTTATGTGCCAGAAACCTCCTGACTGCCTGATTTATGATGTTAAGGATGATGTCGTTTCAATTATATGGAGAAGTGGTGCCAGCTGGAAAGGGACAGTGAAAGGCCCTGATTGGAATCCCAGCCTCACTGCACTGGCTGTTGTGCAAACAACAAATAGGTGCAGTCTCTACCCAAGAAGTTCAGTCCTGTTCTAGGGCCCTGCACAATCTTAAGGCAGTATCTGCACACCGAGTGATTCTTCCAGATAACATTTCATCACATGTATATAGCAAATGTATGATTGGAAAGAAAATAAAGATTGAGGGGGTGTCTCATTTCTGGTGCTTTGCCATGCTTACCAGGTACATCTCTAGAGCTAAAGAGGGTCAGGGAGAGAACCCAGCTACTGGAGCCTGGATAGTTCTGAACTCACTTACCCATTTATACTGCCTGAAATCCAGCATCATCTTTGAGTCAAAAAGAATTAAAAATGCCATGCTAGTTAAGAGCTGGCAGTAGGTGTGGCTGCTTCTGTGAAACGCTGTGTCTGTTCTGCTCTCCTGTCCAAACAGGTACAGAAAAAATAGAGGAGGTTCCAAATCAGAAGCTCTACTCTGAAGATGGATCTACTTGGCCTGCTCATTTTAGAAAGAGTGTGAGTGAAAAAGACTTGAAAGATTTTCAGAAGAGAGGCAAATTTAAGCTGCATGGTTTCCTGTCCCTCCTATTGCAATACAATGGAATTGAAGCAAATTTCCCATTAAAATGAGCAAACGTGGAAGCAGTGGCATTTACAGCACAGGAAATCATTACAATTCCATGTAAGCTGAAGATGAGCGCTGATACTTTATACACAAAATCTAACAGGAATTTTTGAATGGAATATAGAGAAACAAACAACCTTGAACACTTTAAACAATATTTAATTAATATAAGATTAAATGGAAGACTTTTACCTAGGGACTTGTAATTAAAAAACCCCAGGATTTCTTGGTTTTTTGTTTTGGTGGGGTTTTTTGTTTGTTTGCGTTTGGTTGTTTGGTGTTTTTTTTTTGTTTGATTGCTTTTTTTTTGTTTTGTTTTTGATTTTGGGAGGGGGGGGGTTGTTTGGTTTTTTTTTTTCCCTTCTTTTTTTTTTCCCAGCTAGTACCTTTCAGTGATGGCAACTCATTTATTAGACTGTCTGAATACAGAGTCCAGTCCTGGGCTTTTAACATTATCATTCCTTTGGTCATACTTGTGACAAAACTGATCATACAATTTCAAGAAAAATTGAGAGAGAAGTTTCCAAACTGCTGTTCTCTTTCCACACCCTCATCTTATTTCCATCTTCCCTGGAGTGAGTTGTCGTGTAATGGTTTTACAAACATCACTTGGTCATCTGGCATTACGTCCTCTTTTCTTGCTGCTAAGCTGCAATATTCCTGACAAGTGATAGACTACATAAAAAAAGTTTCGAAGATTGGGCTGGGGAAATTATCCATGTTGCTCTGTTTGGCAGAAAAAAAGTAGTGTGTCTTCTTGGAAATGATTCATAATCATATGGATGCAATATAATTTGTTACTTGATGTATTCTGATTCATCACCAATGCTTTCAGCCATTCTCTACTGCCGGCTGCTAGTCCTGTTGGGATCAGCCAGTTGCCTTAGAACCGCCCTGTTGCTCTTGTGATCTCTTATTTTGTTTCCTGAGTAGATGCCACTACTTAGCGGAAGTTTCGGGCTGTATGTGGCATAAATATACATTCACAGAGGAATTGGGATCTTGCTTTTCTGAAATATTCTTGCTGTAAAAACAAGGAAAATAATTTATCGGTAAACAAGATGAAGCATAAGTGATGCATAGAAACACAATGGAAATTTTTAACTGATCACTAATAATTCATATCCATAATCCTGTGATTCTGCCAAGATTTCTTATGTTTGATCCTGGCAGTTTAGATAAAGGAAAGAAAAAAAACATTGATTATGTAGCATGAAAATATAGCGTGAAAGTGCCTTATGTTTCTCTTTCAGTGTGTTTTGAGCCTGTCTAGAGAAATGGAAAGGTTGTTCACTCTCTGGGTTTTTTTTAGGCTAGAATGTTTCTACTGAGGTTTAGAGCATGTCTTTTTAATAAAAAAACCATGTCTTTTAAAAAAAAAAAAGAAAAAATCACTTGCAAACTGCGATCGTGCTATACGTGGGGATTCTGGATTGAAATCTTATATCAAGTTATAGCAGGCTAAATGATCACAAAATTCCTTTCAGATTTTAATACCATCGTTTTTTGAAAATGAATTCCTTAACTTCTGTAGGGAAGCATCTGGCTGAACCTGGATGGATTCACCCATGCGTTTCTGTGGGCAGCTGAGGAATGACTTGATGGCAATATTCGATAACGTGTAAAGGTTTGACTCTTTGCACAATGCTACATTTCTTGATACCATTGTGCTTAATTTTTGTTTCCCCTTTTCTCCAGAAGAATTCAGACTTCAGAGAAAAGGTGGTGAATCTGCACACTGTGAGTGTAACTTCCTGCCTGGGAGCAGAGATTGCCGAAGGAACAATGCTGACTCAACACAAAACCCAGCAGCCTTTCTTCCTCGCCACTTCTAAAATTTCAGGCTGTGCCTTGCCAAGTGGAAGATGCTGGAGTGCATCTTTGCAACCTTCTGATTTTCTTTCCCACTTTGTGGGCTGTGATGGGGTCTGCTCAGACACACATACAAACACTGAGGTGTGGCTGACCTTACTATGCTTTACTCTTTTTCAGCCTCTCTCAGCAGATCATCGATAACAGTCCTTCACCAAACACCGATCTTTCTTCAGGACAGAACTAGTTTCTTTTTCCCTGTTGTAATTGTACCTGTTGCCTCCCCGTAGCTTTGGAGGTGCTGAGTTGTTGTATACAGCAGAACCACGAGGCATTACATTTCTCCTGCCAAAATAATAAGTATTTTTTCCATCTGCACATCTGGAGCTCCTGAACAAGGAAGCGAGGAAAGTTGGAAAGTTGAGGTTGCAGAGTCGACCATTCCCGTGTTGGGGAGTACCAGAATGCTTTACTCCAGACTCAGTGCAGCCATCTTTGCATATGCATCATAACTCATAATCCATCTGCTGCTTTGTTGAGGCAGCCCTCTCTGTTCTCCCACATTCCTCAGGTCTCAGTGTCCTTCTCAGGCTCCCATTCTTTCCATGTTTTTGGTCTAGCTGTACCTGCTGGCCTTCAGATCACACCATTTTCTCTCACTGTTGTAATTCTTTTTCTGCTCTAATTCCTTGTGTACCTTTTTAGACCCAGTGAGTCGTCCATCTGTATCTGAGTCAGAATAGAAGCAGGATCCCACATCTTCATGTAGGTGTCTAGCGTTTTCATTGCCTACAACAGCAGCAATTCTCAAGGAAAGGCTTGCTGCAAATACAGTATTGGGGAAGTTATCCCAAACCAGCCTCTCCGGAAGATATGGGAACTGGGATTTTTCAAAGGCCGTATGCAAAAAGGGATGTTAACCTTCCCTGGGAATGTGTTTTATCTTCCCTACTCTCTGCGTGTTTCTAATTCTTTTACCTATCATAAAGGAGAGAGGTTTTTCAAAGTAAAAATCAGAATCTTGTCAGAATGCCTGAAGAGTGTACACTTTAGGGGGTGCAAACTTTCACAGACTACCAGTTTGAAAAATGTGGCAGTATTCCTTATCAGTTTAATTTTCATCTCTAGCAATAATTGAAAATCCACCAGTTACAGATTATCTTCTTCCTAGAACTGTGTGGTTTCTTTTCAGAATTTCTTCAGTTGTTGCTCTCAGTTTGGGTACATTGCTCCTGCATATAGTCGGGAATGGAGCAAAAGGGAGAGGTGCCTCCTGAAGAACACTGGTCCTATTTTCTACAGCTTTTCTCTTTTCTGTGGAACAGCAGATATGGGGAAATTCTGGTTCTCTTTGATTCCAAGGTCATAGTTACTTGATTTGCATGGTGTCCCAACCCATTTTTCACAGTACTGTATTGCAGTCTGGCGTTTTTCATCATTTATTGATAGAGACATATCTTCCTCTTCTTTTTTTACCTTTTTCCTTTATTTCCGGTAAAGAGATATTCATGTCACCTTCTTTATAAAAATAATGATTCTGAATTGTAAGGTATGTTTCCAAAAATCCTCACTAAAATGTTACCTCTTACATGTCATGTTTCCATGGAAGAGAAAACGTCTATACAGTAGAGAAACTAGCTTAGAAAGCAAAGTTTATTCATTAATGTATTATTTCAAAATTACTCATGTGACATGATACAGTTCCTTATTTGCTGCTCAGAACTTCCCTGTATCTGCCAGGGAAAGGATTTGTTAATCCAGTTCAGTGCAGAAGGGCTTTCTTGCAAGGCACAGATTTGGTCTTCAGCATCAATTTGAGGTGAAGGGGAGAAGGGAGTGAAACATCTGGCCATGGCTGTCTACCTGCTCCTGATTTTTCTCTTTTCCTTTAGCACACCTCTTCAAATGTCTGGTAAGTCTTTGTCCTCTGCTGAGTATGGAGGTTTGCAAGTTCTTTCTCATGCTTTCCTGGTGTCCTCCTTGGTGGACAGTGAGTTTACATCTAGTCACAGCATATAATTTGAAACTGTTTTATTCAACTCTTAAATTTGGTGGTATCTGTATAGGTATTCTGTTTCCTTAACCCAGTTTTTAAGGTGGTGTATGAGTGAAAGAAATATGCCAACAGATGTGGGCATAACCTAGACAGTCCTGATTCTTGAAAATCAGCCAGCTGAATGCAGACAAAAGCTGATCTGAAATTACTCTATTAGAGGTTAGAACAACTCAGATGTACGGGGCAGTGTCTTCTCAGCACGCGTACAACCACTGGCTGATGTGTGCTTTGAGTTTCTTAGACTGCTCATATAGACTATGGAATACTGTGTGTTGCATATTGGAATCCTGTTTCCAAGCTGATGGCTTTTAGGAAGGACCTTAAAAGCTTCTGTCTGTTAGATTTCAGACACCCCTACTGCTGAGAGGAAAACAAATGATGCTGTGTCTGCAGCTCTTTCCCCCAGGAAGCTCCCAGCCAGAGAACTGCGGGAGTCCAGTGCTATCACTTGAATGGCAGCAGGGACTAGCCAACGCTGATCTAATCCACTACAGGAGAATTTCTTCTGTGCATGTTTTTGGGTGAGACCAAGCTGGCTCTAACCCATCCTCTGCTAACCTTCTCAAGAACCACTGCAGCAGGAGAGCTGTGCCAGGGGAAATGCCATCTGGCTTGTTCAGGTGTGCAGCCTTTCAGAGAAACACCACCGAGGCTGCTCGATCGCTCCCTGGCAGCTCTGGGATGTGGGGGGTTATGAAGCCCCATTTAACTATTCCACCCCTGGCAAAGAAACCTTGGGTGGCTGTAAAGCTCAATGGCACAGCAGGGTGAGTTGGATGATGCTGTCACTTAGAGGGGAGCTAAGGGATGCAAGGTGAGCTGCAAAAATGGTCAAGGTTTGGAGCAGGCTGAAGTTGTGTCCCTTTTTTGAAGCTGGTCTTAAGAAAAAAAATCCTGTTGTGCAGTGTCTCACATTTCTATTTACAAGTGTAGCTATTAATGGCACTTAGGATACTTACTTAGCTTAACTGTGCTCAGAATTGAAATGATGATGCTGCAAGTTGTGGCTTCCCTCCTGAGAAACTCACAAGTTGAACTCTATGAAGAAACGACTTTTTGGACAGTTGCCAAAAATTTCCAAAATAATTAATCAAAAATGAAAAGTACCCCACTTGCTTGATGAGCTGAAAACCACAACGTCTTTCTGGGCCAAATATAAAAATGGTTTAATTTTGAGTATGTAAACTCAATATACTCATAGCTCTAAAGCAAAAAGTCCTTTTACTTGCAAAATTAAAGCCTAAAGTGTGGTGGTGGAACTTCGAAGAACTCATGAATTTAATAAAGGTCATTTTTGAATGGCATTTTGAGAACAGTGTGCTTTAAGGACGGATGTGAAGAGAGCAATTTCTCTTGAAAGAGCTCTATTTTCAGCTTCTGTGTTGCTTGCATCTTAAGAATATTTAAGAATATTTTGATGAATAACCTTCATACTGATGATTAACCTCCCTTGATTTCTTTCTTTATGGACTCTATCTATTCAATTCTTTGTTGTAGCAGACTGTCAAATAGCAAGTAACTGACTTATCTCCTACGAAATGTCTCCTCAGATGTTTGCATTCTCATTTTATTTTATAGATAGCGGAATATTTTCAATCTACAATGAAGATAGCAAACTCTGCGCTCAAGCTCAAAACTCTAGCTCGGTCATAACTACTGCTTGTGATGAGCACAACGAGTTTCAAAGGTTCAGGTGGGTCTCTGCCACGCAGCTGCTGAGCGTGGCACTCAAGCTGTGCCTGGGAGTGCTCACCAAGGACGACGAGGCTGCCGTCACGCTGGAATCCTGTAACAGGACGAATGAGCTCCAGTGGTGGGAATGTAGTAATGAGATGCTTGCAACCCACGGCAAGGATTTATTTTTCAACTATGGCAAAGGGAAGGGGAAGAAAATCAGGTTGTCCAAAGGATCGGGCAAAGGGAGCAGGTGGAAAATCCATGGAACTGCAGACAGCGTGTGCTCCCAGCGCTATGAGGGTGAGTACTGAAAATTAATCTCTATTTCTAGGTAACTTGGCTGCCCCTATTTACAAAGCATTCCACTGCCTGCTTGTCATGCAGCAACCCTTTTCTTACAGTGACATCAGTAGCAGAGCTGACTACAAATAGGGAGTAGAAATGCAAAGCAAATATGACTGTATACATTTCTGCATAATTCCGAAAGTGCAATTCTGTCAAATGATAGAATAAAATGACAAAGGCCTATGATGTAATCATAAGGGAGAATGGGAATTCTGTTTGTACAGCAACAGTATGAGGAAATCTATGACTGTTTCAAAATGCGATCAACTTGTAGAAGTGGTGATTGTGTTATATTTAAATATTTATTGTTGCTATTACTTGGTTTGACCATGTACTGTCTCTAAGAAGTTAATTTCTAGTTAACATAGATGTGATCCACTTTTAACAGTGTTTACCTGGTGTTTCCCAGGCCCAGCAAGAAGAAAAAGTAGGAAAAAGCAAAAAGAAAAACAGTGCTTTAATAGTTTAGGATGCAATAAGGCCTAACACCCTGACAAAGGAACACTGGAGAGTCAGATCTCCTTTTCCTGCATTATTATCCCTCATGGGCTATGTAGAGTGGGCATCCAGGCTCAAGTGTTCAACCTCCTTTCTACCTTGACACCGGTAGGGTGGGAATTTAAATAACAAGGGATGAAATTCTTGCCGTGTCCTACAACTGTTCCAGCTGGAATGAAGTTTGTAATAATTTTGTTCAGATAATAGCAAATTAGACTGCATAGAGATGGGAGGGGCACTTCCCAGCAAATTTAAGATAAAATTTCCTTTTATGAAAACTAATAAAATATTCTGATATTATTCTGATAATAATATATCTCCTTTCCAAGCCTCTTCAACCATACAGGAAAAAAAACGTTCCTAAACATCATCCGAGACAGAAGTATGTACGTAATAGGAGAAGCTGAGTCATGAACACTTCTGACACAGTAGCCCAGATAACAATGAAAAGAAAAAATTAGACAGAAATTAGTCTGAGGGCCAAATAAGGGTTGTTTGAGAGTCTTAATTCTGAATATCTTGCCATAGTCATATCTAATTGGCACAACAGCCTTGGAAAGCTTTGTAATATTGAAGTACTGATGTGTTGAGGTCTTGCACAACTCAACTGTGTCCATGGAGAGCTGCCTGTGAGCAGACACTGTGGTGATCATTTGATACCAACTGACTACTATTGCTCTATGTTTCTCTCCGTAGATATCTATACACTGGGAGGAAATGCCTTTGGTGCACCCTGCGTGTTCCCTTTTAAGTTCAATGGTAAATGGTATGCTGAGTGCATCCCTCGGAATAACGATGCAGGCTCTCTCTGGTGTGCAACTTCTTCAGATTTTGATGAAGATCAATTTTTTGGAAATTGTCCGCTAAAAGGTAATTTATTTATAAAGATTTCAGGAAAGGCCTTAAGCAAAATCCACTCTCATGGTCAAAATCTCCTTGGGATGTGGAAGTAACGTTGGACTGTGAGCTGGATTCTGGCTAGCCTAGTTCACTGGTGAGCTATGCAATAATAAAATGAGGTGTCTGCTCTTCTCTCTCACTGTTTATCCAGCAGAGATGAGTAGTCCTACAGTACTCTCGAGAGTGGTGGATTCGGGGAGTATTGTGAGGGTGGTGACTGGGACTGATGGAAAAAGGAAGAGAAAACCCCTAGGAGTAGGTGAGAAGAAAGTCAGGGCAAATGAAAGTCAGAAAGAAGTGCCATGGACGAGGAAGGTGAGATATAGGGAAGCAGGAGACAGTGGTGTATCACAGGATGGAGCAAAGAGCAGGAGGGCTGGCGCAAATGGAAGGGTGCAGGAGACAGGCAGTGACCTTCACCTGCCTTCGGTGCTCCAGTGCTCCTTACACCCACAAACCACCCAATGCAGCTTTCCAATAACCCCAGCACAAATACCCTACCCCTTCACCCCTGCTTCACATCTGATTGGAAATGATCGTTTCTGTCATGTTGGGAGGTCTGGGAGAGCGTAAGAGGGGTCCCAAGGTACGAAATGGATATGGAGACCAAGATTTTCTGTATAGGGAATAGGGAAATGTGTTTGTACAGTTAGAATATATCAGTGAGTGGGTTAATGTGGACTGAATTTGAGAGAAGTAGACGAGTTATATAAATAAAAAAGAACAGGGTGAATGTAGAAAAATAAGGTTTGTAAGGAGAAATAATTCCTCATGTTATTGATGTGTTATTCATATTGAATGGACAAAGTATATATATGAGGCAAACTATGTGTAAAAACTTAGCAAAACATACAGTTACATAGTTTTAATCTGCAATGAAGATTTTATTTTCTGCATTAGCAAGTATGATTATCTTGTCAAGTTGCTGTTATCATGTTTTATAGACACCATCCACAATGACCTTTGGAAAACAAATCCTGTGACAGAAACCCACTATCAGATAAACCCAGAGTCACTTTTGACATGGCACCAAGCAAGAAAAAGCTGCCAGCAGCAGAATGCAGAGTTATTAAGTGTCACAGACCTTCATGAAGAAATGTATTTATTAGGTAAAGTAAAAAAAACCAACAAACAAACTAATGCATATGGTTAAAATGAAGGTCAGCTCCAAGAGCTTTAACATGGATACTTATATATATGTTGTGAAAACAGGTCTTAATGACATTCTTAAAAAAGTTTGTCACTTTCTCACAAAAAACCCTTTTAGAACAGTGGAAAAAATCTAACCTATATTAAAAAAAAAATCTACTATGACACTTTTTCTTTTTCCACGTTTTAAAATTTTATTTCAAGTTTATTGAATAACTTACAAAATCAGAGACATTTGATAACTTGTCTGTTCGTTTCTTTTGGCCATTTAGGGCTCACTAGTGACCTGGGTGTCAATGCGAAGCTCTGGACTGGTCTTTTCAGGGCACTTGACAGTGGCTGGCAGTGGATTGGGGGCAGTCCTTTCAGATACCTAAACTGGGCTCCAGGTAAGTGCACTTTTCTGAAATGACGATCAGCATCTGGGCCAAAATTCTCTTCTCTTCCCCAAATTCCTGTTAGCTAATTCCTTTGGTTTCATGGAGTTTTCACAGATAACAGGGGATTATGGGAAAGGTAGGATATTACAGTAATAGGGATCACACCAGAGATGGATCGCCATTAATTCTGAATTTCCCAGAAAAAGCAGACAACTCATCTGAGAAAACAGTTAAAAACAAATATCTACAGCTCATTCTATATTTTTTTTCCATCCACAATTTTCTCATCAGGCATATTATTCAAACCAAACAAAAAACCCATGAAAAATCATCTAAAGAGAATGTAAAGAAAGGAGAAAAAAAACTGAAGAGAAACATTGCATAAAAAATATTTTCAATTGTTCTTCTCAGTTACTGCTTATGACATTTATCTGATGTATATTATCTTAGTAAGTTTCCACTCTTATCTTAGGATCTAAGTCACCATCTTGCATGTTGCCGTATTACATATTTTCATAATAGCTGTTGTAACCTCAGGGAAATCCAAAGGGCGAGCACTCCCATGGAATTAAATATGCATTTCATGTCCAGTGTTTAACAGTAAAGGATGTTGAGTTGTTTGCAATGCTACCATCCCACAAGGCATTTATATAAAAGCTTTATTTGTATAAAGCTTTTTTCTTATGTTGCAGTACTTCAAAACACACTGAATTTCTTCTTAAGCAGTGCATGGGAGAAGAGCAAGACTCATGTCTGACATGTCGGCCCTCTCGGCCATCCCAGTAGTGCTCCCTCATCTCCTCTCTTGGGAATTATCACTCTAAAGAATAATACACAAGTCGCTTTGCAGCTGCAAAAGACTTGTGTGTTCCTCCCTGCAATGAAGTGAAAATTTTCAGTGTTAATAGAGGGATTTTCTGTATGTTGTGCCTCTTTCCCAAAGGAAATCCCTCTGTGGAATCTGGAAAAATATGTGGGACCTTCCAAGGTAGGAACGGCAAATGGGAAAACCAGGTATGTGATCGGAAACTGGGATATATCTGCCAAAAGAGAAACTCCTCCTCAGATTCCTCCACTATTGCCTCAGGTAAGTTGGTCAAAAAATAGGGCTCTTTTTGCAGTGAGTGGGAAATACTGGGAGGATGCTGTATATGAAATGACAGTATGTTGTCAAAGCAAAAGGGTTATACTTTTTGACCTGGGTCAAACACTGGGAACACTTTAATTTTCTGGCTTATTTTAAAGATGATGTCTAGATGTTGTTCATCATTTTGAAAAGATCCCAGAGTACTAAAGAAGGCAGGATTATGTGTTTAGTCATGTTATCCAGAGCACAAAATACCGATGAATATCCTGTGCTCTGAAAAATACACTAAAGATGTGTTCTGCAAAAATCTGTGAGCCAGAGTTCATGTTCCCCCTGCTCTCTCTCACCCTTTTTGCTCTATTCTAAAACAAAAAATTCAGAATATGGGGCTGCCACCTTTTCCCAATTGAGTTCCCTTTCCACCTGAGGCAAACTAGCTCTTGTCTACGTAAAGAAAATGTGTGCAGTTACTTCACTTGGGAATTCCCAGCATGCTACTAACTCTACAGTGACTCCCTCAACTACATATATACTAGTATATAAGATGGTTCTCTGGCTCGGGGGATGAATGGCACATCATAACTGGCATCCTGTACATCCTGGCTGCATCCAGACAGCTTACTGGGAACGGTTTCTGACCCATTCCAACCTCCAAACTATGTCTGGATGTTGCCTAGGGGAATGCAAATTTGCACAGGTCAAAACCCATTGTCCAGGGCAATGTGGTTGATCACACGCCAACGTTGGGCGCACATCCTGCCCTCTTCAGTTTACTTTATAGGTGCAGATCATGTGAACCTTCAAAGCAGTGGAAAATGGTTGGCCATACTAAATTCACACCAAGAAATAACGAACAAAGTTGTGGCATTTCTGTGCAGCTAGGATTTCTGATGTCTGGTATAACATAAATGTGGCTGGGCTCCCTGATATATGATTTGGGCTGTGCAGGGGCTCCAACTGGCTCCCGAGCACCTGGTGTTTCCAGGGAAAAACTGTACAATATCCCCAAAATTCACCAAGATAAAAGTCCCTGTGTAGGAAAAGAAGCCCGCCCTATTCTGTAAAACGTGGCTGTAAGCAGAGCTTCACTGAGGGGGATTTAACACGGAGTTGTGCCCTGCAAGTTTGCATGCCAAATTAGTTAGTATTTATTTAATCCTGTAAAAGGGTTTTTTGGTAGCTCCCAGCACAATTAGGATGGAAAAATCTGTTTTGTATTCTTTGTGATCCTCAGACTTTTGCTTCTCTCCTCTGCCAGTATGTGCTCCAATATTTCAAATTCGTGTCAGTACAGGTAATTTTCTTTTTGATTAAAAGAAAGCACTGAACAGAACTGCTCATTAATTGTTTGAAATAATTTTTTTAGGTGACTTAAAGCCTTTTAAGTGCCCCAGGGAATGGGTGGCCTATGCAGGTCACTGCTATAGAATTTACAGAACATCCAAAATATGGAAAGAAGCCCAGTCTTCCTGTAGAAAAGAGGATGGAGAGCTGGCGAGTATTCATAATATTGAAGAGTACAGTTTTACAGTGTCTCAGCTTGGGTACAGTGAGTATTCCTGCAGGTCACTTTTTTATCTGGAATTATAGTGTTGCTATTATTCATTTAATGATCTTAAATGTTTTTTAAAAAGTCTTTCTTCAGTCGAAAGTGGGTGTGAGATGTGATTGTTCCATTTTAAGACATACCCATACCTACAATTACATTTGTGTTCCCAGAGCCAGATGATGAGCTGTGGATTGGTCTAAATGACTTCAGGGTTCAAATGTATTTTGAATGGAGTGATGGGACACCTGTGACTTATACCAAGTGGCATCATGGAGAGCCAACCCACACACGGAATAAGGCAGACTGCATCGTTATGAAGGGAGAGGTAAAAAACACTGTCCCACTTTCATACTTTCTTATGTCCTTTGTGCCCCCAAAAAGGAAAACATCTGTGACAAAAAAAAAAAAAAAAAAAGAAAAAGGGACAGAGGTTTTAAAGGTTTTCATGAACTTGCTTTAATTCAGAATATCTTAGTGTGAAGGGAGACTGGAGGCCAGATCTAGGAAGGTGTATGGGGGAGCTCCAGGAGCAGTGCACTGTGCTGAGACTTGGTCTGCTCTGCAACAGTTACAACGAATCTCCTGGCTGAAACTGGTTGAAGTAACACGTCATCTGCTTTCAACATGACTGATCATAGCTGCATAGTACAATTCTTAGAGCAGGGACTTGCTTATGTTTCCCCTAAAACACCTAAAATATTCATTTATTAGAGCTACTTTGAAGGCTCATATTACTGGAGGCACAAAAAGTTAGGTACAAAAAATTCTATCTTGTTTTATACTCAGCATAAAATGACATATCATAATACTATGGAAAAAGACTTAAACAATGCATTTTTCATATTTTATGTTTAGTTTATCCAGAATTTCCTTGCTGTTGTCATCTGGTTATATGAACATAATAAATACCATGCTGGTGAGAATAGAGTGGAACAGCATATTTCCTTCCTCCTTTCACCAGCCACTGAACCTTTAATACATGCAACCCTCATTCTTACACCTCTGAGGAAATGTGGCCCTCACTGTCTTTATTGTGTTCCCTATGTGGGAGTTTTGGAGAAAGCCTCAGGGCAAGGAAGAGAGCTGAAACAGCCTCAGCCACATGAAGGGAGAAGGGTCCTCTCTGAGGATGGTGAATATTCCTGTTGGGTCTGGATTTTCTCTAGATTTCACTTCTTTTTGTCATTTCTTCTTACCGTGCTCAGGATGGATCCTGGGCTGACAGTGCTTGTGAAACAAAACTCGGTTACATCTGTAAAAGGAAACCTTTGGCAGAAGAATCAGGGGAAGCCGAGGTTACTTACCCAGGCTGCCAGAAAGTAAGTGTAAAGAAGGTCATTGCATCTTACTTTCACTCCCATGATGGCGAGTATCACAGAAGTCAATTATTTCAACTATTCTTGGTGGAGCCCTAGAATACCGTTAATTCGGATGGATGGATACTTCTCAGACTAACGGGGGAAAATTTTATTTATTTAACCAAAATGTAGGTCGACTTATTTTTTCCCCTCCCTTACATACGCACTTCACTCAGCTCTCTCCTAGTGCAGAACTGGTCTCTTCACCCCTAAAAGCTGCTCTCTGCAGAGCATGCCAGTATTTTTTCACCCATCTCAGTATTCTCACTGGTCTTGGGTTGCACACAGCCTTCTCAGTTCAATCAATCTGCCACAGGAGGCAGGAATATTTGAGCTGACTGTTTTGCAGATTGTTCGTAGCCTCTTGCAACAGCTACACTTACAGAATGAGAAGGCAGAGCAGGCTTTACACAAGGAGCTGCAAAGCGGCTGTGAGCATGCTTGCCAGCTCCAAGTCATAACCGCGGCTCACCGCTCGCAAAGACCCCTTGTGTGTCCTTTATCAAGGAGCAAGACACAGAGCTGCGGTCACAAAAGATATGTTTGGTTATCCTCTTCGTTTCTTCTCGTGGCTTCTGAAATTAATTTTGACTTGGGGTGTGGTATTAATGTGGCTTTTGGAAGTGTACTGTGCTGCGCAATCTGACAGCCCCTCCGTGCATCTCTGCTGTGGACACTGACAGGGCTGGATGAAGCACGGCTTTTACTGCTACTCCGTCGGGCAGTTACCAGCGACATTTTCAGAAGCAAAACAAATCTGTGAAGAAAACAAAGGTTACCTGGCTACTGTGACAGACAGGTATGGAAACATAATTCTTGTCCTTTCATACGTGTAACCAGGATGGAAGGGCCAAACAGAAATCTCTTCCTACTTTGCAGTTTTTCGTAGTGTCTCATGTGACACCACTCCTTTGCTGGAAAATTTATGGCAGAACTGAAGAAATACAAAATACATCAGGGGCTTGTATGTCATCAATACAAACATTTAAGCCATTGCTACTACACATCTACACTATTGTTGACCCCAGGAATTAAAAAATTGAGTCAACCCCTCAACAGCTCTGAATTGCCAGATTGTTTTAAAACTTCTTGAACTAAAAATAAACAGATAAACATGGAACTACTTAATTCTTCTGGATTTGAGCTTTTCAGCCTTTTCTTTGCAACAGGCAGATCTGGAAACTTACCCTTTTTAGAATAAAGGTAGATTTTTTTCCCCAGAGTAACAAGATTTAAAGATCTAGATCTTATCGTGAAGCTCAGTAAAACATTGTAGCACTTATTTATAGAGAATGAATAACATAAATGCATTAACATGAGTATTGTTTGGCTTGTGTTGTTCATTGTGCAGTACAAAAGGAGAATAGAATTACTCTAAATTCTAAACATGATTTACATTACCAAAATATAAAATAAAAATTAATTTGTATGACAATCAGAACTATAAAAGTAAGATCATTACCCTTGCTTCAATCCGTACATATCTTTTCCCACATCACCTTTACCAGATTTGCTGCAAAGAACTGTTTGAAAAAATGAACAAATTACGATAAAATGTGATACATCAGTGTGGTACTTATTCTTCACAGATATGAACAAGCTTTTTTGACTTCTGTAATTGGATTTAATCCAGCAAAGTATTTCTGGATTGGTCTCTCAGACACGGAGGAGCAGGGGACGTTCAGGTGGGCTGGCGGGGACGCGGTCACCTTCACTCACTGGAATGCAGGAATGCCTGGTACGTGCCACAGGGACCACCGAGTTTCTGCTCTGGGGGCCCGAGAAGTGAGGGTTTGGAAGCTAAATAGTCCTTTTGAAACTCTGCTGGCATAAAGTGGCAAAAACGACATTGCAACTTTCCGTTTGTGCTAAAGGGATTAAATCAGAGATCATGGTAGCTCCTTCCAGTAGACCACCTGGGACTGCATGTGTCTGTTGGTATCATTCACTCTGTGTTGTTTGATGGTTTTGATAGGTGATTCATAGTGTAATGTAAAAAGAATTTGATAAAATTTATTTATGATTTAATTGAAATGCATGTGAGCTACTGTGAGCTATTGGCATCCAAACACAGTGGGGACAGGTTACATTTAGTTAAGCAGCATATGCTTTGAGAAGATACAGCTGTTTATCAATAAGGTTTAAAAATTTTATGTTTCATGAAGGAAGGGAGTCAGGCTGCGTGGCCATGGTAACAGGAACTTCAGCTGGATTATGGGATATTTTGAACTGTGAAGAAACAAACATGTTTCTCTGCAAGCAGCTGGTGGAGGGAGTGACCCCACCTCCTCCTCCAACGACGACCCCTCTCCCATCGTGCCCAGAGGGATGGCAATCCATACCTCAGAGCAGCTCCTGTTTCAAAGTAGGTGTTCAGCTTCTGAATGCAAATGCTTGTCATGTCAAATGAGAATATGTTTCGTGTATGCATGGAAGGTGGATTTCAGCCTGCTTACCTGATAGGTAGTCTGTGGTAACATGTCTGCAGCCATCCCCAGGTGGCGTGTCGGGGAAGTGCTGGAAAGTGCTGTGTGCTGATTGGAGTCACAGGGACTCTGAGATGCAAAGGAAAAGCAAAGTTGCAATAATAACATTTGATAGGTGACCACAGACTTATGGTTACACAATTAAATAGTAAGTGATAAAACTAGAGACCAGGAGACCAGAAGAAAGATAGAAGCCCAGAATGCTCTCCCTAAATTTCTGTAATACCCAGCACAATATTTAATTGTCCACTTTTTATAGATTTTTCAGGGAGGAAGGGAGAAAATGCAAACATGGTTTGGTGCAAGAGATTTTTGCAGAGCCATCGGAGGAGATCTGGCATGTATCCACAGTGAAGAAGAACAAAACCTAATAGCTGGCTTGTAAGTATCTGCACAGTCCATCGTTTGTTAAAAAAAAAAAAAGAACCATTTAAAAAATGACCTTTCTGAAAGACATAAAGGATTTCTGGTGATCAATTTCTACTTTGCAAAGACAGTGTATATCTTGCAAAGGGGTAGAAGGAAAAGGGTAGAAAGAGGTGGACAAAAGGGTTTCTTGGCAGGCCTCTGGGAAGGTGGTGCTATGCATTGAAGTAGCCTGAACATACACAAAAATGAAAGAAGGATCATCAAAATTGGTTTCAACCGAGTTTAGTTCAAAGGGATAAAACTGATCTTTTTAGCTCATTTTTAGTTGATCAGTAGATGAAATACTCTTTATTAAAGGTGTAGTTTGTGCTGCTTTCTTTCCCTATTTCAGGGGAAAAATTGGGAGGCTAAGGAAAGTCTGACCTATTGATGTGCTTATATAAATGTTTAAATCAAGCCTATGAGTACAGACAGGTCTGAATTTGGATGCCTGAGCTCCTTGGTCAAACCAAGACCTTAAAATATATTTTCATTTAACTCAGTAGCTGTGGACCCATGACATCTGTGATCCTTCCCATGACGCTCTGTGTTTCACTGCTTCCTGCCACATGCAGTGCCAGGGTGTTTTTCCCCACATGGCAATGGAATGATTACTTTGTATGACTGTCTCAAATGATACTTCAAGCATCAAAACACTGAGAATAATGTAATGATATATAGTCTCCTTCTCTATGTCACACCGTGTCTGATTGTCTATATTTGTAATCATTCAGAAAGAGAGATTATCTTCACTTGTCTTACTGGATGGGTTTAAGTGCCTTGGACTCTGACAGCGGATTTATATGGAGTGATGGCTCACCAGTGAGTAAATAATGTATTGTTCCAGCTTTTTGTCTAATTTTCCATGTATATCTTGGCAGACAGCTCTCTCAGCTCCTCCTATGCAAGCCGCAAGTGACCTTAAGTCTTTATTACCTGATTCCACCCTAGGAATTAGTTTTTATCTTTTGATAGTTCATAGTTATAGATAACAGCATGACATTTAGAGTAATGAAATAACACCAAAAGTGATGGACTATCTCTCTTGATCTAGGCAAATCTGGTTGTACTAATCCCTATGTTCCCATTTGTCATTTACTGTTAGAAGTAATTTTGTATGTCTACACAAGCTAGGTTTTGTTGCCCTCGCTGCCTTAAGCAGATCAAGGTCTGCAAGGCCCAAGTCCTGATGGATTGTCTCAGGTTGAAACATCAGAGCAGGATAACCAACCGAGGGGCGAGAGGAAGGTACTTAGATACTTTCTAGAGCTTGATAGGAGAACTTAATCTCTCCTGATAACAAAGAGGGCAACAACTTCTTGGCTTACTAACATGGCTTATAAATACATAGACAAATCATTATGCTATGCAAGGATCATGTCCTTCTCCTTACAAGGTCTGGCACCAAAGTACAAGATGGACCATGAAATCAAATTAAGTAAATTCTTCTTTAACAGGATGATGTAAGACAATTTTTTCACTTTAAAAGGAAAATAGTAACAAAGCTGTGTTTCTACTATAGGTAAATTTTGAAAAATGGGCAAATGGAGAACCAAACAATTATGATGGAAATGAAAAATGTGGCGTGTTTAATGGCTACACTAATATGAACTGGAATGATTTATTTTGTGAACATATGCAGGACTATGTTTGCCAAATAAAAAAAGGTAGGATGACTTTCTTCCTTGAGCCACTTTTAGAGACAGATAAGAACATCCTTTCCAGGTCAGATCACACTGTCTGCCTGTATTAGAGCCAGCTGTGCCAGCAAGCACAATGAAACTCTTAATACATTTTCATTTAAATAAAAGCAATTGAAAACTACGAATTCATCCATGAGATACACGTGTAAGTTTGGGATGTATATGCAGCATGTTGACTAAGTGAAATACAGCAGCCTAAAATTGTGCATAGTTTCTGTAAGCTTAACTTGTGATCAGCTCTAGCATGGTATTTTGCTGAGTGTAACACCTTTTTTTCAGTTATTCTGAGAAATTCTGTGACAAAAATAAGCATATTGAGTAAATCTTAAGATTAATTTTATTAATTGGAATTAAAATGCTGTATAAATAAAACTATATAAATATATTTAATTGAGAGATGTCTGAGAAACTTAATATACTCAGATATTTATTTACATTGCAGGAGCATCACTGAAACCAGAGCCTACTTTCACATTCAGTAAGTCTTGTACTTCCAATAATAGAAATAAATTAACATATAATGATATTAATTTCTATTACAGACTGCTTAATGTTTTACCTTGCAGATTATGAATATATTGTTAGTGAAGATAACTGGATAATATATAGGCACAAGGAATACTACTTCAGCAAGGAACCAATGCCTATGGAAAAAGCCAGGGACTTTTGCAAGAAGAATGGTGGTGATCTTGCTGTCATTGAGAGTGAAAGTGAAAAAAATTTTCTTTGGAAATACGTAAGAAACATGTTTTACTTCAGAAATGCACCGTTCTGTCCTGCGCTGAGGCACCTTTTTCAGCTGGCTTGTGAAATATTAGAAAGTGGTCCCCATCATAAAAAAAATCTGTGCCACCTTTCATGGGCTTATCTACTTAGGAGCTTTACCATAATCATAGTTTTGATAAATTGCTACATGTAGACAAATCCTCAGCTTCTTTTCAAGAACACTCTCAGGGTGCAACTTTCAAAAACCTTGCTGTGTTTAGCTGAAAGCTACTGTTACTGAGTATGTTTTGTTTTCCAACTCATTCTCTTCACAGAATTCAAGAAAAGTTTTTTCCCTTTTTTTGTTGAAACAGACTTCAGCTTTTCAGTAAAAGGTTTAAGCCAGAATATTTTCTAATAGGAAGAGAATATCCTGATGATGATATACTATTTTGGAAATAGTTTCATACTATTAAAACCAAACATGATTCCATCCTTTCCTCCTGTCCTGGTTTCAGCTGGGATAGAGTTAAATTTTTTCCTAGTGCTGTGTTTTGGATTTAGTATGAGAAGAATGTTGATAACACACTGATGTTTTCAGTTGTTGTTAAGTACCCTACTGGTCAAGGACTTTCAGCTTCCATGCTCTGCCAAGTGCACAAGAAGCTGGGAGGGAGCATAGACGGGACAGCTGGCCCAGCTGGCCAACGGGGTATTCCATACCATGTGACGTCATGCTCAGTATATGAATGGTAGGCATGTTCCAGGAAGTAGTGATCACTATTTGGTTGTCAGTCAGTGCGGGTGATGAGCAATTGCACTGTGCATCACTCATTTTGTATATTCTTTTTTTTTTTTTTTAAATTATTTTACCTTCCTTTTCTGTTCTATTAAACTGTCTTTATCTCAACCCTTGAGTTTTCTCACTCTTACCCTTTCTATTCTCTCCCCATCCCATTGGGGGTGGGAGGAGCGAGCGAGCGGCTGCATAGTGTTTGGCTGCCTGCCAGGTTAAACCACGACACCTCCACATGACTAAGTACTAAACCCTATCATTTACTTGTAACCTTTTGGCAAATTCTCACTATGATTTCCTAAAAATTTTAAAAATATTGCTTTTTTTTATAGCCTGCTTAAGAGGTCGTCCTTATCTTCTTAACAGAGCTTTTTGCTCCATTTCTTTTTCATGCCATTCTCTTTTTTTTTTTTTTATTTAAATACTGGAAATTGGAGGAAAATTTCGCACTTTGCAGTTCAGGCACATAATCCCAGAAAGTCCCTGCACGTTGCATACTATGTAATTGTACAACTGAAACTAAAGCGGTTTTTGAGAGCTTGCTTATTTTATTTGAAATCTGTTTTCTTACAGCTCATTAAAATTTTTATGTTTTGTGTTTTAGACTTTCTATAAAGACTGGGGAAATAACTTTTATATTGGCTTAAGTGTGAGCCTTGACAAGACATTCCGGTAAGTAAAAACAAATTAAGTTTGTCAGACTCATGATGTGAACATTTGGCATGGCTGTCTGTAAGAAACTGTTGAAGTTCAATGACTGACAAAACCTGTCTACAGCAATGTCTTGACATAAAGTTTTAAAACACGATTCTCATCAGGGGAGCACTTCTTCCATAATATTTGCACTATCTATTTCCCCTTCTTTTGATTCTATACTCTGCTTTTGTATCGTCAGTGCAGTGTCATCCCCTTTTCCTTGTTAGATGAAAGATAAAATTGGTTGGAGGTCTCTAGGATGTTCCAGATGGTACTTGCAGACATTACTGAATATTCAAATGATCAAAGAAAAAGAACCCTCAAAACCTGCAGTGAGAGGCATCATGGTGGTTTTTAGAGGTGAAATAGCAATACTGGAGAGCCCTTGTCTGGAAGGTAATTTCCAGATGGTTGTACTGTCAGAGCCCAGGGCAGGACAGCTTCAGACTATATGGAGTCACTACTCTTCTACAAATGTCTTCGGAAACAAAGTGCCTGGGAATGTCCTAAACCTTCCCTGGAGCCTTAGATGAGTTACAGACATATTTATCCTGTGGCTCTCCTTTCCCCTCCCCACCCCCACCTCCACCCCCCACCTCTTCTTTCTAGTGCCTTCTCCTGGGATTTGAAGCTTGGTCAGATGAGTCTCAGCTTCTTCATTTCAGTCTTTCTTCTGTTACCTCAGGATGTCTTTCTTGGCCACAAGCTACAGAGACGGGATAGTCTCATGTCCTGGAGCTTCTGCTTTCTACATCACATCTACTGCTCAGAAAACACTGTTGTTTTTCCAATTCTCCCTTGCTCCTTACTAGTTTCATCCTCCTCCCTGTTGATGATGGTGCCACTATTTGTCTTTATATTATTCCTCCCGGTTTATAATGTACTGTTTTTTCCTATGTGGCTCAGGAAAATGCAGGTGGGAGCAGCTAGGCATCCTCGCTGAATTCCTTATTTGTAGTTTAGTTGCAAAAGCACACATACAGTTGCTTAGTCTCCAAAACACTAAATTGCCCTGGAGCTGATGTCTGAAGGCTCAGTCTTGGCAGATTCCCCACTTGACTCTCCCCCTTCCAGAACACTGAGGCTTTTTTACTTTTTTGTTTTGGGTACTTCTTGAGAATAAATTTGTGAATCACCAAACTGGGAAATGATTGTTGCACAACTGAAATAGCTGTATAATATTAAAAATTTCCTCTGTTTAACAAAATGGTTCCCAGTAGTCCCCAGTAGGTGGTTCAAGGCTCTCTCTTACCCTACGAGATCTTATATTATTGCTTTTTGACCCAGGAAATTACTAAACTAGGCTCAGATTTCTGTTTCTGTGCTCCAGGGAAAGCCAGGCCCAGTGCTACACTGGTGTGTTTCCTGTAGGCTATCAATGCTCAGAGACCAAGAAAGGCTGGGACCACCCGTTGAAATGATTAGCTCAGACCTAGTCCAGGTCAACAGAGAGAGCAGCTGACATACAGATATTTTTTACTAATTCCAAGTGGAAGGTCTTGTTTTTCTTTTACCAGAGAACAACATGTGTTTGTAAGCTAGGATATAGGAAACTCTAATATGTCCTTTGTAAAGAAATATTGACTAATTCAATTGAGAATTATTATTCCCCCAAATGACTTCTTTCAGATGGATGGATGGAACTCCAGTGAACTATGTTGCCTGGGCTCCAAATGAACCCAATTTTGCAAATAATGATGAAAACTGTGTGGTCATGTATAGCCAAACAGGTGGGTGCTGTAACAACATTCCGTCTGCACGGTGTGGCATAGGCTTGGGAGGGCTGCATGTGCAAGGGTTGGTAAGTTATAATACCGAGCAGGCTGATGTTTGACAGAGTGTTTAAAAAGCACAGGAAAATAAATCATGTTGTCTTCTTCCATTTATGCACTTTTTAAAAATTCAACTCTATGTAGCTAACACTTTGGATTATATCTGCAATTTGATTCCTAGCTTTGTCAGAAAATTTCAACGTGAACAAATCAGTTAAGTATCAGACCATCTGCAGATACAGTCAGTATGGTTTTTCCTCTAAGCTCTGTCCATTTTATGACTGCCTCTCGAGGATATCAGCTGTCTGTTATTGCTTGTGCAGTTCCTAAAAATCTAGGGCTTGGGCATGGCTTTGATTATTACTAAACAATGCTATACACTGTTTTAATTAAAATAAATACAAATATCCTTTAATACAGAGAGCTGGAAATAACTGTGCTTACACTAGCCAAGCACTTAGTCTCCTTCGGAGCAGTTAATCTCTTCCACTTTAAACTTTTTTAGTCTCAAAATCTATAACTGAGGTAATCTTCCTAGGCTCTGTTAGAGGTCAACGGAAGGAAGTGAACACTTTTGGGGAGTAAATACTATGTCCTATTTCAGAGATTTTCTTTAAGACAAGATGAATGACGTCCTTAACTTCACTGAATTATAATGACAATATCTCCATTAAACATAAGGTGTGATTAGTTACCTTGTAACTGTCTGCAGCTAATGAAGTGAATGCCATTTTCTTATTCATTGCTGATCTGTAAAATAGGGATGGTGATGTTAATGTTATATTCTTACATCACACTCCTATCAGGAGAAAAAATACCCAGACTCAGGTAGTAAGGTAACAAAGACCAAGTACCTTATATAGACAGAGTGATTCTAGAGATCTTACAGATCTTAAAGAGGTGAATTAAGCATTTGAACTAAAACACCCTTGTGGCAATGCTATAGGTTTTCAATATTGAAATATTTCTGCTTTCAGACAAAATATGAGTATTCTGAATTTTGCTGGAAACCTGAATATTTCTAAGGAGCATACATAAAAAATACTCATTATTTCTACGGGAGATAAATACAAATACGGTTATTAGTTCTACTTCCTGTGATAGATTTGCTTTAGAAAAGGACAGTTTTTATCCCAGTCTCAGTTGCATTTAGTTTTTCTTTTATTCTCATTTGCTTTCAGGTACATGGAATGATCTCAACTGCGGCAGCGTTGAGTTATTCATCTGTGAAAGGCTTAACAATACTGTTCGTCCAACAGTTGCTCCCACTTCACCACCCCCAAAGGGCGGGTGTCCAGAAGACTGGCTCCTCTTTGATAACAAGGTGCAGTATGAAATGTCAGTATATTTTATTTTAAGAAAAGCAGAGTAACAACCATCTTTGGTCCAGTTTTTCAGTTGTAGCAGGGTTTTCGGTTATGACAAAATATGTTCTGATTGTGCATATTTAAAGAATCTAAAAATATGATTCCTGAAATAGAAATTATAGCCGCTATTGCAATCACAGTAGTTATGAGAGGGGTCATGAGACATATAAGAAGAAGGCCTCGTCTTATATTTTTGCTAGTGTTTAGTGTTGCCAAGGATGGCTGAACAACCTTCCTCGTGTGGAGCTGTTGTATGTTCTCATTGACTGTGCTGAGCTTATCTGGCTGTCATAGGTTGCCTGGACACTTACTCATCCCTTGCCTACTATGCACCAGCTCTTAAGCCACCAAGGCACCTTCCCTTGAGGAAAGCTTATCAGGTTTTTTATATAACCAAATACCTGTTAAGGTTTTTAAGTAAAATTCAGTTATAAGCTTCACCACACTTTATTATGTAAGATCACTCTTAGCCCTCTCAAAAGACAAGATTTCAGGATAAGAGAGTGTATGTATTTAAAATCCATAGATTGTCATCAGTGAAGCTATAAAAGCTATAAAACAACAGTGTACACTGTTGAGAATACACCTAGCAATGAAGATAATCCTTGATTACATTGCCTCATCTAGCTCCATCTCTCTTTCTTTTGGCTAAGTCAAAATATGACTTCAGTTTGATAGAGCTCCTTTGTTTGAGACACACCGGCTGCTGTCTCCTCTTTCCTTCCCTCTCTCAGCCCTGGGGAAAAAAGTCACAAACTCAGAGTTTGTTCCATTTCATAGTGCTCTCTCAAGCTAAAATGTCTCCCTCACCTCCTGGAAAAGTTGTTTCCAGAGGTTCCATCCTTGACTCCTCTCCGAGCGTTTAGACACTACTTCTGACTGTCATGGAGCTACCTCCCTTTTGCCCAACTTTTTCCCCAAATTACCTGATTAACTTTTCAGTTGGATGCTTTAATCAGCACATTTAGGTTGCTTGACTCTGGCAAAGCTGTCTAATGACATCTTGGTTGAATCATCATACTACAAGAAATGGTACATTCCTGGTTTTCTTTGTAACGTCAGAATCATTCTCTTTCTGTGATTATCCTGTGAGAACCAAACCTGGTATGAGAAACAGGGCAACAGAAGCTGAGATGTTTAGCTTCAATAACATGTCTTATCCTTGCTTGTTTTCTGAGGTCTTCTTAGGCATTCCTCCCACAAAGTAACACCTCACAAGTGTGCTCAGAAACTTTAACGTAATTTCTACTGAAACCATTAGACTGACATATTCCTTCTTCTAAGCGTATGCTAAAATATTGGGGTATACGCTGGCTTTCTAGTATAGATCTTCTCTTTCATAAAGACCTAAAGACAAGCTAGAAAGGACTGTTAAATCAGCTAATCTCCCTTTTTGCTTAAAATATCCAGCTTATCTCGTTTGTTCCAAACAGAGATGCTTTCACTGGAAATTAAAACACGATCCAGTTACCGATTTGGCACTCTTCTCTTTTTCAGTGTTTCAAAGTGTTTGGCCTTAATGAAAATGATACGTTGACATGGCACGCTGCGCGGAACAATTGTATTAATTTTGGAGGAAACCTGGCTACTATATCAAAAAAGGAAATGCAAGGTATGAAGTACTAATGTTTTGATGCTGGATGAGACATCAAGTAATTCCTGATAAACAGACTAAAACAGATAGCTTCTGCAATATATGCTATTATTTATGCCATATTAATATCAAGTTATGTTGGATGAGAAGTTGCAACTTTTGAAAAATGCTTGCATAGATTTTAGTGTCTTGATTAACTTTTAAAATCATAGCTCTGGGGCTAATATAGGAATTCATACTGTTCAAATATTAAGATTTTGTATTAGGGGCTTGTCGTATAATAAAATGTCCATATTTTGATTTTTTTAAGTGTACATGTAAAAATAGCACATAAAAGGAGTAACATTCAAAACAAATCACCTTGCACCTAGCTGCTGAGCCAAACGCTGTGGGTGTCAGTGGAGGGTGCATCCTCAGGCGGTGGAGGCTCCAATGCTGGAGTCCCAAATTCCCCCTGTTCCCCTTGCTCTGCTGGACCTCAGCCTGCTGGTCTTGCTGCTCAGCATGTTGCAGGGTTTTCAGTGAGGCCTTAAGTTTGCTCAGGAAATGTAATGGTCCTGAGGGCTGCACACAGACCATCTCCTAGCTCACTCCACCAGTGCTTGTGGTTTATGCTTTTTTCTGTAGCAGAGCAAGGACAGTCGAAGAACAGTCTTTTAGTGGAAAGTCAGTCTAGGCAGGAGCTAAGGGAAACAGCATCTGGCCTTCCAAAAAGCTGAGGTCTCAGTATATGTATACTTGGTTAACAGGTAGTTTTATTTGTGTTATGCCTGTTTAGAAACCAAGATATTAAGTCTGGTTAACAAAGTTGTTGCTGGAGTGCACAGTCTGCAGACTCATTTTCTATGTGCCAAGGTGTAGAGTACTCATGTTAATTTCTGTAATATCATTAAAACATTTTCCCTGCTTCCTCAGATGCTCAACAACACAGAAGAGTATAAGCATAAATTCCTTTAAAAATGTTGAAAAAAATTTTATGTGTCAAAATTTGCCCATCTTTGAGTTTGTAAATACTTTTTTGGACTTTAGTGTCAGATGACTATCTATTCTTTTTATTTTTATCATAAGTTTACCACCTTATTAAAAAAGAGAAAACCAAAACCAAAACTGATTCCAGGCACTCTAGACTCTGCACTGTTGGGGAAAGGTGCATTCAGTTTCCCTCCTCGTACAATTTTTCTTTTTTCCTTCAGCTTTCCTCATGTCCCTCTTAAAAGATGCTGCAACAGATGCTTGGGTTGGACTGAATGACATAAATCAGGAGCACACATACTTATGGACAGATGGAAGCCCGGTTTACTACACAAATTGGGCAAAAGGTTCAAGAAGTTATTATAGTCAGGTAAACATTAATTTCTGGTTATCACTCAAACATTATAACTTTGGTAGATGAATGTATATAGCTACAACTGTATTTTCTGTAAAATTTCCGTTATGAAGATTTTTAGTGAGCTTGTTGCTTTTGAAAGCAGAGTAATCATGTGGGAGATCTACCTTCACACATTTTTTCCAACTTCTGTGTTTTGTTATGAATTTTTTGTTAGGAATCCAGACAGATGTTTGGAAACATTATGCAAAACTCAGGCAAGTGAATCCCTCACTTTGCCATGACTGATCAGGAGACTCAAATAAACCATAGCATAGCAGTAACTATATAATTTTGGGATACAGTGAATGTTATTTAGACTTGATGAAAATACTCAGATAACTCTGTATATTTACATTCCTTGGCACTGAGCTTATTAAGATAAATGCATTGAACAAAATCCTCAAAAAAGGAGGCTCTGGATCTTCCTTTCTCATTTTTATCTTCTCCCTCTATACATTCTACAAAATCTTCCTTCTGAAATATTTCTTCTGCGTGCTTTGAAACTTTCAGCATTGCTATAACATTTTGTGTTTAATTGCAAGATAAAACTGAGTGTTATTCAATAACTGCAAAATGGCTAATGTAGAATACTGTACTTGATAGTACTACTTCTGTACTCCTGTGCTAACTTTACCGAGTTTCTCTCTTTTTCATAACAAAATTGTTTTGAGTCCAGGTAAAATAGGAAAAAGTTATGTGAGGTCTGATGTCTGCTGCCATCCAGGCTAGACCTGGGTTTTGGGATCTCTGGGACTTCCCCATCTCACACAAGCGTACATTTTCTGTAGAAGGCTATGCCTATTTCCCTACACAAGTTGCTCCTCATACACTTTCCTTCACTTGCAGCCAAGACCTGGGCTACTGCCCCTGGGGGGGTTTGGAGGTAGCATGAGGTTAGGCTGATATGGTGGGAAGAGCTGCTGCCTCCCGCTGCAGAAAGCCAAGCTTCTCACCGTGTGGGAGGAAAAGGAGGAAGGTAAAGAGCCCAAATTGCAGTGGAAAGGGTTTGGGACGTGTGCCCCACAGAAGGTTGTTTCTGATCACTACCTCTACGTTACTGCACTGTGGTGACAGCTTTGGATCCTAGTGCCGGGTCGGGGCAGGAAGAGGATTTCAGCTCTCCAGGCAAGCTTCAGTGCTGAGGAGAGTTTCCCCATAACCTCCACGAAAACAGTAACAGAGCTGAAATGTCCTGTGGGCCAGACCTAGCACACGCATGTCTACCTGCACACAGACACATATACACGCACGTGCATGCACAGAGATTATATACATACAGATAGTCCCAGATGCTTCTTCCTGCCTCTGTGCTGTGCTTTGCAACTCCCTCCATCATCCAAGTACAAACTTTCCTAGGGCTGAGTTGTAAATGTTTATTGTCATATTACTGTGCCTGACCATTGCTTGTATGAGTTCATATATATGACCTTCATATTATTCCTCTGTGTGCGCCTGTGTGTGATAGGTGAGCCTGTATATCCAACAGGAGTAGGAAAGTTTCCTATCTATACACGTTTTTCTTGTTAATCTCATTTCCCCTGTAGGATGACTGTATCTTTATGATGAAGAACCCTATTGAACAGGCAGGGAAGTGGAAAGATGAAGAATGTAAAACAAGCAAAAGCTACATATGCCAGAAAAATTCTGGTGAGTTTTCTTTCACCACTTTCTAGTACAGCTGATTTATTGTGGTTATGTCAAACTGGTGTTAAAAGTGACTTTCCCATATTCAACCCTATTTTAACTGAACTAATCTGACAGTATCACATGCACTACGGACCATTTTAACAAAATGAGCACACATTTTATTTTTTGGAGAAAAACTCTTAACTCCTCCTATTTTAAGGTAAATAAAAAAAATAAAAAATGTATGGATCATTACATATTTTACTATTTTTGGCGATCAGGTGGGAGAGAGCGAGAACAGTACTTTGTCTTTATATGGGTAAATTCTTCAAAACTGAAATTCTACTGTTATACTTAAAAGCACTGCAACTTCTTTATTTTGAAAAACTGCCCTGCTTGACTTCCTTTACAGTCTTTCTTAGGCAATTTCATCAACAACAATGCCTCTGCTTGTTTCTGGTGTGCTTACCATACCCTGTTCCTTGTTAGAAACACAATAAATGTTACTATATCATGGAAAAAGTGGACGAATTGTTCCCTTTAATGCCTTACATCATTACAGTATGCTTTGGGAAGGTCTAGAGCTTACAAGGCATGTTTCTGGAGGTGGTACAGATATTTATGCTAAAAGGTCATTCTGACAAGAATTAGAAAATTTTGTCACAGAACATGAAAACTTGGCTTTCATCACTGCAGTGATAGTTGGGACAAATCTTAATTTGTTATTCCAGCCTCTCTTGATTACTTGACTACTCCAGTACACTAGATCTTCTCTCATGTCTAGACAATATAAAGCGTTTGACTTTTCTTTGTGTTTGTTTGCTCGTTACAGACCCCAAACTGCAAAACTCCCAACCCATAGTTCCGATGTTTGGCTTTAACAATTATGGTGATGACCGTTACGCAGTCATTAACTACAAAATGGGTTGGGAAGAAGCACAGAAGAACTGCAGAGACCAGTCTGCAGAACTCGCCAGCGTTTTGGATCCTTATGTTGAATCTTACCTGTGGTTACAAATATTAAAGCATGGGGACCCAGTATGGATTGGTCTTAACAGCAACACGGTGAGTCCATCAAATGCTTGTGACAATCGTACCGCTACCCTCGATCAGCATAGATCAGCCATATTTCTTACTTAGAGGTTGACGGGATCCGCTGCTGTGGGCGCTGTTTGCTCCCACGTGAGTGCTATCAGTCAGGTCTGTGAATGCGTGGCACGTATCAAAACCTTGCTGAGGTACCTGACTTCCCTCTGCTTCAGGGGTTTTACACATCTAAATGTTTGGCCATAATGTAAGTGAGAACTGCCACAGCCTGCATTTCAAAGGCCACCAAGGATGTAGCTGCAGTGGACAGTGGCTTCAGCGGTAAAAGTGGCTATGGAGTTTCCACTTCCTATGCCACGGTCTACTACACGCTCATGTGGGGGACCATTGCTGTTTCTGAAGACACAAAGTGGAGCACACCACAGAAGCAACTTGGGTTAAAAATAGTTCTTTCCTCGTGAGGTTATTTTAAGTTTTGTTTTAATTCACAGCCCCATGCTACAAGAGCTTGTGCTGGGCAATAGGGGAAATGGCATGGTGCAGCATAGAGGCGGGAGCAGGCCTCTGGCAATGGGGACACCTTAGGCTGGTTTTTGGAGCCGAAGCCAGTGCCTTGTGAAAAACCGCCAACAAACTCAGTCAGCGAAGAGTAGAACGGTCTGAAAGGGGAAGCATCTATCAGAGGCATGTAAAAAGGACATGAAAAAAGATGATGTAGCTGGATATTTGTGGAACCGGAGTTGTGAGGAAATCAAGAGGAGAGAGGTAGAGCGGGGGCTTGGTGGGTCACAGGACTGAGAGAGGGCACAGGCGCTGAGGTGAGAGGAACGGGAGCCACACTTCAGTGAGAGCAGGCACTGGGAAACCAGGATTAGAAAGGAATCTGGGATGAAATGTGGCCAAGGACTTCAAAGGAAAAAGGACAGGAAAGGAACTGGCACAAAGAATTGGATGGGAGCCTGCCTCCAAAGATGGCAGGAAGAAGGGGCTAGGCTGCGCAGGACGGGATGACAGGAGCCATGGATGTGATTAATGTTGGTCATCCTCTGCAAATAATGGTGAAATCCACTGAAAAAATACATGCTTAGCTCATCTCTAGTATCTGGTCCTTGCAAGAACTAGAAATGTATCACAAGCCCTGTTAGCATAGGTGACAGAGGTCTGTGATGCGTGACCCATGAAAAACGTTGTCAGTATACCTCTCTCCAGTGGAACTTCTGCTTTTTCTATTTGCTTTCTAAATATATAGAGAAGCCTGTGTTAGAGGGTTGTTAGCAGTACTTTCTCTGCAATCTTTATTTGATCTGCGTGTATATGTGGACTCCTTTAATAAAATCTTCAACTGTATGTTCACTTTTGTTACCGCAAAGCCCTTTGCCCATTTAGTGCATGAGACGGATGGTGTGAATTGAGTAATATAGGTTGCGTGCTAAATAAACATCCGTAGGACCACTGCTCTAACTGCTGTGGAGAGTGAAAGTCTGGACCAGACTGTTATGTATTCATGACAGAGGATGAATTAATTTTGTGCAAGAAACCGTGATTCTGATTTTTCCTAATTTTTACATACCTTCAAGTGCAATCTTACGGTTCTTTCAGTCTAATTCTTGTATGTGACATAATCTTTCCTGTCATTTACTTTTAGACTCGTGGCCATTACATATGGTCAGATAGAAGGAGGAGCAGGTATCATAACTGGGCCAGTGGAGAACCAAATAAGAACACAGCCTGTGTCTATTTAGATTTGGATGGTTTTTGGAAGACAGCACCTTGCAACGAAACATTTTTATCTCTCTGTAAACAGTCTGATGGTAAGTTGTGAATGGGAGAAATGTGATCTGTTATGCTGGATGTCGTGGCTTAACCTGGCAGGCAGCCAAATACCACGCAGCCGCTTGCTCACTCCCCCCCACTCCCCGGCAGGGCGGGGAGAGAATCGGAAGGGTGAGAGGGAGAAAAAAACTCATGGGTTGAGATAAAGATAGTTTAATAGAACAGAAAAGAGAAAATAATAATAATAATAATAATAATAATAATAATAATAATAATAATAATAATAATAATAATAATATATATAAAATGAGCGATGCACAATGCAATTGCTCACCACCTGAGCTGACCAATAACCAAGTAGCGATCGGTACTTCCTGGATCACACCTATCATTCATATACTGAGCATGACGTCACATGGTATGGAATACCCCATTGGCCAGCTGGGCTAGCTGTCCTGGCTGTATTCCCTCCTCCCAGTCTAGCTTGGTAGCTTCCCAGAGGGTAGTTGTCCTTGACAAGATACTTAGCAACAACTGAAAACATCAGTGTGTTATCAACATTCTCCTCATATTAAAGCCAAAACACAGCACTAGAAAGAAATTCAACTCTATCCCAGTCAAAACCAGGACACTGGAATTCAAATTAATGACTTTATTTATGAATTTATTTATGAATTTAGCTTTTCCACATTGTCCTGGTTTCGGCTGGGATAGAGTTAATTTTCTTCCTAGTAGTTGGTACAGGGCTGTGTTTTGGATTTAGCATGAGAATAATGTGATAACACACTGATGTTTTAGTTGTTGCTAAGCAGTGTTCATACTAGGTCAACGACTTTTCAGCCTCCCATGCTCTGCAAGCGAGGAGGTGCACAAGAAGCTGGGAGGGACCATAGCCAAGACAGCTAACCCAACTGGCCAATGGTATATTCCATGCTATATGATGTCATGCTCAGCATATAAGCAGGGGGCAGTTGGCCGGGGGGCAGCGATTGCTGCTTGGGGACTGGCTGGGCATCGGTGGGTGCGTGGTGAGCAGTTACATCACTTGTTTTTCCTGGGTTTTGTTCCTCTCTCTCTCTTTTTTGCTTTCATTGAATTTTATTATTATTATTATTATTATTATTATTATTATTATTATTATTATTATTATTATTAAATTATTAAACTGTTCTTATCTCAACCCATGAGTTTTCTTACTTTTGCTCTTCGATTCTCTCTCCCATCCCACTGGGGCAGGGAAGGTGAGCAAGTGGCTGTGTGGTGCTTGGTTGCTGACTGGGGTTAAACCACGACACACATATGCAAAGATCGTGATAAATGGTGTATGCTTTGTGATAAACTATTGCTTTTCTTAAGGAAGAACTCCCAGATCCAGTCTGTCTTGAGTGATTTCCAGACATTTCATTTCACAGGCCAGTCAACACAGGCACATCATAAAGACAACTGCAATATTTTGTGCCACATCTAATAGTTCTTTTCTGCATCATTGTTTGTCAAGAACTGCAGAATTGATCAACTTTAGCCTAACTATAAATATAGTGATATATTTTTACATTTAAAAGTATCTTTTGTTATGTTGGGAGATAAGAAAGTTCTGTCAGTGTAGCAACCGAATTGATTAATTTATATTTGTTAAAAGTATAAGATCCTGGGAAGCTTCTGCTGAGATACTTTAGAGCTCAAATATTGCACCTGATTTTCAAACATATTTTAAATAATATATGAAATTTATGATCTCTGCACGATATTTCACAGAAAATTTTATATTCATTTAAGCTCTGCTTTGGCTTTAATCAGGTGATGCAATAAGCTACTAATTCTACTTTTACATAGTTTTGAATGTGTGTACAAGGGCAGTTACAGACAGCTTCTCTGACTGACCTTGCTACAAACTGGCAGGACACAAGCCACTGGCTCATGGTGGTGGTGTCGAGATCCTTTATGTGTACTGGCTCATTCCTCATTCTGTTTCACAAGTTTTAAGTAAAAATTGCCTTGCTGAAGACAATTGCAGTTAGACGGGTGTAAGCCTTCTTTAGCAGATTGGAGAACCAGCTCCAACCAGTATAGTTTATTACTAGTTTACCATGTTTAGTTCAATCTTTTATCATTAGTTAAGTCTATGGGATATTCCTTTTCCCGGAAACGTTGTCAAATTGGTAGGGCTGATGCATGGTGCAGGAGTACATGTTTCCTTTGGCTTTTAAGACCTTGCTGAAACCTGTGTGTCTTCTTAATAGAGTTAATCCCTAGTGAACCACCACAGCTTCCTGGAAGGTGTCCTGAACCGAAGCGTGGTAGATCTTGGATTCCTTTCCGTGGTCATTGCTACTATGTTCACACCACTTCTGAGGAAAGCTGGCCTGATGCTTCAATGACGTGTATTCAAATGGGTAAGTGCCTTTTTTATTAGGATATTTTACAGATTGTTTGTGTGTTTGGTTTTTTAATCCAGAACCAAGAGATAATACATAGATGTGTGTGTATGTATATCGATTATAAGCTACAGCTAATTTAAATATATTATCAAGCTTTTCTACTATATGAAAAAGCTGATCATGAAACATGTCATGATTGTTTACTGAGATAATTAATTTCTAATGGAAAATCTTGCTGAAATTATATGTAATATTTAACTGATATTTTTAGGTGCTTCTCTGGTTTCCATAGAAGATTCAGCTGAAATGAACTTTCTCTTACTTTATTTGTCTCCACTTGCAAGTGACTTCAGAAGGTTTTGGATAGGATTGTTCAAAAATATTGATGGTAATTATTTCAGAGTGTATACTGAGATGAAAATAAATACTAAATAAACAGAGAGAATACTAAATAACGCTAACATACTAAATGCTAATACTAATATACTAAATATTAAATAAATAATCAGAGAGAAAACAACTGTTAAATGTTTTATAGCTTTTCTGCTAAAATACTTAAAACATAAACCACGAAGAGATCTATGTTTTTTGTACCCTTACTGTAATTAGAGTCTGTAAAAGGTTCTAGCTTAGCACTGCAGCAGTTGATTAAAATGTTTCCTGTCACTTTTTTTTACTCAAATTGCTTGACATTTAACTAGTGTTAGTCTTTTAAGAAAAATGTTGTCTTGTAATTAAAAGCTGAGGCAGTCTTAAATTGAAATTTATTTCTAAACAACACAAGGGATAGCAGCTTATACGAGCTGCCTAGCAACATTTCTTAATCTAAATTTCGGGGTTTTTTCATAAATTTTTTGATGGAGCTTTTTATTTTCATCCAAAAATATTTCACCTTTTTTTTTTTTTTAACTGCAAATTTGATCCTGTTTTCTATATCACTGTAATTCTGAAGCCTGTTTTTCATGGCAGACTTTGAGGGTACATCTCCAGAGCGAGTCTAGACTGGGCTGCAGTGAGTGGCCTTGGCAATGGCTACCCAAGTCCCTCTCACCACCAGCAATGGCAGGCACCTTGTTGCATGGTGGGCCAGGTTCATCTGTTCTAGCTGAAAACTAACAGTACAAAAGCAGTGATTTGTTCCTGACCTGGCCCACTACGCTGCCACACTGCTACGTGCAGTGCAAGCAGAGGCAAGAGGGAAGTGCAGCTGCAGATGGGGGGGTGGAGGAGGTGGCATTGAGGCAGTTGCAAGTCATATCAGGATATGCTGCCACGAAAGCACACCCTGAAGGAGCAGAGATGGCAATTATTTCTACTTGATGGGCCTCAGCAGGAGATGAGCAGGGAGTTATTATTAAAGACAGCTGATTTCAGTCTGCAAAGATAATTGATTAAACCGGCTCTAATAAAGCAGCTATTCACTGATCTTGGATACACACATAAAGAAAATCTCCTGAGCAATCTGGATCCTTGAACTGCAGAGCGTGGCTCGCACAGGTGATCTGCTTTTCTTAAGGCTCCCAGGCACAGGTGAGTTCTGGGTACAGGCTTCAGCTAAAAGTCCTTGGGTAGCCTGGGTATGTCTTCCTTACATCACTGACAGCCGTGGCCCTGAAGGCTAATGGAGTTAGTTAACTTTGTCTGTGAGCATTTACATTTGGTACACTCCCACCTGAATATCTCTGGCTGTTAAAAGAGTGAAAAGTGAGCCCTCTATGATGCTAACTTAATCAACTAATAAACTCTATATCTGATGTTGTTGTGCCTGGTAGACTAGAAATGATTCCCCACTTCATTCACTCACTAGGTAATACTTCTAATTTTAGGGGAATGGATATGGACAGACAGAAGTGCGGTAGAATTTGTCAACTGGGAGAAAGGAGAGCCTACAGTAATTTTTGACGAACACTGTGTTGACATGGATGTCTCAAGTGGAACCTGGAGGAACTATTACTGCTCTGTTGACCAGAATTTTATTTGCAAAATCCCCAAAAGTAAGTTCTGAATTTCTGTGCATGGGGCTATTTTAAAAGTAGCAGTTAATATACATCAAGCCAAACTGCTTATGCACTGGGTACGCTTTATGCATTGATGTTGATGCATGTGCATCTGCATCAAAGCCAAGAGTAACTTCTGTAAAGGACAATTAGAAATAATGTTGAAGAACGTGAGTCACTGCTTCCTCCTCTCAGTTTAAAAGCATTGATTCTGCATTTGCTGCACCCTGGGGTAGCAGAGAACATATGACCTGGTGAGAGTGTGGTAAAAATTCATAGTCATTATGGTTAGAGTGCAAGGGGCAGTAGATGATGAATAGATGACTAAACTAGTGCTGAGAAGAAAGGCAGACACTCTCCTGATAGCTAAGCTGAGGGGCAGCAATACAAAGTCACTGAGCTCCTGCAGAAACAAGGTAGGTGCTGCCGGTGGGGTCGGTACCAGTAAAGTGTGCTGGGATCTGCTGGATGACCAAGCAGAAAGTGTCAAGTGAGGATGGGCGGTGGGGTCCAATTCATTTCTCTGCTGACACAGGCATAGGGAGACATGCCAAGACAATCAAACAGCACAGTACATTTCATTTTTAATGGTTACTTGTGGCCCTGTGGTTTTTTGGATGTCAACCCATGAGAAACCTGAATGTGTCACAGGCTGGGTTGAGTCCCCCTTGCGTGCACAGCAGTGTTGTATAAAGCATGAAGGATCTAAATCTGCACACATGCAGCTGGCGTGAGTCACCATATACGCACGGATTCACATGCAGCTAGCATGAGTCACTGTATATACACGGATTCAGCTGTGTTTGCACACATCAACTAGGAGACAGTATGAAATAGGCCAGATTTGCCATGGGCAAACAGATCCACTGCACAAATATAATAGACACAATGTGGAACCAATTGAGTCTCCTGCTTGTGGATCTCCACATGTTGGCAGGTTGGCAATGGAGTCATCCATGAGGTTTGTAGGGCCCACCCAGCCAGTCCTGCAAGCAATTAACTGAATCATACTCCCCGAGTAATAGAGGGTTCCAACCCAAACCATTCTATGATTCTATGATTGTTTAAAATTTGGTAGTAATGCAAAGTCAAAATTATGTATTCAGTATCTATTTAATCTTTGAATGGTTGTTAGCAAACATTATATAATATATATTTTTTAATTTTAAAGTTATTGAAGTTGAGCCAACCCATGATTCACCTGTCAATAAAGGTAAGTTGGTTTCCTATAAGCCCATTAAACAGAAATTTCAATAAGTTTATACGCATCTATTATTTACAAGTAAAATTGCCTCCAGAAAAGTTTCATTTAAATACCCATTTAACTGTCTCAGATGATTTTATTTTAAATCTGTTTAAAAGGAGAGCTCTTCTCTCAAACTGGATGTCTTATTGATATATTTTTTTGCTTTACAAATGGTATACTGTAGTACAATGTAATGTTCTTTTTAAAAGGAACATAGAAGAAATTGAACCCAATTTTGCGTTGTCCATCCGGAACATGCATCAGTTTTAACGGCTGTTACGGTTGTTCAGTACTTTTACAGTTCACTCCACTCACAGTTTACTTAGGGAGATGTTGTATGCAATAGCAGTCTCTGGCCATTTGTAGTAATTCTTCTGTTTTGTCTTTCACAGCATCAAAAAATAAAGCTGCTGCTTCATCTGCGAATAGTTTAGGTGGGATGATTGTTATACTGATCTTCCTTCTGCTAACAGGAACTGGCCTTACATTCTATTTCTTCTATAAAAAAAGACGTGATCAACAAACAATGACAGCCAGTTTTGACAATGCCATATACTGTGGTGATGCTGACCCTGGAACTCATGAATCAAATTGTCTTGTAACCAATATTGAACAAAATGAGCAGGCAACAGTTTAATAAGCAGGGTAACCTTGGGCCTGATTTTGAAAGGAATTAAAGCGCCGGAATACAATAATTCTTAAGGCAAAGCAATTTTCTCTTATGGAAATTCCAGTTTATTTTGCACAGGATGCTTCTTGCTTTCTGTACTAGCAGGAACAAGCAATCTTGCAAGGCAGATCCAGAGGTCTGCTCACAAACGGTAGTACCTGGGAGGACTGTTGAGCATACACATATACCTGGAGCTACGCGGTGTAAGTGAACACTCAGGCAGTTCCAGCCTCTGCATGGGTCTAGCATCACCTTTAGGCACAAGAAGAACCATGTTCACCACAGGCAACTGTAAGAATATGCTCCTTAGCACGCTCCAAAAACATATATCCAGATCTGTAGGTATCCTGAAAATGCCACCCCAATCTCCAGCACAGACTGGCAGAATTGCACAGGTTGGACGGGACCTCCAAGCTCACCTGGTGCAGGTCCCTGCTCGAAGCAGGACCAGCTCCGTGCCTCAGCCAGGCAGCCTGCTCCAGTGCTGTGCGTCCACATCCTCCTTTTGCTACCAAGGTACCCACAGAAACCCTTTGTGTGACTGTAGTATCTGAATTAACACATTTTCCTCCTCTGTATATGACTGATAGAAAGGGAAGTGTAAATTGTTTTTCTTCTGCTATAATTCTGTAACATAAGCATTGAAAGACCAACTATAATAAGAGGTTAGAATGTATTGTGAATAGAAATACTTTATCATTTAAATAATAGAACAGGGATCTGAAAAGATGCTGCGAAATACGGGGAATAAGCAGGATGAATTACACTTAATTCATAGCTGAAAAAATTACATAAAATTTATCCTTGAAATCTCCAATACCTGTGAAGATTTCATAACTTTTTAGGCCACTTTTTCAAAGCCTAATGAAACTTACCATTAGAAAGTCTTTTCTAATTTCTAGCCAAATTCCCCCTGTCCAAGTCTGGTTTAATTCTTTGAGTACCATTCCAGACTTCCATCATGATGGAGCTGATAACATCGCATGTCATAGTAGTCTACTGATATGTTCCCTGGGTTCATAAACCCTGAAAATATACAGTAGGGTCACATATAGGTTTTTTTTTACTTTTCAAGTGTATTTTATGCCAAATGTAAACAATCAAATGACTCAAAGCTCTTAGTTTAGAGAAGGTCCTTATTTAATTTGATATTTTTTGATATTTTAATCTTTTGACAGATTTTAATTGTGTTTAAATTAAAATATTTTGCGTGTGTATGAAATACATGTAAATAAGTTTTTATTCTACGTTGGTTCACTAAATGGGCATTAAAAGGCTGGTTCTAAGTAAAAGTTTGTGTGTCTTCTTAAAGAGAACAATTTATTGTAAAAGTAAAAATAACATGAAGGAGGGATGGGATTCTCAAATTTCTATACACAAATGAGCATCCACTTTTCCTAGTCTAGCATGTTCTTAAATGGCAGTAGCGATTTGTCTTTACCATCCTGTGAAACAGTGTGTCTCATTGCTTCTTTATCCCTGACATTTGAAAGTTTACCTTAATAAATGTCTAATGAAAGTGTTGTAATTTAAGACTACTTATGTGCTGTACTGCTTTAGCAGTTTCTGAGACAGATTCTTATATATTTGATAGCTCTTGTCATGTCTCCTCTCCATATTTTCTGATAGCGACACTAGTTCTTCCCTTTTTACCTCACTGACTATGTCTTCTAGCTCTCTAATTCTTTTTGCTGTTCCCTTCTAGACCCTGCTCTATGGTATGTAGGTCCTGCTGACAGTACAATGCACCAGTGGATAAGGTGTTTCAGGTGAAATCCTAACAACACTGAGCAGATCAAAAAGATTAATCCAACATTGTAACAGTTGCCATAAAGGATGCTTCTGTCTGAATTGATTCTACAGGATCTATAGGTCTGGATAGAGAAATGGTTACCAGAAAACAATGGGCCAAAGACAGGAAAGGTGCCTAATGAGAAGTTAGTTTGTGAAGGTTTCCAAGGACTGATAAGCTTTATAGACTAGTAGTCCTGTTGCAACTGTGAGAACTGAACCAAGAGTTTGCTGGGACTGTACAAGGCTACTGGTGCACACAAGCATCAGCAGAGGATTGTATAACCTGGACCACATCCAAGACAGCAGCAGTGGCTGCTATCTGAAAATGAAGAGTATGACCCTCTGAGGGACTTTCCAGATGTCTCCCAAGAATTTCCTGGAGTGCCAGTATGGGTCTCTGCAACTGAGTATACAGCTGGGATTGGTTTCCAAATATTGCTCACACCAGGTAGCTGTGAGTGACTGTCTGTGAGTGAAGTCTGCAAGTGAAGAACTGAATGTGTTGTGTGAATAGTTATTTGCTAGTTATTATAATAGCTTGATTCTATTAGTAGTAACAGCTTAGTGAAAAAAAAACCTTGTTCTAAGGAATACTGGTTATGATCTGCATTTCCCCCCATCTTGATCCCCTATCAGTGAAAAGGGAATTTACATGAAACTTTGGTTTGTAGATCCAAGTATGATGCTTTTTTTTCCTCAAAGTTTATGTTTCCTCTCAGGTTTTTGATTCCAAATTCCTCTCCTGCAGCTAGATTTCCGAAGGAAAGCTGTGTCTGTCACTATTTCATACCAAATCCTAGCTAACAGACCTGCTCCAAGAATGCTCCTCAGATGAGACAAATCTAGTACCTAGTTTAAAAACACTTATATGGACGTATAAAATAGGTGCTCATCGAGGTGCTTAGACACATACCCAGGAACAGATATGGCGGAAATTTAGTGCCAATTTAGTTACTGGGCCTAAGAACCTTCAGGGTTAAGCTGCTGTAAACAGAGGTTTGGGGGACCACAATTTGTCAATTTGTCCAGCCTCAACATAGATTCTGGATTTGGGCTTACGTGCAACATAATAGCATTTATAAAATGCCTCTCCACACAGACAAGATGTGGAGACCTACTTTCTCAGTTGCTTGCCCTTTCTTTCTCTATATTAGAGTGGTATTTTAGAGAGAATGTCCTGCCTTTTCTCACTATTTTCATTATATCCCTAAATTGTAACTATAACGTGGCTGAAAAAGTAATTGATTCTCAACTTGAACTTACTACAATGTAAGAAGTAGTAACTGCCTTTAGGGAAGGAAAAGCTGTGGAATAATTCACCATTGTAACTTTCTGTAATGTCAGACGGGGACACAGCCATGGCAGACAGATGTACAAAGAAGAATGGAACATCCTCCTTCTCCAAAAGAATACCAATTTACAGAGAAACTATTTGCTAATATCGGTGCCAGTATCTTGGAACAGACAAGAAAATATTAGCTGCAGTTCCTTGGCTAAAGCAGGGATCTAAAAAGAAGTCTATGAACTGAAAGTGTTTAATTTTGTCATTTACGTTTCTGAAACCAGGAGACTGAAACAGGAAGTGAAGAGTAATTTGGAACAAAATGTAAGAAAGATCTATAAATACAAACAGAATAGATAGAGAGTTGTGAAATGAACTAGTGCCTTCGGGCCAGATTCCAATGGGCAAGAGCCAGATTTTCCGGGGTCAATAGGAAAGGTTTGAACTGCTCCATAAGCATAAAGTTGTCCTGATGTCACCGTATCCGGACACAGGAACAGTTTGGGTTCATTTTGTCTCTTCTCAGCTGTATCCTTATCTGACATATCCAGCTTTCTCCCTTCTATGACATTCTGCAGGGCACAACTTTTAATTCACTATCTGTTCAATAATGATATCTAAAGTATTTTAAGGAACCAGCAGTTCTGATCCCTCTGAGGAAATATTTGCTCTCATTTCAGGAGAATGCACACAGTGCAACCATTATACTGCCTTTTTATCCAGACTCTTGTTCTAGACAGTTAGATGAAATTTGTCTCACCTACTTTTAGAAATAGTTAACATAATTCTCCTTTACAGTCAATAGTTAGGAATATACATGTAGGACTTACAGTTGTTCCATGGTCCACCAGAAGAGGCTAATGATGGGACAGAGGTTCTGGAGATAGGAGGAAATAATATTCAGTAACGGGAGGAACAGGGGCTTGTGCAGTGAGAAACATAGGCTGAGGTTGGTAAGAGGATGGTACAAAAATACAGTGTGAGGTGTCCAAACAAAAGGAGGTTGAAGGGAAAGGCCAAAGTAGAAATGAAGGAGTTTGAATTGGGCCAGAAGTGCTGACCATCCCTGAGAGAGTCAGGGAAGGCTGGGCTGGTCGGCAATAGCTCGGCAAGGCAGAGATGTGGGAAATGCAGATGCTGCTGGGAGAAGTGCAGGGGCTTCAAGGGACGGTGGTTCCTGCAGGAGGATGTGACTCCTGGTTATGGGGAAGCAACGGGGGAGTGAGCGTGCTTTGCATAGGAGAGAGCCAAGAGAAAAAGACGGATGAAGTGAACTGTTGCCCCATGAGCCCAGCTCTGCTGTTCAGACTGGGGAAGAGGGCACGTGTGTGGACGGGGTGGGGGTGGAGGGTCTAAGGTATTTGTATGTTTGTTCCTATTTGCCTGGGTACTCTGTGTTCTTTGGAAAGGCCACAGCTGGGGATCAGGGAAGAAGGCAGGCTGCCTCTCTGCTTGCCCTGGCTCCTGATGCCTTTTGCAGGGCAGAGCCATCTAGAAAGATGAGGAAATGGTTTCTTCCTTGAGAGTGGCGAATGCACACAGCGTGGGGGGGGATGCTTTGGAGCATCGTGCTGGAGTGCAGAGGTTGGGAAGGAAACCAGGGTTTTCCTAAGAGGAACAGAAAGTGGACTCGTGGGGAAGCCTGTGGGGTGATGAAAAGGAAGGGGTTTCTCCTAGACAGCTACAGAGGAACTGTATGGGCTGTTTTGCAACCCAAGAAGCCACTGAGAGAAAGCTTACAGGCAAGCACTTTCTCTGCAAAGATACTGTGGAAAGTGGAGACATTTGTTTTTAAACAACCTGTTAAAGAACAGAACCCCCTCTGGTGTCCTGGGACATGTTCAGTTTGAAGAAAAGGTGCCGATAATTCCACCTGCTGGATCTGGCCAGCTTGGGGTCTACTCTCGGGGGAGTGGCAGAAAGCAAGAAAAACAGGAAGAAGAAAAGGTATATTGGGTGTACAACGCCTGTGACCAGTGAGGGGGATGAATCAGCTGTCAAAAGGCAGGTGGAATAGCAATGAGGCTTGGTTACACATCTCCCATCCACCCAAAGATTTCTCCTGCACCCCATGTTGCAAGAAAAAGATTTTTTATTACTGGGCAATGCGAACAGCAGACTTTTCTCCCGGTGATAGTACTTTTAATTTCAGAGCCACCACATGGGATTGTGATGGTTGTTAGGCTGCTATAAGAAAGTAAGCTTCTGTTAAAGGCACAGTTTGCTGCGTACTCTGACTTAATGGTGCATTTAAAACTAAGCAAAATTTAGGATCTATTCAGAGTTAAATCTGTTTACAACAAATTTTTAACAGGAAATGGGAAAGTAGAAATAGGAAAATAAAAATGTGCAATCTCCACACATTGCAAAGATAACAAATGTCTGGGAAAAAAGAGACCATTTCGCTTCTTGACTGATTATTTGTCAAAGCAGCTACATTTAGAGCGCATAAGAATGAAGCTGTTAATTCTTAGTTGGATTAAAAATGAAAGGGAATTGATTATGCCACTAAAAACTGGCTGCATTATAATTACTTTACTGAAGATGTGAAATTTAATTATATAAAAACTTAGCATAGTGACACAAAATAGGGAAGGGATTTTAAATAAATGAGGAAGCTAGAAATAAGATAAAAAGGAAGGAAATCCTTAAATTTTGCACGAAAGCTATTTGCATTCAGCTAAAGAATCACAAGAGAGAAGTACATTCTGTGAATTGTCTTCCTTTATTTTCTATTGCTTCTTGTGAAATTTTATAATTTGACTGAAATTGCACTGAATACTAGAATCATTTCAGTTCCAGAAGTTCAATATTTTATCATAACTCTCCAAATATTCATAAGGTGGATTTTTGCTCAATTGTTCATATGGTGTTTGATAGCTCAAACAATTAAAGTGTCATTCAGAGTGAATTTTGTAAACAGTTTCTGCCTGTTCTCACACTTAGTGTGTCAACATATATAAATTTTTCTATGGAAATGTCATTCTTCGTTGTGGAAATACTCAGAACTTAGCTGGAAAAGGTCCTGAACAACCTTTGTATATATCTTTGAGGTCCCTTTGAGCAGGGGTGGACCGACGTCACTCACTGTCCCTGAAAGCCTTGCACAGAGCAGTAGCACGGACTGTAGCAAAGGAAGCAAGAAGAAGACATGCTCCAAGACTACTCAGTCACAGCCATCATGTCCCTGTTGCAGCCCCCCATGCCATGCCATGCCAAATTAGAGAAGACAAAGGGATAGGCTTTCCCTCCTAGCTGAAGGTGACCACAAAATAGGCTCTTGGATCCAAGAAAACCAGCGAGGCTATTTGGTTCTCCTTCTTGGTAGGCATTTGATATATGGCACAAGACCTGGGCCAGAGGAGCTCCTATGGGGGTAGACAGGCCAGTAAACCAGCTGCCTGGGAGAGAGGCCAATAACCTACTGCAAATAGCGTTAGGGAATGGATGATAATGTATCCCTGGCTGCTCAAGACATTGTTGGGAATGGCAAGTCCCAGCAACAAGTTCAGTCTTATGCCCTGCCCTTTGAGGATGATGGCTTCTGCCTTGGTTTTGTGTGCCTAGCTTAGCTGATGAGGTGGTTTTGGCTAATCAAAAACCTTGACTTTTACCTTAGGGGCTAATTACAATGCCCAAAGCAAAGGGAAGTGGTCAGTTATGACCAAAAACTTCATATTTCTAAGTCCTGCCTGAATACTATTTCTAAGTATTCCTTGGTACCTGTCAATATCCTTTAAAGCCCATATTAAGTCAGTAATTGGAGAAGTTGGGGGATAATTGCTATTTAGAAAGCAATATACACTGAAATTAGTTTTAATACAGAATACTTTTATACAGTTGAAACTCAGGTATAGAGTCCTACTTATTGTCAAAACCCAGCAGTTCTATCCATTATTTTTTTTAAACACACTTGTAAAAATTCTATTATCCTGAATAGATTTCTAAACTTTATCCAAGTCTGCTTGAAATGGTCTACAGACTGGCATCTGTAGAGTGTCCTGAAGTGACAAAGAACAGCAGAAAGGGCTGATTGAAAGTGTGTATATGACCCGTCTTCTGTGAGATGTTTCCTCCAGCTGTGGCAACATGGATCCCTATAGAGCCCTATCAGGCCTACAAAACAGAATTGACAGGGATGTCTACTTGAATTAAGCCAGTAAATTTGGCTTTTATCACAACTTAAGAACAGCTCTACTGGGTCATATCAAAGGTTTGTTTAGCCTAGCATCTGTCCCTGATGGTGTCCAAAAGCAGGTGCTTAATGAAGAGCACAAGAGTTGGCAAACATCAAGTGGTAGCTCCTTATTTGTGTCTCTTGGCCTCAACATTTGCAGCTCAGGGATTTCCTGAGCCAGAAGTGGTGTTTTTGCATTCATCTGTATCTAGAAATTAGTATGCAATTAACCTTGGGTTTGAATTTTACAGTACTCTAGCAACTCCACAGTAAGTCCTCAAACAGATAAATTTTAACGTGCAATAAATGTGAGGTGATTTACTCTGATTTGCATGGAATAGGAAAAAAAATCCACATAGACACTTGTCAACAGGCTAGCTAATACACTCAGTGTATACTGTTACAAATTTTTCCTGTATAAATAAGCCCCCGGAAAGCCAGCAGAGAAAAAATATAGCATTGCAATACTTCTTGGAAAGAGTAAAGTATTTAGTGTTTCTTCAGAATGCTTACTTATTTTTTCTTCCTGTTGAATCCCTTTGGATGTTCTGATATTTCACATGTATCAAGACAATTTCTGACAGCAGTCCTCTTCACTGTGTTTTTCTTACTGTTTCAAATTTTTAATTTCTTTTCTGACAAATTCATCCTATCAAATGCCCCACAGAGTTATCAGCTTAGGGCAGTGTAGCATAATCTACAGAGTGTCAAAATATGAAAAGATTTTCTAGTGGTACATCAGAGGGCAGAGATCCGGTGTCCTTGAAGAGACATAATGTTTTTTTTCCTCAGAGTTAAAGACATTCTATAACCCTGCTTAATTCCTATTCTCATGCCAACACAGCTTGACTCATAGTTTTTCAGTTGATGACTTCTAAAAGAAAGCATCTTTGAAGAAAAATATACTTCTCTTTTTGTAAGTAGCCCAATGGTAGACTATTCTGGTTTAGTTCAGAGAACTAAAACATTGATTCACACCTTTCCATGAAGAACAGTGGCAGCTCTGTGTGTGTATTATGCTTTCCTATTGTTTTCATTAACGGAAACTGTCTCTGGTCAGTCTTTCCTTGCATAAGAATCTTCAATTTTACCTTTCATTTCACAAGCCAGTTCCTGCATATTCTTTATGAAGCTTATCCTGCATTTTAGTTTATGGATGTTTCCTGCCGTCCCTCTGTGCCCCAGTGCTTGGGCTGGAAATGTGCGTGCCCAGAAAGTGCAGGACTGGACCTCTTCTAAATATTGGTGAAAATAGTCCTCATACATTTTTATATGTAAAAATACCTGAAATGAAACAGCCACATTCATGCCAGTGTGAGTAAACAATGCAGTTACTGATGAAGAATAAGAATGGCAGAAATCTGGAATCATACCTAGAAGAGCCAGCCTATTTTGTGAATTTGTCTGTAGATAACATGAGCTAGAGATCTCATACCACTGGTAATGCTTTAGGAAAAGTCCTGCTGAAAAAGGGCCAGAGACAGTGGTGAAAGAAAGTAATTCCTTAACCCATGCTTTAAAATAGTCTTATGATTTTTACTGTGTTTCAGGGAAAGCTGTCTGTCTGTTTAAGTCATGGTCTGCTCTTGGTTCGTGAGTGAATGACTTTGCTGTAGCTCTGAGTCTGCCGACGAGACCAGGCACGGACATTCACAGCCCCTTCAGACGCAGAGCGGGTGCGAGGCATGGCTCACGTGGCTCTCTGGCACCTTTCTCGCTGTTTAAAGCAGATCAGCCCGGGCACGAGGTTTTGGCTTGCAGACAGGAGCGAGGTGATGCCAGGCCAACTTGGATCACTGACTCTGGCTCGTGGATCGCAAGCGGCTTCCCTGACGTGCTGCCGTCCTTAAGAGCTGCAGCATCTTTTATTTACCACTGAGTGGAGTCCTTATCAAGACTGCAGATGTGCAAGGCTTGATTCCCCAATCTGCTGCACGACATTTTCCTCAGACCAGCTTGGCAGTGAAGCTGTGCCTGGCATCACAGCCAGATGGTCCAGGGCATGGGTGAATGCAGGGCTCATCGACAGGGTACCACAAAAACAGGGTTACCTTTTTGACTATGATTCCTTACTATCTAGTTATTCTTTCAAGATTAACAAATAGTACCATTTTTTCTATTACCTTTCCAGGAATTCAAGTTAGTCTGCCTGGTTCCTCCTTTTGCCCATACTGTTTGTTGTTTTCTAATATGCTCAAACCCTCTTTAGCTTTCATCAGTTGGCTCAGAATGGTAAATCTCTCCAAGTACTCCAGCCAGTCTCTAAATGTTAAGACTAATCAAATTCATCTTCTTTTTTAAAAAAAGCTATATATAGTAGATGAAAATCATGTATGGGGTTGTCCTGCAGCCCAAACATCACATTTGGTTTTGCTCTTTAATGCATACTGTTGTTTTATACAAAGTTGGGCAGAACTTGTGCAGAATTAATCCATGTTCATGGTATAGGAAATGATCTTGCAAACATTTGCTCATCTTTCATTGTTTACATGCCTCCTAATGAAGAGTCTGACAAAATGTTACTGAAATGAAGAGCATACTTTAAATAGTGCATGCATATGTCTCGGTATAAAGAATTAAGCTCATGAATGCCTCATGTAAAATAACAAGGAAAATGTATTCTGCACTGAAGTTTTCCAGAACAGACTTAAGTTTGATAGACTGTGATGCTGCCAAGAAAAAGAGCGAGATTACTAAAAATGTGGGCAGGAGCCCAAACTCATTTTAAATGCACATTGGCTTCATAAATATAGAAATTCAGCTAAGTTAAGAGCACTCTGTACATGCAGTGATATGAACAGCATGCACAAAAGTGTACTTTGATGGATGATGTTCCTGTTTAGACAAATGTTTGAAGATGAGTGTTAACTGAAAAAAGCGTGACATTGGCTGCAGAGAATGTGGCCTTGGATAATCCTTTAGTGGGAACTGGCTGTGACTTGAATTTGAAGTTTTGACCAATGCTTACCAGCTTTCTGGAGGTAGTTCAGATCATCCTAGCAGTTTTTAATGCTGTGTATCATGACACAAGGTCTTGTATCTGAGGAGCTGAAAACATTTTTCTAGGTGTCAGTTAGACTTCACACCACCATCATTTCGTGCAGATGTAAAAATTAGAGGATGTATGATTTAATTGGAAAGGAGGAGGGCCTGATAGGTTGCACAAGGGCAGAGCTGGGAACAGAACCACTAACCTTTTTCTGTTTCCAGATATGTTGAAAATCAGGGCAGGTTTGGGCAGTGTAAAATTTTCTTACTCACCATAGAGATTCTGGTTTTGTCCATGGAAATCTGGCTGGAGATGACCAGCTCATTTCACAGTCAAATGGATGTTTCTACATATAGCTTGTTCCTACATTCTTTATTATTTTTCACTTCCTCTTACATCTTCTTAACATTCATTAGTTGCAGAGATAGGAATGGCAAGATTTAGCTTTGCAAGTTCCTAAGCTTCCTCTTTCTCTGTCTATGCTTTAGTGAAGAAATTGCTAGTTTTTGGTTAGTGATGCAAAGGAGCACCTGGCAATTTTGTTCTGCATTTCCCGGGCTATTGACACCGGTGGGTATAATCCAGTTTCTCTGTCTGAAATGCCCAGGTTGAGCACTTTTTTCTCAATTTTCTCACTTTTTCTCAGATTTTTTTTTAGCAGAGAGCTAAGTAGTATATTGTGTGCTTCTCCCTCTCTGTGTATTTTGCTTGGGATATATATCCCCAGAAAACAGTTTGGTACGTTTATGCTAGGTTTTTCCTCTTCCCTGAGAAGGCAGGACTCAACAAGAAGCACTAGATGCCTTCAGCATTTTGTGCTCTGGTCTGCTGAAGTCTTTTTAAAGATGGTTACATGGTGCTAGCAGTGGCTGCAGATTACTGACCATCTTGTTTGTAACAGTCAAGGTGTTTGTGGAAGACCAGCAGTGGGTAAAAGGAGTTGAATCTAAACCCTTCAAAGTTCCCTAAATATGGTGCCTGGGTTACTTTAGGCGAGGACACTATCCACCCCTCTTTTTGTGTTCATGCAGCAAGGATTAGGTGAGTCAGAGAGAGAAGAGGCAAGAAGGAGGCCAGTATAACTGCATGCCCATGGCTGGTGGCTGGGCTAAAGCAGACCTGGAGCCCTGGCCTCAGCTCCCTGTGGCTTGTGTGGTTTGCATTGTCAGCACAAACTAGACAAAAAAAAACTTGTCCTGCGAACGGGATCTGAACCATAAATCCCAACCATGACCATCACCCTTGTAGCTCTTTTCAAGCTCGTTAGTGGAGCTCAGGTGACTGTCTACTTAAATATGGACTGCTTTAGGCAAGGTATAGGTGCCTTTCTCTCCAAAACAGGCAATTCTGCACAAATGGTGTGACCAAAGTAGTATGCCCAAAGCATGTTCAGGCTAAGTAAGGTGATAGCTTCAGGATTAGGCGGTCCTGAGAAGCAGGTAAACTGAACTGATGACTGAACCTTAGGCAAACCACTTTCTGCTCCCATAGAGTTATAAATTCAACCCCCAAAAAGAAATAAAAGAAGAACAAATTGCATTGCAGTGATATTACAATGCTCAGACTATGCCTGGAAGAGCTGTGATAGATTTAGATGCCCTTCATAACAAAGATATCTGGAAACTATTTGAGATTAAAGCCAGCCCTTAGAGCTGTTCATAGAGCTCCTTTTACTCTTTATTTGAACTACTGTGTATAACTTCCCACAAAAAAAAGAAACCGAGCCCTACCGATCTTTTTATAGTTTTGTAGTTAAGAGATTCCTTTGGTAACAGTCCATGTGAATGTCTGCTCTCTATATCTCCTTCTGTGCTGTTAATTATGAAATTTCCTTCCTCTTTCAGAAAATAGGTTTGATACAATTGTAGCTGGAAGGTGTTGCAGGAGGGAAGAACTACAGTGTCTTCCTTGCCAGTTGATGTAGGGAAAATTCAGTTACTACATACCTCCCACCCCCATAGAAACTGACGGGTAGGTCAGGCCATGAATCGGTGTTGGGGAGCTGTCATTAGGACATTTTTCAGATGTGACATTTTTCACACACCCTTGTTACCCATATTTAAAATCATGTTCTGAACTTCACTAATCCACGGGTAGCGAGGGAAGAGAACAGTCTTAAATACATTTTCTGCCAACCTTTTGGCTTCCATATGCTTCTCTTAAATATTCAAGTCAAATGCTGCATTTACATGTGGTAGGGAATTAACATAAAGAAAGGGATTAAAAGGTGTAGAAAATTATCATAGAATCATAGAATATCTCGAATTGGAATGGACCCATAAGGATCATCGAGTCCAACTCCCTGCTCCTCTCAGGACTACCTAACACTAAACCATATGACTAAGAGCATCATCCAGACACTCCTTGAAGTATTAGCCCATGGAAAATATTTTGAAGTGTTTCTTTCTGGAAAGTGGTATATATTTTTTTTATAAGGAAGGAAACAGTGATAAAGCAAAGGAAGAAAACAATGACTCGTCATAGAGATAATATAAAGAACAGGCATTTTTCCTGTTATTTTTATAACTATACACTGTTATCCAGGAAGTATGGCTGGACTTTTCATTTTTTTCTTACACAATCCATTATTTAAACAATAGTCCAAAGATGCATGTTGATTATTTCCAATGATTACTGTAGCTCAGTTAATGAGAAGCAGTTAAAGGGTAGTACAAAAGGTTGATGAGTGTATCTGTATATCAGCAGTTATGGAGCATACATTGGTCTGCTGTACCTCAGCCAAAATATTGAGGTTCAAATGCTCTTAGGTCACGAGGCAGGGCTAGGCAACGTCTGCAGCTGTGACATGCACCCTTGGGTGCAATATCCCAGATGGGGGCCTTCCTTCCCTCAAATGTGGCACCTGTGGCCCCGTCACTGGAAACAAGGGCTGAGACCTCCTTAGCTCCTGGTGCTCACTCACACCTATCAGGGTGGTTGGTGATGACTCTGGCTCTGCAGTTTACTCCCTCATTTTAGCACGCTATTCTCATTTTAACACCCCATTCTCTTATTGCGGAAAATAAGAGAAATTTTCAAGCAGTCAGCTGCTGCTTCTCTCCAAGGAAAGCTTGTCTAGGTCTCACCACCCCTTGTGAGTCCAAGGTTGATGTTGCATGGCAGACCTAGAGATTTGCCTTTCACACCAGAGCTTTTCAGCCCTCACCCCTGTCTCCCCCCGGCTCTGGGTCTAGTTTGACCTTGTTATGAGCTGCTTCAGCACATTAAGGAAAAACAGGAGACATCTCTGCTGTCTTAGTGTGCTGACACGGCTCAGTATAGAAACAGGCAGACCCAGTGCCAGCTCCAAGTTGAGGATGGCCCTGCCCATCTGGGCACAGGCCACAGAGAAGCCATCGCAGGCCCTAGGGGAACTGATTCAGGCTGTCGGTGAAGCTCAGCCTGAAATCTCCTCTCCTTCACCCATCACTTTTCTCTTGCTCATATTGCAAAGGGTGATTGAGTTTTATTTTTCACCAAATTTGCTTGCTTTTTAAATTGAGCCTGTGTCCCTTTCGTTATTTGATTGGGCTGAGGAGCTTCAGACCCTTTGCCCCCCGCCCCTAAACTAGAGTAGCATTAGTGCCTCATGGGGCTGGTAAAGCAGCTGAGAAGCTATCGAAGTGGACGGGCCACCTGTGACAACTTCTCAGTGGCAGTCACTCATCCCTTGTCATGCTTTTCCCCAGTGTCCCACAAGTGCCCAAGACTTGCTTGTATTGAACTGTATTAACATGGAAGTTAAGGGTTACATCAATTTAAGATTGCAAATCAATGTCACAATTATATTTCTTTTCACGAGCATATGTGAATGTTGACCTGAAACCTGGAAAATATTTCTTAATTTCTAGAGATAGAAAGGTAAACTGGGAAACCCTGAAGACTACTCTTGGTGAAGGAGAGACAAATGAGTCTGGTTGATTTCTGACAACTACTTTTATTTTTTTTTTTTTAAAAGTCTCTCTCTAAATTATCTGCCCAAGTACTTAATTCTACTATTAAGAAGTTTTTTCCTGGTACCTAATTCTCCCTTGCTAAACTGATTCCATTGTTTCTTTTCCTGTATCTCTTGTCCTTTTCCAAGTAGATATGTAAGATAATTTATGACCTTCCTTCATGCAGCAGCATTTTAGATCTTTGCAGACTGTTATCATGTCCTGCTCCAGTCTTCCCTCCAGTGGACTAAGTTCTTCCAGCATCTCTTCAGAGGTCGTGTAATTCTTCTGCATCTTTCTGGGATTATGGTATTCCTTTAAAGGAGAAAAATTAGTAGGTTTGACATTATTTGCACTTGAAAAGTCTTCAACCTCTATTTCTTTTTTTTTTTGTTACAAAAAGAAAGCAAATTACTAAAAGGCACAGATAGTAAAGAGACTTTTTAGTTTGTATAGCAGAAATGAGAGAGGAGCCTTACACTCAGAGGACAACATATGACTTGACGGATGGAATAATAAAGTGGCAACATAATGAATTGAGGTGTTAATTCGGAGTATGTTTAGGCAAGGCCTAAAGATGTTTTAGTCTCAGCTGTCTCTACAAATTGTTTATGAAATGAGGCTGGGCTGATACTGAACACTTCAAGAAGTGATGGTCTGATAATGATCCACTGGCTTCCTGTGTTAAATGTGTAAATGTACATCTCAGTCAACAGAATATGTTACTCAAAGCATGTTTTGGGGTATATCACCTTACAGAGTTCAAAAGGGAATATATAAATTAGATGGTCCTATCAGATAAAGAGAATTTTTTGGTCTGAAACAGGTTTCCCCCACTTCTGCTCAAGATGAGATCACTGATATTTGTTAATTGCACCTGACAAATCTCAGAGTTAGATGAAAGATAAGAAGATTGTCAGGATTTTTACTTTAGCAAAATGTTTTCTTGAATTGAGCGACAGTGTTACATTTACATTTGTTCTTGCTGTGCAAGCATAAAATGTATAATGAGTCTAATAACTTTCTGGTAACTGCTAAAAAATAAGACCATTAGCAAAGTAGGTATTAAAGGAACATCTCTTCATATCAGTCAAAATTCGATGCTATTTCTCATTATCTTTTTATTGAAGTATGTGAACCACAGTTTTCCCCTCTTAAACCAAATTAAATTTATTGTTAAATCTGATTTAAGTATGTGTAACTCTCTTCTCCAATATTCTAAGATGTTATGCATCTTGCATAATTTCTAGGAGATTACCGTTAATAATTTAGCATTGCTACATGAAATTTTTCAGTCCTTCAGCCTCAATATAAGCACACAAGACAAAGCTGATTTGATTTCAGTTTGCATCCTTTCCTTGCTCTATTTTCTGTTCTTTCTCATGTAGTTAACACTGTTGACCATTCTACCACAATTAAGTTATTTTGTGAAGATTAAAATAACAAAAAATTGATGTATTTCTGTCTTCTTTATGTTATCCCAGTACTTCATGGAGCTATGCTTTCTTTGCATTGTTTTCCTTTTTGTTCTAGTATTTTTATAGGGTACATGACTTTTTCTAGATGCAAAAACAATATGGCCATTTTTTATTACTAATTGTATTTTATTGCTGCTAGCATGATATAGGCTAGATCATATGTACCAAATTATTCATCCCATCACAAATATTCACAACATCTTTTGCAGAAAATGTAAGCCAATTTTATGACAACATGACAATTGGCTTTTCATTACCCCCAAAAAACTTGCTGACATTTTAAAATTTTAGTTTAGTTAATTTAATACTTCCTACTCTGGATAAAAATAAAGTGCAGACCTTTAATGCATTCCCTTGAGAACTAGTGAAGATTAACTTTGTAATTCCATATTAGGGAGATGTTTTTTGATTTAAAGTTTCATTTTACATTTGTTTGTCACTAAATGTGCTTTTAAAGAATCTATTGTATGTATAGTTGTGATGGATTGACCCTGGCTGGACACCAGGTGCCCACCAAAGCCGCTCTGTCACTCCCCTCCTCAGCAGGACAGGGAAGAGAAAATGTAATGAAAGGCTCGTGGGTCGAGATAAGGACTGGAGAGATCACTCGCCAATTACCACCGCGGGCAAAACAGACTCGACTTGGGGAAACTGATTTAATTTATTACCAATCAAATCAGAGTAAAGTAACGAGAAATAATTAAAACACCTTCCCCCCACCCCTCCCTTCTTCCCCAGCTCAACTTCACTCCCGATTTTCTCTACCTCCTCCCCACCAGCGGCACAGGGGGACGGGGAATGGGGTTGGGGTCAGTTCATCACATGTTGTCTCTGCCACACCTTCTTCCTTGGGGGGAGGACTCCTCACACTCTTCCCCTGCTCCAGCGTGGGGTCCCTCCCACGGGGTGCAGTCCTTCAGGAACAGACTGCTCCAGCGTGGGTCCCCCACGGGGTCACAAGTCCTGCCAGCAAACCTGCTCCAGCGTAGGCTCCTCTGTCCGTGGGTCCTGCCAGGAGCCTGCTCCAGCGCAGGCTTCCCATGAGGTCACAGCCTTCTTCAGGTGCATCCACCTGCTCCAGCGTGGGAGCCTCCACAGGCTGCAGGTGGATATCTGCTCCACCATCAACCTCCATGGGCTGCAGGGGGACAGCCTGCCTCACCATGGTCTTCACCACGGGCTGCAGGGGAATCTCTGCTCTGGCACCTGGAGCACCTCCTCCCCCCACCCCTCCTTCTCTGAACTGGGTGTCTGCAGAGTTGTCTCTCTCACATATTCCCACTCCTCTCTCCACTGCTGTTGTTTCGCAGCAGGTTTTTTTCCCCTTCTTAACTATGTTATCCCGGAGGTGCTACCACTGTTGCTGATGGGCTCGGCCTTGAACAGTGGTATGTCCGGAGCTGGCTGGCATTGACTCTATCAGACACAGGGAAACTTCTAGCAGCTTCTCACAAAAGCCACCCTATAGCCCCCCTGCCCCCGCTACCAAAACCTTGCCATGCAAACCCAGTGCAGTAGTACCCATACATGTAGTCTCTAGCAGTGCATAACAGACTTAAGGTGTGAGGACATCATAATTGTGCTCTTCTGAGACTCTTTGGTAACTACTTATTTATGCAATACTATTTATTCACAAGGAATGCATATAAATCCTCATTCTTTAGAAAACATTAATAAAGGAACAATATCCTTCCTCAAACAATGTTCAAACTTGGTTTTCCCTAGGGAAATCTTTCCATTCTCCCTTTCATGATGAAGTTGTCTTTCTGCTTAATTACTCCATGTTTTGCAGTTGCTTTCACTAGGTATGTACAAAAGTCAAGCAAATTAACACAATAACCACAGTATTTTCCGTCCAAGGTATGTTTCCCTAGGTTAGTTCTTATTTTGACCTGTGTGGATTTTATTGTCTGAACTTTTGATAAACAGAGCAGCTTTAAACTGATGCCTTTATCAGCCTGAATGAGAAGGGTTACGAAGGATGGTAGACAGTACCTATCCCCCTGGCTAGAATCTGACCAGAAAAATAGCAGGTTCATCTCACCTCTGTATCAGAATATTCAGCTAAATTTGGCACGGCAAGACCAATTAATGCTATAACCCACAAGAGCAATCCCCTTGCAATCAGTCACTGATGGCTGGGGCTGGTCTGCAAGTGCAGGAGTTCATCAGTTGCTCTCAACCACTGCAGCTGAGTGCATGGGGAGACTTACCCTGGCAGGGATTGCTCTTTCAGCAGAGCAGATCCTAAAGGATTTTTGCTCTTGAAGGATCCCAAAGCACTTTATGGGTCTTTTTATGTCACTGTAGCTGTCTGTGAACACCTGGCATAAGTAATTGGCAAATTATCACCTGCAAAGCAACCATTGCATGTTATCTCCCACCTGTTATTCATTTAGATTCATCAGATAGGCTGAGGTATAGGGTGCTGTTGATATTGTGCTGCTCTTTTTCCTTTAATCTTTGAGTGAGTAGAAGTTTAATGAACTCGGTAGGATTTCCAGGGAATCCTTAGCAAATTAACTTTTACACTGTTGGTAATCTCTTTATGAGATTAGCATCTAGGCTGTAGGTCTAGCAATTATATTTGAAGTAACAGAGAATTGACTAAATCCATGCCAGGGACTACAACTTTGCTTTTAGCCCAGCTTCTAATTTTCCAGATCAGGACTGGCCAATCTGCACTTCATGGCTGGATGCAGCTTGTGCTGGGGCTACATCCGTGAGCAGTGGTGAGATGAAGGTGCCTGACATTGCCAGATTTCTCAAGTGCAAAAGAGCAAAAGGCAGTGCCACCTCCTGCCTGGTGCTCCCCGAGATACGTGTCTGGTGGCTCACAGTGATCAGGAGGTGTTAGGTGCAGGTGACGTAGTGAGGTTGCTCTTCTGGCTTTGCTCTTCCTGGGAGGTTGGCCTCAGGGATTTCGACAGCCTCGAGCAGCCGCCCCTTTCCAGGAACCAGCACAGCACCCTGTAATTCACCGTACTGACGATACAAGGAAAGGTGCAAGTGCACAAGATGTGTTTGGAGTACCAAGTACGCAGCACAAATTGTTCAGATTTTTAACCCTAAAGCTGGTCTGCAACCTGGCTGAAGGGATTCCTATCAAGTGCTTGTTTTTTTCTAATGAACCAATGTTTGGTTTCCTGCAAGGTTGCAGTTGCTTCTTGTGTGGCTTGAGGAGCAGAGGAGGGTGAAGAAAAGGGACCATTCCCTTTTTGCTTCTTCGTTATTGCACAATGTCCAACTGAGAAGAAAGAGGAATTCCTCTTGGCCTTGTGTCGTACGAGCTTCAGAATAAAACAAGGCTGTTAAAACTCCTGATAATATAAATGACAATGTATCTTTTATATAAATAGGCCACATGCTGTAAGGAAATGCTGTCAGTCTAAGAAAAATCAGTTCAGGCCAAAGCCAGCTTTCACTCTTTCTAAGCAAGGTCTTTGGTATTTGATTAAGAGACTTGTGTTTTAAAAAAAAAGGTCTAGAAATGCCTTTTCCAGAAAAATCTGTTGACTTTATCATTGCTGTTAGTATTTTTTTTTCATCATCTGAAAAAGAATATTTAATTAACTTTGCCCGTAACTTCCTAACATCTGTACCTAGCATTTCCTTGTAATTTTTTATTTCACAATTCAATTTCTCCTTTTTATTTTAATCCTGCAGACTTTCTCAGGGAACTAACTCTCTTGCACTGTCTTTCTGCTGAGCAGCCAAGTAGGAATAAATCCTGTACTTAGGAAATGCAATCATCTTGGCAACAAACAGGAGATGATGCCAAATTTCCTTGCTATCACATTTTTGCTACAGGTGCTGAACAAATATGTTACTACACTTCAACTATTATTTTCACACCACAGATTGTTTTTTCCATTTAGCAGTTTTTCTAAACAAAACAAAATATTTCCATGGTAAAAATTTACTGTGATAAAGTGAGGCCTTTATGCAGTTATAGGGACAGTCTATAGTGGTCAGGAGAGGAGTGCTCTTTCTTTCAGGTTTCCACCTATATGTTTGGAAACCAAACTCCTGAGTGCTTGCTCTGTGATCTGGGCAAGAAGAGATACGTGGCATTTCCTGAAATTGTGGCTGGCTCTTGGTATGACTGTTTGACAAGATTGACGTATGTCACAAGAAAAATGGGGATTGTTTTTAAAATGCGCCATTTTTCAGGTAGCTTTGGGTGCTGGTCTCCTAGTTGCAGTTATGCAGAAATGAAGGTCAGTAGGACAATGGCAGTTTCATTTAGAAGGGAAGAAATTTTTATAATGTCCTGCAGAGTGAATTTCACTTAAATCCTCTCATCTCACACATGAAAATATGAGACTGACATGTTTTCTTGATAGTATTTTTTCATTGTGTAATTAAAGTGTAAGATTTAAAAGCTGAGGCTGAATTTGTGTCTTCGGTATTTCACTGTTGATTTGATCCCATGATCAAATGATCCTTGACCCCCCCCTCTCTTCAGGAGAGATAGCAGGAAAGTATTGAGATACAACCTTCTGTCTATCACCTGCTTTCCCAAGGCAGCATGGTTTGCCCTCAGTGAGAAGTCATTATTTTTTGAAGGCAAAATTTGTGCTGTGTAGTCCTGTTTTTTTGAAATGTGGCATGTGACAGAATATTTCCTTATTTAGCACTCAGAGCTTTCTATCCAGCCTTTGAAACTGAGGAGGACTGGTGACCGTCCTCTCTTCAGCAGGACTTTATTGCCAGCAACTCTCATCATCCAGCTGTTGGTGAAGGGAAGAAAAGAAAACAGCATTTACAATTATGTTCTCCGGGTTCTTGCTTGCTCTTTCTCTCGTCCACAGTGCTTTGCAGCTGGCGGGTAAGTGCCTCCCGTTTGCCTCCTGTAAAAGTGTCTGTGAAAGTGCTTCCACGTCCTCTGGCATTTCTGGGTGATTCTGTGGCAGTGCCTATATGCACATTATTAGTTTGGGACATACAGATGGGGAGCCTCTTAATGGCAGGCAAGAGGCAAGAGCAGGATTTAACAGAAAAAAGAAATGGATAGAGAAGGAAGGAAAGACTGAATTCTTAATGGCTTTATTCATATATAGTGGCACTATCATTTCAATAACTGTGGAAGATCAGACCTAAGAAAATCATAAGATATGTTTAAATGCCTATTTTTTTTTATTCTTTACTTCTATGTTCTGATTTTTGAGCTGTTCATGTCTGGGTAATGGTTAGCAAAATCAGGCAGGAAAAACTTCAGGAGTGGTGAAATGTGGAATTATTTGTAGGACATTAAGATGTTCACAGGTGATGGCTGTGCAATCCAGAGAGACTTAGTACTTATAAAGAGGATTATTTTCATACACTGTTTTGAACAGACTCACTGAATTCACTTGCATTGATAAAGCAGATGAAGTAAAATTTTTGTGAAATAAAATTGGATTAAGTTTAGGAAAGTTATTGTAGAATTGCAGTGACAATATTACTGCCATCCCTTTAGCTGCACTTCTATTGTAGGTGTGAAACAGATGGATTCTGGAGACCTGAATGTTTAAGGTTAAATCCTTTTAGCTTTGTAACTCCTGAGTAAAACTGTTACAAGTATGTGGTGGTTTTTTTAATTACCCATGGTATCACTGCAGGCCAGAATAATTATTTTCAGTGTACTGTATATTATCAACTAAATTAATTTCAACATTTGCAGGTTTTTTAATGAAATTTCTTTAGCTTTTTAAATACATTTTAATTAAATATGATGGCCAGTGATCAAGAGATGTATCAGGGACCAAAACTGGTTATGAATCCCACAAGCCTGGGAGGGAAATGCAACCAGGTAGGTCACAAAGCACACCACAAAGCAGCAGAGCAAATTCATAGGCATGATTCACTACTGCTACTTATAAACTCACTGTAGGACTGAAATTAGCTCAGCTACTTCTACTTTACATGGGAGGCAACACTATCAGAGAAACTACCTGGAGAGCTAGGGACCCAATTTCTGGTACACGTGGACCTTCTAACTTCCACCAGCCTTTCCACATTGCCAAGGGGTGGTCAGATGCCACTACTACCCAGTCCTTGTTACTTTCTCAGACTGCGATTGGTTTCCCAATGTCATTCCTAGTTTTACGTTGCAATGGCTCATAGTAGGTACTGCAGGTCTTGTAAGTCAGCAAGGCCAATGAGCCCGGAGTACCCCCTATGAGGCCCAGAGGTGTTCACCCACGTTTATTCAGTGAAAAGGAAAGGAAATGTGGATTTGGGAGTGGGGAGACAAATGGCTCAGCAAAGACGGCTGTGACCCCACTAGGAGACCTGTAAGATCTGGCAGGGTGAGGAAAGTTTGTAGAGGTCAGAGGTCTACAAGGCCATGCATTTGAGGAGAGATGGAAACAGGGTAATGGTAATAGCAGTGTGGTTGCGGGAATTTGGGTGACTGATGTAAATCAATCCAACAATCTGTGCTCAGCTCCGCTGATGCTGCTGACTGCCACTGATCCACAGTATGGTGACGTATCCAATGAATGAAATACAGATCCAATTTTCTACCTTATTGCTTTTTAATCAGTAAAAGTGCTGTTGCACTGGACTCTGTTCAAAAACATAACGTCTTTATCTGATATGAATTCAATGACTCCTTGTTCCTGTGAATGGGAAGCAGAATCATGTCACATATCCACTATACGTATATTCTATATTAACCATTTACTATGTATTGTTTTGTTTTACAGACATTGAAACATTTTTAATATATAATAATGTAAACAAGCTCTGCCTTCAGGCATCTATCGCGCAGTCAGTTAGGACTGCCACTTGCCATCAAGACAATGAATCACAAAAATTCAGGTGGATCACTGATCATCAGCTTATGAGTGTGAGACTGAACCTGTGCCTGGGGGTGCTGTCAAAGGAGGATCAGGCTATGATCACCCTGTATCCATGTAATCGAACAAGTGAGCTCCAGTGGTGGGAATGCAGAAATGAAAGCCTCCTTGCAATCCAAGGAGAAGATTTGTTTTTCACTCCTGGCAATGAAGAACATGATAATGTTTTGTTAAAGAAGGGGCTAAGTGCAAAGAATAAGTGGAAGATCTATGGGGCCATGGATGTTTTATGTTCCCAGGGATATGAAGGTACAGAAAATTGATTCTTTCATCCTTTGCACTAACTTATTCGTGAGTATTAGAGTATTTTGGATCTTTGGCTCTGACTATTCCGATTCCTTCAGTGACCATCAGAGTTTTAGAAAATCAGTGTACTGAGGGACTTAGCCTTTAATTTAATGTCATATTTATGGCCAAGTATGTATTATATACATATTTTATATATATTTATATATTAGACAATATACACACTATTTTAGTATATGTATTATAGTATATTAGTATTAAAAGTATAAGTATTACATATACTCACTATATATTCTCTAAATATATATTGTATATTAGTATATGCATATGTAATACTTACTTACTCTTATACTATATATAAATATTCTCTAAAGTCACTATTGCTCACCATACTTTGTCACTACATTGTTAATAGAGAGTATAAATACTGATAGGTTTCTTATACAGCAACAAGGAAATGAAATTACATCCTCAAGAAAGAAGCACAATATGGGTGAGCTAAGAAAGGGCTGGAAGTACCAGTGTAGGAGAGGAAGTGTGGCTTTTGTGACTCAGCAGATGAGGATGCTCATGGAATAATTATAATTACCAGTGCAATTACTCTTTGTGATTAGCTGAAGTCTGATTGTTCTGAATGGCTTTCCCACATCCAGAATTAATGTTCTAAAAACCACCCCACAGGATATTTGAAGTATTAAACTCTTAGCCTTGCATGTGGGAGCTGCTCCACTGTATGTGAGATACTTAAATGGTCACTGGAATAAAAACAGAGACAGATTGTCTAAGCTGATGTTTACTTTTTCCAGGAAGTAGGACTTCTAAATATTAGTTCCTCCTCTTGCACATTTTATATAAATCTTAACATTATTTAAAATAGTAGTATCTTAGAGTAGAGCTCTGGAGCCTTTTTAAGTTTGGAAAAGCATCTTGGTGAGAACAAAAATCTAGTTGTAGACCTCCTCTATGAAATATTACTTCACATCAGAATAGCACTTCTCTAAAACATATGTCAGTAGCTTAAGTCTGAAAAAGAGTTGAAAGCAATTTTGTTATGGTTATAGGAAAGGTAACATGGAAAGCACTTTGGGATGCAATTCAGCCATTAGCATAGGCTTCACATTTTTTTACAATTTACATTCATTTCTTATTTTCCATACTATCTTTAGCATTTTGTCTTCTCAGAGACCTTTACACTGCTAGGAAATGCTTTCGGGGCACCCTGTGTATTCCCTTTCATGTACAATAAGCAATGGTACGCCGAGTGCACAGACGCTGGCCGGTCAGATGGCTGGCTCTGGTGTGCAACCACTGCGGACTATGACACAGACCAGCGATATGGATTTTGCCCATCGAAAGGTAAGTTACCTGTTCCCATGTGGCTCCCCTCAATTGTGGTATTGGCAAACCAGCACTAGCAGAATATGAATATCTTTATCATCACGCATCGTTTACAAGAACGTATTTTAGTATGTGATGTATTGTGACATCCTGCATCTCTCTTCTCAAGGAAATAACATGTTGCATAAAGATGTGGAGAAAAGTGTGATTGAAGAGTAAAACAGCATGTAGTTCCCACTAATTGTGGGGGTGTTGCTGAGCAGCACGATAATTTTGAGCTCCTCACTGGTTCCCAGCCAGGATGTGTGCTGTCACCGTTGCACAACCGTTCTGTGAGGACCCCCACTGCGATGTATGTGGGCACAAAAATGAGTGCTGTAGGAAGATTAATGAAGTTAACGTTTCAGTCTGCATGATTCTCATGTGAATATTTTTTTACTTAAGTGGAATGTGTCTTTTTATCCGTGCTGTTAAGCCCTATTCGTATTGCCTGGGAAGCAGTCTTTCCACCCCTTCTGACAACTGTCTCCCATCCCTGGCATTTCTCTACAACTTCAATTACTTTCTGAAAACTGCCTTCCATTTCTGTGGTCACTTCCCCCTCCATCTCCCTTTATGGCCTCGTTCTTGACAGGGGAGCTTTGCATTCAAGGCAATGAAGACTCCTCCTGACACTTCTCAGCTTTTCCCTATATTCCTCCCCATTGCTCCTGTTCAACATTATGTCTTTTATTATTAAAATATCCCTTTACTCCAGTTGATTCAAAATGTCCTCTTGGTGTGGTTCAAATCCATTGTCAAATACGCTTTCCAGGTCCCTGCAAAGATACCTAGGACACTGAGCCCAAAAAGCACGTGACATAGGGTCAATGAATAATTTTCAAAGCTTTTGAAAGCCAGTCCCAGCTCTCAGTTCATTTTTTAATTCAACTTCATACTGACTTTTGGGAATAATCAAATATCTGATTCAATTTTGTATTGTGCTTGATTGAGCATGTATAGATCTTCAACAGACCAAAGACTCAAAGGTAATCAGAAGAGGAGCACAATGCAGCTCAGTGCCATTGCAGCGCCTGGCCTCTGAAGCTGTGTGACAGCGCGGCCAGAAGCCCCTTGCAAAGGGGGGATTTATCTAAGAACTGTTTTGATGCTAAATGCACGTCTAGAGCTGGTTCTCACAGCGCTCAGTGGGAACTGCTGTCCAGAAAGAGAAGGAGGAGATGTTGCATATCTTTTTATAGATTTCACCTAGGATTTCTGCCACAGCACTCCATCAATATATTTTTCTATGCAATCAATTCCCTTGTAGTAATTCCTGAATTATGTGTTTTCATGGAACAGGAGGCAATATTTGCCAGCTCTACCTGTCAGTTCACAGGCCTTAACTTCATCCTTCCCTATTCCGCTCGTAACATTTTCAGTGCTCTTGAAAGAACAGCACAGATGACATTTGATGATAATGCCATGCATAACGAGAACCTGCAACTCATTTTTCTGTGGGTGAGTTACTATCACGCCCAAAAGAATTATTTTCTCCACAGATAAAGACACCAGCTGGACTAGAGATCTGTTAACAAATGTCCACTACCAAATAAACTCTGAATCGGCTCTGACATGGCACCAAGCCAGGAAGAGCTGTCAGCAGCAAAATGCAGAATTATTGAGTATCACAGACATTCATGAACAAACATACCTTAAAGGTAAGGAAGTAAAGCAAACCCTGACTTACATTCAGGGTCTGTTCAGTCCGTCATCAAGGTAAGGACTATTTAGTATGGTTTTGGCTAATGTCTATGGACCTAAATATGCATGAGTAAGTAAACAAAATCTTTTAGAATTTGCAAGTTCATATCAAAATCACTGCCGAGTTTAAACAGAATTCAAAGTATTCCAGCATCCTGCAAGTGTAACAGTTTGACTTTCTATTTAAAAATGTTATATTAAAACTTCGTTGATTTTTTTTCTGAAGAGGAAAAAAAAATTCTGAAAAGTAAATGAAAGTTTTATTTTTGGTCAAAAGGAACCTTTAAAATAAATAGAAAATAAAAGAAAAGAGATATATTTGTGCCAAAAGAAAGGTATGTTTTGTGTCAAATGCAGTTCAACATCTGATCTTTTCATTCATTTGACAAACTGAAAAATATCAGTTATTCATAGATCCAAATCGTGTCTCTATCTACCCATGTATTGCTGGAGGAATGGTATGGAAGAAACTCTCTCTTGTTGTTTTTAATAAATAATGAATTTAACTTCTAAGAGCTTTATTATTATTGTTTATTCTTATACTGTACCAATATTTCTACTTAAATAAATCCAATGTTGTACAGAATTTGGCCTATTCTACAGAAACACTTTCATTTTGGATAGACTCCGTGGCATCTCATCTGTGCTCATTTTGCATTAGGTGATAGAATAGGAGAGGGGGTTTTTTTGTTTGTTTGCCTTTTACAGTAATCAAAGCTTCGGCATATTTCAATTTATCAGGTATCTCAGTATCTAAAGATATTTGTAGTTAGATATTTAAGAATTGTACGTCTTCCTAGAGACATTATTAGTGACTATTGTTAATAAAAATGAGATTTATAAAATCATTTATCTTCTTTTTGTTACTTAGAGTTAACAGAAGGTACAGATTCTGCACTGTGGATTGGACTCAACAGACTGGACTTGAGGAGTGGATGGGAGTGGATTGGAGGCAGCCCTTTCCAGTACTTAAACTGGGCTCCAGGTAGCTGTGACTTTGTTTGATTCCGTATTTCCAAAGAAAAAATATATATACCTCAGATACTGCTTTAAATTCTATTATCAGATAGATATGCCATGAGATACATATTTTAGCTTTTCTTGCTTTAGCTTTAGAAAAAGCTTTTTTTCTATAGCAATATAAGCCAGAAACTTTTACGTATTGCAAAAATATTTTAGCTCTGAAAGCAATACTGTCTTTCCCAAAAATATACGGTCTTCCATTTCTTGTCTCTAGCAACAAAACTATGAGGTGGTTACATGTTCATATCCACTTAAATGATACTACATTTCATACAGACATTGCCACTACCAGAGACCTACCTCAGTTCTTGCCAAAGCTGGGAGAGATGTGATCTTTGGCGGTCTCACTTCAGCCAGGGGTGATTTCTCCTGTGCATTTTAGAGCTTTGAGCTCTATTTGCCTTTCAGAAAAGTTCACTTTCTTTTTCTGTACCTTTCCCAAAGGAAGCCCTTCTCCAGAATCTGGAAAACTCTGTGTGGTTTTGAATCCTGAAACAAAAGCTAAATGGCAAAATTGGGAATGTGGTCAGAAACTTGGTTATATTTGTAAGAAAACAAACTTTACCTTCGTTCCCTCAGGTATGTTGATATGTGTTGATAATTAAAAGTAGAAGCTGTTAGCTGAATTGCTCGGCATTCACATTGACGAAGATGAGCAGGGGAATTTTATTAGAAATAGAAACTATTGCTTGTTTATCTGGTTTGCTTTTTCCAACCATTGCACCCTTTCTAAGCTGGTGTCCCACAACAGTCCTACAACAAACAGAATGAAACAGATAAAAGCAAAGAACGTCCAACTTGTCCCATCTGGCCATGTTTTGGTAGTCAGGTCTCCCCTTTGAATACACACACTACTGAGCGTGAAAAGGGAGAACAAACCAAAAATTATTTTTCAGAAGAGGGATGTTACTAAAAATAAGCAAAAGGAAGAAAGATCAACACATTGCAAAGATAAAAGATATTTTAGCGTATGAAGATTTCCCTGTGGGTGTTTCCCTATGTACATGTCTAGTTGTAAATCTGTCTAGATTACTTTTATTCTATCAATATACTTAATCCTTTAAAAACTCATAAGCATTCTATGTCAGGTGCAGATAATTTCTGATTTCTCTTATCTGACAAATAAGAACTAAGTAATACAGAAGCTGTTAAAATTAATATATTAGTGTATTTGTTACAGACATTTGACTATACAAGAACCTTAAAATTTGTATTAAATAATATTTATATTAAAAAGCTTTCATTTTCCAAGTTAAAAAATACCAGATTTAGAATCATATTTATATTTACTATGTTTTGTGTCCATCATTTCCTTATAATGAGAATTTCCAAAGAAAATCCTTAGTTTAGAACCTTTGCACAGAATAAGTGAAAATATTTTCAGTGTCATGTCCCTTGCATGGCATTTGAACTCCTTTAAAACACTGATATTTGTTCCTAGGTGACATTGGGCCTGTTACTTGCCCTGATGGATGGGTACCGTATATAGATCACTGTTACAAGCTCTTCAGGGAGACCAAAGCATGGGAAGAAGCTTTGACCTCTTGTCAGAAGGAAGGGAGTCACCTGGCCAGCATCCAAAGCCTTGAGGAACACAGCTTTATAGTGTCTCGCCTTGGGTACAGTGAGTGTTTCTGGGGGGGCTTTTGCCTTTGTCTGCATGTAAGAAGCACCGGCTAGTTGAATTGAGATGCAGGAATTGTATTAACATGAAACACTGCACCAAAGACATGCAAGGAGCCAGAGGTCCAGCAGTGTTAGGCTGGTGCAGTGCTTTTCTTTCTGCTTTGAAACGGATGCTGTCTTCCGTGCTGCAACTTGCAGACTTACTCAACTGTATTGAATTGTGCTTTGCTTTGCGTGAGGGTAGAAGGACATCAGTCATCCCAGTGAGAAGGTTTCTTAGTGAAAGGATTATGAAATATAACTTCCACTTTGAAAGAGTGCTTTTTGTGGAAAAACCACATATTTGTACTGCTTTCTGTGCATTTGGGGAACTTACAGTGTGGCTCTAAGTCATTCTCCACATCTTGTGGTCAACCAGCACCCAGATCAGCAAGTTCACAGGTCTCTGTAGAAGTGATCGAAGAAACCTGCTAAGGAAAAGTTTAGCTCTCTACACCGCCAGATGGAAAAGATCAGCACAGCTAGCCAAGGTGGTTTCCAGGCAGCAAGCTGTGGAATTGCCTGGACTGCCTAAAGAACCATACTCAGGTCACTGGATCTAACATGTCAGTGTGGTCTCGCCATGGCCTTTTTAATATACCCGGCAGAACAGTGAGGAGTCTGTAGACATGTTGCTACTTTTTGCCCCTGTAAACTATTTGCTTTCCTTTTTTCATGCTTAGAGGTAGTGAAAGCCTTAGTTAACTATTGAAAAAGTGAAAGATATTCAAGACAGAAAAAATTCTTTCTGCAAAAGAGTAATTTGTCTGCTTAGTGTCCAACCATACAAAGAGATATTTTTGGTTTCTTATACTTTTTGATTCTGGTATCATACTCCAGTTTAGTATCTTTCTTTCTTTCTCATTTTTGTGAATGTTGCCTAAATTTACCTCTCATTTTCCTTGCTTTCCTTTCATTAAGAATGCCTAAAACCATAGGATCATTCACCCGTGTAGGCCAGAAGGAACCCCAGAGATCATTTGGTCCAGCCTCGGCTTGGAGCAGGGCCAGCCTCAAAGTTAGATGCGGTTGCTGACAGCTTTCCCCTGCTGAGTTTTGGATGTTGTCAAAACTCTGATTTTACTTACTGCCTAAACAATTGATCTAGGGCTGGGGGGCTGGGCTTAGGGGGTTTCTCTGCTTTTTTCATTTTGTTGAAAGAAGCTTAAAACATTCATGCTTCAAGTTACATAGAAACAGTATTTTAAAATCTGACCAGTGCAACAGAACCTAAAAAGTAACTATTTACAGAGTTCTATCATACCACCATAGTGTATTAGCATTAGGCTGGTAATTTACTCTTCTCCCACTGCTATTAGGAAGAGAAGTAAAATTTTTTGATCCAGTGCAGGGATTCCATTACAGCCTAATTTTCCAAAGCATACTGTCTTTATTCTAATATGTATGTGAAAATATTAATTTATAAAATTATCATGCAACACTAAATAATTTTATGTTTCATAAATTTATGAAAGCGATTATATGTTCTAGAGCTTGAGGGTGCTGTGAAAAGGATGCAGTGACTTAAGAGGTCTTTTCTAGTTCTGTGTTTCCATGTTTTAGAGCCAACAGACAAGCTATGGATTGGGCTGAATGATCATAAGGTTCAAATGTATTTTGAATGGAGTGATGGTACGCCAGTGACATACACAAAATGGCACCTGGGAGAGCCATCCACCACAAACAACAGGCCAGAAGATTGTGTACTGATCAAGGGCCAGGTAACATTATTCAATATATATTTTACTTTAATATTGAAACTAACTTCTTAATAAAAGAATAATGTGCCCTGCTATTTCAGCAACTGGCTAGGGCCAGAAAAAGGGATGTGGGGACAAAGGATGAGATTAAATGTGACCTTTCATTAAAAAGAAAGAAAAAATAAAATGAAGGCATTACTGCATCACTGATGAAATTTTGTCTTTAAGTTCATCTGAAAGTCACCAATGAAATTATTAAGGCTATAAAACAGGTCTCTGAATGTAGTTTGAGTACATTCTCCTGCTCCTTTTCCTCTGGTGGTAATGGTGGCATGTGGGGATCCCTGCTGTCTCCTTTGTGCCTGCTCATTTGCCCGTGCCTGCATGGCACAACTGCCTGTGCAGGGCCTGCAGAACAGGTCGGGGACCAGCTCTCTGCACCCCTCATCCCTTCTTATCACTACCAGATGTAGCTGTACTACTATAGCCCAGTCTACTATTTCACTGAATGTGAGCAGATTTATTTTTGTTTTCAACTAGGGGAATTGGATAAGGAAAAAAAAATTCTGTTTTAAAACGAAAGGAGAAAGAAAATGAAGTTTTCATTATAAAGAAAGTATTCATTTTCTTTAGATTATTCATCTTATTTTTATTGTTATTTCATTCTTTTTCCTGCCACAGGATGGCTATTGGGCAGACTATGTCTGTGAGAAGAAAGCTGGCTACATTTGTAAAAGAAAACCTAGATCACAAATAGCTGGAGAAAAGGAAATTACTGATGCAGGTTGCAAAAAAGTAAGTATATAAGAATGGAACATCAATTTCCCAGATCAAATAAGTACCTTGCCTGAAAATAATCTCGAATTATTTGAATTATTTATGTTATTTGCATATAGATTTTTTTTGGTTTTATTTATGATGAAGTTTCTCTCTCTCTCTGTTACTTTAAACTTCAGAAAGCCATTTACAGAAACCACTTAGAAGGAATCTGTAATTTCACTGCAAAAGGTTTCTAATTCATAATATTCATGATTATTTTGCTTCATTCATTTTGAAATGGTATAGCACACTTAATACATGGTATCACAATTATTTAAAAGTCATATGGAAATCCTAAAATCATGTTACAGGGCTGGAGAAGATATGGGACCTACTGCTATTTTATTGGACATGTTCCAGCAACATTTTCAGAGGCAAACATCACTTGTGAAGGAGAAAAAGGTTACTTAGCCACAGTTGAAAGTAGGTATGATAATGATTTTTCCTGGCCTTTTAAACAGGTAAAGGTTGTATGTTCTGAAATATTCCTGGAACTACAATTCTAACACAACATCAAACAGCAAATTATCTAAATTACAGATGAGGTCTCTAGTTGAACAACAAAAAGTCTCGCTTTTGTTTGTTGATGTATAGAGAGTCAGAATCCTATCGTAAGGTCCTCTCCCCCAGTCTGAAGCAAGGAAAAGAAGAAAAGGTTTAATCATCAGATTAGACAAGTAGGATTTGGGTAAATGACTTTGTTTCCACTTGCATCTTTGTGATCCTTTCTACAGGTATGAACAAGCCTATCTGATCAGCCTTGTTGGGCTGAGACCTGAGAAATATTTCTGGCTTGGTCTCTCTGATGTGGAGGACCAAGGCACTTTCAAGTGGGCCAATGGTGAAGCTGTCTCCTTCACGCACTGGGATGCAGCAATGCCTGGTAGGTGCCATGACAGTGGATGGTAGGTGGTCTCTGAGGTCGTGGTCCCTATTTGGGTTTGCATTGGCAACGTCCTCTGAGTTTCATGCTTTAAGCTTTCAGTATATTTTAGAAGAACTGGCAGTTCTCAAACCCCATCTTTTAATTTCAAAGGGAACAACTTGAACTGCAGTTTTATATTAGGACATCTGATATATTTACCCATAAGATTAACCTTTTGGCTCATCTTCACAAAGAGATAAACAGGAGTTACAGGCAGTTCCTGAGACTGTTCCACACTCATCCCTCTAGTGATAAAGTTAGCCTGGGAGAAGAGTCTTGAAACAGAGCAACTGTAATAAGGATTTTAAGTTAGAATTACAAAATCACAGTATCAAAAATGACCATACCATTATTTTTTTTACTTGTGATGCTAAGAAAACTGCATTTATGGGATCATACTGTGCAGAAGCACAGAAAATGAGATTTCAAAATGCCATGAGGGACTTTGCTCTCCCAAGATATACTACATCCCTCCTAGTGATGATTTGTCTGAAAATTCTCTCAAAAACCTTCAGTGAGGTTAGAAAATGTAAAATAAAATAACAATAATAAAAAATTGCAAAAGACATAGAGTAATAAAACTTCTGTAAATGCCATGAGAAGAAAGCTTGTCAGGGAGTCTATGGTGCCAGCAGATGATCAGAGTACAAAGGGAGCACTCAGAGATCAGTCTGGAACAGTGAAGAAAAATTAGTTTCCTTGCATCTGTGTTCACTGAGGAACAAAACGGGCTGTCTGTGCTGGAAAGTTTTTTTTTTTGTGAGGGTATGATCGGAGAGTCTATTTCAAGCTGAAATACCAGGAGAATAGATTATGGAACAAATAGATGACCTGAAGAATAGCAAGGCAAGGACTAAGCACAGCTGCAAAAGCATCCACAAGCAGTAAAGGTTACACTGAGTGAACTGTTCACTTTAATGTGTAACTACCTGCTAAAACTGCCTTGACAGCTAAGGGGTGAATAAAGGCAAATTTGGTGCCAACATTTAAAATGGCTCCAGGGAGATGTGGGGAAATACAGACCAATGAGTCATTAGTAGATTAACTGAATCTGTAATAAAGACTAGAATAAAGAAGATATAGTGGGAAAGATCTATAAAATCGCTTGTGTAAAGGGAGGTCATGCTCACAGATCTGGAGCTCCCCACAGGAGCCAAAAGCACACGAATAAGGGAAATCTAGTTAGTGTGGTCTATCTTAATTACCAAAAGCCTTTCAGCTAATCTGACCTGACGCAGAAAAGCTCTTACATGAATAAAAATCTTGATCAAAAGGCAGGGAATAGAAGGTGGGGTTTTTTTATGGGGGCCAATTTTTACTGGGGAAGAACATTCACCAACAGAGTCCCATAATGATCTGTGCCAAAGCCCATACTGTTCAACATATTTACAGACAATCTGGAAAAGGTGAAATAGTGAGGTGACAGGATTTGCTGATGATACTAAGTTATTTCTGACAGTGAAGATTAGCCTATGAGAAAATGCAGGATGATCTCAGGAGAATAAGTGACTGAGCATGATCAGTAAAATGCAGGTGAACTTTGATGCAGGTAAAGTGATGCTTGTAGGAACAAACATATGTCTTGAATTGACATAAGATGATGGACTTACAGCTGACCATTTCATTTCAGGAGTCAGTTCTTGGCACCATGGTAGACAGGTCCATTAATACATCAGGTCTGTGCTCAACAGGAATCAAGAAGCAAATAAAATGTTAAGAATACTTAGGAAATGAAGAAAGACCACAAATAAGCCATTGTATAAGCCCATTGTGTGCATTTGACTGTATCTTGTATGATGTATGCACCTCTGGTTCCCTCTGAGACAACATACTAAAATTCACCGGATAACCTTCATCACATCTCTGTCGAGGTTTGCATGCCTGCCCTATGTATGCACCGAGGGTTTTGTTTCCATCTATATGAAAATCACTAGTGACCGAGTTTATGCTACCTGATATAAAACAGGCTTAATGTAAGTAGGAGTGAGGTCCTCACTTGAAAACATAGATTTTCACCGTTAAAAAAACAACACTTACTTTCTACCCACAGAATTAATTATGCAGGACATTCAAAATAAGAAAAGCAAGATCCGGAACTGATCATGACCTCCTCAAACACAAAATACTACTCTTTGCCTGCGTGAAAAACACCTAAAATACAACTGCTATTCAAGTGTTATTGTATGGCAAAAAGCGAATGGCCGCTGCTCAAAGATTTTAAGTAAGAATTAAACAATTCAGACTGTATAAAATATCCTACATGTTTTTTGTTTCTCATAAAGGAAGTAATCCAGGATGTGTAGCCATGAGAACTGGGACTGCAGCTGGATTATGGGATGTTCTTGATTGTGAGACAAAGCAAAAATACATCTGTAAGCAGTGGGCAAAGAGTGCAACAGCTCCACCTATTCTAACTACTCCTCTGGTCCCCACATGCCCTGAAGGTTGGGTATCAAACAATCATAGTAGTTCCTGTTTTAAAGTAAGTGCCTAAATAGTTAAGAAGAAAGGCTTTGAACTGCTCGGTTGGGGGAGGGGGGGGGGAGGGGCAGGCCAGGGAGGGGAAGAAAAAGGAAGTGACATCTTCATTTTGCAATATCTGAGATTGGAATATAGTGGAAAAAAAAAAACCCCAAAAATATCCCAGGGAATTATCCATAAGAGCCAAGAAACTAAAGAAGAAAGAGGAGGTTGAAGGCACTGGACACAAGGGGAGGGAGAAGGACACAGGAAAGACAATGAGGAAGTTTGTGCCCCAGGGGTTGAATGAATTGGAGCAGAAAATGGAAGAAGAGAAGCATAAATATCAAATCCCTAGAAAGACATAAAGAAAAGAGAAAAAAGAAGAAAAAAGAAACAACTTAATATTTGCAAAATTATTGAGAGAACAATGTCAAAATGCTGTATTAAACAGCAGAAACAGCAAAGCTTGGCTGTTAGCGTGGCCTTTTATATCAGTTGTGGTCACAAGATTGTGCAAAGATCCCATATTTATCTGAGGTGCGTGAGAGTTCAGGGAACAAAGTAGAGAAACAGTGAAGTGTATCTACAAGCAGCACAATGCCTAAGGCTGGACCTTGCGAAGATAAGCACATTACCCCCCAAAATAAAGCATAAGAAGTCACATGAAAGGTTAATTAAACCAGTGTTTATGAAGGACATTTATCAGAGAGTTTCTGATGCAAAGCTACAGATAACTCGTATTTGAAGTACACTCAGTTATGTCTGAGCAGGTATACAAAAGGACTTCGAACAAGAAATGAGAGTAATGTCCAAACATTGACTTGGGATTATGCAGAAAAGAAATGTAATAAGTAAGTGTGAGATGTTAATATTTCTCATCACTTTATTGAATTAATGAGTCCTTCTCTTTTTATTATGTTTTTTTTTATTTCTTTTAAACTCAACTGGAATGATATTTACTTGGGCTCCTTTATCTCCAAATCATCATTTTTAGCTTTGGTCAAACTTGTGTTATTCTCTGTTAAACTACCAAAACGTTAGACATATTGCAAATATAAAGTGAGAGTTGTAAACCACCATGAGGTCATTCTTGTATCTTCAGACTCCTCCCAGGCCTCTCCACCACAACCACTCTCCTTTCCCTTCATATGGAAGGTGGCCTGGGCCGTCCTCCAGGTAAAACAAGTTAAAGGGAATTGTATTCTCTTCTAGCAATTCCTTCCTTTTGTTTGTCACCACTACACTAACTAGCTAGACAACTCTAGTGCAAAAATTTTATGAACAGAGTAATTAATGCTCTTTCTCTTACAGACTTTTACTTGGCTTGTATGAAACCTCATTTATGGATGAGTGAAACTATGATTCTTTATTTTATTATAACATACATAATATGTTTTAAAGTAATTTCTCCATAGTGTTTTTGCAGATCAAATACTAAAAAGAAATCATGGCTTGAAGCTCGAGATTTTTGTAGACAAATAGGAGGGGATATGGTCACCATTAACAACAAAGAGGAGATACCATTATTAAGAAGAGCAACACAGTGAGTATCTGCTGTATGTTTATCTCACCAGATTTAAGAGATATTTCACATGAACTGTTATGAATGCTCTTAGATGATTTCTGAAACATAGGGATTCCTCAAAAGCCAAAAAACCCATGATACTTTGAAATTTTATCTACTCATGAATGTTTTTAACTGTTTCATGAAAAAAAGAGTTGTTTATATCCACGAAATTAAAAAAAATGGTATCATGATTACTAGATATAATTTAGAACTACATGAAATTGTGGGGGGTGGTATTTTCAGTAGGGTAGAAAACATGACCAATACCTTTACTTTTGACTCACCTTAAAGTAGTCAATGCTGAGACCATTTTCTGAACCTGTGGAGGCCTTTCTTAAGAAAACAGAACATAGACGAAATACAGGATCAATACTACTACTAAGTCTGATAGACTTATCACTGCCACTGAGCTACAGAAATATTAGATATTTCTATAAAGAACACATGCATCTGTATGCCCTTCACCAAAAGTAATAGGGTAATTATTACAACTTCACTGCACTTTACAATGTGCTCTAGAAAGTTTAATGATGTGTTTTTGGATGGCTTTTTGTGTTGATGTTTACACACTGCTCTGCCTTGTAATTTCTGTTAGTGCCGCTCGCTGTAGCTTTCAAAGAGTTTGGCTCGGTATATTTTCCTTGAATCCAGATGAGGGATTTGCCTGGAGTGATGGCTCTCCAGTGAGTATTTTAATTTTTCATCAAATTTGTTTGCTTAAGATGTTTTGGGGTTTGTACTTTTCAGGTATTTACTGTTATCCTCATCAAAGGAAACACTAATCCTGCAAACATTCACGTGGCTGTTAACCTTTATTATCATGAGTAAAATCACAGCAACACATTTGAATACATGAAAATCATCTGTATCTCATCACGGTTTGTAGCTTTCTGCACAGCACTCCAACATATTTTCTTTTCCAAGAATATAATATGAACACATAACGTCAGAACATAAAAATTTGTCATACCGCATCTTGTATCCTGTCTCTGGCAGCGGCCAGAAGCATCTTAAGAGCTAATGAAACTGCAAGCATATTTCCCAGTATACTCCTGCATCCCCCAGTAAGTGATGGCTCAGGGTCTTTCAGAACCGGAGCTCAGATCTGTAACCTTAATTTATGTATTCCATGAATTTATCCAGTCACTTCTTGAGCCCATGTAAATATCCACATGTGTGAAATGTTCCTGCACGATTCCACTGCTTATGACCCTCCCTTTACTCCTACTCTCTATTCCCTATTTTTTAACTCAAGCAAGGACCTTTCCTCTTATCCTGTCACACATTAGTTTCCATAAAAGTTTGGGAAGCGATCTTATGAAGAACTTTTTGAAAATCCCAAGTAGGTATATCAGATTGTTGTCCCTTCCCATTTGGATGTTAATTTCATCAGAGGTAACTCCATTGGGTTTGTAGGACATGACTTCCCTCCCAAAAGCCACACTCCTATCCTCATTAACCACAGGGAAGGGAAGATGTGAATGTTGAATTGATGCACAATATGGTCACTGCCACCGTATGGCTGTTGGACAATGTGATTTTGAACCAGTCACAGTTGATGAGGTGAAAACTACCTTGTCTAAACATGATTAGCATGAGTGGAATGGGGGTGAAGTTCATAGCTAGGTGAAGTTCATTAGAAACAGTCCATTTGCTTGCGTCTATTCTGGCTGTGTCTAGGGTTTGAGGCGCAAACAAGAGGAAAAGCCCTCCATGCCAAGACAGCCTGGTCTCCTGATCACCGACATCATTGCTCCACTGTAAAAATTCTTATACTATTGCTTTTCCTATATTTGTACCTCTTTTTAGTGAGACAGTATCTTTCAGACAAAACCAGTTTGCCAATGGAGAGTACAACTACTGAAACAGATGAAAAGAGTAACAAAGATGATTTCTTCTGTAGGTTAGGTACACGAACTGGGATGATAGTCCAAGAAATTCAGGAGGACACAAGCTCTGTGGTGTAGTCAATGGTGGAAGCTATTCTAAACGATGGTTTCTTTCGGTCTGTGAAATACAGCTTGACTGGGTTTGTCAAATAAAAAAAGGTAGATTTATTCTTCTCTTTAAGCAAGAAGCTTAAATAACTTTATAAGTAGTTGTTTTCTAATATAAATCACTGGAGGAAGACACAAAATGTTGAGAACTACTTTTTCCAAATGGAGGTCAAGAGCATTGGGTAACATAACATAGGCCAGGATTTTTCAGTTATAGATGATGAGAATAAATACATTTTTTTTAATGTAAATTAGGATGTATAAATAATCCATGTGTTTGCGAGGTTTCATATATTGCAAACTTTTTTAATATTAAGAAGTTTTTGCTTGTATCTTTGTAATGTAGGAAGTAAGGAGTTGTGAATTCCTTACAATACTGGTTTCTACACTAACACAGCTAAAGCTAAAAACCAAATACAATATGTTCGTACACCAAAGATTTAGTGGTGCTCCAAGTTCTCCTTTAACATTATTCAGGATTCAATTGCTTTTGGAAAAGCAATGGTTCAAAGCAGTGGCATTTCTTTTCTGTCAGAACCAGAAATAACTCAGTCAGTATATATAGGCATATTTCCTTTTGCTTATGAATTTTTGGGACTGAGAGAATTTTTTGATAGAGCTAAAGTAAAGTAAATTTAGTGGAAATTTTCTCCCTCTTGATAAGAAGACCCCTCTGGAGGATTATGGAATGTCTACTGATGGATCAGTAAAGGGGCTGTAAAACCAAAGTTTAAAGTGTTTCAGATAAATCTACTGTGACTTACAGACTGGAAGAGCAATTTTCTCTTATATTGCTCTGCACAGGAATGCGATCCAGCCAAAGCTATGACTTCACTAACGTAAAGCACAGCTTATAATACAAAATTATAAGTAGATGACCATGCATATTGCTTAATGTGTAGCTGAAATGTGTGGTTAAGCCTGCTTTTTAGTCAATGGCAAAGGAGTGCAGAATTCTGCTATTCCTCACTCTGCTCCTTGCAGTCAGCCACAAGCTACATCATAAAACACACTACGGAGATGTGTCACGCCTTCTATTCTCTTGTCTTGCAGGAGTGCCATTAAAATCTGAACCAACTGATACGTATGGTAGGTTTTTGCATATATTTACTTTTTATCAAAATTGTTATTCTAAACTGAGCTTTTGTGTTCTACAGATACAGAATTTAAAGCTACCTTATTTATCTTCCAGCATATAAAACCACTGCAGATGGATGGGTCATATATGAAGATAAGCTATACTATATCAGCAAAGAATATGTCTCCATGGAAAAAGCCCAAGAGTTTTGCAGGATGAATTCTGCAGGCCTGGCTGTTGTTAACAGTAATAGTGAGAGAAGGTTCCTACAAAGAGCGCTAAAAGAAAATGTAAGAATCATTATAAATAGACAGCCTAAAGTAGAAATGCTTTTGACAATCTGCTTGCAAAACTTGAATTGCCTCAGAAGTAGAGCCATCAATATTTTCACTAACAAAATCCGCCTGAGAGGAGATCTATGAAATTCCCCTCAAATGCACCCTTTGGTCCCATAGGATTTGGTCTTTCCTGCTCTGCGCCAGCCATGCTGAGGCGGTGAGGCAGGCTGGTGGGAAGGGCAGTGTGGGAAGGTGCCGGCTGTGCTGGCTTGGCAAGTAGCTGGTGTGAGAGGGAGACTTGAGGTCGGCATCAGACGGTGCGGAGGGAGAATGAAAGACATGTACCAGTTTCTGACTCAAGATCTACTTCTCTCCTACCCCATCCTAAGGGTCCTCAGCACTGCAGGACTCAGCTCTGATGCTCCAGATAAAAACCTGGCTTCTGCGCCTGAGTGTGTAAACACATCACTGTGCTTAACTGTAAGCACATGCTTTACTGCTTCAGCTTCAGTGACTGCTCTGGGAACCTAATCAATGGCACATCCATTTCTGCTTGTTTTACTTCAAAGACTTCTTTTTTTAAATTAAAATAGTATCTTTCTGTTTTAGGAGGAATCCTGGAGTCAGTCAAGAGGATACTTCATTGGTCTAAAAGTGAGTCTTGATAAAAAGTTTAGGTAAGTTAAGATGATAACTGCAGCTCTTCACACGTAGAAACAAATACAGTATTTCATGTAGCTGGAGGTACTAAATGTGTTGTTTTCAAGGACTGAAGGCAGTTCCACATAACGAGTACAAAGCAGAATGGAATAGTCCTAGAATATTCTAACAGTTTCCCCCTCCCAAAAATAGGAAAAGAACATTTTGTTTCTTGAGTAAACACTTACCCAAAGAAAGGCTTGGCAGCTGTACTCTCCATACACACTTTCTCAAGTTTCTCTCAAAGATTTGCCCCATAAATTGGAGTGATACTTTACTATGCTGGATTTTATACCTATAAACTCTTAAAATACGCTCCATACCATAAAGCCTACACTTTCTTATGCTTGTTATCTATATGTCGTAACTTCAGAGAAGTCCTCCAGAATTAGGAAGATGTGGACAATGAGTACAAAAGCTGCTTCTGACCGAGATTTTTAAGGACGCCTCTGCAAACTCCCGTTCCAGGAGAAAAGTCAGCAGAAGTTTACAGTACAGTAAAATTAACAAGTATTGCGAAAAGACCAACACACAAATAAACTCAAAACTAAAGTAAAAGATACTGAAGAGCATGATAGTGGCAGTGCCTACCTTCCCATCTACTAGTTAGGACACATCTGGGAGGTGAAGGACCATGCTTCTAATCTTGACCTGAAACAGGTTTAGAGGAGACTTGAATTTAACTTTTCTATTTTAATGTCGCTGTTGAGTGTCTGTAAATCACTAACCTTGGAAAGGGAAGAAGAGGAGTGGGGAGAGACAAGTTGTTAGTGACTGAGTTAGTGCATGATTCTAACCTCCTGATTTAGGACACAAATTAGGGAGATGATAGGGCACTACTTGGGTCCAGTGAGCATCTCCTTTATTTAGATCCAGTGTATCATCTTCAGCAAGAGACAGATGAGGGAGCTGAACTTGTTTCACACTTCAGGCTGAGTGATTCAAATTCTAAAATATTGATTAAAATGCAGTGCCAACCTCCTCTTGTTCCTTCAATAGCAATGTATTAAAGTAAAAAGCATGTAAGCATAAACAAAAAATGTCAATTTTGATATTTCAGAAAGGGTGGTTTTAAAGCTGACAGAATGACCACTAGTTTCCAGACAAAAGACTTCATAGAAATAACCTATGGAGATATTTCTCTTCAGGGTAAAATCCACAGAAAAGTATTTTTGTCCTTGTTTGCATCTATGAAAACATCAGGAATGCTCAGACTGAGAAGCACAATATTAATTAGGTGATACAATGAAATCAGTTAAGATAAATAAAACTTTTAATATTCTTCTCTGTATTACATGTTACGGCTAACTGAAAATAATTTCTGTTATTAAACGATGTCTGATCACTTCTGCCCATCAACAGAAAATACTCTTGGTGTTTTCTTTTTCTATTTTGCAACCAGTAATATTTTACATAAATTTCTTCAAATTAGAATAATCAGATAAGGAGAGGAAAATCTGTAACAGTTCTCCCAGTTTTAGCCAGTTCCCATTAACGCTCATGGACCTTCTTAGTTGTGAGATGTTAATTAGGATTCTCATCTCACAATTGAAGAGCATTAATTAATAACTATTTGTATATCTTTTCTTTAAGCTGGATAGATGGGACTCCAGTAACCTATGTGGCCTGGGCTCCTAATGAACCCAACTTTGCAAATAATGAGGAAAATTGTGTGGTAATGTTGTCAGAGCAAGGTAAGTAACAAGGCTAAACTTGATTAGATTTTACTTGTCTCTGCTTGGATTATAACTGATGCTGTCGAACTTCTGCTGCCAGCTGTCACACAATCTTTTTACGGCTGTTTTCTGCAATTCCTTTCCAGTGACAAACCAACAAGATGCAGTAACTGGTGTAACTGCAGTTACAGACTCTTCTGTAAGAGAGAAGAATCTCTGTCCTTAGAATGGGGAGATTCCAGTACCATGTGTAATTTAATGCAATGTGTCTGTCTGTCTGGATTTATAAGATTTATATCACACCCTTTTACAAGGTTTTTCACTACTTTAAGTAAAAAGTTGAGTGGGGTCTGTCTTCACTCCTGTGAATGTAAGAAAACCTTTAGAACAGCTGCAGGAAATAGGGGGTTGAAGGTACAAGCCAATGAGGAGAGGAGACAAATACATCTAATGACCTAAGACTGTCTTGCATGCTTATAAGTACTCTTAAATGTAAATATCTTGCAACTCCTAGAGCTAATTTTTCCTCTTGGTTGCATTTCTGTAACTTAGCTGAGGTTAATGGGAATTCAGTAATATATGTATAAAGAAATCAATCTCTCAATTTATGTTTTATAAAGAATTCACTCAGCAATCCCACCTGAAATTCTGCCTTTATATGAAGACACCAAGAACAAGATTCACTTTTCTAAAGATAGGCATCTGATCTGATTGAGATGCACCCCTCCTTCTTTAGTTGTTGATCCAGAAAGGGGCAGCTATCCCACCAGTCCCTGCCATATCCACCAGCTCTGCATAGATGGCTCAGGATTCCTGAGCTTGTCTCAGATGATGCTAGAAGTTTGCATGTGAGCAACTGAATTGGACCATAAGGGAAGCATTACGCTTGAGTTGACAACAAAATGTAGCTAATGTGAGCCAGACCTTTGAAGTCTCGTTATGGTCAAACGGAGACCTCGCCTGCACAGCCAGTGCTGCCTGAAGAGCAATTCTGTTTACTCTAGTGCAGTATTCAGTGCCTACATGTAGCCACCTGCAATGTCCTAGAGTTAGCCCACCTGACTGTAAGTTTCCCACAGAAACCATGCCATATCTGTCAGCTCTCTGCAGGTACCTTGCATAGCCTCTCAAATGGCACTAAGTACCTCTGTTCAGAAAAATGAATCCTGCCTACCTCTCTATTGAATATAATAATAGCTTAGAAACCTAGTGTATATCTGGACAATTGAAATGAGATATTTTAATCTGCAAACTGAATCCCTAGATAACATTATATGAACTTGAGATGTTGGCCCCCAGGACATAGCACATATTCCATAATGTATGTTTTAACACTGTATTGTGCCCTTAGATTGATCTGGTATTTCCTACCTCATCCATTTCTGATCCATTTTCTTTTCAAATTTGCTTGCTGGTACATTTCCCCTGCTGCCTGCAATGTGATGATGCCATAGCTTGAACAAATCGTAAACAGATACGCACCCTGTGGAGAGCCCTGGATGAGGAGCAGAAGGGTCAGGCAGTTCAAATTAAGCACAAGGGGCTACAGCTGTGCTACTCTTAGAGCTTCAACTGGCTCATTCAAAGCTGCCATGGTTACTTTGCCTTCAGATCAAGCTGCAACCTGAAATATAAAATAGAGAACATTGTGTTCTGCTAAAAAGAAAAGAAAGTTCATTTTTTTCTCATCCTCTTTCTCCTGTAATTCTCCTACTCAAACTGGATGGGGTGGGGATGGTGGAAAAAGTAGAATGAAGTTAATTGATGACCAGAGCATTTCTTCTGAGTCACTGGCCCTTTCTTTCCAGTCCTTTATTCTTTTTTCAATTGCTAGATGGTAGCCCTGTAACTAACAGTGCTGAGCAGCTAAAGTCCATAAACATCTCCTGTTTGTAAAAAATAGTTGAGTGCATAAATGTAGTGTGTGGCTCTTTTCCTCACTTTTATGGTCTGAACAGTAGAGATAAGCCTCTTTCTAACTCAAAATAAGAAGTGATAAATTATTGTTACAAATACTGTAATATCTTGACTTGCTTATTCAATCTAATTATTTTTAGGCTTGTGGAATGATGTAAACTGTGGATCCTCTAATAAATTTGTATGTGAAAAACATAACAGTTCTATTAATTCAACATTTGCTTCTCCATTGCCTCCTGGAGGATGTCCAGAAAGTTGGTTTTTCTTTAACAACAAGGTATGTCAACGAGTATCTTCAGTAAATTGTGTAAAGCAGTGGAACTGAAAAAAAGCACTGCAAAAAATATATTTTTTTATGATTACAAAATAAATCTGGAGAGTAATTATCCAGTCAGAACATGCTGGCTGGATGGCTGGGCTTTTTTGGAGGTGACTATAGACATTTAACTCTGCAGAGAAATACAGGAAAAGTAGATGTTTGCTGAATAAATTTCAGAGAACATAGTTTGCGCAGGCTTAAAATACACTGTTACTGTTTAAGAAAACCCCTCCTCATCCTCCTCTCCTGTTCTGCATATTTATGTTAGAAACTGAAATTTGTTACTGTCAGTCTTGAAAAAAAAGCCCTTCAGGTGGAATGATTTAGAGAACATGTATTTGAGCAATCCCTTTGGCTTGTACAAGGTTCCCAAAGCTTTGAGTTCAAAAAGATGATGCCAAACTACAGTTGTTTTACATTCAGACATGGTCTGGAAATCCTCATTGCTGTAACAGACAAATTTGTACCAATTTGAGTTGAAGCTCCATTTGCCAAAGGTTGTTTTGTCTGCTTTATATACACTGCGCTACTACTGCATTCTCAGAATGTTAGGTCAATGTGTCAAAGGATATTTCATATACTTTGGCAGGATGAACAGTCATAACCACAGTCATTGGAAGCAGGACAAGGCACAGTAGAGATCATTCCCTGCAGCTGTGTCACCAAAAGCCACATTTTCTTGTGATCCCTCTCTTATTGCAGGAAGCAGGCAGATGAAAATGTGAAAAGGGATTATGTACTTGACATCATTACAATCAGTTCAGATGATACTAGACTCCTGGATTATGCCTTGTGCAATGAGAGGGGCTAAGTATCTACCTGGGTAGACATACATACTTTCTGCTCTTGAGCTCTGTCACTTATTCTAGCCCTGATTTCTTTTTCTGGAGAAATGTACATCCTATAGCAGCTAATTGTATTAGTCACATACAACAGTTCCCATCTTTGCTGGTTTGAATGAAGTGCTTGCTTTTTTCCCAGTGTTTCAAAATATTTGCTTCCAATATAACAAGAAAGCTCATGTGGCATGCTGCACGAGATGCTTGTATCTATTTGGGAGGAAACCTGGCTACCATACCAAATGAACAAGTGCAAGGTACATATATGGGTTCTATTGATAGAAAAAAATATTAATCTCTCACTAAAGAAACTGCTATACTTTCCAAAATAGATTATGGAATTATCTGCTGAAAATTGCTTATTAGCCAGGTCACTTCATGCTTCGTTTTAACTCCAAAATGTGAAACAATAGCTAAATTATTGCATAAAAGAAATAAGGTGTGTGTTTCTAGTTCTTTCTGTTGCTCAGTTTTCATGAAACTTCCAGTCTGTTTTGAGTGTGGTTGCACAGATCCCTCAAACCGAGACACTTCTGTATTTTCTGTCTCTCACTGGCAATATGATTTGCTGGAACACTACGTGTGCATACACAGTGGGGAAGGGGACATTTTCTAATTTGCTCCAGAGCTTTCTTTTTGGCTATTTTTTCAACCTTTTCAAGGCTGTGTAACATATGTTCCTACAGATGCTTATCTAAACATTTAGTTAAAGGCAGACGGGCTCTGTAATGGGAAATGTTATCCTTCTAATATGGCCCCAGTTCTGGGCTTTTGAACATTTTTCCTGTTTTGGGTAAGTCATGATGAGCTTTCCTTGATGAGAAATCTTTGCTTCTCTCCAGCTTTCCTCTTCTATCATTTAAAAGATGCCACGACTAATGTTTGGATTGGGATGAATGATATCAACAAAGAGTCCACATTTCTTTGGACAGATGGAAGCACTGTTTCCTACACCAACTGGGTTAATGGTGCACCAGAACAGAAACAAAGCTACTTTGACTATTATGACTTTGAAACGTTGACAGACACCACTGTGGAGGTACGGGATTTTTTTATATATATCTGTATATATATATATATGTCTATCTATCTCAGGCAGCTAGATGACTTTCCTAAAAGGGAAGTTACAGCAGCAATAACAAGACGCTGAAACAAGTCCTTCTGCAAGCAGAATGGGGCTTAGCAAATCACCAGATAATGATTCCAAATACACCAAAAATATTCAGCAGAGGTTCTGAAGAAGAACAAACATTAAAGTTGCAACACCAAACATAGAAAAGTTATGATAAACCAAAATTAAAGTTGTTGGTGCAACATTAATTTGTCTATGTATATGTCCCGTTCCTGGCTAATGTGCTCCCACACTGTTTTACTAGTTTCTGATGGTACAAAAGGATATTTTCAATGAAAGGGCTATTTGTCTGCTGAAATTCAATCTCTTTTCCAAAGGAGGTAGACACGTAGTTTCTGAGGAAATGATAGGCAGCTAGTCACCGGAGACTTTTAACATCTACCGTCAGTCAACTTGCTTATGACTAAAACTTGTTTAAATCAGCATAAAAGAGAAACTCGGATGAAATGCTGAAAGATAATCATGACCAGTCTTGAAATCAGGGGAGCCATCAAGGAAAACTTGAAGCAATTAAACATAAGGAAGTAAAGGGAAAATTTGGTTGTTACAAAACACATCTGATAGTGATAACTTGATAATGATGACAAACAACTGGTAAAGAGAACTTGCTTTCTGCAAGATAGCCTGCTTCAGTTAAGATAAATCCGGACTACTGCTTTTAATAACAGTTCTTATATTGTTTTTCTCATTGATGGAAACGTTTTGAAGCAGTTTTACATAATTGTAAATCAGAACTGAGAACACATATAGGTACCTAGTCATTTCTGTAGTCATTAAAGGATTCTTAATCAAACTGATGAGATTATTTTTTATAGACCTTTCTTTCAGACCTTGACTGGCACCAGTGGAAGCCTGGTTCAAATTTAAGGGGTCACTAATAAATACCAGGTCAAGCTGTTTGTTAGAAACCTAGGAAATTTGAACTAATTACATAGGTGCTTAATGAGCATCTCTCCTCTTCCCTCCTCTCCTTTCCTCTCCTCTTCCTCTCCTCTCCTCTTTTCTCTGCCATCAGGCTTGCACTAGGAGTATAGGAGCTTCAGCTCACCACCTCCTGATTGCCTTTTGTAATGGCTGTGTATCTTCCCCTCTCCTTCAGACAGATTGTGTCTTCATCGTGAGGTCAGATGGGAAATGGAGAGATGATAGCTGTGACAATGAGAGAGGCTATATATGCCAGATGAATTCACGTGAGTTCTGTTTAACCCAGTCTCCTAAACAGAAGAAGTATCTTGGTTAGATAAGCTGAATATATAAACTGATGTGATTTGTTTCAGCTTTGAGTCTCATTCTGAGTCTCTCAGGCTTTCAGAGCTCCACCAGTCTTAAGGCTGTACTATTTTCAAAGTACAATTTGTTCCACAGAAATTGCTGGAGAGGAACCACTATCTTAATTGGGATTTTGTACCTAAATCATGAATACTACTAGAGAATAATAAATGGAAATGGATTTCTTCTCAGTGAAATATGAGGCTTTTAGGCATCTTCTTTAAGTGCAGTGTAAAACCATGCTCTTACAGTGATCTCCCCATAATCCTGGCTGTCCCTGAGCAGAGCATTTAATCCTCTCTAAACATTTCTACTGAATGCCATATGATGTCTATTAAAATGTACAGCCTATTGGCTGTGTCTTTATTGTAGAATATTGATTATTTTTCTGTACACCAAAATGAGTAATGAATGTTGACTTTCCTGCTGTAGAACTGTAATTATGCAAATCCCTGCTCCCCAGCCACATAATGGGAGTAGAGAAGGCAAAGCACAGATAACAAAACAGTTTTGCCTCATCTTTATTACAGCATTAGTAAAAACTTCAATCAGTTCCTGCAACCTGTTCACTCTCAGCATAGCTAACTTGCTTGTAAGAACCCCCTCTCCCTGCACAGCAAACATATAGTTTTAGGGAGGCATTTTTAGTTTGCTTAACATCCTGGTTACAGCTCTTCTGAATACATTTACAATCTCAAGGGTGGAAATATACACTGCCTGACTCAAATGTGGAGGCAACATTCAGGCAGCCCTTACAGAAGGCTACAACTTTGAGTCAACAGCAAGTGGTGATCAATTAACATCAGGTATCAAAGTCTCAGGTTGTGACAACAGGGTACAACAGTAAATGCCTTAAACATCTAGCCCTAAGTCCTCTTCCACCAGTGATCTGAAATAGGTGTATATTCAGATTTAGTAAAAATATTTTAAAGCACAGGAACTCAAATATCCAATTTATGAGTCTTAGTCTGCACTAGTCAGGCCTCTAGCAAGTATGCTCTCTACTTCAGGGCATCCAGGATTTCACTCTGCTTTTTACATTAACAAATGTACATTAACTTGTTTTACAAGAAGTTTGTTTTGGTTTTTTTGTTTTGGTTTGGTTTGGTTTGGTTTTTTGGGGGGGATGTTCATTAACAAATTGTTCATGAGCTTAAATAAAGATTTTGACTTATTGTTAATACTGGACCTTTTGACCTTTTTTTTTATAGTTTCCATGCTAGAGATGAGTGGTATGTTGTAAATTCATGCATTCATTTTTTCCTCCATAGTTACCACGCAGTCTGAAGTACCAACAACAAATCCATCCTCTGGCTTTGTCCATTATGGTGACAGTAGCTATTCAATCATCTCATCTGAAATGCAATGGGAAGAGGCCAGAAAAAATTGTCAAGTCAAATCCGCAGAACTTGCCAGCATTTCAGATGCCTACATCCATTCATTCCTGTGGATCCAGATGTTAAAATATGGAAAACCCGTATGGATCGGTCTTAACAGCAATATGGTAAGTGCTGGTGTCGTGGTTTAACAAGGCAGGCAGCCAAATACCACACAGCTGCTCGCTCACTCCCCTCCCCCCCCCCCCCCCCCCCCCCCCGGTGGGACAGGGAGAGAATCAGAAGGGTAAGAGTGAGAAAAACTATTGGGTTGAGATAAAGACAGTTTAATAGAACAGAAAAGGGAAAATAATAATAATAATAACAATAATAATGATAATGATAAAATATACAAAATGAGTGATGCACAATGCAATTGCTCACCACCTGCGCTGACCGATAACCAAGTAGCGATCGGTACTTTCTGGATCACGCCTACCGTTCATATACTGAGCATGACGTCACATGGCATGGAATACCCTGTTGGCCAGCTGGGCTAGCTGTCCTGGCTGTGCTCCCTCCCAGCCTCTGCTTGGTAGCATGGAAGCTGTCCTTGACAGGGTAGTTAGCAACAACTGAAAACATCAGTGTGTTATCAACATAGAGTCACCATCCCTGGAAGTATTTAAAAGACGTGTAGATGTGGCACTTAGGGACATGGTTTAGTGGGCATGGTGGTGTTGAGTTGATGGTTGGACTCGATGATCTTAGAGGTCTTTTCCAACCTTAATGATTCTATGATTCTATAACATTCTTCTCATACTAAAACCAAAACACAGCACTAGGAAGAAATTTAACTTTATCCCAGCCGAAACCAGGACAGCTGGACATATGGGACAACTGTACTCTGAATGACTTTACTGTGTATATGCATAGATTTCTAGTGGTCCTGTTAGTTACTCAAAGACTTTCATGCACCAAATGGAGTGAAGAGTCACAGAAAAGGTTAAGCAGGAAGCAACAGATGAAAGTAGAAAGCTCTAGAAAAGGTAAAAAAAATAAAGGTGCAGACTGAGAGTCACAAGCCAGGATGTGCAGCTACCGTGAAGCAACCGTTAGCCGTTCTGAAAGTCTAACTCCCTGCTAAATAGAGGGCTACTTATAACTATTATTATATTAATAAAAGTTATTATGAGTATTAGAGATATTTTAAGATTATTTTGACTGTTTAATGTCAAGTAATCTTTACCCACCAAATAGTTCCCAGTTTTAATTTAAATAAAGCAGAGCAAAGGGGACAAATTCTCTCTAATTGGTTCTCTTGATATGAGATTTACTAAATTACCTAAGATGGACTCCTCTGAGTTTCTTGCCATGTTGTAGAGGTTTGTGTTACTTAGAAAAAAGTTACGCACTGTTGAACACTGTTCCTATGTAGTTCTTTTGTAACTCAGAGCACCCAGTGACATTGCTTAGAACAGTGAATGGTGTTTAAAAAAACAGAGCAGCACAGGGCTTTTTTTTCTGAAAAACTCAAACAGACATAGGACACTATATTTATGTGTCAGAGCTTTTTATGTAAAAAACTCTGTTGCCAGAACTTCTTTGTTTTCAGACTGGCAGCTATTACAAATGGACCGATAACTGGAAAACCAGGTACACGAAATGGGCAGCAGGGGAACCAAAGGAGAAAAATGCTTGTGTCTATCTAGATCTTGATGGTACTTGGAAAACAGCATCCTGCAATAAAAGCTACTTTTCAGTTTGCAAGACATCAGATGGTAAGCACATGAATGTAATGATTTTAACGACACATTCCTAATTCCATTAGTCTGCCTAACCCTAGAGACTTCACTCTGGCTTGGGCTAAAACCCTCAGAGGAGTATGCTTCAGGATACCGTCTACTTCCCTGCAGAATTTGGAGGTTTGCTATTGGATGATGTATGAATTCAGGCACATGAAAGCCTCTTGTGCAAACGGATATGGCTGCACTGCTTTCATGGTAGTCATAACTGTTTGCATGAGATAAAGCTGTATCTTGAAGGTATTTTGCTCTTTCTGAGACATGAGCATAAATCACGTTTGACATATTGTAATATAAGTAAGTGCTGGGAATGTGCACTGACTGTGTGGACTGCAGCAACTGGATAAGTTCACACACAGGTGTCACTGAGCCAAAATACGGGCAAGAGTTTCACTCCCATTCACTATTGCTAGAGCTAAAGCAGTTCTGATGTAGGTGTCAGAGCCTTGGGAATGTGAATGATACTTTAACTCTCTGTAGAGATATGCAGAGGCATGTTTGCTTGTAGATTTTGTAGAATTGTGTCATTTTCCCTCCTTGAGTTTTCAAGCCTACATAATATAGTCTGTTCCTGATGTGAGATTCAGGATAGATTTTGCCACTTGAAGGTGGCTTCCGAGTTAAACTTTCCAGTTGTACATTTGGTCTGCATGTGAACAGTGCAAGAACCGCAGACCAGTAGAAGTGAAACGGAGTTGCACACATGATCAGAAACATAGGCATGCTCCACTGATGGCTCCTTTGTATAAAGTGACAATGTACAGAGACCGGGCAGCCATACAATATGGGACTGTGGTATCAATGATTCATTAGCCTACAACAGCTTGCTGTGTTGTGAGAATGCAAATTTGAGATCTAGATCATCCCTCAGGGTTTGCTTTCCTCACAGTACTGCCAAGGCAGTTAGTTAGATGCTGCAGGGTGTGATTTGTTTCCTTGTCCTAAGAAAGGTGATTGGAGAAATAAGATGTTTCACACTCTTGACTGCCTGGCTCTCCCCATCGTCTGAGCTGGGGGCCTGTAGGAATAGTTAAAGCTGGGTGAGAGAAATCGCATACTATTTAGACACATATCCTACCTCATAGGTTACTCATAATGCAATACCAATTTCATACCATATGTCTTCTTTAGCTATAGCTCCTACTGACCCTGCTCAGCTGCCCGGAGACTGCCCCGAAGCAGCCGAACTGCGAGGTTGGATCCCTTACCGTGGCCACTGCTACTACCTTGAAGCATCAGCCGGGACAAGCTGGGCGCTGGCCTCCCTCCAGTGTGCTCGGTTAGGTGAGAGCCTTCATTATCAACTGACGAGATTTGTACGAAAGTTTATACAAAACTCATATAAAAATGTAAAAACATTGATTTTTTAAAAAAAATCATTAGAAATACTTTATTTACCTACCAAGCTATTCTAAATCTGGCACAATGAAAATAAACTGACACAAGTGACTTTGTGCAGCCTTCTGTCCTCCCAGGGGCTGCAGCCTCCCCAGGCATAGAGCTCCCCATCAGCTCCTGGCTTCTGGGGCACCACCCTGGGGGCAATGGTGGGGGGTCATGGCCACTAAGTACCTCCAGGGCTCTGTCCTCTGCAAGAAGCAATGGGGAAGCCAACAGAGTAGCGTGAATAATACTTTCAAAAGTTATTGCTTGTACAGACTTGAAAGGGAGGCCATTCCAGTAGTGCTCACGTAGGTTATGATTATTTGCTTGCTAATGCCTTTCAGGTGCTACCTTGGTTTCGGTAGAAAACATGGATGAATCTGACTTTCTGATCCATACAATACAACCACTTGGAAATAAAGTAGGAGGCTTCTGGATAGGACTTTACAGAAATGTGGATGGTAACATCTTACTTTCAATATTTAATTGAAAAATGCTTTCCAAATATGAGGAAATTGAGTATAACTGTATTTTTACAAAAAATGACATGGTCTTCTGCTAAAAAATGGGTTACTATTAAATTTTTGAAGTCATATGTTGAGCTAAGGGGTTAAAATATCCATGAGATGATACATTTAACATTTTTTTAACTCTGTATGTTGCTCTTTAGGCCAGTGGTTGTGGCTAGATAATGCTGCACTGGACTTTGTCAACTGGGAGGAGAAAGAGTCCAGTGTGGAGCATCACTGCGTCGAAATGACTGCACCATCCGGCTATTGGGATAACAGTGATTGCTCTTCTGGAAAAGGATTTATCTGCAAAAAACCCAAAGGTAAGTCCTTAGCGACTCAGCCCTTAGTGACAGAGCAGATCTGTTTACTAGTAACTGTTACAGCCTTCCACCACCTGTCTAGAAGTAATTTCTGACAGTTTTGTTTGGCATATCCCACTTTTCTAAACATTTGCAGCTGCCTGTTTTTGCAGACTGCGAGCTCTTCCCGTCACTGTCTGTGCTCACATGAGAACATGGGAACGTGCTGCATGCACCCTCAGTTGAGAATGAGACTTTCAGAAAACTTTTGAATACCTAGCACTGGCATTGGTATGGCATCTGTCAAACACTTGTGCAAACTTACGACTTTTCCAGGAACTAAGTATTGTAACAGTTATTATACCCTTGCAAGGAGGAATTAATGTGAATAATCAAGCTTTGTCTTCAAGCTTGTTATACTCAAAAAATATATATTACTACCCGAGGTCAAAAACTGGCTTCATATTGGGCCTGATTCAACAACCTTTAAGCCAGTAATGCCTCAGGGATACTAAAAGGTTTGTGTTGCAATAATAATATAAGGAATACTTCCCTATCAAATGAAAACTTCAAGTCATTACAGAAGCTGTCTTATCAGCATTTCTGGAAAATTTCGTTCAATAGGGTATAGGCCAGACTAATGTTCAGATGTAAAAAAACACATGCACTATTCCCAAGTGGAGATAAAAAAGATATAATTGCCTGAAAGAAAGCACTATCATTCCATTCTCTTAATTTAGGTGTTAAAATCAATCTTACCTAAAAAATGGTAGTTGCCATCTTTAAACCTTTGTACATTCTTTTGTGGTAGCTGTGAGATCAGGTTTAATCTTCCAGCTTTTGCATTGTGCATTGTCCCCAGTAAATCATGGGAAACATCTTTGTCCTATGTGGAAAACCTGTGTAAAACAATTTTTAAGATTTCTTTGTTCAGATGGAAAGCTGAAAGAACATGATTTCAATACTAAAGACATATAAATTTTTAAATGAATGAATATTATAGCTTGGTAAAGTTAAGTAGGAAGGTAAAAACTTGGTAACGTATTTTTTGCCTCATTTATGTTGCCTTTTATCACAGACATATGTTATTAATGCAATGATAATACTACAGGGTTTTTTGTTCCTGTATAATTTTAGCAAAACAGTCAAACTTACGAATTCTAATGAAGTGTCATATTATTTCTCTCTGATATTCATTGAAGTTGAGCCAAGTGGGAGTCCTCTACAGCAAAAAGGTAAGAGTTTTCATAAGAAAATTAACAAAAATCCAGATACAAGAAGAACTTAAAATGAGTTTTCCAAATTACCCCCTTTTAGAGAAGAAGTGCTGCTGATGGTTACTGGGATGCATGGTTATGAATCATTCTGGTACCTTTTACGTGCACACAAGCACTCACATGTTCTTGGTCAACTGGACTGCTGCAGGGCTAACCCTGAGCTGAGAAGCTCAGCAGTGACCCAACTTGTGACTCACTTTGAGAACAAGCATGGAGAGCTTTAACTAGGCTGTTAAAACCTATGTAGATGCATAGGCAAATTTCTTCCAAAGGTATTGTAAATAATGTCACATAAAAATATTGTAAAACTAATTCCCAAATAATTAGCATCCCATATCCATATCTAAAGCATGCATTTTCATTAAATTCTTACAAGCATCCACTGCATGCACTGTCTATCACTGTAATCCAGATCCACTAAAACCATGTTAGCTTTAGCAACAGAGACCTGGCTACTGATCAGCAGCAATTCAGGGTTCAGATTTACACTGAACAGACTCCAAGTTCAGGCAGGGGAGAACATCTCCTGCATGTTTTCCGTGTTATATGTGGAATAAAAAAATATTAAGTTTTCTCACAGTTATATGCATTCGTTTCAGGCAAGGAAAAGAATGAAGAGACTCACCCACCTGTTCATGTCTCCGTTTGGCCACTCATTTTCTTGGCTATTCTCACTCTTCTTGGAGCTGGCATGTCAGCCTATTTCTACAAGAGAAAAAAGCAAAACCAACTATCAACAGATTCTGGCAATGAAACACTTCTAAAATGATGTGTCGATGACTGAAGAATTGGTGAGAATGGGTCCTGTGGCAAGTACCAACTCAGAGGAGCGAGTTACTTGCTGAAATGAAAGGATGTATCTGTTAAAAGTCTCTAGTGAGGATATCTGTAATCTTAAATTAAATCCCTTTTCTCTTTTTGCAGTAGCAGACTCCTTTATATCATGCATATTTTACAAAATCAGAATTACAGATTGAAGTTTAATTTTGTAACAGTCAAGATGTTCTCAAGTGCCTTAGCAAAAACACTAGTGTAAATAACTTGTCAAGAATAAATAAATGTACTGAAAAAGGATTATAAAAGTCAACTAGTGAGAATGAATATTCAATAAAGTGTAATTACTATTGAGAACTTCGTGGATCATAGAATCATAGAATCATACAGGTTGGAAAAGACCTCTAAGATCATCGTGTCCAACCGTCAACCCAACATCACCATGCCCACTACACCATGTCCCTAAAATACTGCAAAGAACTCAAAAAATAAAATCTGCCCAACTCTGTTACAATCTTGAACTCGTTTTGCTCCACAAACTTCACTCCATCAGACCAGCACTTCTATTGTTCCTTGTATCTGTATCCTATTACTCTTATAAAATGGTGCTTCATATACTTATCTCAGGTAACTTTGGGATAGAAAACCTTGCCATTTTCATTTTCGACTATGGAAAATACAGTTCATACTAGCAAAGGATATTAAGCTAAGTTGTAGGTTTTGGTCTTTTTTCAATCTGATAACATGATTGTTAACTGTAATATGAATTAAAATATTCTCACTCTTGCATTCTTCCTTCTTTTTGTTAATGCTTTGAAATAAATAAAGTTTTTATTAGTATAATTTTCAGCGTCAGACTTCCCTGTGAATTAAGTGAGAGGAAAGGGGAAGGGAGGTGCTCCTGTTTGCTCAATAACTTTTTTGTCAACAACAAGGAGAGCTGCTCTCCTCACCACTTCGAATTCAGCTTGAATAAATACCAACTTGCCATTTTTAAATGCGAGAAAAAGGAACTGAAAACTAAGGAATGTAGCAGATGATACTGTACTACAAATCTGCAAGAAGACTAAGTTTAAGATATTAGAAAAACAGTGGAAAGCAGTACAAAATAGCTTCTAGGTGAGCTGCCAATATAATTTAGACACTAAACACTTTATGAGGAAGAGTGCTTAGCAAATTGCCTCAGCAAACACCCTGCCTTCTCCAGGCTGCACATGGTCTACTGAGCAAGCTGTAAAGTTAAAAGAAATAATAATAAAAAATAATGAATTTTCTTTTCTAGGCACTGGGCTCCTGTTTTCTTGGCATAAATACATAAGAACAGGTTATTGCACAAGTGAAATGCAGCACGCAGGACACTGACCCGAAAAAGTTTGTACCAGCACCAAGCTCATTGGTCATGTGAAAAGGGCAGCTCTGAAGTTCTCAGTTCTTCTTTTAGCCTACCCCAGTGTCTGCACTAATGTGCCCCCATCACTCTGCAGCCTTGGGGAGCTGAATCCTCACAAGCATCCATGTACACAAGAGGGGGAATAAAGCCCAATTTGGACAGGAGTGTGGCTGAGGTCCACTTCGTGAGGCAGAGGAGGGAATGAGGAAGGAATTGTGTCCTCCAGGTATTTTCCCTTGGGATCCTCTCTGTCGGAGCTGTTTCATTTTGTGATTTCAGATGTACCTGAAATATGGTTTCACTCAGTAAACTCAGCTTCTATTTCTCTCCCACCCCATTGTTGTCTGTGGCACCACTCAGCTTTACGACTTTTGGCTACTCTTGCAAGCCTTCCTCACACTAAACTTTCCCTGAATATCACCTGCAAATAGAATAGCTATTACTAAACAATTTATTCAATTCCTCTTTTACAGAAATCCAGCCATTTTTTTTCTGAAAATGTTTTTCTCTCTTAGTACTTTACTAACAGTCAACAAGTTTAGCCAGTTCTTGCAATAATTTTCCCTAACACCTTATAAATAAAAGCAAAGATAGTTGTTCCTCATATGACATCTTCTGTTCAGCTTCTATATATATCTCACTACTGACTATTTCACTTCTTGCTTTCTTCAATTTCGCTATCACAACTTCTTTTAATTTCACTGATGTAAATAAACAGAAGGAACAGTAGGACTTGTCTGCGTGTGAAAATTTGCCAGCACAGTTGCAGTGTAGTTGTACAAGAATTGCCATGCCAATATAAGTCTTCAGATGAGCACTTTGCTCACAGATTAAAAGGAGCTTTTCCAATTTAGTTTACATTTGGCTTTGTCCTGGAACACCTTCATTAGGAATTTCTCAGATAGAAGAACACATCCTTTTGCTTGACAAAAGTATTCCAGGCAAGAGTTTCCCTCTTGTTACAGGGAAGCTTGCCATAAGCCTATAGCATTGAACATCACTTCTTTCAGATCTTCTACAAGTAGTTATAAACAGTCCAGCCTCAAACTGTGATCAAAGCAAGCAGTGTAACAGTGCAGAAAAAAAGCAATTTTAGCCCTCAAAGTGAGCAATAATTCATAATGCACTGAATACTACAGATCCTGTAAAATTTGCTCTCTTTCTTCTAGATATGTAGAACTGTGACATTATAGTGATGTACTGAACCTACATGGTTTTGTCTTCCTTTATTTCTGAGATATAAGGGTTAAAGCAGAGACTGAGTTTTTAATCAACGATATTTCACTGCAGATTTCTTTCCACCAATTCTCAAGTTGCTTTTTTAGAGGTCCATCCTGTGTAGCACCCCAACAAATGACCTGTATATAATACTAGCAAAGTGCCAGAAAAAGACAAATGTCACTACGTCTAGTTACAAGGATGGAGACTTCAGTTTTGGAAGTGACTCGCTCTTCAAAGAGAGCAGTGTTTGCAATGTGCACTTATTTCAAAATAACATGTGACAGGATATTTCCTTATTTAGAGCAGAGAGCTTTATCCATCAACCCTTTGACACAGAGAAGGACCTGTTAGTATCCTCACTCAGAAGGATTTTATACACTGCCAATCTTATAGTCCAACTTTTGGTGGAGGAATGAAAAGCAAACTCATTTGCAATGAGTTTCTCCAGGTTCCTGGTTTTTCTTTCCCTCGTGCATGGTTCGTTACAGTCACTGGGTAAGTTTCCTTTTGGTTTTGTGTTAAACTAGATATGAAAATGCTTTTCCTTGGGCAGCCTTATGGTTTTAATGCATAGACTGATTATTTTGTTTTTGTTATCAGATTTGATGCATGTTCTAAAGAGTATGTTGGGTATTATCCTGGCAGTTCTTGATTCACAGAATAAAAGAGGGGAGATGTAGGGATGTTGGGGAAAATGGAGGTAATAAGAGCAGGATCTTTAAACTGGAGTTTCTTTCTGTGGAAGTATTAAATCAGATGGCACTGCATGGGAGGGCAGTGAGAGATGAGGAAGCATGGAGCTCTTTCCATTTACCCTCCCCATCACACCCATGGTGCAGTGATCAGTCAAAGGGTTTTAGAGCCATATTTTCATGATAGCTGTGCAAGTTTCTTTTTCTGCTTCAAGACATGAGGTGTGAGAAGGAAGAACTGGCTCCTCCCCTCCAGTCTGACCAAATTAGAAGAGCAGTTCTAGTCTGAAGATGTATATCACTCATTGGGTATACCTATAGAGAGAAACGGTAAAGCAGTAATGCATGTAGAACTGAGCGGATGAATGTGTTGCATGAATGTGAGACTGAGAGTGTATATCAGAAATTTCAAGATGAAAGAACACTCCCGTAATACTGTGATAGTTTAAAAAGATGAAGCATTGCTAACCTTAAAGAATCTGAGTTGAGGGTGAATCTGCAAGACCTCTCCAAGTGCAGAAATGTGCAATTGAAACCTAAAATTTTTACTGTGTAAATATGCTCATGACAACCTGATCTGTATTCTCTCTGGTCTGCTATCCTTTTTCTTAAAACAATTAATGAAAAGATGGAGTGATAAAGTGAACCTATTGAGCTGTATGGAATACAACAATGCAGTGAATTCATTGTTGTCAGAGATCTACTTGTGGTTTTTCTGTCTTCAGGAACCACAACTTATCAGCAACTTATCATCACAGAATTTTACTTTCCTACAAGGTATATATCTCAAACTCTAAACACAGTATTTAAACCCCAAATTTTACTAAAACAACATTTTATTTAAAATTTCTGGCTACACAAGGGGGAAAAATGATAAAAACTAATTAAAAAAGATGGTGTGACCCCTCAGTTTAGATAGACAAATATACTGATAGATAGATCCATTACCAGAAAGTCAGATTTATGATTTTATGATTATTTTCATATGTCCTCTTAGCTGTTTCTTCCCCATAGATACCTTTACATTACAAGGAAACGCCAATGGACAGCCATGTGTATTCCCTTTCAAATATGAAGGCAAACAGTACAGTGGATGCACAGCTGCTGGTAGGTCAGATGGCTGGCTCTGGTGTGCGACAACTGCAGACTTCGATGCTGATAAACTGTATGGATTTTGCCCACTAATAAGTAAGTTCTGCATTTCATTTATCAGCTTGTTGTCATGAAACATTGTTGAGCTACCTATTGAGCTACCAGGTTCATTATCAGGTACCAGCTGCGCACCCTCATGACAAACCTTGTCAGAGCAGCCCAAATTAAAATCATCTGACTGAACCTTAGCCTGAGTAGCCAAGTGCTCCTTCTATAGCGAGCGGAGAGGAAGAGGTGCCTCCAGAGCGTGGTGCAGCCCAGCCAGGTTCTGACTCACTTGCTGGAGGTGGCTGTTTCTCTTTGTGGACCAGAGAGGTGAGGAGGCTCTTTGGTAGCTCATTTTATGTGACTTAAGTGCATGGCATGACCAGCATGAATTTAGACCGATATCTTCCTTTCAAAAAATTCCCATTGCTCTTTATCCCTCAGGCATGTCCTGTAGGTCAATTTTCACTTAAACTGCTATATACTGATTTTTCCCCTTAACATCCATTTCCTATCTTGTTCTTGTCTCCTATTGCCAGCCTACACAAAAATGCTGCTGTTAAAATTATACTCCTCTCCCATCTTTGTACCATCTATCTTCTGCACCGAACTTAAGTTTGGATCCCTCCACCTCAGGGGACAAACTGTATCACTTTTCTCACCACTGCCTTCCCAGTAACACAACAGTTTCACAAGGTTTTGTGAGTTGTTCTGCAAAAAAAAAAGACTGCAGCTGATCTGCACGTTGGTGCTACACAGACTCTTCTTATAGCTCCTCGGGCTGTCAAGGGCCAGGTTCTGCCATTTTTTAAAAAGCTGCTTCTCTTGACGATGAGCTAGAAGAGAGTTCCTGCCCCGCAGGGACAAAGAGCCTCCAGGGTCAGATTTCACCTACACACTTACTTTCCTCCTCTGACTTCACCCTGGAATCTCTTTTTTCAATCAACAAATATGTCTAGTTTACCTAGTACTACATTTTGTGTAAAAGAAAATTTAAAAGCAAATATTGGAAACCCATTCACTCCCTTCTAAAAACTTAGAAATTTAAAATAATGTTTTTAAATTCAAAAAAATTACACTTTTTTTTTTTAATTAATGCCTAATCTGATTTCAGTTTTTCTGGTGCTTTAAAATTGATGATAGCATACAGTTAATAATGTGCATTTTTACAGATTTTGTATGGTTATGTACTTCATTTGCTTGTAGTTGGTGCAATGTCAAGCCTCTAACAGCACTGCTCTGTGTCACTTCTTCTTCCAGATGACACAGAAAGATTTTGGACAGAAGATATTTCAACTGGCACTCACTATCAGATAAACTCAGAATCAGCTCTAACATGGCACCAAGCAAGGAAAAGCTGTCGGCAGCAAAATGCAGATCTATTAAGCATCACAGAGATTCATGAGCAAGCATATATAGGGGGTAAAATGATAGAGAACAAGACCTTAAAATATATTGCCCCAGAGCTTTAGAGGATGAAGTTGGCTGCCTTGTCTTCTGTCTCAGTGAAGAAGACAGGGTGTCAGGGGTGGTTCAGCAGCTGCCAAAAGGGAGATGATCTGAACTGCCCTTCCACTGGAGTGCTTTTTTATGAAGGGTTGGTCCCAAACCTCTGTAGGGGGGGAAATGGCCCCATCCCACCTTTGTGCTCCAGGTGGGAGCTACGGCATCTTCTGCAGCCTGTCCCAGGGGAAGGGTTTGCTCCGCTTGCCTTCATGCTGGTGCACTCATTCCTGAGCAGGGCTATGGTCTGCTCCCCAAATTTACCTTTTTCTTCTGTGTTTCAAGCATTATTAATCTTTCTAGAAGAACATATGATAACGGCTAGATTGGTCTTAATATGGGTACATTTGCATATATAAACTCTAAATAACTCCATTGGATTTCAGATACAAGTATCATGGTATCAATTTGGTTATAAATGGTGTGAAGGAGGCTTTGAAACCACTCACATAGAAAAAAATCTGGAAGCAACTAATTGGCACACTGCCTTTGTCTTTTGGATGTGTTTACTCCATGAAATCTGTTACAGAAACATTTTAGCACAATTCCCTGATGAAAATAAGGTATTTTTTGCATCTCTTACGTTGTAATGAAACAAAGTGAGAGAAGTATACTCTTATTTAAGTAGTGAAATAAGATGTTCATTTGCCCTTTTAGCTACTGAGATGTCTGCTGAATCAATATTTATTCATTTTACTTTTTTAATCTGTGTACCTCAGTAATGCAGAAAGTACCGGTTTGGGGCTGGTTTAAACTAAGAAATATAAATTTCTTACTTTTGACTTTATTTCTTTTAGATGAACTTGCTAAGAATGAGAATAGGGAGATACAATTGACTTTTTTTCTAATTTAGAGCTAACTAAAAAATTCAGTTTTGCATTCTGGATTGGATTGAACACTTTGAATTTCAACAGTGGATGGCAATGGGCTGGGGGCAGCCCTTTCAGATATTTAAATTGGGCTCCAGGTAAGAACTGTATCTATTTTGTTATCTTTGAATGGATTCTGGTAAGACACCAACTAATAAAAACTGCCCTAGCTACTTTCATTTCAGGAAAGACCATTCTGATTTATAATAGCTGAAGATCCAGATTTTTATTTTAAGAAGTACACTTCCAAATTACAAATCACAAAGTTCACAGCTATAGCAAGTTCTTTTATTTTCTTATATAAGCAAAGAACTTGTTTATGAAAGCAGGGTATCATTTGGAGTGATATACAACCCTACAGACCAGAGATCAGAATTTTTCCATAACGTGTTGCCCAAGAGTATAAATATAAATCAAATCTTCCAAAGTAGCAAAATATTTAGAAAATAATGGCGCTATGTTGTCTGGAGAAATTTCAATATTATTGAGAGGCTTATTGAGCCAGCTCATAATTCCTCAGCAGTTTATGCAAAATTGCACTGGGCCACCTCAAAGAAAGGAGACAGGGGTGGGTTTGTGGTGCTCCTCACACGTGGGGAGTTCTTCCATTTGCTTGTTGGTTTTCTTTGTGCCATGAGTATTTCAAGCTGCCTCCTGTTTTGGAAAAGTTACAATGTGCTAAAGGAATAATTAAACTCTCCTCTAAGTTTTCAAAAATTCTGTATCAGGCAATTTCTTTTGCTGCTTACAGAGGTTTTTACACACTGCAACAGAAAAGAGAAAAGCCATTTTATAGGAAAGTAGAATTGTGAAATTCTTGAGATATACTGGAAGGATGGTGTAATTTAAAACTGAATATTTTTAAAGTTTGGAATTTTTTGACACAGCATAGTGCTCTAGCTTCAGCTGTTCTGTCTGTGAGCACCAGGATATCAGGAAAAGAACCAGAAATTTCACAGTACTGTCATGACACAAAGTCAATGGAGGGTCATTACTTCACTCTCAAAGCATAGACTAAAAGCAGCATCCTATAAACTACACCACCAGTTATCCTATGGGAGAGGGCTTCTTCATATTAAACATTGAAGAAATCAGAATAGGTTGATGTTTCTGCTGATAATATGATGGCTTTGTTAATCTTTTTATTTATTTTTGCTGTGAGATTCTGTTTTCCTCTCTTACTCAAAGGAAGTCCTTTCTTGCTCCCTGGGAAAATCTGTGGAGTGATGAATCCCAGAAAAGATGCTAAATGGGAAAACCAAGCATGTAACCAGAGACTCGGCTACATTTGTAAAAAGGGAAACTTCATTTTAAAGTCTGACATTATACCCGAAGGTAGGTTAGTCAAATAAAAAGAAAGCTTTTTCTTTGACTTCTAGAAAGACCAATCTATAAAGATCTGCAAATGATAAAAGGTATGCAACATTATTTTTCAACCAAGATGTTAGAAACCTTTGAAAAACACAGCTATACATGCGCACACAGCGTTTTAGATACTGCTTTTGTCCTCCCATTGTGTATTAACCATCCAGAGAAGAATATTATTATTTTGTTCCATCACTCTATCATTCATTCTTGCAAGACAGATAAGAGCTGCTGGCAACCAGTGCCAGCAATCAAATTTGCATAAACACAGTAGAAATTTTATGCTTCTCATTTTCTTCTCATTTGCTCCAAATGAGCAATTGCAGTTATTCTAATATTAATGCAGAAAATCCTCTTCTGATGAAACAGTATGCAATGAGCAGAGCAGGAGGAGCAGCAGTATTCACACAGGCTAATTTCATCCATGGGCCACCCCGACCTGGGGCTTCAATGACACAACGTGGCCATGAACATGGCACATGCAGGAGGGATCTGCTGGAGGCTGTCATCTGGGAATGTTATAAAAGCTACTTTTAAAGAAGTAGTTATATTAAAGAAAGTAGAGAAATAATTTCAGAGAATCCTTATTCCCCTATTAACCTTAAAAAGAAATGCAGGACTCTCTTTTTAAAGCAAGCTTAAAGGTAAGCTTTTAAAGATACTTAGGAATCTAAGTAATAAAAAAGACACTGAATTAGTATGAAGAGAAAACGACCAACTCTGCACTAATTTGCACTGCTTACCGACTGGCACTTATCAAAGAACTACTTCACACTTTTCCATATCCGAAAATTATGTGTGTTTGCAAGAAGACATGGAACAGGAGGCAGAGCCTAATGTCAGCCACTGCATGCAGCACGGGAGACCATGACACACTGACTGAACTGCTCTGGGGGGTGAAGAGGGGAGAGGCTGATGTCTGCTTTGGTCTCTCTTTCCTCCCAGAGCATTATTTCAAATTGTATTTCTGACACAATGTGGGCATTTTTCAATGATTCTCTGCTTAAGGGGACACCATTCTATTTGCATAGTTCGCATACTGTGCCTTAACGATATTTGTTTTTCATTTGAATGTATTTGCATTTCTAACTACAGCTTTATGTTTATTCATATAGTCCCACTTTTGTAAAGAGTGCTTGAGAGACCTCATTCTAGTGTCCTTTATTTTCCTCTTACAAAATTGCTCTGAAAAATTGTGCTTTGATTTTAGAGGAATTGAGACCTATTAAGTGCCCAGATGGCTGGTGGCCATACGCAGGCCACTGCTACAGCATTCAACGGGAACCCAAAATATGGAAAGATGCTCTGACTTCATGTAAGAGGCAAGATGCAGATTTGGCAAGTGTCCACAACATTGCTGAATACAGCTTTCTAGTATCACAGCTTGGTTACAGTGAGTATATATGTAGGCCTGTATTGTGTTTGCCCCATCTGTAATGTAAAAGCTGGGCTTCATATTAAATATTAATGCTTTCTCTGAAATGTCACAAGTGGAAGGCTGAATCTGAATTATGGTGGTCTTTTATGTTGTTGCTGTTGCATAAACATAGAAGTATATTTATATTTATCAAGAAATAATCTACATTGTAAAACATTATAAAGTGGGAAAAGAAAAAAAAATGGTATTCCTAACAGAGACACATAAAGATCTCTAAATATTGTATTTCTGGCATCTTTATTCTGTGTTCAATATCTTCAGAACTGAGCTCCAAACCCAGAAGAAATTTAACTTCTTGCTGAGATAAAAATCTCTTACTGAGGTTAACGTCTTGCTATACCTCCTTCTAAGAAAACAATATCTTTTAACTTCTGATTTTCCTTGGATCTGTAGCAACCAGTCCTGACGCTTGCTGCACATGCTGGACTTGGTGAACACCCTTGACAGGCCATTACAAGCCCTCTAATGCTTCCCCATTAAGGAGATGTATTGGCAGATGTCTTCGTGGCTTGGGCTCAGTGTGATCTCCTGACGGGTGGGGACACTCACAGCCACTCACTGTCCTACCCTCCATGCTAGGGGCCATTTTGTTGTTCTAAGTCACAGATACTCGGAAAGTTTGCAAAAATCTTATGCCAGCCATAAAAAGCCCTGTGTTTATTAAACTCAGGATTTCTGGATAGAATCTGAGCCTTTTCAGTACAGACCAAGGCATCTCTTACTGCAGATCGGAGAGGAAACCAGCATTTTTGTTAAAGCATGAAGACCACCTCTCATGTACCACATCCCAAATTTATCAGTCCCTGTTTGTTCACTGTATTGTGTAGCAGACCATAAGCAACGCTTTTTCTTTTCATGCTTCAGAGCCAACAGAAGAGCTGTGGCTGGGTCTGAATGACCTGAAGGCTCACTTCTATTTCGAGTGGAGTGACGGGACGCCTGTGACATTCACCAAATGGCAGCGCAGGCATCCCACCTACACAAACGGTCTGGAGGACTGTGTTGTTATGAAGGGGCAGGTATAACCATGCAGTCGTTTTATAGTAATGCAAACTAGTAACTACATCAGTCTGAAATCACTTGCCTTTATATACTTATTCAGGAGTCATTCTATATCCTAGCTTAAAATAGCTTTCCCCATAAATTTGGCATCAACCAGAAGAGACGTTCTGAGGACAGGAGAGATCAGAAACAGAGAGGTAGCATTTTTCTAGTGCTACCTTTTGAGATTTCTTATCTGGTGGAAAGCCTGATCAGAAATTTTACATTAGATTCATTCTCTTGGCTGCAACAATGAAAAAAGTTATAGCTCTGGGAGAGGAATGGGGATGAACTAGTAAATACATTGTGTGGTTATCATAGATGCTATTTGCATACCTCATTTTCCAATCCAATAGACCATTATGTCCCTAAATGTCACTTCATTGAGACATGGCATTGAGGCATGGAGACCTGGCACTAGGGCATGTTTCTTCAGCTGTGACATAAAGAGAGCACTAACACCTACCTGACAAATACCTAACCTAAAACCTATAGTACTTCTGACTGCTTGGTTCGCAAACTTTATTTTCTTGCAAGTCATTGTTTGACACATTTACATGCACGTGCGTGCGCACACATACACACACAAAAAGTGTCATGAATTTTAAAAGAAACAAATTGAAAATACTGTTATGAAAGAAATGCTGTTATTGAAAGAACTGTTATATCACAGAATAATATTGATGTTTGCCAGTATTAGGCATCAATAGAATTGATCCTAAACCAGATTTTATGGGGGGAAAAAACTCCTATTTAATTTTTATTTTTTACGTAATTCCTTTTTTAAAAGAAATCAGTCATTTTCAGAGTCTTCTCCTTGATGGATAAAATAGTTAGATTTACTGCAACACACTCGGATGTGCATTAGTTCAGTTTCATTGATCTTTGTTCCAGAAGTGTAGTGCAATAATCCTGCTCTAAATGCAGATCCATTAGCCCCAAATGAGATATATCTTTACAAACATAGTTATGATAGCAAGTAATGCTGAGACTTCAAGATGTTATTTATTTCCTTCTTTCATCTCAAAACAGCATCAAATGGATCTTAAACCAATCCTGACAGATGTGTCTATTTTTTTTTTAAATAAATCTCCAGCAATGATCCTATTGCCTTCCTAGGTAGTATATTTCAGTGGGCCTTGTAGTGAATAAAGAGGAAACCACTAGTTTTCTTATGTTTATGAATGTCCCTTTTTTTACATTTGTTTCTTCTCCCTGCTATTCTAGGATGGATACTGGGCAACTGATGTTTGTGATAAGCAACTTGGTTACATCTGTAAAAAGAAGCCTTCATCACAATCGTCTGAAAAAGAGACAATCGAGGACCCAGGCTGCCCGAAAGTAAAGGCTCTCTCATAAGTTAATTATGTTGGGAAAAATGAGCAGGAATTAATTTGCTGGTTCTTGCATCTTTTAGAGTCTTTGTGTTCATATCTTCTAGAAAATCTACTCTTGAGGAAACCTAGTCTTTTCCTACTAGCAATTTACTAATATATGTGCATTTTTCATTTTTGCTGCGAAAATACTCAAGAAAGTCAAGATTCATTTACATGTACATGAATACTGCCTTTCCATTCCCAGATCAGGCACCCTGTGACAAAATTACATATATCTTTTAAATCATAATTTCACCACTATTCTCTCTGTTTATGCTCTTAGCCTAACAACACATGTAAAATTACCAAAAGCCACTTTGCCTCTTCTCTCAGATCTGCTATTTAAAGTCTTTATAAAGTCCTTACTATATACGAACGATAAAAGAAAGAAAATAATTTCAAAACAGAAAAGGATCAGCTTTTCTTACCATGCTCCTACCGATGGACTACTTAGTTGGCCTTTGAGTGATAACAGCAGGTTATATTTTTCCAAACGAGTAATTTTTCCAGAATTGACCTTTTCAGAAAACCATTACATCTATATTGGTCAGCACAGATCTCTCTAAGAGCAGGAGAAGCAGAGGCGTTTTACTGATATTCCTCCTTTCTACCCTCCCCACAAACAAGCACTGACTGGATTTCTCTTGGCTCAGAAAGTCTCTTTACCCATTGCACTTATGGATGGCAGAGGCAGCTTTGGGGAGCTGTGCTTGTATGTGAATTCATTTCCATATTGCAGTATTTTTTATTTCATTATGTCAGATCCCGCAGCTCTGGAAGGCTGGAGCTGCAGCTCCCCCCTGAATGAATCACAGGCTCGATATGGTGCAGTTTGCATAATCCCAGCCTTACAGGGCACTGGAAAGCAATAGCAAATAGCATAGTCACAATTTTCTTTGAAAAGTCATGTACATGTAAAAGAGATGAAAATTAAGATCTTGATGTCATCCTTTAAACAAAAAAGGCCTTCTGTAGGAGCAAACAGCAACAAAAAAACCCCAGCTTTTGTTTATTAACAGATCGGTCCAGTCTCATCTTGGTTTTAAGCTTAGCTGCAACAAATTTAACATCCAATATTTATACACAAAAGAGCAGAGCTAATTTCTATATTGAATTCTCTTCCAATTTCACATTAAGAACCTTATGTTTGTCACAGGGTTGGAAAAGATATGGTTTTCACTGTTACTTGGTGGGCTCTGCAGTTTTGACGTTCTCAGAAGCAAATAAGACATGTGAACAGAGCAAAGCTTATCTAGCTACGGTGGAAAGCAGGTAGGAAAATATCTTTTTTTATACTTCTAAATCAGTGCCTCTGGTGGAGAAACTTGCAAAACTTGTCAATTTGTTGAACTCTTCAAAGTGTTTTATCAGCACTTTTCAAAAAATTTGTAGCAGTAAGCCAAGTAAAATTGTCCATGCAGGAAAAAAAAAGACTCAATGTTTTACTCAATATATTATAACAGTTTTCAAATTTGGGGGGTTCTTGAGTTAAACAGTTTTCTCTTATCTTTCAATTCCTAATTAAAGCAACTTCTATGTTATTTTTGGTTTTTTTTCTGTTGGAAAGTAGTTACTACAATTTTCATCTATTTATTGATGGGTGTTATGTCATTATGATAGTAAAGCTTTAACAAAAATATTTTCCTAAACTACCTTCTAAGCCAAATTCTGAACAAATGTAGGAAATCATCCCCAGGACCTGCCCCACCACAGCCAGAATGTATCATCTCCAACGCACCCATATCTCAGTCAGGCTTTGCAGGCTTCATGGCCTCTGAGGAACATGACTACCCTCAGAGGTGATGGCTAGCAGAGCTGACAGTTTGGTCCTGACTTGGTGGTCTGTTTGAGGCATGTCAAAGATTTGGAAAGGCAAGTAAAACAGTAAAATACGACTAGAAGGCCATGTGAGCAGTGATTTGCGACATTTCACAGAACTGGGTGGAAAGAAGATGCTTCCGCTGAAAGGAGAAGGTTGTCCCTCACCAAATTCTTTTGACCACACTTAAAAGCCTGATGAGGTTTTGCCTCAATTTCACTGAGGAGCTGTTGCCTTGGGGTCATGCTAGCATGATAGTGATACCTCTATTTGTACCACTTTTAGATTAATATTGCAAGGTAATAGGTTGTGAATGAACACTGTTTTCCACTTCAGAAATGAGCAAGCCTTTCTGATTAGTCTGATGGGGCTGAGGTCTGAAAAATATTTCTGGATCGGTCTCTCCGACACAGAAGAACACGGGAGTTTCAGGTGGACCAGTGGTGAAACTCCTCTCTTCACACACTGGAACACAGCAATGCCAGGTAAGCTCTGCACGGCCTCAACCCTTGTGATAGGAGTGCAGCTGCAATTCATGCTGGTTTCTGCTTTCCATCCCCTGGTGTTAGAAATTAGAGTAGGCACTTTCTTTTGTGCTTGTAGCTATAGGTGGGCAACACCATCAGACCTTGTGTTTGACGCCAGTGCAACAAGCACCGTCACAGCTGAGTGTCAGGAGTTGTGTAAGTCAATCTCCTGCGAAGCTGTACAGAAACAGATTTGTAATGGGTTAGACTAAAGGCAATACTGTGCAGGAGTTAACAAGGTCCATGGTCTCATCTCTTTCAACTTTTTAACACCAGTTAACAACAACTCATCAGATTCAGAAAAATTATTACGGACAGTTTTTTGACCCACAAGGTGTATATGTGAGAAACGAGCAGCGAATGTCCAGCTGTTTTGCATTTCAGCAAAACAAATTAGCATCTATGTGAGAACTCTTGCCTTCACGCTAGCTAGTTATGCCTTAAAACAAACTTCTTGTACTTGATATCAGCCTTCTTGAAATTGAATTACCTGGATATTGAGAACCTCAAAGTAATTGTCAGGCCATCTGCGTCTGTGAGGCTCATTGGCCCGTATCTGGGCTCTGGCAGGAGGTGTTAAAAATAATTTTATATCCAGGATGGTTTTTAGTCTGCATAATCTTCATCTTCCTTTTCATCATTTTCTGTGAATAAAAGCAAAGGTCTCATTTCTTAGAGAGCAATTAAGACTTCGGTTTTACTCATTTCTTTTCCGTATCAAAAAGGAAAAGAGCAAGGCTGTGTTGCCATGGGAACTGGAATTGCAGCTGGATTATGGGATGTTGTTAGCTGTGAGAAGACAGCAAATTATCTTTGCAAACAGCAGGCAGAGGGAGTGCCGCCTCCTGCTCCTCCGGTACGGGTCCCTGCAGCTGCCTGTGCCGAAGGCTGGGACGGAGCCTCCCGGGCAGACTCGTGCTTCAAAGTAAGTGTGTGTCTACCTTCACTGTGAGCCTGAGCACGGGGCAGCCCGGGGGTCCGTGCCCTGGTCACCGTGGTACTCAGGGACCCAGGCGCTGGGTCATTTTTTGGGAATGATCTTCTCCATGGTATTCAAGGGCAAAAAAACATGAGAAAATCCATCAAATATAATGAAAGTCAACAATGGAAAACCTAAAACAATGAAAACAGAGTGCTACAAATGTGCTTGCTTTTATTAAAATGCCAGGTGAGAACCTCACCTAATTTATTTGCTTCCAGGAATTTGGGACTTGAGAAAAACATAGTATCACATGTCCAGAGCTGGCAGTGTCACTTGCATAAGACAACATTTCTAAGAGAAAACTTATGGAAACCTGGCCCTCTGCCAACCTTTTCTCACACTGCATGTGATACTTTTAGATCCAGGTTTAGTTTGACATTGGTGACTCTTCAGCAAGTAAAGGTTTTGGGCATTCTCTTGATTTAGCTAAAAATGCCTTAAAAAGTCTCCTTTTTGAAAAGAAAAAAAAAGTAAAGAAAAGGCAAAATAGATCAAGTAAAAATAAATACGCAACATTGCTCTTCCAGGTCTTTACATAAGTATCCTCTCACTTTCTTTCTTGAGACTCTCTGCCTGTTGGGAGGCCAGAGATGATTTTATAAGGGTCTTAACTTCTATGTCACACTTAATTATTGTTGCTAACATTATTGGTTCTGCCAATTTCCAAAATGTTGATTATCCTTTCCCAAAATGTCAAGCATCCAGTTCCTTACTTCAAGAATGTACGTACTTCATACTAGAAAGTGGAGCTATTTGTATGCTTGCACCACCATACAAAAATCTCTTCCCCAGCCAGGGTCAGCACCTTGCAAAACAGCTTTCTCCATCCATACTATCTTTTCTATTCCAACCTATTGGTTTTCCCTCCACCTTCCATTTCTCAAAAATCTCCTGCTTTCTATGGTGAAATACCACAACTGAGCTATTCTGTCTTTCTTTGAGCCTTTCAGTGGTCAAAGTTCCAATTAAGTTATAAATTATTTTTTTCTTCTTTGTACGTTGTGATACGTTTTGTTTTCCTCAGATGCCTATGCTACTCTTGCCTTATTTTAAAATAGACACTTTACATTACTGTTTAATATTATAGGTCTTGAGAGACATTATGTTGTCTCACTCAAGAATAAAGGGGTGCGAAAGTGATACTGATTTTAATTACATAGGCAATTATATATTTTTATATGCCAAACTTTGCACATTTAGTAATTTATTTTTACTTTTTTTTTCTCAATAGTTTTTTGTGAGAGAGGGAAACCAAAAGAAGTCTTGGTTTGAGGCTGAAGAATTCTGTAGAGAAATAGGAGGAAATCTGGTCACAATCAATACAAGAGAAGATCAAATTTTATTATGGCAATTAGCATCGTGAGTACTTGTACAATGATACTTTTTCATGTCCATGCTGTGTTACACAAGAATTCCTTCAAAATATATCTGGAGCGGGGCAAGTGAGTGAATAAACACAACCAAACTTTAAGTTAAAATGGAAATTTTTGATCTGGAAATATCATCCTGAAACATTGCTTTTTCAAAAAAAAAAATCTTGAATATTTCAAACAGGCTTTCATATTTTTGAAATTTTCATCACAGGTTTTTGCCAAGGCTGTTCTCCAGATCTGATCAACTTTGTACATGTTAGTCCCTCTTCCAAAAGGGAGACAATAAAATGTTCAGCTTTAACTGTGCCTTTTTCTAACTGGCTGCAAGTCATATTTTAATCAACGCATTCAAAAAAACCCTTGAGTTAATGGGTAATGTAAACCAAAATGCAAGGACTCAATGTGGAAATTTTCTGACTACAAACTGAAGACTCCCGAAATCAAACAGGAATTCATTTTAATTAATTTTTGCTAGCAATGTAGATGCCATGTCTTGCCCACAATGTAGAAATTATGCCATTATTTTCCCCCAAAATTAGACCACTACATTCTGATTGTATTCCGTAATGTCAAGATATCTCAATGGCACATAACATATAGCTATTTAACCAAAACTGTTTCACATAGTGGTGAATCTAGGTTTAATTTCTCAAATAGATTTAAAACTGTCATATAGAAAAGTCTTCGTGATCTCACCCTTCTTCATTTTATTATTTCTCTGTACCGTGAGAAGCTGAATGTTTTTACTTGTCTGTTAAGTCTCTTTGCTTTAGACCGTGAAATCTTTGTGGAGGGAAATCTTTGTGGTATGTAGTGAATGAAATAGGAGTCTATTTTATCTGGTCCATAGGTACAACAACATAAATAGCGTGAACTATTAAATAAACTACATAGGAAGTGCCAAGAAGAAAATCAAAGCAGTTGAAAAACAATTTTCACTATTTTTCATTTGTTAAATTGTATTATAGCTCTCTATTGATGTTTTACTTTTGCTAAAGCCTCTGTCTGTGAACTCCAAGCCAAGAGCTGTGTTGCAGCCACAAGGATGAGACCCTGAGCTAGCCCTGTGCCACATCACTTGTCCATTAACTTACATTCAAATATGGCAAGTCTTGTCCCAACAGAGAGCACTGTCAAACCCTTTGACAGAGTGCAGGCAGTGAGCCTGGCTATGGGCCCACAGTGAAGGAGCAGCTCCCAATTCAGATGTGACAGAAAGCACCATTTATATCATGGCCCCTCTTTCTACGCTTATGTATCTATATTGTATGATTTGTTTTAGAGATAAAGGACTGCACACTCAGGCTTTCTGGATCGGTTTGTTTCTCTTAAATCCTGATGACGGATTTGCCTGGATTGATGGATCCCCTGTGAGTACTTATTTGCTGGATATTAATTGACTTTCTGTCCTTTAGAATATATAGATTTTCATCTTTTTATGCCTTTTTTGCAATCTCTTTAAACCTTCGGCAGGTGCATGGCAGCCCTTTATCCATCAGCTGAACAGCTGTAGTGCACAGTGATGGCATTGTCTTAACACACTAATGGAAGTACAAAATTGCCTCTGTTTCATCCCTGGTACCATGTTATATCCCATCTTCCGTACTCCACACTCTTAGATCCTCACAGCATCCCAGACCGGGCACTGCTGTATGTCAGTACAGAGAAGTCAGGTTGCCATCTTTCACAAAACGAGATAAACACAACTCCCTCCGCCCATCAGTTTTTTCTCCATCAGACATGTTTTTTCTATACCGTGTCATCTTTACACCTTCTCCGGGGAGCAATGGGGAAAGTGAGCTGATCAGCATGACTTTCACAGCCCTCTCAGACCTATCTGAACTCCTATGATCCCATAAACAAGGTACTTGAGATGATGAGATCCTGAAATTGTGCTACGATGGCAATCTCAATTACTTCCACTCAGCTCGAATCACATAGTAATTGAGATGTATTTCCAACACAGATAATTTATGAGAACTGGGATGAAGATGAACCCAACAACCATGAAGAACTTGAACATTGTGTTATGTTCAATAGATCACCTCAAATGCGCTGGAACGACTTGCGCTGTGAACATTTACTTAATTGGATTTGTGAAACAAAAAAAGGTATGATTACTTCCCCATTTAATTGAAGCAATAAACCCAAGTTCAAAAACAAATTGAAAAGAAGAAAGATACTGGGAATTGCTCATTTTAAAACCAGTTGCAGTGAAGGCAACACATAAAGCAAGAGGAATGAATCAAGATATTTCAATTGTACTCAGATGCAGGAAGTTAAAGATGTCCCTATTACTTTATCTCTGGTTTTATCTCTTTCTGCCATGGGTTGAATAAATTTGCAAGGCAAAGGTACTTATCACCTCTCCTTTTATTGCCTCCCTGTATTTCTATCTACTTCAGGCTTACCCAGTAAAGCCAAAGATGCAGGACACTAGAGTTCTCTGTGCAAAAGAGAAAAAAGCTTTGCTTCCCACTGTGAAACGAATAATGGGAACCAAAGAGAGGGATCAGTTGCTATAGGAACCGGCACCTCTGAAAAAGAGATCAAAAGCAGAGGCTGGTGTAGCCTTGAAGGACTCCTGCATCCACCAGTTTTGCCTGGGAAACAGGACCCTAATGCCAGGCCTCCCGCACCTGATGCCAGGGCATGAAACAGTCCTGATGGACGTGCATTGGGGTGCCTACCAGTAGGAAACGGGGTCTTCATGGGCTGAGGACCCCAAGTGACAACTGATAGTAGAAGAACTTGTTTTACTTACTTGGTCCTACTTTCACACCCCTGCTTCCTGGTTGTAAACTGAGTACTTGTGTGCATCTCCATGGAGCAGGAGATTCTTAAAAGCTTCTTGAAATGAAAAGAAAGTTGGATGCACACAAGGAACTAGTAGGAAGCACAATAGGGAGGGGAAGGGAGAAGCAGTTATATAAAAAGCACTGAGTATATCTAATATTTGATGACTGCCAACAAACGGTTACTCTTGAACAGCAAGTAAGGCACCATGCTAACACTGAAAAATTGCTTAACCGAAAAGGAAGAATCACTGTTCCCTGGTGGGTAGATTAGTCATACAAATGCACCATCAAAACATTGATTTCCGTATACCAGCTTGAAGCAGTACATCCTGTGCAACCCCTTCTGGTGCCCTGAGCACGCTGCTTTGTACAGATGTGGCTCTCTGCTCTTGGTGAGATTACTCAGGAGGAGTTCAGAAACCATGACATAAAGACTCTGATCAGTTTATCTTGATCCTGGATGACCTTTCAAAAGTAAAAAAAAAAAAAAAAGAATTAGATCTTGTTATTGTGAATCTAGATTATATGAGGGTCAACGTGAGAAGAGAGATGCTCAACTGTTAATTCCCTCATACTCACTTAAAATACATAAGATACTCCATTTTTTGGAAAAACAAGGAATGTTATAGTTATGTTAGGATTAAAAAATAAAATCAAAATGAGGTGAAGTATGTAAATTCATCATGAAGACATTTGAATAATTTTAGTTCTGTTCTTCACTAAATACTTAAGAAGAAAATGTTTAAAAGCTCCCAGCAGAAGAATTTTAATTGCTTTTTCATTTGTTTGCTTATTTCTCATCTAACCTGTTCCTGTCATTTCTTTAATAATGTCTTCCTCTCCATCAAACCAGAGAAGAAATGGAGAAATCTAAAACAGATCTGGTAGTCCTTTCAAGAACAAAATAACAGGCACCCAAATGAAAGCAGAGCTACCTTTGAGGGGCTATAGCTGGCTCTGGGAATAGCAACACATTAATTGCTTCCTCCTGGTTCATCCTGTAATCAGAAACTTGGGTTTGGTATCTACTGGCTCTCCAGGACTCTTAAAAACAGACTTTCCTAGTAAAAGCCAAGCCATCAGGATAGGAGGAATGCATCAAGACACTGGAAATGATGTGTGGTATTACAAAATACCAGCATTAAGCTTTCAGTACTTGTGAATAGTTTACTACTATGTAGATAAGCTTGAGAACTTAATACATTGGCTGGATTATGTTGTTTGGTTCTAGTCCCATGAATATAAAAAAATTAATAATAGCATGCCAAGTAAAAACACTAAATAAATTTTCAAACTGATTTAAGTTTCATTTACAAAGTGTTTACTGCACATCCTGGATTGTTTAATACAGTGCTTTTGGAGATACGTATATATGCTTTAAAGATTCACATTTTTCACTGGATAAATGTTTCTAAATTATATATATTTTCTAATTTAATCCAGTGGTATATGCTCTAAAATTTTGAAAATGCATTAGATCATAGTTTGCTTTTTTTTTCTCTATTATACAAAGCATTTGCAACTACATAAAGCAAATCTCTCTGGATTTTTTTGTATTTGGAATGTTGCTCATGATGAGCTTTTATTTTACAGGTACGCTGCTAAAACCTGAACCGGACTACAAACTTGGTAGGATTTTTTCCTCTTTCAAAGAAAAGTTTACTGTATAGTTTTCAGACTTTGTACAGACCAGATATGAATGTAATATATATGATTCTTTATCTTTCAGAATATCAAGCCACCGATGATGGATGGATTATATATGAAAATAAGCAGTACTATTTCAGCAAAGAACATGTCCATATGGAAGAAGCACGGAGAATTTGTCAGAAGAACTTTGCAGATCTTGTTGTCATTGAGAATGAAAGCAAAAGACAATTTCTATGGAAATATGTAAGCACTGAGCCTATTAATTATAATTGAATTCTGAAGCAGAGCAGCTGATAAAATAAAGGGAACAGCCTATTTATTTAGGTCGGCTAGAGTCCTGAGCTATTGTCCTACATATTACTTATTTATATAACAATATATTTATTCAGGACCTGTAAGGAAATTACTATTGTTTTCACAGGTAGAGGAAAAAGGCATGCAAATGTTAAAGGCGCAGCAAAGGAAGTTCAGGGCCAGGTTGCTTATTTCTTCTAAGATACGTAGTGTTCAGCACAGCGATTATTGCTTTCTTGTCCAGTGGGTTCCTCACTCCAGGATGATCCCCATATCCCTGTTGCCTATTTGAAACTGGGGTCTAAACCTACAATGTTCTTGTCTGAGGCTCAAATCCTGGAAAAAAAAAAAGAAATAGGAAAAAAAAAATCACAGGCATGGTTAATGGGCTTCCAGATTTTTGCTTGATGTTGAGGAACTGTTTAGTGCTTAACTGTTAATCACTTTTGTTTTAGATTTACACAAAGCTGAGAGTGGAATCATATTTCATTGGGTTAGTTGTCAGTTTTGATCAGAAATTCAGGTGAGTAAAGGAAAACTGGACAACAGATGATGGTAATTTCATCTCGCTCTATGGGAGCATTTGCGTGTGCTTTCATTTTACAGGTTAATAACTGTTGTGCAACTGACCTCTGGATAGTTTTCAGGAGAAGTCTCAGATCAGAAGTGTTAAGTTCTTCTATATTTAAGCAGAGCAATGTGTCTTCCTTCCAAATCTGGGAGAGCAAAACCAATAGAAGTTAATGGCTAAGATTAATTTCACTTAATATCTTACACTAAGAGAACTGAGTTAAGCACCCAAGCAACCCTTCATAGGTAGTGAGGAGAAGCAGCTAATTTTAGGATGTTACTCACCTGATCCTCTTTAGACATCAACCTTAGGATGAGATTAACTCTAACCAGTTCTCCAATGGCTACAGAGAAAGCCCAGGAGGTTTTGATAAAATGTGGTTGTAAGGGTTTAATCAGACTAATCCCAGTGGTTCAAGTTATGTGAGCTGGAAGCAAGAAGTGTAAGCAACATCTCACCCAACAGCTTTCTGAAATTGCTGGTAGGGAACCTGTTGTAGAAATCTGTTTGTCGGAGGCTGGAAAGAGGACACCTTTCTGGGATGAAAGGGAAGTCCATGAGATCTTGGGGTTTCAGTCTTGTCCAGACCATAAGAAGCCTTCCCTTCGAGTATGACATTGTTTATCCAACCTCTGGCAAAATGGGATGCTGATGGGACTTGAATGTGATAGCACTAAACAGACGAGAAGCAGCAGTAACGCTGTGGATATCTTCTCTCCAGTATATGTAGAGCCTTTGCCCTCTGGTCACTGCTAATACCTTGCTTAGCCCTTTACCTAAACAGACCTTGTAACTAAATGACTGCTGGAGATGTCTGTCCGGCAGCCACTGTCCCCTTGTTCCTTTCAGCTGGCTGGATCAGACCCCAGTGAACTATGTCGCCTGGGCTCCAAAAGAACCCAATTTTGCGAATAATGATGAAAACTGTGTGATAATGTCAAAAGATTTTGGTGAGTAAAATAGAAACAAGAAATATTTGGTTGAAAATTTAGCATCAAAATCCAAAATGTTTGCTACGTATTTAAATTTGAGGCTACCCCACAAATAAGTAGCTGAACAATACTGACAGATTTTCATAACAAGTATGCTGAGGTTTAAAACCACGCCATCACTCTTAGGAGACGAATATACCACAGAGGAAGGAGGAGTGTATTTGGGTAAATGTGTACATGGCAACTGTTTCACCTGCCTCCGGAAAGTTTCACTTGTGCTTTATGAATACTGCCTGGGGCTGACTGCTGGTACGAGAGTTTCAGACAGTGATTCTCTGTATTCCATTTATTTACAGGCTTTTGGAAAGATATAAGCTGTGCTGTGAAAAATGCCTTCATCTGTGAAAGGCACAATTCAACTTACTCAGGATTTGCTCCTACTGTACTTCCATCTCTGGGAGGATGTCCTGAAACCTGGCTTTTGTTTAACAATAAGGTGCAGTAACAAATCTCAGCCATATTTAGCAGATTTGCTCTAGGCAGAGAAAACAACTATCCCTTTTATGTCGCTATATAAATTCTCTCACTTTATACACCAGTTTATTAAGCGGTATTCTAATTAGCAGTGTAGTCAATTTTCATGTTGGCAAGTCCATATCTAAATCTCAAAAAAAGGTGAATTTGAATGTTTAAGTTATAATTTTTGTAAATGTCCACGTGCCTTTAGCCATAGTTACTTTTTCAGTTTCTAGAATTTTCTGTTTATTTTAGACATACTTACTGCATGGAAATCCTGTTCCATTATCCTTACCTGTAAGTGTAAGCCCCTTTTTTTGGGTAACACTGAGATGAAAAAATGAAAAGTCACAATTTTCATATGTAATCGGCTATCACAACTCATCTTAAGTTGAGTAACACAAACAGCAATAAATGTCAAATCAAATATAGAAAACAAGCAAGCATTGGTTTTTGCTAAGTTAAGCAAAAGTACACCTGGCCATATGAACTTAAAAAAACCCAACCAACAAATGAAAACCACAAATCAAACCTATGGTGCAATCAACAGGAAAAGTTCTTATGCATTCAAAGGACATGAGAAAGGGGAAGCAGCATATGCCAGTTAAAAACCTATGTCTTCTGTCCCTCAGAACATACACAACCACAAAAACTTTTTTTTATACTGGTATTCAGGAAAAATCCCCATGAGATACTAATATACGGTACAAAAGAGTACTTCTTCCTAATGCTGTTCTACTCATGCTGAGTGCTCATACAAGCTCAGGTTTTAGCATTAAATCTGGTATATAACTGAAAGAACTTGACCTGAGAGGTACTTGCCCCAAATTATGTTCCCAATCAGGAAACAGTTTCAGTCCCTCAAAATTCTACTTTTCAGTAATGTGACCCGAAATCTCTACCCGTGCACCTTGGAAATCTACTTAATTCCTCAAAAGCTTTTGGAAGTTGCCCACTCTTGCCCAGCACCAACCTTGGACACCCACAGGTTTGTAAGTGCTGCACATGCATCGCTGTGATTAGCTGGGTCTCCTTTCTGCTGGCTGAAAGTATTCACATTTCAGCAGATCCCCCATCTGCTGCTCTTTACATGCAGGGACTAGAACTGAATTAATCAAAACCAATGGTTTTAATACTCTTTGACACCTGAAATTTTGTCTAATCCTTTACTCTCCCTGCAGTGTTATAAAATATTTGGATCCGGAGAAGAAGAGAGACTGACTTGGCACTCTGCAAGAAGTGCCTGTATAGCATTAGGGGGAAATTTGGCCTCTATACACAATGAGCAAGTGCAAGGTATGGCATCCGAATCTTTTGGCACTAAGTATGAAGCCAGCACATTTCACCACCTAATGACAAGGCCGAACTGGCCTCCAGATCTAAATAGCGTAACCTATGAAGGAAGACCTGGAGCTGCTTGATCCAGAGAGAAGACTGGAGTGAGATATTACGATACTTCCCATCTCTTGGCAAAAGCGCCATGTGGAGGGAATGGAATAATCTGTTCCCCATGGCCTTGGAAGATGGGATAAATAGTAATAGTTCATAGTAATGAAATGCCCACAGATATTCAAGTTAGACAGTAAACAAACATCCATCAGAAATGACATATATGCAGTTGATGCTACCTTGGGAAATACTGATTAATGCTTTTGAAGTCCCTTCTAGCCCTAATTTTTATAATATTTCCAAGAAGTTTATATAATTTTTATCTAAAATCTTTTCCTTTTTTTTTTTTTTAATGAAATCAAACTGCTTCAGCTCAATTATCCATTGTAATTTTTCTCTTTTACCATTAATTCATAGTTTAACAATACTGAACTTGATATTTCCAATATTTTTAAAAGTTGATTGGTTGTTTTATTTGGAATTTGGTTTACACTGAATTTGAAGAAAGGCAACTCTTCAGCTACTCTCCTTGTCTGATCTTTTTTTTTTTTTTTAATAGCCTTCTTCACCTTCCACCTAAAGGATGTTGCCAATGAAACGTGGATCGGACTGAATGACATTAACAGTGAGGGTATATATCTTTGGACAGACGGAAGCGTTTTTGATTATTCAAAGTGGGCAAGACAATTCCCATTTAGAGATAAATACATAAAAGTTGACTGGAACTATATTACAATACAGGTAAACAGAAAAAAATCAGAAAATGCATAACTTAGATAACATACTCAAGGTTAGACTAACCAGCCTAACTTCTGTGTCTGCTAGGATCCTATATTTTAATGGCTTAATGCAGAATGCAACTGAATATTTCAGAGATCAAGTGTTTAAAGCTGTACCCAGAGATTAATAGGCCTGTTTAGAGTCTATACTTACTGTCATTCCTTTGCAGAAGTCTAGAACTGCAGAAAAGGAATGCTGTATTATAATTACTGCTAGAATTAATTAAAATTATGAGAATTATTGGATTTTACTGAAAATATTCAGTATTACTAGCTGGGATTTTTACTTTGTTTTATTGTTTCTCCTTGTACGGCATGAATCCAAATGAAACTTCAACAAATTCAGTACAGAGTACCATAAACTACATAGTAAAAATAGCTTTGGTGCACTCCAAGAAATTTTAATAAACTGACAGAAGTTCTTGCAGTAATCTGCCAAGGAAAGTATATTTGCTTAAGATATATAATATAATATGTTTAATTTCCAAGAAACAATAAATGAAAAAAAGAGCCAGAAAATTAGAAAAGAAAGCTATTAACTTTGTCTCCTCAAACCTACTTCTATTGTTTTGCCAGACATTTTGCACTTTATCAGCTATTATTTTCTTTTTTAATTTTTCCCTAGACTGATTGTATTGCAATGACGAAAAGATCTGTAGATGAAGCAGGGTACTGGGAAAACACTGACTGTCAGCAAAACAAAAGCTATATTTGCCAGATGGACAGCAGTAAGTTTTATTTTTCACCTTCTTTGTTGGAAGACATTTACTGAACAATCCGACCGTAGGAGTCCTCAGTTGTAACTGCCCGGCTGTGCCAGGGTGAGGGAAGCAGGGCTACTTTCCCAGCTCAGGAATTCCAGACACAAAAGCCGTTCTGGGATAAGGATTACAAAAAAGTTTTGGCTTTATGGCCTCTCCCCTACCAGCATATCCACTGTCACAAATAAGTGGTTTAGGGGCCCCTTAAATAATCATCGTCAAAAGTATTAGCAGAAAGTGATTTTAATAGAGATTTATAAAAGCGCGACTTAACAGAGTTCAATGGCCAGGTTCACTCTATCACTTACTACAGGGATGAAGCATACAAAGTAAAATCGTGTTATAATTGAGGGTAAGGGAGACCCTCCCATTGAGTCACAAGGTTCAGAGAAGACTCAGCTGGATCCAATCTTAGTCTCAGACTTGGACAACCGTTTATGTCTAATACGAAAAGGGTAAGGAGACCCTCCCGTTGAGTCACGAGGTTCAGAGTAGACCCGGCTGGATCTGCCCCTAGTCTCAGACTTGGTCGATGGTTTATGTCTAAGGGATTACATGTGTTTAGCAGCAGTCTAAGGTTCATTCACAGTTTTAAGGTAGATCATAAAATTTAGCAGCACTTAATCATTAAGTAATTTAACATTTACAAAGTAAGTTAATACAGTCTACTAAAATATTACTTAATTACAAATTATGCTTATTATTAGTTCACACACATACACACAGACAGAAATATATATATATATAAAAAAATATATTTTTATACAAAAGGTACCTATTAAAAAATCCCTCGAGTTCAGTGAAGAAGAAATACTCACGTGAAATGTCTCAGCATTTCTCTCAATGGGCGAGGGTTGAGCCTCATGGAGTGAAGGGTTTCAGCCCAGGTCCCGTCATCAGCTTTTGGCAACGGTCCTCTGAACTTCGCAGACTCAAGAGGCCGCGAGTTCTGAGGGGCGTCTGACTCAGGGAGATGCTAGGTGCAGCCTGCTGCAGTCCAGGAGAGCTCAGAGGGTCTCACTTAGAACCACCGTTTATAGGTTCGCAAGATGATTGGCTTTAGTCGTTCCTAAATTTCCATCCTGGCCACAGACCCAGGTGGTAGTTACTAAAAATTCTCAAGGTTTCAGTGTTGTTCACTTGAGCTGTGAGCAAGATAAGGGTATCAGGGGTTGACACCTGGGCCAGGCAGCAGGAGCACATTCCCAGCCTCAGCTATGCAGAGCTTCTGATACGGTCAAGGAGCGCTCAACCACCAGACTCAATACCACCAAGACCAAGGTTTCACAGGAATTTCTGAGATCAGCAAGTGGCCCAGGAGAGTTGGGAGGGAATGCACCACCACTCCGGCCAATACTCACAAAGGCTGACTTCACCTATCCTGCAGACATCTACACTTAAATCAGTTGCCTGAACATGGCGAGTAGACACTTTGAAGGCAGGATTCACCTGCCTCATCCTGAGGCAAATGCCCAAAACAGGTTAGAAGAGCTATGCCGTCAAAATGCCTTTTTTCTCTATTGACAGAAAAGTTTAGCCATATGTGCTTTACTCAACTAGCAGAGATATAGGTATCTGAATCAGGTTATTTTGCAAATGCAAATACAAAGCATAAAGACAAATTCATCAGTGACCTCCACCAGCTATCTTAGCTAGATAGATAATACTCTAAAAGCAGCTTTCCCACTCTCACCCCCAGACCTATGCCCCTTCACTAAAAAACCTCACACATATCCCACTGAGGGGTTAACTAAGGTCAGTTAAACTGGTTATTTTGCTTGTCAGTCTCTAGCAATGCTTTTATATCACAAGATCAGCAATAATCAAAAGGGCAAAAGTTCTAGTTTTCTTCGTATATCCTCAGGGTGGGAGACACATCCGGAGCACAGCTACACAGCAGAGTCCACAGGAATAGAAACAGGGAACTGCTGAGCAGCAAGTAAAAATACAGGAAGAAGCCACAGCTGGGCCAGATGCTTCACAGCTCTGTCCCGTGCAAATGCAGAAAGCTGCACGAGGGCATCACTAGCAAAAACAATTGCCAGGGTGTTCTTGACACTGACTGAACACAAAGGCAGTTTTTGTCCTTTTTTCTGTCCCTATCACTTGCTCTAGGTCTTTGTCTTCTACTTCCATATATATCATTTAAGGTACAGCTACAGTTTCCTTTTTCACTTCATCCTACATGGGAAAGAAGCAGCAGCAGAGCCACAAACTTTGCTTAGAATGAAATTCACCCCTATTTTGAGACTGAAGTGGTATGGAGATCCTGCACGTCATTTCATCTGGTGCAGTGTATGTCTATAGATACGCACAGCTTGTCCTCTGCCTCTCCTTAATCCTCCTTTACACTATAGTTACAAATAATTCCAAGTTACCGTTAAAATATGTCTCCTGTGTTTTAAATAAGAAATTATTTTACTTTCTGCTTGTGTTGCCACACTACATTCATCTGTTACTCAAAAGTAGTACTGCTATTCAGGTAGCTAGTAATTTTCACTGTTTTCTCCCCTTCCTTTTGAATTTGTACCTCTTTCCTACAGGGCCTGAACTGTTTCATTCCACAACTGCTCCGGATTCTGATTTCATCCATTATGATAACAGCAGCTATTTAATCATTCCTTCTAAAATGAATTGGGAAGAAGCAAGAAAAGCCTGCAAGGAGAAATCTTCAGAGCTTGCCAGCATTTTTGATTATTACAGTAATATATTCCTGCTGCTGCAGGCAGTGCAATATGGAGAGCCCTTATGGATTGGGCTCAACAGCAATGTGGTAAGATTAATAAATAGGTGGTGCAGTTAAATGCTATGATTGGATCACTATCAACAGAGAGAATAGTAGCATGAACAGGTTTAGGAACTAGGACTGGTGGTCAGCACTCACTTAATTTAACTTCATCCATCTTAAATCATTAAACTCCATCTTAGGCAATGGAGAAGGATGGGAACCTCTGACAGTGTGGGCCTCTCCTTACTAACTCTATGGGAATCTTAGACACGGAGGTGAAACTACCTGGTTAACATTTAGATGGCCATTTTAGGAGAGGTGAATTCTACTCAAAGGGACCAACTGGGTCATTAAGGCTAGTGCTTCGTGATCATTGGCAACTATAGCTTTTTCTTTACTTTTTGGTTCAGAAGGGTTCACAGGACATACCATGTGCCTCTGCACACCCTCCTTGTTATGCCTGCCTAGTCCCAAAGATTAAAAGCGGTAAAAGCTATACTGTACCAGAAGAAGTGAATGCGGAGATCCAGGTCCACCACTGTATAAGGGAACACTCGAGTGAGCATCAGTCTTATTAGCTCTGTCACTGAGTGCCAAAATGAGCTTCAGCTTCTCTAGTGAATATGCAGTTGCTCAATGCACTTAACTATCTTGGTGATTCCACCTCACAATGTTGCCCGACAAGGGACTGAGCACCAGCAGCATCTGGGAAGCAGCATTTAGCCTTCAAAACACCTTCATGGGCTGTTTCAGCATGGGAGGCATACTGCTGTGTCTTACTTTTACGTTGCTGAGTCCTGATTCAATCAATATTTTAACAGTACTAGCACAGATATACAAACTGAGCTCTATATACCACTGCAAAAATGTGCATTTATATAAATCCATTTACCTGAAACAGCAGATAAGAGTCTATAAAATTATGTCAAATGTCTGTTTCAATTTTAGAGTTATGGCTATTACAGATGGACCGATAAAAGGAAAATAAATTTTTCTAAGTGGTACTATGGAGAACCAAAACAGAAAATAGCCTGTGTCTATCTTGAGCTCCGTGGGACCTGGAAAACAGCACCTTGTAATGAAAAACATTTTCCTGTCTGCAAAAAATCTGAGGGTAAGCTATGGTGATGACTTTCGGTTTCATGGCAGAAACCTTGCTCGATCTGATTTGACTGAAATACAAGTTTCTAAGTATATATTAAGGAATAATAAGCCTGAGTATGTAATGTCGATATCTTTATTTTGCATGAACAATGTTTTATATTGATGGAGTTGTCATTCACCAGCCAAGATACTGCCATTTTACTGGACTGGGGTGATAACTGCTGTAGGAGTTATCCTACATCACAGGCAGACAGAACACAGAGATTGTGGGAGTACTAACCATTTCACTTCGAGTCTAGAATGTGAAACTTTTTGCTGACAGGAATTTTGTGGGAAGGATTGTAATCAATAAAGTCCACTGAGTATAAAATAAATTTTGTTCCTTCAACATAAGCAGCATTCATACACTGGTTACGGCTTCACTGTTATTAGATTCTAAAACCTGGGGAAAGGAGGAAGAGTTGTACCTGGGGAAAAAAAGAGTCTCTTATTGGCCCAAACAAAAGTTCATACTTCATAGTGATTCTATGGGTGTCACTGAGGAATATTACAAATTAAAAGGTACAGGCAAACCTTAGGATGGGACTGAACCTTTTTGCTTTCTCATTTGTATTAGAGCAACCACTGTTAGCTCTAGTGACACAGAGTTAATGGAAATTCTGAGTTTCTTTTCATCTGCTTTTGTGTAGTTTTTCTTTAATTTCTTTTCCAGGCCATGCTTCCTATCTATTCATCTGCAACTGTCATTTTAAAAATGCATGTACTAACGGACAGTGTTACTGTTTCATTCCATGATGTCATTGCTACATTGCTAATGAGGGGCTACTACATAAATATTCAATGAGCTTCAGATTATTCCATGCATTGTCAGAGTTAAAGCTGTTCAGAAATTTTATTGTATTGAGGAAAATATTAAATGGCAAATTTCCACAGTAAACTAAGATTTAGATGATATTTCACTTAAAATCAAATTGTTATTTGAACTTCTTGAGGGTTTGGGAATTTTCTGCCTTTTCTTTTTCTGCTTTTTACTGTATCTTTTATTTATACAAATTTGTTGGTTATAACAAAATAAACTAGAACGAAAAACCCCCGAACACTCAAACATCTTTGAGACAGTCCAAGTTTGATTTAATTGGTGACACAGAAGAGCGCAGGCTCAGATTGAATCATTCAGCTGTGACTGAGCAGTTCTGCTCTTCATTGTCACTCTTGACAGAGTCACTGATAATTCTAGCACTGTGTGTGTAAGAATATTTTAAGTACCTTAAGGTTTTTTTTAAACTTGATTTAATATCTGAAGAACTGGAATCCCTACTGAATGAAAGCATCCATAAGATCTCATTTCTTCTAGATGTACTTCCTTCTGATCCCCCACAGGATATTGGAAAATGTCCTGAATCTGATCACATATCTTGGATTCCCTTCCGAAGCCACTGCTATAACTTCAATGCCAATGAAATGAGCTGGGCTCAGTCTGTGACTCAGTGCGTTCAATCAGGTAATTATTATTTTTGCCCAAAAATAGGATTTTGATCTTGACATAAAAAAAAATCACTTTAAAAAAGTCTTGAAAACTAATGCTGCAAAATCTACACATATTAAAAAAAGGAAATCAATGTCTCATTTATTTTTCACCATTGATGCTGTTTGTTTTTCAGTTATGTTGAAATTAAGGAGATCAATTTTCCTTGGTTTTTTCCCAGCTGTGATTGTTTCTTGTTATGTTTCTTCATTCACAAAATTTCTCTTTTTAGTTAGTTTTTTAAATGGGTTAACCTCTTTCCAGACTTATCCCTTCTTTTCCATATCTCTCCCTATACAAGAGCAGAAGTAAATACCATAGTAACAACCACTTATTTTTAACATGGGGTGTGTTATCCGAAAGGGGTAGCTCGCTCTACCAGCAGGGCTCCCTGGCAGCCTGCAGAGCCAGGGGAGGGCAAACGCTTCCCTCCCCCATCTCGGAAGCATCTGGTCCTGGCCAAGACCATGAGCTGCTCCTTGGCCCTCTTCCACCTCCGCTGCTGAATCATCAGCTACCTCATCCATGCTTCAGGAGGCCGTGAAAGAGAAAGAGAAGCACCATACCGCCCAAAAGAAATGGGTCCTTTTGTTTCACGTCTTTTTAGATCCTCTTAGCCCTCTTCCTCCACCACAGTCTGTGCTGTTCCCCTACAGCTGAACGCTACTTTCTGGTCTCTATTTAAATCCTTGCTTACTCCCTACCAGCAGGAGAGATTTTATTAACCTTATCTTATACCAAAGGCTGTAACTACCACTGACTTCTAAGGCAGGAGATACCTGCAATCATCTTCTGTTGGGTTTCTTATAGGTGGTATGTTGGCTTCTGTAGAAGATCTGGCTGAATCAAACTTTTTAGTAGAGCATGCAAACTTACACACAAGCAAGACAAGTGGCTTTTGGATAGGAATATACAGAAATGTAAATGGTAACTATTTTAACTTCTATGAATAGACTTCATTAAATGGACAGAAATACGCATAAGAGACATTGTTTTTTTTAAGGAACTAACTGAAGTACAAGAGAAGCTAGTTAAAGACAAAAAGATAGATTGATAGCATATAATCTAAAAATTCTTGGAAGTTGATGGTTTTACCCAATGGGTGTGAAAGGCTGTAGAAAAGAAATTTGCTTGGCTTCAGTTATGGGTCTTGGATATTGCATGCGTCCACCATGCCACCGTGTGGGACTGCCTCAATTCAAATATCTTGTCTGTATCTGCTTCAGTAGCAAAGACGTGGAGAGGTGATAGGAATATCTTCTGAGAAGCACAACACAGAAGACACTGTTCTTTAAGGAAGTGAGATATAACATGTAATTTCAGCTGTCCATACCTGAGGCAATCACGGTGCCTCATTTCTAAATTCGAACGATCCAGGAATTGCTGTAACTGATGATAATTTTGCACAGCTGCTTACGGTTGCAGTGTCACCAAGGACCTTCACAGAAGACCACAGCCAATGACATATATCCATCCCTCTGACCTCAGCCCTCCCTGAGGACCTGTCTCCTATTCCTGGTCTGTGAGAAAGCCTTTCCCACCCTGTCTGCTCTGCGCCCCGGTGGGAAACATGTCCCGGCTGGCTTGCATCTTCTCACAGCCGTGCGCGGGAGTTGCGGTGTCCAGCTGGACCCCACAGCATCAAGCTTCTCTGTATCTCTGAATGGAAAAAATTAGGCTGCTGGCTACCAGAAAAAGAGTGCAGTGGAAAACATGCACCTGGAAGAAAACAACACTAGTTTTAATCCACAATCAGTCAGAAAGGATTTTTTTTTTAGATTCATTTTAACTCATTGATACTTCAAAATTTTTCAGAGTTTATGCAAAAAAAGAAATGTTTTAATTTTAACTAAGCATATGTTTAAGTGTTACAGTAAGAGTTTCTTGATTTTCAGTGATTGCTGCTGAAGTGATAATTTAGAAATTTAAAAAAAAAAAAGCCTAGATTTATTTTTTTTCAGTTTGAAATTTTAGTACCCTAGACAAAAATATGAGGATCTGTAAATTAAAACTAAGTTATGACTGGCGAATCTGCAAATCATAATTTGGAAAAGCAATTATATTGTTTTTAAGATGAGAATCAAAAGAAATAAAATGCGTTAGAAAATAACCACAGATGGTATTTTTGAAGAAAGTAGTATTGCTTTATTAGGCTGAATAAAGTAATAATATTAATATTAATATTCACTAATATTAGTGAAGATCTTTGATGTGGAACTATTAGTATTGCTACTAACATTTGCAATGTTAGGGCAGCTGCTCTGGCAAGACAACAGTGCCTTAGACTTTGTCAACTGGGGTGAAGGACAGCCCTCGGAGGACCAGCTTGATTACTGTGTGCAGTTGTCTGCGTTCTCCGGCTACTGGAGTATCCTTCCTTGCTCTTCCCAAAAGGGTTATATTTGTGAGAAACCAAAGAGTAAGTGACTTCTTTAGTATTTGCTCTTGATGTTTATGGTTTTATTTCAGTAGTAATAGCACCATATGGTGATTACAAAAGACCAACATAAAACACTGTATTTCCAGTCTTCCTTATCACCTGTTTCAGCATTCAGACAAAAATAATATGGATATGTAGACTTATACTTTTTTTTGTCTGCCCTGTTCATGGTTTATTGCTTCATAACTTCAGATTTTCTTGCATTCTGTGAGGAATATTCAATTAATAACTACAGATGATCAATATTTTCTGAAAAATTCCTAAACTCCTTTGTCATTTTGCTCCCCTCCAACTTACACACGTATTTTCCTGTTAACATTCCTATTCACTTTTTACGGAACAAGGGTTGCATCAATAATTTGCTTTTCTTCCTCTTGCTGTACTGTGACACATGCTGTTCCAGTAAGAGATGGATGAAGCAATTCCATTTAAATAATAACAGAACGGAAGCATGATCCAGAGCGCATATAGTGACCCTTGAAAGTAATAGAAGTGTTTTGGTTAGCATATTTTTTTTTTTAATACTGTGTTTCTGTGTAACTGAGCACCATCTGCTTTGGTCAGGAAGTAGAAATATCAGAATATCGTGAGCCAAGCAGCCATGTGGTATTTTGGAGTTTAGCTGTTAATTCTGCAAAAAAGCACGGTTTCCTGCCCTGTTTCACAACCCGAGGTTCAGGATGTTTCTGAGGTTTTGTCCTTTCCCCTTGCAGAGCAAAGCTGCAGCTGGTGGGGAAAGCAGCCGTACACGTTCATAGCAGTGTCAGGGCGTTTTCTGAAAAAGAAAATTCTCCTTTTAGGGCAACTCCTAAATTTCTTTGGGTCATCAGAGCAATACATACTACAGAAAGCTAATTCGTTGTTACCAGAGATATCAGAAAGCAGAAACTCAGTGTCAACGCATACTTCATTTGTTGGGTTCGACTGTGAGAGGCCCCTATGTGCAAGGCCAAAGTACAGAGACTATTCCCTGACACCAGGTTCTCCAGCAGCATGGGGTTTCAGCACAAGCAAATATTACATTACAGTGAGCCCTGCACCCTTCCAAGGGGCAATTTAACAGTTGCATTTCCTTTGGGCTCGCAAACACGCCAGAGCTTAATGCGCTGCTGTGCTCCTACTGCAGCAGCCCGGCTCCTGGCGCTTCCCACGCTGGAGGGCGCGCTCCGGCCCCCCCGCAGCTCCCGCTGCCCACGGGGAAGATCTGCTCTTGCACCGGCCGTCACCCAGCTCCCACCCAGCGCAGGGAAAAATCTTGCAGATGGCGCCCTCTTTGCACGGCCGGGAAAAACTGCGTGAGAAAGCTCGAGATGATAAATGTAATTATAGATGTAAATGAATTATGGTAAATTAAAATCTGCTGGGTCTCAAAGGAATTGTGTACAGTACAGGGAAACTGTCAAATATCCTCAGCATTTGATCAAGTCTTTCGCAGTCTCCGCAGGCATGCAGACCCGGTGAAGAGGGCAAGATTTATTATCCAGGGGAGAAGAGAGAGTCCATCTAAACCAGTCAGAAAATAGCTGTGCTTGGAAATTCTTTGGTTATTAAAAAAGCAAGAAGGGGGTTTTAATATGCAAAACACTGCAGTTTTATTACAGTGAATATCAGGTTAAAAATCAATCACACCTTTTCATCTCTGTCAATTTAGCAAATATGTTTCCAGGAGAAGTGATGAGGTAACCTTGATGCACAGGTTACCAGATCTTTTGCTAACATGAAACTGTTAGGATGAAAATGTGTCCTTTTTAGATTTTGACTAAACATTTGTCTTTATCTTTGACAGCTATTCTTAAAGTAGCTGCAAACGTGGAAGGTAGGATTTATTTTTCCTTCCCAATAGTTTCAAAGAGACATGAAAAGAAATACTTGGGTGTTTTTATGAATTGGTATTTATTTTTATTTGTCTTTTATATATTTATTTATATGAGCTTAATTTACTTAATTGCCATTGAATTTATTCCCAGCATAATTCAGCACTACCTATAAGACACTTAGGGCATCCCAGGATAACTAAGTGCTTTGGTAAACTGATCACGCCCTCTTTGCTCCTTCTTTTGCATGCTAAGATCTATGAGGGAGACTGACACAGAGGCATTACGATAGATTTTTAATATAACTCTTATCCTAAAAAAACCATACAATAATATCTACACCTTACGTATCATAGCTTCTTTGCCCACGCTCCTATCCTTGTCCCAAGAGAACAGTGGAAGAAGGCCAGGAGATGTTGTCGTTATATTCCATTTCCTTCATAAATGTGGGTTGCTGATTAACAACCTGGTAATTAAGGGGGAAATTAGACCAATAGTTTTCAGTATTCTTCATATTTATTTATGGCTACAGTACACCCACTTCTATTTCCTTTGTATTTATTTACAGATGCCAAAAAGGACAAAGCACATGGTCACATGAATATGTGGATGCTACTTACTCTGCTCCTCATCATTTTATTAGGGATGAGCTTCATGATTTATTTCTTATTCAAGATCAAAACTCAAAGTGAGACTGAAAGAGAGGCAAGGCAGCACAGCACACTGGTAGAATACAGCTGTGTCCTAACTGGAAAGGACAATGAAAATTATTCTACCAGCGACAAAGAAAAAAATGAACACAGCGTCGTCTAATGGGATAACACAGCCAAAACATATGCTTAAGCTTAAAAAAAAACTAGCTGGAACAAAGGAAATCTTAGTAAAAGTTACATGCACCTAGCAAACAGACACTATGAACTAAAATTAGCAATTATTCCTTTCGTATGGATTAAGAGCTATTGCTCTATGCTCTTCAAGAGATACTCTCAGGACTAAGACTCAGTACTGTATAAAATGGCTAATCAAATAAGCATGACAAATAGCAGAACTACTGTGAATTTGATTTAAAAGTTATGGATTAATACCCTAGTGCTCTCTCTTTTTAGAGATTTGTGGCAGCATCACCATATAGCGAGTACTCTCTTTGCAGAGCACCCAGCCCCAAAGCCTGCACTTTGAGAATATATCTCACCACAGCGTACTGAAGAGTGCATTCTGGTACTCAAGTAAAATGGTGTTTGGAATAAACAGAGATTTACATGAATTGTTTTTCCCCATTATTGCCCCTGTTTTACACTCTTTACACAAGTATCTTCCTTGCCATAGTATTTTAAGTCAAATGCAAATACTTGTCCTTCATTCATGGCTTCAACTGATTTTGCAAAACAAGTAAATCTTTGCAAACACTCAGTCATATTCTATGAGTTTGAATGTTTTGTATCAGTTATGAATATAAAACTATATCAATAAAGGATCTATATCTTACATAATAATACTTCAGTGTTGTTTAATTAGCATGCAGAGATGTTACACGGTTTGGTGATCTAATGAGTCATTTACCTTAAGAGAGAGGCTAACAGGAGGAAACACAGAAACATGAACAAAGCATATGACTAAAAAGAAACATAAATAAGCTATAAAACAAAATGGATGCCAAATAAAGCTGGAAGAATCCATTCCTGTTTTTATTTCACTTGATTGCTCATTTTAGGATGACTTCTCTTATATCCTCCAACTCTCTGATAAATGGACTGACGACTGGGCGCTGTGTCCATGCCACAGGCCAGTGAGGCAGTGGGGCATACCAGAGTGTCTTGCTAGTGAAATGCTTTAGAGGTTTACTGTCCTTTTTAACTTTTCTATGAATTCTATGTTGTCTATGACAGACTGAAGAAAAAAAAAGAAAAAGATCTCAAGGATCTCTGGGAAAAACAGACCCTTAAATCATAGAATCATAGAATCATTAAGGTTGGAAAAGACCTCTAAGATCATCGTGTCCAACCGTTAACCCAACACACCATGCCCACTACACCATGTCCCTAAGCGCCTCATCTACACGTCTTTTAAATACTTCCAGGCATGGTGACTCAACCACTTCCTTGGGCAGCCTGTTCCAAGGCCTGACCACTCTTTCAGTAAAGAAATTTCTCCTAATGTCCAACCTAAACCTCCCTTGGCGCAACTTGAGGCCATTTCCTCCCGTCCTATCGCTTGTTACTTGGGAGAAGAGACCAACACCCACCTCGCTACAACCTCCTTTCAGGTAGTTGTAGAGCGCGATGAGGTCTCCCCTCAACCTCCTCTTCTCCAGACTAAACAACAAAAAGTACATAAGAACTGCATAGGAGAGGTCATTGGGAAGGAGAGATTCATGTGACATTGGATTGCTAGTTTGTAGATATTGCAGTCAAACAAAACATATTGCAGAGGGCAGGGAATGAATGGCATTCTGTACTCAAACTATTTTTACTGACAGTTCCCTTGATCTTACACCTTTTTTTTTCCTTCGTGTAAGTTACAACACATACCCATATTTATCTTTTTTGTAAATACTGACACTGAATTGGATTCAGTGGTGGTTGATGGCTAATGATAAAGGCAAGGCAAATGAAAACAGTAAACGTATGAAAAAAACCCCAAACCCAAAATAATATCATTATTTATAATTTTGATATTTTGATAGTTGATATTGGTAACACAGCTCTGAAGACCCTATACTCTTAAATGGGTTTCTTCTCTCACATTAAGTGACATTTTGCCCTTGCATAATATATTGTGAAATTTGTCTTCATAATAAAGACATGAAAAATGAGAGAAAATTCTAAGGGCAATTTCTGCTGAATATCTTTCCTCCTTTTCCTTCAAAACAAATAAGGGATTTTGCATCATAGCTGAAGTTGATTTCCACTTAATAAAGGGCTGCAGCTCATTTGTAATGTTTGAGAATATTCCTCTTTGCTTGTCTCATTTACACTTGGTACAAAGAAAGAATTATTAAGTATTAAAATTCAGTTGTACTTTATGGATTAAATAATTGTGAAAGACAGTTTTGTGGTCAAAATCACTGGTTAACAGAAAGATTTGTAAAGATTCGGCTAATTTGTATTGGTACTCCTGAGATAAATTCACATGAAATAACAGCATAGTAGTTTTACCAGTTTACCAACAGGAGAAGATAAAAGCCAGGTGTATACATAGGGCCCAGTTTGTCAAGTTACTGAGCAAAATTAAATTGTCCCGTCTGGGTTAATTTTTCACACTGAAATATTCGACATTACTTGGTGCATCAAATTAAATGAATACAACTTTTGTAGCAGTGAAGACCTATTTAGCCAAAAATTTGGATTTTTTTTTTTCTGAGTTTCCCAGGCATGTATGTATGAGATTTAAAGTACATCCATTTAAAGTGCACTCCCTGCTTCTTTGTCTTTGACAAAGTAACAGTCTGTAAAGTCTGTTACAGACTTTACAAAGTCCTGTAAAGTCTGTCAGGACTTTACAATCCCAGAGCAGAACCAAGAAAGTTAAAAATAATTCAGCGGAATGATGTTGAACTGTTCAAACTTTGCCACTTGCATTCGAATTGAAGGAAACTTAACTTTCAGATGCAAAGTTTGAATTTTGTAATTATTTATAGATTTCAGAATACCACATGTGACAGGATATTTCCTTATTTAGAGCCCAGAGTTTTCTCTTTCAACTAAAACTCTCCAAAACTGAGAAGAAGCCAGCGCCAGCTAGTTCCTTAAGGACTTCTACTGCAGAAATTAATTTCAGCTCATCTCTTTGTGAATAAGAAGAAAGAAATGAAACACATCACTTTTTCTACAGTCTTAGTTTTCCTCTCTTTTGTTCACACGGCTTTTCAGACACTCGGTGAGTCTTTGTTTTTTATCCCCTGCTAAAGTGGATGTGAAAGTGGGCATTCTTGTTTTCTTGCTTGTTTCTCAGGCTCTTTAAGATTTTCATGCAGCTTGACTGCCCTGCATTTCATATCCATCCTAACAGGAGTGGTCCACAGAAGTTTAAAAAAGATGCAGATACAGAGATGTTGGTTCACTTTTAAAGAGAGGGGAAGAGTCAAGATGGGGTAAAGCTGGGAATCAGAAGTCAGGACAGAATCATGTACGCGGATAAAGATTTCCTTTTGGATACCACTTAATTATTGGTTATGTCTGCTCTGTGAAGTAGATGGACTTCACAGTGTGCTCCATAGTCCTTGTCTGTATATGTGACCAAGTTACGAAAAACGAAGAAGAGAAAGGAATTAAATAGGGTGCTGTATGAGTATCTCCTAGCCTTAGGATGAGGTTTTGTGGGATGAGATGGAGCTCGTGGCTTGATGTGAGATGTAATCTGTGGCTGAGTAGATGACAGTGAAAAAAAATTAAAAAGATCAGAGTCAAGAACAGCTCTGGAATAACCACTATGGCTTTCAGAGTAAGGATGAGAGGCGTAGTTAAGGCTCTGAAGTTGACCAAGGACAGATCACATCTCCCTTTTGATGTTAGGATGGTGATAAGGTTCAAGGACATTTTTCCTTTACCTTCAGTTCATTAGATTTGTGGAGGAGTGTGGTACAAATCACAGCTTCTGAAAGCAGACACTGTGCCGTGTGAGCTGTGCCAGCACTAGCCTGTGCAAAAAGGGGGTCTCCCCTCTGCTCTGCGAGCTGGGACCCAAACCCATGTGGTAGCCCAAGCAGTGGGCTATCTCACAGTTTCCAGTGAGAACTCCTATTATTAGATCCCAAAATACGACGAGGGGCAATAGGTGAAACTTAGGGCACTACACAAAGCACTTAATTAGGTAGCAGAAAGAAAGAAAAGATTTAATAATATTTAAAGCTTTCTGTCTAAATGGAAAAGGAAAGAAGAAACTAGGTCTTAGCTCCAAATTTAGAGCTGAAGAAGTGAAACTTCCATAGATCACTACACTGGTCAAAGTAATACTGGGCCTTCTTGGGAGGGCTCAAGCACTAAATACAGATATCCTAACAAGAACTATGCTTCCTGTCATAGCTTCCCAGAATTTCCCAGACACTTTCTGCTCTGTTCACTACTCAGCATCGGCTGTGCCCTAAGATCCTGCCCTTGTCCTACAAATTTACTTTAGTGTTTGGAAGGGTGTCTCACTGTCCCTTATTCAGTTATTCTGTCCCATGGATACGGGGGTGATGCCACATCTGGCATAAAGATCTGAAGGGCAAAGCCCTGCCCTCCTCTCCCAGAGGTCCTAGAATATTCCCTGTCGTCCAAATTTCACTCCCTCACCGCCCAAAGCCAGTGGGAGCTGTATGCTACTTGACGTTTTGAAAAGCAGGCAGCTGTGTTCACAGAGCGATGCCCAGCGCGGAACGACCTGCTTTACATGTCGGCAGTACAACTGCAGTGCTGGGCAGCCCTCCCCAGCAGCGCCTACTTGGCTTGGTGGATTACTAAATAAGGCTGCCTGTAACCCTTTGGGAGCGATAGCTAGCTTGTTTAGCATTCACATATTGACTTTCCACTACAATGCATAGGCACACAGGCACACACTTATAGTATCTTTACCTCTATATGCTGCTCGGTGTTGGTTCTTGTGAGAATCTTTGTGATTTGACTGTGAGAATTATATTGACTTCTTATGATAGATGTACTAATGAGAGGATACTGGAACAAGGCAAGATAACAAATCACTATTCCACAGTTTTTCATCCTAAAAAAAGTCCCAAACCATAACAGAACATGCCAATTACAGAAGGAGCAAGAGTCACAGAAGGCTCACTCACTAACTGTATTAAGCACAAATGCAACCCTGTGGAGATGTATGTAACATGAGCTAAATCTATAGTGCATGAAGTGATGGCAAACTTCCAAATCTTCAGTAATGTCTCTTTTGGAAAACTTGAAAGAAATGTGTATTTCAGGAGGCATTTAGGAAAATAAAATCCATTATACTCGTGAAAATTCCATTATAGTGATGACATTTTTGAAGCTGTCATAATGTATTTTACGTGCTCTTATTCCTCTGTATTGTATTTACATGAGCTGCACTTATTTTTCCTTCCCAGAAGGAAATAAAATTCTTGAAAACGCTGTTTGATCTTTGCAAAAGTGACTCAGATTTACAGTCTTCTGACATGAGTCAGATCAGCATAACATCAACAGCACATCTCTTTCCTCACAAGCTCCCCTCACCATGTGCTCACAATAAATACATTAATTCTGATTATTTTGTTTTACAGACAATGAAATATTTTTAATATACAATGAGGATACTAAGCTCTGTTTAATTGCTCAGAGTTCTCATACAGTCAGAACAGCTGCTTGCAACAAAAACACTGAATTACAAAAATTCAGGTGGGTGTCTGATCACCAGGTGATGAGCGTGGCATTTGCACAATGTTTGGGAGTGCCCTACAAGCAAAACCAGGCTAAAATTTCTTTGTACCCCTGCAACAAGAAAAGTGAATTCCAGAAATGGGAGTGCAGAAATGCAACGTTGGCAATCCAAGGGGAAGATGTATTTCTCAGTGCTAGCAAAAGAAAAGAAGACAATATCGTGCTGAACACAGGAGCAGTGGCGATGAATAAATGGAAGATCTATGGAACCATGGATGATTTGTGTTCTAAAGGCCATGAAGGTAAAGTTTAAAGGTTAATCTTGAAGATGTCTTGAACCCACTTGTTTGCCTTACAGATAGGGTCCTTTGATTTCTGCTCCCCTTAGACTAACATCAGCTGTTCCACCTCAGGCAATGTTGGACTGGAGGATGATTTGTACACATACTCAGGCCTGCGTTCCTCCATCCTGGAAACGTACAGATGCTTAGTTTCAGAGAGAATGTAGTATGTGCAAAATGTGCATTTTTTTTCTTTACTTTTAAAGCAAAAGGTGGATCTAGGCTATTTTTAATTGTTAGCTTTAATCAAAGTGCTTTATTTAACTGTATACTAGTACTAGTGAAATTGTATTAGCATTGTTGGATGAAAGGCAAAAATCTTTACGTTTAATACTCCATTAGTAAATATAAGGAAATAATTCCATGAACACTACCATTCGGTTCCCCTACAAGATTTCAGATGACAAAATACCCCACAACATTTAACAGTTAAATCATTGATTTATTTTTAGTGGATGACGGGAAGTTAAGCTACATGAAAAAGAAAATAAATAATGCTATTTTTAGAAAATTATTTTTAAATATCTGATTTTAAAAATCACTACAGTTTTTTCATAGTTTTTGACTACAGTATGAAACTGCTCTATTTCCAGCCATTACAACTGGCAATATAAGTAAATGGTAAATTGCAAGACCTACCCAGAACTTCCTTGGAAGACGCTGCTGGTGACAGTAGGTCCCCAGTTACCCTGGTGTAACACTTGTAACACTTTGTCACAAATGAGTGGTTTAGAGGCCACTTAAAGAATCTCTGTTGATGGCAGTAACAGAAAGTGATTTTAATAGAAATTTATAAAAGCACGACTTAGCAGAGTTTGATGGCAAGGTTCACTCTATCACTTACTACACGGATGAAGCATACAAAGGGAAAGAGCACGGGAAGCTGAGGAGCCCTTGGCTGGTGTGAACACTACTTAGCAACAATTAAAACATCAGCGTGTTATCAACATTATTCTCATGCTAAATCCAAAACACAGCACTATACCAGCTATTAGCAAGAAAATCAACTCTATCCTAGCCAAAACCAGGGTATCATGTTAGAACTGAGTTGGGATGATTTATACAGAGGCAGAGAACGAAAAGGTTAAGGAAAACCCTCCCGTTGAGTCACGAGGTTCAGAGTAGACCCGGCTGGATCTACCCCTAGTCCCAGACTTGGTCAACGGTATATGTCTAAGGGATTATATGTGTTTAGCAGCAGTCTATGGTTCATTTACAATCTTAAGATAGATCATGAGATTTTAGCAGACTATATTTACTAGCAGTTACTTCCATCAATTCACACACACACGCACACGGATGCAAAGACGGATAAATATACAAAGATATACCTGTTAAAAATCCCCCTTGAGTTCAGTGAAATATTCACATAAAATGTCTTGGCATTTCTCAATGGGCGAAGGGTTGAGCCTCGAGGAGTGTTACAGCCCAGGTCCCATGCCAGCCGGCGACAGTCCTCCAAATATTGCAAACTTGAGAGTTTGCAAACTCTGAGGAGCATTCATCTCAGAGGGAGATTATGGGCACAGCCCGCTGCGGTCCAGGAGGGCTCAAAGGGTCTCACGTAGGATACCATTTACAGGTGCACAAGATGATTGACCTTAGTCATCTGTAAATTTCCATCCTGGCCACAGTCCGAGGCAGTAGTGACTAAAATTCTGAAGGTTTCAGTGTTGTTACAACTAAGCTACAACTCACATAAGATGGCTCCCGGGCCAGGCAGTGGGAGTATATTCCCAGCCTCAGCCATGCAAAGTTTCTGATATGGTCAAGGAGCACTCAACCATCAGACTCAGTACACCAAAGCCGAGGTTTCATGGGAATTTCTGAGATCAACGAGCGGCCCAGGGAAAAGGTGGGGGGGAGGGGGAGGGTGTGATGCACCACCACACACTTTCTCCCCATACCCTTATGGAGAGTACAGATATGTAGAGAATTGGGTTCCCCAGATTCCTGTACCTATATTATCATTTCTCTTTTGCCCCCTCAGATCTGTTTACACTGTTAGGAAACGCCAATGGAGCTCCATGTGTCTTCCCCTTCCAGCTGAGCAGTAAATGGCACGCCGGGTGCACGGCTGCCGGCAGGTCAGACGGCTTGCTCTGGTGTGCAACAACCCCCGACTTTGACGCGGACCATTTGTATGGCTTCTGTCCAACTGGCAGTAAGTCCCAAATGCTGGCATAGATGCTATAACACAATATTGTTAGGTAAATATATCAGTACTGAGACTAATATGGAAGGGAAAAAACTTGTAATGACTTTATTTTAGTCAAAAATGTCTCTGCTATGCTATAACATTCCTTACAGAAGAAACAAAAATGTTTCCTATGAGTCTACAGTCAGGCTGAAAGTTGTCTCTGTGTCCATCAGTAGCTAAGGAAAAGCTTAGCACCCAGGAAAAGACCAGTATGCTTTAAATATGACTGCATTCAGCATAAAATAATCTGAAAATTGAGATGCTACTCACAGCCTAATTCTCCTTGCCCCATTGCTATTTGTGGTAACAGTAGTATAACCTTTTCTACCCGTGCAAACCCCTGTTCTGTATCACAAGATTGGTCTATAGTCCATGGGAGGATGTAGTTTGTTTTCTGAAAGACTTAAAATAAGAACATTGGCTGAAAAGTCTTACTGAAATAGCAGCATCATCAGCCTTTCCCTTGCAATGTTTCAGATAACATGACAAGATAACATTATCTGAACAGATATGTGCATCTGAGCGCAGGATGAAGGACACCAAAATACCGTGTTAATGAAGATATTAAAAATGCTGCCTCAGACCTAATTTTTTAGTGCTATACAACAGACTCACTATTTGTCATTTTGATCGGAGTACTGCACGGGGAAACCAGGTTCAACTCTATCAACCACCAACTACCACCACCATTTTCACTGATATTACTGAAAATTATTTCCTGGTGCAATATTGCATGCAGTAGCTTGAAAAATCCCAGAATATCCTTACTATATAAACTGGCAAACATGAAGTATTTGGCATTATAAAATTGTTGGGACACTATCACTAACACCTGAGTCTACAATTAAAAAAGAATATTAAAAATCTGAACTGAATCAGCAATAAAGAAACACAATAAAAATAGAAAACATTTAGTCTAATGAATCATTCAAAAAATTCAGTATCTTTTCCTCAACAAAGAGAAAGTTAGGGGAAGATGTAATCACAGCTTATTAGCACTTGCCCAGGGAACAGTTTTGCTAAAAATGAGCTCTCAGAACACAATTTCTAAATTCCAATTACCTAAAACACATGCAGACTAGAAATAAGGAATACATTTTAAAAAATCATAGAATCATCATAGAACCATTTAGGTTGGAAAAGACCTCTAAGATCATCGAGTCCTACCGTTAACCTAATACTGCCAAGTCCACCACTAAACCATGTCCCTAAGCACCACATCTACACGTCTTTTCAATACCTCCAGGGATGGTGACTCAACCACTTCCCTGGGCAGCCTGTTCCAAGGCTTGACAGCCCTTTCGGTGAAGAAATTTCTCCTAATGTCCAATCTAAACCTCCCTTGGCGCAACTTGAAGCCATTTCCTCTCGTCCTATCACTGGTTACTTGAGAAAAGAGGCCAACACCCACCTCGCTACAACCTCCTGTCAGGTAGTTGTAGAGAGCAGTAAGGTCTCCCCTCAGCCTCCTCTTCTCCAGGCTAAACAACCCCAGTTCCCTCAACCGCTCCTCATAGGACTTGTTCTCTAGACCCTTCACCAGCTTCGTTGCCCTTCTCTGGACACGCTCCAGCACCTCAATGTCCTTCTTGTAGTGAGGGGCCCAAAACTGAACACAGTATTTGAGGTGCAGCCTTACCAGTGCTGAGTACAGGCACTGGTGGCCTGTACTGCTGGCCACATTGTTTCTGATACAAGCCAGAATGCTGTTGGCCTTCTTGGCCACCTGGGCACACTGCCGGCTCATATTCAGCCGGCTGTTGACCAACACCCCCAGGTCTTTTTCCGCCATGCAGCTTTCCAGCTGCTCTTCCCCAGTCCTGTAGCATTGCAAATGTAATTAATGGTGGCATAGTTTGAAAAGCAAACTTTCCATTATTGGAAATGTTTGCATTTCAGTTGTATTTCAGCCAAGAATTAATTCGGACGTAGCCTAGGAGCTGCTGAACAGGTTTTCAGAGAAGATAATGACCAAGGTGCAGTTTTACTTTATTGATCTCTTTTCACTATTTTTTTCACCTGGAGATTATCAGATTTGACAGGGGAAACTGAAAATAAAGGATGAAAGGCTCATATCTGCTAATGTCAATAGCAAACCTTCTTTTACTTAACAAAGAGCAAGCTAACAGAAAAGTATGGGTTTTGGGGGTCTGAGCCTTATTTGTTCCAGAATCTCATTTCACAAGTAAGCTTGCAGTTAAACTTTCTCAAAACATTTTGTGTAAGATGTTTATAACAAACTGCAATCCTAAATCTCCTTTCTTTCACAGACAATGACAGATTTTGGAGTACAGATCCTTTGACAGGAACCTACTACCAGATAAACTACCAGTCAGCTCTCACATGGCACCAAGCAAGGAAGAGCTGCCAGCAGCAGAATGCAGAATTATTAAGTGTCACAGAGATACATGAACAAATGTATCTAAGAGGTGAACTAATAAGCAAGACTCTGTAAAAAGAGTGTCTAATAGGTTTTTTTTTGACTGATTACAAATATTTCAGTGCTTTAATCGCATTACAATGAATAGCTGATATAATAATAGTATATGTACTGCTAGAGAAATAGCACAATTACTGTAAATTAAGCTTTTTATAGGTGGAAATTCTGTAAATTGTGGAATTGCCATTTGAAATTATTTCTATTATTATTATTATTTTTTCAAGGAAAGTTAAGAATTTCCAGCTAATTAAGCAAAGGTTGGCTCAAGCTCAGAAAACACCAGAAAGATCAAAGAAAGGGACCTTACAAGAAGGAAAGTCATTACAGGAGGCAGTCATTATATGACTTCTGTGTTAGGAAATCAGTATTCTTCTCATATATCTAATGAAATAGATTTTTGGAAATACCATACAAATTTTATACAAAACACTATTAAAAATCTAAAGACTTTCTGGATTTATGCATAGAGTCTGTAGAATGAAGGCTCTGTATCAGTTACATCACACTGAAGCAAACTTGTAACAGAAATATTAACAATAGCAATTTAGTGTTTCAGTTTTCAAAACTTATTACTTACATATAACTGTAGAATAGCATTAAATTCAGATAAACTAATGTGCAAAATAGTCTTTTGCCATTCTCTACCCTTTAACTACAGAATAAACTCTCTGAGTTTATTACCAGTAAACATGGATTCTGTACTGAACTTAGAAATCATTAAGCCGACATTTATTATCTTCCTCCAAACTTTGAAAATGCAGAGCATTTCCCAACAAATCTCATTAGAATTCCACTCTTTTTGTTACCTAGATCTGATTGACAGCAAGAAATCCTCCCTCTGGATTGGGCTTAACAGCTTGAATCTCAACAGCGGCTGGCAGTGGAGCGGTGGCATTCCCTTCAGATACTTTAACTGGGCACAAGGTAGTAATGTTTTTTTTAACAGTTTTTGGAATGAATCTTTCCCACCAGAATGCTGAATGCATATTAACTACTGTCCTGTAGTATTCCCCACGAACATGAGGAAACGGAGTTGAAAGGTTTATGAGACATGTGAGATTAAAAAGCTGAGAATGATGCTTTTCTTCACTGGATATATCACAAGGAGTTTCAAGCAGAAGAGTTAAATAAACTCATCTCCTATCAGACAAAGGTAGATAAAGTGAAAAGCACTAGTTGAGCTGTAGCATGCTAGGAATGCCTTCAAGTCAGTTAAAACCTCTGTGTCTCTTCAACTCACATAAGGGTTATCAGACCCTCCATCCTGCAAGGACTCAGCTGTCAGCAAGCATCAGTCTTTCAAAGCCTTCCCCTTCACTTTTTATGCTTTTCCTCTTTTCTTCTCTCCTCTTTCACATTCAAGAGAGACTGTAGAGTCCACAGCATTGGCAGTTTATCTTTGAAAGTCACTTAATGATTGTCATGGCAACAGCTGGTTGCAGCAAATGCTGAATGTTTGCTTGCTGAATAAATGCACACATATTCCATCTTTTGGCCTTCCCCAAGTCTCAAAGGTGCCACCTGTTTTTATCTGGCACAGAAGATGAAGGGAAAGCCCAGAGTTGCTGAGTCTGGCAGAGGGTTTTCTCCCTTCTGCTGAGCTGGTCAAATTCCCTTAAGCCTTGCAGAGGAGAAGAGCCGTTGGCTCTCAGGTCAAGCAGCCCCCACTCTTGGAGTTCTGTATCCCCACATGATGGCTGTTATGATGAGTTAATCTACACATTTCCAGCTTACTGCAAAATTATTATAGGTTGTATCTTTTGGGGGGAGGGGGAAAAAAAAGCCATTGCTCTGTGGACCTCTCTGAGAAGAGGAAAACAGTGCCCATTTCCCAAGGACAGTAGTCCTGGAGAACCTCCTGGAGGGCAGTTGCAGAAGCGGGCAGGGGAGAGACACACAGCAAGTGTGAGGGCATGTGAGGGGGCTCAGCTTGCAGCAAGGAGAAAATCTGCAGCCAAGCTGCCAGAGAGACATGCAGAAAGGACCTTTCCAAAGGGCCTGAGTATAACTTTTTTGTTCCAGCACACCACTGAAAGCTGCTGGACTAGAACCTGACATAGAAAGGAAATACTCCCCTGCAAGGGCATTGTGGAATTGAGATTTGTTTTCACGTGTGCCTTATATTTTATTTTAGGAATTCCATCGTATTATTTTTGTGCTCTGCTAAACACAGCTCTAGAAACTAGAAGCCATCTAACATGCTCCCATAAAGAGGAAGCCTACCCTGTCAGGCTTTGACCAATCTAGGTTCCTACCACTCCCTACTCAACTGCCAGACAACATATCCCACAGATCTGTGGCATTTTGCTTGTGTCTCATATTTTAAACAAATAATATTCACTCACTGAGCTTGGTTTAGCTCTACAATGCAGAGCTAGCACTCTAATTTTCAGGTTTTGAAATTTCTTTTTATTGTTAGCAGCTGATGGCTCTTACTCTGAAGAACGCTCTTCTCTCTTCACATCTGTAAAATTCCTTGTCTGAATATGAACGATGTTAAGATGCTGCCTTACTGTGTTCCTGCCCAAAGATATTAGCTCAAAATGTGTCCTCTGATTTCATGAATGTAACTGAGTGTTTTAAGCTCATTACTTAGTCCTATTAGCATAACTGGTTCCTAACCACAAATTGGGTATAAAAGTAGATGTTTCATGAGCTGTGAAACTATGAACTCTGATTTCCTACAGTCTGTGTATGGCATTGCAACTGTAGCAGCACCAGGTACCCCTTCAATGTCTGCACTCTTCAGTCCAGCATCTACTGACTGGGCAACAACATAATTTATTCTGCAACTGGTTGTGAGCTACGTATTCCTCAGCAGATGTATGGCTGACCCCTGTGCACAGGCTGATTAAACAGGTGGAGGGGCAAGGAAAGGACTTGCTGCAGCCTTCCATCAGCGTGGGCTCAAAGTTTAGTCTCTCTTCTGTGCAAGCCAACAATTTTCACAAGACTTATAGGAATGTCTTATTTTTGAGACGGCTATTCTGCAATCAAATATGGCAGAAAGTGTGAATTATGCAACAAGCATCTAAAGAAATGTTTTGATGAGTACTTTTAAATTACATTTTCTTATCTCCGGTAGAAAAATAACTGTGGCAATGAAGTCATGAATCCGTAACTGACACATGAAAAGGCTGGAAGCAAATTGTTCTTTCAGCTGCTGACATAAAACCTGAGCTACATAAAAATATTTTGGTTTTTATTCTATGAAGGAAGCCCTGAGCCTGGGCCTGAGAAACTCTGTGCAGTACTAAATCCCAGAAGAGATGCTAAATGGGAAAACCAGCCGTGTGAGCTGAAAGTTGGCTATATCTGTAAAAAGGAAAACTCCACACTGGATCCGTTCATTCCTCCATCAGGTATGTCAAGCAAATAAAAACCCTTTGATAAAGATAGAATTTGTGTCACTAAAATGATTTTTCATGGTTATTTAAAATAATAATAATAAAAAAAAGCATTGTCATTTGTTCTTCTGCTTTGATGAGTGGCACAGAACAGAGCATACTGTTATTTCTTTAACCAAATATATTTAAATACTGGAAACGTTCCTGGAACCCAGTAACCACACAAGGAATTTTCATTTCATGTTATTCACGATTCCAGAGGCACTGGTCTAAGCCATGCACTGTCACAAAAATATCATGGACTGCATGGATGTGAAAACAAAGTTACAGATGCCTCACCCTTCCTGCAGTGCATTCTAATGAAAACACAGCAGCTTATCACTGAAGTCTTGGAAAGGTGGCACCAATAGGCTCAAACCACCTTCTCAGTGGGATTGCCTGTAACCTAGAAAGGTGGCAAAAAAGCGCAAGTTCCTTCAGACCACTTTTCTGCTACACTTTTCTCCCATTTATTTAATGAGACTTAGTATGGAAAGCCACGCGTGCAGAGAATTACTTGTGCTGCAGTAATAATGCCTTTATGAAATATGCAAAACACAATTGGGTGGGGTATATTGTGTGAAAACACTATACATGGAATTCCAAATTGTAATTGCAGTTATTCTAGACTTCAGTTTGCACTGTTTAAAAACTTGAAATATCTATTCATTTTGTGGGGATGCAGAGCCTGTTAAATGCCCAGAAGGATGGTTGCCCTACGGAGATCACTGTTTCATGGTTCATAGAGACCCCAGAGTATGGAGAGAAGCCCTAATTTCCTGCAATGAGAGCCATGGCAACCTGGCCAGTATCCACAACCCTGAGGAGCATGGCTTCATACTGTCTCAGCTTGGCTACAGTGAGTATTTCTACAGGGCAGTGTTTGGTACAAATGGAGAATTATATTATTAGAAATCTTACAGGATTTAAAAAAAAATTCTTTGTTTCATTAGAATAGTTATAGGGAAGCCCACAGATATATAGGTTAATAAAAAAAACAAACACCAAAAAAACACGAGAGAAATCATTAGTGCTGTCTTCATTTTCTTTTTCATTCTTTTCAGTTTGATTTTCATTTGTTTTTCACTGCATGAAATCACTTGAAGGAAATAACAGCTTTAGTTACTGCAGTATTTGGGTGGATTATCTGCCTCAGACACCTTGTAGCTGTAGATATAGTAATGGACTTTTACTGAAAAAGCTGAGGAATCTCATTTCCTGCTGGTATCTCATTTTTTAACTTCTTGAAAGAAGAATGTGAATTAGATCTTAAAATAAACTCCACTGTCATTTAATCTAGATGAATTTGTACTGTAACATGGCAATTTCAGCCCATCTCCATAAAATCTTGCTCCTACGGACTGTTTCAACTCGGGTGCTAACACAGGTGAATTTCTGTTCTTAGAAGCTGCAGATGAGCTGTGGATTGGTCTGAATGACCTCAACACTCAAATGTACTTTGAGTGGAGTGATGGGACTCCTGTGACATACACCAAATGGTTGCCTGGAGAACCAACCCATGCAATCAACGGGCAAGAAGATTGTGTCATTATGGCAGGAGAGGTAGAATCATTCCACATTTGTGTAGCACTATACTATCTGATTTTTGTTTCTATTTCTACTTTTTTTATGAATGCAACTTAGAAACAAACCAAGGAATGGTATCTTTATTCACTCAGAAAGATGGTTGTTCTAATTTAAATTTAAAATTAAATTAGAGTTAACTAGATAAATGTTCATATCTGATTGTGAGTGTACATTATATGCCAAGCAAACCTTAACAGTCTGCCCATGACACTTAGCTAGCTTAACATAACCTCACAATTAAGCACAAACACTTGGAATTCATTAAAAAGTACAGATCTTTATTCCCCCATTAAAGCAATATTAAAAAAAAAAATCAATAACGTTTCTAAAGGAAACAGGTTCTGCCTCACTATTTTTCACCTCTTCCCAAACTGCACCTAGGATGGATACTGGGCAGACAGTGCCTGTGATAGAAAGTTAGGTTACATCTGCAGAAGAGACCCGCTACAAGGAGTTTCTGGGACAGTAAAGATGGATCCTGCTTGCCTGAAGGTAAGAAGAAAGCTTAACCAAGAATCTTTTTTTTTTCCTTAACAAGCGTGATTGTACATCAAATTCAGGGTGCTAATTTTCACTTCATTCCCTTATTTAAAATAAAGATATTTTGAAAAATTTTTAGTCAATATGAGTCAGGCCCATTATGTCTCAGAACTATCTGTGAAAGAGGCTAAAGCATTACTGCAGTTTTCTGCATATTTGTTATATTGTTCTACAACCATCTGCGGTTATCTAGGACACAGTAGAAACTGGGAACCATTTCTGGACTATGTGACATCATGCAAGATGACGACAAATCTCACTATTGAAGCCAAATCAAAACAATCAAATTGCTTTTACGAGAGAATTTGTTTTGAACAAGTTATTGTATCCTACTGCTTTTTTTTCTTCTCTTTTCCCCTCTTTTTACTTTCCTATTTACTACTGTTCTATATTTAGTAGCATTTCCCACAACCCCATATGGGGAACAGAGCTGAGACTCATCGCGCTAGATGGAACTAAGCAGCAGCCAAATACTGAACACAGATTTTATTTACCTTTCTTGGATGCAGCAAGCAAATCTTGAGCTGGTATAGAAGCTCAAGAGTGAAAAGTGACTTGGAATTTTGAGGATTTTGCTTTTCAATAGTTTTTATGCTACCTCTTCAGTCAGACTTTTTAGGTGAGCTGATGAGTTAAATCAGTTAATTAGTCTAGTTCTTGTTCTTTTAGCCTAGAAACATCAGGAAACTTCAGTCAGCATCTCACTATAACACAGATGACTCTCTTCAGTTCTGTGCAAGGAAGTATTTTACTCACCTGCTTCTGAATACTCTCCATTCTGTGTGCCTCTGACTTTTTTAGTTAAAATTTATCAGTTACTAATTGTCAAAAAAGGGGGACTCATATGCATTAAATCTCTTCTTTCTGGATGTTTACTAAGCTTAATTTCCACTAGTCCACTGGAATTCAAATTAATATATTACCACATTAGGTTATATTAAAAGTTGATTTAAGAGCAAACACTGAAATTCAAGCACTATAACATATAACATGCTCTTTTTACTGCAAATATATTCCACATGTTCTTGACAGGGCTGGAAAAGACATGGTTTTTACTGCTACCTGGTTGGACATACCTCTGTAACTTTTTCAGAAGCAAAGAAAACCTGTGAAAGAAGCAGTGGTTATTTAACAAGTGTAGGAGACAGGTATGAAAAGAGTTTAAAAACTGTACATCTGATGGAATAATCTTGGAATTTTATAAAATAGTTGAGAATTTTTTGGGAAAAAAGTGTGAAACCAGAATATCCTTTTTCTGGAAAAAAAAAATCAGTAATTACAGTAGGTCTTTTCTAACTAAATATATTTTACAATTCATGTTTTCCAGTACTTTACTCTGAAAAAAACCCCACAGCTGCTTCTGTTCTGTAAGGAGCAGTTTTTCAGTATAGCACGGCTTCACCTGCTATTGAAGCTAGTCCATCTGCTATCCAGTTAAGCAACGTATTTCCACTTTCAAGGAAACCTAATGGAGACTCCATTCATTCTAGTCTTGCGTAGTTTAGGATGCTGAGAAACGGCAGACTAAGGGAAAGCTAGGCTTAATCCCCATCTGACTCCTGTCATTTCAGATATGAGCAAGCCTACCTGACCAGCCTCGTTGGTCTGAGCTCTGAGAAGTATTTTTGGATTGGTCTCTCAGACACGGAAGAGCAAGGGATGTTCAAGTGGGTGACTGGTGAAGGTGTTCTATACACAAACTGGAACGCGGCAATGCCTGGTACTCTGCCATTGGCGTAAATTTATGCTACTAAGGAACTTTCTGTGTTGTAATTCTAAACTGTTTCCCAACTTTGCTAAAACACATCCATGATGACACATACGAACATTCTGCCTTTGAAATAGGAGTGTCTTTGATATAAGCTGCCATGAAAATATTTCTTTGCTGGCTCCTCATTGCTTACAAGAGCAAAATAAAATTGAACGGAAAGGGAGAAATCCTTTCCAGCCCAGGTGACAGGCTGCCAAATCCTTGCAGTGAGTGGCATAGGAAAGAGGCGGGCAAGGGGGGGTTCATGTCCTTGTAAAGCTTTTCAAAGGGGAGGGAAGGTGATGAAGGATTCCACTCACTGGTTTCCTCTTTTTACAAAGCTTCTCCTTTGAGCAGAACTATACTTAGTATTTCGAACAGTCTTTTGTAAATTAATCACATGAGCTGTAAAAATGTCAGGGGAACCACTTTAAAACACATTTCAATTTTCTTTTATATCTCACAAAGGGAATGAAGCCGGTTGTGTTGCCCTAAGGACTGGAAGCGCAGCTGGACTATGGGATGTTCGGAACTGTGAAGTAAAGGCAAAATTTCTCTGCAAAAAACTAGCTGAAAAAATTACTCTTCCTCTTGTTCCTGAAACCATTTCTGGTTCCCAATGTCCCTTGGGTTGGGATACAAGCAATAGCACTAATTCATGCTTCAGAGTAAGTATTAATTTTTCCAAGCATCCTACTCATAAGACAGAAGAGCACCAAATAGATAGGCATCTAAACTTCAGAGAATGGCACATTATTGCACATATGTAGTAAGCTTTTACACAACTATTCATGGAAATCACTGCAGTTATCACTCTATCAGTGATACGTAAGGTTATCCAAGTAGCACACTCTTTAATCCATATTATATATGATAATTGCAATGGTATGTTTTCCTATTTTGCTTATACGAGGCAGTCAGTAGATTTGTTTTTCACATGCTGTAAACATAGTGTTCTCTCTTAAAATTTATCTATAGGTTTTTGTGAGAGAAGAAAACCAAAAGAAAACATGGTTTGAAGCCCGAGATTTCTGCAGAGAAATAGGAGGAGACCTGGCTGCCATTAGAAGTGAAGAAGAGCAAACAGTGATAGAAAACTTAATAATGTAAGTAAGCAAAATATCTAATAATCGATATTTTGGTGTAACAATACTTTATACAGGAATTAATAAAAATATTCCTGTTTATCACCATAGTCATAAGAAAAAGAACTGAGAAAATATTTCATATGGGTACCATTTTCAAAGACATTTTTGGAATTCCTAGAATTTGTCATCATCCACAAATCTTTTAAATTAAAAAAAAACCCAACCCAACAACCAAATCATTTGAATGCTTCTCCTTCAGACTAATTTCTAAGTTTATTCACTGAATCATTTTGAAAATAAATTGTGAATTCCAGCAAACCTGAACATTTTATTTCTCAAAGAACACTATAATAACAACATCAATAAGAAAATCAATGATGTGCTGTGTTTTCAAGACAACCATTTGCAAAGTAGAAAATTTTAAGGCATGAACTTCACTTACTTGCTAATGGGAGTTTGCTGATCAACAGCATTTTGCTCTTTTTAAAATTTCTACTCTATTTAAAGTCTTCAATACGTGTGAGAGTTATTGTCCCATGCAACTTGCAAAATTTAACAGAGCTAACTACATACCTCTTCTTCTTGTTTGACACATTTTTTTCACACTCTAGAAAAAAATCCCCATCATCTCAGCCTTTCTGGATAGGTTTGCAGTGTTTAGATCCTGATGGTGGGCTTTCCTGGAGTGATGGATCCCCGGTGAGTGTTTGACCTTGCCAGTTTCTTTCTGTTCTGACTTTTTTGCTGTTGGAGCTGTTTCCATGACTGGTGTGGATGAAAGTTGTATAAGAATTCCCCAAAATGTCCACCTTGCCACTGGGTAACTCTAAATCGTTATTCTTCATACCAGTTTGGAAAAGAAAAAGGCCAATAAACCCCGAAGTTATACCATCCCAACAGTGGTAACATGGAGTACTAGTTGCAGCTACAGAGACAATCATTTAAGTGGCAAATATATGAGAAAGGTCTCTCCTGATTTTTATTAGTCTCTAGTGATATATTGCCACGTTCCTTTCCCCTGCTCTTGATTTATAACACCATTTGATTCGAGTATTCATGGGACTGCTGGAGTCTGTTAAATGCTGCGTAAACCCAGAGCCTTTCTTTTTTCTTGCAGAGTGACTATATTGCTTTAATAACCCACATAGGCTGCACAGCCATAGGAGGAAAGTAAGGAATGAGTTGAAACTTCAGTGCTACTTCTCTTTCCTTCCAGAGTACAACATTTTTCCCTGTATGATAAGAATAAAAACCAAAGTTGTGTTTCTGCTGTAGGTGAATTATAAGGAAAATAATTATTTTTACAATACTGCATTTGAATATTGTGGAGCAATCGGTGAAGATCTTTCCACGTCATGGATTAACGTGCACTGTGAATACAGTCATAACTGGATTTGTGAAATAAAGAAAGGTAGGTTACTTTTTACTCTAAACTCACTTTAGGAAGAAATTTAAGCTGCATCTATCAAAACAGGAAGTTCTGCAAGTTACATGCTTGTAGAAAATTTGATTGATTCACAGCAATTTTGCATAATGAAAAATAGGTCAAGACATATAAATACTTTCAGAATACAATGTTTTAACTGTTAAACTTTTTTGTTTGTTTTATGTAAAAAAAAATTATATGATAATATAATGAAAATATACTTGTAATTATAGAATTGTGGAAAATAAGGTGAAAGCAACCTCAAGGGCTTATCTGATAAAATCCACCGCTCTGCTCAAAAGCAGATTTTTGTCAAAACAGAAGCTTTGACTGACATGAAAATGTATGTTTCTTGGAACTTTTACTTGTAGGGAATTTCCAAGTTGGGGGCTAAGGGGGCAGAGAGGGAGAAAGAGAGGATTGCAAGTTGCAGAAAAAGGATTACTTTAAATCTCTGTATCCTTCGTGAAGTGAAACTTCACTGCTCTGCTCACATGTAGCTTGAATGCTACACAAGGACACGTTAGTCACCCACTCCAATTTAAACAAGACTACCAGCATACTAGAATTATCCTCTTTGTAAGATGACATGTAAAGAAACTCCTGTAACAACAGGCTTGCTGTAATGAAAAGATGGTAATCCAAGCTTCAAAATTTATGTACTTTAAGGCAGGCTCACAACTTCCTCTCATACCAGCAGCAAAATCTTCCACGTTTATACACCTGTGTTTTTTTTTTTTTTCCAAAATGTAACTACTGTTGAGAAAGATATCCAGCAACATAAGAGAGGAATCAATTATAGCTTTGTATTGAGTTGCACATTTTACTTCCAAGACTAAGAGGAGTGTTGCTTTGGTGGCTCTCTAGGCTCCTTCACACAAGCGGTAAGGGTTAATGTTTAAAGTGATACTTTTCTAAACAAGATCATTTCTGCGCTGGTGATTCTAACCGAGGCACATCATTGTCTCAGCTTCTCAGCTTAAAAAGTAATAGTCATAGGCATCTATCTCACAGAGATGTTGTGAAGATACCTTTCCTGGTACTTCCTTTGTAATTCCTCACCTGCATGATCAGCACAACTAAAAATCTTTAGCAGAAGTGTCAATAGTAGTTGTATACTGTTAACTATTATTAGTGTATGAATGGCAGAAATTATAGCCTGAAGAAATTACCATCATTAGTCAGCAGTGCATCATGTCATACTGAAAGATGCTGAAATAGTCATAATACTTCCAGAGCAGACATATATTTTTTTTCTTTTAAATCTTTTAATGAACCATACAAGACATTATTTTTAAAAGGTGATGTGACTTTTTTTTCCCCAAGCACGTGTGTCACACACTTTGTTTAATGTAATTACACACATAGCAACACAAACATTATGATGAATTCCTGTGGAAAAAAATTATAAAGGTGACATCTGTTTTACATTTTTATAGCTCTTGGTCTTGCATGTTTAGAGATACATTGTTCCAATATCCCACTCCATGTGATGTGGAAATTTTTCATTTAAATTATTTCTCAAGAGCTGGTGGATTTTCAGTCAAATGTGATTCTGCACAAAGTAGTTTCACAGGAAAAAAAAAGTTTCAGAAACAAATGAATACTACTAAGATTTAAAATATTTTGAAGCAAAAATTTGTTTAGTATTTGAATTTCTTGTTCAGATACAAGACAATGTCCATAAAGAATCTCTTATTCTTATTCAGAAGCATACCAACATTGAAGTAAAGTATTTTCACTCTTTAGTTTTCTTTCAGAAACAAGTACTCATTCAGACTAACTTCAGTCACCTAATTTAGGCAACATTCAGGACGTACAAGATGCACTTACCAAAAATCTACCAAGACAGAGTTGTAGGTCTGTAATACATCTGTTATTCTCTGAACATCCATTTTTGCTCTGCACCGAAGAAACTATATAACTATATTCTGCATTGAATATGTAAAATATGGAAAATTGATAGACGTTAAGATCATTTCCACTAATTGAACACTTAAGCTGGCTCAACATTTGGGAAACATTTTTTTCCCATTTCATTACAGGGACACCCTTGAAACCAGAACCTCTGGGCCCTTCTGCCGGTAAGCTTCTGTTTATTTTCTCTTATCTAAAGGGTGGTATCATGTAACAACACCAGCTTTGTGTAAGGACCATGAAGAATACAGAGATTCCTCTTCTGTGTTGCAGCATATGAAGTCACAGAAGATGGCTGGATTTTAAAAGGGGACAAACAATATTTTTTCAGCACAGAAAAGACCTCTATGGAGAAAGCCAGAACATTCTGCAAAAGCAATCATGGAGATCTTGCTACCATTGGAAACAATAGTGAAAGAAAATTTTTGTGGAAATGCGTAAGAGGAAATTTGACTCTGTTATGGCCTACATACCCTGCTGCATATGCTTGTGAAGTACAGGAAAATGTGCTTCTTGCATAATATTGCTACATTTTATTAGCATTAGATTTAAATGTTCAATGAAAAAATATTTATTCTACAGAACAGAGCTTCTCTTTAGGAAAATAAATACAAAAGAATTTACCATTTACTAGGATGGGTATATTCTTGTATATTCTAATCTAAACAGAGTTCTGCCCATGACCAAGCGTGTATAAGGAACAATGAACAGGCAGATTAGGTGTATACTGAGAAAACTGTCCTTTTGCCGGTGTGGTTACCTCTCATCTGAATATCATATTCTAGAATACACTGTTACGTGTAGATGTGAGGCTACTGCCAGTGTAGCTCTGATGGTCACATACCACATCATGTTGCTGAACAAAACTTTTCAAAAAAAGGTTTAGCCTGGTCCAGGTCAGGGACTGATGAACTTGGACCTTCATGAGTTAGTCTTCCCGCAACACCTATCAAAACTGTTCATGTATTTCAAGGCCGCTGCCTACACGTTGCCTGAGACGCTTCTGGCGGGCACAGGCCAAAGCCGCGGCAGGGGCATGCGAACAATTTAATAGCACGCATGTTGCCTCAAACCTCTGCCATAATCCTGTTCGGTTTACTAATGCCAAAGCAGCCACACAACCTCCTTTCCGTTTCACACTATTAGATGCTTGCTTTTATTATGTGGGAAAGGATATGAAAGGCGGAGAGGACAGACAGCTTGAGACGCAAGAATTGCGTGGCTGCTTAAGAACAGGAAAGTACCACAAAATTTTATACTAAATTTTTTCTCAAGTCTTCCTTGTTTCTTTTTAAATTGAGAACACAACTTTGAAAGCTTTGACCATACCAGTAACGAAGCCAAAACTGGGAAAGCAGCAATAAAGGTAATAAAGCAAAAGTATGTGTTGTATGGTGTTTACTTCAACAGGGGTCCTCTCTGGTGACTACACATGACCGTTTATACAATGTGTATTTATCTATTTGCTTTCATAGCACAAAAATTACACTTTTTCATATTAGATAACTACTAAATATTAGAAAGCACTAACTAAAAGTACATTTTTGTGTTTAGATCTTAAAAAATGGCAAATTGGAGTCATATCTCATAGGATTAATTCAGAATGCTGATCAACAGTTTAGGTAGGTAAAAAAGCTACATCAAGATTCATAAAAAGCAATTGTAGAAGTTTTGTACTGACGGAGTTCCTTCTGGAGGGACCACCGCAAGGGAGTTAAATGCAGATTCAGAGAGTTATATTGCATGTTGAAATGTGTGCTCTCCCTTGTTTTAACTACATTGTAAAAACACTGTTTTAAATGGCATTTTATAGGGAATATATACGCTATGAATACATAGATAATGTCTGTTAAAATTAAAGGTATTTTTGTTCTTTGACTTGACATGCAGGGATTTCATTATCTAAGGCCTTTTAATCCTAATGGAAATTCAATTTACAGACAGACTCAGCTGTAATTTTTTAAAAAATATTTTTAGCATGTTAAGGTAGAATTTTTCTGAACTGTTCCATGAACATTGTCTGAGTAACCACTACTGTTTTGTTGTTGTTGTTTTTCAGTTGGATGGATGGAAGCCTGGTGCACTATGCAGCTTGGGCACAGGGTGAGCCCAACTTTGCAGATGCTCAAGAAAATTGTGTGGTCTTAAACAAAAAGGATGGTGAGTTACACAGCATTTTTTAAAAAGTATTTTTATGGGTACTGCTCTTCCCCTGTTTGTTAAAAATATCTTGCCAACTTTAATCCATTCTTTCCCAGCAATTTGGGAAAATATGCATAATAAAGTATAGTCATTACATCTGAGGTTTCTTCAGGGGCAATACTAGTCATAAAAGTTGAATATAAGAAATTGATTTTAATGGGGAATGCAGGGACAATTTGATCTCTGATTTTTCAGCTGCACAAACAGTATGTTCTACATCATACGTTCAATCAACAGCAAACTGGTCTTTCAAAAAAATAATTAGAGAATAGTTAGCAAAGAAATAGAACATATATGGACTTTCATATTTTATAGTGTTTTCACTGATAAAGTGTTACTTTACGCTTGCATGTTTCAGTGCAACAAAGCTGTTTGGGTGGGTTCTACTCAGAGCTCACAGAGCTGCCATATCAGCCATCTCGTATGGCCACTATTCCCACAGTCACAGCAGGACCAAAGTCCTCCTGTAAGCAGTGATGGTGGGAGGTAGAGTTGAGCTGAAGCATGTTAGCTCACATTCCCAGGCAGACTGCTTTCGAACCTACAAGCCACTTTCCCACAAATTTTAATCTTATTCAGTGTCTTACTATCTATATTTAAATTGATTTCAGGCTTATGGAATGATGTCAGCTGTGGTTTTTCAAATGGCTATATCTGTGAGAGGCACAGAAGTTTTATAAACGCAACACTTCCTTCAGCGGTACCTTCACCTCCTGGAGGATGTCCTGAAGACTGGCTTTTATTTAAAAATCAGGTATGATAACATCCACCTAAGCACAATGATATTAATCCTTGGGAAGGTACTTAAAGATATGCAAAAGGCCTTTTGTCTTTCAGATATCTTCTGACAGTGATTATCCAAAGTTCCATTAAAAATTGAACGAGCTGCCTCATTCTTGCAAAATGGTGGTTTTACAGATTTTTACTTGTTTTCCTGAGAAGTGGTCCTCTGAGATACATTGGAAAAACTGCTACATTTATATACTTTCAAAAAAATTGAATGGAATTCAACTGAAAGCACCAACTATAGCATAAAATCAGTCATCTGAGCTGGAACAAATCAGAAATAAGGCCAAATTCTTCCAAACAGCCTTCAACGTAATGCTTGCCTCTTCCCAAAAGGGACAAACTTGATGTGCTTATTAAATGAGGGTTCTGTTTTCTAATATACACAACACTGTTATGAAAGCACCCGTGGATACTCACACCAGTGGAGTTTATACCAGTACACTTTTTTTTGCATTTTTGTTACAGTCGTCAGAGTTGTTATTTTCCACAAATTGTGCAAGATAATTCTCTGACAGTGCTACTGGACGTGCCACAGAGCCGAGGGTGAGCTGTAAACATGGAGAGGGCACACTAGGCACACTCATAATTGCCAAAACCATTTCAGGGTGAATGTGTATTGGTAACATGATGACTACGCACTTTTTTAAGAAATCATGAGTTATATATTTCCATTAATAAAAGAGCTGTAAAATAAAAAAAGCTGAATACACACGAGAGGACACTGACCATAGGCTCGAGGTCAAAAACATTTTTCAGAAAGTTCAGATGATTCCACATGAAACCCTGGGCTGGGCTTTTCTTACAGAGTCAGCACTTCTTTGTCTTTTACTAATGATGGAGTATGGCTTCTCAAAATCTCTGAGTTAGTTAACACATTAGATTCTCATCAGACTCCTACTGTGGTTTACAAATGGTTGTTTGAGTTTTGTTGTGACTTTCTCAGTCCCTCACAGGAAGACACAGAGTAAATTTAAAGTTTGTGAATGGTTTTGACTTGGTTCCAGAGCTGAGTCCCTGTTAACTTTGGAAAATTATTTTGTGGGTGTGAGCTGGGCTAATTTCTACTTAAACTAGTGTCATTCAAACCTAGATTCCTTTTGCTGTCACTCGCTAATAGTCTATACTCATTTTTCCCTAGTGTTACAAATTTTTTGGCTCTTCCTATGAAAACTGGCGTACTGCAAGAAGAACTTGTATGAGCCTTGGAGGAAACCTGGCAAGCATACATAATGAACAAGTACAAGGTATAGTGTAACAGCTCTTTAGGTTATAGATAGCATTTACTCTGTATGCAGTGGTCATTTCCTGCAAAGAAGAACATGGCAAAAAGAGATAGTACGTAAATGTATGTATTTTATAATATGTATGCTCAACATGGGTTATATGGCCTTGGCATGAAACTTTTCTGGAAGAACTGGAACCATCTGTCTAGGGCATGCTAGTGATGCTAAGGGTTGCTTCCTCCTCTTCCATGCAAACTGCTTTACATTATTTATAGGGTATGAATTAGCATAAAATAACAAATCCAGAGCTGGCATTTGTAGTTTTAGACACAGAGAAAAAAAAAGGAATCCATGGTCTGTTTCTGCCAGAAATAGAAAGGGATATATTACTATACCTCTCTGAAATGACTGCCTAAATTCTGCAACTTAATTCAGCAGTAGAATATCAGAGGAAGGCGCATTTTCACCTTGCCTATGTTCCCCGGCTTCCATTTGCAGCTGTATACAGCTACATATTTCCATCAGTCAATCAGCTCATCCTGAGTGTTGAAATAAGTGAACTCATTAGATAACATTGTGGTCAGGCACAATGTTATCTTTCCTCTTTCCAATCTTGCTTCATAGTTCCAAATACTTTCACTCTTTGAGACTTTTCACAGGCAAAGGCTTGGCATAATCCTGAAATAATAAACTTGGGTAAATTTCTGATCAAATGCTAATGAAAATGTGTTTACAAGACTTTAAGAAACAAAATACTTAAGGATTTGTTTATGAGCTGATGTCTTGGCTGATGACATGGCATGTTCATCTTCTTTTCTGTTGGCTTTTTTTCCAGCTTTTCTCACTTACCATTTGAAGGATGTTTCAAATGATCCCTGGATTGGCTTGAATGATATACTGAGTGAACTCAACTTTGTTTGGACTGATGGAAGTGCTATCTCCTATACAAACTGGGCTCCAGATTCCCCAAAACTTGTAGAACCCATGTTGTTTCCCAGTCTACATCCAGAAGATGGCCACAATCTGCAACAGGTAAATACCGCTTAGCGTTTACCATCAAGTCAAATATGAGGAGCAATATCACTTCAAGTAAACAGCTCACTTTGCTACAGACATTGCCTCAGCCTTCTCCCCACGTTGTTCATCTATCTTTACACTGGGATTAGCGATTAAAAGTTTCAATGGTTGATTATTCTAGCTATATCAGAGCACAAAATGGCATTGCTGCCAGATTGAATAAAGATTGGATGGATTGAATAAAGTAGTAATTTGCTATTAATTTTGGAGAAAATGTAATGCAACATTAGAATTTTAGAAGTTAACACACATTGGAAATATTTTCACGTTCGACAAGTTAACTCATGTTTGAAAAGGAAGGAGGAGAGGATGCAAGAGGAAGGAGTTCAGTTTTTTCCTACTTCTTCCCTATTTAAAATTGTAATTGAATTGTTAAGAGCCAATATATGTCAACTACTTTCTAAAGCAATCAAACCCTCTCCACTGCGAGCACTGAAATTAAACCTCAGAATGCTGTAAATAAAAGTGTTGTACATATTCAGACCAATACAGACTGATTTGCACACCCACATTGCCTTTCTTCCATTTATTTCCATATCTTGCTTTCAGAACTTGCCCTTCACACTATGTCATTCCACTCACTGTCCATCCTCCCTTCATTTTGGTATCCACACCTCTAGAGAACCCAGAAATCATACCTCTAGACAACCAGCTTAATGTGCACCTGAGCCAATTCATTCTGCTCTTGCCCATCTAGCCATTGGCCAAGGCATGCAGGAAGACATATAGCATACAGCATAAAACTTAGTTGCTACTTTACTGCAGCTCTAATAACGCCCCTGGGAAATATCAAGCAGGGAAAAAAAAAGACTGTAAAAGTACATTCTACTTTTCTCTTTCACCTTCAAGATTTTAACAGCTATCTCCTTCAGAGGATCCTTTTCAAAAGAGTGAAATAACAACAATAATATCAAAAAGTTACTCAAACTTAAGAAACTAGAGTCAAGAGCTACTAAAACAGGTGTTCCTAAAATTTGTGTATGGCAGCTTAGCAGGCTGTTGCAGGTTGTAATAAACTTGAAGTTCCAGCTTCTTAAGCACTCAGCACCTGATCTAGTGTAGCTGAAAGAGAAATTCTAAGAACTAGAGCTGATGATAACTCTGTCAAAGACCATCATTTAGATGATTCTGTCAAGAATAATCACTATTTGAATTTGGCTTTGCAAGCCAAATACAAAGCATGACCTCCATTTATTTTTATTTCATTCTTACTCAAAAACCTTACTGATAATTGCTCATTAGTCAAGACAGAAGGTGTGACAGAAAGTTCTTGAAAATAATAGTGCCTTTCAAGTACATCTCCTCAAAAATAACCAAATGAACAAGCAGGCTGAGCTGAAGATTACAAAGATTTACAGGACAGTACTAAGGTGGAGCTGGCCACCACAGAGAAGGCCAGAAAGGACAGAAAAAGATAAAAGGAAGGTTTCCAGAGTTGTAATACAAACCCTACAATATCAGAATTCAAAGAAAAAAGGAGTGAAACTACCCAGGGGGTTACAGTACTTTGTTTTATAACTTCTCATGTCAATGTACTCATATTCTTTCCCTTACTCCAACAGTTTGATTGTGTTTCTCTGAAGAGAGGTCATGCTGATGACACAGGAAAATGGAACAATGAGGAGTGTTATAAGTCCACAGGGTATATATGCCAGAAGAATAGTGGTGAGTTCTGGATCGCTAATCTTGAAATTTATAACACAAGGATTAAAATCACTTTTCTTGTTCAACATGCTTTAGATCATTTATCTTTTTTTTTTTTTTTAGGAGAAGGATCAGTAAAACCTAAGAGCCCATCTTGCATCCCAGTGTAACTTAGCAATGTTTTGGAGAAGGGAATTTAGGAAAGCAAAATTATTTTATTTTATTTTATTTTTAAAAGTGTAATTAAATAGCTAAAAACCACAAACATTTTAATCACATAAGGTCATAATGATCTATAGATTATCATAACTGGTAAGTTTGACATTTATTCAAATAAACCTGATAGTCATAAAGTTGCAAAGCCGTATAGAGTATTTTGAAAACACATTAGAGTGTGTTATTTTTGACTAATGGGGTGAATTTACCTCTGCAATATAAGATACTGTGAACTTACTGATTCAAAATTCTCACAGGCTGAAAATGTATTTCTTTCATCCAGAAAGTTCATTGCTGTTTCGAAGTTATCTGTTACTTATAAACAACTAATGAGAAGGTGTTCCATTCCATTAGCAATTTCTACTAGGTTTGTAAATAATGAAAATGTTCTTCAGTTGCTCAAGTCAAACATGTGGCCTCCAGATTTAACTGTTCTTGGGGTGGTTTTTTTCCTTATTCCTACAGATCCTGAACTCTTTAAGTCATCAGCAACAGTGATGGACTTTGCTTTTGACCATTCTGGTGGCATTAGCTATTCTGTCACCCATTCCAAAATGAAGTGGGAGGAAGCACAGAAAAACTGCAATAACAATGCCTCAGAACTTGCCAGCATTTTAGACCCATATAGCCAGGCACTGTTGTTCTTACTTGCACAGGAATATGGAGAGCCTCTGTGGATTGGTCTTAACAGCAACGCGGTAAGAACACATACATTACATACAGGTAGTCAAGCTGACACTGGACCTGATCTTACTTTATGCTCTTATCTTGTAAGCTATAGGAATTTCTGCCAGTGTAGTGCTGAAAACAGCATGTTACATCAGTACAGTACCCATTTACGCTGGAGTTCTTTAAATAAGACTCATACAGTGGAGATTTTAATGAACTAAGAACTCTTACATGCTTTAGCAGAAGGAAATGCTCCTGCAAACCAGTATGTAACAATGCTGTGGGTTGTTTGGAGTCATTTAAAGGGTCTCGAATATAAATTGTAAAATCTCCCGCATTTTGAGTTTATTGGAATCTAAAAGATATTCCAGGAACAACATGCATCCTGCCCTCCTGCCATGTGTTTATGTACCTCAGTGATCAGTGACATGATATCTCAGGTTGCACATCTGAGACCTGTCAAGGAATGGTTTTTACGTGTGTGTTTATGCTCACACACTCTCCTAGAGTAGTCTCATTTATGGTAGCAGTAGCAAAATACAGTTGTGGACAGAAACAGGGGTAAAATTAGTTAAAGGAACCTGGAAGCTATATGATAGGGTATATATTGACCAATGGATATATTTTTTCGTTTGAAAATACAATTGGTGTAATTGCTTCCATTAACAAGTTAGAATATTATGGAAAAAAAATCCTTTCTGTTTCTGAGATGTCTACATCAGTTGTATGCCAGGGGAGAGTGAACATTTGGATGGTAGGTGTGTTTTGACATACTGCACTCTTCCCCATGAATCACAGTCACGATAACTACAACAAAAGCAATGGCAATCAGTACTGCTTATTAAGAACACTCCCACCCACACTCCCATTTTCCATGCTGATCTTTGGGTGGTCGTACCAACATGATGTCTTATCTGACTCCCAGTTTTATGCCTTCTCTCATGCCCCCTTTCTTTTTTTCCTTCCATTTCCCAATGCTTGAAAAATGCTCTGAATTAATGTTAGATACTTTTTGGAGGGCAGAAAAAAAAATCATTCTGCATTCACATTTGTGGATAACAAACACTACATTTTGTTACAGTTAACATTTACAAGCCCAAAAAGGGGGCATTAGGAAGCATATGATTCCCTACTGGTTACATGAGAGTCCTCTTGAGGATCCTGTGTAGTAGCTACATCACTCTCAGCAACCTTGAAATTACCATACAGATTTTGCTTCCAGACCAATGGCAAGTATCAATGGATTGACAGATGGAGATTAGTTTACAGCAAGTGGTCCAGCAGAGAACCAAAACAGACATTAGCATGTGTCTACCTAGACACTGATGGCACCTGGAAGACAGCTTCTTGCAAGGAAAAACTCTTTTCTGTGTGTAAAAAATCAGATGGTAAGCAATCGAATATAAGTGTTTTAACTAGAGGGTGTGTAGATTTATCAACTGTGCTAAATATAATAAGCCACTGGAAAAATACTTGTTTTATACACTAGTATACAGGAAGACATGAGGAGCTTAACTAACTAGCTCTAAATATTGACATGAATTCTTCCCAGAATTAAATAAATTCATAATAATAACTACCAAAAGCCTAAGAAACAAAGGATTGAACACTCATTAAGTTCTTAACTATTCATTCTAATAGGAGAAGTCATTCACTTGCTATGAGATCTGGTTTGATGAGGCATCAGATGAAATTCTGTATCCTGTTTGGGGTACCAAAGTTTGAAAAGACTTTCAGTCAGCTAGGGTTTTCAGATGACCAGGAAACAAGAACTAAAAGGAAAGATTATAACTGGAGTTGGACAAAAGACTAAGAAACAAAAGACTAAGAGAAACCAGATTATCAATTTTAAATACTAAAAATGAGTCCTAAGGAATGGAATTAAATTCTTCTCTACGTCTGATATGAATTGGAAAGGAGTAACAGACTTAAATACGGCAAGGAAAACCTAATTTTATCAGTACAGAAGCCTTTAATAAATACTTTGGACAGGTCAGGGAATCTCCATCACTACAGGCTGCTAAAAACAGACAGGACAAACAAACATCTGTTACAAATGATATAATTATATATCAATTTCATGTCACCTGTGAGCACAAGGATGAAGTAAATAAAAGTCTTGAGGAGCCTTCTAAGCACAAAATCCTATAATTTCTATGGAAGTAAGAATAAATATGATTTCATAATTCAGCTATATTCTCGTTTTTGTCAACATTATGGAAGATCCTGAATCATTAGAACATTTAAAATTGCATGCCAAATTACATTCTAAGATGTTGTAATTTGACAAAAATCCTCAGATTTGATATATAATGTCTCTTTCCACTTTAATACTCTGGAAATCTAATTTGAGAGCTGAATGTTCCTTAATAGGGAAAGAAATAGACTGTAGAAGTCTCACAGGAAGAAAATGTAATTTGGCAGAACATTTAATTTTCGTTCCATCTGCATTTATCTTCTTACCCAAAATCTTCCTATTATATCAATCACTATGGGATTTATTCAAGATGCAGTTTAATAAAAAATTATGCAAGCCATGTTTAGTTATACCAATACTTTCATTGATAATCACAGTTTCTGCTATAAGGTTTGATCCTATCAAAAAATGAGACTGATGTGTCAGAAGACATTTTAAAAATAGCAGTTTTAACTAATTAGGCAGATATTTATGCCAGAAAACTAGCTGGATATTTTATTGACTAGAGTAATTACAAAAATCATCATTAGACAGAATCTATATTTCTTATAGACTAGTGTATCTTCCTAATCACCTTGATAAATAAATATGAAGCAAAATATGCTCTCAAACACAAAATCAAAGCCATATTCAAGCTCTTTTTAGAACATGCTTCATTTCTTCTATGATGAGAAACCTAATATAGTCTGGTTAGTTTTGTTTTACTAGTACAATGGGAAATTTTATAAAATAACTGGATTCCAACTACCTGATCTCTTATCAGTAATGGCCCCTACTGAGCCCCCTCAACTTCCTGGAAAATGCCCTGAATCAAGAGGACACAAATCTTGGATACCTTTCCACGGTCACTGCTATTACTTTGAGGCCTCCCGAAAAAGAAGCTGGTCTCAAGCTCATCAGGAATGTGCCCGACTAGGTGAGTGTTTTGTTTTAGAAAGACTGAAGATGTAATTAAACACATAAAATAATGGGTGATATTGCTAAGCAAATCTTAAATGACTTTAGAACTTCAAACTTAATGCTTTTTACGTTGCTTTTCTGAGCATGCTTTTTCACACTAAAACGAAACTTTGTCAAAGACAGGCATCTGATATCTCAAATACCAGGTGAAATATTAATATCTCAAAAACATGAAATTCCATACCATTTTATGGAAAACAGTAATTGGGTAGGCAGATAAACACTTTTAGAGTCCCACTAAGGCACAGACTACAGCATTAGCTTTCCCTTCCCTAAACAAGAGGGAATCCACACACAGTGTAAACTAGCAGACACAAACTCATAGGACAGCTGTCTTTGTTAGTTCCAGGGCACAGTTTATTAATTGGATCTCACTGGCTGGACAACAAACGAGATGGAGGAGTCGTCCAGCTTTCATGAACCGGTAAAACACATCCAGCCATGCAGCTCCTGCTCTGGAACAGCCCCCACTGCTGGCTACGATCTGGAGGGAAGAGTTGTATGTGGATCAGGGGAGAGGAAAAGACACTTTACTCCACATTTCTGATTTCTCCTCACTGTCCACTGAGAACTGCTGTGATGCAGCATGCATTTCAGTGTGAGTAAGAATAGGAAACATCCTACACATTAGTACTATATGTCTGAGTGATAGTCTTTTAATCGTAAGAGAGAATACAAGGATTTCTAGCAGTACTTCCTCATATGTATGAAAACACTGACCTATGACTGAGTTAACAGAAAAAGTAGCTTTGCAAAAGCATTTTGCTTTACAGCTGTGTGACAACAGAATTCCTGAAATGGTTCTGTAGAAAGATAAATCACATAATTACCAGAAAAAGTAAACATTACACCAATAACCAGAATAAAAGGTCACATTTGGACATTGGTCCATATTCTAAATTCCTACACTTTTGCCTACACGCTACCCATTGGCCAGGCCAGGAAGGTGGTCATTTCCTGATGATCCCAACACAGCTTTGTGTATTTGTAATGCCAGGGCATATGACAATTATAAATCTACTTCTGGACATCTTCTGGACCACAATCTCTAGCTGCTTACACATCCTATCCACCCTTGCAGTACATAGCATCAGGCACTGCCAAAAATGCTGCCCAGCCACTGGTGGGTGACGGAGCTGTAGTGGCAACATGCATGGTGCTGACTACATCATATGTACCACTTTCAGCCTACTTGCATCACATTATGGGGTGTGGTTGGACCTGTCCAAAAAGTATCGCAGGAGAGCAATTTTTCTTCTCTAAAATACCACAGGCTAAACAGAAATCCATGTCTTCGTGCTGATTTGTATCCATACAGCTCACTGTCATGCTCGAAATACAATATAGCGATATAATAACCATGACCGAGACTAGTGAATATTATGTGCAAGAATCAGTGTCTTTTGTATTTTTTTGCATATCTTTTATGTGTTTATTGACTTAAGCTGTAAGAAAATGAGACATTGTGATGTGTTCATTAATATTTTTTCAGCTGCTGATTTGGTATCAGTAGGGGACTATACTGAAGCAAACTTTCTGTCAGACACCATTAAGATACTCCATGGAAAATCACTGAACTTTTGGATAGGGCTAAAGGAAAATGACAGAGGTAATACCTTCAATATTTAATCATACATTATCATATCATACAATAGGATGATATTTATATTAAAAAGAAAGCAACTTTGTATACTTGGAAGTACACATATATAAAAAATACACAAAGTTTATTTCAAAGCATGCTTACATATGCTTAGAAATGTAACTGAAACATTTAACTAACGATTCATGTTATAAATTTTCGTTTTCCCCATCACAACTTATTCTGTCTGAACCCCTGTATTTTATACATATATAAATATTATATATTTATATAATTAAATATTATATATTTATTCATTTTAAATATTAGGACAGTGGGTATGGGCAGACAAATCCGCAATGGATTTTGTCAACTGGCAAATGGGAGAACCTTCAAAGAAAAGGCATAAAGAGTGTGGAGAAGTATGTGCATTGTCTGGCTACTGGAACACCAATGTCTGTTCTTTCAAAAAAGGATATATCTGTAAAAAACCAAAAAGTAAGTAACATTTCTAATATATTAAGGTTAATAATGCCTGATAATGTATTTTCATTGTAGAACATAAAAATGTGAAACATTATAGGTTTGTGTGCAAAACCAATAGACCCTAATAGCAGGATTCAGCTGCCTAAATACTGAGGAGCTCTGCATGGCTTCCGACTGCCTCCTCAGAAGGCTGCATCTTCCATAAGTCCTGTAAAATTACCATCAGCCCCATGCAGCCATCATGAATACTTCAGACCGCTATGTTCAGGCAAAAGAATGGTCAAAGACCACTCATTTTTAATAAAAAGCCAGTTTTCGGTAGAATTTTCCCTGAAATATCACACAATCTAAGTTCAACAGCAATGTTTTATTTAATTACAGCTGAATATATTCTCAAAAAGAAAAAAAAATCTTGTTCTGATGAGTGCAATGAACACTGTCTTATAGAAATGCTGGAACTGGTGATTCCTTTCATTACTGTCCTCTGAGCTGATGGATTAGAGGAATACGATATCATACATTCTCGTGGCACTCTTTATTTACAGTGTGATAGAATCATGTTTAATAAAATGCTGCTACTCCCCTGATAGCAAAATTGTCATCTGCTAGAAAATGCATGAGTTCAATTACCGAGATGAAAGTGGTCCAGAACATGAACATTTTGTTTGGTTAAACTTCATATTTCTGTTCACCTTTCCCTTACCTGACAAGTTTAGCAAGTGCAATTACCATAGGAACCACATCCACACAGAATGGTTGTCTCTGACAGAAGGGGCTAAACTCACAGAAGATCCTTTTCAGCTCAAGTAAAATGGTCACAACATATTTCTAACGCTTGAGACACCCATTCAGGAAATTTTTCCTGTTTCAGAAAACACCTTAAAATTATTAAAGATCCTGTAAGCAGTTTCTTAGAAATGAACATATTTAAAAGCACTTTTAGAAGTAACAGAAATCTGGCTCTAATGTCATGTCTCGTTGGGTATCTCGACCGAGGAGGTCAGATGCTTTTGGAATGAAAGAGCAGAGCATTCTACTAGAAATTTACACACGCTTAGCTCCATCTTTCCAGGAGAGCAGTTGTCATCAGAAGGTGGATTGAGGGGGAATTGTCAGGAGCATCTGGACTTAGGAACTTTAAAATGCCTAATTTTTTTTAAAGCACTCAGAATAAACATTTTTTTCTCCTTCTGAAAGCTCCTGAAAATACAGAGATGTCACCAGAAAATACAGGTAAGAATACTTCCTTTTAAGTAGAATTATAAGGAGATGTTCAAATACAACAAGAATATAATTACATAGTTTCTAGCTATTAATTTTGAGAGTATTTAAAAATAAAAAGTCCACAAACATCATCTGTATCTAGATATAGGAAATAGAGGTAATTTTGAAGTAAACTGCTTTTTGATCAGATTTAATTATATTTTATTTAGTTTTGTTGGTAAAAAAACCACAAAACTACTTGTTGAACTGAAAATCTACACATATATTGCATTTGTCTGACTTTTAGTTGAAGAAATACCATTTATTACTGGATTCTGAAATCTCTTACAATCAAAGGTGTTGATTCCATTTCATTCACTTACAGAAGGAGAAATGGAGAAAGTACCTTCCGATGGCATCATTTGGCTGTTCGTTCTTCTAGCCTTCTCTATAGTTGGAGCTGGAAGTATAGTTTATTTCTACTTGAGGAAGAAAAGACAAAACCAACTACATATTTCAACCAGAATGAGTGGACCAGAAGCAACTGTGGTTTTGCAAGAAAAAGAGGCACATACTGACCTGTAGTCTGACAAAATACCCGTATGTTCCAACTAACAAAAAAGCGTCCATGAATCCATGAAATCTTGCGCCACCTTTGCTTTTTCCTATGCAGATAATAGTCTTCTCTCTTCACAAATATAAAGTTCATGGAGTTATATACATACACACACATACATACTCCCTCCAAAAATCCCTCCAAAGTGTTAGGGTTTCTTCTGGTTTTTTTAGTTTGGGGAGTACACACACATTTTTCACATAAATAAGCATGGCTGAAAAGTTGGCTGCAGAGGTGTTAGGGGGAAACTCTGACAGATATTTACTATGTGGAATTGTTTTATTTAACTCAATGTAGAGTGTCTCCTTGTTGCTCATAACTTTGAATTATTTTTTCCTGCTGTATTGCTTCAGTGTTATCTAGACTATGATGGGAAAAGCTGCTCATTTCAGATTTTCATCTTCACAGTTTATGATACTATCTTTTCATTCATGTAAAACCTATTATAATACCTGCAGCTGTGAATTAAATATTATTTCCTTACCAAAAAATAGATGGAAAGATGGAAAAAAATTGAAAAAGACTCCTTTATTCCTACTTCTGGTCTGAACTTTGGGAATAATTATGCCATTTCCTGCAGCCTTTTCTATTATTCTGTAAATATCAACATTTTTCTGCCAGGTTCAAATTAATAATAAAAATACAACAGTAGATGATCTTTCCATTGGGTTTTATTTCAGTAATGATGCTTTCAGTATGCAGAGATGACCCTTTTTAAATCCAAGCATGTATAATAAATCGCTATCTTATATATCTTAAGATATACTTATATATCTTAAACTCCCCGGTTTAGATAAATAAAATCATTGATGTACTTTTTGAAAATAAACTCTTCCATTTTTTTGTTGTAATTTCATTTGATAATGTACCACCTAGATGCCCTTTCAGATTTTCTTCAATTGTACACAATGGCAGTGTTTGCCTCAGGGGGCAGTTTATCATTCTGCGTTTTTTAAGACATGCATCATCCCTCCTGAGTTACAAAAACATCTTTCTCCAAGCCACTAGCGCTACCAGGCCTCAGTGAAGAACCATACAGAGGAGCAGGGCTAGAGCAGCGGAACTTCTGTAACGGGAAACAGATTCTATCTTTGGCCCTTCTGTGAGAACTGTAGTCAGAATTTCTCACCGTCTCCCTGTGCTTAAGGTTTCTGACTGACAAAAAGATGATGTCATGCTAAAGATTTCTTTAAAAGAGAACTGAATATCTGGAATAAGTGGCACATATAGAATAGGTTTCTGCAGCAGGACATCTGTGTCTATCCCTGAGCAGCTTAAGAACACACTTGTATTACCTCTACTCTTTACCTTTTTTCTAGATATCCAGTAAACAATAAAGGCTCCTAAGTAAAAATGTTATTGATAGGTACTTAGAATGGAAGTACCTCCTTCCTTTAGGAATATGACAGATGACACCAAGTTGGGCGGGAATCTGCTCGAGGGTAGGAAGGCTCTGCAGAGGGACCTGGACAGGCTGGATCAATGGGCTGAGGCCAACTGTATGAGGTTCAACAAGGCCAAGTGCCGGGTCCTGCACTTCGGCCACAACAACCCCAGGCAACGCTACAGGCTTGGGCAAGAGTGGCTGGAAAGCTGCCCAGAGGAAAAGGACCTGGGGGTGCTGGTTGACAGCCGGCTGAACATGAGCCGGCAGTGTGCCCAGGTGGCCAAGAAGGCCAACGGCATCCTGGCCTGTATCAGAACTAGTGTGGCCAGCAGGAGTAGGGAGGTGATCGTGCCCCTGTACTCGGCACTGGTGAGGCCACACCTCAAATCCTGTGTTCAGTTTTGGGCCCCTCACTACAAGAAGGACATGGAGGTGCTGGAGCGTGTCCAGAGGAGGGCAACGAAGCTGGTGAAGGGCCTGGAGCACCAGTCCTATGAGGAACAGCTGAGGGAACTGGGGTTGTTTAGCCTGGAGAAGAGGAGGCTGAGGGGAGACCTTACTGCTCTCTACAACTACCTGACAGGAGGTTGTAGCGAGGTGGGTGTCAGTCTCTTCTCCCAAGTGGCAAGCAATAGGACAAGAGGCAATGGCCTCAAGTTGCACCAGGGCATGTTTAGATTGGATATTAGGAAAAATTTCTTCACCGAAAGGGTTGTCAAGCATTGGAACAGGCTGCCCAGGGAAGTGGTTGAGTCATCATCCCTGGAAGTATTGAAAAGACGTGTAGATGTGGTGCTTAGGGACATGGCTTACTGGGCATGGTCGTGTTGGGTTGACGGTTGGACTCACAGAGGTCTTTTCCAACCTTAATGATTCTATGATTCTATGAATACTTACTTCAGTTGTTTTATCAAGAACTATCTTAAAACATGCAGCACCCCTGCTAACATGTTTCCTCCTGAGCTTTCATTTTTTTCCGCTGCATTCCTTTGCTGGACGGACACACATTATTCTACACCTTTGGCTAAGTTTGTAAAGAAGTTTCACCAATCACAGACACAGAAGGACGTCTAAAGATTTTACGGCTTTTCCCTTTCTGGTATGTCTGTATGACATTATCTAACCAAAAGACCTGGTAAAAAAACCCAAAACCAACAAAAAAACCCCTACAGGTTATTTAAAATAGAGTTTAAAATTAAGTAAACCAAAAGTAAATTCTATAATTAGTGTCCTTTGAACACTTTGTAAAGCCCAGAGATAAAAGCCCTTAGATAAAAAGAAATTCCTTAAATTACTATAATAAATCCCGTAATACCAACTTCTTTGATAGAGAAACAGTTGCTGCTATTTTCAGGAGGAAATAGGAAATAGCTGAGAGAACTTTGCACAGAACTGTGCAAATGAGAAAAACACCACCTGCTTCCCATGGAGATGACTAGAGATAAAATTGTTTCCTGGTATGGGCTACAGAAATCTGGGAATACATAGTTATGCTTGCCTTCTGGATGAGTAAATAGTGAAAGCGCTTTTTCAGTTCTATACTTACAAACAGTATAGCTGCTAGATCCTACTGTATATATGCCTAGTGAATCCAATAAATTAAAATCACCTTTCCCAAAAGAAAAAAGGAAACATACAATAGAAGAGACTAAATTTTTTAAAGTTATTTGTAAGTTAACTGTAAAAACTGGGAGCTCGTAAGAGAGGTGTTCTGGTGATCAAAGTCAGCACAGCCTAGGATCTCCAGAGGAGGAGCCTGGCTGGTGTCACCACCATGCGGGAAGCACAGCGAGCTCAATAGTCGGGCTGCTCTGCATGCCAGTTATCTGTGTTATCATATGAAAATCTTTTGACGTACATTTTTATGTACAGCTATTTTGTAGTTAAGACTGAATATCATGCCTGAACAAGAAATGGACACGATCACAGGCTAGGCATAAGGTACGCTGCTGATCCTCCTGGAAGACACTGAGACACTGCAAAGGCTGATCCAAAGTGCCTCTTACGGAAACAGGAAAGACAGAGAGCACTGTGGTGAGAACAGCAGTGGAAACAGGTGAGGGCAGAGAGAGCCAGTGCAGCAGCGCTCATACCTGGGGAGGGAGCTGAGAGGAGGGCCACAGCCCTGACCAGACCTGCTCGCGTCAGGCAGGCACTGTCGTCATTACCCGCTGCTTGCAGCGCGGGACTGCATTGCCACAGCAAGGATGGGTCATTCAATCTAGTGAGTCTTAAACAACTGAACAGCCACTGGGGCAGAGACCAATGCATCCGAACCCTCTTTGACTCCTCTGTATTTGTCTTTTGGACTGGATATAGATATGACCAAGAGATTGGCCACACACCTCATGCATTGCTCTGACACAGAAGAGGACTGGGTTGCACTTGGTTAAACTGCACATGGCAGACCCTTACCCCTTTCAATGCTTAATCCCAGCGTTTCTGCCCAAGTCAGTTGTTTGCATGTTTCTCTTTTATCTTCAAAAGTCCTCTCTACTTAAAACCACTGTCAGTTCAGCGCTTGGGATAAGAAAATACTGCTTATTATGAATGCCTTCGTTTAAATTAGCTTCAGAGTGGAGAATAGAAGACCAGGTCCCAGAATTGCTCTCAAATACAAGCATTTATACTGGTGTGCATGTGTGTATTTGTGTAGGATTTTTCCTCTCATTTTCATAAATAAATAATGCCCAATTTTCCTCACCAGTTTCTGAAGGACACACCACCTCCTCTGTAGCTAGACTGTGATCATTTTGTGACAGGAAAATGCAATTCAGTAATGGAAATATAGAATCCTTAGTCTTCTTGCAGCTAAAGGAAAAGTTCTGTTTTACAGCTGTGGCCACAGAAGAGTTGGTATGATACAGCGTTCGAAATACCACAGTAAAAACACAGGCATGTATGGAATTACAACTAATTTCTTGTCTCAAAATTATGAAGTAAGCCTTTCAAGAACTAATCTTTTCAGTGCTAGTTTGGTTTTGCATGTTAGAACATTTTTTATCTGATACTACTGATGCATAACGGACTAAACTGTTGACAGAATGGAAGATTTTAGTATAGACAACAGGACTGGCGTTGCTGGCCATGGTTAGTTTTACCTGTGAACTTTCCTGGTTGCATTTAGCTGAGGCCAATGCAGACAGTCATGGTCACATTAGAATGCCTTGCAACAGAAAGACCCGCGGTAGCGACACAGTGAATCATTAGTGAATTACTGGAGACAGTAAATGCAGTACCCAGGATGATAAAACTTACTGCTGTCTCTCTCTCTCCACCCTTCTGGTATCTGTTAAACAATGGATCCTAAAAAGAGTCATGAAACAATTCATCTTCTTGTTACTGTCCATCAATTATGATGCACTAATTTTGATTAATTAATTTATATTGTGCTACTTGCTTGTTTATTAAAGTCTTTAGAAAGTATCAGTGGGCCTACTTTTCTCTTTGCTGACCTTTATAAACTGCTGTATGTAACAGACTGGACCAGATCTGGGCCATGTGGTTTACAGATACCCTTTATGAAATACATCAAATATGTAATATGCAAATTCATTCATTACAATTATAAAAATAATTTTCAGCCTTTTGAGTATTTTAAGCACTTTGAAGATTCAGGAAAACAGTAGTAAAGTGTACCCTGTTATACTTTAAGGTTTTTTTCATTACTTATATATTTTAAAGCTTCACACTTGGACAAAGCATAAACTGCTTATTACAATAAACTTGTAATCGTTACATTTTTAAAAATAACCTTACTGTGTCTTAGGAAGAAGAAGACAAGTTTTGTGGAAATGGTTTCAGGCTAGTTTCAACAGTCACATGAAGAAAAATTCTGGACACATTTTCACATAATATTTTCCTCATTTTTCATCATAATCATTTGCAATGACAACATAATCTCTTTCATACATAGACTCAGCTATCTAAGACACCTGAAGGGTAGATATGTAAAATGTAGACTTATGTAGCTAAACTACTCACCCAAGGTCCCCACTGTGGTCAACACAGAGAAATGGTTTCATTAGGGTGCAATTACTTGATCTACTCTACAGCCTGATGAGAACCTCTAGACTCTCACTGACACAGAGAAAGCCTAAACCAATTATCTCCCAGTAATTGAGTGCTGCAGAATCCAATTCTTAATTGATATCTTATGCAATCTGGCACAGCACACACTAATCGTTTTTTTGTTGATTACCTTTAACGTCAATAGCTCCAGGCTATTTCAGAAAACAACAACCAAAACTAGTCCCAGTAGATTCGCCCCTCGGCTCCTGTTTGAAAAGCATTACTTTTGGAAACAAAACTTCTGTTAAATTCAAAAATTTCTCTTGATTTTATTTTTCATACTAATTCAGAATGGAAACTGAGCAGGCAGCATTTCTTAAGAAAATGTTAAGAACATTGACAGAAGCTCCTATGAAACCACAAATCATTGACCTAACTACAAAGAAACTACGTCTAAAATAAACTCTCAGGGCAACCACTTGCCTTTGCACTTTCATGAACACTTTCCAGCCCAGTGCCAGGATGGGTGAGAAATCAGCGAAGTGTGTCTGCTTATAGTCCTGATACAATCTCTCTGTTTAAAGTACTCCTAATTCTGTTTTCCTGAGCAGCAGCTGATGTGTACAGTACACCAGTGAACCCCTGAAAAGGTTAAGTTGTGCCAAGCATCAGAAATTAGGGCTTCGCCGCTTCTATCTCTGCCATTGATGCACATAGTTGAGGAAGAAAAAACTGAGCATAAAATTCCTGTTCAGTCTCATACCAAGTGCTGCTGCTAAAAGTTCCCTCTCCTCTTCTGAGTAGATTGCCATAAAACCACTGTACCCACTTTGGCTACATTATGCTTATATTTCTCCCATCCATTTCCTATTATCTTCATGATCTTAATGCTAAGCTAGAATAGAAGACTGGTATTTTTGGTCATCAGGCTGGATAATCTCTATTTACTAAGAATTGTTCAATTTTTGGTTCTGCTAAATCTGGACAGAATTTATTTTTAATTTCTGTAAGCCCCATTTCTGTTTACAGTATCATAGCTTTAGTCATAGATAAATCTTCAATATCACCTAATCATCATTACACATTAAGATCTGGCGTATCTCAGCCACTCCACCCAACACTGTCCTGATACAATGTATGAAACATTCATGAATTACGTAGCATTATTTTCCTAATCCTTTCAAATGATGCCATGTTCCACTGGTAAAAAGTGTTTAGAAATGGCTCATTACTTGAACTGCATTAATAAATCATTTTCAAATGAACTTATTTTGCATCTAGTTACATTCTCCTCCTTTTTCCCCTGCTGTATGACTTCATTCCCCTGAATCTTTGGTTTTCATTTTACCTTTTATGCAAAGAGTGCAGGAGATTGTTGCAAGAGTTTGATGGAGACTTTCGAAGGCAGTGTACTTCACAAAGGTGCCTCCTAACATAACAAGGTGCCCTCCGACTGCTCATTGAGTAATAATAGAACCATAGAATCATTTAGGTTGGAAAAGACCTCTAAGATCATAGAGTCCAACCGTTAACCTAATACTGCCAAGTCCACCACTAAACCATGTCCCTAAACGCCTCATCTACATGTCTTTTCAATACTTCCAGGGATGGTGACTCAACCACTTCCCTGGGCAGCCTGTTCCAATGCTTGACAACCCTCTCGGTGAAGAAATTTTTCCTAATATCCAATCTAAACATGCCCTGGTGCAACTTGAGGCCATTGCCTCTTGTCCTATTGCTTGCCACTTGGGAGAAGAGACTGACACCCACCTCGCTACAACCTCCTGTCAGGTAGTTGTAGAGAGCAGTAAGGTCTCCCCTCAGCCTCCTTTTCTCCAGGCTAAACAACCCCAGTTCCCTCAGCTGTTCCTCATAGGACTGGTGCTCCAGGCCCTTCACCAGCTTCGTTGCCCTCCTCTGGACACGCTCCAGCACCTCCATGTCCTTCTTGTAGTGAGGGGCCCAAAACTGAACACAGTGTTCGAGGTGTGGCCTCACCAGTGCTGAGTACAGGGGCACGATCACTTCCCCAGTCCTGCTGGCCACACCGTTTCTGATACAAGCCAGGATGGCATTAGCCTTCTTGGCCACCTGGGCACACGTCCGGCTCATGTTCAGCCGGCTGTCAACCAGCACCCCCAGGTCCTTTTCCTCTGGGCAGCTTTCCAGCCACTCTTCCCCAAGCCTGTAGCGTTGCCTGGGGTTGTTGTGGCCGAAGTGCAGGACCCGGCACTTGGCCTTGTTGAACCTCATACAGTTGGCCTCGGCCCATCGATCCAGCCTGTCCAGGTCCCTCTGCAGAGCCTTCCTACCCTCGAGCAGATCAACACTCCTGCCCAGCTTGGTGTTGTCTGCAAATTTACTGAGGGAGCACTCGATCCCCTCATCCAGATAATTGATAAAGACATTAAACAGAGCTGGCCCCAATACTGAGCCCTGGGGAACACCACTTGTGACCGGCCGCCAACTGGATTTAACTCCATTCACCACAAGTCTTCGGGCCTGGCCATCCAGCCAGTTTTTTACCCAGCGAAGAGTAAGTTCGATTCTTGCTGTGCACCTGGCACTGGCTCTTCAGAGTCCCAAACCTCTGATAACCTGGCTTGCCAACACTTGCGCGGTATCGTTTTCTCCTGGCACTGTTCCCAACAAAAAAGTGTCAGTCCTCTTTTCTTCCAGATACTTGTAAAAAGTCTTTTGTGGAAGCCACTCAGTTGTAGTCCTAGGAAGATACTATCTATGTCAATCCAGCTGAACAAGGAAAGCAAGAAAGAGACCAAAATGGCAAGTCTTCAGCGCAATTCAGTAAATTGGAGAATCCATTTATTTTCCCTACTCATGGAAAATCAGTGCCATTTTTGTAAACTTTGTCTCAACAATTATTTTTTCAAATATTGTCAGCGAAATATTGGCTGCTCCCTTCTCACCCTCCAAAATATATCCAGTTGAACTTCTAGCCGCTAACTACTTCCAGTTACTGGCAGTGTTAAGAACCCCAATATGTAAGTTACTTGCTCTCTCCTTAAGAAGCACTCTCTCTTCTCCCCCTCATTTTCTTTCACTGTTGTGAGTTCGGTGTTAAGTTCCAAATTTAAATGTTAGAATGAGATCAAAGTAAAGTATTACATCACCATTTTTCAATCAATGCCATATTAAGAGATTATGCCAGTAAGAGTGGACTGGTTACTACAGTTACCTAACTTAAGAATCATTTGCAAAGTTTTACAGTTGAGAAATACTGGAACTAACACAAATGATACAGTTTTATGTTCATTAGTGCACAAGCACAATGAAACAAGATCTTTTTCCTAACTGAACATTAGTTTTCTCCAGTGGGTTTCAGCAGTTCCCAGATGAAATTCCAAACTTCATAATTCCTCGTTCATATGTCTGCTATACATCCAGAGGAAATTGTTCAACTTCCTGATTTGATCGCTTCTTTAATAGAAACAGAACTTGCATGGTTCACATTATTCTGAACTTTGGCTGAGTCAAGTTGTGGGTTTTTTGCAGAAGCTGCAAAATGGAGAAATACTTTTCCTACAAGACCACACAGACATCAAGGTGACAAGTCTGCAGTGGCATCCCAGCACCGCATGAGCTGGGAACTGAGGACAGGGCTTCACCAAAGACCAGCCACAGCTGACAAGTAAGCTTTTATTTCTACCTCCTGGAACAACATCGCAACTGAAAGTCTTGGGGAAGGGTCCTCCCCCTCCTGGACCACTTTCTACATGTTCCCCATAACTCTGGCCAGTGGGCTGAGGCGTGACCATCAGAGAGCGTATGTTCTGCACAGCAAAAGAGCCCAGATTTGGTGTGTGCCTTGACGACTGGCACAGGCTGCCCAGAGAGGTTGTGGAGTCTCCAGGCTCGGAGATATTCACAGCCCTGCTTGGTGCCAGCGGCTGAACCAGGTCATTTCCCTTCCAACCTCAACCCCATGGCCTGGCCATCCTCCCTACTGAATGGGCAACCATGCTGGCATTCAATATGGCGAGCCTAGCCTCACCAAACAACGGTGCCCCAAAGTGAAGGGAGACTTACAAAATTCCTCTTCTGCCCTGCACGCCTCTCCACCGTGCACAGCCGCCTGTTGCCCTACACCTTGCTAATGTGCACCCCTGGGCTGCAGGACACACAGCCTTCCCCAATGCCAGGGAGCGCGGCGCCCTGCGTCCCAGCCTGGGGGCTGCACGGCCCGCACCCCTCCCACCCATCCCTCACTCTCGCTTCCCCCCACACTCGCACCGCCAGCACAGGCCCCGCGGCCGCCGGCCTCCCGTCCCCGCCGCCCTACACGCACTGGCAGGGAGTGGGGAAGCCTCTTCTGCAGCCTTCCATGGGGAAGCCTCCTTCTGCAGGCTCACTGGGGCTGGGGGTCTCTCTTCGTTCATGGGTGGGGGGCAGATGAGGGCGATTAGAGCAGCTAAGACGGACCGAGCGGAGCGGCCGCCGTGCGGCTAGGCTCGCTGCGCGGGGGCTCCGGCGCCTTCGCGCCCGAGATGGCGGCCGCGGCGAGGAGCGCCATCTTCCGCCGAAGCCGGCGGCGCCATCTAGCGAGCCAGCGGCAGGCTGCGGGCGGGCAGCGAGCCCAGGGCGGGTTTTTCTGCTTTGATTTGGTTTTGTTTTAAATGGAGCAAACGCTGGCGAAGACGACCTCTGTGGCGTGACAGGAGACTTTCTTCTCTGCAGGGCAATGAGGCGCCATGTGAATTACCTCAGCTGGAGTTGTCCAGGACATACCTCCAGAGGCAGGCAGGCTGCGCTCTCCTGTGAGGGACTGCCAGCCCGGCAGGTGCAGGGATTGCTTGAAACAAAATAGGTGAGACCTGGCAGGCAGAACCTGGGGGCAAACAAATGAACTAGTGGAGATGAGAGGGAAGTGATTCAGCTTTCATAATTAATTTTTTAGATGATGAATGAGATAATGCCCTGGTCTTCCCTCTCCAGTTAGAATTATCTCTTTTTCTAGTCTAATGAGGTATGTATAATTTTTTTCTTATAGTTCTTATGTTTGACTTGTAAGTGAAGCAGAAGTAGTAAAATGCTGGTCATTTTATTCTGTTTCTCTTTTGCTTCCCTTTTTTTTTTTTTCTTCTTCTCGCAAGTCTTGTGGGATCATCGCTTTAATGTTCCAGGTAGGCATTTGTCATCATATACGCTATTAGGGTCAGTTTGTACAATATTAGCAACAGAGGACATGTGGGTGATTCACTGTTGGTTCTGGTAATCAGTTCATTAAGTAACAAATCAAAAACTGTGTGCCTCAGCGTCTCCCTCACTAATAAAGGGATAATAATGTGTGTTTATCTCACAGAAGCATTCTCGAGATCAGTTAATTGCTTTTAAATCTTAAAACGGAAAAGTCTACAAAAAAGCAAAGTACATTAGCTTATTATCATTAGTGACACAGAACTGACAGGAATTCTCCTGGCTCAATTTCAGAAACTTGTTTACACACCAGTCTTGCCCCTCTTGGGGATATAAATATGGCCACTTTTATTTCCAACTTTTTTTTCTTATTGTCAGGATGAAGATACCTCACTGCATCACTAGTCTTTCTGTAAATGTCCATTTACTGTCTTTCAGTAAATGTCCATTTTGTTGTTTTCATGTTTTTCCAGACTTTAATGAGGTACATTCATTTCTTTACAGATTTTTCAAGAAGTGAAATGGAGTTGCACTTAGAAGCAATATGACTTTGACACATCAGAGAGCATCGGTGTAATTGCTAACAGTACTTCTCTCCATTTCTCCTCTTTTTGTTGTCTTTTTAACTGTTTTAACTTTTAGCTGTTCACTGAGATATCATGGAATATCATAGAATAGTTTGGACTGGAAGGGACCTTTAAAGGTCATCTAGTCCAGCCCCCCTGCCGTGGGCAGGGAATTGATGCTATTGACTAGAACAGATTGAGAGACTTCAAATAAAGAAAGCAGTAATAATGGAAGACTTCAGTTACCTGCACGTAACTTGTATTTATCATATGGGCTATCATGCAGACAGCACATGTACATGTACACATACATAACTGCTTTTTGGAATGAAAACTCACAACAGAAGTTTAATCCATCCCAAGAACACAAGGCCTTGTTCGTAATATGCTGGGTGAAGGTCACTGTAATACTGATCACATTCTCCTCAAATTTGACATACTTTAAGAAAAAAATGGAAAAATATCCTAGAAGTTGTTCTATAAGAATTCAAAATTGCCGTTTGCTCTAGTACGTAATCTGTTCTTGAAAACAGCTCCAGTACCAAAGGAATAACAGGTCACAAATACCATATCAGTCTGTAAAACTGTTTCCTGGGCACTATAATACAGCTAATCTAATTTTCTCCAAGGTAGACTGGTAAAAACAGTAATAAGGAAAGAATTAGGAAATACATATCATAGTTTATAGAAGGGTAGATGTGGGTTTTGTATTGGAAAATCAGGCCTAAAAACTCTACTAGAAGGGACGCAATAAGCATGTGGAGAATATAGGTCATGTGCTATTCAAAAAACCCTGAGTCACCTGGAAGAAAGAACTGATGACAGTGTTTAATGATTTCTCATAATTATTCATGGTTGTCAAAATTAGAACTTGACTGTGGACACCTGTAGAAGATTTGTCCACTGCTGAGTTATGAGATAATAAAATGGAAACTAAATTTAGTGTTATGAAAGCCAAAGTAATGTCTTTGGGAAAATTAACCCTAAAAATTCATGTGCAGTGGCAGACAGTTACCAAAATGATCAACATTGTGATGGAGTTACTGGACAAAACGAGGTTAAATGCACTGGGAGTTTTCAGTTACAAGACAAAGTGATTAAGGGTAAATATTATGGAAACCAATAAAATTACGAGCTTTTTAATTGCCATGTTGTCAAAAATGGATTTGCCATGTTTCTGGAGGATAGGTCCATGGGGGCTGTTGAATACAATCATCCAAATGTGACTTCTGGCTGAGGAAGTTCCTAAATCTTTAATTCAAAGAAAGCAGGATGATGTAGCAAGGAAGAATTATGCAGGATACGCTTCATTATTAGCCTCTGTAAGAGAGAAGACAATTTGTTAGATGGACTTCTGGTCTGAGCTGCTGTAGTAGTGCTTGTTCTACTATTTCTTGATGTTATTAATGACAAAATTGAAAAGAAGTGAGTTTCACTCAGCTGAAGAATAAGCTTCAAATTCTTGGGTATCTTCAGTATGACTCTATGACATATCTTTTAAATAAACATGTCAGATGCCTGAAATATTTCCAAAAGGTACACAACTCTGTCAGCTATTGCATATGTATTTACCCTGTTTGGAAATGGTGACGTTTGAGCAACAGACTTATGTCTTCATCAGTGCTTTCACAAAAGCAGGTGTGGTGTCATTTCAGAGACATGAAGAGATTAAATACCTTACATTGAGTATCTCAGAGGGCTATAAAACATGCTTCTCTCTCTTGCATGTGTCCACTGGTGTGCTTCCTTCAAAATGTTTCTTTTGCTGCCTAAAATACTCCACTAACTTTCAGGGAGAATTTGCAATCTTAAGTTATAGCTAGATTCCTTTTTTAGCATCAGAATCAAGTTTTCCTATACATCTGTGGCAAATTCTGCATCATTTCATGATATTTTGAATTTTCTAAAGAATGTTTCTTCTGTGTTGAACACTTGGAAATTAAAAAAACTATTATAAAAGGAAAATATGAGATAGGAAGTTTACACAGGGAAAGTTATTTCAAATTCAAAAAAGTAGAGAAGAATGATTTCCAGTGTTGCTTGTATCCTAAGAATGTAGAATCTCATGATCTGAGTCCAGGTCTCCCAATACTATGCTATAGGTCTTCAATCGAGACAATCCCCCCAAAGTGTCTATTCTAACAATAACAGGTAAAAATCTTCAGAGAGAAGAAACTGACTTCAAAAAGTAATTTTTTTCCCCTTTCAAAGGTCTTCTAATCCTTCTATTTCAGACAAACAATAAATCCGCTGTAAATTTCATCTCTTGTTGAATCTTGTCCAAGATCAAGGGTTTTTTTTTCTGAAATGATCAGGATCTAAAAAATTCTCAGCTGGGCATTATCCCAAAAAATTGCATGTGTTGAGGCAGGCAGAACTAAAGTTACAGCTTGCTGAATAGCTAACAGTTATGTTGGTCTCTATGAAAACTAAAGCAACCCCTCCGCTATTTGCTTATTTATAACCTGTTCTTGTATTTGTGCCTACCCACTTTGAATCTATATACCGTGCCTTAAACAAAGGGCAAGTAGAAGGAAGCTACAAAGGACCGAGCAATCCCGAAGTCTAGGTGAAGGGGAAGATGGATGATTTGTACAGGAGGTTATGCAAGAACTATTCTAAGAGGATAGTTGTAGCAGCTTGGTATTGGGGCAAATTACAGCTGAAATTAAGTAAACGGAGCATCTTGGAGGGTAGCCATCAAAAGAAACGAGAGTTGTATCTAAGGAAAAATAGGAATAGGAAGAGTAGTTAGGGGAAAGGCTTGAGCTCAGGACAGATGGAATCAGGGATTTGTTGTGTCAATGGGACTATGCGTGTTACAGGGGCAGCACTGCAGGATTTCTCATTGTCAGATAGTTAAATTGTCCCAAGTGTTTAATACTGGCTGTATTGCACAACAGTTTGATCTGTGACAGTCTTTAGATATGAAGTAAGTAGATAAACTGAAAGAGAAGAAATTGGCAGCTGGGCTTGTGGAGATCATTACAGTAGCTAGAGAAAGGATTTTGCAGGAAGATAGAGAAGGTTAAGAATAACAGGAGTGAGAGAGCTGTAGGACAACTTCCATAATTGCTGGTTTCCTGATGTGCTGTTAACTGTATGGCTGTGAAACCCAAGTCATGATGCAGTTTAAAAGACAGTTGAGCCCAGTTGTTAAATTGCTGAAGAAAATTATGTTTGTTCATGAATATACTAGTAACCAGTTTGTACATGAATATACTAGTATACTAGTAACAGGGTAAGATTTTAGGATTCTGTTTGGTATGAATATATTATTGTGGGCATATATTTTCTTATATTGTCAAGAGCATTCTAGCCATTGACAGTTTTTTGTGTTTTTTTGGGGAGGGAAAGTTTGTTTTCTGTTGGGTTTTTTTGTGTCTGTAAATGCAAAAGAAAGAATATCTTTGGACCAAACAAAAATCCCTGTAGTGATATCCTCTCTTGCTCTTCTGTTGCTGTATTTTTCCTCCCTAAAAAAGTCAAGGAATAATGACTATTTCCAGTCATAATTAGTTTCAGGTTTTATCCTTGTTTGTACACAAAATTGAATCAATCATTACCTTGGTTCGGTCTACTGCATAGACGTCCTCATATTCACTGAAATGTAGCTTGACTTTTAGTCAGTTTAAAATAAAAAACGCATAGTTTCTTTATATCACATTAAGTGATACTCTAACCTTTTTTTCCCGGTTTAGCAAAACCAGTTTAAATACCACATTCAAAACTGAAATAGGAAACCTACGTGTAAACAAGCCTGTAACCATGTACAACTGGTCCCTGAGAAATTTATTTGAAATTCACTGCTATTAAAAATGGAGGCTTGCCTAATGTAAGCTGGGTTTATTTGTGCTCCTGTGTAGACTCTGCTCACTCTAGTCAAGTGCTCTATGCTGCACATCCTGCAGTGACTGGCAGGACTGGAGCCTTATATAAATATGATAGATGAGGTGTATTGATGAATTCAAATCCAATGATTTGTGAGTATCTAGCTGATGTACTTTATCAGTCTTTCCTTGAGAAAATGTCTCCAGGAATTGAGACATCTGTTGTGATGGATTTTGCACGGCAAATGTTGTCCCGACCAGTGAGTTATTTTTTATATTTAAATTGGTTTTGGAATGGCATAAATTGCACTTATACAAACACTTTTGTCAGTGAAATTCATCACGATCTTACAAATTCAGCAGAGGTTTCAGTAATTCTATCTTTTGGGCATGGCCCACAATGTATTATTAAACAAAACAGACATGGTTAAAAAGCTTTCGTGTCAAATAATTACAACTTTATATTTGACAGATGAATAACTTATGGACAGAGAAATCTTTTAAAATTACACAGTTTAAAGCAGTCATCATTTAGTCACACTTTTTTATTTTTATTAGAATTTTTTTTTATATTAAACATTAATCCAATGCTTTATATTAAACCATTAAGAAAGTAATCTAGAATTATTGCCAACCTTAAGCAATCATTATGCGGAGTTATCATTGCAGTACTTGGTATGTTCAGTAATTTTACTGTTTTATCTTTATATTATGTTTGTAGTAGAAAAATAGTGGGCAACTGCAAGTGCCATCTTTTTAAGCAAAAAATACAAAGCCAGTTCTCTCAACTATGGTGAATCAAAGCAAGATACAATTAACATAGAGCTCTAAATATAAACATCTTTTGTGGTCTGTTGCTTTCCCTTTCAAAAGGACATGAATTTAAGTCTGAGCAGGGTCTTCAGTATAGTGTTGTATTATTGCATGGGGAGTAAGAGGCAATGTGTGAAGAAGGGAAATTTGCAGTCTCCTAGTTTTCTTTGACGTTTTCTGGATTTTTATGGCAATGTTGCAAATCAAATAGCAGAGAAATGAACTGCAGAATTGCTACAAGTTTGAGATAATGATATTCATTGGCTCAATTAGCAAATTAAAAATGAAAGCTTGGTAGGTTTTAGCGATAGCGTTGCAGCTGTCTTCCGTATTTATACAATGGTATGTAATCAAACTAAATGCATTCTTTGTCTTGATAATATTTTTTATTATGCTGTTGTCATCCTTAATGTTTCATGTATGGTCCTCTGTGAAACATGATTTAAGAGCTCCATTCGTATCAAATTAAATGGATTCTTTATTAAACTGACTACTTATGAAGATGTTTTACATATCAGTTTAAAATTCTTAGTCTTGGGTAATATTATCCTGGATGAGTTCCCAATTTGAGTTATAGCCAAGGCTGGAAATTGAATTTCAAAAATGTTTATTTCATACGATCATTTAAAGAAAATGTCATGGGACAAGTGTCCAGGTGTACCACTGTTCTCTCCAGTTTCCTATCTGTGGATAAGGCCAGATTCCTCTTTGAGCTGCTGGGATTGTGTGCTATTACATATGGTCTAGATTATAGCCACCGGAAGAGGACCATCAGAATTAAAAGCATGAATGGCCATTTTCTTGACAAAAGGAACCTTAAAAATTACATCCGTGATACCCCCGTGCATCCCTGTCAAACAACAGAGTATTTTACCTTGCAGATGATGGGGAACATAGGTACGCTAAAGGAAACTATCAGCCAATGCCTTCATACAGGCAAAGATCATGTTTTAGGCAGGCTAACAGAACAAAGGTTGGCTATGTTGATGTATGCACTCAAATTTATGACCCTTAAGCAGCTAGGTGTTACCTAGTACTGCTAGCATTTCCTCTATTCTAGCACGTAGTGTTTACTGTCACGCTTTTGCAAATCCCCATGGCAAGGCACGTCCACTCTTGTGTGCGGCAGTGCTTCAGAGGGTCACAGCACTCACTGCAGCTGTGAATGTCTTGGTGCCTGTCAGTTCAGCTATTCCATATCTAGTAAACAGCAGCTGGAATTCATGCTGACAAATAAAGTATAACTTGAATCTACAAAAGAAGTTAGTATATTTAGCTAGTCTTCTCTCACATTGGCTCACTCCAGAGCAGCTCTTTTCTGAACTATGTTAATAGTGGAAGTAATATATTCTATATATAGCAACCCTATCCAACAGAATCAGCCAGGGTTGACAAGTAGGACAGATGGACAGATGGATGGATGGATTAAAAAAAAAAGAGAGAAAGAGAGAAATATTGGAGTCAAACGGTGCTGAGAGAAGGATATGAATTCATAGACTGTTCGTGTTGGATTTTCTTCTGTTCTTATTGCCTCCTCCTTTATAGTGTTCATTGAGAGATGAAATTTAACAAGGCATTAACATTAATGCCATGGATATTGCAGCATATTTAACTCAGTCAAAATATCTCCTGAAGTAAGTCATTCTACTTTACAAAATAAATTTGAGAATACATTTCTTATATATGTCATATATCATCTTTTATAATAATTTCTTTCCTTTGATGATTTTAAGTAATACTGAAAAATTCACATTCCTCTGTTGCCAAATAAATTTCTTTGAAAGTTAAAGGAATAAACAAAAGCAGTCTTGGCATATGCACTTGAATATCTGTCTCTAAAACTAATCATTCACCAGCTTAGTACGAAATACAAACACTTGGAAACTGTTCCATACAGCAGAGGGCAGCAGTGGTAAAATGGCATATCAAGTAGACGATTACAGTATGTCTGCTTTTATAATCTTTAACATAATGTAACTAAAACAGTAAAAATAAAAACTATTAAACAAACCCAGGGTTAAATCTTTTATTTCAGTTTTCTTGATGCTGTTCATGTCAGCATTTATTTTTATTAATAAGAGAAAATTATTCTCATACATAGTTTCCAAATTCAGGGCTAGAATTACTGTGGTTTTCACTTCATAGAAAGGCCACTGAACCTCCTACCCTATTAACTTTGTTTTTTTCTTTGAACAAATGAAATAAAATCTGGTTCTGAATTAGCAAATGGACATATTTTTTCGTGAGATCGTAAATTGCTAGTTCCACAGATGCATTTTATTATGGATTGCTTCATTACATTCTAGTGGTCAATATCCTGTTCTACTGCCTCTCAATCAGTGAATTCTTTTTCATGAGTATAAAAATTATTGGAAAGCCATTATAAATTAAACAAGTAGCAGATCTAATGAAGACTGATTGTGTCCAATGGCTTTGCATCTTTTCTTTGGATTCTTCGTTTTGAATAAGATGGTTTATGGAATTCATAATGTTTTTCTTACAGTTTCTTTCATGTCTATAGCTGAGTCTCATGTCTGCAGCCTTCCTGCAGGTAGATACTAGTAGAATGCTGCTTATAGCCCTTGTTTTGCACAGAACTTGCAGGAATTAAATACCTTTGAGATTTTTATTCCTCTGTCAAATATATTTGAAAGTGGCAAAATTGTTAAAGACTTACTGGGGTGGAAGGAGTTGGGGAATACATACAGAGATGGGGAGGGATTTAACTGACAAAATGTAGCTGATGGTACAGATGTCTACAACAAAGACGATCTCTCCAGGCTCTCTTAACTGTCAAGGAAGTTATCATAAATATAATCACAGAGGCTAGAGAGCAATTCCTCTCATCCAAAAGTTCATTCTAGAATAGGCCAGACAAACTGCCTCTTAAAATGCCTTTCTTTCCAATGACTATACAGGGACCCTAGGGTGACTCGCCCAGATACAGACTCCCACAGACACCAAATTTAGATAAGATCAATCCTGAATACATACACAGATCTTGACTGCTTAAGCCTCGCTTTCTCAGGAGATCACACTGAAAAAAAGCAAAACAAACCCTCTTTAAATGAGGGAAAAAATGAAAATAAAGAGAAAGGGTAAATAATTGAGACTATACTCATATATGTATAATAAAAGTAGGAAAGGTTTTTTTTTTAAAAAATGTAGGTGAAAGAGAATTAATGGGCTTCATGCATGTGTTAAAAAGCTTCTGTGGAACTATGTATTAGCTTTTATGGAAAACATTCAGATCAAAGACCAAAAAGTTGTAGGCAAGTTAAGGGTGTCAGCTTTACCGTAAACGTTGTAGTTTTTTAAAGAATTGATCAATCAACATACGGCTACACATTTGCATTCTGAAAGATTTAATTCAACTTTATAGATGTGTTAAAGAAGAGATAAAGGAGCATGCCAAAAGGGATCATGGTGTATTTTTCCCTCTCTCATGCACATATACTTCCCTCTTTCCAAGTGGCAGTAAAGATAGTCTTTGGCAGGTGTATCTCAGATTTTTTTCTGCAGTAAGAGAGCAAACTGGAGTTAATACATACCCAGTTAGCACAGTGTGCAGACAGTCAATATGCCTGTGTCGTTTATTGCCTTTAATTGACAAGATTTGCTTGTAGAAGAGTTCCGTGTCACTCAAAAGGAGGCACAGAAACAATGCAATGAGAATCATCACTCAGAAGATGGGGAGGAAATCCAGTATGTTGGATGTATCCATTCTCCAGACTTTCATCTGAAGGTACGTACAGACTCACACTTCCCTTTTTTTCAAGTTTATGAAGAATCTTAGTTTTCTTCCTCTTGTATAAATTTGCTTCAGCTTCCTCTTTAGTTCTTTTCAGGATTTCTGCCAAAAAGAATTTTTGAAATAAAATTCTAGTTAAAAAACGCACAAACCTCCTTGTAGCAAGTTAATTTAAAAAATTACCTCAATGCACAAATGCTCTGCATACTAATCCACTTAGGCTTTCTTTTTCAAGCTTATGAGTGCCAGCCATTGACTTGTTCTACTTGGCTACTTTGAAGCTTACACTGGGCTGCAGATCGTATGATGTTGTTAGGTGTAAGCAAGTGTATCTAATTGTTAATAGATACTCACTTTAAGTTCATCTAAGTAAATAGTGAAAAATAAGATTACACTTTACATTTATGATTTTGCAAACTCGTGTGTGTGTGTGTGTGTGTGTGTGTTTAAAAAGGGCAGTGGGGAAAAGGGGGATTAGGATAAAGGTGGTTCTTGCACATCCCAAAATCCATTTCCAAGTATGTAGAAGGCAGTGCGGGAGCAAGAATCACAGCAAGAGCAGAGCTGCGGAGGCTTGGTTAGTATCATACTAAGCAGACAATTTGCTTGTAGCGGAAGCAAATTTCCTCAGTTCCAAGAAAGTTTCTGCCTCTGGTGTTCACAAGCTTCTGACATTGAGCACTTCAGTATAAATCCCCAGCACGCGTGAGAGCTTGCTCAGCTGCTAAATCAAAGTACAAGCACTTGCTTAGAAGAGAGTGCAGTTCAAGACTACCTGAATAGTTACTGGTATTGGAGCTAATAAGAATTTGCCTCATAAAAATAATTTCAATCATCTCTCTATTTTTTTTTAATCTTTTTTATTTTTGTTACAGATGCTTTTCTTGTCCTCATCTGTACAGATGAGACATGAGCAAAGGAGAAGCTAAAAGACTTTAGTTCTTTCTGTATGGTTGAAGGATTTTGTTCAGCAGAGGGAAAGGCTTGAAAAATCTTAACAGAGGAACCATAGGTACCAAATTGTCACTATGCTGAAGATTGCTATGTTTTGCTTTTTAAGACATAGACTTACTTGGGTGGATTTCTAACTCTTGTTCTTTTTACATACTTTTTGTTAGCTTTAAACTGATCATAGTATCTTTAGCACAGTGCTTTCAAGTTAGCATTTCAGAATTTTCTAAAATTATAATTACAACAGACTCACCAAAATCTGTATAGCCTAGTTCTAAATTAAAGATCCCTGCAACTGATAGAGGTGGACTGGTCACTGAACTAAAGTTGATGCCTATAGGCATCTGTTCATTTCTTGATTTCATATAGGTGTATGTATATATGAATAGTTCTAAGCGAAATATACATGGCTGATGCTTGAAAAAGGCTCTTTCTTTAGAGCTGAAAATAATGATGAGCAAAACTGGATGAGTGCAGGTTTTTAGAAATAAAGTGAGAAAGATTATTGGTAACTAAGAATGTCCTATTAAACAGAAATAGCACAAGTTCTGCATTCATTAAAGAACACAACTTTGTCTGAAAAAGTAATTTTTAAGAGAGGACGCAATAAAAATAACAAAAATTTTTGTCAAAAATTCTGTATTTTGTATTATCAATTTTCTGAACACCATTTGTTAATTTGTGTCATGTCTCTTCTTCTTCCAATTGTACTTCTATATAGAGCAATATAAATATGCCATCAAATAATGTATAAAATAACAAGGAACAAAAAAAGGCTGATGGCAATGAGAACAAGTATGTAAACAGAGTCAACATTTATGAAAAAAAAGAATAAATAAAAGCACAAATATTAAAGAAAAGAGGCCATTAGATACTAAGTTTAAGGTCAAAAAAAGTTTGATAGTATATCAAAACAAAGTAATCAGTATGAAACCAAGGTACTGAGTAATAACTATCAAAAGGTATATCAAAACCAAAGTAAATTATAGCCGTGGTGCAAGGTCTAGATAAGACTGTTTAAAAGTGTATGTATGTGTAAGTTCATATAAGTATATTAATATTCTAGCTTTGGAAAGAAATAGTGCGTGTCGTGCCTTATTCTGATACAAAGATACTTTCTACTCTGTCATAACCAAATAATTATTTCAGTTAAATGTTTTTACATCTGCCAGACAGGACAGCATATACTTAGCCAGAAGCATTGGTCACAGAGCATTGTGAACCATTAATGTTTGTTTTTAAAAAAAACACATTTTGAAGCATGGTGAAATTTCATGGAGTAGTAGAAAAGCTTAAATTGTTCCAATATTTTAAGAAGGGTAAACAGAATGACTGGGTATCTATAGGCCATTTCACCAGACATTAACCCTAGCCAACAGCAGGCACTGTAGAATGCAGGCAGTAGCACAGTTAATACTAATCAATATGATTATATGGGAAACAGATCTGGACAAACCAACTGTGATTGGTAGGTTTTTCATAAGACTATAAACTTGTCTGACCGAGGTAACAGTGCAGAAGCCTAGGCTTCCATGAAGCTTTCACCTGATTCCTGAACGACTCTGCAATTTAAAAAAAAATACTTTGTGGGATCCCATAAAGCAATATTGATTCAATTAAATGAATCATGAATGGCAAGTTTACAAATATATAAGGACTTGAAAGAGAGTTGTCACCTTAAATTAGGAGAACAGGCTTTCAGGAGGGTGTTTTTGATCAGATGCTATTCAACATTTCTCTCGGCTCTAAAAAAAAAAAAGGAACTACCAAGGCCAAAATTTATAGATAAGGTAGAAATTCCACCAGAAAAAATGGTGGAAACATTATACTCCATAAGGGGCATTCATTGAACAGTGAGAATTTTAGCAATCTAAGGAAGGCTTCCAAACACACAAAAAAAAAATGTTGGCGTCACACTGACAAGACGAGGGACGGTGCCCTGGATCACTAACCTGATAACATGGTGGATAATTCACTGAAAATGAGTGCACAATGTAGTACTGTGCGTGAGATGGTGAACACAGTTTTAGATACAAAGGCTGAGATGTACTAAGTAGGAAATTCTGTTTTCTTTATATATTATCTCAGTGTAAACCATCACTGGTGTAAAAATTCTAAGCGTCAATAAGACATGTGGAAAACTTGTAATAATATTCAGAAAAAAGTTATAACAGTCAGTTAACACCTTAGAAATATGTCTTATTATAAGATCTAAAATTAATCTCCTTACTTTATCCAAGAAAAGGTTGACTTAAAAATCTGAAAATACTTACATCTAATGCATAATGCACTAAACTGCAAGGTTCATCAGATCATAACTGAAATTGCTATGACCTTTAAAATACTATTTAATATGTGCATGAGAAATTCTAATATTAAATACCATATCTTAGTCAAATTGATCTTTCATGTGGTATTGAGAAACCATCTGTATCTATAGAACTAAAAAGGACGATATACATTAGCAAACCAGTCCATGCTGGAGTTCGTTATGCCCCAACAAACCCCACCAAGAAATAAAGTAGCTTATTAACATAGAAAAATGTCAGTTATTATGTCAGATAATGGTCAGCATATGCTTATATTTGTAACAGTTTTTCTACTGTATTGAATTTTTAGTCATGCTGAAGTTAAAGTGAAAAAACATAGTACCTGAAGCTAAACATATCCACGCTGGAAGTAAGACACGTACATGTTAAAGGTGAGGATAACAAAGCTCTGAAACAACTTTCCTGATGATGAGTTAGATCCTCAAATGAAGATTTTGGTAAGGCCAGAATTTTGTACATAAATATATCTTAGAATGAAAACACACAATGGGCTTATTTCAGAAATTCCTGGGTACAGTTTTTTGTCCTGCTTTAATGCAAAACTGTGTAATGATCCTAAATGATCCCTTCTGTCCTTAAAAACTGTGAACTGGAAGACATAGGTTGAAATCCTTTCATGTAACTGAACAGAAGTTCATATATATGCAAAACTAAGAAGGAAGTAATTTCTTATTGGAACTGTATGAAGGAAACTTCTAGCTTATCTTGAGTTTTCTAAAAGACATTATTTTCAGTAAAACAAGTTTTCAAAGAGTGGTTTTCAGTAAGTGGAGAGTGAAAGTTACACAGTATGGAGCATGTTCAAGATAAACTAGTAGTTTGTGGGCACAAATGTTCAAAAATTGGAAGAGTTATTTACTTTAAATCTTCAATTGCTGTCTTGATGAAAAGACAACTTTAATACAGACTGTTACTGTTTCCTATATAGGAGGTTATAATTAGAACTAAACAGAAAATTCAGGCAAGTGGTTCTTGGAACAGTGTGTGGGAGATTACAGGTACTGATTAGTCGTAGATTGTCTGGATGATAACAGTTCAAAATCGGTAATTAAAGCTTAAAATACCAACCAACATCACAATGAGTGATGTTGTTACAAAGACTTGTGCTTGATCATTTGCAGCTGAGTATTATAAGGCTTTCCATACTTGATGAAATTCAGGGCCCACTGGTGTTATACCTATCCCACTACCAGGTGCTTTAGAGAAAGTTCTCTTCTGGTACCTGACAGAGATGGGCGTCAGTCCTGAAACCCAGCATTCTGTATTAGTTTCAAAATGTATCTGCATTACCACTATTTATTTGTTTATTCCTACTCATTGTCATCATGGCTAGGATGCCTACATGTGTCTTCGCTAGTAAGTGAAGTGAGCTCCCCATTATTGTTTGTGATATAAGAACAGCCTTAATGCAAAAAACTGTACTGTAGCTGCATTCATTTTCTGGAGATGGCAGAAAGTGTTCAGGCAATGAGCTGAGGTTTTTGAGATGATTAACAAAGGAGGAGTCCAAGATCCATGCTTGAAATCTGCTTTCCAATTCATAGTCCTCCATGGTGTTCGCATTGATATTAACTGATACCATCTATATAATTTATAAGTATGATCAATGAGCATTGTATTTAACTTCAATAAAACAAGTAGAAACCAGAAAAGACATTTGAGAATGGGATGGAGCCCTGGTTATGCCAGTGCTGTTAACTTCAAAAGTTGAAGGACATTAAGTTAACAGCTTTTTAGTTCTTAAAAAACAGTAGTCTAGTGGGAATTAAGAGTAAAACTGTCTTTATAATTAGCCTATCTACTCTATGCCTTTGTTTTGGATTGGAGCAAACTTCAATTTCAGACTTGGCTGATTATGTATATATTTTCAGTAACTTCCAGCTGAATTTGCCAGAACAAATACAAATATTTACTTACCTAGAAACAGCCCGAGTACAATAAAATAGATTGAAAAAATCTGAGAAAGTGTTTCTACTGCCAAGTGTTTTGATGCAGTATCATTGCATGTTAAATTAAAGCTTGTCTTACAATCTACCTCTATACATTGGTTTTATTTTCAATATGTTCAATATTTTCAACATTCAGTAGTTCAATATTTTCAATATTGTAATTTATTCAATGCATCTACACAACTAGAAAGAACTAATTCTATATTTTGTTAATTTCTACTTTTATAAAAAATAAATGTGTATAGCTAAAAATAAGTCATTGTTTCCACTCAAAAGTTGGTAGAGAGGAACTAATTAATAAACTGCTAGGAAGATAAATTGTTTGTTTGTTTGTTTTTAAATGACTGATCTTCTGGATAAAGCAGATGCAGTAGATCAGATCTGTCAGGACTTCACTATAACAATTGTATATAACTATTTGATGTGGTACCAACTAGGAAATTACTTATTAAACTGAAGGAGATGGAAACATTGAAGGTGGGTAAAAATCTAGAAGGTTATAGGTTGCTTTGAAAAGGGATTGATTGACCTGGCGTGAGGTTGCTAGTGAGATCTTTCAAGATTCAAGTCTTTAGACTTTTCTTATACTTTCTTAAATAATTTTGGCATGAAGTTTGCTGATGACATTGGTTCAGGAGGCTACAGATGATATTCAGGTTTTCATGCAGAAAGAATTAGAGACTTGGAGTTTTAGACATGAACGTGAAACATAATAGTACACAATAAGCACGTATTACAGGGTGATAACAAGAATTTCTAGGTTGGGAAATAATGGAGGGTTAAGACCTGCATGCATGACTCATCCACAGGAGTTGTGAGGCATGTAGACTGTGCAATCATAAAAGAGGCAAATGTAATCTTTGCATGCACACAGCCAAATATTTTGAGGAAAGATGTGAAAATTCATTATTGTAAAGATACTTCATTGGGAGTAATGATTACGGTTATAATCACACATACTCATCAGGTGAATTCAGTAAGTGGAGAAAAACCTGCTGTGTTGACATAAGAAATAGAATAATCATATTGAATTGGACCTCGGGTTTTTTATTGTTCTTTCATATTCTTTGGATTTGTTTCGTACTCCTTGTATATACGTTTGTGTACAGAGAACATGCAGACATAATGAATTATATAGATGAGCGCTATTGTTGCCCAATACAATCCTATACACTTCATAAACTGCTTTGAATATTCATTTACAGGAGAGGAAATCAATGAAGATACCAATATCTCACCTCAGTACTGTGAGTTATTCTGGTGCTTCTTAGTATAGTATACACTGAACCCACAATTTTTTTCTTCCACAACTAAACAACACAAACCACACAACCAATGGCAAACAGATGCTAAATTCACTGAAGTATTATTAAAATATGGCAATTCTGTTCCAAGAACTAGTGATACAAATAATTCTGTGGCCAACACTGAGCAGAATGAACGGTGTGTCCTCTTGATGAGAAAATAAGAATAGTTCCTAAATTGGATAGAACAATGCTACAAGAATATATGGTGTATTAACTCAAACTGTATTTGCAAAGTTAAAATAGTAGTTGATTTTGTATTTTCTGTATGTATTCTCATAGGCTTGGAAAAAGTAGCATTTATTTTATAATCTAAGGGTTACATATGTGCATTCGTTATGAATACTGGTATTTAGGTTATCTATGGTTATATATAGATAAACAACTTTCAAAAGTAAAAAACTTTCTTTCATAAAGTGCGAACATTTCTTATGATAATAAACTCCTCTCTCACTGCCCTTGTTACCAAACCTTCGAACAGTGGATATAATACTGGGTTACATGGGGGAGATACTAGTTGGTCAGTAGTTTTAATAAAGGTGGGAACTAAGTTCACTGTAATGCAATGACATTTGTATTTGGTTAAATTTAATTGTTTTCTATCAATACTGCTTCTTTCATTGTCCTTCCATTCTCAAATTTTCCTTTTTTCTTTTCACCTTTATTGCTTCAACATCTATTACTTAAAGCCCATCTAATCACTCAACTATTCCATAAGCTATTGGTGCCACCTACAAACTTCCTGAATTTAAGAGAGTGAAAGAAACTGTCTTCCCTCCCCTCACCCTGGCTTGTATTCATGACCCAGAAACTTGTATTTTTTATTTGTTTTTAGGTAGACTAGAAGGCCTTGAGAAACATCAGCCTTCTCTCAGACAACAATTACCACGGTGTTTGCTTGCAATGACTCTTCCCTATTGTGAGGAGAATTTCTTTAGAACAACTGAACACTGAGTCATAGTTTGAAAAACAAAAAGTAATGTGAGTAAACACTTGTTATCTTAATTTCTGTAATAGTAAAAATTATTTATAAATATTTTATGAAGTGAGATGAATTACATAAAGGGACTTTTGAGTGGTTTTCAAGCATAAGATGATTGTCCAACAGGAAAGGAACATTCCAATATGTTGGTGTCAGAAGTCAATGGCTGAAAAAGCAACATACGATACATAAGTCAGTTTCCTACAAGGTGAATAGCACAACTGTCAAAAGGTTATTTTTCAATTTAAAAACCTTAATTTTTTTCCATTAAAATATGTTCTATGCTGTAATACTACATAATATTTCATTTGGGGTATTTAAATTTATATTTAAATTTATAGTTTAACATATGTTATTGGACTGTAAATGCTTTGGACTGGGTGAGACATTGTTAGTAAAATCAGCTCATGTTTTTTGAGCCCAGTGTCTTTGGAAACCTAAAGGAGCAGAAATAAACAATATACATAATAAATCCTGGAAACGCTCCAGGACATAACCAAACAACAGGCAGTGAAAAGCTTAGTAACTGATTTTTGCATCTATTTAGTGTAAAAGGAGGTAAGATAGCTGAAGCTGACTTGATGGCCTAGTAGCTATACTTTAATGTTTAGATACCTTCAGTAAAATTAGACTGCTAAAGTTCCTAAGGATGAACACAAGAGCATTTTTTCCCCATAGGTTTTTTAACTTAAAAATGAGCAACATCTTATACATCCTTCTGAAGCCCTCTCTTTTTCTTGCCCAAGATACTCGTATCTCCTACTGTGACTAAGTTCTTGATTATAATTAACGTTACTGTTGAATAGTCTTGATGGTTACCCCTACATTCCAATTTTTTTTTTGGAAACACAGCCAGATAATCAGCAATGGAGAGATTGCATGAGGAAGAAGTCTGTAGTAAGATGGGGGCAATTAATGGGGTTTTAGATCACACTTTCCATATAAAAGAACACTTTCTTTTTTGTTAACCAATGTAAGCTTTCATGCCAGGAATATCTTAGGACAATAAATGTCACAGATTAATTCTGTAATATGTGAGAAGGCACTTCTGAGGGTACATTTCTCAAAACATAAGAGGCTTTGCTGGCCTAGAGTGGAAGTAATCCATGAGTTCTTTCTGTTCTATTTTAACGTAACTGGATTTCCAGGTCTTCTTAGGAAACTTCCTGCTGACTAACAGGTGAATTTCGCAATCCTGAACTAATACAAGGCTTGTTCCAAAGACATATATTAATATATATAATTCTACGTTAATATATGTAACTCAGATAATTTCAATAGCATTCATTTATTTTAATTCATTGGCAATCTTAATATATGTGATATTGTTAGGATTGACATGTGAGGCCAATGAAGCTGAATAGACTGTGGTAATTTTAAAGCACTGACATTTTTTATTACAGCACTCGCATTAATTCATTGGCAAAGATGCTTTCTATATTGAAATTCTATACAAATTACATGCAAAATATAGTGCTTTCATATGTCAATATGCTGCCTATGGCTGTAATTATAGCAATGTGCACACATCACATTAATAACATGGAGGAAATCTGCAGTACCACAGGATTCTCTTCTATTTGCCATAATTGCTGTGATTAGTAAAAGGGCAAAAACCGCATTTACTTAGTCCATCAAAACGAGTTATATAATATTTAAGGAATAAGAGTTATATAGCTGCATTTCTCAGTAAGCTGTGAAGTTCAGCAGGGTTCTTTCTAAAATGATACCTACGTCCTCTCCCATTCTGCTGTACAAATAAAATTAAGACGTTTGTCAGGTTAGTAGAGCTCATAGGAATGTCCTTGTCATCTTAGAGCGAGTTCTTTATAGAGTTTTCCTATTCCAACATAATTTACTCACTGTTCCTTTGAAAACCAGTAAATTGCAGACTGCAGTTATTCATGGCATTTGTGAATGGGCAACTTGCTTTTGTTCTCACAGCAGCGTAGGTGGGAGAAACAATAAGATAAGCTGCAGTAAGTCCTACTGGTTCACTTAAAATTAAAACCAAATAAATAAATAAAAATCCTGTAACCAAAGAGGGCTTGCTGCGTGTGCTTATCATGTTCTGTGTCTGGTTATGCCATTTGGAAATTGCCTTCACTCCAATTCACTAAGAATGGCAGTTAGAATATTACTATATGAGCTTTCTAAGTCATAAAAGATTGCATTTGTGTGGAGAAAATTTGATATGCAGTTGTCTGAGATCAGGAATCCAATCATGAAATGAAAATAAGAGTTTTGAGAAGTTCCCATTTTTATCACTCTTCTTTTTATCTTATTTCTTCTCTTACTTATTTTCCTGGGACATGTACCTATGCCTGTCAGCAAGTAGTTACTCTCTTGCAAGCATCCCTCCATGGTAACTGTTCGAACTGATTAAAAATGATTGATTATCTTTGCAAATTCTTGAGCTCAGATCCTTGCTTGATCTGCCAAGGTCCTTAACTAAGTGTAGAATGGAATAAAAAAAAAAAATTCATTTGCTTTTTAATCAGGAGGTTCATCATGCCTCTGGTTTTGCTATATACAGTCTGTTGTAGTGTTAGAATGGTAAGTGACTTCAATTTGAGTTACCCCGTTCTCCTATTACTCTGAGGGCTCTTTCCTCCATGCATATTATCATTCTACAGTAAGCAGAGAGTCACTGGATTACAACCATTGTGCATGGACTTTTTTCCCCTTTATTAAAAATTACCAAAAGACATGCAATTGAATTTGAGCCAAAATGGCAGAGACTTATAACAGGTGAGAGAATAATAATAGTGATAGGTGCTTCGGGAGTTTTTAAGACATTAAACTGTACCAGTGATTTCTTTCTGTCTGTGTATCTCAGCAAACTTCTAATAGGCATCTAACTACAAAGGTCTGTTATCACTGTCCCATTTTATCAGTTGGCACAGCATCAGGATGGGAAGGTAGTAGGGGAATAATGCTGCTACAGAAGGGTTTGAAAGAAGGACTTAGCAATTGATGCTAGCTTCAAAAGTAGTAATCCAAGTGCTGTGTAGACAGAAAAATTCTTTGATGACAGCGGCATGACTGAAAGCACAGGTAGTGCTCTGGTGTCAGGGGTAAAAGCAGAGGTTGAGGCTTGAGTCCCCATCACTGATGTTGCCACCACTGAGAAACTCATTTACAAGCCAGAGGAGGTTTGCAACACTTAGTCTTAAGAAGGGAACTGATTCTCCTTTGAAATCAGCCATAGTACCCTGTAGCAACTATTATCTGTTGCTTTTTAATATACTGAACATTTCCTTTTGTTACCATCACTCTGTCATATAAATGGTAATATAAGATATAGCCAGTATTATATAAATCTTCTCTCAGCAGCTTTCAATACTTACAAATCATCGAATGTGTTTTTAAATGCTGGCTTCTCTCAACAAATTGAAACAATTCACCCTCTGTTTGTACACATTAATTAGATAGAATGAATTCTTAGTTTCAATTTGTAATTATATACAAAACACCAAATTATATACAGATAAACCTATTCTGTGTTTGTTTGGAGATTGAGCAATCCCCAGAATTAAATGCTGGCAGCTATTCCCTCATTATCTGAGGAATTATTTTTATTAGTGGAACAAATCTGGACGTAGTTAGCTTTGTTTCACAGAGCAAATTATATAAAAGCTAGAGGACATGCGTATTATCATGTGTTTCTGCTTTTCAGTCATTCATATAAAAATAATTTTTTGGGATGAAAATTCCTGTAATTCTTGTTTGCATAAAGTTGCATATTTGGCAATGTTTGATAAATATGTTTTGTAATTTGTGAAGTAAAATGAAAGGTATTTTGGTACAAATCAGAGGGGTTTTTTTTTGTACTTGAGTATCTAATAATAGGACTGATCTGAGCTATCCCAGCTTTTTTAATTGATGCAAATGTGGCACAGAATAAGTGGGGATGAAAGAGCCTGTTCTCTATGGACAGTGTTTCCCAAAGAAAAATACCATTTTTCTATGGAGCTGCTTGAAAAGATTTCTATTTCTGTTCTGTTCTCATATTTGCAAAAAGAAGTAATGTTTCAATGAAAAAAAGATACTCAGGTTTGTTGTAAAATTGCTCAGATAATATAGTAATGTAGAGAACTGTTAGAGTGCTTGCATGTATTATCCATTGTAATGAAATACATTCTTCAGTAGATTTTATACATCTTGCACTGCTAAAATAAAGTAGGAACTGTTTACATAAAATGATAACTACTAAAATATGTGAAATACATTCAATAACGTGATGCTTAGAACTTGCCAAGAAGAACATGTACTAATTCCTATCCACCTCCATTGTTACCTTAAGAGCAGCTCTCTCCATAGCAACTGAAAACTTTGCAAGGCAGCAATAAACTAATCCTCTCCAGCTTCCAGAGCACCATCAAGGAATTTTAAAAACATTGGACTTCCAGCAGCTAAATACTTCTGAGGATTCAGAAGGCCACAAAGCTAGATACACAAGCATTCTTTTTCCCTTCAGAAGGTAAGAAAATAATGTTTAGAAATAAGTGCATCCTCATAACAATGATACATATTCCTAACTGCTAACAGTAAAATATGTCTAAACACCAAAAGATTTCCTAACATCTAAAAACATCCTAACCTTTATCTGAGTGAATGCCAATTTGAATTCAGCAGTTCTTTTTTCATTTTAAATATTTCTTAGCAGAATTTCCTTTAAAATAAGACACACACGTATCATATTGCAGTTAAAAGAAACTGAACTTATGTGTGGCTGTTTAACATATGTGCATTATCATCTGAAAATGTATGTCACTGCCAGCATCTGCCCACCAACAAAATGAAAACCTCTTTGTGGAAAACAGAAGTGAAACTCTCTAATGTTTCTTGTGCTTTGATATTGAGATAGATTATTGTTAAAGCAGAGGCGATGGTATATTAGGAAGGATAGTGACATGGTAGATTTACAGTACAAAATGTTTTTTGCATCTAGAGTCAACAAGTTAAACTTGTTGCTTCTGGTGTGTTTGTCTTGTTTATTCACTGAGTTCTATGAATGAAATTATGACCTCAGTTTTGTAATTCTTTCATCTGCTCATAAAATATCACTAATTTTTAAGTACATTCTGTTCATTCTTGTTTTGTGTTGTATAGCTGGAGTTTGGTAATGTTGGTAAAGTGTTTTGAAAATAAAACCTGCTCTATATCATTGCTGTGTAACATAATTACTGCACATTCATATCAGAATTAGACTTGTAATCTTTATTTACAGCTATTTTTACTACTAAAAACCTGTTTCATAATGGAATGAAAGTGAAAGCTATGGTATTTTCCTGTTGTTACTGAAGAGGATTATTAGTGAATGCAATAACATAACACTGAAATGAAAACTGTACACTTTTATGAAGAGAGAAGGGCACTTTGAGTCAACCTCTTGTTGGTAATTCTACAGAAGTTTTAAGGCCATGGTTGTCTTAGTTTCCTGCTGTTCTGGGCTGTAAAGCCCTTACAGGCTCCCTGTTGTTCAAAAACAGCTTGTCACTGCAAATCAGCTTAGCCGACCAATTAATAAATCCTTTCAAACATATTGCATTCACACTAATTAAAGGGTTGGGGTTTTTTTCCCCTTTACCATTCAGATTCCTCAGGTTTCGAGTTTAAGCTGTGAAGTGCAAACAACAAACCAACATTCAGTGCAGATCACGCACTGCAGGAAGAGGAGATGTGTTTTCTGACCAAGCATCCAGCTCTTGGGGTGGTATGTTCTGCTTTCATATTCAGCGTGCTCATTGCTGAAGGACAGCCTGGGGAAGAGCATGGGCAGGATGGCAGCTATGCTCCCAGCCGAGGCTATCTGATGGAAGTTTTACGCGTTCTTTCAGCTGACAACACTGAGCTCCACATGAACCACTCACGAGAACTGGTCAAAATGTTACTGGAGAGAGCTGAGTGCCCACAGCGGATTTATGGCATGCAAGAGGATTGTAATCTGGTTAGTGCTTCAATTAATGAGGGATATCTTTACAGGATCATCAGTGAGTTCTAAAATTATTTATATTAGAATGATACTCTCCTGAATGCAAAATCTAAACATGTAAAGGGCTTGTTGTGGCAGCAAAAAGTTGTCCCTGTTTTAATCGTTTCATTCTGAATTATTAATATTTATTGTTTGAGCTCATGAAAGATATTCCAAACATGACAGGCGTTCCTTAAAAACTCCACACTTCAGTCGCATAACACTAATAATTTTCCTTTAAAAGTTGTCAAGTGTTTATTTTCCAACAAAGATTTTTCTACTTTACCCTGATCTATCTATAAAAGCATGAGCTTGAATTTGGGACGCAGAGGATTTCCACTGTGGAAAGACATAGGTAAAAATTGGGGACTGGTTCTGACACTTATTTTTTTTGTTCTCGATTTTACTTCATAAAAATAAAACCCAGACAGATTTGTCTCAGATTTATGTGCCCCTTCACTGAAATACTCAAGATTTAGGGGAGGGTTTTGGTAAGAAGTTCAGGTCATAGAAAATCAAAGGCAGAACAATGAATCTACAAATCCAACTTGAAGCTGGAAATAGTCCAGGGTACAGCTTCACAGAAGGTTTTGTTGTCTACTTGAGTTGAATATTTTCAGAACTGATTACGGATTTGACAAAGAAAGGAACAAGTGTAATAAGATCGTAGGTTCTGGTAGGATGGAGACAGTGATAAGTGAGCAACTTAGCTGAAAGGGACTACAAAGGGCTTGGTCAATCTTGGCTTTGATTAGCGTTACTCTAGCTCTGGCATTGTTCAGTGACCTACATACAGCAGAGTGTCACTTTTTGTCAGAATTATGAGGATCATCATAAAGGTGAATGCTTTCAGAATATAGTCTTCTTGGCAATGTGCCAAGCCAATAAAATGGAGATCTTTTTCTCCTGTGCAGTAGACAACTGCTCACTTAATTGGCCCTTTCTTGCAAATGCTCCCATGTTTCATATGAGCGCCAATGTGAAATTTCATACATAAATAATGTAGGTGCCTGTTACTCCCTAAATGGATAATTTTTATGAAGGAGATTGTGCAGTTTTTCTCTTTGCACATATGGACAATGGATATATAGCAGATACGGACCCAGATCAAAAGCTGAGAATGTATTAAACAGTAAAGAGTATAGAGTTCTCCTAAACTTCACAAAACAGCGGTCTAAGCCTTCTTGTTCTCCCTCTTTGTTTTGCTTCTCTGGATTGCCATATTTTTTCTTGTATTTGTGATGTGTTTGCAGACAACATGCCCACTGTGTCCTTGGATGGAAGAAATTTAAGTGAAACTTAGCTGGGGCTTACTTTGGTCATGAATTCCACTCTGTTTAGGCTTCATCTTGGAAATTTCCTGTGGGAAGAATTTGAGGACTTTCACCATTTCCAGTAATTCTCAGTGTTGGCTGTGTTCAGTAACACTGCACACATCCTGCACTGCGAGTGCCACATGACCACAGTTGTCTATAGAAAATCCATGAGAAAGAGACAGCGTTTGCAGTCATATACAGCTGACATGGCACCGTGCTGAAATCTTCCAAGATGATTTAACAAGATTTGGCAAACCGAGATAGCAAAAACTGTGCGAGAAGCACTATCCTTCAAGATCATGAAAATTTGAAACAGAATGCCCCACCTTAGCTTGGCATTTTCTTTCCCATACTTCTTGGGAATAATTAATTGATTTCAGACTCAACTTTCCCTTCTAAATCCAGGATTCCAGTCATACCACATGACTTTATTTTCAGATTTTTTACTTTCATTTTTAATGATGTCTCCAATGGGTATTTAAAAGCAGTGAAGTTTAACACTTTTTTAGACCCTTTTTTGGTTTGTTGTTACGTATTGGCCCCAAGACTCTTTGGGCAGGGACTGGCAGCTGTTGAATGGCATCTGACACTTCTTTATCTCTTAAGCACACAAAAGTCATATATTTCTTGCAGTGGTAAGAGAATTTTTTCTAACTTCTGGTCTATTAAACAAAACAAACTCAGGGTTCAGTGCCCAGGTTCAAAGTTGGCCTCTTTTTATATCAAATAAGCATTTCTAAACCAAGGCCATAAAGATGGTTATGCCTGTAAAATATTAGTAACAGCAAAATAACCAGTGATGAACCAATTTATATCCTCTTGACATCTCCTCAAAGGACACTCTCTATGGGCTACCCATATACTATGGAGTAGCTGCATTTTTTACAACGCACCTGCTTCCTTCCAATTAGCAATTTCCTTTTCAATCATCTTCCTTGCAAGAGCAAGCAAGTGCTTGCAAGAGCCCCACCGATTACAATTTATGCTCACTGGGTTTTGAAATGTTATAGAAGTCTTTGAAAATCTTCCACTACATGCAGTACATTTATTGTATTACTATTGAGTGTTTGGAAAGGCTGGTTGAGTAACTTGAGGTCTTTTGGGACAGAAAACAGAATGTCTATATTCCTCCTACAGCAAATACTAATGCTCAGAGACATGCATTAGAAAAAGTTAGAATTATAGATCTTGATAGACAATGTAGGCAGGGCACAGTGGATCATACTGTAATTTAGTTCATTTACGAGTATAAATATTTAATTTAGCAATTACCATCCACAGTTCTCTTTTTTTTTAGATTGAGTATTTGTGACAATTTTTGTTAGAATTATTTCTATTAAAAAGTAGCAGCTCTCTCAATTGCTTCAAGGAACATTGGCTTCTGAACATGACAATATGTGTTTGATTCTACCCAGCTTCTGTGTAGGAAAATGAACTAACATACAAGGTGAGCGACACCAAACAACACATCATGCTTGTAGCCACAAACAATTTAGTCTGACAAACTAGTCTGGATTCATGAATTTATTCGAGTGCAATTTTGATTCTCCCATGGTACCTTCATGTGTTGTAGTTTCTTCTCTGAAATGTACAGTCCAGCTGCTCTACCATAATAGTTGAGATTAGCTGACATGCCTATAACATGCTTGGAAAGGAACCAGTTGGAAAAAAACAGCTACACAATGAATGACAATAGTTACAGGATCTCTTCAAGAAAGATTCTTTGTTCTGGAATTCAGTATCTTATTTCCCAAAGCCTGACATAGAGCTCTATCAGTCTTCAGGTCTAATTTTAAAGACTAACTTTTGCTTGAGCTGGCAGAAGTTTCTGGAAAGTGTCTTTGTATCAAGAAAAATTGAGGGATTTATATATATATACATGTATTAAAAAAATCTATACTCAGATAGAAAGCCTGCACAGGGCAAGTATATCATTTCAGGCCCTCCTGAAATGCATTTGGAGGACTAAATGGTGTTGAGACCTTGTGCTGGCTCTCTGCACTTGTCAGAATTGTCCCAGTTAACAGAATTCATTGAGAAAAAATAAAAATAGCTGTATGATTGCAGGGGCAATTATGTCTCTTAACAGTGCATTGAATATGATATAACTTCTGTTTACAGACTCTGAATTAACTACAGTCCAGATAAGGTCTTTGTCTTATCATATGAACACATGTAGAATACACAGGTGAAAATATGAATAGCCCTAGCCCTTATCTAATATATTTATAACCAGAAATACAATCTTTTGAAGCCAGCGGAAGACTTTCGTTTCTCTACAGTGATTTATTAGAGTTAGTCCTGTTTTGTAGTAAATCTTAAATCCCTTGGATACTTGACATTTCTTAAACACAGAAGGGGGCTCCAGAAAAAAACGTGTTGTGATCTTGCAGCCATAGAACTGCAATGAATTACCTGCACCCTCCTCCTGCCATTCCATCAGCCTGCATCTCTGTAGGCTTAGGTTCGGTCCCTTAATATGAGTTGAATTCTCCTGTACTCCTCTCTAATTGTATTTGCAGATGACTGGCAATGTGTTACTTGAGTTGAATTTCAATTTATTTTTATTTTTTCACAGTGCCTTGAACCAGATGCTTTGTTACTAATAGCTGGTGGAGATTTAGAAGACCGTCTCAGCGAAGAAGTATTTGAGAGAATTTCTCTTATTCTTCTCTACTACATTCTTCATCATAGAGATGTGTGTTCTCCAGAACTCAGCTTGAATAATAAGGATTATAAATTTTACTTACAGAGTATGCTTAGTTTAAGACATGATGAAGACTGTTATTATTTTTCACGGAATGAAACTGAAGATATTTTGGCTGCAGTAAGGCAACATTTTAAAACTTCTGAAACCCAGGTAAAGAAAACATAGGTAAAAATAACTTCATATTTGTTACTGATATAATGCCTTCAAGCTAGTTCAGACATTGTGTCAGTATCATGGTCCTCCAGAAAACTGGTAAATAACAGTGTGAGAGCAAAGGCTGAACATTGGTCTTTTGTTGTACATGCTGTTTAATGCTAACCTTCTCCTTGACTTGCTTTTGGCATGTGCTACCTAGCGCTTCCACAGAATCCGCTGAGACATGGTTGGGGAGACCGTGCGTATTAGGGACCATTCCCAATAGGTAATTTAGATGCAGTTGCCCTGCTTAGGGCAGATGGAAAAGAGCATAGCTGTGTAGGTGCAAGATCTTGCACTTGGCTTCAAGGACAGAAAGTACTTTCTCATCACTTGTATTTATTCATATAGATATACTAGCAGTGATTGTATTTAAATAGTATAAAGCAGAACGGCTCCAAAACTGATCTGGTTGTATAGCAGAAATGAGCAAAATCACATTTTGCTCTGATGAGATCCTTGACAGGCCCTGCACTTCCATGTCCATCCAAAGCAGGGTGGAATAAGGAATCTGTCCAAAGGTATGATGGTTTCCTTCAGTTGGGACACATACATTTGTGACTAATTACCTACCAGCATGAATATGCCTTGTAGAAAGAGTGATACAGGTAAACTTAAATTTAAAGTTAAAAAAAAAAAAGGCGTATTGAGTATATTCAGCTAAAAACATTCTTTTTAAGTCAGAAAACATGCAGCGAGTTTTCTCACCACTGTTTGTTATTCCTTATCTCAAGTAAGGTCTATAAAATAATAGAATAATATTCTAGAGTTTACAATCTAAAGAAAAACTGTTTTCCTTGAAATGGGCAATAAAATAAGTTTTGCCAGATTAGATAACTCCTAAAGTACAGATTGACCTGCTGTGAGAAGCCCCATAGATCTATTCATAATATACAGTTAAATTTGGTTTATTGCAATGTTTGAATTTGCCCTTTTCTGTTTCATTTAATTAGATTTTAATTTACACCATACTGTAGTAGAATTTTCTACGCAAACAGAAGATGGCTAGGAGTCCTGGCTGTGCAGCAGAATGCTGAGGGCCTCCATTCCTCTTTCTATGTTCTTTGTGTAATTGTTTCCCATCATAAATTATTCATTGAGCAGTACTTTTGGTTCTGAGTCTTGGTGAACGTGCCGATTTCCAAGAACTCCAGTGGTATCTGGGCAACTGTAAAGAGGCATCAGTGGGTATTTGGCATGTCAAGGTAGAATAACAATCCATAAAGTGCTTTACTGTGCAGTCTGTTTGTTTATGCTGGCAGTATAATCGGTTGTCAAGCCTGTTCAGTAACTGAGACTTCACCGCTCACTGACAAGAGGGAAAAGAGGGTTTTTTTATGAAAAGTACTCAAAACATTATAGACTATCTAATGCTTAGAATCACAACACTTGAGTTATGGAGAAGGGCCAATGATGCAGGGTAGTAATAGAAGAATAGCATTTTTAGTGGCTCTTTATATGTTTTGGTTTCATAGAAAATATCCTCTTCTTAGTCATAGCAGCTAATGTATTCTTTTAAATGAGAGGTGAAATTTCAGGTTTTGGAAATGCAAATATGTAATGGATGGATGGGAAAAGAAATGCCAGCCTCCTCTCTGCAGTGTTTAAGGCATATGTAGAGAGACATGAGTATGTGTAAAATAAATTATTACTGTACTGGCTCATCTAGTTGACTTTTCAATATAGTTAATATGGGTTAGAGACAAATGAACTCAAATAATTTTCTCCAATTTTTTTTTGTTTCTCTCAAACCCCAACTGTTTGCAGTGAAAATAAACAAGAAAGGCAGAAATGGAAGAAAACAGGGATAAGTTTCCAGGTAACTGAGAGAGCTGTACCCTGCTCCCTCACTTCAGACCTGCACACATCCACACACATGGGTGTACACGACTGTCTACTGCTCCTGTTTGGTCACCCAGCAGAGAAGTCACCCTTTATCTGCAGAATTATATCTTTCCATATTGTCCCCAGATAACTGCCCCATAACAAATTATTGATTCCATTTAATAGATAGGGAACTAAAAACATTAAGAGAACTCTCTCTGAAGTTTGAGATAATGAGTTAAAGTCAGTATTATTTAAGTCAATTTCTTGTGCCTTAACAAAAATTCCTCCCTTTTCTGCCACTTTCTGGAAGTAGATGTAGATGCAATTGAGGAGGACACAGGAATAATAGAAACAGCATGAAAATAACACTAAGCAAAAATAACCTGAATGAAGGACTATATGTCTTCCCTGTCAGACACTGAGTAAAATTTCAGGCTTTTTTATTCTCTGCCTGTTCTCCTGAAAATGTCCTCTGTTTCACATTTGCGTCCTGCTGTCAATTACAGCTTTAATCTTAGTATTTTTTCTACCCTGGCTGTCTGTGAAAGTGTTGTCTCCAGTTTCTCCTCCTGTCACTCTAATTATTTAAATGGAGGTGACCAGGGCTGTCTTCATGCTGTTTTCTCCTGATTTCAGTGTGTTGATGTGAGTACTCTGGAAAAAAATGCTGAGATAATGGACAGAGATGGTGCTGATGAAAACACTCTTCCACGCCTGGCTGCTTTAATCATTACTCTGGCTCTCCAAGGAGTCTGTATGGGGAAAGCAAGTTTACCCTCCCCAGAATTCTTTATAAAATATATTTTCAATTCTCTAAACGGTACCACTGAGCTCGAAGTGACAGGTAAGCAATTTATTTGTCTCTAGTTGCCTTTTGCAACACACATTTGATGTAAACTATCTTTAAATGCCTAAAGGACTTTTTGCACTTCATTTTAGATTTAAATCTCATTTCATTTTAGAGCTGCTAAGTAGTCTTTTCTAAATTTAAAAACAAGTTGGAAAATAAACTCCTTATTTTGATAATTCTCTGAGAGGTATAAAACAAATTGTTACTGTGATTATTAAATGTGTGCTGTCACATTAATTTATGACTTAATTGCTCAGCACAGTCTGAACTACCCAAGAGAGCTCTAAGAGTGGCAATCTAGCTGTGAGGGCAGAGTTCACTGGGGCCTCGTTTACATTGCTTATTTATGCAGATCTTGATACATTGCAAGACTCATTTAGGTGGGATAGTTCATGTACAGTAGCCAGATTAGACACCTTAGTCACTCACACCTCAGTGTAGACGTACCCCCAGAAGAGATAAAATAGACACAGGCCAAACGCTCTCTGATATCTGCCTAATGTACCAGAAAACATCTTTATGGTTTGTGCTTCTCTACCCACCTTCTGATCATAGTACCCAATCAGTGAGTCTGGAATATGCAAAGTTCATTTTCTTCAGGAGCTCTGTTGCTAGACGTATCAGAAATGCTACTTAATCATAAATAAATAGAAGTATAGGAGAGTTTGAAGTGGTCCAAAAATGAAAAAAAAAAAGAAAATGTAAGTGTTGAGCTCTCAGCAGCTGCTATTAAATGCTGTAAAAGATTTTGCATGCTTAGCAGTTAAAGAAGCTAAACCATCAACTCAGGGGCCTAGTATGGATTTAGAAGGTTATTGTAAGACATCTACTTTTCCTAGTTTGTGGTAACTGCTTATAGCAACACTTTACAAGCTTTTCCAAGCACTTTTTAGAAGTTACAATAGGTATGGGTTAAAACAGCTTAAAAAGTTGAATTAAGCATAGGTAAAAATATTTTTACCACTCTTAGCTTACACAGAGGTACATTGAATCACAGAAGTAACTAATAAAAAAAAAGAACAAAATCCTCAGCCCTGAACTTGGACTCCTAGATTGTACTTGCATAAACTGGTTTTGCAGCAAAACCCTTCCTTTAAAATTGCCAAGCCAGATCTTCTAAAATAATTGACTCACAAGAATGGATGGAGCCATCTGGGCACAGTGCTACTAAATAGCTATATATGGTGAAATCCAGGCCCCAGTGAAGACAATAGCAAGACTTTATGGTTGGTGGAGTCAGGCAGGATGTCATTCAGAGAAACAAAAAATATTCTTAACCAGTTTGTTACAGTTTAAGTATATTTTAAGCCTCAGCTAATTAAATTGTCCCTTTAAATTTATTTAAATTCTTAATAGTAACTGCAGGAAAGAGCAAGAAACTGGCAGCATGGAAAAAAAGAAAATTAGAGTTGACTACATTTAGAAAAAAGATCTAGCTTCAGCTCTGTTCAGATCTGTTTGCTCAAGACAAAGAAAGTAGATAAACATCACAAGCCTTTTTTAAGATTATACAATTTGCTTTTTATGAATAACAACATTAAAAAATAAAGGATTATCACATGGAAACATTCTTAATCTCATTGATCTAAATTCCTTTGAAATTAATTTGTGGACTGCCTTTGTTTCCAATGGACAAACTCAGGTTTACAGAAACTATCACTATGGCTTCATCTTGAAAATGCAGGGCTGAAGGAAGGTGATAAGTAAGATAGGATAGAGCATGCCCCTTCATATAACCAAACATTTCATCAGCAGGCACACCCATTGCACTCAAGCTATGTCATGGGATACATCCTTGTGCTGTCTCAGGTTTGGATTAGGGATCCTGGCTCCCTCCTTCCTACTTCAGTACTGTAAACAGGCATGCGTCCGGATTAACCAAAGGAGAGAGAAAATCTGCTGCCCTGTGTTCCACTTCTGAAGTGCAAAGGGCAGCATAGCATCCTGAAGATGCTTTCAGGACACCCTATAAAAGATCTGCCTTCCTGATCTTTCTGGACTATCCGGATACCTGGCCATGGTGTTCCATTTACATGGGAACATTTGAAGAACAATGAAGCTATTTAGCAGTAATTTGTAGCTAACTTTGTCAGAGATCGATGATTAAATGGAAGATGAATTGCCTTTCAGTCACAGCTCTTTTCCTCTGAGATAGTCATAGGCAAAACATCTGAGTGCGGTGCTGTAAAGAAGGAAAGGCTGAGTATATAGGTGTCTTGACCTTCTAGAGGTGTTAAGCAGAAATTACCTACAGTACCAAACGGAGGAGAGAAAAAAATATTAAAAAAAGGAGTTGAATTAATGTTAAAACTAACAGAATTTTAATAGTTACTTTTGGTTTTATCTTTTATATGTATATTTTCCCATGGTAACATATCTGTTTTCTAATTAATTACTAGAACTGCAAGAACTACTAAATGTGCTTACAGCCAAAAAGACCTGCACTGTAAATGGACAATTCCACAGTCACAAAAGAAGACGTTATAGTATGGCAATCAGAGATATTGGAACCAGAAACATTCCAGTCAAAGGAAACCATATAAAAGGAGACTATCTGAAAGTTTATTTTGAAGATCATGAAAGGAACACAGATTGGGACCAGGTTAATTTATTTTTATGTTATTATAGTATTGGTGACAGAATTTCAGTGGTGAAAGTTCAAATTGGTTTGCAAACACTACATTATTTCTGAGGTAAAATTTATTAGTTTCAAAAAGTCATGTAGATACTGATAATATATTTTTATATAGTTATATTTGTTTAAATATTAGTTGGGGGAAGAACTTTATGGGTGTTGAATGTGTGATTAAAGTAGCTGGGATAAGCTAATAGAACGGTTAGTGTTACGCGGAACCAGGTGTTTCTTCAAGACACAGAGGACTGTAGTACCATGGCTTCAACGTTTTCACACATTTATTAGAGATTTCTTGTGCTCTTATGTTGCAGAGCTTCTAGGGCCCCTTAAGTGACCTTGTAGAAAGAAGGGTTGTTCTGTACTAAGGAAAAAAAGTAAACTAAGGTTTCTGTGCAAGTTGTTTTTAAAAGGCTTCTGTAAACGGAAGATTGGGCATTTCCAAACACTTTTAATAGCCAGCCATGTCCAGAAGCCTCCTTTAGAAAGTATAGAGTCTGTAAGACAGAACTTTAGCTACTATCCATTGTCCTCTTTGAGGGCTTTGAACGACAGTGGCTCATTGCAGGTGATTTTATCCTTATCCTAAATATTTGAAAATATATAAATTTTGTTTATAACATTGATTAAGATGGTAGCTGACTTCCATCCTTTAGACTGGAAGACATTCCTTAGACAAGAAAGGAGACTTCAAAGTATATACTTTGTATATATTTTGATGAATACATTTGAAATATATACTTCAAAGAATATGTTTCTATTGTTTTCAGTTCTTTACAATTGAAGTTAACTCAATGTTTCGTCTGTGTGCAATTGACTTTTGCTGTGTGGTCATTTTATGATGTGGAACTGAGACAAATGGCATCTGGTTAAATGCCATTCTGATAGATATTCATCTGTGTAATTTTATTGCATTTGGAATACATACTCTGCCAATATGTTTATTTCTTTCCAGCTGACCACAAAAGAGAATCATCCTGATCAGCATGATGAGACATTTAATGGGATCTCAAAATAATTTTAAATGAAGGTCATTTTGAATGTGTTTCATATTAATTTTCAATTATAAAGGACAGAAATCAGTAGTGATACTATCTATACAATAAATAAAATTGTTCTCCAGCAATAGGAGAATTTATAAAACACAGTTTTTGATTTCTTGAACTTCTGAGACTGACTGTGACTCAAAAGAGAAGTGTGCAGGGGAGTTATTTGAGGCTTGGGAGTCAAACTGAGAGCCAAATATTCTGTATAGATGAAAAAAATCACAAAGAAACATCTGGAGACAAGATAATTTCTCTTCTGTATTAATTCCTAGTTTCTTGGTTTTATTCCACTCCTTTCTAGCTGCGTCTATTTTCTTTAACATATCATTCCATTAGAAGGCTTTCTGTTTCAGTGTTGTGTTGCTAATTTTGTCTCCTGCTTTCTGCACGTATCTATGAGAGCCATTGTGCTCCATTAGTAACAGATGCTGCTACATATGAGGCATTGACTCGTTTATGGCTTGTGTTTGCTAACTACATTAAGATCTGTAATTTGATTTTTAGATAGGAATTATATTTTAAAACATTGTCACAGAAAAGAGGTCACGGCTTTATTTTTAAGTCATCATCGTCTCTACTGATTTAAAAATACATATAAATACATATAAATAAAAAAAAACATAAAAAAGTAAGTAGCAGATGATCTAATAAGAGCAATAATATTAAGTTCCATTAAACTATGTCACAATATCTATGTATTCATTTATTATTCCTCATTAAAGAAACATGGATTTTGGAAACCAAAATCATCCATCCATCCATTTATACATCCATCCAGTTTTCCATATGAGAATATGCAAATTCAATTTGCTTGTTTCTTCAGTATCATCCTCAAGGAGTACACACATAGTTGCTTTACTAATAGAGACTTAGTACTCTGCCTCCCTATGTTAAAAAGCTTAAAAGGCTAGGGCTTGCAACCGGATGCAGGTCCTCATGCCTCAAGTCTTACAAGAACATTTTACTAAATAAGCATTAAGAATTATTTTTTTATGTGTGGGTGGACAGTTTATTTTCCAGATGAGATCTTGCTTTTTCATTTAAAATTCCTGATAATAAAATCACATTAAAATTTAGGTTCATAGTAATCCTGGACCTCACCTTGTCTATCCTACTTCTCAAAACTTCTATCCAACATCAAAGTCAGATCAAGTTTCACAGGGCCGTGTCCAGCTGAATTCTGAATGGCTCCAAAGACGGAGATTATACAGTCTTTCTGGGAAACCTGTACCAGTGCTTTATTGCCCTCATTTTGATGGGTTTTTTTATCATAGCAAATTGGAATTTTCCCTGCTGTAACTAATGCCTATTGCTTCTCATCCTTTTAATATACACCTCTGAGAAGACTCTGGCTCTATTTTCCCTATAACCCCCATTAGATAGTTGAAGACTTAAGATACTCCCCAACCCTTCTCCAAACTGAACAAACCCAGATACCTCAGCCTTTCCCTGCACATCATGTGCTGCGGTTCCCTAGCCATCTTGGTGGCCCTCCATTGGACTTCCCCCAATTTGCCAATGTCTTTCTGGTACTGCTGGTTATTAAACTGGACATAGTCCAGATGTGGACTCGTGTCCCGAGTGGAGGGCAATAACCTTTTTCCACTACTTGTTGGCTACACTCTTGCTAATGCAGCCCAGTATGCAGTTAGCCTTCATTGCCACAAGGGCACACTGGTGACTCATGTTCAAGTTGTCTGTCAGGACCCCAAAGGCTTTTTCTGTAAAGCTACCTTCCAGTCAGTTTTTCCCAGCCTTTATTGATGCATGGGATTATTCTGTTTGAAGCACAATAAATTTGTCTTTGCTGATCTTCATGAAGGTCTTGTCAGCTCATTTCTTTGGGTTGTCAAGATCCCTCTAAATAGCAACTGTGCCTGTCAGTATATTGACTACTTGTCCTAGTTGGATTTCACCTGTGGATGCAATATGGTGCACTTTGTTCCATCATCAGGTCATTGGTGAAGGCGTTAGATAATATCAGTCCCTGTACTGACCAGTGAGGAATGCTGCTCATAACCAGCCACGAGCTAGTCTTCCAACTTGATACCATTTGTTGGTGTTCCCTACTTCTAGAGTCAAAACCACTGCCTAGAACAGGCAAACTGAAGGTCTTTTCCAACACGCTAGCTCCTGAATTGTCTTCGTGCTCTCCTTCTGCTTGGAGGCAGAACAGACTAGATCCAGGTGGCAAGATCACCTGTTATCCTAACTTGAATGTGGTATTCAGAATAAATGTATCAGTGCTCAATTCATTCAGTTTCTTAATGAGCTACAAGGCATATTTTAGTTTACTAATGGATGAACAAAGGCAGGATGGTGTTGGGTTTTAATTGGGTTATTTAAGAGTAACGATAATTACAACTTTTTTATTTAAACAGTAATTTTCTTTCAAAAGAAACCTAAGCTGCAGTGATTAGAAAAAGAATATTTAGGAATTCCTTGATTCTCAGATGCAGACTAATTTAAATGAAAGAAACAAATATCTATTTTTTAATTGAACCACAACTAATCAGATGAGATTAAGAAATGAAGATTATTCCTTTAAGTAAGATAGCATATTTGATCTAGAATTCTTCTTTTTAACAGTTCTTACAGAAATTGGCACTAGAACTGTTCTAACGCTAACTGCTCATGTTTTTACTAGAAGTTTCATCCTGGAGATGAAAAACCAATTCATGAAAATTTTTCAAAATATAAATGTTCCCAAGAAAAGTTCCTTTTTTGGACAAAGAGACATTTCTAACAAGAACAAAAAGTAGTTGAAATTCTTAAGTACCTCTAATAATACAATTATTAAGTAATCTTTAGACCAAATTTAGACTATGTAACACCTAGTTTGCTGACCTTAAAGTGACATGCCATTGTTAACAGAATTTAAAAAAACAACTTAGTTCCATATCTTACTAAAGATACAGCACAAGGACAAATTTCAGTACTTCCTTGATACAGGCAGTATCTTACATTAATAGCAGTATTATTGCTATTAATGCAGTCTTACATTAATAGCTAAGAATATGATTTCTGTTAGCATTAAAATATTTTTGTTAGCACATATAACAAAATATTTAGAGATATTATTGTGTCAGATCCTCATGATATTAACAGGCTTCAATAGAAATTGTACTACTTCATCCCAAAGATTCTGGTCTTTCTGAAATATATAGTAGTATCAAGTTTTAATTGGAAAAACAAAAAAGAATTAGAAGTAATTGAAGTAATTAAAGTAATTTAACCAGAAAAGAGTATATGGAAAACAAGTTTTTTCTAGGCTGTATAACCCTGTGTTCTTTTAAGATTCCATATTTAACCTCAACATTAAATGCAGGTATATGCAACATATTCAGTAACTGTATATACTTTTCTACATAGGTTTGTTTCTCTGCCAATGAACTTGTGAAGATATTTTTAAAAAATAGTTCTTCCTCCATTTCTAAGGACCACTTCAAGCAAATCAGTCCAGCTATCATTCAGCAACTATTAAGTTGTTCATGTCAGCTTCCTGACTCCAAGCAGACAAAGCTTCCACCAACAACTCTGGAAAGTGAGTTATGTTGTTATCAGTAAAGTATTGTGAAAATTCAGATAAAGGGGTGCAGGGGCTTAACTTCTGGAGACATTTCATTCATTAATAAACTTAAACCAAAACATGATGAGATTTATGCACTCTCTTATGCACTCTATGATTTCATAGCATACATGCCAGATAGTAGTACTATATTGAGAAGTGAGGGGATTCAATGGTCTCAATTTTATACTGGACAGAATTCTGTTTCAATGTGTAAGGTTTTAAGCTTTATTTTCTTCATTTCTTAGAGGACTGCTTGATGTAGGCAGCAGGTGAGCCATGGCAGGTCCTTATCAGTGGGTTGCTAGGCGGTAATGACCTATTTGGTGAAATTTCCACCAGGTATATACTGGAATAATTACATTGCTCTTACATATAGCCTCAAGGTTGTGCTAGCTGGCATTTTACACCATGATGTGGCAATTGCTTGATATAGATAAGTTCTGTGTGAATGTTGCTATTTTGTGTTGTGATATTTTAGAGCAGAGAAGCTTTGGGGATATTACTGTGGGAAGAAAAACAACCAGAAAACCAGTCACATGGGCAGCAGGACTTGTGTGATAGAGCTGGAACAAGAACTGAGTTAGAGTATAATCAGGTTGTTTCCCTTTGCAGTCATAGCCCTCACATGCCATTGCTTCCAGGGATTTCTGCCCTATCTGTTCTGCTGATTCAATTTCTCCTGTAACCAATCCCTAGTCCACCCTATCAAAAAAAATCTGAATCTGATCTGACCTAAGGGCTTCTTAATATGTTTCCTGGTTTTGTTTTTACTTTAAACCAGCAGTATCTGGGAAGTGGTTACAAACCTAGGTGTGCTGGTGTATTACAGGGGGCATTAATTTCTGGTGGGGGATTTGAGAGCCAGGAATGAGCAAAAAGGAATGGGCATCTAACCATAATCACCTGCATCTAGAGCAGCACTTTTAGGCTACAAATCAATGCCTTCAATACCTTTATCCTAATATCTACATGGCCAGCTCTAGATGACTAGATCTTTTAGGAGCTAGTAAGCTTTCCCCACATCCTGCTGGCCAACGATCCTTATGGAACAGCACTTTCCATCTCTAAATTCTATCTGTACTTTAGGCTACACACGTTAAGCAGCTTGTGGGAATGAGCTGAGCTATCATTCCATGGTGTACAGGTTAATTGGACAATGAGTGTGAATTAAAAAAACATGTTAGACAACGGCATGGAAGGATACTCGTGGATATCCCAAGAATGGTTATAGAAAGAAACATACAGAATAGGAAGAATCATTATCACTCCCCAGAAGGCAGCAGTCCTTTTTTCTTATGTCATCTCTCTTCTCATTACCTGAACACCTTGGAGTCTTTACTGCTTTTATCTTTTCTATGTTACACGGATATGCCCATTTTTCAGATGGGGAATCAAGGGACAAAGAAAGAAAGGAACTTACCCAGGTCATATACAAGGTTCATGGCAAATCCACAGTTGAGTGGGATTCTCCCAAGTCTAAGGCCATCAGCCCAATCAACGATATTTTAATGATCTCATAAAGGTGAGAGATCTGTGTAGATGAGAAAAGCTGAACTATTCAAACATAGAATGGAATTAATAAGAGCCCCTTCTGCAGCCCTTTCCCTGTGCTTTGTGGCAAAGGAAGGTTTCCATGACCACAGGGACAATTCTGCTGTCTTGAGACAGACAAAGGACTTCATGTTTGACCTATGTGTGACCTAGTGACCTGAGCATAGGCTCATTAATTTTATACTCAGTTCTATTTTACTGACAGGCTGTGCTGTTTTGGCTAAGTCACCAAGGCCTGACCTTCCATAAGTATCTACTATACCCTTGCATTTGGATGTGCAGTCTGTGAAATTTACTGTCTATTTTATGAGGTGCTGAGCACTTGCAGTGCTATTAAAGTGTGAAACATTAAGTGACACTTTTGAATATTTTGGCATTAGTTCCTTTATGTCTGTTTCTCATCAGTGTTTTACCTCCATCATAAGACTTTCACACAGATTAATCAGGATTCATGTTGTGCAAAAGGTTGGGAATGTGAGCAGTGTGTAATTCTGAAGAATTATAAGAGTAACCTTCCAAAAATCCCAGTAACCTGGGAAAAACAGGTTGGTGGTCCTGATGTAGTAACTAAAGGAGTGTATGTCCACAGCACATTTGTAAACATAATGTGGACCAAAAAGTTTATGCTTAGAACCTAAATGAGATGCCTACTACATTCATCTGAGGTTTTAGGCCTTGGTTTGTTTACCGAATATGATTTGGTTAATAATGTGGTGTTGACTTTAAAGATACAGAGGTGTGGCATGTGTGGACATGCAATTACAAGCATAAATCTGTTAAGAGAGGAAACAAATGCAGACTAACATTCACTGTGCTGCTCTGAGTGTCTCTGATCTGCACACTCACAGTCTATTTAGCTCTTTAAGGTCTGAAATTTGTAAGCATTAGACTGCATTACCTGCAAAGCCTGAAATGATGAATGTTTTTTAAGCTTCCAATTCTGTCATCTGTATCACACATGACTAGAAAAATCTATGTGGCACAGTGAATCACTTCTCCTCTGTGTGCTTGTACAGAGAGGTGGCAAAACATAGCCTCAAAAACAAATACAAATACAAAACAAATACTCAAACACAAATAGAAATACTGAATGATTAAAGGTGCCCTTGTTTTGTTTCATTTGTTTTTCCCTACAGAATATGGTTACAGCACTGTTGCTGTTTTACTTATTACTATTGGATCTATGTTTGGTACAACCCTCATTTTATTTAACTCCTGTCAAGAAATCTATACACTCATTTTACAGCTGTTTGTCGGTTTGGCTGTTGGGACCCTTTCTGGAGATGCATTACTACACCTTATTCCTCAGGTAGGTAATACACACTTTTGTGTTTTTAAAATGTTGACACATACACGCGCGCATGCATACACACACATAGAGAAAAGTTTCATTTAAACCTGGCTAATGTTCATCTGTTTAAAAATAAAGCTTTCCATGAAATCTGTGAACCAGCTATCCAGCATTCCAATTACATCTGCACTTTGTAGTTCAGACAGAGATTCCAAGTAGTAAGAAGCAGAAATCAATGAATGATGAATTCAGAGAAAATAAGGTTCCTATTTTCACAAAAAATTTTCAGAAAACCCACAAGTTCTGTGCAAGCCAGGCTTCTAGATGTGTATTACACTCTTTCATGAGGTAGATTCTGTACCGCATTTTAGGAGAAATTGTTCAAAGGTTGTATGAGGCATCCACAGTCCCCTCCACACATTATTCCAGAGAACCAGGGGCTATCAGCCTAATTAATCCTGCTGCCTAGAACTGTAATAAAATGGGTGCTATGATTTTTTCCTAAATTAATAAAATAAATTTTAAGAATAGGATAGCGTGCAAAACAGAACCAAATTTTCCATTGTGTATTCATTTATTTTTGACTCAGTCTCCTCTGATATGACACAGCTGTTATGAGTAGACTTCCAGTGGTCATTGAAAAAGATCTTCACACCTTCACTTGAGATTCTGGTCAAAACGTTGTTTGTACTCAATACATCATCTCCAGAAGCAGAACTGGGAGAGTGGTTTAACAAAGGCGATTCTCAGTGAATGTCAGACAAATGCACTTCTTTAAGAGATACCTTTTGGGTGTGAAAGTATTCTCCTTCACCAGTTTTAAGTGACGTATCCAGTAGCCTTTAAAGTGCCCACTTTCAGAGCAAAGGAGAGCTACCATGCTGTGCCAGTGGGGAAAAAAATGGAAGCACACCCACCAGCAGAAAGCTTTATGGATTGTTTTTAATATGAAGTTTACTTTTGAAGATAATGCAATTAACTTTTTAGACTTTAAAGATCAATATACTCCAAACAAAATATACCAAATATATATATATATATATATATATAAAGGGCAATTTCATAAAACTGTCTCTAAAAGTAATGCTACTTTCACTATTGAGAGATGATGAAGTGTAGCAGAGGCTCCTAATAATTCATTTCATCCATCTACTATTCAGCTGATTAGCTCAAAACACAATTTAAATTTGAAAGAGATGGCAAAAAAAATTTAATAATAAATTGAATTAATATATTATGGATTACTCTCATAAAAATTAAAACATTGCCATTTTAATTTTTTTTACTCTATCTCTTTTTTAGACTCTTGGTTTACATAAACATGAAGCACAAGAGGTGGAACATTTCTATGAGGGGAAAGAATATATTTGGAAACTTTTGGGAATAATTGGAGGAATTCATGGATTTTTTCTGATAGAAAAATGTTTCTTTCTTTTGGTAACACTACGTGACCAGGTAAAGCTTTGTACAATTTATCCTTTAAAAAATCTCTTTTATTTTGAGATTTTACAGTGCAGAAAATGTTAACATGATTGTGGAAAATAATTTGTATGAGTTAAATGAACCATTAAAAATTGCTTTCCAAAGTGCTCCTAGGAGATTGACCTTCAATTTCTATTTTGCTTTGCTCTATGGGTTTTTGTATGCTTTATGAATGTGTTCCATATATTTATAACTCAAGAAGGAAACAGTTAATTGAATGTGTTCCATAAGCATACTTTCATGACTAGCACTGGAGCAGGTGAAGTGTATGTGTCCATACTCATCCATATGAAATAGCAATGGCAGTTGTTTACTCTAGGCTCTGTTTGAAGAGGAGGAAGACATAGATGTAAGCACAAGATATTTTCAAGAATGATATCTTAAAATTTCCAAATTGTTTTTGACCCCTGTCCCAATAGATTTGAAAATCTAGTATGTATGTTGCGGTCAGTAGAACCCAATCTTATATTAATAATATCTCCTTGCTCACTGCCATGCTTATGGTAATTCTATTATTTTATTTCAGTGTGGCTGGTGCCTGAAAATATGATTATGCGCAAGGATATAATGTAACACAAAGCGTGATGGCTCATTAAGTTTCTCAGCATGGAAGGCTATCTTAATGTCACTTAAGAAGGCTAAGCCTTTGCTTGTTCTGTTTTACAGAGAATGGTTAATGACTGGCCTGATTTAGATACATAGCAACGAGTCCCTGTTCCCGCTATCTTTGAGTCAGCCATAAGAATGTTATGTGAGATGAATAGAATGAGAATATTTTGATGATGGTGATATTTTGTTTGTTTAGTAAAAAGTAGTCCTTTTTGTAACTTATTTGGAGAGAAGGGCTTTATCATCATCCCACAAATTGTTAAACTTGTTCTGCTGAGAACTAGATGAATTCTCAAAGTTAATTTTTATATCCATCTCAGCTTCAAATTTTAATCTTCAGTTTTAAAACAAAATAAGTTTTATCAAACCATTATTGTTGTCACTGATTTATCTGATTTTTTTTAATCAAATAAGCATTAGGAAACGTTGATGCCAGCCAACAATCTTTTTCAATAGGTTTTGTTTTGAAAAAAAAAATTCTTATAAATGCTAAACTTTCACAAAAGGCTGAGAAAGACTGCACCTGTGTTCATTTGGTTTCAGAACTAATTGCAAAGCATCTTCATTCAGCAGGGCCTTTCTTTAGTTAATGGGCACTGGGGACATTCCCATGATCTTCCAGTGGAATCTGAATTAAATGAACATTCAGGCAGAGGCAAATCTACTTCAACCATACCGTTGGTAGGTTACCAATATGACATACTGCCCTGGTTTTATATCCTTCTTTCTCTGCTCCTCAAAAAAATGAACCAAATTAATGTAATAAATCAGTAGTATTTTTCAGTCTTCATTGATTTGTCCTTTATTACATGACATGATTGTCAGGAATCTCTAGATTTTCAAGTTTATAATGAGCTTTTACAGAGATTTCAATCAAAGATTTTTACAATAACTTTTCTTAAGTGTGTATCAATCAGATGGATTTAACAATACATCTCCTGTACTACCTTTTGTTGATAAAATTCTTGAAGATTTTCCTCCTCCCTTCTTTTTAAAAATTTATCATATGTAAGGGCAGACTCTCCCATGGGAAAAACTTCAGGATTTTCTGCAGTGAGAGTTAAGTGCATAGTTAATGAACAGATGAAATCTTGGACTGTTCTTGGGCATTTTTCCACAGATTTGAAGAGTAATATAAATAAGCTGGATATCTGGGAATGGTGCTTTCCTATAAGAAGTTACATAATTTTCTATTGGTCTGTGGAGAGTATCCAGCCAGATATATTTTTGCAAACTAAATTGACTCATACCTTTTAACGTGTTTTCTCTTTTTCCACAAATCTCTCCAGTTTATATGTAGTATCTAGATACATAGGTTCCTGGTTATTTAAATCAGAATCTCCAGAGATCTTCTGTAATGTGAACTCCATTTTACTAAAGCAGTTGTGATGGGTAAAAGCCTCATGAGCCACTGCTAATCCCTCTCAAACACAGTTGGGAAACTCCCAACTGAATGCAGAGCAGACAGACAAGTGAAGAATGTTTACTAATTTGTGAGCCACGTCATAGCTTCCTGTTTATGATAATAAACGGCCTTGTCAGCTGCAAGATTCCCCTAAAGTTATGTATAGATCACATGAACTAGCCTGGCTTAGCTAGTTTGTACAAGAGCGGCCAATTTTTCAGAATCATGTGAGTAATAGTAAGACAAACACTGGTTGACTAAGAAAAGCTTATAAATCCTTCAGGTCAGTGATTAGTCTTGCAGTTTTGACTCAGAGTTCAAAGAAGTGGCATGTGAATAAATATTATAAGAGAAGTGGAACAATTACTGGAATTCATATGACTGGCTGCAATCATGGGAATTAAAGACTTCTATTTTTCCTTTAAAATGTAGAATTTAAAAACCAAATCCTTTCCCTTCCCTCCTCATTCTTCTACAGCTCATATCCCACATTATAACCAAGCTAACACCAGCCAAGAAACATATCCTGTTTTGCAGCCAGTACACATCTCTGCTATAGTTTTCGGAGTGGTGGCTGCTGTCTCTAACAAAGCACTCTTCCGTGCTGCTGTTGACTCTTCACTGGCTGCCATAATAGCTTTAATATGCTTTTTTGGCCAAAAAAAGAAAAGATAGTGATTATAAATTCAAGCAAACAAGTTCTTTGGCTTATCTTACCCTCATACAAATTTCTAATTTCTCTAGTTAGAAAGAAAAGCCCCGATGAGGTAGGGGGAGAGATGTTCTCTCTTCTTACCCCACACTTGCAGTTTCTGTTAATTAAACATTAGGGCTGATGCATCAGATGATTAACTCTCTAGGATGAGGACAAAGATACTGTCTCTTTCTTCACTTGAAATACGGGTAAATTTCACTCCTTGCAGTGGAGTGTAGTAATGAGCTCCTATGACCAGCCAGTGATGTCTGATGCCGAGACAAAGCCCTAACTAAAGGCCAAGAGGCAAGGCGCTGGAGGCTGTACCACCCTGAAGAAAAAAAACTATATTTTGAAAGGGTGTGAAACCTACCTATGATCATCTTTTTTAGCCTTGTGTTTTCACAGAGTAACTGTGAAGAACATGAACTCCAAAGAGACTCTGGTGTCTACGCATTTTTCTGTGGAAATCCTATAGACGCCTTATCCAGCAGGAAACTACAATCATCCAGTCACGACAAAATCAAAAGATACAATTTGAATTATAATGTCCTTTTTAGTTCTGCATTTGGCTCAGATTTTTGTGTATTCAAGCAGAAACATGATTTTCTTGGGTTACAACAGTGCTTATGAGTGTCTTTCTTCCTACGTGAATTAGACTGTAACCTTTTCTGGGCAAGGGAGATTTCTTTTTTATGTGTTTCTGCAGTACCAATCACACTGCCAGGGCTCAATAAATTATTCTCATGATATCTATGCAAATAACAGCGACTATCTTTAATTCAAAAAGCTTGAACTTATTTGATATTTTCCTGTATTTATAGCAGCAGCTGGAAGAGCCCCTTAACACTGATCCATTATCTTTGCTTTTAACTAGAAAAGCCCAGAAGATTCTGAGTCCGCTGAAGTTCCTCCAGAGAGTAAGGCGATCCACAAAAAAAGTTAGTATCAATAAAAAGACTAGACAAGTAACAGGAAAAGCCTTCAGACCTAAGATGGAATTGAAAGTGTGAAGCTGGCTTAGCTCTGCCTTTGCTATGTGCTACATCACCACATCTGATGGTGCTTGGCTATATAATTTAATCTCTGCTTAAAGACCTCTTCAGTTGCCAACACTGTAATTGTAAAGTTCATTAATCTTATACTGTCCATGCTTTAGTGTTTGTTTACTCACTGTTGCAAACCATTTTTTGAAAGCCTTTGCTTAAAGGGAAATATTAAAATTTAATACAAAACAGATTTTTGTAATTGTAAACTTTGCTTGGGCTTTTATTTCTGAAGGTAGTGAAATGATTGTTTTGCTGGCTCACTCTAGTAATATAATTCTGCTTCCTTCTTCTCTTACACGGTAAAGCAATAGCCTCTTTAAACCAGTAATGATTTATTACATGTATGGAATTATGGGCTCATGATGGCTCTCAGTTTCAGGATAATCTGTTTTCTTCAGAGAGCTTCAAAGTAATTCCTGTCTATCTTTTCTGTTTTGTTGCTGCTTAGTCCAAAAAATGGGAAAATAGAGCATAAACCAAACTCTGCCCTTGACTGTACTTGTGTGACCTTGATGAATTTAGTAGAGTTGCAATCATCCAACGGAGGGAATAACATTTTAATTGAAATCAGTTTATTTACTATAATCAGCTCCCCTTTATTTTGTGATCTCAGATCTCAGGTCATCAGTTTAATTTATTTAACAATGTCACTATCTTCTTCTAGGTTTTTAATATTCTTCTCTGTTCTTGTGGACTTCATTTCCATTTCTGAGGCATTTGAAATCTGGATTTCCATTTCTTCAGTCTCACCTACCCAGCAGTACACAATCCAGTGCCAATTTCGGTGTGACTCTCTAGTCCATCTCTAGATGTTTCCATTCTGTTCAGTCATCAGTACCTGCTAAGCACAAACAAATTTCTAGTGATTTCAATGTTATCTGTTCCACATAACTAAATTTGGTGTATAACTAAATTTGGGATAGTTTCTCAGTAATGTTCTTTGTTTGGTTCCATTTTTTCCTCATACCTCAGTTTTATCTCTATATTAGAAATCAGTAAGTGAAACCATAGTAGGGAAGGGGGGTTGTTTAGTTTTAGGGTTTTTTTGAGAATACTTATTTTCAAAAGTTTTTATTGTTACAGTTCTTATGAATAGCTAAATGCATAAACATACCTGGGTACTTTGATACCGAGCTGAACTTCTAGGCATTTCTTTCCCAAAATGGAATGGAATCTGGAGCTCTAAGACAGAAGCCTGACATCTCCAGAAATGCCAGACTACACTGCAAACACACATCAAGTAGGACTGTGAGAGGAGTCAGTCACTTTAGGTAGCCAGTGAGTAACTCAGAAAGCAAGAAGCTACTGGAAGAAAAGGATGTCTCACTGGCCCTCTCCTCATTTATCCATGCTTGTTCTATCAATATCTGAAAAGATCCAACAGGAGCATTTTATATTTGGTATACTCAGTGAGACTCTACATTAATGAGAAATATTTTTGCTCTATGAGTAATTAAAATATTGGAAAAAAGATCTGTTTATGGATAAGTGTTTGCTTTAAACTCTTATTCAAAGCTTAAAAAGCGTAATCTATGATGGGAGTCCTGCACCCATTATGAAAATTATGGAATAGAATTTGCTATGAGTTTTGCTCCCCTACTTAAGCAGAGAAAATTATCAAAAAGAAATGTAAGATTGTTCAAGAAGAAGAGGCTTTGTAGAAGTAGTTAGGGTAATAAGTTAATAGTTACCATTGCAGCAATATAATGCGGTGAGATAATTGCTAGTAAAAAAGTTGGTTTAAAATAGGCTGAAAGTAAATTAAGATAAACATTCAGATTTGTTTATATATGTATCTGTCAAGTAAGTTCACAAAGCTTACATTTGCAATTGCTCCATAATGTTAACCTGATCCCGACGTTATATTATAGACAACACGCTGGAGTGAGTTCCAGTAAACATGGTATATCTTCTTCAAAATCAGATACTTGAATAAAACAGACTAATAATGTCTCAGGGCAGGCCATGATTTCGTCCTCGCCAGTGCTTATTGCAAATCACAAACTTAATGTAATGCAGCAATCTATTATTTCTATGTAATTCATGCTCTGCACTATTGATTATAAACTGCCCATAGTGTTTAGAAAGAACTGTGCAAACTGGGGACATCCACGTCTGGCTCCATAAGCTGGCAGGAAAATCTAACAAGCCTGCCAATTCTTCTGAACCCGCAGAGCTCCCAGGCAACTAGGGAGGATTTTCTGAATACAGTTGTTAGGCTTTTATGTGCTGTGTGTTTTTTTTAATAATAGTCTGAAGACTTCAGTTCTAGCCAGTTTCTGTAAGAAAAACATCTCCCCCATCACCATAAAATGGTCATCTCTGGAAAAACAGTACACAAATGAAACCTTGTAATAACTATATTCAGACAGTTCTGTGCAGCTCCACGTTAGCTCCTTAGACTGTCATATCATGTCTGTGTGGGGCCACCAAAAGTCAGGAAAATACGTGACATTTAGGGCCCAAATACAACTCTGCTTCTTCAGGCATAAAAGCAACCCTTTGCTAAGTGTTCTGTCCATACTTGTAGAGGGAAGCTGGATGAGTTTCCTGAGAGGCATTAGAAGGTCGTGCTTGTAAGGTTGTGGATAAAATGGACGGAACAAAGTACAGGATAGGGGAGCCAATTATATGTTGCTAAGCCTAGTCATTGAGCCTATGTATGGAGCCTCCTTGCTACTTGAAGACACAAAATCCCTCCACGTGAATCCATTCAGCATGCTACATGGCTGTCGGGCTTACAGGCTGCACGGAGAGACTGTCCCTAATTCCCTAGCTTGATTTCAGTACTTTTATCACTAGTAGCACCTTTCCTCTCATGTCAGATACCTGATCATGAACATCCAATGTACTGTTCCGCACTAAAGCAAGGTCACAGAACAATATGGGAAAGAAAAACAGACGTCTGCATCCATGAGTGATGCTGCAGGCAGAGTACTATGAGCATAATGGCCATTAATTGATTGGAACAAAAGTTGGAAATGAGCATGCTGTAACGCTGTAGTAATAGTGATACTCTGAGGCTTGTTGCCTTTCATCTCTATCTTTCACTGTAATACAATCTCATAAAAAACAGATCCTGAAACTATTACTCAGTAGTAACATGCTTTACAGTATTAAAAATGATCAGCTGCATGAGACTAAATATTCATATTCATTATAGCTGTGGATTTCCGTGAGTGACAGTGGAAAAACTCCCACCTTTTAAGGAAAAAGAAACATCTAGAATGCAAGGAAGCTTGTGTGAATTTCAGCAACCAAGGAAAGATTAATGGAAACCTTTAGGACATATCATGAGACTGGAGCCAAACTGAACTCTTAAGTTTTTGTCTAATAGTTGACCCAGTAAAAAGAAAGAAGCTACTTCCTGGTATTTGCGTCTCTGAATTATTCTTTTCATTTCAAGTGTATTGAAAGAAGCATAATAACAAGGACAAAACAGATAAACACTGTTGTCCTCTGATTATTATGACTTTTCATAACGTTGTATGTGAAAAACCCCAAATAATTTGTAACATAGCAAAAATTACAGTATCTGTTTGTGTTAAAACTTCTGGGCTTTTTTGTTGTTTGTTTGTTTGTTTTTTTTTTTTTTCCTAGGTAAGAAAATTAGTTTGTTAGCAATAATGGTTCTGGTGGGTGACAGTCTTCACAATTTTGCTGATGGCTTGGTAATAGGAGCTGCATTCTCGTCCTCAACAGAAACAGGTGTGACAACGACTATTGCTATTTTATGCCATGAAATTCCTCATGAAATGGGTAAGAAAATCACATGTGTATTTGTCCTGATTGGCTTTGTAGTTCCAGGTTTCCCAAAGAATTCTTTCCTGTATGACATCAGTGGGAATTCTTCTTGCTTATAGCATGATGAACTATAAAATTAATGTGTGAGATGGATATATAAAGAGGCAGTTTTCTTCTCTTTCCCCTTCACAAAAAGGAGGGGAGGCTTTTGCCATTTTATCTCACCTTCTCCAAATGTAAATGCCGTCAGGTCAAGAGTGACCCGTTATTCTCATGTGTACAGCCACAAGAAATAGTAAGCTGTGAGCAAGAGCCATGTGTGCATAATGGGCATGCCTGACACATCGGGCTATCCAAGAATTTTAATATGCAGCAGAGCCATTTAATAATGTATTCCTCATGCTACCCTCATTCCTGCTGCTAATCACGAATAACAAGATAATAAAAGAAGATATATGACCCATTTTACTAGCGGACAGGACAGGAAGATCGTTCTATTGAACATTGACCTCAATTATGTCCTTGTGGTAAATCTTTCAGTATGGCTGAAGTTGTTCCTGACATTGTGTTGATGAACATATATAAGCTGGCAAGTTTGAGATGAGACCTGCAGATTGTCATTTCTGTTCTTAAATGACTGAAGATTTCATATACTGTCCATGTAGAAAACATCCCCAAATAAAAAGGTGGGATGGGGAATTGCTGTAAAACTGTTAACTCATGTTTGCATAGCACAGATATTACCAAAATACTGAACAGTTAACTCCGAAGACAGACCTTCTTAATTCTGGGGCAGTAGTACCCCAGTGTCAAAGTGGCATTTCTACATTCAGAGAGAAGAATTTTTAAAATCTTTTACTGTGGACCTGTTATGAAATCATTTATTTTGGAAGAAAAATCTGTGATGGGATTCTGATGTAGAATTTACCAAAGTTAATTAAGTCTGAAATCAGTGGAATTAAACTCAAACTGAAATCAGACTGGCATAAGTTTTTCTGACTTGCAGCACCTGTAAAACACTGAAAGACCATGCTGCAAATATACTCACGTGATTTGAACTGGCAAGTTCCCAGTCGAGAAAGATTTAGAAACTCTGGGAAAGCATGTGAATTCACTTTTGCGTGTATCCAAGTTGGAAATGTCACAGAACATCGAGAACTAACAGAAAGCCACTCCTGTATACTGTATGCTATCTTTAGGAGCAGCTAAACAAATACAAGTCAATATGGTTTTTTGGTTTTGTTTTTTCGGTTTTGTTTTTTCACACAGGACGAGTTTATAACTCATTCTACAGAAATCTAAGGGCAGTCCTCCATCATTCACTATCTTTGTGCATATCTTAATTATTTTCCTTCATGTTTTATTACCAAGAGTCTTACAAATACATTTATCAGCTAAATAATAATTTTTCTGTCTTTTTCTCTATGCAGGAGATTTTGCTGTGCTGCTAAGTACAGGGCTCCCCACGAAGACTGCCATTTTGATGAATTTTCTAAGTGCGCTAACAGCATTCTTAGGACTTTATATTGGCCTTTCTGTATCAACTGACCCATGCATTCAAAACTGGATTTTTACTGTTACAGCTGGAATGTTCTTGTATTTATCTTTAGCAGAAATGGTGAGAACTTCAGTCTATTTTTATATTTTCCTTTTAACATAGCCACATCACAGATGAGTGTCAGACAAACGCAGGTGGATGAACTTGGAATGAAAAATAGTTCATAGGCTTCTTGGGAAGAGCATGTTGTCTGCCCTGTGTGTGTACAGTGCTTAGAACAATAGTCTGGTTTTGTTCCTTGTCGCTGCCATGCTAGGTGTAATTAGTAATAAAAAGGTGAAATAAAGGCCATTAAGAGGGTAATACATGAGAAAGGCATAAACAACTTTTAAAGGGGGAAAGGTAAACAATATATTTTTAGGCCTGATAGAGCTACTTCGTACAACATAAAGAAACATTTGAAGCTGCAGGGTTTTTTAAAATCTTGAAGAAGTTGGTTACTTTTTTTCTTTTTACTGCCCTTTTCTTTACTTATTTTTCATCCATTGTTTCAACATGAATTTGCTGTTTCTGAACTAAAATGCAAGATGCTTATCCTGTGCTCTTCCTGGCCAGCCTTTCTCTCTCAGAGAGGTTTAGATGAGCCCCTGAGCAATTAAGAACCCATCAGATTACCTCAACTTTTTCATATTTGCCCAACATTTTTCATACTCCCGGTTCAATAGCAATGATCTGCCTATTAGAAAAATAAAGTGTGAAGATATACAGTAGGAGGAAGGTCTAAGGACTGTGGAAGAATGTGGTGGAATCATAACTCATGCAGATGCCTCAGGCCACATCATTTATTGAAGATATGGCTAACTGTTACACTTGTAACAATGCAGGACCTTGCCAACTTTGTCACATGGCTCTTTAACCAAGGTGTGTTAATGTAAAGTAGCTTGCAAGTTTCTGAACAAAGATGGGGTATTTTGAGTGATTAGATCAAGAGGGAAAAAAAAGAGGTCTGTCTCTTCATAAATTATTACTATGTTTTTCCCAAGCCTGGCTGTCTCTCTGTTGTGTTCACTACTGCCCCCCACCTCATGCCTGAGATATCATTTACCAGGTTCAAGCATAATACTTTAAACCTGATATGCCATGCGAGTATTATAACCTATTTAAAAATCTATTTGTAATAATTGACCTAAGACCTTGCGTGTATTTCAGTCTATTTTTGCTACTATAACAAAAGTAAAGTGAACATAAAGTGCTCCTAAGAGCTTGTGAGGGAACTGCCTAAGGATTGTGGATGTGTCAACAATCCTGACTGCGGTGGTAAATTACAGGCAAGAACACTGTGTACCAAGTTGCATCTTGTTCTGACACAGAGAAATTTGGAAGTGAGGCTGCCTACCTCCTCAATAGGCATGGTTTTACTAATGTGGCTAAGAACAATTTAGGCATATTTTTCATTCAGTGTAGGATCAGCATCCATCAGGGATCCACAAGCTGCTAGAACAACACCATGTTTTTCCCCGAGTCTTCAAAGCAATGCGCCAGCTGTAATTCCCAAGAGATGACACAGTTCCAGGCAGAGACAGAGACATGTTTTCCCTTGTTCTCAGCTTGTCACCATAATCTTCTTCTTGATGTGAAGAGCAGAAAGAAGGGAGAAAGAGGGGAGGATCTTATTTCTCTCACCTCCCTTTTATTAATAGGATTCCAATCAGCCTTTCTCGGCATCTTGTCAAAAGAACTGCCATTGGGTTGCTCACCTATGTTTGTCAGAAGTGCAAGTGTTGAATATCACAGGGATTATTTTATTTAAAAAAATATTCCTGTAGCACTGTAGGAATCTTTTAAGATCTTTTAATCATTGCAGGAAAATTTTGTATGTTTGTATAGTACATTTCAAAAGGAAATCAGCCATGCTTTATGTATTTTTCAACTTTCTTCACAGAAATAACTTGTATTCTCTGCTAAATTCTCATCTACAAACAGCAATCATCAATGTTGCTGCCAATGGTGTACAAATACTTAATGGTGTACAAAGATTAACTATAATTTTCAGTATTTGTTTTATGGGCTTTCACATATTCTTGTGCTTGTCAGAGGAGCAGTTAAATTAAAGTGAACAGCCTCACTGGTTTCCGCATTGAGGAACATTGAGGGATATGGGGTGGAGGTTCAGCACTGTGAGACTGCTGCTGCGGTCAAGGTTGTACAAAACTAATTCTGTGGTTAATTAAAGGTTTTTCATTTCTACAAATGGCATTCTAGCTCCATTAACAAGCAGGGTAGACTAATCACTTTAGAAATCCGAGGAAAAGGACAAAAGAGAAAATTATTTATATCCTTCATCATTTTTCACCAAGGAATTCTGCAAAACTTCATCTTCCCAGTAATTGGGGAAGGTGGAAGGGAGGAGTGTTTTGTCTCGCAAATGTGTGTGCACAGGTATAATATTGCAACGTAAATTGTTTGTTGCTTCAACATATGCATGTGAGTAAACACCTGTAATATTGTGGGTTTAGTTGTTGTTTAACCAAAATTAAATCCCCTGAAAAACAGCTTTTTTATGAGCAGTATAGTGAGATTTTTTGTGCTTAATATCTGTTTAGAGGTCATAAGTATAATCATAACTTTGCACTATTTCCAAAGATCTTTTAATTAATAATATACCTTTTCTTTAACATACCTTTAATCTGAATTGAAACTTGAGACACCAATATATGGAATGGAACAGACCAACTCACTCGTAATGAATTGTTTCTTTGACAAAACATGTCCCCTTTTCCTCTTGGGAAACAAGCTTGAAAATCCTGTATCAGCCTCTGAAATGAGTATCTATGAAGTAATCATTATGGATAAATATTTATGAAATCACATGCATTGCATTAAACCCCAAGGACCGGGACATCATTTCTGAGTGATTGTACATCATACTGGTTTATACGGTTCCTGACCAGAAAGACTTACTGACTAATTTGAAAGGAGGGAGAGAGAAGCAAGAAAGATAATAAGGATATCAAGAAATAGGAGCTAGCCAACCACTCCCTGAGGCAACTAACTGAGGTTTCCTCTGACTAACCTTAAAAATCATTCCGATTTTGGAGATAAAAGGAGTATTTTTAAAGTGACTTATTGGGCTGCTGCAGTGCAGCAGTCGTGCCATATATGCCCCAGCTTGGTGGAACTCTTCTTTAGCCAGCACTTGGTTGAGAGCCCCTCATGCCTTATTTCAGCATGCTGCTTCCTAATTCTTTATATCTTTTGTGTGATCTCGATGAAAACATGAGCTGGAGTGGGAATAGAGTAGTCTCTTGATTAACAGTAACTCTTTTGCCTCCAACAAACGTCAAGCATTAGTAAGTGTGATGGCATCCAACAGCTTGGATGTGGTGCTATCTTCCCTTAATTTGTGAAGTGTTTTGCATCTGCCAGTTGAATAGGCTTGTGCTTCCCAAACAACATCTCTCTGCTGTACCGCACACATTTGTGTATAGGCGAGTTCAGAGAGAGTTGGGGAACCATAGATGATATTGTGTCAGCAATGAGCTTTTATTTTCAAAGCAGGGATGTCACACTCGGTAAGGCTATAGAAACGGTCTGTGTGCTTGATAGCATGCACATAGGCTAGGTGGAGGGAGCAGAGATCTGCATTGGACAATGGAAGGGTACTACCTGCTGAGAATTCCTTTTTAAAACTTTCTTAGGAACCTACTGTGCATGTGTGCGACTCATAAATTGGCACTGACAGCAATAAGAATACTAGCTTTTGCAGTGGGAGGGAAAAAGTTTCTTATTTAGAGAACTTGTTCACTCATGCACTGGGGAAGAGGACAAAATAGGCTGATTATAAGGATAAAATAGAAAGAACAAAGGTCTAGACGGGAACCCTGGATTCAGGCCTAGGTCTTAATTAGCAGTTTTTACTTATATACAAAACAAAACCCACATGCTCTGAACACTTACAAGCTGTCAGTTCAGATTTTTATTTACACCAGAACTTTGAGGTGTTTACATTGGCTTTAGATTAAATGTTTCTGATGATCCTTAAATACAAATTAAATATAACATGAGTTTCTAAGGTACGAATTTGTACCATAATTTAAACCACTGCCTAGTTGTTACGAAGATCTAGGACCTTTGGGTTTGCCTGTTATTTTTATGCAGAGGCAGATTTTTCACTATAGTTTTCTTTTGGGCCCGTGCCAACTTCCAGAGAAAGAAGAGTGCAGGAGAAGCAGACCCAGAGACCCCCCTCTGACCGAGGGAAGGACAAGCATAGCAAAGAGATGTAAACATACCCTGTTAGCCTCCTTGGTCAGCACCACGCCACTGTCTCCCAGTGGCTGATGCTGTTACAGCTCCTGGGAGAAGGCTCTGAAGGGCAGAGGAAATAAGTAGCTTCGTTTGAGCACAGGCTGTGAGTGGTGCAGGAAGGCAACGTGATGAGAGAGTGCCAGGACCACTCGCTCTTGTTTTGAAGTTCACAACAAATAGGCAAAAAAACCCCAACCAAAACCAAAGGTCAGTACCAGGCCATTGCTCTATATTTATTTCCAAAGTTGATGTGAAAGTATCGGCAGTCGTTAGTGTCTCCCCCGGTGTCTATAATACATAAAGCATAAATACTAAAAGAGTGTGAGCCTGAGGCATCATTTTCACAGGCTCTGTTGAGATACACATTTTGTTTAAAACTTTGATAAAAGACACCAGGTAAGGTGGAAGGTCAATGTAAGTAGCTTTTAATGTGATTATAAACAGCTGCTGCTCCTTTACTTGATTTAAAACTCACAGAAAAAAATATTAAATGTAATTTTTTCAAGCATATTTTAAAAATCCTGTTTTCTACTTGTATGTTTACTAAAGCCCAAGTAAATAGGAGTGTTGCCAGTTATTTCAGTAGGAGCAGGATTGACCCTATATATAGTACTGAAACAAAAAAACTCAAACTAGTTTATTCCCACAAATGGGAATCACTAATTTTACTAAATAAGCATTTCCTTACAGACAGCTGTATAACATTACTAAAAACTATTGAGAAGTTAACAAATTTTGGAATCTTATTTATAATTCTTGTCGGTGCTAGTAAAAGAACCAAAATGGGAAGAATTTGATTAATTTAAATATGTCACTGTCAAGATCGGCGTTGTTACAACGTACAGAACATGCTACAGATTAATAGCTATATTCAGAAACTCAGCATTTTGAAAGTTTTTTTTAATGAAGTTTGCCTTGTTTTCCCATAAGACTTTTTTCCCCAGAGATGAATATATCTGGCTCTCATTCTGGTGTCTTATTCTTTTTTTAGCTTCCTGAAATGACTCATATTCAGACACGGCGACCCTGGTTGATGTTTCTCCTACAGAACCTTGGATTACTATTAGGCTGGCTTTGCCTCTTACTTTTGGCTATATATGAACAGAAAATTAAAATATAAGTTTTCTGTTGGAAATCTTGAAGTACCACTTATGACAGTGGATAGCATTATTCACAATTTTGTCACATCTGCTATAGTGATACATAAATTAAGTTGCTCGGATTTTTATATCTGAACAGTAGATAACTATTTGACTTTATTAACTTATTGTTCAGATTTTGTAATTTTTTTTGTAAACGTGAATGTTTAGAATTATGTTTTATTTGTTACTGAGTTTACCAGATCCCACGCTCAAACTCACAGGAGCTTTTGATTAGCTTTTATTGAGCCTGTTCTAGTTGAATGCTCTAAGTGATCTCTGCCAGTCTGATTGAAGAAAAGAATAAAACACTTTTATATGCAATAATTAAAGTGGACTAACCATAGTTGAATAATTTGAAGCAGAAAAGTTTATTGCCTCTTAGTACAAAGAATAAATGTATTTCTACAAAACTAGAAAGTATAGCAACACTAAACTGTTAAATGGCATACAGCAATCTCATATCATCTGCATTATATCTACTTGGTCAACATAAAGATCCTTGGTGGTCATATCTTACTGGTCCACTGTGGCAGGTAAAAAATGACAAGTGTAAATGTTGAAGTTTATGATCTAGAAATCTGTGAATGTCCTTTTCTGCTGTAATATGTGTGATGGAATCTGTGACAGTCAAGCATTGGACTATAGTAACTGTCAGAGTAATCGCCTTCTGCGTTATCCCTCCTCTGATGGTTGCTCATAGCAAATGCTTATGAATGATTATAAGAAATATGTGTAAATTCTTTTTCCCTGATATCCCTTCCAGGCTCCTCAAATCAAGGGATTCCTTGAGCCAGATGTTGCTTCTGAGCCATCATTTTTAATAAACACCAATAGTGCCTTCCAGTCAGCAATTATCTTATTCATACAAATGCGACGCGCATTGTGGAAAGAGCTTTTTCAATTGCCTAAAGTGCATGTAGTTGTGCTCTCTTAGGGCCTCACTGCAACTCCTTCTGTCTTGAGTGATTTTTGTGTAATTAGTCCTCTTGATCTCAAGGGAATTCTGCATAAGTTAAGGATGACTCATTTAATTTAGTATTGCAGAACCAAGCCTGAAACAAATTCTGCCCTGATTCTGAGGTGCTGAGCAACTTCCAGGGGGTACTGAGCAACACTCAACGGTGTGATTTCTGCTACTTACACGCTATCAGTTTTTGGCGTAAGGACTCCCCCCTACCTAATTTATATTTTTGTATGAGAATTGAGATGCAATCTTTCTCCCTCCTCTGATGCACTGTGGAAATAGAGAGCAAGTTACAGGACAAACATATATTCCTTATGCAGCCAATGGATATTTTCTTTTCCTTGTCTTAACTCAAGCTTGAAATATGGCTACATTATGACATGATATGACTGTCTCAAAATGTGTCCTGTGTTTATTTGACAGCTCCTAGTGAAGGTACAATTATTCTCATATTACAGAGGGGAACAGAGTCTACTCTCCTAGAGCACTGTCAGTTCTCAAAGGCTTCGTGGGCACCATGCTACCTTATCATCAACACTTAAAGTGAAAATAATTCTGAATTTCATTGTTTGTAATAGCCCAGATTCATGGGCTTGTGGACCCCTAGTCCAGTCTACCCCTGGAAAAAACACTTAAAGATAATTTTAAAGGTAGATAGGCATTCATTTACAGCACTTGTTAGTTATGAGAATCTGTAGCAAATACCCCAATGCTCATCTAAATGTACATCTAGGCATTTACATACTTCAAAAACCGTGTCCCAAACAATTTATCCAAGGTCACACGGGAAGTCTCTATCTGACTAGGGAAATGAACTGAGCTGTTTTAAATCCCAAAGTAAAATCCTAGCTTGTTTTATTTAGGTGTGCAAATATTATGACTGCTTTTTCTGTTGATTTAACTGTGAAAGATGAGCTGAGAAGCCGTGACTGATGCTTCTCTTTTCAAAGTTTACATTTTTCAGGAGTTTGTGCTTGCTTTTAGTAAGGTAAGATTTTTTAAAAGTGGTTTCCCAGTATTTCATCTGTTTGTATTGGCACCGAGTCACTCCATGACCTTCAGCTGTGACAGTCAATTCAAGCAATAGCAGGACACCACTGGATGTAAGCAAAATCCATGCTTGTATCAGATATTGCAAATGAATACTGGAAACATTGTTATTTCAAAGAGCAGCACTACCATAGTTTGAATGTTTATGTATGCATAATGTTCACTACCACAGAAAACAAGGTTACCAATATGATCGTGTTTTGGCAATGCTATTGTATTCTGAAATATTTTTCTACTATTTATTAATGTGTCTGAAAGAGGGCAAGTCATTTCTGGCAGTGTGTACTTTAAAGTTGGATACGAGCATAGATTCACATCCTGACATGACCTGTGAACATATTGCATCCGCATCTGTTCAGAAAATGCCATCTTTTGGCTATATGTATTTATCAGGTTTCTTGATCACATTTAACAACCAAGTATATTTATACAGCTTCCGCCGCAGGCACAGATACGTTGATCAGAATGGCAGTTAGTCCTTATTTCTGCCACAGAGCTTGGACGCCTTTGTGGTGTTTGTCAGTGAGTGAGCAGTTCAGTCACCATTTTGCCCTGGTGTCAAGGCTGAACGCCTGAAGTCTCGTTAGCATACGGAAGATCGAATTTCTATGGCACCTGTGAGAGAACTTATCTCACTACTTAAAGTTGGTGCCTCTGCTGTAATTCTCTTGACATTAGTATCTTTAAAAAGATACCGAAGGCGGAGTATTACCACACATAAAACAAGACTAGACTGTACATTAGGAACAATGCATCATACAGAGGGCTGGAAACTATTCCTATAGGTCACTGAGTTAGAAAACTAAATCGGCCTAAACCCAAAGAGATCCACCTGCAGGATTCATCTGTTTTGTCAATGTTCTCTGAAAAGCCCAAGAAAAAGCGTAGAAGAACATGGTTTTGCATCCTTGCAAAAGAGGTGGTGGTGCACAAGTATTCTTTTGATGCATTCACTTTTTGTTTGTTTTAGATTCTGTAAAGTTTATTCATACAGATTTTAAACAAGGCTCTATTTAAAGCCAGGTATTTCTTTCTGTTCCTCCAAACCTAACAGACAGAGAACATAATATGCCAATGTTTTCATTGAGTCAAATCCTGAGTAAGGACTGCAGAACTTCATCACTTGCAGCCCTTAAATCATGACTGGATATCTCTCTCAGAGGTATGCAATTACTCAAACAGATGTTATGTGCTTGATGGAGAGATTACCTGGAGAGGTTTTACAGCCTGTCAGGCAGTTCTGACTAGATAATCATAATGTTCCTTTGAAACCCTAAAATATATGAATCTATAGACACAGGAATTTTTCTGGAAGAAGCTGGTTAGTATTTCTCTCTTTCATCTATTCTTAGTTTTCAGGCACTCTCAAGATGAAAAAAATAGAAAATATCGTGCTTTCCTAGACAGAAAATGAGAGAGAAAAGGAAGGGTTGAAAGAATTAGTTCGCTACAGTATTTTTTCCTGGAAGTGAAATGGCAGAGTGCGCCTCATAAAAAATACTTCCAATTCCAAACTACCAGGGCTCCTAAGCATAAGGGAGCTGACCTTGTACCTCTCTTTTCTGTATATGTTACACATTACCCAGTGACTCCTAAGATAAATAGTACCTTCTTTGCAGCCAGCTACGCTAATGCCCTTAGAAGTTTCTGGAGCTCATCTGCATGTTTTAAATTCTGCCATCTATTCCTTCACTGTATTTTATGCTTTAGGCGTGAATGTGACATTTCTCCAGAGACAAAAAATGCCTTTTTAATATAAGAAAACATGGTTAGTTTTGATATGTATATTTGGATTGCTTTTCTTTCACGTTGCCATTGTTTTTGAGAAAGCATATTATCATTGCAACAATTTTTAGCCTGCAGCTGGAAACCAAAACCAGGTCTGTATCAAAGTAAGGATTAGGGCTGATAATTTTATAAGGGCATACTTTATCAATGTTGTTAGTTTTTCTTACTTTACTGTATCTTTTTGTCAAGTCTTCCTCTCATCTTAAAAATAAGCTGCCTTCTATTGTGAGTGTAGCCTTAGGAATGTGACTACAGAAAATACAAGCGGTAGTTACACAATGGCTTTAATCAAAACAAAAAGTCCTGCAATTTATTTTACTAGACCCACCTTCATTCCCTTCTCCCCAAAAGAACAAAAAATCCACACGCGGAGCTGTGGCTCTGGGTCACGTAGGAGAATGTAAGAAGTGCCTTCTTCCTTTTATGTCTCTGATAACAGGACCGAGCACAAGGGGAGACCCCGCGTAGACATCTGGTTGCATTGGAGTCGCTGCCAAGCTCCCGGCGGCGGCCGTGCAGCCCCGCGCCCTGGTGGGGGGGTGCAGGGATCGCAGAGGGCTGGTGCCGCTTCCCCTTGCAGAGCAGGCAGGGGGGCTCCAGGGGGGCACACGTCAGTGCAGCACTTCAACAGCTGTAGCAGAAGGATCAAAGGTTTTATAGCTGTTTCTGTACCGTCCTGCAGGAGCTCAGTTCGGGGCAAATTCTCGGAGAGCGCACGTTGTCTTGGCTTTGGACAGGAAGGATATTGTGAAAGCGATCTGGCTGATAACCCTGTGAGTGCGGGCTCTTGCAGTGCAATCCACAGGACCTCAGCAGTCAGGGTGACCCGAGGGAATGCCACTTCTCTGCAGAGGAACCTCCCTCGGTACTCTCAAAAATAAAGGACAAGGCCTGTTGTCATGTCCAGGGTGGTCCACCTCCACATTACAGCCGCAGGGCACCCAAACGGAGCGCGATGTGGCAATCCCTCCTCCCCAGGGTCTCAGCTCTGACATTGCCAGAGAGCATTAAACACAGGATCACCTGGCAACATAAATCTGCCTAGCAACCATTTACATATTGGCCCAAGATAATGCCAACCAACCACTAATCCAGGGCTATAGACATGTCTATATGTGACATCATTTTGTCCCACTGCAACTGGCTGGGGAATCCTCCCTCATCCTTCTCCCAGGGGCCAGCAGAAACTAACTTGACCTATCCCAGACAGATGACAAGAGATATGCATAGGGGAATAGACTAGTCAATTATTATGACACGTACCAGTCTTAATTTAAGACCCCACCAAATTCTGCTGTCTCTCCATGCCTCTCGCACTGCAATACAATGTCTGCGCTGGTCTGTTGGGTAGCTGCCCAGGCTGTCCTTGCCAGGGTACATGGTGGGCGAGCAACAGCCATATCTCAGGCCTGACAATTGTTTCAGGGTATCCCGGGTGTCCCTGTCGTTGCATACCAGATATGGCATCCACCAGCACACGACCTCACACGAAAACTCTTTTTGGCTTTTCTGGCACGGACTTTCTAGCATTTGTCCTCCCAGCTGCTTGTCTGTGCTATGCAAATACCATAACCCATATGCTATGGGCTCTTACCTGTTCTCCTCCACCATCCATATTGCAACAGTTTGTGACTTCTGATGTTCAGAAAGGGTAACAGAGCATTGGAAATTTCACCGAGAACAGAAGCAGATACTATTATCTACACCGTGGTACCAGCAATTTGACTCTTGTTATTTAAGAGACACTGCTATGAGTACTGAGCACAAACACACGTAAATCATTCTTTCGTATTCCATGCTGAAGTGTGTTGGTGTTGTCTTAGCAGTCTTGGGTGGTTTTATCAATAGCAACTGGTAGTGTGTCCTAATTTCAGGACTTCAAAGGCCATCTTCATATTCGTGTGCAAACGTTTAGTATGAGCTCCGGAGCAAGAGTACACCTACTTTATGGCAGAAGTGGGTGGGTATTGCACTTAAGTATACAAACAAAAGTCATCTATATAAATGGTACAACAACTCAGTCGCAAGTAGCTGTAATTATCAGCAAGTTTAGAAAGGTGTAAGCGGACAATATACATCTGGTGGTTTAGTATGCCTGGGACAGCATAGCAGCATTCAGAAAATGAGCTATAGCCGTGAATGCAATTCTTCTCCCAGGTACTATCCACATGAGGAGTCCCACGAGTATTAGAATCATTCCGTCATACTCCAGGACCTCACTGATGGTAATTTTTTGTGCACTTTGCACAAGGCTTCAGAGGAAAAGATGCAAAGGAGAATAAGACCTCTTCTGTAATTTGATAAAGAAAGAATACAAGTGGCAATGCACTCTAAATTGCATAGTGATTCATCATCCTGCACAAATACAAAGCATCTCTCTTTTTACTTCAAAACAGGGAAAAACAGATACATAACAGGAAAGCCAGAACAAAGAAGTGTCCACGAGAAAGTTCTTGTAGATGACTGTGTAAGTGCCAAAACAAACAACAAATATACAAAGAATATTACCCCCTCTTCATTGTAGTTCATTCTCATTGGTAAACACAAAACCCACACAATTCTCTGCAAATGTTGCTGGAAAATATCGTGTCTAAGAAGTCAAGCTTTAACACTGAAATAGTTTAAATATTACAAAACAGATGACTTTTAATAACTCTTAAACTTGAGACATGCATTGAAAATACGATCCATATGTTCATAGCCATATATTTTGGAAAATACATATTCATAGTTGATGAAATCTGTACAATTTCGTGTGCAGGATTTCAATTCCATCTCAAGTAACAAGAAGGAAAAAAGCTTATTAGAGCATAGTCCATTTTCTATCATTTCCTACTACCATAAACCCTACTTTTTAATTTGGCTTTTTGTACTTGCAATTAGCAAGAATATGCCATTTGTCTAGACAACAGAGTAGCTGACTGTCTGGCATAGCGTTTCTGGCATTATTAGGGTGGACTAAGAAAGCACATGACTATTTGTTGTAAATTCTTTTCCAGCATGTAATATTTTAATATGCCACCAAAATTCCTAGGTTGGATTGCACTTTATTAACCCTCCATTTTCAACCTTGATTCTCTTTCACAGAGCTGTGTTTTTTCAAAGTAATTATAATGTACTTCACTTGAGTGAAGTGGGGTTTTTTGTTTCTTTCCCTTCCTCTCATTTCATTTCTCGCCCCCAATATAATTTCCACTATGTGTTAAGTTTCAGTATTGGTGGAGAAAAACTAATTTGTCAGAAGATCTTTTTCCAGACAATTCATAATTATAGCGTATGTTGGATCATGGACAAGAGGGACCTCAAAAAGGATGGTCTGAATTCTAAGGAAGCATAACTAGAGCAAGAGCAGTTCCTACCCACTTTGGGCTGGTATCAAAAGGCGTACTCCAGCTTTAAAGGAAAAAAAAAAAACCCAGACAAAAGATTTAAATGGCATGGTGCAAATACCATCCCCGGTATTCACCAGTCAGTTTACACCAGACTGCAAGTGATCAGATCTTCTGCACTTCTTCAATCACTCTTTTTTAAAGTTATTTCTTCCCAGCTGAGACATATTAGCTGACACTGGGCATGTGCCTAATCTTTTGCAAATTCTCAGTAAAACAATTGCTCATCACTTTCACTTTTACAGCCTACTAGTATTACATATGAAGACATAGAAAAACACTAATAATGGATAGTTATTTGATTTAGCCAATATAAACTGGAAATTCCTGATGACTTGAAGCAGATACTAATGAACTTGCAATATGCTCTTGCAGTTTACAGTTCTGGTATGAATGTAAACCATAGCCTTAACAAGAGTTGCTTTTGATTCTCTTCTATGTGTGTCATATAGGAGATATTTCATACCTTTCCCTCTTCCTCCAGAATTCACAACATGCAAGGTATCCCAGATTCAAGACAGTAAGAACAAACCTACAGGTCCCTAGCTTTCTCAAGAATTACATTTTTGTTTGTTCAAAATGGTTATTTGAATAGTAAAAAGGCCCTTTCCTCTCTTCTGCGCTTTTGTCCTACTTATTTCAGAAATGGCCACCTTTGACAAAGAATTTTGTCAAGCTTATTCCCCAGTGAAGTTGGTGGTTCACGTGGTAACAAACAGTCAGTCTTGGCAGAAGAGACATTCATGTTCACTATATTCATGTTTACAAAATAGCGTCAGACGTCAGGTTCAGACTTTGCTCTCTAATAATCTTATAATCAGCGAGACTTACTTGGTAGCGTGTAAATGCATAAACCACTTCTGAATTCTCGGGTTAGTTTTATAGCAGTGAAACTTTACTAAAAGCAATAATCCCTGCATTATACTATTTTAAAGAAAAGAAAACACAGGCTTTTGCGTTCTTTGTAACAAAAAAACCAAGTCTGCACAGTGCCTCTGTTGCCGAGATCTACATGATAAGGAGATCATCTGAAATACAGCCGGCAACCAGCACTGTTTCTCAAGTACTGAAAGTTCCTAGGCAGTATGTTTGATGAAAAACACATTGCGTGTTCATTTATCCCCTATGTCTATTTAAAATCTGAGATATAAACATCTCGTCCACAAACATGCTCAACAAACCTATATCTGGTTTACATCCCTCAGTCACCGCAATGATATTTCATTAGCTAATCCATTGTAGAACTGATTTTTAGCAAAATAGAAGCAAATTCAATTTGTTAAGTTTAACCTGATCATGTAATACCCTTCCAGTAAGTCTACCACTATGGTTCTGGCTGCCTTATGTTATTGTTTTCTGGTGACAGATAGGCTGCTGCAAATACTTCTACCATAATTAATCTGCTCCAAGGGGAAAAAAAGAAAAAAGAGTTGAAAGTAAACTTCTAAATGGCATGGTACTGCACCTTACAGTGTAAATGAGTCCTTGCAATTTTAAGCTCTATGAAAAGAAGACAAATAAGACAGAACAAAACCCCATGCAGTGATAGAGAAGAAGCAGTCTGATATCTCTGTGACTGCTAGATAATAATCATCAATGACAATGTAACAGTTTTGGCACTAGGTTGCTTCTCTTTAACTCTGCCTGTTGGCTACACACTCATCTACTGTTTTTGCTCTAATTATACAGTGTTTCATATTACCTACTTAAATGAGAAAATAATTGATCAAGCCTCGCTCAGGGAAAATCCAATGAAGAAGACAGTTCCTTCCCAAATGAGATTTTTTAATGCCTCGTCTATCACATTATGCCATCAGTTGAGCTCTGCAGAAAGGTGAGAAAATGGAAAGACTTCTACAAGAGTTCAATGGAAAATTCAAAACCCAGGCATTTCCCAACAGTTTTAAGCAGCATCTGTGATTCTTTCAAATAACCCCTAGGGCTTAGTAAATTCATCAGTTTATCAGTAGTTAGATACAACAAAAGACACTTCCTTACGTGCATGGTCTTATCTCTCACTAGACTTTGGAAGAGAGCATGAGGACAGTAGAACAGATTAGAATTGTCAGTGAAAAGCCCCAAATATCCTGTACAGAAACCAGCCATTTCTAGGGATGCCTAATGCAAAAGGTAGCAAAATATCTTAATCCAGCCTTTCTCTCTACAGTTTAGAGGCCTTTGAAATTGCAGGGATAATCCTTTAATCAGTCTGGATCTAGCGAACTGGATCTAATCCTCTCCCGAGAACACACACCTTATCTTCCAAAGGTCTGAACATGGTCACTCTTCTCTTTTAGAGATTGCCTGAAGGAGGCTGTTCTGCCAAATGTTATAAAAGAGCATGGCAAATCAGAATACTCAAGAGCTAGTCCGAAACTAGCTAGTCCCAATTCCAGAGACTGCTTATGCATTTTTCTCCAGGGCCTATGAAATGTGAATACAGAAACAGTCCTTGGAGCAAAGACTAGAGTCCACAGATGATAAACTTGTCACCAGGCTGGAGAGTAACAGAATCACAGAAAAGTTGAGATGGGAAGGCACCTCTGGAGATTGTCTAGTCCAACCATCCTGGCTCAGAGCAAGCTCAGCTAGAGAAGGTTGCTCATGGCCATGTCCAGCTAGGTTTTTGAGAGTCTCCAAGGATAGAAACTGCACAACCTCTCCGGGCAACCTGTGCCAGTGCTCAGTCACCCTCACAGTAAAAAAAGCTTTTCCTTATGTTTAAGTAGAACTTCTTGTATTTCAATTTGTGCACATCACTTCTTGTCCTATCACTAGATACCACTGAGAAGAGTCTAGCTCCATCTTCTTTACTCTTTTACTTCAGGTATCCATACTCATGGATAAGATCCCCCCCCAAGCCTTCTCTTCTCTAGGCTGAACAGTACCAGCTCTCTCAGCTTCTCCTCATGCAGCAAATGCTCCAAGCCCTTAACCATCTTTGTGGATCTTCGCTGACCTTGTATGTCCATGTCTCTCTTGTCCTGGGGAGCCCAGCACTCCAGATGTCTCTCACTAGGGCCGAGTAGAGGGGAAGGGTCACCTCTCTCAGCCTGCTGGCAATGCTCTGCCTAATGCAGCCCAGGAGGCTTTTGACCTTCTTTGCTGCAAGGACATATTGCTGGCTCACATCCAACTTGTCCACCAGCATCACCAAAGCCTTTTCTGCAAAGCTGCTTTCCAGCTGGTCCCCAGCCTGTACTGGTGCAGGGGTTATTCCTCCCCAGGGGCAGGACTTGGCATTTACATTTGTTCATGCAACTTCATGAGATTCCCATTTGCCCATTTCTCCAGCCTGTCAAGCTCCCTCTGAATGGCAGCGCAACCCCCAGGTGTGTCAGCTACTCCTCCCAGTTTTGTACTACCTGCAAGTCATATTCCTTCTCTGCTTTCTCTCTAACCTATTACCTTAAATTAATTCTTATAGAGTGCTAATGGGAATGGAGGAGTGCCACTCCTTAGAATGGCCAATAAGTGTGATGTAAGTACAGTCCTTTGGGGAGTAGGAGACTGGAATTCAACCCCCTCCTGATGAAAACAACAAGCCAATATTCCCAGCAAAGTTCTATATGCATTAGATGATAGTTTGCATAAGGATAGGGATCTGTGTTTCTCTCACAACCATCCCTGGAAAGGCAGTGACTATTCTTACTGTTTTTCAGGGGCCAGTTCACACATTAGGCAATTTTGAGCATGTCTTGGCTGGGCCCTAGAAAATGCTTAGTTTCTAGATCCTGAATCCTTGAGAGAGACCTTCTGATCTGTACAGACTGTGACAGAAACAGAATTTTAGGGAGCTTACAAGTCAAATGGGAGTTAGTCAGTGTGTTTATGTACCTCTAAAAATTATGCATCAAATGAGTGGATGCTCCAGAATTGCAGCTTTTAAACTAGGTGCTTGGGTTCTGCTTAACTCCTGCTCCAAACTTGTTAGTAGTCTATGTGCTCTAGAGTTACAGAGGGAAAGCAAATGTCACAAGCTTTTGGTCCAAGGATATGACAGATAGCGACCTTACCCTGACTTTGTCCTCTCCATCCAGCCTTACAGCCCCCACAGTGTACAGTACTCATTGTCAAACTACTGCTACAGACTCTACAGAAGGGAGGAGCATGGGAGATGAGACACATATTGCATAGTTATTTCATCCTGTCTAACACTCCCAGCCAGTCAACATCCCTGCAAATTAGTACAGTTTATGCTGTACGAGTATTAGAGATACAGCTTTAAAAGTTTAAAAAGTAAACATTTTTGAAAAATAAAAATTAAAATTGCAAACTCTACTTATTACCTATCATCTCCAGCCATCTCCATTTCTGCCAAAGCCAAGCAAATATGTGAAGTAACCAATCATCAGTGCATTAATAAGCTTGTTTGGAAATCTGAAATTCAAAGAATAATGTCTTCTTTTCATAAGTTAGCAGTTTAATTGCTGTCAATAAACTTTTTCAGTTTCCTGCACTGCACAGTTCCGACTGTATTATGAGCTTTCCATGCTTTTGTTAATCCCAAAATGTGCCCATCAGATAAAATTTTCTATTTGGATAGCACTTCTTGTCTTTCCGAAGTTGTTCATAACTCTGGACATAAGCTTTAAAATGCCAAGTTACTAAGATGTCTCTTTATTTTTATCTTTATCCTCAATTTAAGCAATATTCCCTTATATTTTAGAGGTTGCCTTGAAAGAAACCAGGAAGAAATTGAAGATAAACATGAGTAGTGAACTACAATAATAACCGAATATATCTCAAAGGTGACCTCAATGCATTATAATTGTATAATTTAGTTTAATACAAATTTTATAAATCACAGACCCTTTGATTAGAATAGTTTTCAGAGCTCCTGCTTCATTTCTATAGCAGTTTCAGGCCTGACTTCTGTATGAAGCATTGAAATTCATCTACACAAAACAGTTCTGCACCCCTACAGGGACTCAAAGGGGTCATTTTAACAGAAATACCATCCGACAGACTGCAGGGCTCCTCTGGTGTCCTCAGAGATCCAAATATAAGAAAAATCTGTACCCATCTAAGAGAATTGGTGTGGTACAAATTGATAACATGCAGAACTGTGATTCTTCAGAAGACCCACAGATATTTGTGGGTAGAATGAAAGCAGGATTTTTGCCTGATTTAGTATTTCATTAGAACAGAAGATAAATAGTAATCAGGTAAAATATGGGACATGAGAAGACTAGAAGGTGTTAAACAAGGCAGACCGTACATAAGAAAATGATTGTCCCACAAACAACAGCTTCTTTGTCCCCTTGAATACATGATGACTCTCTTACCTCACAAGCTGAGAGAGAAAAGTGTCGTTGGGTTTTCGCCCACTGGCTTCTTCAGCCCTTGTTGTAACAGTTGCGTTTGGCCGCTCTTCTCTGTGAAGGCAGTCATTGGGGTGGTGCTCCTCGATCTAGTCTAGTCTTTTCATAAGGGGTGTTACAACTTAGTTATCTCTAACTCTGGCAAATTTAGTTGAGAGAGGAAGCAGGGGACAGACTGATTAATACGTCATTTGATCATACAGCTTTTACATCCTCCGAAAAGTAAGCTAAAAGGATTACTGTAAGATGTAGTTCCTCCTGTTCAAAGCTTTAACAGCAGTTTGAGTTTCAACAAGCAACTCCAAGCTATTATCTTCCTACTCGGCAAAGTTTGTTTAAAGGCAAGTCAAGCTTCCACAACGCTATTCAAACATGACAGTATCCAAACCAACACTCCAATTCTCAAAATTCAAGTTCAAAATTCAAATAAAAATTAAAAAAAAAATCAAACTGGGCACATCTAGACTGGCTAAAGCCTAAAGGGGGTATACTATCTAAAATATGGTAGCAAGATCAAGTTTTTGCTGAACCTCTGGTGAAGATTTGTGCTGTATTGATGATGTAAGTGTTTACATTTTGTAGACTGAGGAACAAACACTAAGTAAGTTTAGTTTGCTTTTACTTTATGGACTGCTGCTAGTCTCCCATCTTCTCAACTGAGTTGTATGTCTCTAGTTAACTTCATAATTATACAGGCAGGAAAAGAAAAAGATGTTTTGCTTTGGTCTAGAAAATTATGAGACTAATGAAACGGTAAGATAATTTTAAAAGATAAATAGAAAATGTTGCCTCTTTCTAAGTTTAGCAGTCAGTTCATATATTTATCCTTCCAGAACAAAAACTTAATTGCTTATTTCTTGCTATCAAAAATGTATCTGCATTTATAGTTGTAAATGTAGTTACTTGCTTAACATTTCTTCTGTAAAAAAAGCAAAATGAATTTATTTCTTTAACATTGAAATGAGTTCTTTGGAAATTCACAAACATACTCTTTTGTGCTGTTTCAAGTACTTTTAGTTCTTTGATCACGTGCTTTCTCAGAGGTTTATCGGGTGACTACAACTAGTTAACACTTCACAAAGGTGCTACAAGGTAAAGTGGAGGATATTCAGTGGGTTTATTGGAGCAATATTTGCTTCTGTTGGCTTTTTTCCAAAATGTTCAACATCTTTTATTTGCCTTAAGACTCATATTTTACTGTGGTAAAATGAAAGACAATCTCTTTCTTGTGCTGTAAACAGCTATGGAATTGCAAACAACTCCAATTCACCCAAGGAATGCTATGTTTCAATAATATTTAATCCCAAATAAATATATCAAGGTATTTATTTAATGTGAAATCTTAAAAATGCTGTTTCCGTAAGAAGTATAACTCCTATCCTATCCACACAGGTTTGTGGGTTTAGCATAAAATCCATTATAATCTCATTGGTTTGTAATCCAGTCTGATTTCACCATGGGATTTTTTAGACATTGTTTCTTGACATCTTTTATTTATAAACAATATAAAACAGAAGTCGATGAAATGTTTTCTCTAGAGAAACTAGTCTCTGTTTTCTAAATGCTGTAATTTTTTCTGGGTCAGATACGTATTGCTCATAAAATCATAGCAAATAACAGTTGATATCATAAATCATATGAAAATACTAACATTTTTAGTGATGTGACCCCTACCTGTATATTGCATGTTTGCCCTCAGAACACATTTCTGGTCTGAAGAAAATCTGGAGATAATGAAAGTGGTAGTAAACGCATTCTTAGGAATACTGTATACTTCATACTAAGCACTTATTTATGGTGTGGGCCAGATCCAAGATAGTAGAAAAGAAAATTAATAGCGATTTTCTGGCAGGAGGGTTTACTCCATTACTATGCACTGGATATCACAACAAAGAAGGGCTGTTTGTATTTGGGCTCTCCCAGTGAATTGACAAGATGTTTGGCTGTCATCCTTAAAATTTTTGGATATACAAAACCAGGCTTTGCAATAAATATTTACATTTGTTTTTTTATATAAAGCACTGTGCCAAGACCAAATGAGAAAAAGGCTTTAAACCTTCAAAAATGTTGAAGTAAGATTTAGCTTTTCTCATTTTAAAGCCTTCCTTTCTTTTAACTGTATTTATGCTTCTCATTTGGGAATTCCTAGCAAGATAAAATTGTCTGAGGCTTTTAACATAATGGAAGAGAAAATTTGGAAGCTGCTGTGGAAAGCAGGTTATTATCCTGTGAACTTGTTTTCTACCCAAGATTTTACAGAGGTTCAGAGGCTTAGGTGGATGTTTCAGGTCTCTTCAGCGGGGATATTTTGTAAGGAAATAACAACATCTATCTGAATAGAGCTCATTTTAAGGGTTTGGGTATTTTAACCAGTGGCTGGTATGAAATCTTGAAGTGAGATTTGTATTTATTTATTTATTTATTAAAAAGGATCACAACCAAAGTAAAGCTAAGTTGCGTTCACATGAAGTTACTACTGAGAAATGGAAAAGATGGCAGTAGATGTAGCTACAGCGTTTCCTGCTTCTTTCATCAGCCTGTAGGGTAAGACAGTATCAGGGCGAGAGCAGTGGGAGCGCCTGCAGTGCCAGCCCGGGGCTCGGTAGAGCACTGCCACCTTACTTCCCCAGGTTTCAAACTTCCACCAGTTGTGACTGTACAGGGGAGCTGTGTCAGGATGGGAATTAGATAAATGTATCACTCAGGTTTGTTGATTATGAGCCAAATTTTGATTCTTTAGTATTACAGTACGACATTATTGCAACCATATAGGGAAGAGATGTACACTCAATATTCCAACCTGGTTTTTTACTATGCAAAAAGGGCTATCTAATAGCTGTCAGTGTCATAAATTCTCTGAAGAACAATAGTTCTAGCAAATTGAGAGAACTGCAATAAACCAGCTTCATCTTATGGCAGTTTTAATACTTGATAGAAGCCCAAAGCACTGGAACAATCAAACTAGAAAAATCTGATCTCCTTTCTCGAGTGACTTATCTGGCAATGCTTGGGGAACCTGACCTAATTTCAGCAACCCTTCTTGCACTCATGCTAATATGAAATGTGACAAGAGCACTTAAAAATTATTCCTTATAAAATCTCAGGGCAAAGGGTGGCTTGTGTCTGTATCCTATCTCATTACCCCAGCAGGCAGCTATACAAACTGAGCTGCCTTAGCTGGAATCCAAGTGACTCACCACTTTAAAGACAATTATGATGCTAGCACAGATTTAAAGCATGCATTCTATAGTAGCTTGAAACATTCCCTATGGCCTGTAAAGGAGATGACTGTTTATAAATAAGTGTGCATATTTATATTGTTAATGTTTTCCTTTTCTCTTAGAGATTTATGATAATTATTGCAAAATAGTTAATCCATATAAAATATATAATTGTCAAGAATAATGGATTGTTTTAATTTATTACTAAAATAACTAGAGCTTGCATGGTCTCTGCCTCAATTCAAAGCTCTCCTATAGGAGTTTGTCTTTCAAAATAACATATAAGTTATCCCAACCGGATGTTTTTCAGCTGGCCTACTGGTAAAGGCGTAGTCATTCTAGGGCAGCTAATGTCATAGAGAGGTATTATTATTGTTGTTGTTATCACTATTGTTGTTGTTGTTGTTATTATTATTATTATACTAGCCTACTTGATATATCCTTAATTAGACTTCATTTACATTTATGGAGCTGAAATAAAATACTGCCTTTTCAAAAAGTTATGCCTAGACCTGGTGCAGCATGATGTGATTGTCCATCACACCACTGGTAACACCTGTATGATGTTTACAAGCCTCTCAGGAGAGTTTTGTTGCTCACAAGCAACTCTGGTGAAATGTTATTTTTGGAAATGTTATCGTACGTAGCATTTTTACTAGTGGCATTCTCACACATGAGACTAGTGCTGTTAGAAGTGTGTTCACAGCATCATTGTTAATCTGAGAAGCTTCCATGACTGCTACAACCCATATATGCTTAAAATAACCAGGATGCAAGTTCTGTAAGGCTCTAGTAACAAAATCCTCAGGTAGAAGTGCATTGATAACACAAATTAAAATAGAATAAACCAGAGTACAAGGGCATAGATAACATGGAACAACATGGAACAATAGAGCAACTGCTGCTTTGATGAAAAGGTAGGAACTACCAGAGAGCAGACTGTGGAATTTTAGCCTCAGGAAAGTGATCAGATTTATTAGGTAACAAATTATATTTTCATTCTGTATGATGGCTTCAACGGCTATTGGATCAAACAGTGTTTCAAAACCGCAGATACTTGATTGGTTGGTACTCAATATGCCAACCTGGTAGGTATGTATAAGCAGCCGTCAGTTAAATTTCAAACTCTGAAACGGAGAATTATACTTAATCTACGTCGATGAACCTTGTTTTTTGATTCTGCTCCCCTTATAGCTAAAACTTTTTCCATGGTACCTATCAGCACAGTGTAGCTTTTAGACATTTTGACTTTTCTCTAGGTAGGATGTACAGCTCTAAACATGTTTTTCTTTTAAACTTCATGAGAAGCAACTGAGGAGCTGTAGAAGCAAAGGTCTCTTGGCGTATACATACTTACTAGAGTGAAAGGGAATTAGTCATATAAGCCAACATTTAAAAATCCTTCCAAACTAAGATTAATTACCAGATGTTCCAGGAATTTTATCATCAGTCCAGTCAGTCCTGATGTCCTTGCTTTGTGGTATATGTGGTAGTTGCCTTTTTGGCACTGTATATTGTTTCCTGGAGAGGTTCAAGGGCTGCAGTTACATGGCTTTTTGCGTGAACTGATTTTACTGCACATGTTTTTAGGCTACAGGAAATATAAGAAGTCTGTTTGGTTTCTCTTGATTATAGTGCAATCTGGAAAGTACCACCACAGGAGTCTAATCTGTCTTTGCTCTAAATGCATGGGGATTAGTGCTAACAGACATTGCATGTGAGACAGACTCACAGTATCCAGAGAGTAGCCAAGCATCACTTCCCATTCATGAAACCCTGCTGTGTTTATCTTAGGGCATTTTGGCCTCATAGTTTCCATGTATGTAGTCATAGCCACATGAAGCAATCTCCAGTTAAACCATCTCCCTTCCAAAACAATAAGGAAAATAAACACCAGAAACGCTGGAGGTGCTCTGAGAGCCCTGCGCTTAGCTTACCTGTGAGTTTCAGCATGTGTCCACTACAGCCAAGGACCACACAGGCTGCAGCCATAAATCAGAGCTAGTTTTACAATAGCTGGCCAGCAGAGAAGAAGTGTACTTGCAGCGGGACAGAGTGCAGTGCGTGCCAGCTACCTGAGTACTACCAGCTTGCTCAGGCTGAACTTACAGCCCTCGCTGAACCCCGCTGCTTTCCTGTTATCCGTGCCGGCTCACTTCGGCCGTTGGCAGTACAGACTTCTGGCTGCCCGTGAGACACCTTTACACACTTCGCTAAACCGTGCTGTCACAGACCATTGTTGTTCCGCAACAGGCTTTCATTTACCCTTGGCTTCATAAATCCTTGTGGATCAGCAGTGGTGTTTCAAAATCATTTTGAAGCAGGCGAGAAGGTGATGAAATAATTTGGATTTCCAATTTGCAGCAATTCGCTCTCAGCAAAGCCACTGACTGACAAATATTTAACAATTTATATGTTTTTTTTTTTCTAGAAATACAAAGATGCAATCTAACTGCAGATATAACTTATTCATAATATTTATAACATCTTGGGGTATTTTTACAGAGAGCAATGTAAGTTGATATAGAGATTATGAAAATGTCTCTTGACAAGGCTGATACTTGTTAATCATAGGTCCCACGGAGAAGTGTCATTTCTTACTGACAAAAATATGAAGAAGTTTCAAAGATCATGCGGTCCTTGTCCGAAACACCTAACAAACAATGAAGGGTGCTGATTGTACTTCTGCGGCAGCACAGCCTCAGGGCTTCGCACTTTCAGAAGACTTATAGTACTGCTCCAGCACCAGCGAAATGAGACAACTTGGCAGACTCCGCAGCCTGTTAGAGTGGGGTCGGTTCACATGTTAATGACGTGATTTTCCTATTGCTAGCCTGGATGGATAAGTGAAGACTAAAACTGTTTGGAAAAAGTTTTATGTTCTATAGAAAACAATAGCTTTTCATCAAATAACACTTCTGTCTGTGCTTTCACTTTTCCAGTCTTGCAGGCCTTTCTTATTTTTACTCTACCAGTAATTTTCTTTTTTTTTTCTTTTTTTCCCCTTTTTTTCACCAAACTTGGCCTTGGATCACAGACAGCTCAACCTAGGCTAAGGGTTACAAGCGGGGTTTACTATATGTTTTTGTCAGTCAAGTTGGCCAGTCAAATCTAGTCCTCCTTTTTTGTACAAATGATAAACACAGTTATCAAGTGCTTGCATCTAATTACTCTAAAGATGTTCGATTCCAGTTGTTTGGGTGATGACAGTGGTTAGGCAGCAAACAATTTTAAGATGCTAAACCTTGAAAGACCTTGAGGTTTGTTTTGAGGGGGATTTGTTTGGTTGGTTTTGTAATAAACTCATCCTATACACTTGTTGCATATGGCTCCCAATCTGATCATTAACTTTGAATGGAATGCAATGCTACTTCTACCTCCCTGAGCTCTGAAAATCTGATGAAGCCACCCTTTCATAATATTGTATCTGTTACTTAGGTTTATTCTCAAGTACTTTCCTTACTGAACTATATCCTTAGCCAGGAAGATGTGGAAATGTTAGTGAACGCTCTATGTTCCTTTGCACTGATGGGTTGCAACACATCGTTTCACCTCCTAGACAAAGAATTTTTTTTTAAGAATTGTTTTTGGAAACGGAATTATTTTTCAAACTATTTTATAGTTTTTTGTACTTGTATGTAACATTTACAAGCAATCCATCTTTTTAATATTTGTGATGATCACAAGTAAAAATACGTATGTGCATAGACAAACTGGACATATAGTAACTGCTGAAAGAGTTTTGGTTTCTGTTTTTAAGGATACTTTGGTTTCTAATCCAATACCTGTTTTATTACCCAAGACCCACAAAGGGACATTTTTAGACATGTAATAATCAGCTTTCTTTACCACTTGTATTTTCAGAAGTTTTTGTTATATTTTTCTGGTTTAAGTTGGATTTTTTTTGTTCAATTTGACAATCAGGTTGGATTTCCTCTAAAACATGTTGTGTAGTATCTCTGAAATTTAAGCTATTTCTAAAATACAGTGGGATTACTCTCATAAAATGTGATCTGAACTGAGGTTCCACAGTAGTAAAAAGCAAACCTGAAAAGCCCTGCTGGGGCACCAGGTGATCTCAGAGGCACTCAACTCAATGGACACCATATTTCTTTTTAGAGTTGCACCTGTGAGCAAAGACCAGGTAACTTTCTTCCCTAAGAAACACCTATAAGGATGCTTAGATCCACATCATTACTTATCTATCAGGAGGTTCCTGTAACCATTGCGCATGGTCTATTCTGAAAACAATGTTCCTTGGGACTAAGAATGGGGGGGAGAGTAAATATTAGTTTTTAATCTAATGGTTGAATATTCCAAGAAGATGGGAAAATCCTGAGATTTGATTCCTGTTCTTAAAGGACATTTTAATTTATCCAATGCCTATTTTGGTTAAAAAGCTGGAACAGTCTTTGGACTTTGGAAACATTTAACTGTTCTGTACTTCTGTTTCCTGATCTGTGGGTTATAATTTCACTGGCTTATTATACTATTATTTCTAATCAACATTTGAGATCTGTGGATGGTTTCTTTCTGTGAAAGAAACTGTAAATAAAAATGTTTGAAAAAAGTTTGCATTTAAATTATACAGTGCAAGACAATTAGAAAAATTACTCATTCTATCAGACATTCAGAATAATGAAAGCATTAAATGTACTGGAACACATACTTGTGCATGAAAGACACCTATCTTGAAATTGGTTTTCCCTTTCTAGTTGAAGCATGGTAGCAAATGTAGAAACTGGTGAATTTTCTTCCAACATACAGAATTTAGCTATGCAAATGAAGAGATTATATATAAACACTATACTAGATTGTGGTAAATAAACTTTTATTGCAGTTGCAAACAGCAACAGGAATGCTAATTAAGTAGAGTTTATAGACTGTTATTGCACAACAGCATATGTGCAATCCAAGAAAAACAGAGCAGAGACTCAGCTACGCAGTGAACTGAGGGTGCAGTGGGGAGTAGCACGCGTTTTGACAGCAACACTTTGTGAGGAGCACTTATGAGCAGCACCTAATCTGTTTCTTAAGTCTCAGAGCAAGATCTTCTGCCTGATACTTTGGTGTGCACTCTGTTTGCATTACTAATTGGTAAGAAAGGCATGTAAAAGCCCTTATTGCAACTTTAACTTTGTTTTTTTAGGGAAAAAAAAAATAGAAACAAAGAAAGAAAGATTATCTGATATACTTACACTGGCAAATGTTCCTGGTGAAAGCCCTTTTAGTTTACACTAGTGGCTGAACAAACACTGCAGTCAAACTAATGCTTCTTCCAGAAGGAACTACACAGCAACTGAAGTTGGAATCACTGAATGGGTGACCACCCTTAGCTGGCCACTCTGCTGCTTTAGGACATTGCTGCCTCAGCAAAAAGAATGGCCACATGGCTATTTTACGGGTTGGAGAACTATTGCGCTCAACATATGAGTGAGAACCAAGAATTAATCTTGTTTTAAATTAGCATACTGGATTTGAAACAGCAGGAGTTCAGGAGTTGATTCATGAACAATAGTTTGGCTGCAAACAGCTAAAATTTTGGTCCTGACTATCTCACTGTGTTTACTCTCATTGTTTCCTTTATGCTGGGTGACATATATAGCAAAACTGAATAAAACAGTATTGTTTTTGGTAAAAGCATGCAGTAGAGATTTTTCTCAAAGAAAACAACCTCACAGTGGACCAAACTGCAAATCCGTGAGCAGTTTATCATGAGATTCACACTGATAAGTAATTCTTATGACATTGGCCATATTATTTATGCAAGTAGCCATTCAACAATGTATTCTTTTGTTGTTGGAAGACTAACTCTAATACACAGTGTTGGCTTTTTTCATGTGTGTTTGATCTATTCTAAATGTTTTGTGTCAGCCTGTAGAAATGAAAACATGTTTTTTGCTATGTGTTGAATAGTAGATGAGCATTTGGAAGATATCAAAATATTTACTGCAGTAAATATTGAATTAGTTTGTGTAGTGTTGTGGAATACTTGCATGAAGTAAGAATTGTGTTAGTGTTTATAAGCCATACTGAAATACATCCAATGCAAAAGAAAACTTATTGTTTGGGATTCTGGCATCCAGTTAAGAACTAGTGTAGAGCACTTTGTAACTCATGAAAGGTTCTATGAAGCTAATGAAGCTACTTACCTGAATGATTTGCAGGACTCCTTTTGGTGTCTTTATATACAACTCATTCACAAATCTAGGAAAACTAGGGCTTAAGTAGTAGATGAACATGAATTGTTCTCCTTTCTGATGCTTCTGTCTTCAGGTGGGCATGAAAAATTGCACTGCAGTCAGTAGGACTAGTTGTGAGGGCTGGGCTTCAGGGTTGCATCCAAATCTGCTTTTCTTAGCCATTAGAACATGACTAGATTGTCCCCCAATTTCTCTAGCCAAATCTGGATGTCAGCAAATGAACAGGTGATCCTGCTGAGAGATGGCTCAGCTAGGAAGCCAACAAGATTAAGGATTTATTGGAAAATACCATATGACTTCAGCAACCTTCACATATGTCTTTATGTAACTTTAAAACTAAGTTAATTTAACATATCAATGTCAAGCACTACTTAAGCAAGCAAGCTATGCTTTGAAATTGTCTCTGACTAGTTATTTTTGGGGTCAGAAATATATCCAGCTCACCAATACCATGTTATTAGAAGAAAATAAGAGACTTTGATGATGGAGTTTCTCTGTTTTTGTGAGCTCTAAGTGATTCAGTCATGGGGAAACATAGATTAATGTGTGTTACTGTGAAAGCTGCAGCAACGGATTTAGAAGACATTTATTTGTGTGGTGGGGTAAACTGAGTATCAACTTTAAAAAATTTAGATGTGTCTTATTTTACAGATTCTTTTTTAATGTTGGTGTTGGTTAATATGGCACTCAAAAATAATTTTTCTGTCCTCATTGACTCATTATACAGAAACAGTCCAGAGACATTAGTCTAGCAATAAATGGCTTCAATATTCTTGTTCTTATAGTAACTCCTGGTTCAGCTGTGAATAAACAGATGCACGCTGACTATATTAAAAACAAACAAACAAACAAACAAACAAAAAAAACCAAAACAACTGGGTGAAATTGATTTGAATATTGCCCAAACAAAGGCTGTAAAATCTCATCCTGAATTTATTTTGTTCTCAGGAAAAATCATGTAATGTACAGAAAAATGACTAATTACCAAAGACGATGATCCACTTCCATTCTTGAGGAGGAAACTTTTTAAGGCTTTGCTCATTATCACTACCCAAAATGTATTTTCCTTCCTGTTGTGCTAGAATGAAAGCAAAAATGCTCCACATATGTTTCTTTGTAGAATTAGGGCTCTGGCTAACAGGCTGCTTCTTTAATATTTGTTGCCATGGAGCTGCCTCTGCCTATTGAATTCACCTGGGCGGACTTCGGATGGCACACTGAAGTTGATTCTGTCTGTCACTAACACGTGTCTTCAGTGACCACAGAATTTCATAAAGGCCATAAGGAAAAGCAAGTCCTGTTCAGATTTCCTACTATGGGATTGTTTTAAATAAAATTAAAGGTTCATTTTTTCATCGGCTGCTTTGTGAGATCATTGATGGCCTGACATTCCCCCCTTGGAAGAACAATGCTTCGGCATTATCGTTCTTTGTTGCCTTTTTCAGAAATATCCATTCAGGAAACTAATCCAAGAGCAGATGTGGATGTGTCTCACCATGGCTTTAACCAGGACAGCAGCTCCTGTGCTACCCAGCAGGGGTAGTACGGCATTGCCTGGATTTTTAATGACCTGGGCGTCACAGGCTTGGACACCAATACACGAGCTGTTGGTTTTTAATAGATACGTCATTTTAAAAGTTCATCCTTCCTATTATTTTTATTAGCATAATTCCATCATGCAAAAAAGGTATTATGTCTATTTCAAGCTAGTTTTCCTATAAAACAGACTAGGGCAAAATTGAAGGGAAATTTGTTTCCTTAGCATCTACTGATATAAAGAAACCACCCAGATTTGAGAAACATGTCATAGAAAGTACTTGAGAGTGTATTTTAAAATACATGGTTTCAAAATAATATTAAAGTACATATTTAGCTACAAATGTAGAGTAAATCTGATTGATGCTTGCCACAGTTTTCTTCTTTGCACACGACTAGGAACAAAATGTTGCTATTAGGCTTCTGGCATTTTTTTCTACAGAAGTCATATGGGATACCATTGCAATGTTACTATAAAAAACCATCAACTCAGCACAAACTTGGTTCTTAGAAAGGACACTTCAAGGACAGTTATCTTAATAAAATGTAGGGCAGCACAGAATCAGAGGGGAAGATGGTGAAGTCTTATGCACTGTTTCCTGTTTCAGGTTTTAGGTGGACAAATGTTCCTCTCAAAATTTTACTCTGGAAATAGATAAGATGGTTTTGATGGCAATTAATTGTCTGTAGCTAATACAGAATTTACATCACGGTATTAATGTGACTGCTGATATCTTACTTTTCAGAATAATTTTTCTTCTGAAACTTGAAGGTTGCTAAAGCTTTATTGAAAATTGCTTTCTTACAAAAGGAGAACTTCAATTTTGGTAAAGATTGGGGGGCAGTTGAGTAAAAGAGGCTTAGCAGTAAGGGAGGAAAAGGATGAACAAACAACAGCTTGAAGATTTCTCTTTCCTCGCCCTCCTTTTGCTGCATAAACTCAAAGTACTTACCAAAAATTACTTTTCAGAAGCCAAACCGACGTTATTCTGCAGTAATGTTTTCAAACTGACCGTGGTTGCAGTTTGATGTTTATAGCTAAGCTGCTCTAAGGGCTGGTGTGCTGCCAGGAAGGAATTCCTGCCACCCTGCTCTAAGCTACGTATTCCTGCTGTCCCCCCCTTCCCCTGTCACCCTGGCAGTTGCACTTATTGCTCTTCCTGGTAAGATGGCTCATGGAGATAAAGCAGCAGAGAATTAACCCTATGGAAAGGTAATTAATTTTCTGCTACATTTTGCTTTTAATTCTTGAATGGAGTCCCTCATGCTCAGAGAAGCACAAGTGCTGTGCAATGGAGGATCAGGTTAGCGCAGCCAAAGCGAGGAGGGAGGGAAACGACTTCTGGCAAATGCTTGCTGTTAAAATCGACTTGATGGTAACGTGGAGCTGTGCCATCAGCGGTCTGCGCTTCAGATCTGTGCACGTATAAATTGGCAAAGAATCTGTAAACTCTTAGGCATATTAACTCTGCCAACAACCTTGGTAATGATGAGTTAACTGTCAACCATGTTGATGGTTTTGCAATCCTCATACAGATTAGAGGTTGTCATTGTCTTTTCTTACACCATTTATTGTGAATGAAGTTTTGCTTCACTGCCACAAATAAGTGATTGTTGGGTGGAAAAAAAATATGTCTCCCTAAAGCAGAAAAGCCCAAGCTGAGCACAGGGCTTGACGAAGGGTAGAGGAAAGGCCAACCTCAAGGAGCTGAGAAGAGCTCGGATGCCGTCCTTGGGCACAGGCCGCACGGTCTATTAAAAGCTGTCTCCCATGTCAGTAACTCACATGGGCTGAGCATATTTGTGGGTGAGAGTGCTATAAAGCCTTTTTGTGCTCTTGTGATTCAAGTATTTAATAATAAGAGAGTAATAACGCTATAAATAGGAACACCATAGTTGGTAAGGACTGGGGATACAAAAGGAGATATGTGGTCTCACTTTTGACGGAGGGCAAAGAAAAAGGAAAGAAAGTATCAACTGAAACCAGCAACTTGTGCAGAAGTGCTTAATCAAACATGAACTTTGTATACAACCCATCGACAACAAAATTGTCTCTCGCAAAGTGAACAGCTTGCAAGCAGGACCGTGCCTTTTTTGGTCTCGTTTTGCAAAGGGCTGAAAATATGTGCTTAGTAGGTGTTGTGACTTTTGCAAGTATTGTGAGCCTTCCTGTGCAAAAGGAGCATTTTTGCCAGTGTTTGTATCTTGCTTATATCTTCTATCAGGTAGAAACCTTGCTCCTTCCAATCCAATTCGTGTTGTGACAAATATATCGTAACAATATCAATCAAGGTTTTGCTGCACGGCACCTATATCCTACAGAATAAAGCATAATAAACACGAGCTGGAAGAACGGATCAGTTCATTAAATCCAGCCAGGCGGTGTTGTGCTCTGATACAGACTGATAACAGATTCATAAGCGAGCCTGTCTGGAGTGGTTTTGTTCAGACTTGTCATGTGAAAGATAAAGTACAAAAATAAGAAGAATCTCTTTAGTTTGCACTTGTGACAGCAAGCTTCCAGTTTATCACTGGAGAAGATGATGAACTATGTCTGCTCTGAGATATTAAATCCAGGCAACCGAGTGAATTCGTGTTTTCACAATATTGAATCTCTAGCTACAATGTATTTTAAGCAGGATGTGGCACAGAGTAATAGACGGCCAGCACTTCTTTTTAACTGATATGCCTAAAGAAATTCGCTCTTATCAGGACTTTAAACATATGCTCAATTAGAAGCATTTTAGTAGTTTCATAAGAGTCATTGTAAGCTCACCGGCCTGTATTTATGCAAGTTTTTAATGATCTCCCTTGGGCCTAAGTTATTAGCTTTTAGCTGCATTTACACAAATATCAACCAACCATCCTAGGCCTGTTCTTGAACATTCAAGTGATGGTTATAGACTAAATCAATCCTGTACTCACTGTACCTGGGTGCAAAGGTTGGGTGCTGACACCACATTCTTATATTGGTGGTAAAGGACAATTAAACATGCAAAGTAATACAGTGCTCCTTGCTCTAAAAGAACATCTAATATCTCATACAACAAAAAAAAGCTATTTTTTGGCACCCAAATCAGGTTATCTTCTTTGTCAGTCTAGGGTTTTGGGGTTGGTTTTTTTTTTAAAAAAAACCAAAAAACTAACCAAACAAAACAGCTTATCTTTTCTTCTGGTCTTCTAACATTTACATGTTTAGAAAAATCCAAATAAGCATGCACAACACCTCTCCATTGCAGATAAAAGCGTAAAAAGATGCAGCAGAGTGGTTTTCTGCTGAGAAGGGGTTAGACCTAGCAGGTTGTTTTCCCCTTGAGAAAGAAGGAGCAATTTGGAACCTCTCTATATTGTTTTTACACATTGGCCTTTTTTCTGGAGCAGATGTGGCCAAAAACAGCACGCAGAGGGCTGACTGCATGCGTATGTGTTTAGCTGAAGGATTTTCACTGCACATTTCAAGGTTAGAGAACTCTGTTCAACTGCTAAATGAAAGGAGTGAAACAGAGTAAGATACTTCCAATTATATTTCTAGGCTAATATTCTAGCCACTCATTACATCAAGGCAACAAATGATAATTGCTACTAAAGAACAGTTAGGTAGAATATTTTTTCTCAGGAAGAAAAATGAAATAAACTTCCTAGAAATTTTGAGGTGATTAGTGTGGGGGGGGTTGTTGTGGATTTTTTTGAGAGAAAACTGTACAACACAACTATTTATATTTAACTATTTTTTTTTGAGTCAGTGACTTCCATTTTGTTTATTTGTGCCTTAAAAACTTCTTTCCTGAGTCCCTGCTTTCTACAGCCCTTGTATGTGTGTATGCAAATAAGCAAAATCATTACCTTTATCTTTTTATAAAGGAAGGAAAAGAAAAATCATAATTTTAATCATAAAAGGTATAAGACTTAGCAAACAAAAAATTAACTTTGTTTGATGTATTCAAACTCTAATTTATGAGGGAGTAGAAATACCCTTTCAACACAGATACAAAATTTATGGTTTTAGAAACTGTAATGCTTCCAAAATGATCTCTACTACTCTTAAAGAAGAATGGTATACTTGAAAAAAAAAGCTGTATTATTTATATACTCTTTACAAAGTGAAAAGTTCAGAGGGCAATATGAAAGACCACTGTTACATGATTAAGTAACTTCCACTCCCTTCTCCGCGTGAGAGAGAATGGGCGATCTCTGATGGATGCCTGAAAATTTACCAAGTAAATGTACTGAATCACAGTGGATCAAGTGTCTTTCATAGAGAATGGTTTGAAACAGAAGGATAAATGGTTCCAAAGCTGTAAAGGTGTTAGAAGTCAAAGCCAACATCTTTCGATAACAACACCCACCTTAGCAATCATTAACAGAAATATTGTGTTTAGGTTATTTTGTAAATCTTTATTTATGTATTATCCTGCCTTAATTATTATGATGGTCAGAAAAAGTAATTCCATTAAAACAATCTAATTTGGAAGTGACAAAGAAATAACCACTTCAAGGCCTTATCAGAAGGTGAAATAGGCATTCTTCCCACCAAATGTGTAAAGAGAAAGTATCTTTTTGGTTATAGCCACTAAGAGAATATCTGGAAGCCGTCCAGGCTTTAGCATCTTTCTAGTTTCAAGATTATTCAGCATCTCCGTTGAACAGTTTGAATGAAATGAGGTTCAACAAGGCCGAGTGCAAGGTCCTGCACCTGGGTCGGGGCAACCCCTGGTATCAATACAGGCTGGGGGATGAAGGGATTGAGAGCAGCCCTGCCGAGAAGGACTTGGGGGTACCGGTGGATGAAAAGCTGGACATGAGCCAGCAATGTGCGCTCGCAGCCCAGAAGGCCAATCGCGTCCTGGGCTGCATCAAAAGAAGCATGGCCAGCAGGTCGAGGGAGGTGATTCTGCCCCTCTACTCTGCTCTGGTGAGACCCCACCTGGAGCACTGCGTCCAGCTCTGGAACCCTCAGCACAAGAAAGACATGGACCAGTTGGAGCGGGTCCAGAGGAGGGCCATGAAGATGATCAAGGGGATGGAACACCTCTGCTATGAAGAAAGGCTGAGAGAGTTGGGGTTATTCAGCCTGGAGAAGAGAAGGCTTTGGGGAGACCTTATTGCAGCCTTTCAGTACTTAAAGGAGGCTTATAAGAAAGATAGACGAAAACTTTTTAGCAGGGCCTGGTGTGACAGGGGGAATGGTTTTAAACTAAAAGAGGGTAGATTTAGACTAGGTATAAGGAAGAATTTTTTTATAATGAGGGTGGTGAACCACTGGAACAGGTTGCCCAGAGAGGTGGTAGATGCCCCATCCCTGGAAACATTCAAGGTCAGGTTAGGCGGGGCTCTGAGCAACCTGATCTAGTTGAAGATGTCCCTGCCCGTGGCAGGGGGGTTGGACTAGATGACCTTTAAAGGTCCCTTCCAATCCAAATTATTCTATGATTCTATGAAATGTAAGCATGTAAACATTCTTTTCACTTAAAATTAAGGTTCTGTTTTGCCATAGACAACAACTTGGACAAAATTCTAGAAATTATTTTTGAAGAATACTATGACAACTTTTCAAAATGAAATGTGAAAGTTCTTGGACAAGTGAAAGTTCTCAAGCTCCTTCAAACCTCGGAACACTTCCACTTGCAGGGAAAGTCAATTCCTTCACAAAAAAAGGGTAGTTCCTGCAGGATGATTTCACTATTCATATCAGAAAATCCATAGGGGTAAACTAATTCAGAGAGGAAATTTGTAGCTGTTATGAAAAATGAGATAAATCAACCACACAAGTGGGAGAAAGCTTGAAAGTACTTCTTGAAGTCGAACAGGTTTTTGTGCTGGTTTTGGTTCGCTGGCTTCTTTTCCTGTATGTGACTATTATAATCTCTTAGTAATGGTTGTGATTTTAAGTATATGACGTTAGGCCACTCAGAGTTTCTGTACTGATTATTCACTGTTTACAATCAACTGATAAGAGATTTCACAAACAATCACACAAGTTTCCCTCTCGTGCTGCGTGGAGCGCAGCTAGGTCCAACCCAAAGATGACAAGAAGAGGTAACAAGTCTTCCTCTACAAAATCTTCTCTGACTACAAGTATCCGTCCATTGCGTGCTTATGTGGTCAGAGGGTTTAGTCTCTGTTGGGACAGTCTCAAAGTTGGGTTTCGTTTCCAAGAAATGAACGATGGATCATCTCAGGGGTGGAGGGTGATTTTCCCGGGTGAGGTTTTGAACAGGTCTTTCAAAAGCCTCCTGTGGGGTACCTGATAACACGACTGAAACTGTGCTGCTATAGGTTATATAAAATTAGATAGCGGGCTTTGCCTCGCCTGCTAGCTAGGAGTTACTCATCCCTTGCTGACATGTGCACGGGAATCTCCAAGAAGTACAGGAAGAAACCGTATCAACAAGACAGACTTATGGAACTTTCTCTTTGGAAAGCGCAGGTTTGTTCACTAAAACCAACCATACCCCATGACTCGGGCTTCGATACGGGCTGAGACATGCGGTGCCACAGGGTCGGGGACGAGCAGCACCGCACGGCTGCGGGAGGGGCGCGCCCTGCCTCCCCCGCTCTCCCGGGCGCACCTGGCCGGGCGGGGAGGGCTGGCTGGGCGGGAGCGGCGCGCCTCTCCCACCGCTCCTACCCAAACTGCGCCCGGCAGTCCGCACTCCACAGGCCCCGGAGTGGTCTGACCGGCGGGAAGCGTCGTTTGCGAATAACTTACCGACGGCAGACGGGAGCGAGCCCCTCCCGCCTTCGGCCTCCGCGGCGCCGGGGCTGACCCAGCCCGGCGCACACCCACCGGCCGACGCACCCTCCCGCGGCCCGGCCGAGTGGCGGGGAAAAGCAGGGCCTGACCCCACCCCGCACCCCCAGCCCCAACTTCCTCGCTCGCCCCTCCGCCGCGGCCGCGCCGCCCGCCACCCCCGCCCCGCGGCGCCCGGCGGGGAGGCAGGCGCCGCCCCGCGCCCGCCGCCCGGTAGCCGCCGGGAGGGAGATGCTCGTTGTCACTTTCCCTCTTCCCCACGCACCGCCCCCTGCCCTCCCCCCGCGCCCGGCGGCGGCGGTGCCCCGTCCCCCGGCGCCGCGCCGCGCCGCCCGCTCCCCGCCGGCAGCAGGCAGGGCCGCGCCGCCGCCCGCGTCCGCCCGCCCGCCCCCTCCCCCGGCATGGCCGGGCGCTGAGGGGCGCCCCGCCGCCCCGGCTCGGCTCGGCTCGGCTCTGCCCCGCCGCGGGGCTCGGCGCCCAGCCGCCCGCTCTCCTCGCCAATGGTCCAGAGCGACATGTCCAAATCGCCTCCCAGCCCCGCGCAGGAGCTGCAGATGGAGCTGCTGGACAACCCCCTGCCCGCGGCGGCGGCAGCGCAGGTACCGCGGGGGCGGCAGGGCTCGGCCGGCGGCCCGGGGCTGCGGCGGGGAGCGGGGCGGGGGCGGCGGGGCCGGGCCGTGCTCGGAGGGCTTCGCCCTGAGGCAGCGGGCGGCAGGCTGGGAGAGGCGGAGAGGGGAGCGACGGGGCTGCCGCAGCTCCGCGTCCCTCAACTTCGGCTCCCCGCCGCCAGAAAAGTTTGACGGCTCTCCTAAGACGCCTGAAACCCCTGTCCTCCGCCCTACGCCCAAATGCCTTTTAATTAACACGCACAATGGGATGCTCTGTGCCGTAGAAGCCTCGTAAGTCAAAAGAACCTTGCAGTTATCTGGAAGGTGGCTATATAAGAATACGTTGCTATTAAGGTGCTCTTCCGTGCCTGTATTACTCACAGGTTACGGCTATTTTTCCCTGCTCCAGTAACCTGTTGTATCTGTACCTGATGCTAACCACGCACTGTTGAAACCTTCCTCATCTGTTACAGAGGCTGGTAACAGTCTGTGCTGATAGGGGAAGGCGATTCACGCTGGTTGTTGAGCAGGATTTTTGGGGAGGCTGAAGGTGTTAGGCACGCTGCAGATCTAAGCTGCTCGATTACCGTGCAGAAGGTGGCTGTACAGTCATCTCTGAAATTTTAACAACTCGGTCCATGTGCACTGTGTTCAGGTGGATGGATGAAGAGACAGGGTATGGATGTTTGCACACTTGGTAAAGACTTTATATTTTGAAAGGTGGTTCCTGTTTAATATATGAACGTTGCATAATATCTTCGAGTTTGCAATAGTTGGCTACAAAGACTTATGGTGCTATTTTTAAACTCAGTAAAAGGGTGGTAAAATCTGACTGTGTGCGTTTTAAATTACAAACATGCTTGTTCTTGTTAGGACAGAGTTTTTTTCCTTTTGGGGTGGCAGTTTTTATTGCTGTTGCCAAAGCTATCTCTGATGCTTTATTTTCTTTAAGAAGGTGGTCCAGTTTCATCACAGAAGTGCTCAATTGCCAGAGGAAAATGCTGTCAGTCTGTCAAAAGTCTCGCTAATTGATCTTTACTTACTGGGGACCAGCGACAGCAGAACAAAATCCAGGCACTGAAACAGAGACTGGGTTAAGCTAAAAAAGAAAAAGTGTCTCTTTGGATGTGAATTTGACTGCAGCCTTCAAGTGCAGAACAGACATTTCAGTAGGGCCATATGCTTTGCCAGCTTCTCCAGAAGCAGTGGCCAGGGAACTGATTTCTGACCTCCAAATCTCCCCCCGTTTTATATCTTTTTCAGCCCTAAGCACAGAATCGGCAGCTGTCAAATCATATGGTGCTTCTCTGCTGTGGACAAATGTCAAATACTGATCGTAAAATTGATTTTCACCCTGCCTTTTAACTAGGCATAAAGAACCTCTGTTTAGAGAGGAAGGATAGTTTGCTAACACCCACGATATTTAGGTTTCAGGTAAAGTTCTTATATTCTGTTTTGTAGAATTGGTTTCTGAACACTCACAGACAAAACGATCCACTTTTTAAGATAGTAGTAATGCAGCTTTTTAGTTTAGGGAAGATTTTTCAGTTTTTGGAACCAAAGCCAATAGGCAAAACAAGAATCATATCTTCTACATATATACATATCCTAGACGTACATAAACCTTTGGTGTAGAGGAAATAAGATTATGGAAGCAAAAGAGCCTTTTGTCTGAATAATAATGTTAGTTAATTCCTTAGCATGCACTGCGTTGAGAGACAATTATTCTGATTTGAATTTTTGCTCCATTTAACCTGATTTCCAAAAAATCAATATTGTAAGATCTTGCTGCTTTAGAACATACTCACAGTGAGAAGGAGAGGCTTAATGAGAACATGTGAATCATCAAGTAGATTGCCTACAGGTACCTAAGTTATGCCCACCGCTATATTTTTCACTAAGGTACTTGAGTATCAATCCTAGAAACATTTCATGCCAAGTAATGCATCAGGAAAAAAAAAACCAAACACCAACATTCGAGCTTATGGAGTGATATCACTCCTAAAAGTATTCTCTCTGAAATGCTACTTCTGGGAATTATGATTTAGCGAAATATAATTGAAGAGTCTTTGTAGAGTTGTAACAAGCCTCAAAATTTCTCTTATCCAAGAATTTTACTTTTGCAAAGCTGAGGATTTCTTTTAACCTGGCTGTACATCATGGTCGATGTCTTTGATCGTGCCTGTCCACCAATTTTGGCCAAACTTGTCACCACTTGCCAGAGGAGTGAATGTAGTTAACACTCTGGAAGTAATTACTCTTAAAAGGTGGTTAAATATGTGAAATATTCCTAGATAGCCTTTATTTCGTAATGCATTTTCCTAACAAGGTCTGCAAACAAAATAAAATCCCTTTAGGTGTTGATCGTGACAGTTATACGGTGCTCTGCGTGGGAAGTTCTTTGCAATGGGGACAAGGTATTGGTGTGTTATGCTGTGTTACCTAAAATTCTGTGGCTTTTAAGTCCATATTACTGTAAAAACATAGTTCTAGGTACTCACTGTGATCCTAGTCCAGATGGAGTTGTGGTGTAGTTTCAGATGTCCAGTTTTATCCAGATGAATGCATATGCCAACAGTTACACTGTGACGTCCAGGTATATGTCAGTGCAAAGTGGTAGTTTTAGGTGTGGCCCTTTTGTAATAAAATCAGCATTGGATTTTCTGAAATCATGAAACAAGCAAACTCCGTTCAAATGCATCAGTGTGTGATGATCAGTATCTGTTTTTTTTTAAAAAAATCAACTGCAGTCCTCTTTTTAATTCTTTATTTCAAGAACCCCCTAATTCTAGGAAGTTGAATTACTCGAATATTCAAATTAATCATTTTAATTAACTCAGATGCTATGCTGATTTGTTTATAATATATTATAGCATAGCATATTAATGCCTTTCATGGTAACTCTTGGCCTCTCTTCTTCTATCTCCCTCCCATGTAATTCTTTTCTGATCCTACTTCAAAGTCCCTCAGTCCCCAGAAATCATTAGATTCAATTTTTATTGCTATTTTCTCATCATAAAGCTTCCTGTGTTGTGTCATAGGAACAGTCATAGCAAATCAGATCAGTAAATTATACGAGATGTTTCAAAGAAAATGTAATGAAACCTTGCATCAAGCAACTACAGACTACCTTGTGGAGGGAGAAGATGTCTTACCCTGGATGAATTCTTCCCTATTCCCCATTATTATCTTCCTCCTGTTCTTGCCTTCTTATGCATCATCTGTCAATGCAGGTCCTAACAACCTGACACATTTTAAATGAAAACGGTTCTCCTCTTGATTCTTTTCTTCGTCTCTTTCACTTGCATTTAGATTTCCTCTGTGCCCTGGTACTGTTACGTGCTCCCCCCTTCCAAATCTAAAGGCTTCATCATCTCAGGAGTGCTTGGCTCCAGCTGGTCGGGTTGCATTGCTGAAGGTAAAACTGCAGGCGTGGGGTTAGGGACAGGCTTGTTCAGTTTTCCTTCTGTATTGACTGCAGTTGATTTTAACGTGAATTTTAGAGTAATGTGCATGTGGTGACGCCAGAATATCAGCTTAGTTATTTGGCCCTAGCACTGACTGTTGTCCTTTCTGGATCTCCAGCTATCTTTTCAGTTGCATAGCACCATCCCCTCACTGCCTGTCTTGTGGTAATGAGGAATGAAAAGAATAGCCAAAGATTTATTCTCAGCAGATTAATCACACTGCCCTCTGCTGCTCTCTTTCAGCTGAGCTGATTTGTCACAATTCATACTGTGTTTACCTGTTCTTCAAATAAACATTTTGCGACAGCGTATTTCCCAGTACTGGCTTGCAAGAATACTTTGTAAGCGATAAACAAACAAAATTTATATCCCTTGCTTACTTAAATAGTAACAATAACCATTCATTGTAGAGGCATGGAAGGTTTTACTCTCTGCTGGCAGCATCCCTAGAAGGCAGATCCAATGTGGCAGCAGTTCGGTGGAGCATATACAAATGAAGATGAGATGAAATCAAACTCCATTCATCGGACTTTCTCATGGTCCTCAGCAAGAGGTCGTATTTTCACTCCTGATGTGGTAACCTCGATTCAGTGTTGTACTCCTTACCGACAAAAATAAATTTTAATAGTCCTTCACTAAAGAAAGCCCTTCAAGTTTCAGCTGTTACTTTTCTTGTGGTTCTTCTCTGCTCTTCGGGTTTATTTTTCATTGTCCTGACTCTATCAGTAATAGGTGATCTTGCATGCTCTTCTCTTCCAGAGGCATTTATTTGCCGCTTGGGTATTACACATCGTCAGCATATATAGTTTATGATCATTGTATTTTACATTTTCCTAGAGTGTAAAATCCCTCTGGAACAATTCAGCAGTTTCAGTCCTAACTTATCTGAGTATCTGGTAACGACAGAGACAATCTAGAGACGATCTGTTTTTGTCTCGCGGTTTATCATTACAAACTGTTATGGATGAAAAGTTCCTGTACTCTTCCAAGGCTGGCTTTTCTGAAGTCTCAGTGACTTTTCTTCTGCTTCTTTTACTCAGTTCTTTTCTGCGCTGAGGTAGAAGAGATTCAAAATAACACAAAGTAACCAAAATCAGCCTTCCTGCCCTCCAAGGGCTTGCCTTGGTCTCTGTCGACAGGGCAGCAGACCCTTAGCAGAGGGAAGCTTCCCCATAGTTGGCTGTTGCTCTCTGCAAATACCTTTCTGTCATAGAGTCAGATCTCTTTTTCTGTTTGCTTGTCTAAGAGAAATACAGAAATCCGTGGAGAGCAGGTGGGGAGGAGCAGGCACATGGCCTACAACTGTAGTTGCCAATCTTAAAAGGCTGCAGGAGGCACAGTGGGGTTTGGGCATGAGCTTCAACACTTACTGCTGTTGTGTGCTCCTGTTTTGCTGAGTTGCGAGCAGACATCTTCATCGCTGGTGTTACAGGGAGATGTGCAGCAGATTTGCACTGAGGTGGGTTCCCAAGCCACTGGGGAGAAGGAGAGCAGGCCAAATCCCCTACTTCTTGTCTGGTGGGTGGAAACTGCCAGGTGACTTGGTCTGAGGCCAGGGCAAGAGTACTGGGATATGGCTTAGAAGTGTAGGAACTGGTGAGAACTGGGATGTTTCTAGCTGCAGTACTGGCAAGGCTTTATCACAGGCCAGCAGAAAAGAACATCAAAGATTTAACCCTGTTACAGATTTCTCAGCAGAAATGGGTTTTCTTTTTTAATGGGGGAAAATGGAGCATCTGTCAAATACTTATTTTTGGATTATGTATGCAAGTTTGGATAAATAAATTATTTGTGGGTTAGGGAGGTGGTTTTTTTGTTTGGATGGATTTTTTTTTGATGTAGGTGGAAGATTTTATAAAAGGACTGGGTGGAAGATTTTATAAAAGGACTGTGGAATGGACTTAGCAGACTCAGCATTGTAGCTTGTGTGAACTCCATGACTGTACATGGAGATCCTCACTTTGACAGGATTCCTGAAAGGAAGTCTTGTCTTTTCTGAATTGTGTCCTGATAGCAAATGGTGTGTGTTTGAAGAAATTCAGGTTTTGAGACCTAACCTTGGGATTCTTCTCTGCTATGGGGACATGAGTCTGTGCTCCTCAGACAATTTATTCACTGAAGGTATGTCACAGGGCTGAGCGCTTGTCACAGAGCTGCACTGGTGTTGATCGTGTAGGCTTACCTGAAACCCTGGCCCTGAGACAGAGGCAAGCCAGGATATATTGCTATGTCCAATATTGCCCCGTTGCCCCTGTTCCCATCATGGAATGGAGCTGTGGAGTGCTGGGAAGCTCGTCACCAAGGTCTGCGTACATCTTCCAGCCCTTGCTTGTACTGTCAGAAGGCTGACCACCCCTCGGTTATGAGATTAGTGTGATTTGTGGTGCAAAGATCAGAAATATTCATGTCTCTTTCTCTAGCTGACCCTTTATATCCAAAGACATCCAGTTTGTGTTGCTTGAGCGTGGATATGGGGGTTTACAGTTACGCAGCTGATGCTGGAGGCTGCACCACCTGCTAGCTGGAGGGTGTCGTTTCTGAGGGGTGGCAAGCCTGGCCATTGCCCAGAGAGGGCTCAGGAGGTCTGACCTACAGGAACATTCTGTTGCCTCGTTGTAAGGAATTGATTAAAGTGGCAACTACTTGTTTTTCTAAGAGGTGGATGGAGCTGGATGTACATGTTCTGCACCATCCTGGCATGCTATTCTTTGTCTGGGACATGGGCATTTTGAAATATCTTTTAAAGTTTTTGCATGGGAAAGAAAAATGCTTAGTGCACTCTTTCATTTCTGACTTTTCTAGCAATTCTCTAATCCTTCAGGGGGTTGCTTGTTTCCTTTACCTTTAGGTATTCTTTTGATCCTTGTAATTGGTCATTTGTTCATCTGAGATGGTGAAGCCTCATTCCAGCTTTGAATTTTTATTTTCTGTTTTTGTTCTCTCCAGTTCCTTTCCTGCATCATTATTTCTGTTTTGAGACCTGACTCCAGATCAGTGCTTAAATCTTCTGCACCTTTCCTTTATTCTTTGAATGAGGCCAATAGGATAGTTTTGAAGGGTTCATGTTTGCCACTAACTATGGTATCAGTCTCAATGACTGATGCTATTTTACCCACTAAAATTAGTAAATGTTCAGACTCAACCCTGTGTATACTGTTTTTCTCTGCTTTGATGTAAAATACCATTGGAGTGGTTACTGGTGAAGGGCATTTTAAGACTTTTACTGAAGATCAGTTCCCTGGTTGTAGGTAGTTGGTCATTTTAAATGTTTTATAATCCCTCTTCTAGATGATAGTATTTTGCCTACAGGGATAAACCATGCCTTCTGCTTGTCGTGTGTGTTAGAGGATTAAATCTTACGGGTGCATGCTTTTCATGTGTTGAGGCAGAACCTCATTAAAATTAAAGGGTTTTACTGAGCAACATTGATCTCATCTGTTTGCAATAATGGGTAATTGTATATGAAACTGTTAATTATCAGGAAAGTGCTATGCATGCCTCTAATGCTTCATATGATTCCCATATTTTGTTTGATTAGATGGGCTGAATAAAGGTTGCACAATGTACTTTCACATCAGAGTTGGAAAGCACAGTCTTTCTTTGCTTTATTAAGACTTTTTTGATGAAATGTTTTTTATGAGATTACTTTGGTAGGGCTTTCTTTGTGTTTTTTTAAGACAATACCATTGTCTGCCAGGTATTTTAAGAAGCTGTAGAACATAAGGGCATGTGTTGTGCTTCTTGTCTCTGGCAACTCAGCCGATTTTAAAACAACTTCACATGTCTGACTAATAAACCAAGCTACAGCTTTGATCTTGTAAACACTTACATGTATACATAATTTTACTTGTGTAAGATGTTCTGCTGAAATCCAGTCAGAATGTTCCTGTTGGCAAACTTTTTATATAAACAGGCTTGTTCGCAGTGCCAGAGTCGGTTGTATTACAGTTAGCTGGGGCAAATGATGGTATGCCATGGGCAGCCAGTTATGCTAGGTTTCGAGGTTGTTACGATTGGGCACAGGGGTGCAGAGACTTTTGGTCCCCTATGGTTCCTCTGTTAGGTAGAGGTATAGGTTGAGAAAGACTGCCCCGTGTTGCTGCTTTTACTGGCCAATGTCCGCACATCATGATTCAGCCCTTTATTTTTAGCTACCTAATTGCAGCCAACTGCTGCACAGAACACAGATAAGGCAGCTAATTTTAATATGAAAATCACAGTAACATATTGAGTTCATTGTGAAAAAAATTTCTTTTTTGTTTTCCAGAATTGAAAGTAACTGGTAGGCTTTTTTTTTTTTGTACAAAGGTCTTGTTCTCGCATTAAGCTCTTATGGAAAAAATACACTCAAAGAAGCAAAACATAATGAATATGACAGGATGAGTATTCATGATTCTCCATGTGACAGAGATGTTTAATCATTTTTTAAAATATGTAAGAATCTGTTTTGTTTATGGAAGACATCTCATTTTTAGAAGAAAGTTTCAGGCATTTCTGACTGTGGGAATAAGTTTGAAAGGCCTGGAAGACAAATGTAATCCTAGATTAGCATCCTTTAAAATAATGAGAAGAGTCATCAAATCTCACTTTTCCCATGTGCTGAAATTGTCCCCCTTTCCTCTAATTCAGAGTTGTTGTGTGCACAAAAGCAGCGGTAAAACTGACTTTCCCTACATTGTGTAGCCATGGCCTGCCATCACATCAACTGTTTTTTTGTGTTTAAAGTTAGTGTTTAGCTTGTGCTCCTGAATAGTTTTCACTTTTTATAAGACTTTGAACAAAAATGTACATGCTGCTATGCACATACACAGAAAAAAAGAACTGAAAAATCAAAGTAAGTTTCAGTTTGAGCTGGATTTGCCATGTGATGTTGCCCCAAATAAATGCTTTTAGGTGTTGCTATGCAGGTAGAGAAGTGTGCATTTTATCTGTGCTTGTAACGCGTTTTTATTCTGCTCATTTGTTTTATCCTCATCACTCTAGACACGGTCCCTCTTCTGCCTTTGTAGTAATTTTTTGTGTTATAAAACTGAACAGTATGATTCTGTAAATAAAATAAATATTGTAGAAACTGGGTACAAATACAAGAATATGTTTGTGAAAGAGAATATGTGTACATTTTTTCTAGTATCTCCTTGGGGATTACAAAATAGTATACTGTACATTATTTATGAAATTGCCTAGATAGTGTGATCTTTATGTAGATGCTTTATATTCTTGAGCTGCTATGTGAATGTTTTGGATTCTTTATTTTTTTGTAAGTATATTCCCATATTCTTCCACAAAAATTGGAGAAAAGAGGGTCAGAATGTTGGCAGATAACTACAGTCAGTCATGTCAGTAAGAACCATTTTTAAGAGGTAAATTTTGATTTCAAGATGTTGTTTTATTTGAAGACTACTGACGTCAAAGATACTTGTTATGTATTTTACATACCTTAATATTATATTATATTAAGTGGAATACTGTATTATATTGGGTGGAAAAAGATGGTTCTCATAGAACTGTCTATTCTAACAGTAACTGGAAAATGTTTTGAATAATTTGCTGGTAACGGTGGTTCCGATCTACTTTTTATTCTTATAGATCTATGAAGACCCTTCTATTATCAAAAAGTTCTTCTGTTGTCAAAGACCCTTTTAGAAATGCAACCATGTAAAGTAATTTCTCATTCAATTTTCATTTTACATTTTGTGACATACTGGGTTACGGTTCTAGACTCAGGAGAAGGTCATATTTTCATCCCCATAATGTGTAGCTGATTTTTATATAGTTCTGCCCAACCAGCGTGTGTAGTATCAGTTCATGTGCCTTTCAGAAACTTATTACATGGCTTTTTTATAGTTTTGTAAAAATCATATGAATTTGGCAAAATAACTTTCCCATAAATCTGTATTTTGGGGGAAAGTCATTGCTTTTCTTGTAAGTCATTGTTAGTTCAGTGACATAACAGATATTAAATTATTTTTGCTGAGAATTAGTGTCAGGCTGACAGATCTATTGTTACTTGAGTCATTCTTTCTAAAAGATTGGTATAATATTAGATTTCAACCAGTGCTTTAAACTTCCCCAGAGCCAACACTTAATGGTCCAGATAAAGCCTGAGATTGTTCTCGTGCATCTCGTGGCGGCAAGTTACCTGGATTTGTCAATTTGACAAATGATCTGAAGTTAGTAGTGGTTATCTGTCGTCCTCCTCGATTGCTCTTAGATTGCAAAATATTCCGTCATATTTACCATACGATGGTACCATATGCTAAGAGCTGCAGCTCAGATTTTGAAGTCATGATCCTAAAAATCTGCCAGTATGAGATTTTAAGCAGGCCTCCGAGCCTGCGCTGGAGCCCACCCTTCCCTACTATGAGAACCGATGGGACGCAGCCCCAAAGCTCAGCGTGGTGCTCTGAAGGTCGCCCGAGCCCAGAGAAGGACACGCTTTATTCACCCAAGCAGAGTTTTATCCCCGGGTTTGCTGTATCAGGGCCAGGTTGTTGTGTTGTAACACATGCCCAGCCACGTCCTCCAGTAAGCTGATGATAATTTTCTCATCGTGCCTAACCCCAGGACTGACAGCGGCTCAGGGCCAAAACCAACAGCAGGATGCAGATGCATGGACTTGGAATTCTAGGAAATAATAGTGGATAAGTAATATAATTTATTAGTGTAATGTTTTGAGATATCAGCACACTAGTGCCTTATTATCAAAAGGGTTTTTTTTTGGTTGTTGTATATTTTAAGGAGAACAATGAGATTTCTGTAAAGGATTTTTTATTCTTGGGAGAAGAATTGTGAGATCGTATGGGGGAGGATATGAAATTACTCTCTGAAAATTTAGCATGTAGGTGATGGAGGCTGGTGTTTGGTTTTGTGTTGGTTTTTTTTTCCCCTGAGTTATTGTGGAACTCGAAAGTTCAGTGCTGAATGCAAGATGAGAGCTAAGATTGGGAATAGGCCAAGGCAGACCTTGAACGTGAAGACAAAGACCCTGTTTATTTCAGGGAACTGTGGGAGGTATTTAAAGTCAGGAGACGTGATCCAGAGAGATGGATTAGTAAAATGACCTTTACAGCAGCATGATGAGTGAGGAAAAAAATTGCATTTATCAACCTCAAGGAAAATAATGTTTGAAGTAGTCAAGACATGAGTTTGATGTAAGTTTAGATTAATTTAAACAATGTGACTAGATAGGAAGGACTGTCTCCTAATGTAGTTGTGCAGAACAAATCTGCAAGATTTTGCTATATCTGGGAGGGACGCCCTGGGAAGGGTCCGAGGTGTTGTCATGGCATGATTTACAGTCACCACAAAAATAAGTGGTTGCAAATAGCATAGTTTTAAACTTTCATGTTTTTTGAAATTTGTTTTATGATATTTATTGATGGTCCATATTCATCGCGCAGAACAAACAGCTTTTTTTGGGGGGGTTGGGCCATTTGCTGTGTTTCTAAACCATAATTTAATCATTTTTTCTTCAGCCAACCATTGCTTTCTCCTGGTGTCTTTTTGATTTCCAAATAGACAAAAATGATCCCTTGCTTTTTAGTTGTATATTATCCCTTTTCCAGTTACATGTTTAGTCCTTTTTTTTTATTGTTATACTGCTTTTACTTACTTCAACTTTTTGAAAAAAAATTATTATTATAAATTCTTCCTCGGTTGTAAGATTGTATCTGAATCAACAAGTTGCTGGTCACTTCTTGCTGTGTAATGTTCCCTCAGCTGACTTGGCTGATAGCTGTGACGTACTGGAGAATGCTCCAGTATCTCCTTTCCTAGCTTGTTTATTTAAAGTAGCTGCAAAACAAACTGTAGTTTTTAATCATTGAGACTTGCGTGAATAATACTACAACTATACAGGTCTATAAATGCTTCTCCAAACCTGAATCTGAGAAAAACCCCAAAATGTTCAGGGCTCAATTGGCCAAGCCTAGTTGCGTTGGTGAGCACTTGCACACGTAGTCCCATCAGTTACTTATGCAATATGTGCTTATTAATTGGCACGAAGCTGATCGTCTAAATCCCTGCTGGCCTAGAAGACGTTGGTGATGCTTGCACCAAAATCTTTCTGGGCAACACAAACTAATGCTCTTCCTCTAATCTTTTTTTTTACAGTCTTACGGTAAAGGGGCAAGAAGAAAAAACCGATTTAAAGGATCAGATGGGAGTACGTCTTCTGACACTACCTCTAACAGTTTCGTACGCCAGGTATGTTTTTCAGCTTTTAAAAGACTGGATGGCTTGCTGATGTTAATGTTCAAGTAATTATTTTTTCTTGGTAAGTTATCGAATCAAAGAGTGATACTGTAGCGTGAGAAATAGCAGAAGTCTCTGCCGGAACAATGAAAAATATTTGGTTGCTATTGTTTTGATCTTGGCAGAAAAATATTTTTAAATTTCTTATTCATTTCCATGTATAGTAGTTTTCATTATTTTTGTTAGTCTACTGCCATCAGGTGATTAAAGCTGGAGGAGGAGGCGGAGTCTGATGGGAGCACCTAAAGTGGCAACATTTGGGAGAAAGCATCAAAACCCTACCAGTCCTCAGGGTTTTCCTGCTTAAAATAGTGCTGTGCGAGGCAGTGTTAACTTAGATGCTTTCCTCCCACATCCCAGTGTTATTGGAAGGCATGGGTTGGAGGGGAAATCCCTGGCCGCATTTGTCCCCATCGCACTGATGCTGAAAGGCCTGTAGAGGATGGAGCGGTGCCGTAGGCTCCCGTGACCTGCGCCTACATGTCTCTCCCTTGAAGGGGGACACCCAAGTGGAGCCTCATGGGGATCCCAGACCTGTCTGGGTGCTTGGAGGACAGCTCAATCTGGCCAACAGAGGTGACAAAAAATGTAGGGAAGGGTATCCAGAGCCCAGTGTGGTCTTTGGCTGCAGAACAGTGCTACTGAAGCTGTGCTTTTGTGGAAGGAGAGTGAGTTTCAGTGTGCTTATTGTTGACACAACTTGGAGAGCATGAAGGGTACCCAGGGCATCACAGTAACTGCGCCTGTGCAGAGTCTGAAATACAGTTCTTCATGCCCTGCTGATTTAAGCTGTGGTTTTGCAAATGCAGACTTTGCCATCTTTTTTGGAGGCATTCTGGAATTTGGGAGGTTTCTTTGCAAAGTTTTTGGTTTTGCCATAAGCAGGCATCAGACCTCCTTCTCTACCGGCTTGTCTTGCACGTTCCTCCATCTCAAAACATTTAATGGCTCCACTGCTGTTGCATTGGTTGTATCAGTACACATCTTTTGTTTGCAAAATTCTTCTGCCTTGTCCTGCTGTGATCATGTTAGCAGGTTTTATAATAGGCTGTGGATTTGATAAAGTCAGGCCGCTATTACATTTCAGTGTCTGTTGGACATAGGCATGAAATATTAATTAATCATGGGATTTTTTTTTTCAGTGGCAGTGAACAATATGAAGGTGGAAACCCTGGATCAATAAATTACTTATTTGTGATATTTTGCCCTGTTTAAAAATACTCTGAAAAAAACAGTCCAAGTAGTGTTTGGGAGCAGCAACAGGATTTCCCAGTTCCAAGGAATCTTTGTAAAAAAAATCTGTGTTGCTGTTTTCCTTAGCTCCTCGTGGATGTTGAATTCAGTCTGGAACATTTTTAGCAGAGTATGAGTGTTTATTTTACACTGGCTGCACACAGTGCTTTGCCTTTCTTGTTTACCTAAATGAAGTCTGAAATTGGTCTCTAGTATCTCTTCTTGCTGTCATGAGGGGAAGCAGGGAAAAGAGGATGTAGCACAAGGAGGTGGATCATCAGACTAAATATAGGTGTTGAGGTGGACTCCTGTAGTCAGTGGAGATCTGTTGGGCTCTATAGACTGTGGGGCATGATTTATCAAATCTTCAAAACAGACATATAAAACAGGGTTGGTGAGCTACAGTCAAAAACTGTTTATATCTCTGCCAGGACTGCAGAGGGAGCATAGAGTGTGACTACCTCAAGTGTAGATTTTTACAGAAGAGATTTATATTTTTCCCTGAAATAAATCCAAATTTAGTAGTTACTCAAGTGATATGACTTAAAGTCAAATGACTTAAAGGTGAAATAGGCTTCTACGAAAAAACAGGTTTAATAGATTCAGCAGTAGATTGCTGAAGCAAAACTCAGTTTTGAAACGGTATTGTCACTGAAGATAATGAAGGGATGTCAATCGATAAATATGTTATGTGAGATTGTCCAAAATAAGTTTTAGAAAAGAAGATCATCACAAAACATTCCTAGTAAGTAATATACAGGCAGAGCTGTTCGAGTGGTAGCAGATGTATGAGAGAAGTGTCTCTTCACAGTTGCTGCTGAGAGGTTTACTTCAGAGCTTGGACTGCATCTTCAACAGGCTTTCCTGCTCTGATTCTCCTCCTGGGACAGCTTGTTTTTCTCCTGCATTATGGAAGAATTGCCACCAGTGTGACCAGGGTGCCCAGTGCCCCAGATATTAAACAGAACGGGTGCAGTCACTTTCTGCTAGCTCAGCTGCTGTGTCCTTCCCAGAAACTACCTCAGTGCTGTGTATTTCTTGTCTCTGTCTTTCTTGGAGGATATTTTACACAGTATAAATGAACATAATTGTTTTGCCAGAATTAGTCATTTGTAGGAGAAAAGGTGACTCCAAAAATTTGGTGTTTCTCCTGAGATGGGTGAAAGCTGCAGAAAAGCAGAGTGGACAAATGAATCCAAACCCAGTAGAATCAATGATGTACTCATTTATTTTCCGTTACTTTATTTTACTGCTATCTTAAAACTGGGAAGTCAATTTTTGCTTGGAAAGAGGTTTTGGGTTTTTTTGGCAGTGGTTTTGATCTAGCCGTGGGATACACACAACCTGTTTGTTTCAGCGATGCTTATGATGCCTATAGCTGCCTTTTTTTTCCTCCGACTTCCTTTTTTCCCCCCTCGCTTCCTGTCTCCTTTCACATTTACGTCTTAACTTGTCCTGCAACTTTTATGTGCATCTCTACAAGTACTCCCTTCTGCACTCAAGAAGGAATCCTGGGATTGTCCTGAACATTTGCTGAGGTCTGCCTACGTTCCTCGTAAAGAAGAAAAAATGTTTGGAAGGTGCTTTTGCGTCATATTTAGCTGGCCTGTCCTTAAACTGGGAGAGCTGCGAGAGGGGTGCAGGTTCTTGTCGTAAGCATCGATGGAAAGTGGACATTTCCTAACAGAGAAAAATATTGGTGCTGGATAAAAGAAGACAAATATGTCTAGTCCTAAAGAACGTTATGCATGTGGAAGGCAGTGGAGGTATTGTGCAAGAGCAAGGATATAGGATTCTGTCGTTTGAATCCACAGAGCTGCTGGCCATTTAAATTAAAGCTGCTGCGGGAGGGAGGGAGTTAGTATCTATTACTTACATTGACAAAGCTTTATTGCGTCTGCATTTTGCTATTTCCTTAAGGACATATGCACCTCTGGCTCCGATATGTACCTGGCAAGTTTCCTGCAATGCATACCAAATGCTACAGTACTAAAAATAATGCCAACTTAGTTTTATTTGAATGAGAGAGAACAAAGTAACATTTTATTCAAATTGCTTGAAAATTCCTGCTGTTGTATAAGGAGAATGAAATGCACTCTGCACAGTCCTGTATGCAATAATCTTTTCCATTTAAATCTGTTTTTCAGAGTGCTGAAATAGAGCAGAGCAATCTATCCAGTATTTTTTCTAATGTACATAAAAGAAGTATTAAACTAAAGCAAGAGCATTTTTATATATATATAAAATACAAAGTTAAACCCCATTCTTTTCAATCCAGTTAAACCTCCTCTGTACTGTGAATTTTATCTATTGATATAGATTTTTATTTCTATTTTTTACTTGTGACACTGTAAAATCTATGAGATTTTAGGAGAATGTTTTGGATCATGTTCTATTTGTTTGTTAAAAAATTGCTTCTTTAGTTTTGTCTCCAGAATATTAGTGATGATATTGAAGCTTAAAAAAATAACAACAACTTGGCCTTCCTTTCACTTGCCAGCAGCTACTGCTTGACTTTTCAATAGCAGGAGAGGGAAGAATTTTTTTCCCCTCTGTTGTGTTGTGAAGTTGTATTGGCAATTAAGCAGTGTATTTGGAAAGCAGAAGCATCATTGCACACCAATCAGCTCCCAACTAACTTTAATCAGTTGTCTTTAGGGAGCTAAAGAACATTGTGTTATGTAGTTTTCATCATCTTTTTTGAGCTTTGGAGTGATAAGCAGCTTGTTCTTAGGGTTACCTAGGAAAGACTGAATTGGATCTGATCTCTACTTGCTGCCATTTTGACTGATGCGTGGTAATGATTTTGTTCCCAAGGGTTTTTTCAAAATATGGATCAGACAAAATATTTTGCAGACAACACTATGGCACTTCCCAGCAACATTATTTTAAGCAAATTGCATGTTCTGATAGCATTACATATTTTGCGGTTGCACTTCTGGACCTGTCTTTGTCAAGGTTTTATTTTAAATCCTAATGATTAATCACAGAGGCATCTAAGTTGCATAGGCAGATTAGATTGTGAAATAGACTGTAGACTATGAACTTGCTTACTGAAATATTTAAGGTTTTACAAACCTGTTTTTTTGCCTTTAAATATTGGCTTGATGCCTATTACACTGTGTTCACTCAAAAACACAGCTATAAATAATTATGTAGGGAATTCATTATTCTTCTACTTTCCTCTAAGGACGTTCGCCTAGCTGTGTAATTACCTATTGAATTTTATGAATGGTAAAACTAAGATTTGCACTAAAAATGATTTGAAAATATTGACTTAGTTTTGCTCATAAACATGCCTCTTAATCTTGAGTTCACCAGAGAACTGGGCCATGTCAGAAATGTATTCCTCTTCTTTTAATTGCTTCCCCCCCCGCCCCCCCCCCCCGATATAGAGCTTAGCTTTGATTTTTTTCTTTTCATAAGGGGAAGAGCTTAGGTACTCAGCTTGTACACGCAGCCTGCCAGTGAGGCAATGCATTTACAGGCTGAGCTGCGAAGAGCTGGTGTAGAGTGGGCACAGGTATTAGCTTTGGTCTTAATGCCCAGTACTAACAATCTTATGCTGAAAACCTGCTTATGCTTTCTCTGCTAGGGCTATTCCTGCTTCTTGAAGACTATGTGTGAACAAGACTGTGGCTAGCCAGAAAATCTAAATAAATAATTAAAAAAAAGCTCATTTGCAAATTAATATATTCTTACAGTCTTTATGTGCCTCTAATTATGAGACATGTTTGGCTTGTAGAGAAAAAAGGAGCTTTTCAGACTTGCCTTTAGCTTTTACACATAAAACGAGTTATGTCAGGAATTTTTAGAGGTATTGTGCAAACACTGATTGTAATACATGAAAATGTACCTGCTGCGTGGCTTAATTTTCTCATCTGTTATTTCTGATGCTAATGTCTGGGCATATTTTGTTAGGTTCAGTTTTTTTCTGATTCTGCTGATTTCACTGAAAGCCACAGCAGTGATGCTTGTGGCCTGTGCTTGCTACTGTGGTTGCACTGAAGCCTTACACAAGTGATATGTGCTAGAACACCTGCTTATTTGAAACACATTAGAACCCCTATTTCGTGGGTTTTTAATTTGATGGAATTGTGGCATCCTGTGTTTTTCACTGTGAATTATAAGGTTTTGAAGGAAATGTATTGCACTTGGATAAAGCCACCTTACACTGGGGTTGGTATATGGAGTATGACGTCTGTACTGCTGTGTTCTTCTGGCGTTAGCGGGAGCCACCAAACTTTGCCATTAAGGCCAGTGTGTGACCTTAAATCATGGGCAGGCAACGTAGTTTCGGGGTGATGTGCTGTTTATATCAAGCAATGTCAATTGTTTTTTAGTCAAATGCAGTGAGTCTGTATCTGTTATGATAGAAAATTAGGTAACGTCTCTAGGAGCAGTACTAGTATGCGAAAGCGACTATTTTTTATGTATTTCTTGTTGTAGGAAGTACACCAAGTTCCCAGCGGAAGAGTGGGTGAAAGGCTTAGAGCAGTGTAGGGATTCGTAAGAATATGTCAGTTCAGCTGTTGATGTAGAGTTTCATTCATGGCTGATATCTCCGTTCGTCAGCTGTGTGGTAAAAACCAGCTAGATGGAGGAGTGGGAGGAGGACAGCTTTTAGAAGAGGCCTGGACTGGGAGTGTGTGGCTGGAAGGAGGAGGGGTGGAGGGAGGAGAAAGGGTCTTTCCCTTCCAGTGGCAGTTGTGAAGCTGCACTTTAGGCTCTGTAGACATGGGAAAATCACATTAGACTCATTGAGCTATAGATTTCCTCAGCTGTAGAAAGGGTTTGAAAAGTCTCCTTTTTTGGCCTGGAGAGAAGAGAACAGATGCCCCTGTAAAGCATGGGATTTTGGCATGCGTGACTGGAGGGGAGATGGCTGAGAAAAACCCAGCGGAAAGGAAGTTCATTTGCGGACTTCAATTCTTTCATGGGCCCTTTTTTGCCTCAAATGGTTTCTAAGAATAGAAATCAAAATGCTGCCATGTGTTTAAAAAAACCACACACCCTCTAACCAAAACAAACAGGCAAAGCATCATAAAACTCTTCTTATACTTCCGTTTACTCTTCTTGTAGCAGGGTGTGAGAAAATTACAGGGGGGAACAACTAAATATAATACTTTATTAAAAACTGAAGGATAGGAGCCCTGTTTGAAGTTACTTTGCATGCAGCTGAAGTCAACACATCCTTTTCTGAGCAGCAGTGTGGGAACTATGAAATTTTGAAGATGGGGTTCATATCTAATGGCTGCTGAGATTGTTGCCAGCACTGCTTTTGAGCTTGCTAAGATGATGAGTGGGTGTTGTGAGGTGTTAGAGAGGACATATGTGGCCTCCTGCGAGAGGATGGAGGGAGACGCGAGCCCTGAGGTGGGAGGTGGCATCCCCACTGGTGGCAGCTGTTGGACCTTCTCCTTTGGCATTCCTATTGCTGCCATCTCACGTGTGCCTCCTGGCTATGGGCTTCTCCTCTGGGTCTATCAGGGAGAGGAGAAATGGGGCTTTCCAGCTGCTCAGGAACTACCACAGCCTGCACTCAAGTTTGGCAGCATCAGATGCGTCCCTTTGTAGTGGAGCATTCGAAGGGCGCGACAGGACTTGTGCATCCCTGAGCCATGTGGGATTTCTGCAGGTGACAGGGCTGCCTCCGTGCTGTGGGGGAGGAGGAGGAGGCAAGGGCTCAGCTGCTCAGGCAGTCAGAGATGTGAGGGGTTTTTTAGCAGTTAAGCAAACGGATGGAGGTAAAGCATCATCTTTGCAAGTTTGCTGAATATACAGCTGGAGACTCTTCCATCATAGTGCATGGCATAGGGAATGAGCAGAAAGGCTTAAGTCTAACTGTGTTTTTAGGCTTTCTCTTTGGCCAAATATCTTCATGACTGGCAATTGACCTCTGGCAGTCTCCGTCTTGCAGTTTTGTGCTAATCAGAGTGTGCTTTGCATGAGCTGAACCTCTCAAAGCCTTACAGCTGTGCCGAGAACCTCCTTGCCAGTATTTGTTGGTCTTCTGGGTGGGGTATAGCCAGAGCTGCAAGAAAAAACTACACAGTTGTAAACAGTTAAGAACAAAATTAGGAATAAAATTGAATGAGAATCAAGTGTTCTGTTTTATTTTGTCCCCTGCTTCTCCCAGGAAATTCACTGCGGTTTCTAGTTCTCATGTGTAGCATTGTCTTACTCAAAATAATAATTTTAAAATCGTGGTGAGATGCAAGGTTTATTATATGCTATCATAGATGTCTTCTAGTTATAGTCAGCACAGACATACAAAGTATCTGCAATGGGACAAGAGTTCTGATGCATATATTTAATTATAGCTAATGAAAAAAATGTCAAAAATAATTTAGGAAGATAAATGCAGTATATTGACAACTTTTTCTTACAGGCCTATTTAGTTGGAATGGATTTGTTTTGCGGTTGGTTTTTTAAATTTTTTTTTTTTAAATGGAGCAGTCCATTGGAAATTTTTTTTAACAAGGCCTTAAAATATGGGGTTTTTTTTGAGAAATAAGGTGGTTTAAGTCACTTGCAAAGTTCAAGTTTATAATTATGTGTGAATGCACCGTAAACATAGCTGCTGATTTAGTTCCTTTTAAGGAAAACTAAATCTGGAATGGTTTTTGTCATTTTAAATATTGCATTCAGGGCTTGCATTTATACTGTATGGTTTTGATTGGGAATGAATGTCAGACACAAGGGAACAGTTTGGTCCTCTGTAAAGCAAATGTCATCTTCCACTCCAAAATGCAAGCGGTTTCAAGGAAAAATAACCGCCGGTTGGCCGATGGGCAGCAAGCTGCTTCAGTTTCTCTTCGGTGCGGAGCCGGGCTGCTCCTAGTCACTGGGAGGGCTCAGGGAGTAAAGGAAGGTACTTTGCAATTAACCAGAGGGATCTACTGAATCTTTTGTCTTTCACGATACCCCATCAGTACGTTCCTGCTCAAACTCAGGAGTGTCATACCTCACTAAGTAGATATATTACAACATATACAAGTGCCATTTCTGTCCAGTTAGTCATGAAGTTGCCAGTTTTATGGGCAGTCGCAGCAGAGAGCTATCTTCTCTTGGGCTATGTATTTAGACAGTACTTCCAACACTGATTATATATTTCTGTATATTTGAATGTTGCTTTTTTCACCTGATCTCACTCAGACTTTTATGTGAATATCAGGTTCATTGAAAAGCTTTATGCTCTACTACTTCTAAAATGAATTGTAAATTTTCAAACAAATTTACAGTAAAGCTTTTTTCTGGTCATTGAATTAGAGTGTGACATCCATGTCAGCACAATTGTGCACATTTTTTTCATTGATGGCCACATAACATTTTAGTTCCCAAATATGACTGGCCTGAAAAATAGTAGGACCTGAAACAGTCCTAGGTATATGAAAAACTGGAAAGCTACCTTTCCTTAAAATCTGATATTGTGGGATATCTGAATTCCTCCACCTCTGCCAAAGGAGGTAATTAATAATCCTGCTGAGATGCATAGTGTTAATTCTAAGCTCCGCATAAACCTGTAGCCTCCTATATGATAAATGATTGTCATCAGATGGTTTACCCATAGGATAATCAAGTCTTGGGTAGGGAAGAGAACTGATTCTTGAAAATGAGTGAGGAGCTGAAAGAGGGCAGGATGGGTGAAGTGAAAAAAGGAGAAATATATCTATATATACCTTTGATGTCTTTCCTCCTATTGCCTCCAGTGATATTTTTGAGTTTTCAGTTGTTTTGCAGATTGAACCGGAAAGTATTTCTGAAATCTGGGAAGACTGTTACAGGATGAAAACTAGCTAAGTCAGCATAAAAGCAGAAGTCTTGAGATGCTATGTCTTTTGTGTTAGAAATACAGTTTTAAGCCATAGTTGACCAGTTGGCTCTCAAATGGCTTATCAGATGCTTCTTTTGGAGGAACTGAGTTGAAGGGAGGTGCCGTTGTTCCTGTAGAAAGCATGGCTAGTTGGGTTTATTTTTCCTACAAACTATGAAAATGACAGTATATATTCAGTAATCTCCCCTTACTACTTTTCTAAAAACATGTTATTGCATGCATAACTCTTTGAAAAATAAATCATTCTTTGTCCACCTTCTTTGACCTTATTTACTTTTTAGGAATTCTTTTGAAAGAGAAATGTGTCAAGGAAATATTTGCTTATAATAAGAAAAGATTAAAGATTATTTCAGCCTTGTCCTTGAAATAATTGCCGAGGAAATTGCCAGTTAGTAATAGAGTATAATCAGAAGTTGGTTGGTTTTACACATCTCTTCCGAACATTAGCTACAATTTATCCATCATCTGCCATTTAAAGTGAAATGGAAATAAGATGCTTTCCTAATCTGCTTGTATTGTTAAATAACGCGCTAAAATAATATGTTAAAATAAAATTTCTCATGCTTATGAGAAATAACATTTGCTCAAACTCCATCAGCAGTTTGAAGATATCGAAGGGTAAAATTTGCAAAATCTTCATGTTTCTGTTATTATCTGAGAAAAGTGAGCAGTATTTAAAATGCTGTTACGGACATGACAAAGAAATGAAAGCACATTAATAGATTTGACCAACTATGCTGTTACTATACTTTGAAATCTGAATGTAGAAAATGAGTCAACACCTTACATAATAAATAAGTGTGGTGATAAAGTGTGGTGTTGAGATAAAGCCTCCGAATGAAATGACACAGCCAAGTGGAACAGAGACAGCACCAGTTTGAGGCCTAAGAAGCAGTGATTCACTGGAGATAGTCTGGAAGAATTGGCAGTGTGCTGTGTGCTTTTTTTATGGAAATGACTTAACTGTGGAAGGTTTAAGATTTTTCTAATCTTATTTGATTAATTGCTTATAAGCAAGAGCTACTTAGACCAGTACTTAAATTTTTTGCACGGTGTTCAGCCTACGTGTGATATTTATTTACTTTAGAAAGACTGCATGCAATTTAAAATAACTTGAATTTGCATTGCTAGGTAAAATATTGCTGAAGGTTTTGAAGAGAGAAACTGCTTGAAGGTTATAATGCTCTGTCAGCAGTTTTGCAGAAAATTTTGGGATTACCTCCCATAGGTAGTGTTTGAATTTAAAGAACACCAGTGTACATTAGCAGTACGCAGTTCTTATTTGAACAACCGCTTATTTCGAAGTGCATGCTTTGCCATTCTCTCAGCAGTGCAGCCCTGACTAGCTACAGCAGTTGAAGCCAATCACTCTGCCAGAGTGTCCTTGTGATAGACAGTGGGCTTGCGCCAACCAGTCAGCCACAGATTAGGTCCTTCTCTCTTCCTCTGCTCTGAGGCAAATCCGCTAATACCCATTTTGTGATGGTCCGATGCCTCCCTCTCTTTGCATCTGTTTCCTAAAATCCCTAGTTAAACTAGCTAGATGATTTATTAATGCTGTATTAAAGCTTTTGTATTGAAAGTTTTCTGTTTACCACAAAACATGCTCTTTCTTAAACCCGAGTGACTAATTCTAAATCTCTTGGGCTTGGATGGAGGCAAGGGAGAAGTGCTAGTGAAGGGAAACTGTGCAGGGGAACTCCACACATCCAGAAAACCTGTGATCACCAGGTCTGTGTCAAAGCTTGGGGTTCATACAGGCCTGCATCCAAGGTTTTCACTGAGAGATGCAGACCATCTGCTCTGCACTTTGAGGTATCTAATTCCCATGTGCACTAAACTGTAACTTGTAATGAAAAGTATTACCCTCGGGTCCAGGTCTACAAACTCCTGAACAACTGCATGAACCAGCAGGTCTTGTTAGGAGACTACCTGTGAAGAAGATGAATTTAGAGGAGGAGTCCAAAGTAAGACTTTTTTTTTTTTTCAACAGGACAGTGGCTTTCCTTTTCCAGTCCGGCTCAAGAGTCTCATCTCAATCCAGTAGATTCTTTTGTGTTTCTTCATCTCTTTGCTCAACTGTATGTTTTTTTTGCATCTGCCTGAATAGCTTGTCAAATTGACACAACTACCATAAATACTGCAGAAACCCTATGAATAGATTATGTGAGTTACTCTGTCTTGAAAAAGAGCCAAGAAATGTCATCTTTCTTCCAGTGGGACTGGATTCTTTTATTCACACTCACAGCTAGGATCTCTGGTGGCACACTTGAAAATGAACAATATCTAAGCCACAACTTAAAAATGTAACAAAGGATTGAGAAGCAAAGCATATTCCGTACACTGCCTGTATTATATCTCCTAAATGCAGTTTCCTTTATACGCAAATAATACCCATTAACTGTTTATGAGACACAGTCACATTTATTATAAGCCTCTGATGAGAGATATTCCCTAATTTACAATAACTTGTTGAAGTTTTGTTGGTTGACTGTTCTTGAATGAGGAAAATATCTTTTAAATATCTTTTAAAACTTACATATAAGGTTTCTGTAAGTCTGCTTGATGTACATGTCCCATGTTAACTGACGGACTCACGGTCATGATGTGTGGTAAGTTTTGTGGGCTTTATGGATGTCGTACTGACCAACAGGTTCAAGACGCTGTGAGGGACTTGCCATCTCAGCAGGTGAATGAATGCAGAGTGCTCACAAATCTGTGAGGTCAGTGTAAGGATTTATGAGCTATTCTTTACTCCATCAAAGTCTAAACTCCATTTCTAAAAAGAATGGAGTTGTATTACTCAATAGTTATACACTCTTAGCAGGCCACTTTTTTTTTTTTTTTTTTTTTTAAATACCCTCTTGGAACTTGGCAAAGTTTTCTAGAAGGAAGTAGTAAATTTAGAAAAGATAGAAATAATTCCTTTGTTGTCCGCAACTTAGATTTAATCGCTGTTTCAGAGATCCCTGTCCCTTATTTCTGGCAATTAGTTAACTTTCTTCAAGTACTTGTAGACTGTTGTCATCCCAGATCAATGGATATGTGTTATAATTACACTGGGAGACTTCACATACACCCTGCCTATTTCCACCTGTCTTCTTCCATGCATTTTGAAGGACCCATATCTCACAGACTGGTGTCATAAATAATTACTTTATGATACCAAGCGAAAGAGTTGTAATTTAAACACTTATTCATTCCAAAAGAATAAAAAAATGAATAGCATTCATCTCGGACCAAAGAAGTTTTGAAACTTTGTGACAAAATAAAACTCTGTGGTTACATTTGCACTTACAATTCTCTTTCCAGAACCTGGAGACTTCCTCTGAATCTGTTAGGACTGTACTTACAAGTGTTGGTAGTTCTAGAAATCTTACATATTTCCAGTTTGATCATGAACATTTTAAGTAGAAAGGTTTTTTGCTATGGATGTATATATATATAAAAAAATATGTAATTTAGACATATTTTACATGAATCTATAAATCTATATCTCTCTCTGTATATATAATGACCAAACTCCTGGCAGTCTCAGGTACACAGCAGTATCACATTTTATCCTTCCTGCAAATTTTTGCTATTCAGAGTGCAACTCAGAACTTACTTAACTGGTCTCCGTTATATGCCTGAAAGTCAACGGTGGTGAAATCCAGTTCAACGCAACTTCAGAATTTGGTATTTAACCTGGTATTCTTCTTTCTATCAGAAATTGGCTTTCTGCCTTGGCAAGATTCATCATGTCAGTCCAGAGCTAAATCCGTACACCATACTCAGAAAATCCTTTGGTCTCCTTTGACATGTGATGTCATGCACTTTTTGTTATGCTACACCCTGTGCTTTCTCACAAAGCAGGGTCAGCTAAATCTAGGGCTTATTTCCAGCATGCATCCATTGTATCTGCTTTGGAGAACGTCCTGTTAGTTCTTCCAGAAATGGTAAATGGAGCCCAGAAACACAGAAAAATCTGTGTCTTTGGTACTTCATCTCCTGCTCGTAACTGTAGATATGGATGTTTCATTGTTGTGTGGAAGCGCTTGTAGGTGACTTACATTTAGCTGGGAGTTAGTAATCACCAGGGGAAACAGAGATGAAATAATAGTGAAACCCACTGCTGCAGTATTTGCTTGATTAAATGAAAAAGGAGAAGTTCATCCATGGGAACAGGTAGGGTCTGAGGTATTATAATTTCGGCAGATCTTTTCTTCATTTGTGCTTTTCTCACCTCTGCAGAACAAAAGTGCACAGCTTCCCCCCGGCCCCAGTCGGGAAGGGAGTCAGTCCTCTGTGATGGTTCCCTTGGCGTTGCTTTGAACTGGATCTGCTTGTACCGCACTCCTGACTAAAGACTGAAGCATGTTGTTCAGAAGGTGGCATTGATCTGCTCTGTTTGTCTAATTTTTGTGCTGTAAAATACTAACCTGTTCAGGCTTGCCAGTTATGTTGGTTCTTCAGGCCATTTACAAGAAGAGACAGACCTTGGCTGGATGAAATTACTAACTCTGCTGTTTCCAAGGTAGTTTTAATTTTCTATTGTTGGGAAATTTGTGGTCAGTCAGCTTACAATTCTGGATCAATTTACACATCGGAAAAGGAGAGTTCTTCATTTGGACATTGAATTCCTTCCTCTTATTGCCTGACTATTTGGTAGACATCGGGCTTGGGGGGGAAATTCTACTCCTAGTTTATACAAAACTTAAACAGAAAGTTTCTAGGCAGACTTTCTTGGCAGCACACATAAGATTTTATTTTTCATGTAAGACAAGTTCACTGTATTTATAAGACTAGTATTATTCATGGTTTTTCAGAACACATACCTAAAGTCAAGCAGCTGCAATTTACAGTTAATCTGGCAAACATTTACCTCTCTGCTTACTCTGAGTAGCACTCAGGGATTTTTCTCTACTAGCTCTTTATAAGGCTTTTTGAAAGGTCTCACCAACGTGGTTCTGCCAGCTATGGAACAGGACATTAACTTGGTGTTACTTGTACTAATGGGCCTTCCTTTGAAGTCTGTTTAACTGTCTACGCATCATTACATTTTTCTGTGAAAGTGGTATTTTAATGGTCACTCAAGAGTTGGAAATACAATAGCCCTTATGTTTCCAGTAAGACGGGATTTGTCCCAAAAGACATCATTGGTTTTATTACGTAAGTCATCCCCAAAGCAGAACACTACCAAAATCTGAAATGTGTGTAAAACCATCACTGCCAACTTGGGAAAGTGCTTTCCATTTTTTTGCACTGGGCGGGTGAGAGCGTTTGCCAGCCACCGGGGCAAGGAGACACCCTCAGACAAGCGGGTGAGCTGCTGAAGATTAATTTACCAACGCTGGCAGCTACCAGACCGTGCGCTCGCGCTGGCTTGCTGGGGCAGTGGGGCTGCACAGGCACTCGGCCTGCTCTAAGGGGAAGGGTCTGGGTGCCGCGTCCCGGCGGGTCTCCCCTCCGGCCCCAGGTGGCCAGCCCAGCAGTCAGGAGGCCTGTGCGTTGCTGGCATGCTGTTTCAGGTCAAGTGCTGCATGCTGCTTCTCAGCCACAGGGGACCATAGGAGGAGTCACTTGGATGTATAATATATACAGTACAGCCCAGGGCTGAAGAGTGTGGCTGAAGACCCTGTCGTGCCAAAAACTGTTGAACTTGGACACCTTAGTCCCTCTGGTTTTGCCCAAACTGTGGGAAGGCTCTGGGTTTGGAGCACATTCTGCCTGCACCCCAGCAAGCAGAGGTGTGTGTGGGCACCATTCTTCATCCCTACATCGTAGTTTCCCTGGAAAGAAACGAGTTTGCAAGGAGACCAAACCTGCTGTGTGTTCCCAGAAGGTTCTGAGTTTGGGCAACGGCTGGACCATTCTCTCCTTGGGGCTGCAAGACATTCCTCCCACAGGTTCACACCTGTCTCGTTGGCATGGGTGTCCCCAGCTACTAAAAGGAGAGATCAAATCCTCTTTTGAAAGAGTGTTTTGACAAAAAATGCATTATGAGGTAAGCAGGTGCTCAGTATGAGATAGGTCTGGAAACGGACAGAAATGGAAATGAAGTTAATATATCAATGCAGAGAATAATTCCCAGCCTTTGTAAGCAGAAAACCCAGAATACCAGGGTGAATGAAGAGAAATTTTCCCACTGTGACTACAAACATTTTATACAGCCCATTTGCTGTATGGAGTATACTAGGGATTTCTGAATAGAACTGATTTATCTGATTGCTAGCAGTCTGTTGTTTGTTAGGTCTCTAGGCACCGTAAATGAGGGTGACTGAGACATTTGGATAAATGTTGTTTCTTCCTTATATGGTACATCCTTACCATCTAAGAGAGTATCTATTAATTACTATCCACTTTTCAAACTTGTCTGTTTTTTCATGAGAGGATAGGGTACAATTTGTGCTATTCTATTCTAGAATATTTTTTTTTTCTTGCTTTTATCTTGCTTTTCTAGGATAAAAGGGAGAACCTGGTACAAAGTCAACTCTCACTGTTGCTTAGCACATTTTGTATGCCTTCAGTGGATGCTGTTGGCATCAGCCAAGGCAGAAAGTGCCACTTGAGGTCTCACCCAAGCTAGCAGCATTCCTGTGCGTGCTTGATGGTTATGGAGACAGACCAGCTCTTCCAGAAGTTGACTTGCATTACCTAAATTAGTCTTCTGCTCTGAATTACTCTCCAGAAGAGGGTAATTGTAGTCCTGCTGAGTACAGGGGGAACATCAGGGAACCAGCTTTCTCATTTAGCTGCCTGTGGTTGAGTGCTGTGAATGGTCTCTTTTGCTCGTACCTGTATCTGATGGTCAGACTCTCTTCTCAGTTGATGTTTCTCCAGCTGTTTAACGTTATTAGCACCTCTTTAGTTATTTAGCACAGATTCAGCACACATTGCTACAGTGTTTTCTGCGTCTATGCAGCTTTCTTATTTCAATAGAACCTTTTTGCATCTGTTCTACTCTATTGAAATCATATGGTCTATACCTATGGGGTGTAGAATACAGCAGCACATAAGCTGTTTTTAATTTTATTGCTGTTCTCCATCTAGGAGTGACTCATTGCTCTGGAGATTGAGTTGATAAAACATTTGCACATCTCATTAATCTAATACTGTACTTCCCAAGAAGTGTTACAGTGAAAAAGCCTATTGTTCAGATGGTGCATGGTGAGCTTTACTTTATTGATAATACCATGGTCTGCATGTAACAATCCTAGGTGTAATTTTCTAGCAAATGAAAATACAATACAAGGACTCCTTTACAGAATCCAAAAAGTGATGTCTTGGAACTCAGACCTCAGGGAGCACTGGATCAAGAGTTTTAAAAGGCTGCAGTTTAATTCTGTTAGTCATACCATTCATTGTTATTAATATCAACCTTGATGCTTTTCTGAGCAGTGAAATTTTTCTTTCTTTTTCAATATAAAGCTTGGAAATTGGTGACAGCCACCTGATTCAGCAAGAGATTAGTTTGAAAACTATTTTAAAGCTCTTGTTTTATGTAATGATAGTCCATAAAGTGATACAGAATAATAAAACAAATGGAAAACCTCATACAGCCTTGCTCCCATGTAGTTTTACAATTCTCATTTAGATGAGAATTTTAATGCAGAGCATAGCTAATGAGCTACTTTTTAAATTCTGAGGACTAGATTGATTATTTTCTTGTTTCACTGACTATTTCTTTCTACTTTGTCTTAGAATATAACGCCTCATGTCTCCCCTGCTTCCCTCCCCCTCCAAAAAATCCCAAACCAAAAAGAGCTATCGAAGGGTCCATACAGCCTATTACTGCAGTATAAAAGAATCTGAAAGTGAGGAGAAGCTGAAGATAATGTGCGCCTTGCCAAATAATCATTCCCAATATAAATTGTAATGGAATGTGCCTACTGCAGAAATGACGAGTAAAAGGTAGGAAGCAAAACCAGTGGAGAGTCCGCTGGTAAAGACTTTACCATAGTTGGGTTTCAAACCTCTCCCTTTAAAGACAACGATATTAGGCCAGGCTTAGGAGAGCAGCCTGTTTTCCTGGGTCTGGGCAGCCTGCCTCCACATGAACTTGAAGTCTTTCTATCTGGCACAAAAGCTTGGTGTTTGCTTTAACATCCTTCACGGTGAGTGTTCGAGTTTGCAGCATTTGTGTATCTTCTGGGAGTGATAACTTTTGAAGTAGTCAAGTTGTTAGGATAACATACCTAGGATGAAGATTCAGACTGTGGTAAAATGCATGGGCAGTTTTCAACTTAAGCCAAAATCCCTGATTGTAAATCGTTTCTCCTCCGTGGTCCTTTTCAGAATATTTTTGCTCTATGTGAAAGACTGTAAGTTTTTCCTCCCTAATAAGGCTTTTCTCTTTTATGCTGTAAGAGGACAGCATGATGAGGTGTATGTGTAAGCTGAAGTAAAGAGCTTTACTTAATTTTTAAGTTATCCATAGTGCGTGTGTTTCTATACATGTTTTATTTTCTTTTTCTCCGGAGGACATAAAAACAGTTCTCTTGTCCTGAAAGTTCTGGGCAGACTGGTGGGCACCTGATGCGTGAATTTGCCCCACAGTTGCTGGAGGGCAATGTTCCCTGAGTCGCAGTGATTTTTTTTTTTGGCTCATGTAAACAACATCTGCTTGGTTCAACATTGTATGCATTCCAGGGACTCTCTGTTTATTGCAAGTACAAGACTAGCGCAGAAACTCCAATTTAAGAAATATTTCTTTAAGTTCCTATAACTTCAGATTTTGACCTCCAGTTTAAGTTGGAGAGCATACCTACACACAATCCAATCTAGTAGATGGTGTTTCATCACGTCTTGGTTCAAGATACAGAAATATAAATGAGCGAGTGAGCAACAGGTAAACTGTGTGGACATAATTACCTGTAATTTTTAGATACCTGAAGTCCACAGGACAACCTTGGATATTTTCTCTGCAGCCTTTCTTCATTGTCTGCCTGGGATTCTTAACCTCTAGCCTAAGATAAATACCAAAATAGTAATCTTTTTTTCTTTTTGTTTATTCTGTCCAAACCTTTATTGTTTTCTCATAGCTTAAGACATAGTATTGGTCTGTGGAGAAATTCTAGTAAAAGTTCTCCTGAGTAAACCAGAAAAATTTCATCAGAAAGTTATGTCCCAAATATTAGCAGCTTTAGTAAAAGACAAAAAAAATATACCTTCCTATACCTTGCTTAATTATGAAATAAACCTTGTAAGAATAAATAACTGTAAGTATGTTTGTAATGTATGTTTGAAAGAGCAGTTTTTATCCAAGTTTCATTGTTTTTAAATTTCCATAGAAATTTCTTTTTTAACTTTGATTAGTAACATCCCCTATGCACTCCAGGCAGTAAAACAGAGTACATAATCTTTCTAGAATGTGTTGGGCACACGCTTTCACTGTTCGCTAAAATATTTATGTGAATTAGAATAGGTTGTTTTCAAAATCTTTTTGAAAGTACATCTTCTTGGACCTTTTATTTCCTTTTTTTTTTTTTTACTTACAGTCTGTATGATTATATTATAGTATCTCTACTATTGTGATTTGTCTTTGCATTTCTTCAGATATGAAAAGTCTTTCAGGCTGGATTTATACAACACCTTTTGTTCCAAATATCTTGCATGTCCTTTAAAAAAAAAGAAAAAGTAGTGTATTATTGCCCAAATGATTAAAATGAGAATTAAATATCCTTTGATATTGAAGCAGCTTTGGTTGAGGCAATAGGCACCTGCCACACGTTTGGGAGCAAGGAAAATTGCAAGAGAAATGAAAGGGAGTCAGAACATGATTAAAATTTGGTGAGGTGCTGAGACAAGTGCTTCAGTGCCGGGACGAGTTTCACGAAGTGCCGGCTGCGGGGTGAACTTCCACAGCCAGGAGGGCAACCCCTGGACCAGCCCGCGGGAAGAAGGTAGGAAGCAGCAGCCATGAGTAGGCAGGGAGTGAGGACAGGGAGCGTGCCAGGAGCAGGACCCCTGAGGGGCTCCTGGTGTCCCACTTGAGCCCTTCTTTCCCCAGGGCCTGGAGAGGGCCTTATCCTTGAGCAGTGACATGAACGGGCAAAGGGAAGGTTAATTTGGGGTGGGAGTCGCAAGCATGGGGGAAGCGCGGCCTCTGGTGCCATTTCTTTGGTGTCCTACAAGCGTGGGGCCAGCTCTGTGATGAGCGAGTTGTGGATGGGTGTCCAAGCAAAGAAACGTATGCCGTGTTTTGTTTTCTTCAGCTTGAAGAGCAGACGGGAGAGTTTTGTTCATAGCCCCCGTCAGCATATGCACAAGGCACGTGTGCGTCAGGCTGCAGCGTCTACTGCGTGAGCAGGGAGCAGGGGGGCTCTTCTGCGTGTGACCCTGTTAATCGTGTTAAATGAGCGGGGCGGGGGAATATGAAGCGCTTGAACAGCTGATAGGAGCATTCAGCATTTAATATCCTTATCTGCCCAGAAATTTAAGCATTAAGGAGGCACAATTTGTTACAGCCGTTTTCCCCTCTTGGAGCTGTCATCTGGGCTGTTAGTAATGGATTAGTTTGAGGAGGAAAAAAATGCCTTGAAGACAAAACTCACTGCCATCACAAATGACTTTATATCTTTTTTCCACATAGGTTTGAATTATTTATATCGGAGATTCTGAAATGGTGCCCTGGTACCAAAGTTATAGGAGGATATTGCAAAGGCTGCTAGCATTTGTATTCTTTAGTGTGAATTTCCGTGATCTTGGTGAAATGCAGGCTCAATAGCCACAAATGAGCATTGCTGTATCTCGGAGGAAAGGCTCTTACCCCCTTGAAACAGAGGCAGCCGATGCCACGCAACGACCGGTGTCACAGGTCTGCACGGGCTGCGAGCAGCTGTCCCGTGAACCAGAGAAGACGTAGAGGCAGCAGTTTGCAAACTGTTACATTCTACTGTTAATCTTTCTTTTTGAGGCCTATTTCATTTTATAATGTTTTAGGCCATTGGTATTTGATTTTTATCTTGTGACTTAAAATCTGGCTACTATGTTAAGAACAGTAGTGCAAGAAGTGTCCGTCATTCACTGAAGAAAATCTAAAATTTTATGCATTAAAATTATTTTTTATTAATGAATAAATATATATTTATTCAAAAGTATCGGTAAAATTGCTGTTTTATCTAGCCGTTCTATATAAAGCTTTACATCTTGCCCCACGGTTGCTGTGCTCCAGGTCTTCCCCCTGCTGCTGCCATACCACATTGTGTTGTCTATCTGTTTCTTTAGTTGACAACATACAGCTGTTCACAGAATATTGATCAAATTAATGATATTGAGTGGGTTTTGCCCTATAAATAAACTTAGTATATCTTTAATTCTGGCAGCATGTTTTTTTTTGTTCCTTACACAACGCTTATGCTCGTTCTTTTGTTTTATTCAACCTGTGGGATAATCTGGACTTTCTGATCCTGTCTGAAGATGCTGGCTGTCATGATAGACTACTAAAGGCTACCACTACTTTGTAAAGTTTATTTTTAAAGTTAAACATATTTCATTTTTATTCCTACTTTTGTGGGGTTTTTAGATACACAGACTGGCTTTAGTCATGATGCTTTTAAATTTATGGTTTTGTTTTTACTTAAGGATAAAGGAAACAAAACTCTATCAGAAAATAAAATGTTCTCTTTGCTGAGATCAAGATGTATTATATCTAATATATTATGCAGAAATCTGTGCTTTGTTTTTTAAATTGTATGTGGTTGTTTCCAAAAGTAAGCAAAATTGGATATGAACTGGAATAAAATAAAAAAAGGATGAGGAGTTTTAAGTTTTCTTGATAATGTCAAAAGTTAACATAATAGATATCTGTTTCTAGATATGGGAGGAATCACCAAAAGTATGTTTTGATGCCATTACTATTTATGAGACCAGGTGGCATTTTTTATTGGTCCTTGCAGATAAAAAAAGAAAAGAATTATCCTACCTTTTTCATATTTTTGATACAGATTCTGAGATATTTAACTGTCTGGACAATTTGTGAAACGCAATGAGACATGTGCATGTTGTCCTGAAGAGGAAATATGGACTGACTAAAATTTAACCCATGTTAGCTTGTTGTTTCATTTGCATGTTAAGCAATAAAAAAAAAATTACAGTATTTTGTTTTACTATCTGTTAGTCTACGTGCATTGTTTAATAAGCTATCAGATACTTCCTCTTCTGATTAATCCTACAGGAAAATATTTGAGCACTATTAGTCATATTACTAATAACTGATAGTACTGACTCTATTAAGTTGCCATAATTCTTTCATGAGAGCTAATTTGTGTAACTTAAGTTTTTTTTACATATGCCTTTAGTTTAAGAGATGTGGCAAAGAGGGACAATTTTTTTTTTCCTAGAGAGTCAAATGATATCTGTTTTTATTGTGATTCAGGTAGTTCAGAGAAATGCTAATTAAATACATCCAATTGATTGAAGATGTAGCCAGGTTTTGCCCTTTGCCTTTTCCATTTGCCCTTTCCCTCCTTCTTTTATAATATTACATATTTGGTCACATACTTTCAATACGTAATCCCCTTAGCAGAAGCTTGCATTGTCTTCTACTTAAAGTAGATAAATCTAATTAGCAAATTCCTGCTTTAACATCTTGTACTTGATGTAACAATTGAACAGCAACTGGGAAACTCTCCTTCATGTTACTCATGTTTGAGCCTGAGAGCTCCAACACTGTTGCAGGTCCCATCACACTGGACAGAGTTTGGTATGAAGTGTTTCATAAAATCATAGAATAGTTTGGATTGGAAGGGCCTTTTAAAGGTCACCTAGTCCAATCCCCCTGCCTTGGGCAGGGACATCTTCAACTAGATCAGGTTGCTCAGAGCCCCGTCCAACCTGACCTTGAATGTTTCCAGGGATGGGGCATCTACCACCTCTCTGGGCAACCTGTTCCAGCGTTTCACCACCCTCACTGTAAAAAATTTCTTCCTTACATCTAGTCTGAGGTCTAGTTTCCTTCCTGTCTGCTCTCTGTGCTCTTGCGGATACTTGCACACTGGAAGCAGTTTGTTCCCAGTTCCATTCCTGGCCCCGTTTTGGGGTCACTTTGAACTCTAGGGCTGGTTACTGGAAGCTTTAAAAAGACTCCTTGGAGCACGCGGGTATCAATGAGCGGAAGCTCGGTAATCCTGAATCATTTGCACCGGTTTTGGCTCCATCTCGCCACTGCAATGCCCAGAGCTCTCTTCTCATAGGACCCACTGTGCTATTTTTTACCCATAAGTCACTTTTAAAATAATTCTTTCAAGTAAAATGAAATCTAATCTTTAATAGATACAGCTCATGAGCGGAGTAAGAGAGTGCTTACAGTGGGTATTTTAAAACTTGACTATTTTAAAACAGATGTTTTATTTACTTGCTGGGAGCAGGGTTCAGGTGTCTGTAACCTTTCCCTGCCAGCGCTGACGCGCTCGTCGCCAGGTTGCTTCTGCAAGGAGCGCTCTTCCTTTCTCCACGTCAGGGTGAGCGATGGGATCGGCTCCTGGAGACGAGACACAGGGCCCAACGCCTGACAGTCTGCGGGAATCAAATATTTCAGACTTTGCAGAGGACACTCTAAGTCTTAGACCCAAGGATGAGCTGGAAACAATTCTTGTGGAAGAAATTCAAGGCCTTAAACCTGAGGACTTGCAGGAATCTGCTCCTGCTGAAGCAACGCAGGACACTAAACCCGAGACTGGGCAGGTACAGCAAAGGGATACTATAGGTTAAAGGTTTGGGGCGTTTTTGTGGTTACAGTAATGTATTTGTTAGCAATTATAAACCTACAGTTTTCTCAATTACACTTGAGAAGGCTTGCTTGGGTTTTACAGATGCAGCCTGTTATTTCTGTAGAGGTAGGATCTGTGAAGCCCCAGCAAGGCCTGTGGTGCGTGCCATGCAAACCTTGTTTGCCTTAGCTAGGCAGAAGTTGTTTCTGTATGCTGCTGTCATCTTCAGGTGGATTGAGCAGAATGAGAGTATCTGTTGCAAGCTGACCTACATAGCTAACTTCTGGGTATAATGCTGGGCGCCATCCATGGTGGATAATTTGAAGCTGTCCTAATATGAGGTGGACTTTTGTGTGCAATTTGAAATTACTGGCCTCTGTTCAGAGGCTAAAATATGATTGTTTCTATCTGCAATAGCATTTGGTATCTTTGTGGTATTGTGTTTCTCTGCAGAAAATTGCACTCCACAGTGCCAACAGACAGCTCAAGGAAATACATGTATATTGGGGCCTTCAGGTAGAGCAGATGTAAAATAACCTTTCCACATTGGAGCAAACTTAAGATCTTTTTCAGTGTTGTTCCTAACAAGGGAAAAAAAAGATGTCAGGAATGAGAGACAGGCTTTGATGAACAATCCTGGTGATCTGATCCTTCGTGGCTGCACAAATCCTTGCTCTTCTGCGTTGCAGGAAGCAGACACATCCTAAACACTGGACTGTGTTCTTGCCTAGAAATTTTTTCCTCTTAATGTTTCTCTGCAAAGTTTTCCCATTTGTGTGAACTGTTCAGCATCACTGCAGCAGGCAATTGAAACATCTCTTACTCTCCATGTGAGTGTCCTACTCAGCAGGCTAGCAGGTCCGTATCTTTTCCTCCGAGTCAGTAGTCCGAATCTACCAGAAGTCAGATCTCAGCCTGGCTATCTACAACCTGCACGGATGTCTTTCTGTTCCTTGAATACTTGTTTTGTGATGAGTGTTTTGGGGTTCTTTAAGTTGCAATTTTCACCAGAAGTCCTATCCTGAACTTGAGAAGTCTGTCCCAAAGAAACTTTTGTTAAAAATAGCATATTGTTGCAAAAAATCTGCACTGACAGATTGACTGCTTTTATCTACAGTGTTGTTCTTTTGAAAAACTCTTAATCAAGAAACATTAGGAAGAATTCCTTGTCAGAATGAAAAGATGTCTGATGCTTCTGGATGAAAGAATTCTTAATAATACAACAAGAAAATTAACAAGTGTCTGACATTATAACAATTCAGGAATCTGAAAGCATTTTTTACAGAGTGCCTTGTCTCTCTGTCAGAAAAATCTTAATTTCTGATGTTGAGAGGGTTTTTTCTTTTTCTTGTGGAGGGTTTGTCTGAGCTTTAGAGAGAAGAAGGGTCAGGGTGGGATGGTAGTCCTGGTAATCAATGTGACATGCAAAAACTCAGTTAGGTACTAAAATTTTGAAGAATAAATGCTACTGAAACAGGGCTTGCTTTCTACTTCTAAAAATGGTATCTTGGTATGAGCAGACTTCACTCTAAATCTTAGCCTTTAATCTTTGATTTTCCTATTTGTCAAATATCTTGATTATTTACTGAATGAGAATATTAGTCCATCTGTAAGGTTAAAGTGTGAGGGAATTCCTTAAGTTCCACTTTAACAGTGCATCTTTTAGATCTTTTTATCCAGGTAATATTTCTATAAAGCATTAGTAATGAAATGTGACAATATTTGGTCATTATTATAATATAACAGCCATCTAGTTTTGCTGTTGCTTACATCAGTTGCTCACCCTACCATACATTTTGTGCAATTTTGCAGTTTTCACCAAATTTCTCCCGCCGTAATCCACAGAAGCACGTGTCATAGTTAGAGCTCTATTTTTGGTATGACATACACCACATGCTGCCACATGTTTTCACTTAGTGTTGCCGAATGTAAGAGTGTGCTTGATTAATGAGCAGTTGTGATCCCATTACATGTGTCCTACATTCTTCAGGCTGGTTTGTAAAGCCGAATTGACAGGAAATCGGCCCCGATGCTCGTCTTCAAGTATGCGAGTCAGGAAAGGACAAGGGCTATTTTCAAAACCTTCCGATTTAATCTTGGCATAGTTTATTACTTTGCTCTGACGCTACTGAACGTACAGTTTCAGAACATAGAAATACAGCTCCGTGAAAGCACTCACTTTGGCATAGCCCTCCTTTTTTCTTTGTCTAATAGCTGGGAACAGTTCTTGCTGTTTAGTTCTGTAATGTTTCCTGAGTTCTTTTTGCTGTTGCTGACTGCGTGTGCAGGACCTCATATGTTATGGGCTTGTATGTGTACATGGCCCCTTCCAAAATGAAACTATTAATCGTGTTGATAAAGTTGCAAAAATCTTGGCACATGTACAGGAGTTCTTTGCTTATATTCGGAAGCTCTTTTTATTGTTTTTAAAATACACCTAAAGTACATCCCTTTAAACTCTCTAATGAACATTTAATTTAGCTAAAAAAAAAAGGGATTAATTAGAAAATATTTTCTCTCTTAGGAAATTTCTTAGTCTTAATACTTTGAACTAGATATAAATAAGTTTAGAAGTGATTTCCATTAGTGTTTTGATGTGAGGTAAATAAAAGTAAAGAGCCATTTATAAAGAACTAAAGAATGATATTGTTAGTAACGACACAAAATGCTCAATCTGTACATTTAAAAATATTTCTGCCTTTTTAGGAATGTCAAGAGGCAAACTTTCAGCGTATTCTGGAAACTAAGTACTTGCATTGTATAATGATGTGTGTGTAGTTCTTGAACTTTTAAAATAATGTTTAGTTTATGAACTTTTCAACTTGAGATACAGCAGATTCTGCCTGGTGGCAGAAAGTAAACAGAAGTTACAACCTGCAGTTTCATTAGATGCCTGCACTAAATACAGTTTGTTTTTTAACACATCAGTACGAATGCCATTCATTCTCCAGCCTTTATATTCAGGGACTTCTAATAGATTTATGGATCTTGAGTGTCTTTGTCTTCCTCCCTCCCTTCCTCCCTCCCTCTCCTTCTTTTCTGGCATCATTTTGTAGTGATTCAGGTATTCCATTATTATTCTCTCTTTAAAGTGAAAGTAGTGCTTGCAAGAAATGCCAGTCTAATGGACTAGGAAATTCTGGTTTCTTATCTCTAGAACCAATCCAGGATAGGCAGTGGCCAGCCCAACATCATCATACAGATGAGAAAGCCACCATTTCTATCAATCTTAGCCTACAAATGGGGAGTCCTTAGTGGCAAATGGCTACCCCTAATAACAGCAGAAGCATGTACTGTTACAGGAGCCCAGACTGAACTGGGCGCGGGAGAAGATTGTTTCCTGTAAAGGCTGCATTTGTCCCTGTAAACTCTGTGTGTGCTTACGTAAGAACAAGTGAAATGCTTAGCCAAATATTTGGGTTTCTGGGTAACCCGAAAGGGATGGGAGACTTCCCTGACTGGATCAGCTATGGCACTGTTCTCTAGTGGGGTGCTGCTGGTTCAGCATTACTCTCAAGGTGTTATTCTGCACCACCCCGATTGTGGTTTCCCATTCTGCACTGCTTACTCTGCTCTGGTTCTCAAGGAGAATAACTTAATTGGTTGCTCCAAGTTAGTCTAATAGGTCTCGCTTAAAGAAACTAATAGTTTGCCTCGGACTGGCTCCTCAGTAAAATATATACATTCATACCACTAGTGCCTTCTGTCAGTGCTTTCTTTGGATGCAAACAGAAAGCAACCCTAAAAGGACCTGGAGTCTGCAACGTTGGCTCATTCCCAACATTTGTTACATCATGCCTTCTTCGGGGAGCGCAGTTGCGTGTCATCTTCACATATGTTCAGAGTACATTAGAATGAGTTGATGTTGTTCTTTCCCAAAGAATGTGCAGTTCTTGTTTCTGATCAAGAGCGATTTAGATGGATAATATCATCAGAGGAAGAAAAAAAATATTGATTTCTGTTCTCTATTCTCAGTAGCGTCTTATTTGTCAGAATTTGCAATGTCCATGGTGACGCCTTGCTTCCCTTAAGGGGATTCATGTCCAAATTTTGTCAGACTGCTTAATGCTTTGTGAACTTTCCATGAATTTTTTAATTGTATTTGAGATAGCTCCCATGATTTTTGGCTTTTCTTCTCATCTGCATTAATGATTACTTCAACTGGTTGTAACAGGGCTCACTTGGACATGGGATGTTGCCCTACATCATTGGCCTGTCCTGGATGAGTCCTGTTTTATAAATGTGTAACATGCTGAATCTCAAGCCAACAACTGGAAATGAGTTTGGCTCATTCAAGCTGCTCTGTAGTTTATTGGCACATTACTTTTCGTATTTGAACCCGAGTAAGCCATTGGTTTTGAAGCCGAATATTCCATCAGGAAACTGCTGCTTCTTTCAAGCTGGGTTTTGCTGTCCCTGGCCGTGGTCAATAAGCTGGTGCTAAAAGAGGTGAAGCAAGTGTACTGCATGACTTACCTTACAGTGCTGAAGCTTTTTGTAACCACAGCCTGCCCAAGTCCCTATGTGAAACCTGGGTGAGCAGCTGGAGAATTATGAATCATTGCTCGTAATGAGGAGCCATAACTTAGGCAAATATAAGTGGTGACTCAGGGGGCCCTGTGAACTGTGAAAACAGAGAACAGCAGATTAGTTTCAGAGGGACAGGTAGCTGAATGCCCAGCAACCTCACTTCAGCAAACGAAGGAGTGGAAAATGGCACGCAGCATTAAATGCCAAATGATCCAAAACACAAACTAGAATTATAAGCGTGATTTCAGATTCTAGATGAAAATGAGAAGGTTTCATAAATCAATAACAACAAGGAGGAGAAGAAAGCGTGAGGTTGAGCTTAGTTTATAAAAGGCTTTTTTAGCATTGTGAATCAGGTTTATTGTTGTATCTCAAATAACATTAATTTAGGCATCACATTATCTAAATTACTTAAGTACATCAAAAGTGTTTCTCTACATTTCAGTATTTATGGAGTTAACAGTGATCATTGCAGGTTTCTTCTGTTCATTTTAATGCTAAAAAAAACCCTTCATCCACTTTGTTCTCCCCCTTCCTCCCCTCCCCTCCAATAGCCTTTCCCATTTTTTAAAATTTGTGCCATCTACCTTTATTCTTAAAGGCTGTTCAAAATGCAGTTACTCTCACCTAATTTGTCTAGCTTCAATTTCTAATCCTTTGCTTTTGTTGTGACGTTTTCTACTAGATTAAAGACCTGTTTACTGTTAGAAGCCCTTCCTGCTCTAGCTTATGTGTAATCCTTGTTCAAGTCACCTCTTAACTTTCTCGCTGCAATAAACAGACTCAACGGCTTTAATATGCCTAAAGTCATTTTGCTAGCACTTCTCTAAAATTTTACAGCTTTCAACATCAGCCTAAAAGATGTGTGGACACCTGTCCTGCACGTATTATCCCAGTAATAATCTTACTAATACTGTAACACCACCTACCTGCTCTCTCCTGACATTCCTTTATAGGTTCAAAGATCAGGTTGACCTTCTAAGCTACAGACCTGCAGAGAGACTTTCTGTGAAACCAGTATTGTTCATGATCCTTTCTAGAGTGATGCTTTCCTGGGTATTCTACTATTACCTAGCCCCCCCTTTTTAAATAGATTTGTGTGTTTGGCTTAAACAAACTTAATTTAATCAGGCCAAGTTCCACATACGTGAGTCATCTCCGTCATTGTTTATTGTGTCCTAGAATTTTCAGATCAACCTACCAGTGAAGTGTCCACTTTGTTGGTTATCCTTTTCCTGCAAACTCATTGGTTTATTTCATCAAATTTGGCAGAGCAGTGGAGATCCCAAAGATGTTAATTTTATGCTGACTTTGTGACAAACAGAGGGGGAGCTGTGAAGCAGACAGAAATGGATGGTTCCACAGTGCGCAGACAGGTTGGATGGTCAGTAAATGTGAAGCTTGTTGTGGGCCAACAAGCCCATGTGTAGCTTCAGGACATCTGCTCTCTTCAGAAGCTTGCCCTTGCAGAGGTAGGAGAGGATATTGGTGGAAACTGGGAGCACTGTGGTGCCGCTAAGAATGGGGATTTGGCATATGAGGGAGCTTAGGGAATCAGGGACACTGCTCTAATGCGATGGTTGTAATGGGGAAATGCGTAAGGACTTGTCGTGGTTTAACCCCAGCCGGCCACTGAGCACCACGCAGCCGCTCGCTCACCCCCCCCGCCGGGTGGGATGGGGGAGAGAATCAGAAGGGTAAAAGTGAGAAAACTCACTTGGGTTGAGATAAAGACAGTTTAATAGGGAAAGCAAAAGCCGCGCACGCAAGCAAAGCAAAACAAGGAATTCATTCACTACTTCCCATCGGCAGGCAGGTGTTCAGCCATCTCCAGGAAAGCAGGGCTCCATCACGCGTAACCGTTACTTGGGAAGACAAACGCCATCACTCTGAACACCTCCCCTCCTTCTTCTTCACCCAGCCTTATATGCTGAGCATGACGTCCTATGGTATGGAATAGCCCATTGGCCAGCTGGGCCAGCCGTCCTGGCCACGGTCCCTCCCAGCCCCCTGCACATCTGGCAGGGCATGGGAAGATGAAAAGTCCTTGACTAGCGTAAACATTACCTAGCAACAACCAAAACATCAGTGTGTCACCAACATTATTCTCACACTACATCCAAAACACAGCACTATACCAGTTAATAGGAAGAAAATCAACTCCATCCCAGCCAAAACCAGGACAGTATCCAACGTGGGGCTTGAACCCACAACCCTGGGATTAAGAGTCCCATGCTCTACCGACTGAGCTAGGTACACAAGAGAGGAGGGAATATAATCAGGACAGCCAGTCCAGCTGGCTAATGGGGTATTCCATACCATGTGATGTCATGCTCAGTATATGAATGGTAGGCGTGATCCAGGAAGTACCGATCTCTACTTGGTTATCGGTCAGCGCGGGTGGTGAGCAATTGCATTGTGCATCACTCATTTTGTATATTTTGTCATTATCATTATTATTTTCCCTTTTTCTGTTCTATTAAACTGTCTTTATCTCAACCCACGAGTTTTTCTCACTCTTACCCTTCCGATTTTCTCCCTGTCCTGCTGAGGGGGGGGAGTGAGTGAGCAGCTGCGTGGTATTTGGCTGCCTGCCAGGTTAAACCACGACAGACAAATGTAGGTTTTGCTGGTTTAAGCTGCCATTAGCTCCACTGAACTGGTCGGATCCCATTTAGCCATTCTTACGTTCACGTATTAGATATGTCATGGGTCTGGGCTACATATTTAAACTGAAATGTAATTGTTTGCACTTTGCTTTCTTATTGAATATTATTTGTTTGTCAGAGTACTAAACACCCAATCTATCTGGAAAAAAAATTATTTGGGTTAAAAAAATGACTCTGCTACCCTAGTTTTTCACAACGAAAATGTTCTAACAGGAGATAGTCATAGCTAGAAGCACTAAGCAAATATTTTTAGAACAGCAGAAGAAACCTAGTGTTGCAGTACTTTGGGTACCGTATGACAAAACTGATGAGAGTGCTGTTTGAGACCTAGCCTGTGTTTTCAAAGATAAACCCTACATGGTTAGGCAGCTAATGCGTTATTCATGTGATTCTAGGGAGAGGTATAGATTTCTACTGATAGTTACATATGGCTGGCCAGAGCAGTAGTATCTAGTCTTTCTTGCCGTTGCCTGCCATGGGGAAACACGAGCAGGCAGACATCGTGCTGTTACTGGGCACTTTAGACCCATCCTCTGCTGTGTAGAAAGCCTCTGGACTGTAAAATGGAAAAAGGGAATGGCAATGAGAAGATACTAATTTTTGTTGTATTTTTTGACGACAGTAGTTCAATTTCAAGTAACACCTTTTAATAATGATGTGTGTGTGTATTTGATATTTTTATCAAGTTTATATTTTCTTTCTTAAAAATAATCTAGCAGAAATGTGTGTAAGCATGTATATCAAGAAGAAACAGATAAAAATTCTAGATGGCCTTCAACCGCATTTTTCAGAAGAAGTTTTAAAATCGTTGCCAGGCCAGATTACTTGAGTTTTTCTGTGTTACTTTCTGTTAATTTTTTGAATAATAGCTTCTAAATAATAATGCATTATGATATAAATATAGAAGTTAACCCATGTTGCATGTCCTCTTTAAGTAATTTGGCTGTTGAATTTGCTCTACCAAAGCTATCTGTTATAAATATTTTGCTGGTGTCCAAGCACTGTTAAAATAAACTTTCTAATAATGTCTCTCAAGTCTGACATAACAGGATATTTGTTATGGTTATATAAAGGTGGGACTTGACAAGATTAAGACACTGGCCATGGAGCGCTTGACTGTGAAGCTCAAATGTTCAGTCTGACTTGAGTGCATAAAATTACTTTGTACTAATGAAGACAGTAGGTGTTGTGGTAGGTTTGACTTATTATGAAAATGAAGGAAAATTATATAAAAGCAGGTCATATTGGAGTATTTTATTTATTCTGAAGACTGCTTCTCTTAATGGTATGGAAATTGGGTCAGTCGTATCCCCCCCAACCTTGTGTGATCCACTAATGTCCAAATGCTTTTAATTTCTACTCTGTTTTACTTTGTAGCTGTGAGCTCCCAAGCAGATTTAATGTCATTCTCTGTAGAAATACTAGGAATAGTTTTGATTTTAAGTCCATTAAGGCCAGCATTGTATCATTTACGTCTATGTAGTGTCTAACAAATCAGTCTCTGACGTTTGTTAAAGTCTTGCATGACACTTTAGGATAAATTTTTACTACACCTGCTATTAGCAATAAATGGTTGGAGAGTCAGCTTATATTGTTCTAGTTTATTAATACAGCAAATTTAATGTTGTTTTTTGTACCGACCCTTCAAAATATAGCCACAAAAATCCTGTTTTGCCTGAAAAATTTAATGAAAAACCTTCTTTTTCTTGTGGTTCAGAGGGGTATCTCTTTACCATGCAAGGAGATTGAATTAAAAGGTATCAGACCTTCAAGGGGAGTTTTCACAGCTGGCATGTGATGGCATTAGACCTAGATTGCAAGAAACAAGACTGAATTTCTGATCTCTAGGGTGTTTTATTGGGTGTTATTAAAAAATTGCCTCACCTATTGGAAAAGCACACCACTTTGGTGGTCTACAAAGTGGCTGCCAGCAGTTGCTTCTGCAGTTCAAATAATCAGATTGTGAAGACCAGTGTCCGGTGATCTACTCTTGGCCAGCTTCAGGAGATTTCATAGTCATATATAAAGCAAACACTAAAAAAAGGCATATTTAAAAATGGGCAATGAAATTTATTACACGCTATTCTGTGAATGCCAATTAATTAATGAGAATTCACATTTAATTTCTTGTCAAATGCTACGCATTCAAATGTAAACTCCATCAAGTTGAGCTACATGCTGCAATTGGCATCTTCTGGAAATCATGCTGAAAGTGATAAAAAGTGCTCAAAAGTGTTATTGAAAGTCGGTAAGAAGGCAGAATTACATTACAGAGAAGTATTATTCCAGATGTGTGAGCATGATAGATTCATGTGTTGAATATAAAGTTAGGTATTTTTTTTTTTTCTTTTTGACCAACACATTAAAAAAACTATAAACAGGATAAATTATCATACAAAAAAAGAAAAAAATGGAAGAAAGACAGGATCAGTATTATTTTTTGATTTTTTTAAAGTATTTTTGTTCACTTTGGTTAATTTCAATTATTTTTATACTTGTGACTGCAAATATACTCAACTAGGCTAATTACATTAATCAAAGATAGTGACCGATGAATCAGGCAAGGGAGGATAAGAAGTCGTCATTGCTTCAGCAATAACTGGGAAAAGCATTAAATGCAAAATACAGTACAAACGAGCGTGCATAGGGATATATTTTAGAGAGGCTGCTAGAACTGGTTTCTGTAATTCTTTCTCTCTTCATGATCGCTGCTGAAACACAGCTGTGTGTCCCCGTGTTTGTCACACAAGGGATAGCTCTTCATGATTGTTATTGCCCGTGCTTTGTAAGTTATTTGCAGAGTAAGGTAGCATTAAAATTTCCTACCATATATTAAAAGTAAAAAAAAAAAAGGTTCAGAATATAATAATATTCAAAGTGGAAGTACAATAGCTTTATTTAAGAATAAGTTATAATGTTTTTCTGCCAACAACAGTAATGTCCTATTTGGGTAATTTGTTTTTGTTGTATCTCATCAACATGTATTCAGGGAAATAGAAAATGTGGTCATCTATAGTTTCTAAAATATAAATCATTGTTAGAAAAGCATCATATATCATATGTATCTTTTAATGGCAAGAGTACTGTGCCCGTAATTATTACAGGGGGATGTTGTTTATTCATTTAAATAAAACCGAAACATTTTGAAAATGTAAATTGCGTAGTTTCTTTGTGAAATAAGTTTGTCTTTTTTTTCCGCTCAGCAATCAGGCTTATGTCCCTTTGAATATGGATGTTTATCTTTGTCATTTTTGCATTAGAGTAGCAAAGAGATAAATGTGGCAGAACTGAAGTTACTGTGCACTGCCAGTACGCATGTATTTTTTTCCTAATATGTATTCCGCTGCATGTACTGGCCAGCAGCATATGCGTGTGTGTAATGGATTCCTCTTTTTGCGTTTTCATATATCCTCTGAGCATAAACCTTTTGCTGCATATAAGTGTAATATTCAGAACATACTCTCTCAGTGACCCCAAATGTTATATATTTTGTAGTGTTGCTGCCAGCTTAAGAGATATCTAAGCTTAAGGACAAAAATACATAAAAATGCACTTCCAGAATTCTGGTTTCGTCCTTCATTGTTTAATATTTCATGAAGTTTCTCAATACAGTGAATAAACAAAAACATGGCAATTACTCAGTTCTATCTGAATTAGGCTGCAACAAGTAGAGGTTAGTGCACTAAATCACTGTTTCAAGAATGGTTATATAAAATGATTTGACAGTTGTATTGACTGATTGATTCTCTGATGAAAGAAAAACTGGTTCTGACTACAGTGAAATATGTTGTGTCTTCTGAATTTTGCAGTTAAAAGTTAAAGACATGAGAAGTTTCCTAATGAATATTGAAACAGCCTTTTATGTTATTTAAATAAATTTAGATAAATTAAAATTAAAAAAAAGAATATGCAGAAGCTAGTCTTAAATGGTTATTTAGCATATTTAGGGTGAAGATGAACAACTACAACAAATTTTTTGTATACTTGCTGAGATGGTTTTGGAATTCAAAGAGTTACAGGAAATAAAACAGCTCTAAGAAATTCTACTATAGTTATAAAGGGTAGACCAGCAAGGAGGTTAATGATGTTTTCACTCAGTTTCCATGCAATTGTATGCAAGTTGCAGATCAATTGTAAGTACAATCAGATGACAGACAGTGAACTGGTTAATATTTACAGAATTATATTCTTGGATACAGAACTGTTGCTCTTTTGTTGGTCTGGAAAATGAAATTCCAGTTTTAATTTCTAAATATATGTTTGTTCCTCTTGCTCTCTGAATTTTATATTTAGTCCAATACACATGACATGGATACTAAGTTTACCTAAAACAAGTATCAATCTTGCCAGCCTTGACAAGGTTAGGGGAATTGTTCTGACCTTCTGCAGTGTCATTTAAAATGGAATATGTCTCATGCTGCAGTTTTACAGATGTCAGAGATGAAGACAAACTTTCTAATAAGAATAGTTTTGATTCCATCTTCTACTTCACTGTCCTATGCTGGAAGTAGATCTCTATTCCAAAAGGATTATCTTGTGTTTAAAATTTATGCATGCTATTTTAAAAATTGTATAGATTTTAATTTCTCTGGTAGTGCACATATGTTTATCATAGATATAGCACCAAAGCAATTAAGTCATAGTGGATAAAGCAGCATAGAATTCCCAGATATCATAAATTGTATGTTAGTTATACAATTGCAGGGAAGAAGTTCTGCTGTACTGCGAGTATCTGAGGATATAATTACTATTAACATTCATTAACTTGGTAAGACATATTTTGAAACTGTAAAGCAAATTGGATCAAACACTATGCTGTTACTAAACATTTATGAAATATTTTCACATAATTTTAAGAAGGTTGGTTTAAATGTGCATGTGTGTGTTGTGTGGTTTTTTGTGGTTTTTGTTTTGTTTTGTTTTGTTTTTCCAAATTGTCATTATCTCCATAGATGGTCTATTTGCTCTCATGTTCCCACTTTCACTGTGAGGTTTGAACACATCTAAAGACCAAAACTGAACAAAACTCATAAATTTCCTTGACTTTGTGCTGAAAATTTTGCATGCTATTATTAGAGACACAAGTGAACTCTAGTTTATTGCAAGATTTCAGGGTCTTCTTTCTTTATATGTTGAGAATACTTTAAAAATTGATATGGAAGTAAATGTCCTAATTATAGAATGGTTTTGATAAGCATGAAGCAGATTCCTTAGATAGGAAACTAAAGTGGAAGCTGCATGGAAAAGCAGAAGCTCGAGGTGTGCCCCGAATGTACCCTAATCCTTTATGGTTCCAGTAGGATCCAAATCGATGGTTGAACCATATGTGTGCTGGAAACACTTTGTCCAGGGGGACCAGACTAAATCTTGTCTGAAATAAAAACCTTTCTGCATATAGTGGAGACCTATAGGGGCCTTGGCACCGATTTCTTCGATCTACTGAATGACTCCTATTGTGCTGAATAATTGCTAATGGAGACATAGCCAAGAATATTATCTCTTTCGGGTGTTAATGACTACCCATTGCAAGGCTTCCTCCTTAGCATCCCACAGCCTCCCCACTTCTTCCTTGTATAAGCGCTAGTACGTTTTGTAAAATTTGTTAGTATCAGAGTTAATTAGAGGGTGTTTTTAGTTGTAGGCTTCCATTCCTTGTATGCTGTGCAAACCTATTGGAAGATATGGTATGGCCTTGACTTTTGGCTAAAGAAGAATAAGGATTGTTAGTAGTTCAACGTACTTGTGAAGGCAGAGGATTTGTTTTTGAAAGCTGTTACCTCACATATGTATTACCAGGAAGGATGTATAGCATCATAACATTTATTTCATTGTTCACTGACATCAGTAATGTGATAATCTCATCAAATGGGTTTGTGGGCAAAATTATGAAAACAATGTTTTAAATCTATTTAATTTTGCCTAAATCTGTGAAAGAAAAGTATACACTGACTGCAGCTGTTGGTTATTTTTCAGGATAATTATAGGTTCAAACTAAGATTGCATGAGTGCTGAGATGACTCTCTCATCTAAACAAATATAGACATCTTTACAAAAGGGATTTTGAAGATCTATAACATGAAAGACATTCTTTACCACTCAATTGAACTCTTCTTACAAGACTCATTCTGAATTCTGTTATAGCTGCACTCAGTCAAGTAACTTCTGGCTTTATGTGCCAATACAACCTATGTTTCCTGTAAAAATAAAAGCATCTCAATGATTAAAATCTCATCTTTTGGTTGTTTTATTCCCATTGCACTTTGCTGTCTGTTTCCTTCTCCTACGGTGTGAGAAGACTGGACGCTGCAGAGCTCGTGTGCCACCTGAAGGGCCAACTGCACAACTCGCCTAGGTGGGCTGTTCTCTGCCAAGTCTGAAGAGTGTGAAAGATGGTGGGCGGGAATACGCAGCCATTACCACAGCAATTTATCTAACCTGTGTGCTTTTTCCAGTGCTGTTTGGATACAGGCAGAGAGTGGGTTTGCAGGCTTGGTGAATATTTGGCCATAATTGTTTGCTCTCATCTGCCATCTTGTCCAGAGACCTGTTTCTTCTTATCTTAGTGCCTCAGGCAGAGCAGAGAAGGGTGGTGTGTGCTGGAGCAGTCACCAGCGCTGCCATCCAGCCGTACTGCTGCCTTGATCCGGGGACGTGGGCCGGGAGACGTACAGACCATCCAGGTAGTAGGATAAGTACCTGTGTTTTAGTCCATCCTGACGGTGAGGAAGTGGATTTAAGCAGCTGGCATGCAAACTCTAGTGAAGAATAAACTTCTGACATGGTGGTTCCTTCGTGGTCCTTCCCCATACTGAAGAGAGTATTGGTTTTGTGATTATTCCAGATTGCCCCCTTTCTGCTTTGCATGAACCCAGGAGGCTGTAATGCCTGCCTTCAGCATGTGAGTGATTGATGTTCAGCAAATCAGCATTTTCCTAGGCAAAAGAAATGGACTGATGTTGATAATTTTTTGTTCACTGATTCCTGGTTCTATAATTTATCAAAAACCTATTTGTAGCCAGTTAATTTCCACCAAAAATTATATTTAGTACAAAAGTATTTCCCCATCTAGATATAATGGTCCCTTTTATTTTCTCAGGAGTTAAAATACTGAAGGGTAAAGAAGAGAGTGCCTTGCATCGCTAACACTGAATTTACCTTCCATTCATGTGTAGTGTGCCTTAATGTAATATTGTTCTATTCAGCACACGAACTGCATGACACAGATGGCTCTCTGATTGTAGAGGGTTTTGCTTTGTTGGGGTTTTTTCCCTTTGTTGTGTTCTCATATCCTAATTTCTTTGATTTACTAGGAACCAATTTTCAAAAACTGGATGAGCCTTTATAGTTTAGAAACAGGGTGGTTAAATGTTTCTGTCTGAAATGATGGTATCTTTCTAAAAGCAGTTCCGTATAGTAGATAGTAAGCAATATTATGCCATTAGCCCTCTTACAGTATTTGAGTTTCAGAATAAAATAGTAACCAAATACTTTATTAGCACATGGATTACGGATCTTGAGGGTCATATATATTTGGTGTCTGAAAAACATTGGCTTTTATATAAAGGTGTCATTTGTAGTTAGGGAGATAAAGCTGGTGAATTTTAATTAGCTTTCTATTAAGTAAAAACTTTTTTTAGCAGCTTATGTAAATTTCTTGCACTTAAATAATATTTTAACACTAGAGTTGAATGTTAAGGAGTGATATATTTTAAATACATGAATAGTTTTCCAGTATGCAAAATCCCCCATTTTGTTTCCCTTGCTACGATTCCTTTTGATTACAGATGGTCTGTGTGATAGTTGCTATAGAAACCAGACCATTTTACTTCAGTCTCTCCCTGTTGCTATGGTGTGCAGAGAGCTGCTATGTGTAAAGTGTCATTTAGAATTTTTTTTTTGTGATAGTCTATGTAATGGTTAACTTGCAATCAGTATTCTCTAATGGCAGATAGAGTAATGTGACACGCTAATTAATGCTTTCTATCACCAACTGTTATACACAACAGTTGGGTAGAAATTAGTTGCAAAGTTAGTTTAATAAATTCTGCAGATAGAGCTTTCTTTAACTGCTTAATATTAGAAGAAAATAACTCTGTTAACTCACTGTTAGGCAGAACTGTTTTTCTTGCCATAGCACGCTCCCTAACTGAGCACGAGTGTGTACAAGGCACCCAGAACCTCTGAAGGCAGAGACCTCAGGTCTCCAGGGAGCCCCGGCGCAGCCGCTACGCCAGCCGAAGAGGCTGGTTTTGCAATCTGCAGTTGCTAGTTGCAGCTGTAGCCTTCCGGCGGTTCCTGAAGGCAGCGGCAATTGGGACTGCTGAGTGTGAATAAGCTGGAGCGCAGCTGTCCTGGCCTCCAACCTTCACCCTTCTGCCAGCCTGAAATAAATGCAGTGTGGGTAGTGTGTAACACTTGTAACACTTCCATGTTGCAGTTCCCCTTGTTGGATTTGGCACCTAAAAAAAAAATAATCAGTTTCCATCAGATTTCAAAAATTATATTTTCCAGAAATACTCTAAGGATGGCATGAGCAAGTCCTTGGTGAAGATGCCAATCTTGTCATTATTCTGAAATGAAGATCAGATTATTTTTCATGCAGAATAGTTGTATCCAGAACAAAAGCCTCATCTGAAGCAGGTTAGTGAGGATATCTACAACCCATGGCAAATCTTCAGTGATTAGTTACCTGCTATCTGACTTAGTTTAGTAGTATCTCCTATTGGATTTATTTTGCTCACACCCTGCAATGAGATGCCAGTGCAGCATAAAAATAACAAAGCTAGCCCCGCATCTGAGGTGTCAGGAGGAGTCCTCACTGCAGCAGCATGGTGGCTCTTTGTCTCTCTTTTGGGGTTAACCAGCCCCCTGGGAGTTTTGTGCCATGTTGGGGTCAGGAACTGGGTTGCTGCCGTTGGGGTGGGCTGGCATAGCACCTCGGTGTGCAGCACTGGTGTGCTCCCCAGCAGCACATTCTGCGCAAGTAAAGCGAGTTTCATGGGGATTTTGTTTTTTTCCCAAGTGTTGCCACCCCAGAGAGGCTCCAAGATCCTCATTCCACTTTTCCTGCATCATTTCAGTAATAAATAGCAAGGAGCATTTAGATGATGTTAGTTTTGTCCTGCAGCTTAGTCAACCACCTGCTCCGCAGTTCTGTCTCTAAGACAGGAAAATGGTATCATCAGGGTGCATCTGTATACGGCGTTGGTAGGGTTGTTTCAAGGGAGAGGCTTTGAGTCATGAAGTGGAAGTCATTTTGAGACAGGAAAACTTAATGATAGTCCCTTCTCAGATGTAAAATGTTCTTTAATATTATTTAACTGTCAGTAAAGGGGAATAAAGAGAAAGTCTTTGTTCTGTTAAGAGGAGTTCTGGGGAAATTATGTGTGCTCTTCGGAAGTGCAAGAAGGTAAAGGTTTGCAAACATCTGGATTCCTCTGCCAGTTTATGTATTTTGCACTATTTATAAATATATGTATTAGTATAACTCCATTGATTGTGGTTAAGTGTTTGGAGTTAAGCCTGGTATAAGTTAAATGAGAATTCTCCTTCAGCCTAGCTAATTGCCTCACAGCTCACACTTCATCTTGTTTTAAGTTTTTTCAAGGCATTTGCATAATAAATATATGGAGTTAAGTATGGTGAATTGAATTTTTTCTTAATCTGATTTGCAGTGCTGAAGTTGAGTAGCACATATGCCTATTACCTACCATCTGAGCAGCTGTGTCAGGAGATAGTCATGGCACTTACAATTTTCACTGATTTTTTTTTAGAACTTCTCTTTCTGTTTGTTCTTGTGACTGAGCTTAAAATGAAATTATTGAAACTTCTGGTTTTGGTCTCATGCCTTTGTTTAGAAAAAAATACAATTTTTTGCATCTTGAAGAAACATTGGATCACGTAGCTATGAGTGCAAAGCACAATTCTTGATTCTTTGAGAGAAGGATACATTTATCATGTGGTAGGAACTGGCTTGTAAATTGCACCCTTTCCAACACACACATGTACAAATGGCACTCGCAGGGTTTGTATTTCACATACGTGTTTTGCTGCGAGAATGGAAACCTTCTGTCACAGTCTGTATGGATTATGGGTTTGGGCCCTGTCGTTTTCCAATAATATGGATTTTCACAATACTTTATTAATAATTTATTTATTATAATAAAGTAATACTTTATTAATATTTACAAAGGAGAGGATAAATGCCATTAAAGAGTCAATACTGTATTGCAGACCCTCTAACAGTAAAGTAGATGCACATTTCAGCATAATTCTTCATATTAAAACTTAAATTCTTGCTTAAATAGTCTGCTTAATTAAAAATTAAATCACCTAAGACACTACAGCATTGAGAAAAGCTGTCTGAAGCTGTTGCTGTAATAGTCAAAACTGAAACAGAGGGTAAAACATGTTTTTGTTCTCTCTCATTCATTCTTTTTGTTGTTACTGTTGTATGTGAGCTAATGAAAATGGAAGACCACTAATCTAGATAATTGAGCCTGGTCAGCCAAGATATATTGAGAATCTGACATCTGGAAACATCAGGGTATATTAATTTTTTCATTTTAAGTGGTTGCATTTTAAAGGACACTATTAAGACTATTGTGCTGTGTTTATGGTTTGGGCTGTTTCCAAAATCAATCTTTGTCTTAAAATATTTGCCCACATGGATGGTATTGAAGGCAGGTATGCAGATGGATGCATGAACACATAGGAACAGAATCTATTTTTTCTTAATGTGCGGGACTATGCACCTGTTTGTGGTCCTCTCAACAAAATGCTGGCTATAAAGGTTAGAGCGCAGCAGTCTTGGTTTTCTTTCCTTTTTTTTTTTTTTTTTTGGAAGGAAGTTTAAATTAGGCCACGCTCATCTGGTATCCTATAAAATGTAATCCAGAGATTGTTCTTAAAACTTTAAGGTTTTATTTTGCAAGTCCAGATTGACTTGCTGCTTAGGATCACTGCTATCTAAGGAAAACAGAAAAATCATAGTAACCGTTAGAAGACACAGTTTATTACCAAGTCACACATAATGTGTCCTTGAGCAAGAAATGTTACTTGCACCATGGTGGCATAAATAAATTTCAGTTATTGACTGAATTAATAGTTTTGTTAAAAGCATAGACATTATAGTTTATGTGCAAGACTACTTCCTACAGAGATTTCCTTTATACCCTAAAGAAGGCTGCTCCATTTCTAACTGTCTTTCTAGCTCTCTTAATCCCTCTTCAGCAAAAGTGAGACATCTCTGGCTTCTTTAGTTGTGATGAGCTGTACTTGCTTGTAAAAACCCCGAGAATATTGCCGTAAAGTTGGTGTAGGACTGCAGGATGACACTATAGGGTAAGAAGAGGACCAAGAGCTTGTTGGTGCCATTTCAGGGAGAGACATCTAGTGTCTGGTTGCAAGTTAGCTTGGAAATAGACTTTATATTTTTTTTTCTCCTTAAAAAAACTTAGACTCAAAATAGCACCTTAAGAGCAAAACCACAAAATCATGCCTGCGTGATTTGTGGGAATAGGTTTTAGGTCAGTTTTTACTGTAGGCAAAATATTGCCAGTGGTGCAGGAATCTTTTTTTTCTTTTTAAGAGTCATTTGGTACTTGATGTAATAGTGCTTTATGATTAACCGTGGAGGTAGGGGTTTTTTTTACATTTGTTTCAGTAGAAAACAAGATGTGGCATGGTTATTGGATATCTTTCTATTTCTGGAAGCAAAAATTTCTCTGTTGAAGAGTTGAGTCAAAGTGGAATGAAACTTCTCCTGAAATTACATGTTTATTGCTTCTTTGCCGAAAATGGTTGTAGATCTAAATCCATCATTTTTTTCTTTGTGGAATTGACTTTAATGGCTCAGCATGCTGTGAATATTAACTAAGCAGCCTTTGTATTGATTTGTTGACTAACGTGTTTTATGTATTATTAGCAATAGAGTTCTTGTTGATTGGACTAATGTCTGTCTTCTGTCCTCACGTTTTTCTCTCCCCTTTGTGATGCTTTTAAAAATTACATTCTAATTTCTTTGGAACATGTGCTTTGCTCTGTTTGAGTTCTGTGAAGTACTTCACACAATCGGGAGCAATGAAAATTATGAGGTATGACAAATATTACACCTAAATTCTCATTCTAGATGCTGAAAAAGTAGACAAGATTAAACTAAGGGTTTTTTTTTAAGGAAAGAAAAGGGAAAAATATACATATAACTTAAAAAAAGGGAAAAGAAAAATATTTTTACTTGTTTAATTCCAGAATTCAGGAGACATTTTGAGCCAGCTTTAGCATCACCACCATTGCTCAGCTTTTACAATTTTTGTGTGAGATATAGCACACAGAACTAAATTACAAAACAAACTTGCAGGAAGCAAAACTTGGTTTGCTGTATTTTTGCAAAAATGATGAATATACTGTTGAGATTCCTAGCGACAATTACATCTACATGATGTGATGGCGCACAATATAAATTCAAACAGTAAGTCCATAAACGTGTTTGACAACTAATTTCTTCATTCAAGAGAAAAGTGCCTCCTCCTTTGTTTGGTGCTGAAACCATTCTGTGCCTATTGTGTGTGTGGCAGCAGCTGTATAAAATGATTTCCTATACTGTGAATATAGTTAATTGCTGCAGCTATCATTTCCCTTGGTGGGAAAAAAGCCCCATGCCATCTGAAGGGGAAAAGAGAAAAGGAAAAAAATGTTTCAGGATTGGAATTGTAATTGTGGATTTGTTTTCTCTATTCTTTGACAAGGTAGTTGGGTACTGAAAAGATAGCCTGTCAGTGAGTTTGAAAGTTGCTGTGGTGCCGGAAAGTTGCTATCCTTATGATGAATGCAGTGCCAACAACGTGACACCTGTGAACGGTGTAACAGATACCCATCTCCATGAGTCATTGATGGCAAGGAATGTTCCTGGTGATTCTAAGATGTAGGACTGTGTTGAGAAATGTGTCTTTTTCACGAGCTGAATCTCTCTCCGCAACGTGGACCTGTTTGCCACTTCATTAACACTGTCACTTCTGTCTTTAATTCTGCTGAGGGAAGACAACTTAGTTTGTGAGGCACATCCTCTTTCACCTACCCTGCAAAGATGTCAAGCTGTCACGCTGCTCAAAATGTGAAAGATGTGTTGAACTCTTTCTTCCTATCTTCTGTTCACCCTGCTTACTTCTCTGAAGATCAGGGAGTGTATTAAGGTATAGATTTTAGCCTCTAACTTTGTTTTCCTTTAGTCTCTTTGGCATTTGCTCCCTCTAAAATAATTATGAGAACAGGTAGGTATCTACAACATAACAATATTTAGGCTGATTATTAGTAGCCCCTTTAGGAACCACAGTTGTGTTTCGAAGGAGAAATAGCTATAAATTCAGAACCAGTTTCAATCCCTGGTGTAAAAATGTAAAGTTTTAAAAGATTTTATTAATTCCCCTTCTGAATATCTTTTTTTTTAATGTCTGATTTCTCAAAAATACGCTCACTGACTTGTTGGGTAATGTTGACATATTATGAACAAGGTGAAGGGCCTGGCTAAGCGTAAGATGTACAAACTTTCCTGTGTCTGTGATCCCGAACAAAGAGAATTCGTGACGAATCCTTCTGAATCATTTATATGCCATTCTGCGAGTGAAACCAAGTTGGTAGTTGTCCAGGACTAAGCATTTGGTGTATGATAGTGGTGCTTAGCCTGTCACCAAGTGTCAAGACTTAGTATACCTGATGCCATGCAGGAACACATCTGAATCCAGCTGCACTCTTTGTTGATATCATTTATTCCCTCTATCGTAACCAAAGCAATACGCAGATATAGTCTAAATCAACCATTTTGTAAGTGAGGTAAACTGTACTTTGAATCTTCTGTGGAAAAGCAGGAGGATATAAGATTGGACATGGAAAGTTATTTTTGTCTTTTAGTCCTATTTTGCTTTTAGTCCTATTTCCAAAATGCATTAAGTATTGCAGATGATCTTAGAGGTCTTTTCCAACCTGTATGATTCTATGATTCTATGATTCTATCCTCATTTCAGGATTCGAAGTGGCATCTACAAGGGAATGTAAAAGTATTAGCAGCACATAGCACGACAGTTTGTTTCCTATATCATACTTTCATTTGCAACTAGTAACACTTTTTGACTTAATTATGCCTCTAGGAGAAAAAAAATGTGTAGCTGGGATATGCTGCGTTTCACAATAGTGTGCTGTATTCATTATCATATATACATTACACAGCTATGAAACCTGCAGTCTCTATTCTTCTACTCATCCCTCATTCCAGTCTATTTGAACTTCTGATCGCTCTGTTATCAAAACAATATACCATACAAACAGAGAAGCCAAGATTAGTCAGTCTTAAGTTATCATGTACGCAGTCTGTCTCAGGAGACAAGGCCTTCCTAACACCACATCAGGTTTCAAGTGAAGTAGGACTGCGAGGTTTAAAATGTTTTCATTTCCAGTGAAATGCTTCAGTGCCATCTGAATTCTTCCAGGCAACAAGTAGCTGGAGGAAGTAGAAATTTCATTACTTAATACCCCAGGGATGTCTTATTTGAGTTCACGAGACGTGCCATCTGGAAATTCTTGTTCATTCACATGCTGTGGCCTTTTTTGGACACTGAAGAGCTCCAAGGTGCTTGGTTTGAGTTCCTTTGGAAGTGCCCAAAATAAAATGGGGAGAAGTAAGTCTTTATTAAAAATAAATAAATAATTAAAAAATTTGTTTCCGTCTGAGTTGCGCAAGTTACCTTGCTCCGCTATGAAGCCAGTCCAAACTTTGCTACTGCATGCTGCTACGCTCCAAGCACTGCCTCTTTTCCTTCTCCTACTTTTCACCCAGTTGTCCCTTAAAATTCCTCATAGGTCACTGGCAGCAGGTTATCCCTCTTTCTCCCTCTCTTTTATTTCTGTTCCCCAAATCTTCAGGCACCAGGGGCTCCGATGGGGTACCTGGGGGCTGTGGGAACACGGCCAAGCCCGGATAAGCACACTTGGTGCAACCATTGGGACATTTTCATGGCGTCCATGTAACTGTGTTGGTTTTCATTGCATATGTATTTTTTAAAAAAATATTGGGTTTTGTTTTGTAAGAAAGAAATATCAGGGAATTTCATGGAGTACTCTGAATCTCTTAAGAAATGTGTTTTGTGCTGCATTTGAACTTCTCTGTTCCTTATGTTATGATTTACCGATCAGTAACAGAACAATTCAGTAGTAATATATTAGACAGCTGTTTTCCAAGAGTCCGAGAAGTTTGGTAATTATGGGGGGGAATACTTGAAGAAGGCTTTGGAAGATACTGAAACTACTGTAAAAGAAAGTTTTGTTATGGTTTTTTTTTAACATTGTAGCTTATGTTTACGTTTTCATAGCAGCACATTCTTAAAACTTTCCAGCGTCTTCGTAATAGCTATAAAAGCTTGACAAAACAATTGTAAAGTGTCGTGTAATTGTCTTTTGAATACATTTCTTCTTCAGTTAGTAATAAGGACAGATTTAGAGAGCCAGACTTCTTTTCAATAAAAATTAAACTGGTTATGCCCTTGCTTATTATTTAAAATGCATAAGTAGCAGAGCGCTACTTTCCTATTGTTTTCTAAATGCTGAGCATTAAGTAGTATAAGAAATTGAGATTGTCAGTTCTTTCTTTAAGCAACAAGACTGCTGCAAGTTAAGTCTGGGCAAAATTCTGTGGAATTTTACATACTCAGTGTTTGCAGAATCACAGAACGGTTGAGATGGGAAGGCACCGCTGGAGATCGAGTCCAACTGCCTGCTCAGAGCAGGCTCAGCTAGAGCAGGTTGCTCAGGGCTGTGTCCAGGTGGGTTTTGAATATATCCAAGGATGGAAACTGCACAGCCTCTCTGGACAACCTGTTACAGTGCTTCACCACCCTCACTGTAAAAAATAGTTTTCTTATATTTAGTTGGAATTCTCTGTATTTCATTTGTGCCCATTGCCTCTTGTCCTGTCATGGGGCACCACTGAGTAGTCTGACTCCGTCTTCTTTACAACTTCCTTTTGGGTATGTATACATATGGATAAGATCTCCCTGAACGTTCTCTTCTCCAGGCTGAACAGTCCCAGCTTTCTGCCTCTCCTTGCATGCCAGATGCTTCAAGCCCTTCATCACCTTCATGGCCCTTGGCTGGACTCCCTCCAGTATGTCTATGTCTGTCTCGATCAGCCTGTGTTTCTCTGGGGAAGAAGATTTGCAAGATTATGTCCTGTTGGAAATGGTGAGCTCTCCCACTCTTAGAGGTGCCATGAGTGAGTGGTTTGGAGCCCTCCTGATATCCAGGGGCTCAGGCTGAGCCCTCACTGTGGACATCATTGTAGGCTGCTTCCGAGTGACCTGTTAGACTCCTGCTTTTTTGGGGCTGAAAATCAAAGGTAGCTAGCTGTGAGAGTACCTTTCTCTCTCTCTCATGTGCTCCAGAACTGGACTGCTCAAATGTACTTAGCAGGTGGCTTGTCTTTTGTTCCTCCATGTCCATCCCCTCCTCCCCCCTTGCAGTGTCCTCTGGAGAGAAAGGGGCAGCAGTTTAGGTTATAAACTTCACAATTTGAGCTGGGGTCAAGGTAGGACTCAAACTCAGTGTGGTTCTGGCTGTTTATTTTAACCTCTCCTGTGACACAGAAGCTCATAGATTTTATAGCTGCGTCACTGTGATCAGTGGTTTACTGACATGTTAAATGGCACACATCTAGGAGTGGGAGTGGATGCTACTGGGCAAAAATACATTCCACATCTACTGCGTGTAGCTGGTAATTTTCCAAAAGGGCAGTGCACATTGCTTTGGAATGACTCGTTCTCGGTCTGGTTTATTCTTTTTTCTTTCTTTCTCATTCTGAGTGAGATGTTTTTTGTTGACTTTCACTTAAAAGAAAATGCAAGCTAAATAGTGTTGATACTTAGCATTAGCTCTTCCCCCTTTACTGGAAAGAATATGATCAAAACTGTCAAGCATTTAGTATCTGCAGTGGTTGGCTCCCCTTTGACGCTCACACTCCTCTCCAGTTTCCCTCCCTTGACAATGCGATGCTGTAGCCCCAGTGGCTTTTAAAGAGCTTGAGCTTGATATGACAAGAGCTTACCATTAGCATACCCGCTCAATACAGTAAGTTTATAATTTTCTGACTGGTTGTTTAGTCAAGTCAAAAGCCCTTGACTGTGGAGTTCACCATACTCCTATCTTGGAGCTAGCCAAATTTGTCCCATGAAACATGAGAAAACAAGCCAGGGTCCTCCTCTCTTTGTGCACTCTTTGGGCACTTCATGCTCCTAGTCCATGAGTCTTTTTAAAAGAGGGAGATACTAATACTGGGAGTAGATTTTTATTAGGTGATGGCTCCGTAGTCCTACAGGGACTGTGGGACAGGAAAGCTCTTCCAAACTCCTTTCTTTAACATGTGCCCCTATGAGTCAGATGGGGTTTGCGCAGAGAGTTTGTGGATCAACTAATGTAGTGTATCTCATGTCACTATTACTTTCATTGCAGGTACCACTAATTCCAGTACATTGGGATGTGTAAGTGTATGTAGTAGACAGCTTGGAATTTAACTTGAAGCATGATTCAATAAGCAGATGTTCTGAAATAAAGAGAAAAATTAAGAACTAGCAAGAAAAGGTTAAGGAGAAGCAAGTACTACAAGAAAAGGTTAAAAGACTGCCTGTCTTTCTGAAGTATTTTCTGGAATTCAACCATATGGAGAGTTTGACTGTGCTGATTTGAAAGGAAGAAAAGCAGCTTTTATGTCAAGAAACATAAGGAGTACTGTGTCCTCTGTAGTCAAAAGATAGCATTACTGTGCCTGGTGTCAAGTCAGCAGATAGTGTATGTGTTCATAGTTATCCTTTTCTAAACTTAAAATCTGTATTCAGTATTTTTATTGTTGCCCAGTGCAGCAATTTCTCCATGTGATTTCAAGAACATTTGCTAAAATTATTTTACCTTCAGTATTTTAAGAATTTTAATAGATAGGTGAAGCAGTTTAATAATATTTACAGATAATATCATAAAATAGGTTTCTGATTACTGACCTTTTATTATTTTACACTTTTTTTTTGTTTTCTGTGGCATTTTTTAATAAGCCCTTTTATATTCAAACAGAAAGATGCAAAGTCAAGTTTGCAATTATTTAGTTACTGGTAATTGTTCTTAGGCCAACCTTGCCACCTAGCGGCTATAATTAAACAGAACAGTTCATTTTCTCGATTTTTTTTTTTTTTAAAGTAATATAGCACAGTACTGCTGTATTTTTTTCCTTTGCACCGAATATTCTATGATATGAGTTGGCATAATTTTCAGATGCAACTGAAACCACTCATAATATGCTTATGCAGATAAGCACTTTATCTTCTAATGTTGTTTAAAAGCTTAGTAAATAAGTGACTGCAAGTATAGGAGAGTTTAACACTAGACAATTCATTCTTTTTTTAAGAAAATAGTCTCCTCAGAATCAAAAGAAAAACTGTAAGCCCTGTTTAAATCTCTCAGGAAAAGATGTAATTTTAGGCCTCTGCTTGTATGTACTACAGACTGTTTTTCCTCTAATATCCTTGTAGCATATGTAAAATAAATCATTCTTCTTCAGATATTGTCCCTCAACGCAGAGAAAGGAGAAACCTGCATCTACAGTGCTTTTGCTTCTAGTATGCTTTATAGGCACCTTTGCAGGCTGCTGAGTCCATGGTAGGAGTAATAAAGACTGTATAAGTATTGTTTTCTCCCCTTCCACTTGCACCTAGTTCTGATGCAGAACCAGATCAAAAAGAAATAGAAATTCATACGGCCCTAAATTGTAATTTTGTATGTTGTAGTGCCTTTACTTCTGTGAAATACAATTAACAGAGAAATTCTGCAACAGCTGTTTCCTCAGTCTCCCGTATCCTGCGATGGCATACATGCTATGAACAGCTGCAGTAGACAAGAAATGTGTGGGGCAGTGGTGAACCCTAGAAGCTCTGGACAGTGGTCCAGCTGCTGTCTCCTCTCTGGGCTACACCAAGCCACAGGCAAGGCAGCTCCCCAATTTATAATTTATATGTAATATTTTTTTTCCTCTTTCTTTCTTGCTTTTTATATAGAAGCATTACCATTTTTTTTCTTCTTCAAATGAGGAAGCTCTCAAGCTGACCTTGTTTAATACATTTTTACTAAATTTAAAGAGAGGTGTTGAGGGGAAAATAATTCTTTCAACAGGAAAAAAGCATCTCTATCCACAACATGGGGATTTGAAATTAACAGTGATATTTAATGTTGGAAAATGTTATGATCACCATTGCAGCAAGTTGGTTTTTAGACACAGGTTATCTCCTTTCAATCTTTTTTAGGTTCCAAAGGAAAAAAAGTAGCTGTTCTCTGAGCAGCAGAGCTACAGAAGCTTGATTTCCTTTTGTAATATGTCCTTTTTTTCTTTTACATATCTCAATGACAATAATTCTTTCTAGGCAAGTGACAGCATGCGCTGTGACTGATTCAAAGTTGTATGTGTAGTGATTTCCCACACATATAGGCACGATACAGTATAATTGGCCTGGCAGAGCATGTGACGCTTGTTTATAATTTAATTTTGTAATTATCAGGTGTTTGGGTGTCTCTTATTTTATCCACCTTCTAGCACTCGCCAAGCCTGTAGAAACGAAATATCCTTGAAACTTCCACAATTTGAATTAAATTGACTGACAGGTGCAGAAGCTGATGAGGTGGTGAAAGGGAGGAGGATCTGCTGGATGAAAGGAAGGATCACACAACTACATAAAGCTTTGTTCCCTAAGAAATCTCATCTAAAAAGCTATGCGAAAGGCCATCATACATATTGATCAAACTGTGGCCTAGAGAGCATTCTGCATATAATAAGAAATTAAAATAGCATGGACATCTTGTTAGTGTTGTCATAGTATTCATATTAACAGATTCAATACAGCAAATTATTTAACTATTGGAATATGTTCAATAAATCCCTAAAGTACAGGAGTGAGTAAACATAGGAGCAGAAAAAGAAGTGGAGGTGGTGCACACTTTGTCTTTAAGGAGAGAGAGACAAGTCCTTGACTTTTGAGCTGGGGACTAGGGAGAGGAGCTGATAGTGTCTGAGATGGCATTAGAGATGACCTTCACATTGAAGGAGAAAACAAAGATGACTAGGTGTAGAGCTGCCAAAAGTGTGTTGCTAATGAGATTTCTGATAACATCTGTATATGCATGGTATGACCTGAACTGGTGGCAGAACATACCTGAGAATTAGAGTTCTCAGGTGGAAACAGTAGGACTGTAGACAAATGGGAGGAAAGAAGAGAGGATACCACATAGAAGCATGGTGTGCTCAAATACTTGTCTGACAGGAAAACCTGAAAAGCAGGCAGCCAATACAGAGGATGATGGATACAAGTAGAGGACCATAAGAAAAGAAGTTGAAATACAGTTGATGTTTCTGGATCATAAGAGACAGAATGAACTGCAGGCAAAGGGAACGATGGGGCATAAAGAAGACAACATAAGTCTGTAAGTGGAAATCCTTTTAAAGAAGACTAGATAGCTTGGATAGCAGATCACATAAAATCTCCTCCTGCATCACAGCGGTGGTCCATCTAGCACAGTAGTCTATCTCTAACTGTAATTAAAAATAATGCTAGTTAGAGCGGGTATGAGAGAGCCTGTCGGCTTTATGAGGTCTCTTGTTCTCCTTGTTTTGTCAGAGGGTGTATCCCTGACTATTTGTATCAGTTTATGTATCTGCTGTCCTTGAATATGTCCAGTCCCCTCTTCCCCAGTGGTACTGTCAGTGGCAGCAAATCCCAGAATTTCATGCCTGATGTTGTAAGAAATATTTTATTTTACTTGTTTTATTTTATTTTACTCGTTTGAAACTGATCTCCTAGAAAGTTTAAACTATGACTTGCTGATTGAGATCCTCTGAGAGATCTGTATAAGAAAAACTACAGCTATAGCTGGTATGATAGCTTGACAGATTCATACAAACCAAGGTCAGTGAACATTTGAGGCAAATTGTTTATTATCTGTCTTTGGAGAGCTTTTAACATGTTGAAAAACGAGCTTGAAAAAATTGCAGTTTATGTTACCTCTCTAGATTAACAGGCACAGTAAGGTTTACATATAGTGCCTCTATCAGGAACAACTATGATAACAATGAGGGACTGCCTTATTAAAAGATAATTTTAAAATTATTTAACTTATTTTTGCTCAGAAATTATGTATGCATAGATGATGTAAGCAAGAAGGTTTTAAGTATTGCTAATTAATTTTAAGTATTGCTAATTAATTAATACATGCTAGCTAGCAAAAATAGCATAGCAATAGATCACTAAATCAAAAGATTTCAGGTTAAAAGAATTTTGCTCTTTTTCAGTCTACATTGAGAAATAGTTGTCTGCAACTTCAGCAGCTTTATAAGAAAAAATAAATTAAAAATGGAGCAGTACAGCTCTGAAGTAAAGCCAGCCAGCATGAAGCCCTCTTAATTAAAATGAAGACCCCATAGTACTCATATTCTTTTCCAGAGAAAGGCTTGCAGAGAAGAGGATGTTTATAACATTAATAGAAAGTCAACAATATTCATTACTGGTGGAAGACAGGAAAGTGGGAGCAATAGCTGGCAAAAGCTCATTGTCAATGATTAGATCAGCAAACTGTTATTTAAGAATGTTAACTGAATGCAGAAGTCTTGAGCTCGTATTGCATATTTTTTATATTAAATTTAGTTACTTAGATTTTTCCTGGAGAATACAGATTATATATGGTTGATACAGTAGAGGATATCCATTTGGAATACCACTAAAAAACCAGCTGGCTGAAGAGAACGGCATTGTGCTCTTTCAAGCAGTGGAACAGTTGGACATCAACAAAAGTAGGTTCTCAAAAAGCCTTGGGAGGAATTGAGTACAGCACATGATAAGTAAAATGTCACGTGGAGAATGACGGCACCACGGGAGAGAAGTCATATTCTCGAGGTTATTTCCAGCACTTTCTGAGAGCCAGATTTTTCATACTTCTTTTTTTGTGTATGTGTGTGTGTAATGCATTGCATAATATGTAGCAAACGCTTTGTAAAAGTTGGACTGTTTTTGAGAATCTCATATAGGTTTTTACCACTAATTTCATAAGCAAAGTAAGTTTTTGTTTTGGTTTTGATTTTTGAGGGGGAGGGACTGCATCACTTTCTCTACAGTTCACAGAACCAAGAGATTCAGAAACAGCTTATTCTGCCAAAAAATCTGAGATGTTTTTCTTACAATTTCTCTGTCACCATAGACCACTCATACAGTTTTGCATGGATGCTTAAAATGCTTTATTTGTAGATAACTGAGTGGCTTAAAATATCTTAAATGAGTTTCTCTGAAGTGCTGCATGGAAAGAATGTTAAATAGTACTGAGTAAATTAATCTATTTAACAACTGACTAATATGCCCAAAACCTTTAGCTAAAAATAATACATTATTTCATAAATGCTGACTCAGATAAACTACTAAGAATTTGGCCTAAAAAGCTTTAGAAGGAAGATTACAGTTAGAAGCAAACGAAACATTTTGATGTAAATTTAGGAATCCATTCAAGTACTTAAAACAAAGTTTTAAGTGATGCAACTGAGAAAATCAGACCTAAATATTTGTGTGTATAAATTTTAGTGGGAGAGGCCTTTCTGAGGGATAGTAGTTTACACTGCGTATCCATACCACTAAGCTGACGTCCTAGAAAAATAGCTCTTAATAATCTCTGAAGGGTCATGGTGGTTGGGGAAGGTTTGTGAGGACTGGAAGAAAGCAAATATAACCACAGTCTTCATAAAGGGGGAGACAGAGGATCTGGGGAACTACAGGCTGGTCAGCCTTACCTCGATCCCTGTGAAGGTGATGGAGCAAATCCTCTCAGAAACCATTATTAAACATACAAAGGACAAGTAGGTGACTGGGAGTAGTCAGCATAGATTTACAAAGGGCAAATCAGGCTTGACCAGCTTGATAGCCTTTTACGATGACATGTTTGGCTTAGAAGACAAGGGGAGAAGAGTGGATGCTATTTATCTTGCCTCTGGCAAGGTTTTCCAAGCTGTTTCCCAGGACATCCTCATAGACAAGATGATGGACTAAATAAGTGGATGGTGAAGTGGACTGAAATCTGTCAGAACTGCCAGCCTATAAGGGTTGTGATCAGCAGCATGAAGTCCAGACCAGCTGGAGGTCAGTCACTAGTTTTGTGCCCCAGGCGTGGTCCTGGAGCCAATAGTTTAACCTCTTCATTAATAGTCTGGATGATTGAGTGGAGTGTACCCTCAGCAAGTTTGCAGATGCTACAAAACTGGGAGGAGTGGGTGGTACATCAGAGGGTTGTGCTGCCATCCAGATGGACCTCAACAGGCTGGAGAAATGGTCTGACAGGAACCTCATGAAGTTCAACAAAGGGAAGTGCAAAGTCATGCACCCGGGAAAGAATAACCCCATGCACCCCCATAGTCTGGGGTTGATCAGCTAGAAAGCAGCTTTGTAGAAAAGGCCCTGGGGGTCCTGGTGGACTCCAAGTGAAGATGAACCAGCAACGTGTCCTTGTAGCAAAGGCCTCCTGGGCTGTGTTAGGAAGAGTGCTCCCAGTAGGTCAAGGGAGGTGATCCTTGCCCTCTGCTCAGCTGTGGTAAGACACATTTGGAATGCGTGGTCCAATTCTGGGCTCCCTAGGACAAGAGAGACATGGGCATTCTAGAGTGAGTCCAGCCAACGGCCACAAACTTGATAAAGGGCTTGAAGCATGTGTTGTATGAGGACAGGCTGAGAGGGCTGGCTGGGACTGTTCAGCTAGAGAAGGGAAAGCTCAGGGGTGTCCATACGTATAAACACCTGAATGGAAGCAGTAAAGAAGATGGAGCTAGATTCTTCTCAGTGGTGCCCCATGACAGGACAAGAGGCAATGGGTACAAACTGAAATATAGGCAATTCCAATTAAACATAAGAAAAAGCTTTTTTTCTGTGGGGATGGTCAAGCACTTTAACAGGTTGCCCACAGAGGTTATGGAGTCTCCATTCAAAAGCCATCTGGACATGGCCCTGAGCAACCTGCTCTAGCTGAGCCTGCTTTGAGCAGGGGGTTGGACTCGATGACCTCCAGCGGTGCCTTCGCACCTCAATTGTTCTGTGGTTCTGTGAATGAATTGAAATAATAACTTAATGGAACTTATCTGTAAAGGATCCTGAAGGTAGCATAGGGTGGACAGTCATTTCTCTGTGACTTGTTTTGAGGGGTTTTGAGGCGGGAGGTTGTGTCTTGTGGGCTTTTTCATCCAGAAAAAGGATTGAGCATGGTTTTATTCCATCATTGCTCTTATTTGGAATGGATGCGATGCCATTTGAGGTAGTTGGGGCAGCTGTGCCTTGAGCTTGCTGGCATTGAACACTTCAGATCCATCTCATTAGCCCTGGGCAGTCACTTGATCAGATTATGGAAGGTCTGGCCATGAGCTTTGGGTGACTGTCAGCTGGCAGAGGCTTTACCCAGACAGTGCTGGTTAGCTGAGGAAGCCAATCAAAGTAAATGATAACAATTTTCTGACAGCCTCTTTTTCTTTTCCCACCCCTCAGTCTATATAACCTCTGAAATGAAGCACTTGAGGAGAATACAAATAGCTGTGTCACTCATTTACCCTCTAAGAGTTCATTTGTACTCAACATTTCATGCCAGCCTGTTCATTTAATTTCAGGTAAAAACTTTTGTCCTTTCTTCCATGCTGTTTCAATATTGGAGAAGTTGCCTCTAAATATTTGAAAATCAACCTCACTGATTACTTCAAAACACTTCTATAGTCTTTCTTTGTTTATTGTACCTGTTGTCACCACTGTGTCACTGTTTCTTCCTGCTCCCCAAGTATCTGTACCAGTATTTTGAATATTGTTTTATATGTATCTGATAAGCTCCTTTTTTTGAGGGTGCTATCATTTTGCCTTGTGTGCAAAAATAAAATTATTCACTGAGAACATTAACCTTGGTATTGTCTTAATGATAATGGCTAACTAAAAGTTCATTTCAAAAATATATCACAAGAAATGCAAAATTAGAAGAATCGCTGTGTTCATAGAGCTATTTTTTTCAATGTTACAGCATGGAAAAAATATCTTTCACTGGCTTGGTAGTATATTCTGTCTTTTAGTGGGGTTTTCTGTTTTGTAGTTATTCTTGGGTTAGGTGCCGTGTTACACCTTCAATTTAAGGTAGCATTTAGTGTGACAATGTTAAGGGGGCTTTTGGTTGCAGATTTGCCAAGAATCATTAGATTAGATTGTTGCAGTTTCCCTAAAGACTAAGCTCACCCAGAAAGTACAGGAAGGATAGTGATAAAATTTGCTGCCTGAATAGTCATCATTGTTTCTTTAAATGCAATAAACACTGCTAGACATCGCAAATGTGGTAATGAGAATGAGGAAGATGCAAGAAAGTAAAATCCAGTGTATGTGCTGAAGAAAATTTAACAGAAGATGTAAATGGTCTGATTCTGTATTCACTGCATTGTTCTACAGGGACTATAAACAAAGTCATATTTGCAGAACATAAAATTTTACTGGATTTCAATTACAGATGAGTTTGACTTGGAGATACTTCTGTCCCTTCTATCCCTAAAATAGCCATCCCTCCCCACTCCTCCATAAAAAGCGACTTAGAATCACGTTGAAAAAAATGTCTTTAGTAATTGTTTGAAGTATGGTCATGGCAAAGTATTTTAATAATTTGGGAGAAGGAGGGGAGAGAGACAACCAAACAATTTTCCTGCCTGTGTTGAAAGGAGAGATTTTATGGTTGTATTATGAAATCTTTGGTTGTGAGAGTAGATGCATGCTAATTTGAGTGAGAGTTGTGATACTGGTTTTGTAAGGGATGCTCATGGTTGCTATGGGTCTTCTTGATGAGTTTTAGGAAGGGTTAGAAATATAGATGCATTTAACTTCTGCAGAAGCGATTGAAACTTCTAAAATTAATTGCTACATTTTCATATTGTTTGCCTTACCAGTGCAAGAAACACTTAAGTGAAACCAATATTATTGATGACTTCCAAGTAAATTTCACAAATCTTTAAAAAAAGTTAAATGTATAACATATAGCTGAAGTATGGCTTTCATACTAGTTCCATACATAGTTTATGTATGGATCTTCACCAAGAGTAAAAAGTAGTCATTATAAGGAGAGAATATAGAGAACTGATTGTTGTGTATGTATGTATGCAACTGCTGTATTATTCTTTCTAGCTTTATTTGATTAGCTGTTTTGAACATATGATTCTTTTTTAAGGTAATGTTCAATATGTTCTGCCTTCCAAATGCTTTTTTCTTCCCGCTAGTTGTCATTATTGCTATATTTATTAATGGTTTTGTTAGAATAACTCTAAGTGGTTCTGATCTGAAGAGATGAATGGTCTGCATTGTTTATTGGTCTGGTATACTGCTTTTGGACTGTGAAATTATTACAAGGACACTTCCTTATGTGTCGTCGTGAAGTACCAACTTCTGTCCTTCTGCTAAAGATAAATCATTACCTATCTGACTGTGTGGTAGGAGGTAAAATAAAGCTAACTTAGATTTAGGTGCATAGATTAGGTCCTTGCATCCACAATTTCCTGTTTTTAATTATATTAGTCTTATTATATTTTTTTAAGATGCTGAGAGCATCTGCAGGACCAGCTGAGATGAGTTATCAGCAATACATCTTCACTAACAATTGTGGCTTTACACCAAAAGTACATTTGGCTTAGAAAAACCAGTCAACCCACTGGTGTCCATAGGAACTGCTGTTTGTTAGATGGTCTGGAAAAAAAACTACCAAAAAACCCACCCAAACCAGTCAAGCTAGTGATATTTGAATGGCTAAATATGCATTTTGGTCCCCAAAGACATGTAGATGCTTAGCACCGCTGGTTGGTTTTTTTTTTTTAAGAGGGAAATTGCACATGAAAAAAATGTACTTGAAATTGGCAGGAGTTAGGTGCCTAAATTGAGTTTTAGTTGCCAGACTTTGGGCTTGTAAATGTTAACTCTCTTGGTTACGTGATTTCAGGGCTTCCTGCTTCTATGGGCAGACCTTCATTATTTTCCACTGGAATAAAACTCTCTCCTGACTCTTCAGCCATCGGGTATTGAGTACCCGATACCATTTTGCCAACACAGATAACCTGTCTTCTTTGGAGTCCCCTCTTTCAAGCTTGGAAGACAAACAAATCTCTTAGGAGCACCATCTTCTTTTTCTTTACCCTTTTGAGAAGATTTAACCCTTTCATTAGCCATCATCACACAGCCTACATAAAGACGGGGTAGAAATACCTTGTATAATCTCTAATTTTTTCATTGCAGATTTTAATAATAAACTCCATCATGAAATTAAAAGGAAAAGTACCTTTATCTTTACCTTTTAAAAGTAATATATTGGTCCTCTTATTTTACTATTTTAAGCATCCTGTGTATCCTATTTCTTAGCAAAATGCTGGTGGTGAAAGAGTTAAGTTTTCCTCAGTGTTAAAAAAGTAAGTGAATCATGTATTCATCTGACCGGAGGTGTACAGTACTGGAGACATTTGAGACTCTTAGTCCACTGCGATAAAGTACTGAAGGATTTAATTTTGAGATATAATATAGCTATTAAGCCTTTTTAGTACTGGAATATTCAGTCCCTCCCAGAAAAAGAGTGATGAACTGTGATCATAAACAGGTTAATTTAATCTGACCTGATTTCAGATTTGTCCCCTTATTGCTTTAAGGATAATAATTTTTCATTATATTTATCTTTTCAAAATCATTATCCATAAGTCTCAATTATCCAAGTATTTTATTAGCTCTGTCTGTGGGTTTGGGGGGGGGGGGGGGGAAGGGTGTTAATCCCAAAGTCTAAGAGTGTATTCTGAGTTTTGATGTTCTTTTTGTAAACAGTATCAGCAGAGGAGAGTGTGCCTCTGATGCGAGTCAGGTAGTAAGGCCACTCAGCAGTCCTGCCTACAATTCATGTGAAACACGTATCGCCAGACAAAGCATCTGACTATTTGGAGGGTGGTTCTGTAGTCTTGAGAATCCAGAGTGAATTAAAGTCTAGACTCCGTCATTTTTTCAGGCTGTTGGGAAGGGATAAAGAACAAATCAGATATGCCCAAGATACAACAGAGGTAACACTGAAGCAAGGATGCTCTTGCTGGTTTGTGCATTGGGAAGAAAGCTGTAATAGCAGCAGCAGCAATAACAACAGCAGCAGCGGCAGCAGCAGCAGCAAGAGACCTTCGGAAAGCCGGGTGTTGCAGTAGTCTGAGATATAAAGATCCTGTTACGTCTCCGTCTTCCCTAAGTTCAGAATGGTTGATACAAACCTTACTCCACATGTAGTAAAAGATGTATATGAATTCGGAATTTGCTTTGTAATAACTGGATGCTGAGGAAATAAAGACGTGCCTCTGGGTTTTTGTTGTTGGGTTTTTTCGGCCTTTTTTTTTTTTTTTAAATCATCTGAAACAGAAGAGATTGATTTACTCAGAGAAAGTAAGTTTCACCTTCTTCAAGATAATTTATAAGGACAGCTTGGGAGCTGGAGGTGACTATTTTTCTACCTGTTTCCTTGCACCTGGGGCTGAAAAGTGAGGAGAGATGGACAGTATCTCAGAGGAGACAGGAATGACTGAAGCTTGGTGAAAGCGTACACTGATTGTTGCCTGCTGTCCTCTTCATGCAGTGCTGTGGGCTGGTGCACCGACGGCGAGTAAGGGTTTCCTATGTAAGTGTCGTTTGCATTAGAATGATGCTAACTTGTATGTTCAACTCCTAATATATTAGATGGTATGGTATGCTGCAGGCAGGTATTTTAATGTACATCTGAGTGACCAACCAGAGCACTAAGTATCTGTGAAATAACTTTTTACAGTACAGAGACACAAGGATTGTTTTAACAGGTATGAGTTTCTTGTCATCTATTTTTTCACAACTTGTTCATATCAAGAATATATCTTATTTCAAAATAACCTGCAGTGTTAAAAGACTGGAAGTCTGACTCTTCTGACTTCTTTTTTAAATTGTATCTTTTTTTCTTGCTAGTAGCACTGTGTTAAGTGGAATCATTAGAAAAGGACATCTCTATTTTTCCATATATGATAACTGAAAATCAATTAAAGTTATAAGCAATTATGGACTGGCACAAAAATTATTTGAAAGACCCTGAGGAACATAAAAATCATCTTGTGAGGTAGTTCTTTTGAAAAAGAGCAGTAGTACAGTGGCAGAAGTATAGCCTGATGGTTTGCATGGTTTGTTTGCTTTCCAGAACAGGGTATTTCAATACTCTGGTATGGTAAGACTGCTCTGTATTGCAAAATGGCTGTCTCTAATAAATTCCACAAGGAAGGCCAGTGCCAAAGCTTAAGTATTAGTAATGAAAAAGATTGGCTATTAGCTGAAATATGTCTGAACTATACTCAGCTGACATGATAATCTCCTAAGTAATTCATTTATGTTTTAACATTCCTTTTCTATTCTGCTATTCAGTTGTCAGATAGATTGATAAGAAACAGGAGGTTGAAATGATCTGGGTAAGCTGCAAATTGAAATTGCTGTGTATTTGCAACAAGCAGCTTGTTGCTTGTTGCACAAGAAAAGAGCAAATATATCAGGAGAAATAGTTGTGTTGTCAGGAATGCTGTATGCATCTCTATGTCATAGAAAGCTCTTTTATACAATGCTTCAAAAATCACAGAACAAGCAAGGTCATAAATAGGTGTGATCTAAGTTAAAGTTTGTGTAGGGGATTGATGGAGAGCATAAAATTATTAAAAAGAAAACAAATCTCTCCTTCAGAGTATATTGCAGAGATGTAAACAATTAGAAATGTGAGTGTGGTCATAATTGTTTTGTACAGCTAATTTGACTTTGGAAGTATTTTATTCTCACTGGTGCAACAGTTGATACTGTTCTGTAAGAAGCAGGCAGAAGCATGATTCAGATTCAGATGAGATCTTTGCTCAAGGTTAGAACTTAAAGAGTACAGTATTTTGCATAAATTATGCAAAAAACAATGTATAGTTCATTGTAACCATCAATACAATATAAAATCAATACTTGGCATCTGTTATGCAGATACTTATTTGATATATAGCTATTCCCACTGTTATGCAGAAATTGAAATATGAATACACTGAAAGCGCTTCTTATTTGTTAGCTCTCTCATGCCAGTGGAGTTTAGGGCATATGAAAATAATGACCTCTTGAGATGCATCACTCACCCTTTCATTTCTCCTTGATAATGTTACTTAACAGCAACACCAGCCACTGTGAATAATATTATCTAGACAGAATAAAATATTTGTCTGTTTGCAAAGTATGTTTCACAACATGGAAGTGTGAGAATACTCCTTTGTGAAGCACCATGGCATCTACTCGGGTTTAGTCTCAGACTAAACACATTAAACTCCATCATTTTTTGGATGTTTGTGGGTAATGGAGAGAAAGATGCTTAGTAAACGTCTTATAAAGTACTAAGGTTTGTACCTTGTTTTGTGATACTTGTTGTGTAAAGGGTATTGCACAATGCTGCTGGGCCTGGTGGTATTCCGAGTATCTCACTAACTGTTTACAAAAAAGAAGGTTGCTCCGTCTTAGTTAGAATAAGTGAAATGGAGTTGCCCTTGATCTTTTTGGTCTGAACCCCATTACGTGAAAGATGACCGTGTTCTCAAATAACTTAATTACAATGAAAATTCTCTGTGTTGTTTGAATCCTTGATTATCCAAACCCGTTATTATTGAATTTTTTTGGTGCTCCCCACGGCATTGGGCTAATTGAGGTTGTACTGTGTGATTCTTTTGGGATGAAAGCACTGAAATTAAAGTGAGCCAAGATATGACCCTTTTTATTAACATCTGACTCACTGGGGAAAAACATTGGACTTTTATTCTGGGTTATTAGTTTACAGTTCTTAAGTTGCTTATGAATTGTAGTGGTGAATGATCCAACTTAGAAGTTTTTTTTTTAATTTTTGGGGGAGTTTAAGATATTGTACTTTATGTATTCAAAAATGTATGACCAAATCTAACTGACTATTGTTTTGCAACCAATACAGCCCTTTCTGGTCCAGGTCCTAAAAATTGTGAGAATCTTAAGCATAATCAATCCCTTTGATGGTCTTTTGGGTCAGGAATAGACAGATCACTGCAGTTATGTGGGCGCACATTGTTTCTTTGGAGGAGCAGCATTATTGGTGAAGATGGTTGTATTCTTATGTTTCTATGATCTTCTGCATGTTAGACTCTCATGCACAGAGATTAGTCCTGCACCTGTGTGCAGGGATAAAATTGAAGGCCTGGATGGATTGTATCCATCTTTACCTTCTCTCCAGGTTTTGCTGCTGTTGAGTGATGTGCAGACCACGCAATGTTAACAAGATTAAATTTGCCTCAGGCTTGGTCCCCAGGCTTTCCTGATCATTGACTGTTCCTTCAGCATGGCACCGTGTACTGCCTGCATCCACTAAGTTTCCACTCCTTCTCTTCCTCTTCTGAGAGTTTCTCTCTGTGGGTGGGTAATCAGGGCAATAGGGGGGCCATTTAATGCCGGTATGTTAAACAGGTAAGTTTAATATGATGTGGCATAATCTGCAGCTTCTAATGGTAGGGTGTGTCTGTCATATGGGCGTTACGACTGCATACTAATACTCAATTCCAGAAATAAAGACCCTCATATTGGACACTTTCATGACAAAAGCTAGAGATAATTCCAAATAACATCTTCACCTTTTTCCTTTAGTTGTGCCTGTGAGATGGGGTCATGCCATTTGTCAAATGGGATCCATTTGGGGTAGTATGGAGGAGCACCTGTGTGGAGTTCTTCCAGTGGACAATCTCATCTCTTTCTGCAATGTGGAGTCTAAAACATTAGCACTAATTGTACGTTGCCCAAAAATGTTTTCACAAGTCTTACTGCCAGCATGTCACAGAACATCTAAAAGCACCGGAGCCTGAAGACTGACCAGTATATTTCAGCTTTCAGACTTCAGTCCAGCCTATCCACCTGTTGGTCCAGCCTTCAGGAGAAGTTGCAATCTGATGGAAGTCACTCAGAAATCTTGCACTGTCTTCAGTTCTCTGCTGTTCTCCCTGGAAGTGTCTGGAAATGAAGGCTGTTAGAAAACAGAGTCCAAGATATTTTCAGAGTCTGCACGTTTCCGAACAGAGCAATTAGCTGTCAACCACTTTGCCTGACTGTACGTACCGTCTCCTCGTATTGCTGTGAGTGGTCTCATTTGCAGTTGTGCAACGTACCTGCCAATCTGGAAAAATTGCTTATATGGCAACATAATAGGGGTTGACTCTGAACTTTTTATCCATGGCAAGTGAAAGCAATGACAGGGTACAGGAGGAGAGTCCGTATAGTTTCTTGAAGACTCTTCAAGATGGTGAGCTTGGAAGTGAACTAATGCGTAGCTGGGAGTCACCTACCGGAGCATACAAAATAGGCAAATCCAAGCGCATTGAGCACGTTAGTGTACTGCAAAGCTTCCTGGCTTCTCAGGGTGCAGGTGTGTTCGCAGAGTACATGTTTATTGCCACTCTTACAGCTGCACAACAAGGAATAGGTGAATGTAGCCGGGGAGGGCCAACATATGATAATCTGGATAGGCAAGGCATAGGCTGGAATCCATTGTATTTTTAATAACAGCTTAAAATCTTTAGTTGTCTGGTTTTCCCAACACTGTATTTAATGCTTATTTATTTAGTAGTTTGAAAACTCGTATTTTTGAGCTTTTGCTTGGTTTTTTTTTGTTTTTTGTTTTTTTTTCAGAATTATCAAATGACATTTTTGCTTAGCTGAAAGGACTAGAATAAGCCCTTCTTACTGGCTCAGAATAAGTCTGAGCCAATGTTTTAAAGATTTTTCTCAGATATATAACTAATTCGATAAAGCATGGAGATGATGTCTGGAAGGCAAATATTCATTACTCTGATTCTAATCCCTAACAAAGTACTATTACAATTTGATATAAAAAAACCCCAAACCCTTAAAAATGCATTCCAAAACAATATAAACTTTATTTAAAGATTAGTAGTGAAATTTATGGTATGGCTTGCACTGTGTATTTTAGTTTAATGTAATTGAGGATCTTGGTATGGTTTTGTTTCAAAATGCTTCTTTTTTAATGCTGGGGACTGTAATTGGAAAGATTTCTGCCTGCAGCAGCGAGCAGAATCCAGACGGCAGGCTTTTTGTGCCTGTGTCTGGAGGATATCTCAGACCTCCTGAGGGAATGTTCTCTTTTTGGTGTTGTTAGATTTGGACTCGGGTTTTTTGTCTGTTCCTCTTGATACTGTAGTCTTTTCCATCTATCACTTAATCATGTTTCTCACCAGACCATTCTTTATCATAGCAGATGCTGTCCTTCTTGTTCCTTTTGCTCACTCCCTCTTCATTGCTGATTTATAAGGTTATCTTTTTTTCAGATATAGCTACTTTTTTTCCTCTTCTCCACCATGCTTCTCTGGTTTTGACATGCAGAAATCTTGCTTCACATTTGCAAACTTCTTTTCCTTTCATTGACATTAGTTCCAGCCTTGTATTTTCCCTTCCTGCGACTGCAACTGCACCTGCCAGGGGTATTTCTATGACCCTTAATAAGCTTGTGACATCAACCCTGGCCTTGCATCTATCCCTCTTCTTTTCTCCATTGCTACTATTGTCAGTTTTAGTGGAAGTTTGAGCTGTTCACAAGCAGAAGTTGCAGGCTAAGGCAGCTGTTGATGAACCGTTGTTATTATCAGGATTTACCTCCACGATTCTCCTCCTTGTGTATTGTAGGGAGACGAACAATGTGCTGGGAGGGAGGAAAGAAAGTACAAAGAAGTTGTGGTTTTCTGATGATGAGAATTAAATGACATGGTTTAGCATAAACACGGTATATGTACACCTTAAAGGAATTGGCTGGACTAGCAAAAATAGTCCTTTAACTTTTTTAAGTGACTAGACTGTCCTTGGTACTGGGTGAGTATGGCTGACATAAAACTGTTAGGGAGCAACTCACAATCTCTGGATTTCGGGAATACTTCCTGTATTTTAAATATCTATTGGAAGTCCTTTTGCATTTTTTCTGTACCCTACTTCTCTAATATTTTGCTTTGGTAGTATGGGAAGAAAACAGTAAGTGGATAAAGTGGAATAAACTGGTGTGGCAATATTTAAAGGGAAAGTGACCTGAACCAAGACTTTGTCAGTTGTTGTATACCGGCCAAACCAGAGCACACATTGCACTTTCCCAAATTAAAGGGAAATAAATCCCCTTTATCTGCATTTACTCTGCTACAATTGTCTAACAGCCTATATTTGTTATGTTGGGGAGTATTACTGAAGCTAAACGTTGCCATTGCAGCTCCAGTCCTTCCAAGTGAAACTTCACACATTTGCTCCAATTGTTTTGTTTTTTCCCTTTTATATATTAGGTGGTCATAATTTCTTATTTTTGACTCCTGTGGCTGCATTTAAATGATTGTGTTCCATTTTACTAGCATAGAGTTTGGACTACAAAGCCTCTGTTTAAAGAAACAAAATAAGAATATATTTTCTTGTCCCCCTTCTTTAAATTCTTTCTTCTTGGTGCATTCCCTAAGTACAACCTTTGAATTTAATTAACTAGCAAAAGGGGCTTCTTTTGGGAAAAAAAATTCTTACATTTAGAAGAATTAAATGGCACATTTATAGCTCATTGTGCATTCTGAAGTAAAATTATATAACAATATGGCTGGTGGATAAAATACTGTGACAGTATATGCAATAAGAGCCTGCTGTCTTTCATTTTGTATGTAATGTAACTGCTTGAATAATAAATTTAAAATATTTAAAATTTCAAGTCAGCAGCAATATCACAATTTTAAATATACTGAAATAAAGAATTAGAGAACCCCATTTTAGATATTTTCCTCTATCCTCATCTATTAAGGCTGAATTCATATTTCCATTGGTAATACTATCACTAATTGCTAAACTGGGGCATTATTTTGTTACCCTCCACTAATTTGGGTATATCAAAGTAGTGACATTATTTCATAGAATCATAGAATCATAGAATCATAGAGGTTGGAAAAGACCTCTAAGATCATCGTGTCCAACCGTCAACCCAACACACCATGCCCACTACACCATGTCCCTAAGGGCCTCATCTACGCGTCTTTTAAATACCTCCAGGGATGGTGACTCCACCACTTCCCTGGGCAGCCTGTTCCAAGGCCTGACCACTCTTTCAGTAAAGAAATTTCTCCTAATGTTCAATCTAAACCTCCCTTGGTGCAACTTGAGGCCATTTCCTCTTGTCCTATCGCTAGTTACTTGGGAGAAGAGACCAACACCCACCTCGCTACAACCTCCTTTCAGGTAGTTGTAGAGCGCGATGAGGTCTCCCCTCAGCCTCCTCTTCTCCAGGCTAAACAACCCCAGTTCCCTCAGCCGCTCCTCATAAGACTTGTGCTCCAGGCCCTTCATTGTTTCTGGCAAGAAAAGCTCAGACTCGTGAATGAGGGATCTGCTTCCCTCATAACTTCTTCCTCCTATACCAGTAGCACCCTTGACTTTGATTTTATGTATATTCTTTTAACGTTAGAGTTTTCTGGAGCTGTATTTTAAATAGGTTGTTCTTAAAAAGGCTATGTGTTTTCTGAAACCTGTGTTATATTCATGAAAATAAGTTGCAAATTTGCAATTAAGTCATACACTTAGAGCTCTATTATTAGTCTCTTGGAGTTAGTAAGTGGGAATCAGGACTTGTAACCTCTGCCTCCAGACCCGCCAGTGATTCATCCTGTGGCTGTGGACAAATCATGTGGAAAGAGGCCTGAGGTGCTTCCTTTCCACAAAGCTGCGATTCTTTGATGGAAGGAGAATCCTGCTGCACAGAAGTATAACGTTTTCTACAAAACCTGAAAAAAAGAATATTTGTTAAAGATAAACACTTAAAACTAACTTAAGAGATTGTTACAAGTAAAATATAACTCATTTCATCCTTCATTTCTTTTCAGCTCACAGTCTTTTTTACGCTCTGCCTTTTCTCCCACTTCATATAAGTGAGCTTTGCTATCCTCACTTGGTAAAAATGTTTTTCTCCTTTCTTCTTAGTCTTTTGTTGGTTTGTTTTTTGTGCTCTCTCCTGACTATATTTTTTCCCTTCAACATTTATTTTTTCTTTCTGCTCTTCTTGGATGTAATGTCTTTGGGTACAATGCTTACTGACTGCAGTGGTGGAAAAATTTAAGTATTCTTGGCAATTATAATACATTTTCTGATGAGTTGGCATTCCATAACAATTTTATGAGACTGTGAAGTCATGATAAATTAACTGGCTGTCTTACAATACTAATTGACTCTCCTGACTTCTCTGAGGAAGATTGCCATGTTTAATGTCTCTCCTACTATCTTTACACTAAACCAGAGTAGCAAAATTAATAACTTTCTAAAAGGGAAATGAGAAGAAAATAAAAAAAAATACTTCTAGATTTGAATTGAAATGATAGATTTGGTGAAGTGCTGAACATAGCAAGACTGCTTCGATGAGCAGAAACTCTTCTGGAAAAAGTCTTGCAGTGGTTCTGGTGTGATTAAACATCCCCTTCCGGCAGGAATGTTGAAGGAAAAGGCAGTTGTTGGTTAGTGAATGAAAGAAGGTCAATGAAGGAAGGTGAATGAAAGACAAGGTCAAGGTCAAGATAGACTGGAAGAGGCCAAACAAGATTACTGAAAGAAGGTCAGTTCTTTGCTCCATCCTAAAAGAGCTGAAAGACCCATTTTGTTTAAGTAATGAGTTAATGTGCCTTTTATGTATAGCAGGAAAAGAAGCTTTTGGCTTTTGTTGAGTCCTTAAAAAGTTTTACTAGGCAAGGTAAGACAAAATGAAATTAGGGCTGAGAGTTGAGGAGGTGTTTTTGTTTGCATTAGTTTGAACATATAATTTACACCCCAGTGAACAAATTCACTTGTAGAGCTCTTTTATATGTCATTCCCAGTCACACCTACTTTAACATTATTCATGGGTGTAGATATTGCCAGGACTGTCCAGGATATAGATGTTAATAACTTTGATGGTTACAACATTATCTTTTCTGTCCAGTTCAACCAAACATGCACTGCTGTAAGAAACAGATTTTTCATGGAGCTATGACACCAGGTAGCAGGCCTTTTATACTGAGTGTGCTGTATTAATGGTTTATTTAAAAATAGCTAGTCATCAGGGATGAGTAGTTTTTACACACTCTTCCTCTAGATGGAACCACTCTGCTGCTTCACTTGGCTGAAATGCTATTTGTTTAACAGCTGAAGAGACCGCTGCAGCATGTACTTGCAATCGTACATCTATGTTCAAGTGCGCACACATGGCTAGGAGCATACTGTGTGGCAGTAGAGGCATGATGCGAAAGAAGGAATGCTCTTGGGTTTTGTTTTGCTTCTGGAAAGAAATAATTTGAAGGTAGTGTTTGCAAACTTTGATCTGTTATAGAGTAGTGAAAATTATTATCTTTATGGGAATAGTGGCCTACTTACTCTACATCTGGTGAAATGCAGTCAGATGCTTCATCTTCTCCCTCGTCTCTGTAAAGTCTATTTCAGAGTTTATAACCAGACTGTTAGCAAAAACACTCACCATTTTCACCTTTTATAATCCTTTCTGTTTATGGGTATGTGCATAGAATTTGGTCTACTATACCAGGCATTGATACCTCTATTTTCAGTAGAAACGTCTTGCTTCATTTATTGCTTCTCTATTTCCATTTGTTTTTTCCAGAAACCATCCCAATTAAAATAGCTTTCTTTTTCTTTACTAATGCTTTTCCCATATTTTGCGATTATGTGGGTTTTTTCAGTAAGTTGCATATACAACTTTCTCAAGATTTCTGTATTTTTACCTGACTTGGAAATAAGTGGGTCTATTTAACTCTTACCTTCCCAGTTGTAAATGTGAGCTAAATGTATTACATAATATACTCTTCATGTTGTTTTTATTGAATTAATTTAGGAGCCACAGATTTTACTGAAACTGGATATTTTACTATTTCTAAGAGCAGCATTTATGTGCAAGACTTGGCCCACTGCAGGCCACATAAAAGATTCAGAAGATAAACTAGTTTAATTATCTGCCTAATCAGAATCAAATATAGTAAAAGATTGTCCAAAAGAGAAGAAAGAAAAAATGGTGTAGTACAGTTAATCTCATGGTTTTTAGTCCTCTTTCTCCCAGAATATTGAAAGTGTGCTGAAATAGCATGGCCCCCCACAAAACCAGCACCAGTAAATAAATATAAGATGGTGGTTCTTGGTCCCCAGCAGCTAAGGAAGGAAAGGCTTAGTTATACAATCGCTTTAAGACTGTATCCATTGATTGATGTTACCCTATCTGTCTTGTGAGAAGAAAGAAATATGGCAATGGATTATTATCCATTTTGTAGAATCTCTATTACCACATATTAATATTAAAATAACAAGTAATGAAACACTGTTACTAGGCTATAGATTTTTAGAAAAGAAAAATGTCGTTCAACAGTTATGTTGTCAGCGCATTTCCTGTATCTTGAGTTTTCCAGCTTTTGGTAAAACGTACCTGAGGTATGCCAATATTCATTTATCATTATACTAGAAGAACTTAATTGCAAAAGTCCAAATGTGAGGCTAGAAGTGAGTTTAATCTAGATTGTGTTTGTGTGGAATAATAAACTATTCAAATTGAAAGAATTAGAGAGAGGATAAAGATAAATTTAGAGAGGATGCCAAAGAGAAGAATTCAGCAGACCCTGAGGAGGCATGCCACATGTATAGAAAAACTAGATGGAGAGGGGTTGCATACATGGAACCTTTTCTTATGGAGAAAGTGGTTAATGTTGTTATGAACTAGTGCACACATTTCATTAAAGATACATGTTTGTGTGTATATATCTGCAAACACAGTACCATAATTCAAGTAATATGGACAGCTGAATTTTTACAGATTTTAATTAAACTATGTTGGCTAATGTTGTTAAGTATTGTCATGTTTGGTCTATTGAATCAGCAATGTGCCATGATCCATTGATCCTATGTATATTTTAGTAATAGTCAATCTATACATGGGCTAACGTATTTGTGTAGGTTACGTATAGATTACAATACAAACCTTAGGAGAAGACAGCAGGTGCAACAAGTCACCAAAGGGCAGGAGAAGGAAAGAAACATTACCCTGATTGAGGCAAAGAAGTGTTCATTAAACCAGGCAAGTACATGAGATGATACCTGGTCTAAGAAGGCAATATTTGCATCTTTGAGGAAACAAAACCGTATTTATTTTGACAGGAAGAATGATCATGCAGTTTTGTAAATCAGGAGGAAATAAATGAAGTCTCAGTGACGAATATAGAGGAGGACTTCAATGATCAGATTGGTTATAAAAAGCTAAGTGCTTCACCAAAAAGAGGTGCTCAGTGAGGGTTGCAGCCTAAGGGTTAAGAGATGCAGAAAGAGGGAAAATGCAGTAGAAACACAGGAAATTCTGTGGAAAGTTTTCTGGAGGAGGAGAAGGATTTAGCTTCTTTACTTTTGTCTTCATAAATATTTTTAACTGTTGACTGCTTTGGAAGTTGTAAGGAAATATTTTTCTTTTTGTTTTTATCTTAACCTGGCTTGTGTTAGATGTTGGAAAGCACCAACATGTCTCACCCAAGCCCATCATGAGTCAAACATCCCAATGTATTCATTGCATATGTTAAGAAATATTCTATTTGTCCAATGCATCCTCCAGGGTGTCCAAAGGTAATAAAGTCTGCCATAGAAAACAGTGTCCCAGGGTCAGGTGAGTCTGTGAGTCCCAGGTGTGTCCCAGTCACTGGTGGGAACCAAGACAGCAACGTTTGCACAGGTCTCCAGTGAGCTTGTCACAAAACATTGTAAAACTGTTTTCCCTTTTATGATCTATGGTGATACACCCTCCCATCCATATGGAGTAGGATTTCTTAAAAATTACAAAGATTTTTAAAAAATTAAATAAAAAAGAATAGAAAAATATTAAGAAGACTTCGAAGGAAAGCTGGCAAATTGCACAGCGAATCTCTCCTGGTCCAAAGTGCAGAAACCTGGCTCGGCCTCGCCATTGCTGAGCTCCTGCCAGCCACGGGCACAGGACTTCCCGCAGGGGACCTTTCTTCCAGGTGTGGGAGGTGTTTAGGCCAAATATTGTCCCCTTATTTTATACTGAGTTTTGAAATTGCTTTGGATTTGAAGAGATATAGCATCATCTCATAATTTTTATATGCTAGTACTGGTGCTTATGTTTAAGGAGTTGACCCCAGTCATAGCTACATTTCTAAGCTGGATGAAGTGATCTTTGTAAATTTTAAAGAAAAATGTCAAAGTACTGTAGATTGAAATAAACCTCAGACATTAATTGAAATAACTTTTTCTTAAAAGAGAGAAATTAAAAGGAGACAGAACAGAGAAGATAAAAACTCTTTCCAGAAACAGTGATATTTACCTATGGTACAGGCAGAGGTCACAGAGGTGGTTTTTGTTCTGTGAGCTCTCTGCAGTCACTCATGGCTGAGCTCTGGCTGGATTCAAAGGAAATCTGTCTGTCTTCAGGTGCAAAGCTTGCTCACAGTAACAGTTGTTATTGTGAGGCTCTGTTGCAGGAACGCTGAACAGAAATGCTTTCTGTACCCTTTGAGAAATGGCATGATTATAGGGGGGAAAAAATCCTCATTTTCCTAGGGTACTGTAAAAGTACAAAAGGAACAGTGTAGATGTTTTGTGTTAAGGAAGTCATATATATTCTGGAAGAAATACATTTAAAGAGAGAACATGGATGATAGATGATACAGAAAAGCCAGTTTGTGACTACTGCAGTAAAAACAAGTTATTCAAGAACAGTTCAACCAGCTGGAAATAAAAATTTTGTAAAACTGCCAAGGTCAGTGAGACCCAAAGCGATTTGCTGATTAAATGATGGTCACATGTTCGTGTGCCTGTGGGTTGTGTTTAATTTCTGTACTTTCATGCTGCAAAATTGAAAGCATGCTAAAAAAGGACATATTAGACCACAACATAAAACTTGCATTTGAAGTAATTTCATTAGAGGTTGCATTCTTTTTTGTGTACATGACAAGTTTCTGGGGTACTCTCCAAATACAAAGTTGTGTGAATCGCAAATTGAAAGCAACTTCTTTGTTACTTTGTCATCATATAAAATGTAGATTTCTAATCTAGAAAGTGGAAGAGTAATTTACTTTTTTTTTTTTAAATAAATGATTACATTCTTGTTCTTTGATTCAACATAGCAAATTGGATAGAGAATTCTTAATATAAGAATTAATATAAGCAACTAATTATTGAAGTAAATACAAAACTCTTACTGTGATTTCCATAGATTAACTTTTTCAGTTTGAACTTCAGAGATTTCTCAGTGTAATTCCCCAACTGAATAGGTACAACATGGCATTGCTACCATAATGCTACAGATCAGCTTGTTTAGTTAGTAGGATTGGCCTGTGACAGTGAACATTAGGACCCAGGAAAAATTGATTTGTAAGAAATGCCTTCTTTCTAGACTGGAGAATTGTTTAGATTTCCCAGTCAGAACTGGGATGAGAAAGTAAAACATGCCAGTTATTCACAACTCAAGAGGGTAAAGTCTCTTGCCCAAGGCAAGCAAATTAGCTGAATTTAAGGCTTATTTGAGGGAATTGTAATGGAGTGTTGCTTGCCAAAACTAGTTGCAGACTCCAGCAAGTGAAGAAGGTACAATCGGGACTGTTTTCAGCCACCAAGCCTGGTTCTCCTAGTTCAGTTTCAGCTTGTTGGGGCAGGACATCTGTGCCAGCCCAGCAGCAGGGACTTCGGTGGTACGGAGGGGAGTGTAGAGGAGCCTGTGGGCCCCCGCTGCTCAAGGTAAACCCGTCTCAAAACGCATGTCGGTCTAAATTCTTGGAGATCAAAGTGAATATCGGGGTTCACACAATTTGTCAAAATGAAGTTTCACAGCTTTGCCAGTGGCTGTACTTTGCTGTGAAGGAGGACAGAGGAGAGACCCCACCAGAGGCCATTGCCTCCTGCCTGCCCAGTGCTGCGGCCTGGCAGCGCAGAGGCGGGAAACAGCCTTCCCTGTGCAGGAGAAGGAGGCAGGAGTAATGCTGCCTCTTTGCTAGCTAAATTTAAGATATATTGCAGCCCCAGTGTTACATGTTGTGAATCTTGTGGAGACAGAGATGTTTGTGTTAGGTTATGGAGTTTATAAGAATCTCTCCCAGTTTTTCTTCACTTATTTACACACTGGCTCTTCTCTCAGCTCAGGAGGCCGCTCTCTCTGACGCCACTCACAAGCCGACATTCCTGTTAACAGGCACCATAAATTGCTGAACATCATTCTGCCACTTGCTAGTCCCCATCCCTTTCATCCATCAGCGCTCCTGAGCTCGCTTTGCTGCTGGAACATTTAATTCGGTGCATGAAAGATGATGTAATTTGTGGCCTTTTTCCAGTACAATACTTTTGATTATATTGGATTGTGTTTGGCAGCCCAGGAGGATAATCTGTGTATGTAATATATAAATATTACCTGAACAAGCTGAACTTTATTTAATTACCTTTGCTTTGTCCCCCGTTTCTGCCTTTTCTCCTCACAGCCTCTCGTTGACTTTAACTACAAAGGTACTGTAAGCCAGAGCCAGGTGTTTGCCCTTCATCTGTCCTGCGCTGGCTGCTCACGCCACACTCGCTCTCTTACCCGTGCGTGGACACTAAAACACGAGAAGCAGAGATACAGATCCATCTTACCATTTTGTTTATAGCAAACATAAATAGACATGAGAAAGGTGAGATCAAAAAAGGCTGTACAAGCCAGTATCTTTCTTGACACATGGTCTTCAAGATGGCAAATAGTCATCTTTGTTTTTAAGAGCATGTTTCAAAGCATTTTTGTTTTGAAATCCTTGCTTCACAGTATGTTACCTGTCCCTGAGGAACGATGTTATATGGTAGAACAGATTCTGATTTGTACTGGCTTTTCACTGATGATTTCATTGATTAAAATACAACATTGTGTGAGTTTAAAATGAAACTGTCTCTCTGAAAGGCTTGCACAGTTCTAGTAGTGATTTTGAATATCACTAAACTTCATGGCTCATTTTTAGCAATTTGATGCTGTTGTCTAATAACAACAGAGAATAAAATCTTACCAATGGTAGGAAGGCTGAATTTGCCTACACTGTATCTGATACCAAAAAACCAAAACAAAACAATTGAACATTGAATAAATTCGGCATCCTGTTCTTTTCAAACATTAAATGTGTAACTAAAAATTTTATAATCTCTGTTATTGCGGTAGTCTAGGGTATTTGACTTTTCAGTCGGCGAATTTTCAATCAATGCAAGAGATGGCCGCAGGAAAATAGTATCATCTGATGGTGTATTTAATTAGTGTTAGAAGCAAAGAAAAAGTTAAAATAATTTTTTTTTTCCCCAAGTACCTTCATACTTTTTCATGCCTTTGCTTATGTGTGTACAATGTTCCGGTTGTTTTGTTAAATAAAATATTGCAAATGAGTCATTTTAGCTTCTTTTTTTTTGTGTGTGTGTGTGTTCTGAAGGAACTGTTGGACTAGTCATAAGACAAAGAACAGAAAAATAAAAAGGAAAATATTCAAGTCATTATGTCAGTAAGTCATAGTAAAGGGTATTGCCCAACTATTCAAATAAATAAATGCAGTGAAAAGCATTTATTTAATGTAAATATATTTGGATGAGAGATGCATGGGGTAGTAAGTTTCGTAGTGTACTTTTGATTTTCTTACATAAGAATTACAAAAAACTTTTCAGGCATGTAGAAAAATTCATAGATACCAGAGCTAATATTGCTCACCAAGGCTTGAGGAATTTTTTTTTATCAAAATATTCTTAGAATTAATATATTACCCCAGTAATTGATACCTTTCTTAACATGTAGTACATTTTCGTCTTTCACAGAAAGGGTTGATTTGGCTTACCATTGATTATTGATTGATGCTTTCGATTATTTTGCTTTGTGATTTGGAATACAATTTAGTACGTGACACTCACCAAGTATTAAATCTCAGTTCTTTGAGTATTTTTAGTACTTCCATTATTTCTTATATGCAATGAACCGAAATACCACTGAAATATTACATTTACATACTCTTTGAGCTTTCCTTTGCCATGAGCGTGTCATTAATTTTCTACTTATAAATATCCAATGTGAACATTTCAGTAACCTCTAAAGCATCATGCAGAAGCTTGTAAAAATCATAGATATTTTCCATTTTCCATTTCTTTCGGTGAACATCTTTTTTTACACTTTTTTGCATTATTATGAAACCTTTATGTTTGTTCTTTGTACTGCTGAAAAAAGTTAGTTGTCCTACCTACCTTAGAAACTAACTACTGGAAACAGATACTGCATGTTATTAATATCCATAGAATTTCTTCCCTGTTCTTAGAAACGTAATCCCTGAGTCAGCTGCAGTATCTCAGATAATACATTTTGAAAATATGAATGATGATTATAATACCTTATGACAACTGCTGAGGAATTATTTTTAAATCAAACTTTGAGTTATCTGAATTTTGGTTGGTTTCACAGCTTTGTGATTAGGGAGATTCTGGCTCTTTGTAAATCCATCCCATTTTCTTCCCTGCCTGCTGGGCTGTACCGGCATGGCAGCAGCCTTCTCACCTTACTACCCAACCCCTCCTTTCATCCTGTACATATTGGGTCTGAAATTGTGCAACTTGGAGGTTTTCTACAACCACGGTCTCTATTCCAGAAGAGGTTTATTAGAATTGGATTAGAGATCTGATCCTTTGAGAAACACTAGTTACAAGTGTGATTTGGAATAGGCTGTGGGGATCCACCTCGAGCAAGGGATTGGTCTGTAGCTGTCCTGTGTTCGGACGTCCAAGCAGGGTGGTGGCAGCGCTGGTGGCTGGGACTGACAGGAGGGACAGTGAGGCTGGGAGTCAGAGGAGGATGGAGGGGAGGCTGGGAACTGGGCTGTGCAGTCACAAGTCATTTGGTGGCAGGGAGGAGATGACCACCAGGCGGTGCAGAGCTGGCAGGGACAACAGGAGGAGGGACCAGTCTCTAAGCTGCAGTGTCTTTCCGGTACCCTAAGCAGAATATCATGTGCCTCATCCTTTTCGAGGGCCTGGCCTATGTAAAGAATAACAGTTATGGTTTGGCAGTCCATGTCACGGATTCCTGTGTTATATGTACAAAAGCTTTTCTTTAATGAACTTCTTTAAGCAGAGCCATCTTATATAATGTTCATCTAATTGCTTCACAAACTTTAATGAGCAAATTTACAGCATTTCATTGCAAGGTTATGTTGTTATTTCTGTTTTATATCTAGAGAGCAGACATGTTAATTCCAGTGTCTGCTTGTTTTGAGGAGCCAAATTGAAATGACTCTGGCAACATGCATCTGTTTCAGCCACAGCTCTGAACTGAGGACAGTTGTGGGCAGTACCGTGAAGCTTGTTGCAACTGAAATAATTCCATCCATTGGTATGATTTTTTTTCTGGTGGTGATGGTGCTGGGACTTTTTATTAAAAAAAAAAAAAAAAAAAAAGGAAAAACCTCTGCATTATAAAGTGTTGAGGTTAGGAAGTCAGTTATTTGAAAGCTGAAACACCCTAGAATTGTGTGTATACATCACAATGCGGTATTTAAAGACCAAGAACTACATTCTCTTTTTCCTAAGATCACAGCTATATTCATCACTGGATGGCTGATACTCAGAAGAAAAAAAAATCCATTTTCTTGATGTGAGACATCACTTTGTTGCTGAAGTAGGAGCTCAGTAATGAATGTAGGACAGGAGAAAGAGGATAGTTTTATGAATAAGACAGAAATGGATTTGGTGCTTGTTTGGCTCTTGGCAAGGCTGGACATTTTGCTTGAATCAGAGATTCGGATCATTCTCGTAAGTGTCTTGTTTGGGAAGTACCACCGTTTGGGAATACATGGCTTAAAACAACTCTGTGATCTCAAAATTGAAGTGATCAAGATTTATTTGCATAACTGCTGAGTATGCAATATAGCAGAAGTCCACAAGTGTGTAATATAGAAAGTATTACAGAACGTTAAATTCTTGGAAGGATCAGACCAGAACCCCCTCAGACTAGAGTCCTCATTAACTAATGGACTCATCTGGAATTGATATTCTAGCCATCGAATGAGAATAACAGGCATCTTCCGTCACAAGCATCTTCTGAAAATATGCTCGTTAAAGGTAGGAAAACTATCCGATGTTGCAGTGACTGTACAAGAAATGCAACCTCAGAAAGGAGATGATGTATGATGAGCACATGTGGAATATGTCTGTCATTTTAGGTTTATTGTTCAGCGTTGTTCATCAGATGAGGACCTTCTGTTTTCTACAGTGAAATTTGTGTCCTCTGGAGTTAAAGATTACACTGTAGGTCCTACATGTAACAGGGCTAGTTTCTGGATTTTCTAATCTTGTTAGCATCTACATTTTCAACCTTTATTGTCTTTTAATTCGTTATTTTTTGCAGTAGGAATTTTTAATGCATCCTGTTGGCACTATATTAGCTGCTTTAAGTAAAATTCGTGTTTCTAAATCCTTTTGTGTGAGGGAATAAATTTAGTTCATTTTATTTGAGCACATGTCTGGCAAGCCATTAGCAGCTGCTGCTCTAAAATTCTGTGAACTGAGTTAATATTAAGAAGAAGGAGAAAACTCAAATGCCAGCTGTTTTCCAGCTTGTTTGTATGGGACCAAGTTTATGTTTATTAGCACAGTGTATGGGATCAGATCTGATCTAATCTGTTCTACACCAGTGACAGTACTGTAGGATATCTTTGTGTTAGCTACTAATGTAACAAGCTCTATATTATATCCTCTAACTTTCAGAATGGAATAAAGTCATTAATTTCTCTGTGAAATATTTTCTTTTCTTTAATATGTCTAGACACGGTGTATTTGAAACAGAGCTGTTTCTAATAACTGCTTAACATCTCATTGAGAGTCTTTCTTGTACTTTTAAGTGTTTCACTGCAGAAGGTTGCCACACTGACTCCAGTCATGTACCCTTTTGTTTCACTTATCCAACTACTAGAATTTGAACCTCAGCGCACTTATTGGAGGCAGTCATCCACAGTTTTAGTTGAGTCCAAATCATTTAAAAATTGAGTGTAGCTTTGCAGAGAGAATTCTTCCAGAGGACTCTATTGCCCTCGTGCTGTGGGACCTGGATGAGAGCCTGATACATGGTGTGTGCCGCAACGGGCATCCTGTCCATACGTATGTATGGATAGCATATGTCCATACATCGTACTTGGACTTTTGGAAAAGATGTGCTGGCTTTCTGCTGTGCTGGTGGTGACTCACTTCACATTTGTAAGTTGGCCTCTAAATGAACTCACTAACTCAGATTGTTTCATCAGGGATTCATGTATGATACATTAAAACTGTAGAAACTGTGAAAATTCAACTGGGAAGTAGAAATTTATGCCTTTATAAGTGCACAAATGTATGTTTATAGTGTTTCTGCCTGTGCAAGCATGCAACATGCAGGTGCTTACCTTTAGCATTCTGAGAAGCCCAGAAATTCTTACCATTTAATTTATTTGCAGGTAATTTTATTAAGTAGAACAGAGATTACCGCAGTGGCAGTTACATAACCTATTTAAGTTAACGTTTCTTTTGGTTTCTGTATACTGGTTTGTGCCACTTCTTCCCCTTCCCAGGACTAAAATGGGATTTGTACTCTTCAGGGCCCCCTCCTCCCAGGAATCGGCTGTGGGCAGACTTTTCTCAGCCCAGTTCCTTTATCAATTATATATTGACTGTGGCGCAGATTCAGCAAAGATCAAAAAACCCTCAGGTTCAAGTCTGTTTAGGGTGCTTCAGGTTGCTCCTGCTGACATCAACTTATTAGTTTCATTCCATTGGAATTGGGGGGAATTACAGAGAATGATGACATAAGAATGAAACAAATGTTGACTGTTTAATGTATCTGTTTGATTCTCAATCAGTGGAAAGCAAATTAGCTTCTGAAGTTATTTTTCCATGTTAAGAATTAACTTGTTGCAGAATGGCATTGAAATCTCCTTTGCATTTATTTCTGTCATTTTCACCTGTTTTGTTCCTCCCAGAACTAATGTCTTTTGTGGGCTTTTTTTACTTTATTACTTACATCTATCTTATCATTTTATGGTCAAAGTCAGATAGAGGGAAATAATAAATTGATATCAAAGTATGAGGGAATTCTGTTGTGATATTTGCCTGTGTTAGATATGTATCAATAAGTATGCATGCATACTATAAATATCATATGTAAGAGATATTTTGTCACTGTAAAAAAAGAATGTGAGTGGCGGGTTTCCTACTGCTAACAAAACCATATATGAGATGAAACGATGTATTCACCTCACAAAGTAATTTATATTTTATCAGACATCTATTCCGGTGATATTAAGAGAAACTACAGAGATCTATAGCACACAGTTATTCATAACATACGCACTCTTTTGTCTCTGTTGAGGAGCACATATTAGATTAGAAACATTTCAGTAGAAATGAATGGATAAAAATACCATAGTCTATATTGTTATTGAAGTCAAATCCCATGCATTTAAGTATATGCCTCTAACAGGAACAAAAGCATGACCTAAAAAGCTTTTCCTGATTATGTGTCACTGATGAATGGAAGGCAGCTCCAATCAGCAAGTAGTGCTAAAGTGTTCAATCCTGGCTTGTAGTTTATTGTCTCCAGACAATTTTAAGTTACAGGCTTTGTTCTATGGCATTTTATGCCTTGAAAACTATTGCTTGTGTATTGCCATCTGTGGCTTATGCATTTTTCTTTTTTTTTTTTTTCTTGAAAGGGGAAGCCTTTGTTTGGCCATCTTAATTACACTGCTACCTCAGAGAATTTTTACTTTTTCTGCCTTTCAGTGTCGGTGTTTAAAATTTATAGTTTCTTTCTCAGGACAAAGAATATTTATCTTTTCTGTATGAAAAGATAAAACATTATCAGTACAAAGTATTTCTGTGATTAGGGCTGAACCAAAGGTATTTCCTCTGACTTGTTTCAGTCAGCACTTCACATATCAAATATTTGAATGAACCTTCTCCTGGTGATGCAACAGCTTGTCCAGACAGGAGAAAATCGTCATAGGGGAACTGCATAAATCCTGAGCTTCTCTTTGCCATTGTGCATCTGTTAACCTGATATATCATGAGTGACTGATTAATGGCTTGCTGGCAAGTGATTCTGCGGTCAGCATGCACAACAAAGGGGATAATAGATTTCTTTGATATATGATTCATGTAAAGATGAATCCAAAAAGAATGTGCCTCACTGGTGACAATCAATGCCAGAGTTGTTCTGAGATTGAGCAAAGTTATTCTGTATGCCATATGATACAACAGTTATAAGAATTTGTAGAGCCTCTGTAACCCAGAAGTGCTGCATAGTTTAGCAAGATAGATGCGGGTGTGCATATACCTGTATATGAATCTTCAAATTTTCCTACCTGTCTGGGTTATGCAATTAATAGAAAGGATGTACATGAGCTCGTATTTTAACATTGATATTTGTAGTTTTCATGAAACTTTCAAAATGTATGTATTTCATAAATGGTCTCTTTGTTTAAAGGATGACGTGAACAGTACTAGTGCAATTTAGGGGTACAAATACATATCCAACTTAGAGCTTCATTGAAGGAAGCCAGTTCAACCTGTTGTTTTCTAACATCGTCTTCCTTGGAATGTGTATTGACCTGTGATTTATACAACCTAAGTCCTGATGTAAGGCTGCCAACATACAGTAGTACAGTGTTTCAATATTTTGTTCTGTAATATCCAAGGAATTCTGTATCTCAATATTTTTGAAAAGGCTAGAAACTTTTTCTTTCAAATATAGGCAACATTTAATAGTTGCATTCTTTGTAATGTTTTTTTTCAGAAGTGAATTACAGTTTCCTTAACTCCGGCAGGACTTCTGCCTACTGGATTATATTTGAACTTCTACAGTAGAATAATGATGTTTCTCTTAAACGAAAAACCTATTCTTAAACTACCCAGTAATTCATACGGTCTCAAACAGGTGGTTCTACTTCATCAACTTCTAGAGTTTATCAGCTGCTGATTTCCTAGGTACAAACCAAGGTCTACAGATTCTTCTAGTTAAAGGTGCCGATGAGCCAGTATTGGATAGTGCTTCAGCTCCATGAGACTGGGTGGACTTATCACAAATAGGGGGATCTATTAAAAAACTGTGTGCATACAAGCCTTCGTTCTAGCATATGCAAAGCAGAGTGTACCAAACTTGTTCTAGTTACCTTCAGTGTGGACTACAAATCTGCAGAAGACTGTAATTATTTTGAAATCAGATGGTTATTTCCACTGGAAAATACATTATTTTGCTTTTCTGTCTGTCCCAATCAGGATAAACAGTTTCTAGAGTTTCTTTTTAACACAATAAAATGTTTATGCTGTCATCTTGGGAAAGACCTTAATATTACTTTAATACCTGCAAACAAATTATGGAGCACCCACAAATTGAATTTGTGGAATCACAAACCCATTACATTTATACAAATACATTAAATAAAGAGTGTAAAGTGACAGATGATGCTTGGAGCATAATCTAGGTCTGTATCATGAGTAGATAATAATATTAAGTTATTATTTAGGAAGTCCTAGAAAAATGGTGTGTTGTAATGCAAACTGCATCTGTGTGTCACATTCACAGTGTCTGTCAGCTGGACTTAACTGAATTTTGTACATTTTTTATTGTTTTTTATCATCTCACCCCTTTACATGTTCTGTTCCACCAGTCTCCTTTTGTATTTTAATTTTTGTTTTTGTCTTTTCGAGATTCAATATCACAGTTCTGTGATGGCACTATAATTTTATAATACGTCCTACCTTTTTACTTGATAGCTTGTGTTTGTATTTAAATAAATGAATATATATATTTGAATATGGTTCAGGCAGGTCACTTTCTCATACATTTAATGATATGCTTTGGAAAAAGCACATTTGAATTAGATTGTTTGTGAGTTGCATAAATACCAGCAGTAGGATTTGCAGGTGTTACCCCGGGGAACGATGATGCTTCTCACACGTTCAGTGCCCAGACACCACGCAGTTACACTTGTACTGGATCCGTATTTGAGCAGTAGCAATCAGGTACACAGAGTGCTTTAGGTACATAATGCCACTCATTGATATACCATGCTTTCTGGTGAATCCGTGAGACTCCAGCAGACTCTTCCATCTGGAAATGGTATGAAACATTCCCCTGTAAATTCATGCAGCTACTAAAAACAGGTTTCCTTTTCTCTTTTCAAAGACAGCGCAGTCTGGCTTGTTTTACTGCACCGTTTCTCTTAAAATGGACTGCTCCAAATGCCCTCATACTGTGCAGTGAAGCATAAGTATTTTGCAAATGGTACTGGCCTGCGTGCTGAGTGAGGAAGCAGAGGTCTTCCTGTATAATCCGATTTCAGTCAACTCACTCTAATCACTACTGATAGTTGCAAAATTTAGCCTGGATCTGCTCTGGTAATCTAGATTGACAGGAAGTAAAAGTAAAGGGACAGAAGGGCAGAGGAACAAAGAGAAACGAGCAGGGACAGTGATTTTCTGCTTTTGCTTCCCCTTCTGGGACGCGTGTCTGTGCTGGCGGGTGTGCCCAGCGCTGCGGCGGAGGTGCTGGGACAACAGCGGGGCTGCAGCAGCAGCCACTACGCCGCGGGCACGCACGGCACAACAGGTACCCGCACAACCTGTTGGCGTGCATTATTTATTGAGATCCTAATTCTCTTTATTACTGGGAAGATCCCAGGATCGTGAAATATTCAGGTGTAGCAGCAGTTAAACAGTGCAGCCAGCAACGAGGCGTCTCTTCGACATCCTCTGAAGGCGAGTGGCTTCCAGTGTTGGGCTTCATTCTCCTACAAGCTTCAGTCTCGGAGCTCGGGTGGAAGCTTGGTGGGTAACCAGGCACTGCGTTTTGCTGGTGGAAGGAGGAGGTGTCTGTGAGAGTGGGTCCTTTTGACTTTCGGCTTTAACTTTTCCAAGAGAAGAGCCAACTTTGGATTTCATGGATGTACAGAAATACAGCCAGCTGCTGCTGAAGACAGGTATTTTACAAAGATTTGTCTCTGTTTGACTGGATCTGGCATCGGGAAGAAAAATGACTTTTTTTATTGTTACCTGACCACATGCTCAGTGTGCTCTGTCAGCCAGGCTAAGGGATTGTACTCCCTGGGGTAACAGAGGCACCTGGACTCCCCTCCATCTGACTTTCCATGCTGGTGCGGCTGTTGTTGGTCATCTCAGCCTTGCATGTTGCCATGCTAAAAACACCCAAGGCTAAAAATGTGTCCTGGGTAAGTACAAAAGTATAATCAAAGTTTCTATAAATATGCATTTCTTCAGATATATATGAATATGCTTCTCTCTATATATATGTAGAAGTATAAACTTAAATAGACTGAGGTGTAAGGTAGATTAAAAAATTCTAAGTGATTAAATATCATAATTATTTAAAGTATTCCTAAGAATTAAGAAAAATAAAAAATACCTTAATTGGAACACCGGTATTTTGAAGGAACTATATTTTAAATTTATTATGGAAATTTTAAAATTATAGGCTTTCAGCTTACTTCTTTTTGATATATACTTTTGATCTATGCTGGTAAAGAGTTTGTGCTATGTACTTTTAAACCAATTGCAAAATTGGTGTGGCTTTCAGGGTACAGGATCAAGGCCTTAAGAGTAAGGTTTAAAGATCTGGAGCGGATTAATGATTTTAATTATATTTTAATTTCTATTTTTGTATATTTCAATGATTTGTGACTGTAGGTATTCTTACGTGTAGTATGATCCACATCTTTAAACACTATTTAAAAAGTCCCAGGAGTTGTTTCATTACGTTGTAATAAGTTGTAATACACAATGGGATGATGGGGTCCGTGTTCAGTATCTTTTCTGTTGACTTTCTTCTTTTTTACTGAGAAAATACATTGTTATTTTCTCCTTATACATTATTTCTGTGTCAGAAATTAGGATTCCCTGTTGGAGAATAAAGCCACAAAATATAATTCCAGAGTAAGTAACAGTGCCCTTTCCTAACCCCCATCACGTATGATTATACAATGCTGCCAGCGCACAGCCTGCTCTACCAAATAAGCAGAATATCATCAAACCCCAGTTCCATGCAGAAACCCGGACATGCTGGCAACTGCTCAGTAAATGGCTTTAAGGCTTCTTCAGTGACCTCACTGAGTCCCAAAACTTGACCCAACTGTGTTGCCCGTAACTGCGTTACCTGGAATAAAGGACATGAGGGTATAGATACCTTCCCTTCCCTGCAACTGCTCAGTGATTAATAGCTATGAAAATGCGTTAAGTTTCAGATTACTTAGAAATTTATGTGTGTTCATGAAGCAGGCTATGGTTGCATATAAGCATAGTTGATTGATAGATGTTTGTATCCCCCAGCTTAGGTACTGAGGGATAAACTGCTCACATACACAGTGTGTCCTCCTGGAAGTAGAAATCTTGTATGTTTGCAGCTATGATTGTCTCCAGGTTTAGGTATTTAAAATACCTATTTCTGGTGATTATGTTGGACAACGCCAAGGAACTTATTCTTATGCATAGTTTTGCACTGTGGAATAATCACCAAGAATAAAATAAATAAGACCTCTCTCCCCCTCCATACTTTCACTACTTTGCATACAAAAAGAAATATATATATATGCTGTCATGAAAATAGTAAATTTTGGTAATCATTTCAATTGAATGATTGACACAGAGTTTATCTATCATGGCATAGCCCTATATTGCAGACATTAATGACCTTTAATTTTTTCACCACACCCGTAGTTGCGCATATGAAATGTATAAACTGTAAACTGATTCGAAAATTCCAGTGCAAAAATGGCAACTTACATGATTGCAACTGTGTGCTATATAAAGAAATAGTTGCAGCATCCAAACCACTGTAGCTTTTGGGATTACTTCTACTTTATGTAACGTTTCTCCCCTTCAAAAATAAATGAAACTGCAAAAGTTATTTGTAAGGATTTCTGACTTAATTATGAATTAAGCGTGTTCTAGTAGTAATTTATGGTTGTGACTGGATATCTGTTTGAGACACAGAGAGCAAAAGGAAGAAATTGATAGTTCTATAAAAAGATGAAGAAAGTTTTATGTAACTCTTGCATTCACCTCTTTCCCTTTGGTTTTCTTGCCGGGGGAGGTGTTTAATCACTTCATTCATCTTTGGCAATATAGTATAAAAGTTATTCACTACTAAGTGATGGAAGGTATCATTTCCTTAGTAAGTGTAACAATAATTTGTTACCAGTATTTTAAATGCAAAAAAAAAAAAAAAGAAGAATAGCTATTGCACTGAGGATGTTTAAAACAAGTAATGAGAATTTGTCAGAACACGATAGTGATTTTTTTTAGTGCTCTAATGTTTTGAAAACCTGAGATACCCTGCAGTGAAGTACAAGGGCACCTTACAGAATCACATACCTGCTCAAAGTATCACTTGGTTTAAATCCCAACAAGTGGAGGTTATCTTTAACTCCTTGAAAATCTGGAATTTGACTCTGGAAGTTTTACCTGCCTGGTGATTTGACCTTGACCTTTGTGCATATGCAGTGAAAATATGAGGGTCCAAGGCTGAATCACAAGGATGAGTGCAAGAAAATATTTTTGGCTATAATCTAGCAAACCACTTCAACATCTGCTGAAATTGCAGCTTATTTCTCACCTGCTTAAACATTAAGATTGTGGTCAACCACTTTGCTGAATCAGTGTGTTTGCTAAGTTTATTTTATTCTGTAATTAAAATTGGCATTTGATCCTTGTGTCTTTAGCATACAAGTTCTTAAGGACAGAAACCATGCTATGCTAGTGTATCTTTGTACAAAAGACTGCTACCTCCATAATTCATATTCCCCCTTTAGGCCTTCGAAGTGCCTACCTGGGTGCCTTCCCCTGTGGAAAAAAAAACTGCTACAATGTTTAAAAACTAGGCAGCTTCTGGGGCCTTTGCCAGCATTTTGCACCAATGTGTCTGACAGACCCCTGACTGCTGCAAGGACCCTCACCTCAGAAATCACAAGGCTGAGAAATTAATTTTTCATGTCTTTCAAGAGCTGGGGAATCGACAACTTCTTAGTGGGTTGTTTCTTCCCCGGAAACTCTTCAGATACCATGTGGTAGATCTGCATGACTTCGATACAGGCTCCGGGGTTTCCAGACACGTGAATTATGGCCTTGGCTTTGTGTATGCGGTCTTGAGGAAAGCTTTGCTCACTGCTGCACAAGGTGTGGCTTTTTAAGTGCATTAAATGGCCATGGAGGAGCTGCAGTGACTTCAGTTTCAAATTACGGAGAGAATATTTTCACTTATCTCTCTAAAGGCTGTTGGTACTGCCACATGTGAACGTTCCTGAAAGTAGTTACAGCAGCAGATGAAGGTGAGATTTGAGCTTAAAGGAACTTTTAAATTTGAAGTACCATAGGCTCTTCAAAATATTGCTCCACGCCTGTTAATGAAAGATTCCTTCCCTATATTTTCTGTAAACTATTTGGCCAATCTGTTATACTGGTATATTACAGGAGTAAACACCTTTAAGTATTCTGTGAAAGACATTTAATTTTGTACCTAATGTAGTTTTCAAGGGTAGCATGTTTTTACAGAGTTCCAGATACAGCCCTTTTTTCCTATCCAAATTCCTCTGGCCTTTGGAGCCATACAAGCCCTGCTGGAGGGCTGCAAACCTTGACTCCGTGCCAAGGCAACCTACTGAGCAGAAAGGTCATTGAGCCACAGACATCCAAAAATAAATTCTAGCTCTTTAGCTGAAAGCTGTGGAGCCTCCTGCCATGCTCTGCTGTCAGTAGTTGTAGATCGTGGTACCCACTGCAAAAAAAAAAAAAAGTCTGTGTGCCACTTTGGTAGAGTAATTCTTCTTCCCTGAAAGGTAGGTTTGGATGGGTAGGAAATTTGCTGCATTGCTATCACCATAAGTTAGGATGCTTAAGAGTGCATACACAGTATGTTTCTGCTTTTATTAATATTTAAATTGAGTCATCATTGTTGGTATTTAAGAGATAAATCTTCTTGATTGCAAAGCATCCATTATCTCTGTCCTCTTACTTATTAACGTTCTTTGTCACACACCTAGTATCATTCAGATTCAAAGGAGTAGAATTTACAGAGGAGGAAGACTGACTTTTATGTAATTAACTAAATTACAGTTCCTGGTGAATTCCCTGAGCTAATAAAAGGGACTGATATTCCTATCTCGCTTTATTACTTAAGAAGTTACATGGTGGTACACATAGTGTTACAATAGTACAGAAAGTGAGGGATGAAGGAAGAAAGATGGGATGTAAAAATAGTGAAATATGCTTGTTCCAGCTCAGAATGTTTCAAGAGAGGATGGGATGTCTGTGGAAAACGTAAAAAATAGTTCAGTTGTATTGATTTGGAAACTCTTGAAATATGGAGTAACTTGAAAAAATGGAACATTAAATGGTCAAAGAAAAAAGGAGAGGAGAGGATATAAGGGAGAAAAGGGAGATAAAGAAAAAGACAAACTACAGCTTTGAATCTTAAGAGATGTGATAGTAGTAGAAAGGAAAGATTAAACAAATACAGAAATACCAAGAGGAGGGTGTGGATACATTAAGAGTTCTATTTTTATGTCTCCATTTGGGGTCAACTTGCAAATAGGAAATTAAAAAAGCAGTTTGAAGAGCAGATGGTAGAAAAAGCTTGAAAATAATTGAGAAATTATCTGAGAATGGGTTTACCCTGAAACATGGAGGATAATGATAATACAAATGAAATTTGCTGTGTTCCTAACAGAGACGACAAAACATCCCCTTGGATGAGTTCTTTTTACATGAGGTTCTTAAGGTACATGAAGGAGGAAAGCTTGGACAAAAGCACTCGCTGTGTACAGGCATGCTACTACTCTAGTGTGGATTAGTATCGATCTCATGTTTGTTACATTGCTTATGAAGTGGAGTTTCTTTTTAGTAAATCAATAGGGTGCTGTTTTGATTCTGTCTCAGCCTGGCCTAATGTGTGCTAATGTGATACTCATTCTGTTAGATAATCACGGACTGAAATGACGTTGTCATTTGCTTTCCTTCTGGTTGTTAAGTCCTTAGTTTCTATTGGAGACAGCTCTTAGCATTCTCAGGTGATAGAGCAAACTTCCTCAGTGAAATTCTGATGAGGACTTTGGCTCTGTCCACTGGCAGCCCAGGTTTTTCCTATTAATAGAGACAGGCCTGGTTTGTCTCCGTCCTTCAGAAGGAAACCTGTGGGAAAGCTACTTTGGCTGCCGGATTGTCTTCCTTTACTTGCACAGGACTCAAATGGTGTGCACAGGACTCAAAAGTTCAGGGGATTCAAAGCACTAGGAAACAAAAGGCAAAAATCTTAATTACATATTATCCCCTCCTCTGTTTTTTCTTGTACTTATTTATTAGTGTAATTCCCACTGATTGTGATTGGAGCTACATGCATAATCCGATTAGCAGAAAGGTCATCAGGGCATGCAGAACTTAAAGTAGTCAGCTGTGAGCTACAGGACTTGCTTCCCCTGAAATTTCTGAAAGTGTTGCCTTGAATCAGGGGGACTGGGATTCTGCCCACATCCTCACAGCAGCTGGGCTGTACCAGCAGGGTCGCGCTGATGGCAGTTTCTGCAGGCAGTAGTAGCCTGTGTGTGCAAGGCTGTGATTTGTGCTTAGTCTGCTGGCACTGGAGTCTGGGCTGGATGTGGGTGATACATCCCTATCGATAACACTGCTTGATCTTTAAAATTAAGCAATCATGTTTGAAAAATAAATTAATGATAGATTCCAAATTGGAATCTATCATTAATTGTAGCACTTCATCTTCATGTGCACTGTGCTGAGTTCATGACTACCAAGCAGCAATTTTAAAGAGGCTGGAGGACAACTCATGTTAAAGGTAGAAAGTTGTTGTGACTGACTTCATACAGTAATGAGAAGTTAACTTTCCTAGAGTACTTTTTCTTAATACTGTGTAATAGCATACATAAGCATTTACCACAGACGTCTAATTGCTACTTCTAATCTCTACAGACTTTTGTAACCATACAGATACAAAGGGAAGGTAAAAGGAATGTTTTCCCCTTTTTAAGCTGTAAAAGTTAGTTTGTTTTCCAGTATCAAGAATTAATAAAAAGGCAGAAGAAGTTACCAGTTGACCCAGTCACAATCAGTCTGAACTGCCTTGAACTGTCTTGATGAAGAGAAATTTTGAGAGACCTTCAGTTTATTCTGGGATAGAGGAGAGCGCAGGAAAAAATACAAATCTGACTTTGAAGGTAATGTTGTCTGAGATGAAATAGAATTACAGAAGCATCTGTGGATAAAAGAAAATTATGCCTGTTTTTCTCAGTGATATTTGTACTGGCCTTTGATATTAAGTCTGGATACAGGAATGCCAGCTATCTATTCCAGTGGGTTAGTTATTTCTATTGTCATTTCCCTTTTTCTTTTCTAATTTTTTTGCCACTACTAAAATTGGAGAAGCTTGCAATATAAATTTGCAATGTAATTTTCCTGTATTGGAATTGCAAAGACTAAAGCTGACTGAGGTCTGCCTGTTACTTAAATTTATGACAAATTGCCAGATACATCTTGCATTTCTAGAGGCATCAATGAGCCCAGAGTGTTTAAAGTGTAAATGGTTTATTTTTCCAGTGATGTATGACAAATTTAAACATGTAACTGCATAAGCATTTATGAGTTCTTCACTCAAATCATCAGTGCATTAATGGGAGAATAATTCCTAGAAATATGGTAGCCAGGGGAAATAGAAAGGGAGAGAAGAGAGCAGCTACTGGACATTTAGGGCTGAGAACACACTGCAACACTAGGAAGACTCTACAAAAAATAAGGAAGATGTGGAAGTTTTAACCCTTTCATGTTTGATTAATGTTATAGATGATATAGAAATGTTGAACACACTAGCACTGTATGTTAAGGATGTGTAATTTTCTGTTTGGATTCATCTTGCTCTCTTTTAAAATTACTTGTATTCGTCACGATTGCTAAATTTCAACTGGAATTCTGCTTGTGTGTAGATTTTGTAATGTCCTGCAGTTATTTTATACCATCAAGTTATACTGTCCTTCAAATAATGTGTGATGCTGAACAAAATTATGCATACAGTAAGAAAGACTCATGAGGAATATTCAAGAAATGTGTCCATATTTTAGTCATAAATTTTTGGATACAGTTGATCAGAATTTCACAATAATTTAGTAATTATATGCTCAAGCTTTTCTGTATCTGTTTGTTTCGTGCTATTTATACTCATTCATAAAAGGATATTTATATCTAACTGTTAACTATTTCATACCGAATTCATAAAGGCTACTGATTACATTGAAAGCCTTTCTAAGTTCCATTTTCATTATGTAGCCTGTTCTTGAAGGAAACTAAGGATAGGATTTCCCATGTGGAAATAATTTTTGAATATTTAGAGCCAATCTGAATGTAATATTGTGCAGAAAACTAAACCAAGAAAAGCATGCATTTTTATTATTTATTGTGGTAGAAAGAACTGTGATAAAAATTACCACAATAAAAAAAAAAAACCACCAACACAGTTACTCTGAATGATCATCAGGAATATACTTACCTAGGAAGTGTTTATTTGTTGCCTCTTGAGGTGTCAGTAAGAGGTGTCAGTAAGACATCTTCTATAGAATGAAAACAGCATCATCACTTATTAACTCAGAATATAACAGTTGATTACTAGACTAGATAAAT